>NC_050202.1:65954550-67415800 GCF_013141755.1 Anopheles stephensi | reverse complement strand
GTACAGATCTAGTTGCAAATGTGATCGTGCGTCGGATAATGTTCAAGTGTCGTTCAAGTATATTGTTTTCGTGGGCTAGATGAAGGTGTGCAATGGGTTAGCGGGAGTTGGCAGGCTACTCTGGTTACTTTGGTTTGTATGTTTGAATTTGAGATGGAGGCCGATGAGTATGGAGCGTTCACTGTACACGTCCGGTGATCTTTTGCGAATGCCTTAGGGGACTTTTTTCGGGTAGGGTAGATATATCCGTTAGTAACGCGCAGGCAGTTGGTTGGAACTCTTTGGTGGAGGGGAGGTCAACGCCTGCCAAACGCTGGCGACCTGTGTCAAGCTATGGGTCGCTACTCTACACAGGACGTTTGGTAAAGGATCGTTAGTGTTTTTCGGTACGATACGCAGTACGTATTTGGGCGTATTTGCTTTGGTGACGCTACTGGCAGGATCTACTATCGACACCCTGGTGCTGTGGTGCTGCTGCAGCTACTACGGTTTCGGAGGTACCTGGGTGCAACTGTTGTCCCGATCCTTCCGGGAGAGCCGTCGTCGGTAGCCGGTTATGCTGCAAGGCGAGTTCGAAGGCGAAGCTCAACTACGATGCGGTTACGTGGCGTGGCTCTACTAAGCTACTGGCGTTGTTCAGTGGCGGACTCTTGATAGGCAGGTGAGCTTTAGCTGCTGATGTGCGTATAACTCGAATAGGCACGCGGCACACACTCTACCGATCTGCACAGCCTTCGACACACAAAAACCAAAAACCAAACGTTACTGGCACTAGGAGCGATTTACACTGGCGCGCGTTCTATATGCGTTTGTTAGTGAGCTTGAACACAGGGACCTAGCGAAAAATCAAAAACACCAGCTCAAATCTACTTCTCTTCTACTGCAACGCAACAACAACAACTACGCTGCCCGGAAACGGATCCCGAGCAGGCGCGAAAGAATTACTAAAGTGTGTGAGCCGTAGCAGCACAAGGTGTAGGTGGAGGTTCTTATGAGTGCCAAAGCTAGGTACGGTGCTGGTTCTCGGGGGAAAAAAATCTCCTCTGTCCGTTATGCACCCGGAAGCCGTACTGCAGCTTGCAAAATTCTTGCGTCGTGCCTTATCTTCAAGGTACTAGTCGGCCGACACTCAACCGTGAACGACGACGCCTGTCCGCGGTGTGGTGAGAGGTGTTGGAGGTGTTTTGCTGGCGGATGGTTGGGTTTTTGTTTCCGAGCCGGGCCAACTGTTGTGCACGGTGGTACGCGAAAACACGAACGCTGCGTGGCCACACCAAAAAAAAAAAACCGAACGGACGATCAACACTGCTGCACACGATCACGATCGTACGATTGGGGGTTTGGTAAACGGTCGCAAAACAATTTGCTTGCTCACTTCCGACGTTTGGGAACACTTCCGCTTCGTCACTACTGTGCCCACGAAACACGCCTTCCTTCCGACAGCGGGTTCGGAAGTTTATCTTCCCTGATGTTTATGCTTTCTTTGGCGGGTATAGCTAAAGGACGAGCTGTTACACACACGCACATAAACACACACGCACAGGACACATACGAATGCCGATAAAGGGGAAAGATGCGGTACACACTGGTACGCACTGGTGCGTACTGTTTCGTTTGGATCGCTGCTGCTAACTGCTGCTAAGGTCGAATCCGTTCCACCACTGGGTGCCCCGATGCCGGGTTAATTCCATATCTCGCACCGCTGATAGCGAACTCACATTACGACCGGCCCGATACGAATGCACGCGTATCTTCGGCGGCCGCAGTTTTCGAACTCCAGCCGTGGAGTTCGTTCGGATCCGGCGGACACTAGCGTCGGTGCTACGGTCGGTACAGGAACCGCACTAAACGTGACACTTTAGGGGCTCCTTGGACAGGGCAGCTCGAAACGATTCGGTAGGCAGTGACACTCGCGTGATCATACCGTACGAATACGTTTGGTTACGCTTCACACTGACACTTGTAAGCGGATGGTGCAGGTGCTGTTGAACGGATTGGAAGATAAGAAATGGTTTCGAGAATCAGGAAGCGATTCAAAATATTTTATCGTAACAAACTGGAGGGGATGAAATATTAAAATTCTTCTTCACTGTAACGCATCATAATTTAGCCTAAAAAAATCACGACAAGAAAATACTGATACTAGAATTCGCACTCCTGGTCCTGGCGTAAATCTTCGGTCGTCTTCATGTGTCAGCACTTTTCACACTGTGATTTGCACATTAGCTCTCTCGCTCTCACTCTCTCTCTCTCTCTTTTCTCTTTTTCCACCCACTTCCTCGTTCTTGCTCCTACTCTTCTTCCCAAACTGTCTCACTGTTTGTTTGTTGATTTTTCTTCTAGCAACACTCAACGCACTAGGAATTTGTAGCAGAATTAGACCTTCACTTTACTCGATTATACACTGGGCAGTTTAATGGCAATTTCTCGGTAGTGTTAAACTTTTCAAAACACACACACACACACAGTTGCACATACATATTTTAAATTGAGGCAAAGATCAAACGACATAAACGAGCAGGGCGAGAGTAACGCGTCGCGTACCAACCGAAAAAGGACGATCTGCCCGCGCCAGCAACAGGGCGAAAGCGACCGAGCGCCGAAGATTAAAGCACCAAGCACAGACACGCGATCCTCTGCTGCTCTAATAATGCCGGACACACTATTATTAGACGGGGTTTGCTTTACTCCTCCGTTTAGGTTTCGGTACGCTTCACTTATTTACATTCTCCTTTCGCGTGCGACCGGACACACATACGCTCCCACACATACCGCGCCGGCACACACGCACACACAGAAACACACGAATGCCGGGCGAGGGTCACATTTCGCAAGGGACAGGGGACTGCGATTTCCCGAGTCCCACCTGTTTTAGCGCTTGTCAGGCAAAACGACGTGAGGATGCTCGAATTTCTTTGCGGCAGAGATAGCGGATGCGGATATTTGGTGAGTTTGTTGTGGCGAAAGAGATTTTTTTAGGGCCCTGTCACTGGTCCCTGGCTGTGTTGGGAAAGTGCCGGGCCGAACCGACGGTGAGCAGGTTGGCAGGACGCGAATACGTTTTGCCCGGTTTGACAGGTGGTGCTAGAGCGGCACCCAGGCCGAATTTCTCACTGATCCTCAGCTTTGGGCAGGGGAGTAAAAATAAAAGGGAAAAGGATTTTGTAATGCCACTGTCACAATTTTTGCTTTTGACTTGATCTGTTCACTTTTCCCATTAATGATGGGATCACTTTACACCCCATAAAAGTACTATTCACGTTTGAAAGACAACTTTTGAATGAATTATCAATTCCACCCTTTACCCTACGGTGGGTCCTTCCGGATAATGTGGCGGGAGGGGGTCGCAAACCCCGGTTGCGATAAACGCGGAACACAAACACCAGCACAGTGACGCCACAGACGACGACGACGACAACGCTTCCTCACTCGACAGCACCTTTGGGTCGACTAAAAATAAAGTCTAAAAGAAGCTGCAGCGGAAGTCGCACCCGTCTGCTCGCGCATGCCCCAAGCGCTCTCGTGTCGGCGGCGACTGGCCGGACTCTCTCATCATCTGGTCGCGAAACCGACACGCTTTCCTTCTGTGTCTGAGACGACCGCTTACACAGACCGGGCGGCATTTAACCATCTCACGGAGAGGACCGTGTTAATAATAACCTGTACCGTAGCGCGCGCGCCAGCCAGCACCGTGGCGTCGTCGACATCCTCCCGGGGAAGCGCTGCGATCGCTCGATCACAGCCGGGGAGATCAGCTCGGGAGTTACCAGCTGGTGGTGTTCATCCCCTATTTTTCTCTCTCTCTCTCTTTCTCTCGTCTCTCGCTCAAGTCTTGGCACTCTCTTCTCTCAACGCACACTCGCGAGCCTGGGAGGATCCTCTCGCCTGTCTGTCTGGCACGAAGGGATGATGCTTACGGTGGGCTTAAAATCGTCCTGGGTGGGATTGGGGAATGAGTAACAAATGTGAAACAAACCGGCCCCGCGGCTAGTCCGATCGATAAATGTCAGCCAGCGGCGAGATTTTTCGGATCGGAAATTTATAGACATTCTTCGACGCTGCGTCGTACCACGATTGCGGGAACCTTCGCTCCGGTGGTGCCAGCCACCAAACTGTGCTCCAAAGAGTGTGTGAGAGAGAGAGAGAGAGCGCGCGTGAAACGCATCGGACAGGACAGGTGTGTAATGTGAATGTTGCGCACCGTGGCGGGTAGTTGTAAAGATCGTCTTCACCGATCGCAAGGATAACATTTGCCTGTTCGAAACGATGATGATTTATTGGTAGTGAACTAAAATAACGAAATATCACTAGCAGAAGGTAGAAAACAAATTCCACCCGGCTCAAGGTAATGCACAACGTGGCAGTTTGGCAATTATGGTGTGCATGTCCCTTCGGTCTATTGCAGCCGGTTAATTATCACAGGTTGTCATTAAACCGTTTTCGTTCCAGATTCGGTGCGGGACGAACGGCCGCATGGCATGTTCGCATGTGGTTTCCCGTTACACAACAAACTTTTCCGCTAAATTTAGACTAGAACGTGATCTTTAGCGGCTAAATGGAGTCACATTTCACCGCCTAATGAGTGGCCCCGCCAAGGCCACGGCAATGGCAATATGATTATGTTAATTTAGTTTTTTTGTATTGCGAAAATGGCAATCACTTTCTGGTGATTGATGAGAAAATGGCCGATGGCTAGTTGAGCCGGACAACCAGCACACTCGTGAAAGTAATGTTTAAACAGCATTTTGGGGATACATTTTCCCAACGCATAAGTAAAAGTATTGTTCACATCGTAAAACAAGAAAGTCCTTAAGCACACCAGGTCTACGTCGAATGACCCTAGAAAATTAAAGTCATAAACATCCCGCCATCGAACAGAACAATACGTGGGTCCAATAAGAAGCGAAAAATGTAAGCAGCTTGCATCTGAAAATGTCTCTGAAGCAAAGTGTAAATAATCGAATGGCCCTCGAAGCTATTTATCGATTCCATCCGCAGCCTCAGACCCGGAGTGCGCTGATCGGATCACCAAAGTATGGCGTGAGGATACACATAAAGCACTTCAATTCCATTTCAATTGCCATCAGCATCCACCGACTCGCGACTATAAAATTGGCCCGGCTAAGTCCTTCGCCATCCTTCATAGGGCATGGGCACTTGAAGTGTTGTGTGTGCTGGTTGGTTGGAGCAAGTCCAAACATTTCCAGGATATGGCGTGGTCGTTCCCGCTTTTGCAGCCACACTTCAACTCCGAGAGGATTTTGATGGCTTCGCAAAACAATGAGTTTGGGACCGGCAAAGCCAAACTTTTCGTATTAATTCGCTTCCTTTTCAATGGAAGCACGAAAGAATGGAACGCGGCGTGGAGGAAAACAACACAAGGGAACATTCTTTTGTTATAAACAATAAAAGAAGCTTTCACGTTTTTTTTTGTTTACGAAAACTCAATAAAATTCACCGGAATAGACAGCTAAACGGGAAGGTGTTGAAGGGGCGTAAAACTTTTTGTTCTATCGGTCAAACTGCACTCATCCGTGGTGGGTCCATGTGTTTAGGAGCGTTGCGATTTTTTCTTCTCCATTTCTCTTTCATCTCGTCAGTCGACGAGAGTTTTTCTACCGGCGGCCAGCCAGCCGGGTGAGATACCACATCCCAGCCATCCATCCATCCGATCCGAACCGTAATTCAATTAACACTAATCAATCAACGATCGACGGCTGCAAGACGAGCGCGCTCGCCATTCTCACGTGTTTGGCTGCCGTGAATGAACGTCTGCGTTGAGCGCTGTGTGTGTGTGTGTGCGTTTTTCCACATTGTTTTGTTTCTGTTCTGTTAGCACAGATAATTGGAAACGGCCCGACTTGAACCAATTGAACTTCAATAGTAAGTTTTACCATCAAACCCCGAAGGCTTTCGCACGCGGACTCACGGCACTTGTGCCGATGCCCCAAACGCTTCCACGAATCGCGAAAGCGTACGATTTGGTGATGATAAAATGTGGCAGGTTTCGCCGACCGGCCTGTGTAGACGTGTAGACCGCGACCAGACGCATTTTTACGCTGGCTGGTTTTTACGAGCCCTGAGGTGAAGCTGGACCTGTCCCGCGAGACCAGGGCACGATAAACACCCAAACCGCGAACGATTTCGTGCACTCCCGTCACTGACGGCTTTCGTGCTGGGTGGCGATGGTATGGCCCAAATGGTCGACAAGGAGTAATTTAATGAAATGGATCGTTGATGACGAAAATGGCGTTTAGGTTTAGAAAAAGAAGAAAACCTCATGTGACGCTATTCTAGAGATAAGCCATTTTATTCTGGCTCTGTCCTATTGAATGTCTCAACCGTTCGTGTTGGATTTTTTTTTTTTGCTTCACCCAACCAACACCATTCTAAAGCCAAACATTTAAAATATAACCCCATCTCATACGCATGCAAGCATGTTCCTGTTTTTCTTTTCCCTCCCCATCTACTTTTCGCCAAAACACGTGGCGCACGCGCATGGGCCTCCCAAAACCCGCCACTAAACCGCATGGACGCTGGTCGAGTTTTTTGAAAAATGTCTATTTTTACCATTACACCCAAGCCGGCGGAAGGTTGGTAACGACGCGCGTTTCACTTATTTCGGGACCGGGGTTTGCCCTTACTTTGACCAACCGAATGACACCCTTCCTCTGCTCCCTCCCTCTCTCCTTGCGACTCGTCGCCCCTACAGGACACACGGAGGGGTCGCAAACGTTGTTGTTGAGTGTGCAATATTTTTCGACCTCATCAGAACGCGCATCCGTCGTCTGAGGCGTAAGGAATTTAGAAACTCGTAAAACACTCACCCTCACCCAAAAAAGCCGCGGGACCCGTTTCGCGGGACAGCGAAACGATCGCTAAACAAATGATCTCCCAGACAAAACGCGTGTGTGGTTAAACCTTTCATCGGGCGGCCGCCCTACAGGATGATTAAATACTCAAGTCTGCCTGCCTTGTTGGCCTGCTCAATTGTTTGCGCCGGAGTCTTACTTCCTGCGCACTATTGGGTGATACACTGCTAGCCCTCGAGGAAATAGACTGTGCGCTGTGCAAAAAAGCAGGAGTTAAGCAATTAATTCTGGCATTCAAACAAACTAACAAGTGCACCGGAATATGCTGCGGTACGGCGCCTGCATCCGCCACGAGGGGGAAACGTGTCAAGGCAAACTGAGCTCACAGCAGACACCTGCAACCTGCTCGAGAACTTCCCTTAACTAAACCACTGCGGGTCGGGAAACAATGCGGTGTCCAGCAAAGCGGTGATACGGTGGGCATTGAAATACAGAGCATACCAGATATGAGATATGCCCCCGGGGCGTCTTCGTTCGTGGGCAGTGCGTGCAGGATTATGGACCGGTTTTGTCATAAGATAAAAGTGAACCCTGTCAATCGTATTGGCACAGTCGCGCTTGCAACATGGGCACGAACCGTTTATCGGTTTTGCTTCAGCGTTATCCGCAAAATTTATGATCGATAAGCCTGATGGAATCTGTGACGCCGCAAAGTGTGATTGATCATGGTGGGAAGTTTGTGTCGTTTTTTGGCGTTGGTGGAAGGGGGGGGGGGTGGGGTTCGGGAGGTGTCCGTTATGTCATAATTATAGTATCGCCTTGGGAGTGTTTAAATCGCTTGAACGGTCCCAGTTAACCTTCGGGTAAGGGGGATTTTAAGGTAGATACGGTTTGTGGACTTACTTTTGCTTGGTACTGTTTAACGAGTGTCGCATCGTGGCACCATGCCTCAAGTAATTACAGTAAGTACTACGTTTATTAAAAAATGACATAAAATTGAACCGTTTTGCAGAGGATTAGATTTTTATGCGGTGTTTGATAATGTTTTATATGAATATAAATTGTGTAAAGCTGCTATGAAAATTTATGTCTCTGATTTTATGTGTTTTTCAGATAGAGAAATATCTTTTTAAAGGTCCATCACTTTCTTCTACCATTTTTATATTTAATGTTCATCGAGATATGTTAAACGAGTTCATCTCTTTACTTTAAAATTAAGGTTAAGGTAAGAGTTGGTAGAGTCATTTCTGCTTTAAATTTTACTAGAAGAACATTGATTGTAAACCATTAATTTAAATAGTTTTCTCTAGTAAACATCCGTTTCATCATTAAACAAGATAGATGAACATTTAACTTTATTCAAACAGTTACGATACTCATATATAGCATGGAAAATGTTAAATCGACAATGGTGCGCCGGTCAAATTTCAAATTCCTTTCAAACAGCCTCTCTCTACGCTCGACCGAATATCCAGCTACGGAGAAAAATTAAATCACAGAAAGCCAGAAATGGCAGGCCTGAGACCTTTCGAGGTGGTTCTATAAGATATTAAAAAATATTTACAACTATTAACATTGAAAAACAGGATATAAATTTATGATCTTATGTGATCTTTATCGCTCGAAAAATCAACAACAAACAATCCATAGTATTATTCAGATTAGAAAGAACGGCAGTAGATATTTTTATTGATATTGCCGTATTGCTTGAACTTGTTTGATTTTTTAGAGAAAAATTGTTTCAAAATAATGATTTAATGATCGGTTTTAAATATTCCCAAAACAATCATTTGAACGGATAAAATGCGCATGATTAAAATAATGGTCATGATCACACCCCTTACCCGTGGTATAACACTCAAGACGCCGAGTAAGGAGCACAGGGTTAAAAATATTACATCTGCAGTATCGACCTTGACTAAGCATAAAGATGCTTCACCACACTCACGCCCAAAGAACGTACCACCAGCGGAGAATGTAACAATCAACGGCTTAATCCCGTTTCTATTAAAATTCCTATCTCAAATCACTGAACTGAAACAATCGCCCAACAGGGACGACCGAACATGCGCCCGAGCTAGACGTCCTTGCGGTAAGCGTACGTTGACACAATCGAAAGCCCTACAAATAAAAACCCACACATACACACACGCCGAATAAGGGAAAGCTATAAAGATCAAAATAAATCCGACGCACTATCATCGAAGGATTTAGTGGGATTGTTAGACTCCTGGGCATCAGCACAATCTGCCTCAAAGGACACCGGACCAGTTTTACGAACCAGCGCGATATAAGGAATTAATGTGAGCCAGTAACCCTTAATGCTACCGAATCGTGCGGGATTCTCAGTAGCATAATTTCTTGCCACTGGTGCTGGTTTCCCAGTGCTTCCTTGAAAAGGTGGGAACAGCTAATGAATTGGGCGATCCATAATTCACCTGCATGTTTAAAACGCCCAGCACAGAACTTTCATCCACGATCGTTCCATCCACGGTACGGCCACCGTGTCCGCTGCTGTCGTGAAAATAAAATTAAACTATTTAATTAACTGCCTCTATACACTGTGCACTTGTTTCGCGCGCGTCACTCCATCCTGCTCTTCATCATTTCAATTGTTCTGATTGTGATGTCCCTTTCTTGCGCAATTTTATGAGCAAACATACCCCATTTAGCAATTGTTTCTGCCGTTGGTGTAGGAGAGTGTGTGCTGGTGTTCGAGTTTTTTTTCTTTGTTTCGCTTGCTCCCCGTTCATTCTCCGCTCGTGTATTGTTTGCAACATTATTTTTGTGCACCTTATTCATCGCTTCGTCTCAGTGTGCGCACCAGCCAACCCCGAGGGTGGCGTACACATGCACCGCGGTGTACGTGTGCCACAAGCACACGGACGACTGAACCTTTCCTGCCAACCGAGAAAACGTTGGCGGCCACGGAACTGTGGCGAACGCATCCGTTCTGTGCCGTAGGGGATTTTACAGCTTTGCCAGAGTAAATCTGATTAAAAGCAGCTTCGTCCGGTTATTATGCGGGTGCAGTAAAACCGTTCGGTGGAGCTGGTCGGCTGTTCGTAGTGTGGGAGAAAGCGCCCATCGTACCCGGTGTGGGGCACACGAGATCGATGACGTTTTGTGGAGAATCCAGCACGAAGGATAAATTGCTAACGGTAGAGATCAAGGGTGAATCACAATGGGTAACGCCACCGCCGTTAAAGCGGAATGATTAACTTCACCGTATGATCGCCGGAATGCAGATCCTCATCAGCTGGCGATGAGGAAATGGGGTGAGTCATTCGCATGGTAACTCTGCCGAGATGAAATGCATTTGGTAAGCTTCGGATAACATTGCGTTGCGATAATGAAACTGCGCGAGAGGTGTGAGCAAATGCAGCAGCCACGAGCCACTGCTTAATCCCTGCAGACGTAAACATGTCGCAGATTATTCAGGCGCTTCGGACAGCAGATGGTTGCAATGATGGTTAAGGGCAGACATGTTCTTCATTTTGGTTTTTGTAACAGAGTTTTACACTCTTAGTGGAGTATTTAGAATAACAGAAATAAAAAAAGGCTTTGTAAAATTATGTTGTATTTAACGAAGACTTTTTTATCAAACTTACGCTTGAACAGATACTACGAAAGGATGTATTGTGGAAAGGAACTGTGTTTAATGGTAAAATTTTATTTGAAAATATGTTTGATCCATTTAGAGTCCTCTAACGTTCATTTATGAGCAAGTGTTGACAATTTTCCTGCTCTATTTTAAGGGTTTTGCTCTTCATTGCTTATTGTGATAATAATGATATTTTTTATTGATAAGATAATATCAGGCTTTGATCGTTCGAACTATATGATACAAAACAATCAAAATTAAAATTCTATATATTTTTTAGACAAAACTCGACGATCGAATTAGTCTGATGATAAGTAATCAGTTAAAAATCCTATTTAAATTACTGAAACAAATTAACAAACAGCGTCGAGCGATTTTTTAATGAAATATTCCTTATTCCTAGCACAGCATAAAAGATCAAGCAAAAATTATAAAGTGTTTGATACAAAGAATGAAAACCTGGCAAAAAAAAAAACAATCTTCAACTTCTTCTAGTCTACTGAGCGCGTCTGGTCCCTTCGGACCGTGTGCCAATTTCATGGGATCATAGAGCAACCATTAACAAGGTGACGATCTCTGAACATGGTCTGTAATAAATCTTGTTTAAAGTGCTCGACATGCATCTTCCTATTGTTCTAGATATTCTTAATTTTTTTTCGGAACATAAATAATTACCATTAAGCAAAACGAGTAGCATACTGCTAAAATAATATAAGAACAATGTCTGGTTATTGCTACCATCAGAAATGCTTCTTCACCGAATTCAATCAGCTATACACATCTCTCTCAATAAAACGACTCATTAACTCTTCGTACAGCTTGATTTGCTTTCTGTGTGAAATTAATCTTCCGAAAAACACCCGGAAGACTTCTGCCTGGAAACTGGCAAGTGTGTGTAGGTACTATGTTTACACCACAGACACACACGCATGCACACACACTAAACCCTGCTGCGCTTGCAACCCTGCTGTTGATTGTCACAATGCAATAAAATCACGATCATCGTCACGTTTTTCGCCGGGCAGCTCACGCTTCCGCCTCCGCAAGTCCAGCTGCACCGAGCTGTCGCTGCTATATTTATTGAGCAAATATTGACTGTGGGTCGGTTTCTGCTGAGTCGACAGGCGATTAATGCAACATGCCGTGTAGCATCGCTTCACCGCTGCACGCTGCACTAATGATCCACCGTGCGGACGACAAGGGATGGCTGTGTTTAATTACATACGTTCGCGCTTGCCAGACGCGACGAATGGTTTTAATTCGACACCAAATAAGTTAACCAGCTACTAAGCTACCAGCTAGCACCGGTGCAAAAACAGCCACAGACCACAATGTGTAGTCCACCACACACACACAAACACCCACAGCCAGTGGTTTAGATTCACGTCCACCAAGAACATCAAGCGAAAGGGTGTCTGTCTTCCATCGCCAAACCTTCCCCCCAGAAGCAGTTCCTTGGCCGATCTTTGCCCAGGGGCCCCGGTAACGCGAGCACCGAACCGTCCGGTACGTCAAAAGGCCATCGCGCTTCTTGCGTGGTGCGGTTTTTCGCGCCGAGCGGCAATTAATTTAAATCTACAAGAAAAGTGACGATCTACTTTCCTGGCGACGAGGGCAAAAAATAAAACACACACCTCGGGGCAGTCGGGTATGGGGATGAGCATGATGGCAGCACTACCCAGTCCAAATGGGAAGCAAAACAAAAGAGATTCACGCATAAACGGGTTGACCAATGATGCTTGAACCAACGGGCAAACGATCTCCGGAAGACAGGAGGGCAGATAAAAATACCCAGTATGCTGGTGTTGGTCGGCTACTGTATCGCGCCGAGCCGTGACAACTTCACTGACCGTCGTCGTACTCCGGGGTTGGCGCAATCCGCAAACTTACACTTACACAGCCCCGGTGTGCGCACGCTTTACTGACAGATGAGCGTTATTTTGTAATTTTATAACCATTTCAACTGTTCGGCGGTAATGTCCACCGCACGGCTGAACCGTTCGTCAAATGGCTTCTGACACGCGGGGCAGGATAACGTTACGCCGTTTGTCATCAATCGCCTGGTGGGCGACACCAGGTGGATAAGCTTCGCCCGGCGACACATCGATGGTGACCGCGTAAATGAGCACCGAATGTCACCGGCAACGTACGTCATCGATAGTCATCATTTCAATGTCTTGTTCAAATGACACTAAGGATTATCGATGGATAATTGAAGGTTCGGAAGTTATAATTTTCTCTACAAACATAATTGAAGCCAATCAAATTATGTGTTCTGATTTAACGCGACCGGATCATTGCACCTGAAGCCCGGTCCCGGAGGACAGCGTATCATCGCAGATAAAGTTGACCGATTCCTCGAACGATCGGAGTGCGTCACGCTAGCGCTAGTTTTGATACCAACGCTGTGCTTTAACTGTTCGCGTGATAATTACACAACAAAGACGCGCGCAACCAAGGTTCAGTGATTTGTTTTAGATTTCAGTTTGTCACGAAACACACAAAATGTTGGTGCTAGTATTTTTGGCAGCAATAATTATTCGGCCCCGGTCAGTTGGTCGGGAGCGGAGTCACGGAAGCGGAAGAGGACACACCGGTGTGGAGGAGCACATAACTGCGAATGGCGGGTTTTAATTGCTAAATTAAGCTTGTGCTTATGAAATGTTAATTTACTCGGGTGTTGGTTTTTTGCTAGCAGGATGGAACACAAAGCACTACACAATTGTAATGGTTAGTTGTGATAAAGGGGAATTGTATGGTTTGATTATATTATTGTGGAGTAGTTGGCATCAAAATTAGTTAAATAATGAGACAAAATAACTTAAATGCTCCGATTTAAACTGATTTAAATACATCCTCAATTCAACACTAATGTTTACATTGCATTATAATTTTACACATGTCACGCGTAAGCCATTCCTACCACAATGAACCATTTTAACGCCTGTTTAGTGTCACAGAGACGTATGTAACTGTTGCCATATTTTTAGTGCTCACCAAAAAAGCGTCTGTATGTAAGAGAGCTGTAGGATTTAGATTGAAATAATTATCACTACATGATTAGCTCGTTAGCAAACGTACCGGTCAGCAAAGGGCCGGCCGTTACTACGAATCCCGAAAATAAATATCTTCGTGCTTCAACTCGAAAGGAACCTTGTACACGATGGACGGCCAGCCTGAGCACATTAATTTATCCCAAACACTCCACTTTCCCTGCTTGGCTAGGGAGAAGCATAAGAAGAAGCAATTTTTTGAAGAAAGAGCGAGAAACTAAATTTATCTCCACTGCGTTACAGGACCGATTTGACATGAAAGTTTGTGTTTGGTGTTTGAAATGTCCGATCGGATGCTTGGGCGCTATTATGCTGCGCTATGTTTGGCTCCTTCCACAGCTTCCTTTTGGCAACAGCCAACAGATCTGTGATGAAAATTGACGAATATTTTACAGTAGCTTTCGGGTGATTTGTCATCAAACCTTTCGGCAGTACATAGTTCGCCATGTTGTTCGAGCACACCATTTCATCACAAGGTTAATGTGGCACAGTCATCCCTGTAGACAATCACTAGTAGTTGGCGAAGACAAAGTGAACCCTTGAAGTGATGTTTGTCATGAGTTATTATGGCTTATGAGAATTCCATTAATAACCTTCTGTGATACAGTAAAGACGCCATTTTTTTCAGAGAACCATTCTTTAACCATGTGTCAAACCTGGTCGATTGGAAGAAAATTGCTGATCGTATCAAATTCCGAAAAGAAACATCACCCTACCAAAATCAATCGAACCCTCGCAAAGTGACAGTTGGCACATTCGTTTCGCCGTTTGGCAGTTTTCTTCGGTCTGAAACGGCCTAAATGGGGAAAATGGTTTGCTCGGCAGCTCCGTTACCGATAACAACCGATGGTGAAAAGCGTTAAGCACTGTGCGGCTGGGCCAGCTGTTTGATCGTAAATCTTTGCCCCATTTCAAGACCTTGAGACGTGGATTTAGTGTACCACAGGTTTTTAGAGGCTGCCCGGGAGTGGATTGCGGTACTACTTTGAAACGATACGGCCCGGGAACAGACGACATCTTCAAGCATGGCAAACACGTGGTCGCCTGCTGAGATTGGTTCGAGATGGGCAATGATAAGCTAATCTCATGTTCTCACATGCCCATCCATTCGTCCGTTACTGATTGATGTACATGTGTTCTGAGACGTTCATTGGAATGTCCGGCTTACCAGAACCCGTGATAGGCATGATTTAAAAAAATCAAAACGGCACAAATCCTAAATGTCTGCTGGAGCGATGCGACCTGTCGTTACCGATGTCATAGCATCAATCTGAACTGTATCCTTTTCCAATTCTTCCCAGTGGCACCGAGAGAGAGATAGAGAGTTCCTTAGAACACGCATTTCGTTGAGACTATCACCTCAACCTGGTGGTACGAGCATAAAAGCCCTTCCCAAACAGATTCCTTGCCAAACGGAACGTGAGGGAACCCACATTGGCGAGAATGGAGGGAAAACGAGCGTGCAAACAAATTATCCCTTTCTCCGGAGGAACGAGACTGGTTTAATGGGCCATTTTGGAGAAATTGGTTCGTGTCACCCCGTCAGAAACTTCGTCCAGCAAGAAGCGTTTATCCCTGCTTCACGCCCCAAAACGAGAGTTACGGTTACCAAACACCCACCATGCGCCATCTGTCGGATCAGCCGAAAGATCGAAACGTCAAGCGAAGGACGTTTGTCGTAACTCGTAAAAAAATGGGAAGCTTTTGCTCGGGCCATTTCTTTTCACCGAAGGACGGTAGGCCGACCCGCTCGGGAATCACGATCGACCATATACGGATCCCATTTCGTTGGGCTGAAGCAAAAGAAGAAAAAAACCCACATCGCATAAACACACAGGAAAGCTTGCTCACAGTTGTGGTTTCCCTTTAAGGCAAAATGGGCTCCCCGGGAAACGGATGTGGGTGAATGAAAAAAAAGTTTTCCCCAAGAATGTTTGATGCTTTGCAAAATGAAGCACAGAAAAAGTGGCAGTAAACAAAGCTACCCCGAAAAACGTGCCAGAAGACGTGACAAAAATCAACATCCGGTTGACAAGTGGTTCGTTTTCTGTTCTGGGTGATGACGGTGCTTCGAGCCAAAGGATATGAGACATTCAGCCCATCAAAGGCATGCCGAACGGGAAGGTTTATTACCAAGTCGACGCATTTTTAAGCGATGCTTTTAGAAACAATTTGTTCGTGTCAGCTAGTCAGGATTTCGATCACGCCGTAACTTAGCAAGGAATTTACTGATTAATAAGGTACAAATCAAATGCAAAAAGTTTAGCAAATCTGTTCTAATAATAAATAATCTTATCATCTAAAGAGTCCTGAATTACTGCACACATTTTACAGCATCTCCCATTGAAGGTTTCATTTCTGCCAACTTTACAAATTTAATGGTGCGATTGCATGCTGTGGAAGGAAATAAAATGGCTCCACTTTATAGCACAACTTTTATGAACTAATTAGCTTGTGATGGTGGCAGCTTAATGCTGGATTTTGCTGATGCATAAACAGGTTCGCTTGTGAGGTTCGCATCGCCAATTGCTTAGGCTTCTTTTTTTACAGACGTTAAAACACGTCGATAATCTCACTTTAATGTTTATTTAATTAATAAACGAAAAGCGCATCAAACAAACCTGATGAGCTAGCATTTAAACACATTACGTGAGAAAAGATCTTTAATAGCTCTAAAGCCTGAAGGGACGGCCCTATGGTACATGAGACAGCGACGCCGGTCCTCACACGGCAGAATAAGTCAATAAGTCATGTAAGGCATGTGGTAACAATAAGTCGAGTAAGTCAGAAATGGCACGCATGATCGAAGAGGTCGTTAGGAAGAAGAAGAAAGCCTGTATAAGAAGAGTTTCTTCTTTTAAAAAAATCCCTTTTATCTTAAACAATGTTACTTTCAATACATAAAACCTTTTGAAATATCATCAATAATATACCGTCCTGTCCTTACGGGGACAGAAAATCTAGGCTGCCACGCTAGAAATAAATCGATAAGTCAATGATATCCCGCAAATAGGTAAGCAACACTCGGACAAAAAACTATTTGTAATACTTGCAATACCTCAAAAATATTTAATAAACGTTAAGAAATGCCAAAGTTTCGTTCTCATACTTCAAGCGAACCATTTAAAACTCTTTAAAGACAAGCTCCGGCGAATGCGTTACCCTGCAACATCGTCCACTGACTCGTCGGTGGGCTTTTTCTGTCAATGTTTTTTCCACCGAAAGCAAAATTGGTAATCATTTTCCCCGCCTCCACCTTGGTTGCTGCCATCTTTCCTCTGCGCTTGCGTCACACTGTACGTGTGCATACATGTCCTTTTCACAGCGACGACCCTAAAGCGGAATATTTATTGGGAACGGCGAACGATGTACACGTTCGTTACTGTCCCTAAATAAAGTTAAAGTAATAGGTTCGAAATTCGGTGGTTTTTTTTCTATTTTATGTATCAATTTTAATGTACGTAAGCTCACCTGGGGCTTAGTTAAAAAATAATATTAAAACCCATACTCCGTACTTTTGGGTTGTGGATTGCAAATTGAAATTGATGAATGCACTCCTATCGCTCCATACCATCCTGACCCATGATAAATTACGTTCTCCGAATAGAAAAGCGGATACTTTTTATTCCACACTATCAACCACATGCACACGTAATTGAAAAGCTTTTGCCACAGCGGCAGCAGTGCATTGAATGCATTCGCCGTGCACGTCCGATGTATCATCGATGGTTTGCGAGGCGGATAATGTCGTTCGACGCTGGCAGTCAAAACCAGTCCCTCGGGCCGTATCCATAGCGACAGCATCCCTACCCGTAAGCATCAATTAAAGCGAATGAAACCTTGCATTGCCTTTTGTCTTGATCTGCCATCGCTCGGTCTGCCCACCCGCCAGCAAAAACACATTTTGCAACCTTACCCCACTAATGACATCTTTCCGTGTGGTGGCCGTGGTGGTGCGTATATGAAATCATCTGTCCGGCGAAATAACGATACAGACCCCACCATCCGGAGCTCCTTGCTCATGCCAATCTAGATGGTAGCATACCGTATGAACCTGAGGAGCGAAAAAAAAACAAGCGAATGCAACAGTGTGCACGTGGCCGTCGGCACACACGTGGAGGTCGTTGTCAATACATTCTCGATACTCTGGTTCACTCGCAACGGTTCTGTGGAAACCATAGTGCTCGACTATTTGCTTATTACTTTTTGCTTTCACGAAACACCCTAGACTGTGCAGCACTTGGTTGGTCGTCGCGAGAAATCTACTGGCAAACGCAGTTTTTGCCGACAATCCTCGAAAGGTTTAATTCCCTTAAGAAGTGTTACCGAAGGCATTCGCTTTCGTCATACTAGTGTGCGGTGGGGTGTTGCAACATTTTGTACGGAGTCGGCACACTTATTTTAACTAGCTTTCAATGATGAATGAGGCTTTAAAGAAAAGATATTTTAAGATATTTGAATTACAGGAAGAATTTAAGAAAGCATATTCCTTCCTCTTATCCTTTTAGGGCAAAACTTCATCTCCTAGAACTCCTCTTCAACAGGATTCCAAATCTTTTTCCAATTACCAATTTTTAAGCTTCGTTTTACCATACACTGGCCGTACATTTTGTAACCTTACGGGCATAACCAATCCAAAACGCAGATAAGTTTCATAAAATTTCCACCTGCCTTAAACAATCACATGTTCATCCTTTCCCTCCCGCCGTATCACATCAAGAGTGCGCATTTGTCTCCCCGGGAAAACTCGTGCCAAACGTCTCCAGCGTCCCATCCTAAGCATGCCTTATTTGCGGAATATTATCCGTGTTTCAGCATCAACATCATCATCATCCTCGCCGCGACGTGGGCTCATCATTTCCAACGCTTCAGCTCGCTTCCCACAAAGCGACAAGAGCGAACAGCACAAATGGGTACACAAATTTGCTCAACCGCTCAGGTGTTTAGCTAACAGGGAGTCGCACCCCCTCCAAAATGGTCGTTTGTTGCCTCCGCGACAGGCGGGCGTCTTGGCGCGATGATGACGTTACCACCTCGGTGGCAGCATTTTATGTCCGTCTGAGCGTAAGGTGAGGTTGATGTGTTTTGCTTTTCTTTTGTTTTCCCTGCCGCTACCTTTCACTTAAGGACACATACCACAGTAGGCGCCTCCTGAGCGCAAACTTCTCGTTGCGAACAATAATTACTAAGACCGTGCCCCTGAGAGCCGTTTAAAAGCGTGTTCACTCGAGTACACTCCGAATCGCCGAGAAGGTTGAACAGGAGTGTTTTACTTTCATCTGTGTTTCATTCGAAGCGGAGAATGAAAATCGTATCAGTTTAGAAGCCAGGAGAACGAAAAAGTGGTCGATCTACGATGAAAAATCGTTTCATCGCGGAAAGATATTCCAGAACGCAACGATCGTACGCCGATCGCTATAAAAGTGAACTGATGTTGGGTGTGAAATTCGGTCCATTCGACAGCTTAATGCGGTTTCGTTGAGTTGAGTTGGGATTGAGGTAGTTTGCAGACGTGTGTAGTAAAGGGATATTAATAACCAATGTTGTTTAATTACTTTGAAATGTTTGCATAAATGATCCCTAGTGGTAAAAGGTGTGATGGATGAAAATCTTTAATAATGTTTACAACCATAAAATTGCTTCTGTCTAGCTAAGAGGGTAACCATGGTAAGAGTTGGGAAAATATTGATGAAGGATCAAGTAGGAATTGAAGGCGTTCTTCTTAACAGGTGATGAAGAGAAGAAGATATTAAGAAGCCATTTACAAAGGACTTAAGTTTGAGGTACTCGGAAGCTTGAACCAAGTTTCTACGAAGAGTTAAAAGTGATCTTGGAGATCACTGGGAAATTGAAGGTCTTTAATATTAAATGCATTTATCGTTTAAACCTGATACACTCTACAATAAATTATTTTTTCAGCATCACTTAATATCTCCCTGTCCAGCAAACGTTCTTGCACCTATGCTCTCGAAGCATAGTTGGAAAACAAATAAACGCACCCACCAAAAAAAAACTACGGATTTTCCAACATCCAGCAGCAAATGAATGCCCATAAACTAGATAAACAAATAAATACTCTTCATCATCGGCCAGCATCCAGGTACCGTGTGCCTTGCTCGTTCCTCCGTTCTGCTGATGGGTCACAACGATCCCGTTGAAGCATCCCTGTTGCATCGGAAAGTGATTTAATTACAATCAACCAATGGGATATACAGCACCGGCACCCCAGCATACAGCAGCATAAGTCCACCTCCATCCCTCACTTCCAACCCCGCTTCACCCCACCCAAAAAACCCAAACACTCAACAGCAACGTGATAACAACGAACGTTAAGTGAGCAGAAGTAGAAGCTTTATGTTACTCCCCAACCAGACAACTACACACCAGAGAAGCACCATCGGCCCCCACCCGGTACGGATACAGCAGCACACACTAAACGCCATTCACTTCAGCCATTCGTTTTCAATGACGGTACGGCCCGGACGCACTCCGGAACCAACCTTCCGAGGGGAGGTGGTGAAACGAAAAAGGGGAAACGAGCAAAACTATCAGAAAGTGATTTATTTTGCCTCGGTCCGAAGAATGCATCTCGGAGGAGGAAACCATTTGCATATCGATCGAGCCATTCGCTACACAGAGAGCAATCGTACCGGTGAGCTGCCGCTCAATAATGCACATCCACACACGCCACTCGGTGAAGCATTCCGAAGTTGTGTGGCCGGGTGGAGATGGTGGTTTCTTACAGCGACGAGTAAATTAGCCATGCGAAACCTGAACTTATGGGATCACCACGACCACCACGCCAGACTTTCCCACCGGCTGGTGACTTTTCGTCGGCAGCACAACAGAAGCTTAGACACGTTTTAAAATTAACATGTAAACTTTTATCTCGACAAACCCGAACCCCCTTGGGTACCTTGTCGCGGGTGCCAATTCCTTGGCCACCACAGTTCCACGGGCCGGTGTAAGTGATCAAATTTCTACTGAGAATTAGGAAAAGGGCAACAGCAATATAGAGAAACTCAACACGACCAATGGCGGTGTGGCGTGGCGATATTTGCCCACCGTCCCTCGATTTGGCACAATGGAAAGGTTTCCAAGGTTGTTTCCCGGAACATGCCACCGAATGAATGACTTTTCTTGCTTGATTGAGACCGAAAAAAGGGAAAAGGGCAACCAAACTACTTTGGCAGGCTTTTCCCGTCAATCATCATTGTCTTCGCTGTCGCTGACTGATGCGAAGATCTGAAGGGCAGGAACTTTGCGGAGGAAACCTAACGAAAGATGTGCTTCCTGTGCGCTGTCAAGATGTGTCCTTACGTTCGCTGTCCGCTGTAAGTGACTGGTGCGAGCACTATTGGTTTTGCGAATTGTTTTACTACTTCCCTAGCAACGCTTAATCAACCTTTTTTTCGGTTTTGCTTGACATTTTACACTCGGATATTGAGGCTTCACTTACACACTTAAAGACTACACTCGCAAGACACTTCTTTTTTTGTTGACCTCACTTCTATCACTTCTTCGCTACAGAAAAAAACCTCTCAAATGCCAGCTTTTCCTTCGCTTCTAATTACATTAACGAGATTAGCGAACGGTTCACATATTCGCTTTCGCTATCGACTTCCTCACCGTGCGTGCGTGTTTGTGTGGCTCCTTTCACATTCTCCAACATGGGTACACACTCACACACTTATCATACACGTGGAACCACATTTAGTAGTTAGTGTCTTGGTTACTAGAATGCTTGTGTTTTTCTTTTCTTGTTACTCTTTTTTCAACCTGTCAACCCAACATCTTCCGTTTCCATGACAACGTTAGTAAGAACACTTCACACTTTTCAACACACACGCACGCACACTCACAAGGGCAGTAAACTAGTGATGGCGGTGGCTTTTATTGGAGCAAAGATTGTTGTGGGGAGGGTCGAAGAAATCGAAACAAGAAAGCTTCCAGCAGCGCCCATTGCTACGAGGTGTCACATTTGTTCGGCGTACACAAGATAAGCAAACCGAGGGGCTCTGTTAATCGTCGTGACCGGAACGGGGGAAGATGATAAAAAAGAGGGGAACGTTTCTTCGTATCGAAGAAGTAGTGTTCTTATTGAAAGCATTATAGACACAAACAGAAAGACACGCACACAAGTATTCGCATTACTATTTGCAGTGAAAGTGAATCACAAGGCGCTTTTCTTTTCGATAGCAACACAAAAAACGCTTCGCAGCCTCTCGCGGCACTGACAGTTCACTATCGGGCGTGTTACTTAGATTAAGCGTGTTTCGACGGACATTGCGTTTGAATGGTTTCGTGCGATCCGGGAAACCAGTGAAAAGATACACGTATACGCAGATAGCCGGCGACAGTCGAACATGATCGATGCACAACGATAATTGCCACAAGAAATGTGTGGAATTTTTTTTGTGTTTGTGTTTTTATTTCTCTTCTCTTCTTCTACGTTCGTTTATCACTTGGACACCCGATGTGAACATATGTGATTCGCACACGCGTACCACAACAATGTTGCTTGATAGCTTTTGTCTCAAACACATGCACACACCGCAATCGGCTGCTGAAGCAAGATCAATCGCACACAGTCCGGAACCGCACGGCATCCTTCTGTTAGCACATTGTGTGACTAAAACGCGAAATTCTTGGCGTGACGTGATGTTATCATCAACCTGTGAAAGATCGGTGCCCGAACGCCTTCCAAATGTCTCACGAAACGCAAACGCACCTCGTTCGGTTGTTGTTTCCGGTGTGTTTTTTTTTTTGTCGAATTTGAATTACACAAACCCCCCCACACACACACACTTCCGACGGACCCGGAACTGAGGCCAGACGGAAAAGCTGGCTAGACTGGTGCGTGTCACGGCGTCACAGTTAGTAGCATGCGAAACCCACCCCGTTAGGGCGAAAACCCCTACGTAGTACCAACGGACAACAAGCGTCTACGCGCGCCCTTACCAGAAAGGGAAAGAAATGAAAACGCACCGCGAACGCAAACGCACTCCGGTCGCTTCGAGCTCTAGCACCAAACTGGTGGCCGGCCTCAGCCAACCCTTGCGAGCTCTATTGTTATTGCCAGCCCGACCACCCATGAAACCCCTCCCCCCCCCCCGCCATGCCTCGCCTGCTGTTTGGAGTGGGCCCCAAACACGGTTCGGAACCCGAAGCTCACCCCACCTTCCTTCGACCGCCCTTCCACCCCGCATTCGCCGTGGTGAATGCCGGGGCCCGAAGTGAAGCGTTCTGTACCGAAACGGTTTGGCCCGAAACCGTCGTCATCCGGACGGCATGGCATCATCGCGCGCCACACATGTCGAGTCCCACCCTGCCGTTCCCCAACGCGCAACACTAACACAGAGAAACCGCACAAGCGGCGAGAGAGCGACCGAGAGCGACGGATTCTTCGATGCGTGAAGTCATACGCCGTCGTCATCTTTTCACGGTCCAAAAGGGGGTGAGTGTGGAAAAACAGGGTGAGAGAGCGGTCCGCAAAACCACGGTTGTTCGGTGTCGCGTCATCGTTCTCTCGGGCTGCTCACATCTCTTTCTCGCGACAGTGCTCTCGCTCCGTTTATCTTATGCTGGCTGCTTCGGTTTCGTTCCTTCTGGTGCTGTTTTCCCGTCTGATTTTGCTTGCTGTGCACTAAACAAAAAAAAAAAATCTTCCACCCCCTTCGCGAATTTTCCAGCCCATAGGACAGGTTGGTAAGAAGTGTTTCACTACTTGCACCGTGATTCACGCGTCGAGCATCCAGCGAAGAAACAATAAACACGGGAGAAGTTTTGCCCCCGACTCTATCCGTGCGTGGTTTGTCCAATTTTTGTATTTTGGGGGTTCCTTTTGTTTTGTGCATATTTTCCCTTTACGGCACGTCCGGGCTGCCGACGGATTCCTCTTGAGTCGTGACTGACTGGCCCCGAATATAATTGAGAACCATTTTATGGGATACGGGCATGCAATTATGAACATTCTGTTTGCTAGCGGGCATGTATTCGACATTGGGTCGTTATTTTTAATTTTTATTTTCAATAAAAAACACACACACATTATGCTTGTAATTTTAAACATCAATAATTTTGAAATGAATTTGACAGCATTTCAATCTACAACGTTGAGCTAACAGCAACGCTCATCATCCCCTAGATAGAACCGTGCACGTGCACAAGTGGTCGAAAATGTTGTCCCGCGCCAAACAACCGACCGACACACCTGTATGAGTTTGGTTTGGCTGGCCCACCTCTCGGGACAGCTCGTCTGAGCAGTGTGCGTCGGTAGTGGTGTATTTGGAGCCGTTTTGCAAAATTCCTTCACACCGAGCACAAAATGAAACCGAAAGCCTCGGTTCGGCTCGGCAAATGTTTTGCGCCACCACCGTCACGCAAAACGGCCCATTCAACAAACGCTACTTCCGAAGCGTCCCTCGGGAACAGGTTCGCTCTATGTGTATGTATGTGTGTGTTTGAAGCAGGGTGCTAACTGTCCTGTCGGGAAACTTGTCCCGTCTGCTAGCTTTCCATTCACACTCCGAATATCCTTTCGTGTCTACACTCTCACACACACACACACGCTCTCTATTTCGGTTGCCTGTGTGTCTATGTGAGTATGCGCTCTCATTGGGAGAAAGTGATCGAATCAGCATGGATAGGAAAATGTCGCGTAAAATTCCGTCCCATTCGTAGGTGAAACACGAGCCTACTTTTCGTTTTCACTTTCACGCCTCTCGATGGTGGTCGGTATGCTGCACCAATACAGAGCCGGCAAGGAGGGTCACTCATATTGAGCTAGTGTAATGCTATTTATTTTTCGTCGTCTTGTCTTGGCAGAAGGCCCGACAACAAGCCGACCCTTCTGAAAATGTGAAGATGTCCTTGGACAATGTTCTTTAAATGGATAAGGCAGCACCCCTTTTTTTCCTTTCAATGAGACGGTTGTTGTGGTGTGGAATGCTTTACATTACTTGTCGATTTGAAGGATCGTCTCTATTGCGGCGTATATGCTGTGCTGAGAGGTAGGGGTTGTTTGAGACAGACTGGAATAAAAATTACGACGGAACGGATTGGTTTTTATAGCAATGGAGCACTCTTCTTTACAGTCTAGTTGAAATTACGTTTTATTATTTACGCGAAAATAAACTATGGCTTGAGGGCTATAAATTTATTATTTAAATTCAAATAACTTTGAAACACAAACATAAATAGTTTTCCTCAGACGCTCAAGAGTTTCAAACATACGCGATTCCTTCCCAGTGTTAACCACAGTGCACGCAGTACAGCTTGCTTCCGTTGTTGTGCGCCTGCTGGTATGCAATGTATTCTTGCACGCTTGTACAAGGCGTTACGTCGAAGCGTTACAAACCCTTCGAGTGACAGTGCGTGTAGAAAGTGTTACGAAGACCAATATTCTCCATTTGAATATTCTGTAAAAAATGAGTCTTTTGTTGTTTTTCTTGTAAAAAAGTTGGAGAATATATGTTCCTAATTTATTTTACCTTCCTAGACCTTCCTTTTCTCTGGCTTCTTAGGCTACATATTGGCAGCAGCTGGATAGCTGACTATATCTATTTGCGTATGAAAAGACTATATCTATTTGCGTATGAGGTCCGGATGCGATTTGACGTAATAAAAAACCGATAGTTCGATTCGATGAAATTTCCATGCAATTCCTAACCTTTTACCCAAGTTAGAGGTGGTCTGAAACACCTTAATTTGAAAGTGAACGGTAGATTTGTTAGTGTCACTCATATCCATCAAAAAGTACTCTTGAAATATAACATAAAGTTACAACACGATTTAAATTTTGTGATTATTACTTAATGTGTATGATATTTATTTAATTGATCCAGAACAGAATAAATCAGTATAGAAATATTAAAACATACAGGATACTCCCAACATATTGAGAATTTAAAACGTCATGTTAATTTTCTAATAATGTTTTGGTCTATTTTGGCTCTGCATAGTCCGACGAACAGATTTTAAAAGAACAAGATGAGAATGAATAGAGTTTTTAAAAAAAATAAAAAAATAAACATAGGTGTTCGGATACTTACTATGCTTTTTCAAAAATTTACGAAATGCAAACTAACAATGTGTTTGTTATTTATGAGACGATGTCTTCATTCTTGGCCTTGCGACTTCTTAGCTCATGCCTGCCATTTCTGGCTTACTAGACTTAATGATAACACCTATTTAGATAGTCAGTCCACACTACGGGGAAACGGTCCGGATGGAACTTGAACCCCGGTCGGGCCGTATGAAGACTAGCGCCGCTGTATGAGATGAAGATGAGATGAGATGGTGAGATGAATGAAGCCGAATGAAAAAGAAAATGTCTCCCAACATACCATAGACCAATAACCTCCATACAACTGTTCTCACATTAAGAAAAAAAATGAGTCATTTGAGGCAGCAACAATAAATCTTAGGTTTTTGTTCTCAGGATCTTTACGTTAAGAGTTGATGATTTACTAGTATCGCTCATACTTACCAAAAGCTAAACAACACGTATAGAATAAGACCTGGCCGTTTTTCAGTGACTATAAAAAATACTTACCAAAAATTACGCACTAAAAGCACGTTAATTTCGAATAGTGTAACTCTAGGAAATGGTTTTCTTTCTTCAGTTAATCTGTTTAGTGTTCTATCGTTAGAACAGTAACGCTCGTTGCCCCCAGGTTTAGTTTTGTAATTTTTTTTTTCAATACTATTTCTCTGTTTTATTTGACAAATCTTTCAGGTTCTTAATTTTCGTTTATTCATTCAGAAACTATAGTCCATTCGGTATATGATGGTTCTTTGTCGCAGTTGGTACCGGCACATAACTACTACCTGCACACACACTCACACCCCTTCTCTCTGCTCTCCATTTTATCGCTCTCTCTCTCCCTCTCTCTCGCCTTTGTGCCTTTAACACGCCTACCTTCGTCCTCCAGTGCTAAGCCTGATGGTGCTGAGCAACTGCTGTGTGCTTGTATCCTTGGGTTGATCCTTCATCGCCACTAAACGTGCACAACACACACAGCAGGACCGGAAGGTTTCCTGTCATAGCAAGCTTGAACATCCTTCCGCTCTGCTGCTCCTCCTCCTCACCGTCCTTCTATCCACCAATTCATTCCATTCGGCGGCTGCGGCTTTACCGTTCAACTGGATTTTCTTACAATTTACTTTGTTTAGTAATTTAAACTCTGCATTCTACTTAATCGGCATACTTCTTGATCGGCTTGCATTGCTCCAAATGGGTTTTTTCTTCTTCTTCTTATTCCTCGTGTGCTCTCTCTCTCTCTCTCATTACGATCTCTTTTCCGCATTTCTTATTTCTTCTCATTCACATGCTTTGTTTTTCCCTCTTTCTCCGTCACTTTTTTATACTTTTTTTGTTCGACTTGTGTTTTGTTGTTTTTTTTTTCTCTTCCGTTCTTTTTGCTTGGTTGTTTTTAACGAGCTTATTTTCTGATTTTAAACGTGTGTTACTTACTTTCGTACAAGAGCTTTGCTGCAAATTTAGCTAATCATAGTTTGGTTTTTATCATGTTTTGTTTTTCTTTGTTCGTTTTTGTTACATTTTAGTGTGTGTTTTACTTGTTGTTGTTGCTGCTGCTGCTGCTGGCTTTCTTTTACTAATGGTTGTTCTGTGCGTTTTTGTGTGGTTTATTCTTCGATCGACCATGCTGAAATCTGTGTCGGTGTGTGAGTATGGCTTTGTGGTAGGGAGGCTAGTGAATTACGGCAGCGGTGGCGATGGCAGCGATGGCAGCGACGGTGGCAAATCTACTCCCTTTTTCTCGTTTACTAAGCCTATGTCTGGGTGCAACGAACGAATAAACCATCCCTTACCCGGACACCGCAGATGCAGCACCCGGCAAGGTTTGGTGCGTGTGTGGCTGTGTGATGGCAATAGGTAAGTAAGTGTGTCATTTTTGTGTTTCAGTGTAGTGGGGATCTCTGTGCCTGTGTATGCTTATGGTTTGCTTTTCTTCTTTATTAATTGTATTTCTGCTTGCTTTTATTTAGTATTCAGCAAACTAGTCGGCGTAAGGAGGCGTTTTGCTAGTTTGCAGTAACGAAATAGACTCATCATCATCGTCTTCCTCATCATCAAAATGTGTTTTTATTCTTCTTCTTCCACCCTCTTTTTTTTTGTTTACATAATTAATTGCTTAACGACATAGCCGCCGCTTCGCCGGTTCTTCAAACTACCCGGGCTCCTGATTAGGACACCTGATTAAGAGACTAAGCAGGAGAGCGATTCCACGCGCGCGTGTGTTAGGTGAATGTCTGTGTGTGTGAGTGTATTTCTTCTTCTTTATTATTTATTATACTTAATTACTTTTTTTATTTATCTGGGCGTGGGCTTTACGTTTGGTACTGTTTGCTTTTTGTTTTAGTCCCAAACCATTTAAATCGTTCCGTGTCTCGGCCCCGATCGAGAGACGGAAACACGCACATGTTTTCCATAGAGTGTGTGTGTAACTGATGGTTTTGCTGTCTTCTTTTATTTTTCACATTTTCTTTACGCTAGTACACGCCTTCCCAATGTATCTCTCTCGGCGCCGGTTTTTGTTGTATCGCATTATTAATCTTTATTATATAATTATTTATTTTTCATTTACAACAATCGGGCAGTTTTATGTGACGCGTTGCTTGTATGTTTCTGTCTGTGTGTGTGTGTTTTTGTGTTTGTATTTAAATCTGATCTTTTCTTCTACATGTCCTCGCGTCGCACCCTATCATAGTCCTGCGATATATTTAACGTTTTTTAGTTCCTCCCCCTGCTCACTACTGCTCCAACCCCGCCCCCCTCCCCCTTCTTTTCACCATTAATTATCCTTTGCTTTATTTGATTTTATGTTTTGCTGGGTCGTTTTTTCGTTCGATCGATCGTTCCTCTGTTTGCTTTCCTTGTTTGTCTGTCTGCTCTACTATAGCTCCCTAAAACTGCTTTACAATTCAAACACTAACAAGACTTAGGCTGATTTACGTTTGTTTTTTTTTTACTTTATTCATTTTTGTTTGTTTTCTTTTGCTTTTGTTGTTGCTGCTGCTGCTGTTGCGGCTGTATACTTCCTACTACACTATTATACTTACTCTCTGCTTTATAAGCGAGCAGAAAGTTCGAACGAAAGTGGTCAGCAACAAAAAAGCGTACAGGTTTGTTACTAACTTTTGCCTTCTAAACGAGCGTTACTACACAACAATACAACACGCGATACATCCGTTCGCCTCATCGGATCCACACACACACACATGCACACGCGCACGTGTTGCCATTGTGAGCATTGTTTTGTGTGCTGCTTCATTAGCGGTATCGAATTTCGCGCCAGTTAACAGTTTGGAACGAAAGCGAAGAGAGAGCAGAGAGTGAAGCACGGTGAACAGGATAACAACAGAAGAAAAAAGAAAACTCATAAACGTTTGCATATAGTAAACAGCAAACATCCACAACAACAACGCCACCCATCCTTTCGCAATAAAACAATTGCACAAAAAAACAAAAAAGGAAAAATAAAACAACTTTATAACAAACAGCACAATGGCACGTTTAAAAACTCCCACAGAGAAAAACAAGAGAGGAAACAAGAATGAAACAACAACAGATCCGCGTTTTTTTGTTGTTTATTTAATCCTCTACTTTTAACGTTATCTCTCGTTAGCTTTCTGCACACTGCACTGTGTGTGTGTGTGTGTATGTGTGTTTTATTCCTTTTTCTGTCTTATGAACATAACAAATGTTGTTTCTTGTTTTGCTTTTCTATTTGTAGCTTTCTGCGCTTTTCTGCCCTTTTTGCTCGGATTGTTAAATTTGTTTGTTTTTTCTCTTTCTTTTACACCACATTCTTACTATTTCATTTTATTGTGTGTGTTTTGTATTGTTTCTTTTTGTTTGTTCTGTGATTCATGTATTTTTCTCTTTTTAAAGACTTAATATTTGCAACGATCTCTCGGTGTGACTGTTTCGCGCAACCTACCACTTTTCCATATTAGCTGTACGTGTTTGTGTGTGTGTGTGTGGGTGTATCTGTGTTTTGCTCGTTTTGTTCCGCGGGTGGGTATTTTCTTCTGCACTGTTAATAATATAGTTTACAGCATCGTCGCCGCATGTGTCTGCGAATTATTAGAATTGCACGTGCTCTACTCCACTGTCACACAGAGAGAGAGAGAGAGAGAGAGCAGGATATTCGGCTTTAGTTTGCACTACCATACGGTCGTAATGGGTAGCTTAAACAAAGCTTCCATGGGATAGCCCGCCCTCCCTTTTTTAAATTTTTCATTTTCCACCCACACACACACATCCACAAACACACGCTTCGAGTTTTTATTCTTTCCTTGTGTTTTTGTTTTCTTTTTCTTCTTTATTCTAGTACTATGGTTTTTTTTTCTTTGTTTTTAAATTATGTGTTCCGAGCGTATTATTTACTTTATTTTACCATCTTCTCATTTGCTTCATCAGTAACTAACAACGAATTGATTTTAATCATTTGCATCGTGTGTGTGTGTGTGTTCATTTCGTGTGTGTATCTCTTATGCACGTATGTGCACAAGTGTGTGTGTGCGTGTGTGAGATTTTTGCATGTCCCTGTCCTATATGTGAGAGGTGTCTTTGTTTTTCTTTTCGGGCTGCCATACTGAATATCAATTTATTCGTAAAAACGGGAAAAAACAACGAAATGTGGGGTGTTTGGAAACATCACCCATCGCCAAAAACACTAAAAAAAACCACAGGGACACCGTTCAACCGCATCGGGGGTCACCGGTGTCCGTTTTCCACCATCGTTCGCAGATTGCGCAGCTATAATAGCAAATGGCGTTTGTCGGTAGCATAGATTTTCTTCCGCTGCGTAATTTTGCGAGACGCATTGTGGGGTAAGCGCTATAGCACACTGCGCCCGATTCGGCCCGAACGGATGTAACGACAAATTCTCCGACCAAATGGGCTAAACGTAGGGGAGCGAAAGGATTGCGTAATTGCGCTGCGTATGCTTGTAACGAAGACATACATCTATCAGCTACACATTACATCTTAACCGCGTTGCGGTGCGTATGTATGCCCCATCGTAATCTAGCAGAATTTCCAATGATTTTGTAGGCAAACGGTCTCAAACGGACCCCCCCTCCAACCCGCAACAGCCCACCTTTCGAAGGGCTCGGCTTTAAGACGAGATATAAAATGATGGCATTTCCATGGCGGTTTGTGGATTGATGATACGATGGTGCTGGCAGCAAGTAGTTCTTTAAACCCCCAAAACGTACCACCTCAGAGCCGTACCCGACACGCTACTAAAAATCGAACAGCGAACGATACGAACGAAGAAAATCATACTATAACATTTAAAAAAAAAACAATCGTTTTAAAAACCATCTCCTAAACCCCACACACAAACATCACACGCACACGGCCACACACATTTGCTCCTTATATCATAGTCTAACAATTTGCACTATAGCTCTCGCGCTATACAACGCCAGCGGAAAAGCGTTGGGAATTAATCGTAATAATAATAATAGTAATAGTGATATAAAAAAACAAACGATCAGAAAACAGTAGAAAACAGTATCCCCAGCGCTAGGGGGAAAATGGTTAAACCGTTCAACAAACCCACCTACTGGTGTGTGTGTGTTCTTTGTCGCACATGGCGCATTGGTGCTAGGCAGAATTTGCATGCCCGCTTTTTCTTGATCTTGGTTCAAAGTACGCAGCTAGACCAGTATTGTTGTGTGCTGATAGCTCTAGAGCTATCGGAACCGGCAACATCATTACACTGCTTGCGATTCGATTCGACAGCCAGTTGCGCATGGATATCCTTAATTGGAGTATCATTTAGAAGAAAAACTGCACACACACACACATACACACATACCGCTTCCTATTAACAAAGTGCAAATACACTCGTGATGCATTTAAAAATCCAGGCAACACGCCGTACAAACGCGCACACGCCATCAACACCGAAACATTTGGAGCACGGAAGCTTGGGAGCAATGAGAAAGCAAGCACGCCGGAATAGAAAAAAAAAATACTTCGGTCTTTCACTTCGGTCAACGGACAACAACAACAAACAACATCAACCTGACGCAAAAGAACGGCCAACCTACGGTCAAATGAAGAGTAGGGGGACGAAACGAAAAACGGAACGAATCCTCCGTATATGACAAAGTATGCGCTTACCATCCGGGTAACCGGAAAACCCGTGCGCAATGCGTATGTGCGTGTGTCCCCCCGAACGTCGTCATCATCATCAGCATGATTCTCAACTATGGCTGTAAGACCTTCCCCATTCTCATTGCCCCTTCCCCCGCGATTGCCATCATCGATTCACGTGTGCGTATGTGAGGTGGTGTTTTCTCTCCCACAGCAGAGACAGTGTTTATTAAGCGCCGGACAACAACTGCCGGATGTATTCTCACGGGCGCCAAACTGTTTTCAACCGGAAGGTTCGGGCGCCAAACACAACACGGCAGGCTGCACCACAATAACACAACATAAGGACCTAGCGCGGACGCGCGCGCTCGCGCTGCTTTGTGCCTACTAAAACAACAACACACACACACACACAGAGTGAGAGGGAGGGTTTCGGTCTAACCCCGGGTCCCCGGATCTCCCGATTCGCAAGGAGCAGCAGCAAAGGAGTTTTGCTTCCTCTGGGCCAACACACAACTTGTTCCTGGGGCAGGCGTCGGTCGGTTGGTGGCGATGGCGGTGGTTGCGTGCGCGGAATCGTTATCGATCCTATATGATGCTGTTCTTCCGCTTACGGTCGCTCCTACGGTCTCTTACCCTAGCTAGCTAGCTTTCTCTGCCTGCTTGCACTGCTACATCTGCTTCCGTCTTCTGGCGTGCTAAAACTGCTTAACCGTCGTACTACTATATTCGTTCGTATTAATGCTTAATTTATTCTTGTGTTTGTTTGTTTCTTTGTTTTTTGTTGTTGTTGTGTTTTGCTCGCAAACTATCCACACGATTTCTTATATTGGTTTATTATAATGTGTGTTGCACCGTTCTATCGCTCATACTATGGTAGCGTTGCACAATCTCGCGCTCCCTCATCTTCCGACCAGGCTCCGTGGTTCGAAGTGTTTCTGTGTGTGCGTGTACGTGTGGGTGTATATGTTTGGGTGTGTGTGGGTTCGTGTGTTCGTTTGGGTGCATGTGTTTGCCCGTGAGCATTTTTTTGTTATGTATGGCTGTTTATGTATAGAGTATGCATGTGTTCGTGTAGAGGTGTATGTGTGTGTGTTTGTGGGGGGGGAGTTGGTTTTTGTTGGTTTGTTTTTTAATTAATCTTTTTAAATATAAATTTGTTGACCTAATAGTACGTTTCTTGCTCTAGCCAGCCGCCTGGATTGCGTCTCAAGTAGAAGCGACGAATTTCGTCATACACGAAGATGGACAAGCTGAACGGTAAAGCTGGTAGCCACCAAACGAACCTATAATTGTAACAAAGAGAACGGATAAGTAACATTGGCGAGATCCGGAAAAATAAAGGGACAGAGCCAGAAACACTATATGGGCACGCGCCGTTACTTACTTCAGTGGGAACATGCGCAGACCCTTGTCCATGCCCGGCGTGTAGGACAGGATGGCAGCAAGTATCGTTTCGAACACGAGGCCAAAGTTGAGGGCCCAGTTTCTCATGCCCTGGTGGAAAATCGAGTTACGGCGAGTCTTACAGATGATCAAATCGGCCCACTGGACCACGACGATCGACACGAAGAACGCGGTGTGGCAGGTGAACTCGAGGGTCTTGCGGTCGCGGTAGGTCTACGGCGCGACAGAGGGAACGAAAAGCAAACGGTAAGTTTCGTTAGTGGATTGCTGTTGCCGCACCATACAGAGCGTGTATCGTGTGATCGAGTACTTACCCATTCCTGACCATACGAGTCAGTGAGATCGTTAATGGCTTTCGAGTCCCAGCTCTTGCGGAGACCAAACAGCTTCAGCGGCAAGAATCCATTCTCAGCCATAATGACGAAGTACACGAAGAAACCGGCGGCAGCCTGAATCATACCGATCTGACCGTAAGCCATCGAGATAAGTCTGCACGTGTGCGTTGCGGCGAAAGATAAAAGTTAAGGATTGGTTGGGAGGGAAAGAAGAAAACCATCGTTAAAATACTGTTTGCAGCGATCACAGTTGATCGGTTAGTAATTATTTTACGGATGATGTTTTTTTTTTGTTTATCAAGCTAATGTTAGTGATCAGATGTTAAGACAAGCTTACTTTCGATTGCTCGTTGTTTGGTTATGAGATCGTTTTTTTTTTTCTCTTCATTTTGTAATACTGTGTTCTCTACCAATCAACGAGCAAGGAATGTAAACGAGACGCATTTGTCCCATAAACCCCAATTAGTAAAAGCTTTACAAATTACAGAGCAAACGGTTAAATACGGGCTTGCGAAAGCGGGCACATCATAGTTAACTTAAAACCATTACTTAACGCTACAAATCATACCACTTATTTACTAAAAATAAAGCGCAAAAAGCGTGCGGGGCAGTAAAACACAAAAGCGAATTAATCTACACTACAATAGTCTATCTAAAAGCGTTTGTACAAGAATAAGATTTCTTCGTTAGACTTTTGATGCTTTGGTCTGACGATGTTAGTAGTAGGAAGAAATAAGAGGTAGAAAGCACACCATTACATCGTAAAAAAATATCCATGCTACATTTTTACAGGAAATAGTTTACAAACAGCAGACGAAATTGAGTTAAGCAGTTAAGGCAAATGGAAAAGGTTTGCCTGTTGATAGAACAAGGAAATAGGAAATAGAGAAGAGTTGAAGATAGCATTGAAAAGTTTCTTCCAAAGAAGCTTACAAGAGCAAAATGGCAAGGTTAAAAGTATGTAGAAAGGACAGTGAGAAATATAGAAAGAGAGAGAGAGAGAGAGAGTAAAGGAAACAAAAAGCACACTTTTCTCATACGAAATACTCACTTTTTGGTCTGGAGACATTTAGAGTTTGAAATATTGATGAGAAGGGAATAAGAGGGGATGGGTGGAGGTATGTTGCATGGGTAGGGTGGATTTCCGGTCGAGAGAGAACACAAAAAGTACACAATTGAAGGAGCGAACGAAGGTTATGTTTTCCTGGTGTGGCGAGACGGTATAAGTGAGTAATTTGTTCGTTTGTTTGGGGTACGTTTGGGGTGTTTGGGGTATATATGTGGCAGCCGTATCCATTTGTGCACCGTACTGTACCACACGATACACGATACACGACACGATACACGACACGATGCATGATACACGACAGGATACGATACACGATACACGCTACACACTACGCGCTAAATCTAACACTAATACAAATTCATAATTGTAAGGTAACGGTAATTGTAATAAAATAGTTTTAGTCTTATCTCGTATCTCGAACCGATCGGTCTTAAAAACGCTCAACTTAAAACGCTCAACTTAAAACGAAAGAAATCGCGCCAAAGTGGTGACCCCGACGTGAGTTTTTTATTAACGTTACAAGTGCGTGATTTTTGTTCGAGCGAGTTTTCGTGTACGCCAAAAAATGCTAGAGGATAAAGTGATTACGAATCCGCCTACCGCGAACCCCGCGTCTCAACCGGCCGCTATTGAAGCAATCCATACGCCTCGATTGAATCCACCCAGCATGGAAGACACCAACATAGAGACATATTTCATGTCGCTTGAATTTTGGTTCGCTGCTTCGGGAATAGGCGCATTGCACGATACGCGAAAGTACAACATCGTTATGGCACAGGTGCCTCCTAATAAACTGACTGAGCTAAGGTCAATCATCGATGGCACACCGACGATGGACAAGTACACATACATAAAGACCAAACTGATCGGTTATTTCGCAGACAGTCAGCAGCGGCGTTTGCAGCGCGTATTGTCCGATATGCCGCTAGGTGATAAAAAACCAAGCCAGCTCTTGAACGAGATGAAGCGCGTTGCTGGCAACGCTCTTAACGAAACGGTGCTTATTGATCTTTGGGCATCCAGGCTACCGCCACATGCACAAGCGGCAGTGATCGCTTCTCGTGGTGACGCCGCCGACAAAACCACCATCGCTGACGCCATTGTCGAATCTTTGGAACTTAGGAGCATTAACGCCGTCGAACGAAAAAAATCAGCGATGGCGCCAGACCACGTGCCTGAAACCGCGGTCAACGACCCCATTTCTGATCTTCGAAAAGAGATAGCTGAATTATCCAGGCGCATTGAAAACGTGTTTCCCAACCGAAGGCATCGCGGACGATCGGTTTCCCGCGCCAGTTCACCAGGTAGACGCTCATTTAGTCGCAGGGATTTTTCGACTGGCCCGTGTTGGTTTCATCGCAAATTTGGTAGTGAAGCTCGAAAATGCCGAAAACCCTGCACCGCTCAAAGCTCTTCACCTTCACAATAGCGACGCTCTGCTGATGCTGCGGTGGAGATTGGCGAACTCACCACTACAGCCGCAATCTTTCGCCTAAGAATTGCCGATACAACCACGTCAATGCAATTTTTAATCGACACCGGCGCCGATGTGTCTGTGGTTCCGAAAGATTTGCTTTCAGCCGGAGTTAAACCATCTTCGATAAAACTGTTCGCCGCGAACGGATCGCCCATTAATGTATATGGTGAAGTTTTATTAAAAGTAAACCTCGGTCTTCGTCGTGAGTTCTTGTGGTCGTTCCTGATAGCCGATGTAACTTCCGGAATAATTGGTGCGGATTTTTTAGGCAATTTTGACCTACTGGTAGATATTAAACGAAAGCGTCTCATCGATAACACCACCCACCTCGAGTCGGTTGGATTCCTTGCGAAAAGTGAGCAGTGTTCGGTTAAAACTTTTCAGGCGGTTTCACCCTACGCCGAGTTGTTAGCCGAATTTCCCAACATCACTCGTCTCGCGCCACCGGGTACAATCTGCGATGCACCGGTCTACCATCGAATTGAAACGACTGGGCAGCCTGTTTATGCACGCCCACGACGGCTCTCCCCGGACAAGCTTGAAGCTGCGAGATCCGAATTCGAACATCTGATGAAGCTTGGGATATGCAGACCTTCTAGCAGCAGTTGGGCGAGCCCGCTTCACATGGTGAAAAAGGCGGACGGGTCCTGGCGACCATGCGGTGACTACCGCGCACTCAACGCTCAAACCATCCCGGATCGCTATCCCTTACCGTACCTGCAGGACTTCTCTACCATCCTAGAAGGTAAAACTATTTTTTCAAAAGTTGACTTGCAAAAGGCGTTCCATCAGGTGCGAATCCATCCCGAGGATATTGCTAAGACTGCCATCACGACACCCTTCGGATTGTTCGAGTTCTCGTTCATGACCTTTGGACTGCGCAACGCTGCGCAAACATTTCAACGTTTAATCCACGAGGTTGTGCGAGGGTTGGATTTCATATTCCCCTACATTGACGATCTATTCATCGCTTCATCATCACCCGAAGAACATCGTGAACACTTGCGTCGATTGTTTGAAAGGCTCAAACAATATAATCTGGCGATAAATATTGCCAAGTGCGAATTCGGCCGTGATACTCTTGATTTTCTTGGCCACTCTGTATCTGCTGATGGTATCCGTCCCTTGCCAGACCGCGTGCGAGCTATTGCAGAATACAAGCGTCCTGCGACAGTGAAGGAATTAAAAAGGTTTTTGGCTATGCTAAATTTTTACCGTAGGTTCATGCCAAACGCGATCGAGCACCAGATTCCACTCCTTTCCATGATTACTGGCAACAAACGCAACGATCGATCCCCGTTGACCTGGAATGACACCACAACCGCAAGTTTCGAGCGCTGTAAGCAACAACTCGCCGATGCTACGCTGTTATCGCATCCCGTCAAATCTGCAGAGCTATCCCTTTGGGTCGATGCATCTGATATCGCCGCAGGGGCGGTTCTGCATCAAATCGTCGATGGAAACCCTCAACCACTCGGATTTTATTCGAAGAAATTCGATAAGGCGCAACTGCGGTATAGTACCTACGATCGCGAGCTGACAGCAATATACCTTGCGGTGCGGCATTTCAAATACATGCTCGAAGGACGAAGCTGTCACATCTATACCGACCACAAACCCATCACATTTGCCTTCCGCCAGAAGCTTGACAAAGCCTCGGACCGTCAAGCTCGCCAGTTGGATGTGATTGGTCAGATCACAACGGACATCCGTCACATTGTGGGAAAGGACAACATCGTGGCTGACTTGCTCTCCCGCATCAATGCAGTAAAGTCAGTGCCATCCCTGGATTATGAAGCCCTAGCAGAGAGCCAAAAAGACGACCACGACCTTCAAAATATCGTAGAAGGTAAACTGAATAGTTCGCTTAAACTAAAGTATTTTACCATTCCAGGCAGTACCAAACAACTATTATGTGACTGCACTGGTGATCGCATTCGGCCCTTTATAACGGAACGGTTCCGGCAAGCTGCGCTCCAGGCAACGCATAATTTGTCTCATCCTGGCACGCGTGCAACGGCCAAATTAATGACGGAGCGATTTGTTTGGCCAAGCATCCGCAAGGACAGTATCGCTTTCGCTAGGAGCTGCCTGCAATGCCAACGCTCGAAGGTGACACGCCACATCCAATCGCCTGTATCCCGATACTCGGCTCCGGATAGTCGATTCTCACATATCAACATCGACATCGTTGGGCCCTTCCCCCCGAGTAAAGGTAACCGTTACTGTCTAACGGTCATCGACAGATTCACGCGTTGGCCAGAAGCGTTACCCATACCGGATATGACCGCGATCACAATTGCCGAAGCTCTGGTATCTGGATGGATATCTCGATTTGGTGTTCCTTCCTTCATAACTTCCGACCAAGGACGCCAATTCGAGTCATCGCTGTTCGCTGAACTGACTCGTTTGCTCGGATCCAGCCACCTGCGCACGACTGCGTACCATCCACAATCGAATGGAATCATCGAACGATGGCATAGAACCCTTAAGTCGTCGATCCTTTGCCATGATACTGAACACTGGAGCGAGCACCTGCCGATGATCCTACTGGGACTGCGGTCGGCCTACAAGGAGGACATAAAAGCGTCGGCGGCCGAGATGGTATATGGTACAACGCTTCGAATACCGTCTGAGTTTTTCGTTAGCAACCCGACCAACCCGAACGAAGCTGAATTTGTCGCCAAACTTCGAAAGGACTATGCGTGATCTTCGCCCCCAGCCGACTGCTTGGCATGGAAATCGGAACGTTTTCGTTCACCAGAACCTGCGGACGTGCAGAAATGTTTTCGTGCGGAATGATTCGGTACGACCATCTTTATCACCTCCATACGAAGGACCATTCGAGGTGGTTAGCCGAGCCGAAAAATTTTTCACGCTGAAAATCCGAGGCCGAACAGTCAACGTTTCGGTAGACCGTTTGAAACCTGCATTCGCGCTAGAGGACCAGCAAAACAACCCGGTACCAGCTGACACAACTCCTGTCATAAAATCCCCGACTAGAGTCACTCGTTCTGGACGACGAGTGATAATTCCCGAGAGGTTTCACTAAAAGGTAATCTAGTCTAGGAGGGGAGTACTGTGGCAGCCGTATCCATTTGTGCACCGTACTGTACCACACGATACACGATACACGACACGATACACGACACGATGCATGATACACGACAGGATACGATACACGATACACGCTACACACTACGCGCTAAATCTAACACTAATACAAATTCATAATTGTAAGGTAACGGTAATTGTAATAAAATAGTTTTAGTCTTATCTCGTATCTCGAACCGATCGGTCTTAAAAACGCTCAACTTAAAACGCTCAACTTAAAACGAAAGAAATCGCGCCAAATATATTTTTAATTCACACACACACAACCAAAAAGGGAAACTATTCTAAATAAAAAAAATCGTCTAGATATTCTTTGGTTGTTTTTGAACTTTTAAAATCAAATAAAAGATGTAAAACAAGGGTTGTGCGTTCTAATCCAAATGGAAAAGTTTGGCGGACACTTTGGCGGGATTCATGGAGTAAAAACATCTAACATAGACTACACTATTGCTCAACACCTAAACAACAGCAACGGAATGCTACTGGCTGGAAGCATTCAGGTTGAATCTGCTGTGGAGAAGAACACAGAGCTGCATTATCTAACATACACATATACATTAACTCACATACGCACATACATACACACATATACACCGCAATAGATTAACAAAGTTGGGGTAGATCGGGATTTGCAAAAACAGGGCAGACTACGTCGTTTTGGAGGGCCAGAATTGCAACATTACATCTAAAGCGAACAACATTAACAACACACACACACGGGATATGTTTCGGTTATGGTATTAACATGTTGGAGGAAGGTATTTTGTTTTATCAGGATCTCGCATTCAGGTGGGTTGCTTCTTGAATGGAAAATCAAATGCACCGCTGGATGTATCTCATCAGCTTTTTGTCTTAAAGCCCAATCAGTCGCGTGCTAGATTTCGAGATCGATACTAGATTTTGAACGTAAATTTGATTTTCTGTTCAGTAGGGTTTTAACACGTGTGATCAGCTAGATTGTGTTGATGCCTAAGGCATGTCAGAACGGGGCATTGTGTTTGAGGTGAGCTTTAACTATTAAACGAAACCCCCATTGCAAACGAATGCTAGTATAATCATTCCAAACTGTTCTAGTGAGAGAAAAAAAACAACACGCTTGGTCGCGATTCTACCGTACGCTCAGCTAACACAACATCTAGAGTGTGAATGTGAACCGGATGTGATTTCTAAATCAAAAATCAAACTCTTCATCAAACAGAAAAACAAAAAACCGTTCATATGGAACAGAAGAGAACACAAGTAACGTAACGAGGAGCAAGTACACACTGTAGAAAATTTGAAACACAAAATAAGAAGTAAGAGACATTGCTAGGTCAAAAAGAAAAACAGAAAGGAAAACTGGACACATTCCGCGGCAAATGCCGACAAGTGTTGTGGAAGTGATAAACGTAATATCGAGAGTAGTACAACAACAGGATAGAGTTGCTAATAGGCTCGTTCTAATCGTTCACACTATGACATTCTAGGACGCAAGGCCAACACTAGTGATGGATAGACAGAAAAGAGAGAGATAGAGAGAGAGAGAGGAACCAATCGTTGATTGGTGCTGTAGATAGAAAGAGTGTGGAAACGAATCCAACCGTACGCACGCACAGCTGAACGAAAGAAGTGGAAACACAGGTGTAAAGGATTTTCCAATGCAGTAGAAAACCCTTCGCGCAAGAGGATAAGTTATTTTGGATCCATTAGCCAGTGGAAAAGGTAAAACTGTATATTGTACTTGTTCACGTAGATTAATTACATTTCATCACAAATTGGCACACATTAAAGGCAGGGGAACGGCGGTTGCTCTGAGAGGAAAATGGGCCAAGGCATATTGAAAAACAAACATACACTTCTCGATATGCTTGTCGGTGGCTTCCACAGTACGTATCAACATACGCGGTAAGATAGATCAACAGCAACAGAACCGGTACAACACTTGCGAATGGTAAGTGTCCTGAGGGCTTTGGTTTGGGCTTAGCAAAAACAATGTTGGAAACATGAAGAACAAACATTCATGTACGAAAGTTAGATAAGGACGAAAGAAACAACACAACAAAAAAACACATCAATTAAAACATACATACAAACGAGTAAACGAAAAACGAAAAACTTGACCATTTTGTGGTCAGTGTCGGAAGCAGCAGCAACAAAACTACCACCCACAAGTATCACCAACTCGTCCCCCGTACAGAGTTCGAATACGCCAAAACACGTGCATCCGAAACGTACGCGTGTAACGAAAAACATAAAACACAAGAGAGACATGTAAAACAAAACGAGAAAACATGTAACGAAATAAGATAAACGCAAAATAAACGATAAACAGAAAATGTAACGCGTGTCACATAATCATACAATCGATATACATATGGTGTGTGGGTGAAATTCAACGGTAAACGCAAAACGATGATGAGTTCAATTTGGTGGAACGTTTATACAAGAACGTGGCAACGTATCCTGACCTGCGGTTGACCAAGTTGTCACGATAAGGATCTCTCGGTCGACGCTTCATAATGTCACTCTCCGGTGCTTCATAGGCGAGCGAAATGGCCGGTACCTGCGGAACGGAGTTGCGCACGTGTTGTTGGTGGGCATTTCGCGGGAATGCATCGCGCACGGTTCGCATGCACACACACACACACACGCACGCACACGCACACAGAGGAGGGGTGGGGGGAAAGATGAAGGGGTTGAAAATTTTACATGAAAGTAATTAGTATGGGTAACGTTACGTAGAATGTAGTAGTATAATAGCAAGATTATGATGCTGCATTGGCAGCGAGTGGCAGGCTATCAGCTTTACTGCTTTTGAATCTCTCGCTCCGTATGTAGCAGTTCAGTGTAAAATGCCATAGCTAGACAGACGACGCGGTAGTCATGTGGTGGAGCAACATCGAGAATACAGAGATTTCGGTGTGCGATTAGCGATGGCATACACCATCAGTGTTATGCTGTGTACTGTACTGAGTCTTGGTGCTACTCATCTGGCTCACGCAAAACGATTGCATTTTACCCTAACGTTTCCATTATATCATCAGATAGAGCAGCTAGCTAATAGATCGTTTGAACCATTAAAGAGATATGTAGGGAAACACACATATTTGCACTACATAATCGATCATGTTAGGTAGGAGTAGTAAAGCAAACACTATTGCAATAGAGACAGCGAGAGAGAGATTGGCTGAGATGTAAGAAAAGGAGCGATCAAACCGAACGCGGAATAGAACTGGCAGTAGGAGTGTATTCTAGCATACTTTAGTTGCAGTTCTTTAGATGGCAGTTCTATCAAAGAAAACCAAGTGACCAACTATAGCACAGTTTGAGTAGATGTTGTTGTAGAGAGAATAGCGAGAATAAGAAAAGAAATTGTAGAGACTGGTGTGATGAAGATAGAGAGGTCGTATTCTATTCTAGAGCACTCCGGGATGGGGATGCAGTTTATCTAGGTAACACAAAAACTAAACTCCAGAACCAGAACAGAAATCCAAGTGTTTCGCTAATGGTTTCGTTCCAACTATTTCAATCAGATCAGAGGATGCGAGAAAGTGTGTTTTACGAAACACGTGGTGCTAAGAATATTCCAAACCGGAAGTTAACTGATAGGTAATAACGCACAATTCACGGTGCACGATGGTTGCTGGTCGTAGCAACAAACAAAAAACACACACTCAATAAAAATTTGTTAAGGTATTTTGTTGTGCTAAGTATTTCAGTGTGTGTGTGTCTGTTGAGTGAACGAATGTGAGCTCGTCGCATCCTTTCGAAGATCATTGTTAAGTGTTGTTGGTGGAGTATGCATATGTTCCTTATGGTAGAGAAGCGAAACAGGTAACGAGAGGAGTGGATCAAGAGAAAGGACAACCATATGAAAACGATGAAGATGGTTTTTTTTTTTTTTTTATTCATAAAGAACGGCCTGGCCGTATTGCTTAGATGAAGATGGTTTCGAATGGAAAAAATGAAATGCTCCCTTCCATGCGAGGACATCAGACGCAAACGGAAAGGGCGAATGTAACCTGAATGAAGATTTCCAAGTGTGTGAAGGATGTGTAACGTAACTGAACCTGACCGGGGTTGATACAGTTTTGGGTTTTGCCTCATGATGTTTGGGTAAGGATAATGGGAGCAGGAGTCGAACTTACCTTGGTTGTGCTTTTACGCTTTACTTTTCTAATCTAATTAAATCGCGATGCGATTTCTCGTTTACTTTTTTTGTCAACGATATAAAAGCGAATAAACAGTAGAAACAGTGTCCAAGGAGAAAACAAATCGAAGAACAGAGTGAGTAGCGATATTGTTAAAAAGAATCAATAGGAAATAGGAGTACAGAGAGAGAGAGTGAGAGAGAGCAAACAGAGAAGCTAGCAGAGGTACATAAATGAGAAGAATATTGCAACGGACAACAATCAAGGAGGTTTTTTTTAAGTTTAACATATTCATTGATTGTTTTTCGCAGCACATACTGAGATTGTTAAGAGGTAGAAAAATACTATCAAGTATGGTCAAAAATCAAACGGGGCTAGCCAATGAATCTAAGTCAAACAATATAAAAACCATACGCCCAACACCCGAGTAAAACACAAACCAAAACTTACGGGAAGGATAATAGCAAGAAGGATTATTACAAAAAACAACACGCGCACACGAAAACAACAGACACGCACACATAATATTAGACAGACAGAGACAGAGAGACAGAGAGTGAGAGAGAGAATGAGCTAGAGTAAAATTTCAAAACTAGTAGATGGCGGCCGGGTCGCCCACAAAGTGTGGCTTGGTGGCGCCACCGCAGATTAAAACAATCAGTATACAACACAACACAAAAGAGAGAGAGAGAGATCACGATAATAAGAGCATAACAGACACACACGGTAGGATACATTTTGAGAATCAATAAAAAAAAGAAAGAAAGCATAACTGACAAGCGTACTCGCACATCTCTGTGCAGCTTCCTATTCCTTCGCGGGTCGCGCCAGGAATAGTGTTCCTGCCGAAAAACACGTGTACGCCTGGCTGTATGGCTTTCGTGAGTGGTGGTGGGGGGTTTGCTTATTGTTTTGTTTAAAATCTTTTCAGTTGCTTGACTTCATTTTGTGATACCAGGGGCAATGGATTACCTTTCGTTGACCAATTTATCAGTGAACGGGTTACGGGGCTGGCGTTTCATGATATCGGATTCGGCTTCCTCGTAGGCAAGTGAGATAGCGGGAACCTGCGTACATCGCACACACACACACACAGTGGACATACGAACATGGATAGTACACGCACACAAACATAGCGCAAGGACGATGTAGTGTGTGATTTAGGGTGGATCGGGTGCACGTAAATGATGAGCGGGCGACAGGATGCGCGTGTGTAGAGTAGATCGATCGTGTTAGGTATATGAGCAGATTCCAGCCAATGATGACGCATGATGGTGGTGTTTTCGATTTGGAAAACACGCACGTACACAAAATGTTCACAGGAAGTTTTGTAAATGAATAGTTTTTTGTTGTTGTAGTGGTTTTTTTAACACGATACACACACACACGCACAGGAACGATAGGGCGCCCCGAAAACGTTATCAGGATACGATGATGCGATGATGCAATTAAGGTATTCAGAACACACATCATCGAAAGGTTTTTTTCGATGGAAGGGTGGAATTATTTTCGAGTTGGTAGTTGTGAGAAACGCGGGTCGCCGACATGATGGTTCGAGACGATATTGCAGGATAGTGTTACACATTACATGATTAGTTATGATCGATAAGAAAAGAAGAAGAAAAAGATTGATTGATTACTAAGCGGGTTACATCATAGAAAGTTGTTAACATGTTTATAAATCTTTGCGGCAGAGAACCAGCACGGCAGGAAGACACGTTGCACGTTTGCTAGAAACACGCGGTTGGATTTGGTCTGTTCTTCAGTTGGCGAGCAGAAACAAAAGCAAAACAAGACGTTCACAAAAGCATAGAGACACACTTGAAGTAAATAAAACAAAAACGGGTGGACAGCTTTCGTCGCTTGGACACTAGAGAAGGTATTGAAGTTAAACTGCTTTCAAACTTCTTTAACGCATGATGCATGGTTGTGAACGGATCTTTTAAGAAAAACTTTGGTACGAAAATGTGCAAAGGGAGAAAATGGCACGGTATGGCAGAGTCGAATGATTGTGAGCGAATACGCGAATGATAGCTGACTGTTTGGAATGAGTAGGGCTTTGGCAGGACATTTCGAAGGACAGTTTTGCAGGATAGAGTAGAGTGCTGGTCTGTTATGATGTTGTTCGTGTGTGGTAGTAGAAGTGAGTGGGTTTTTAGTTTGGTTTGTTTGGTGTACATCGAATGCATAGGTTGGGTTTGCATCCTCGGATTGGATTGAACTGTTGTAAAGGTATCATCCTCCTGCTTAGCTTAGCAAAAGTTTAGGGCTATTATATCCAATCATATCTTAACCATCTTATAGACTAGTCGTTAATGTAATGCTTCCTTAATGTTAAGCAGCATTCACACCACACACTGGGCTACCGCCAGCGTTAAATATTTAGTTCCCCCAATGTAGCATATCAAGAGGTTATGCGAATCTTAATGAATCGCGCTTTGCTTTATCAGGGCCGGGTGCATAGCTTCGTTAGTTGAAGTTTTATGGTGCATTCTCTTAAAGTTAGAAGCATCGTTGGTTTGGGTTGTTGGTAGATTCGCTAATGTTATTGGGCAGCGGTTCATTCCAAGGGTAAAAATGTTTAGTATGGAAAGTTTATCAAATAAACCCTTTTAAAAAATAAAAAAAGTAAAATAAAAATAAGAACCTCTCATTGACAAGTTTATCGTTGAAGGGGTCACGCGGTGGTCGTTTCATGATATCGGATTCTGCATGTTCGTAGGCTAGCGAAATGGCCGGTACCTAGATACGAAGATGGTCGTTTGGAATTATAGCGGTGTGTATGAATGGAGCAAAAAAAGATGAAGTTATAATGTATTATCTATGGCAGCACGGAATCCACCTTTGCTGCTCAGCTTTCCGTTCTTATACTGTGCCGAATATTGATGTTCTACGGCACGAAAAAAAAACTTACATTGCACTATGAATAGGCTATTTCGGTCTCCCCCTTCAAAAAATTCCACTAAACATCGACGTGTTTGGCTATTTGCAAAAATAAACACAATTATGTCTACATATGTTCATCGGCAAACATACCTGCTTTGTTTTTCTGTTAATTGGACAAAACAATTAACTAGCCTATAGCTGTAGCTAGTACCCATAGAGAGATAATAATTTCAAGAGCTGCTCTAGCATCTGGCTTGCATCATTGTTCACTACTTGGCAAGTGACAGTCTAGTTTTAGAATGCGATATAACTTTACAAATAGTTAAGATAGGTATAAGGTAAAGGTAGAAGTAGAAACGATAAAAGAGCAATAATAATCATACTGATAGCGATAGAGGTTAATATTTAATATTTAAAATTTGTATAAATAGAGGAAGAGAAAAAGAGAAATATAGAGATAGAGGCGTAGAGTGTGATTTATAGAGTAGAAAAAGTGAGATAAAGAAAGGATACACCTCAGCGTTAAAGGTCACCGGTGTACGTAGCAGGTAGTAAGTATGAAAGTAATAGAGAAATTCGCTCCACTAGCTTTGTGACAGCTAGATAGCTTTTTGACTAAATAATTAACTACTGAAATCAAAATTACTGTTTTCAAAAATATAGAAACATAATAGCAGAATGAAGAGACTGTAGTATAAAAAAATGATTTAAAGAATAATTACGCAACCACTCTTGGTTACCTCTCGTTCACCAGCTTGTCTTGGTACGGATTACGAGGCCGTCGTTTCATAATATCGGACTCGGACTCTTCGTAGGCCAGCGATATGGCCGGCACCTAGCAAAACAGTATGGCACGTCGGTTTCGAGAATAGGGGGAGGAAACGATGGTTTTGGCATGGGAAACCCCGTTGCAGGTTTTACCCCCACACCAAGCCAAACATTGTGCGAAGAAATAAAAATGTACAAAAAAAAGAAAGAATTGTTAAACATATCTCTCAATTTTAGCTGCACAGTACAAATCAGTAACGCTATCAGATCCCCAAAAGAGCGCTTAGGAGCAAACCCTTTTTGGGAATGGAAGGTACAGTGTCACAGTTGTTTAGGGCTGAAGTAAGCTGAAGTAATCAAATCGATTCTATTAGCTGTTACTGCCATTATCGTAGTTTTGCACTGCCGAAGTAAACCTGTTTTTTGGCGATGCCTGTGCATAAATCACCACCATCGTCCAGAAAGTGTTTGAGATGACTTACAACACTTTATGGTTATCTTGCCACTATCAAACAACGCACGGAGTCGCTATGGCGGATCAATTCGTTCAATACCGCGGCAGGAAGAAAGTGAACCAACAGCCACGAGGACGGTGGAATCGAGCAAACTTACCATGTCCGTGCCCAAATCGATGCACAGAATAGTGACGGTGCCGAGCGGTAGCGGAATGTCGCACAAGATGAATGCCAGGAAGGGCGAGATTTCCGGAATGTTGGATGTCAGCGTGTAGGCGATCGATTTCTTCAAGTTGTCGAAAATCAGACGGCCCTCCTCGACACCAGTAACAATCGAAGCAAAGTTATCATCGAGCAAAATCATGTCAGCAGCCTGTAAGAAGTGTAACAAGGTACGATACGATGCGTGTAAGTGAAATGTCGAAAGTCTATCGTAGAATTCCATCCGTGAGGATGTCCGATAGTTAAGACAGTACCTGCTTCGACACATCCGAACCAGCAATACCCATAGCAACACCAATGTCAGCCTTCTTCAGGGCAGGCGAATCGTTTACACCGTCGCCCGTTACAGCGACAATAGCACCCATGCGCTGGCAACCCTCCACAATGATCAGCTTCTGCTGGGGCGAGGTACGTGCGAACACAATTTCCGTATGGTAGCGCAGAATCTCATCCAGCTGGTCCGACGACAGATCACGCAGTTCCGAACCGTGCACGACGGCGGCCTTTGCCTCGCGTGGGTTCACCTCCGACACCGGGATGTTCAAACGCTGGGCAATATCCTCAACGGTTTCGTTGCCTTCCGAGATGATACCGACCGACTTGGCGATGGCCTTGGCAGTGATCGGGTGATCACCAGTAACCATGATGACCTTGATACCGGCCGAACGACACTTGGCAACGGCATCCGGTACAGCGGCACGAGGTGGATCAATCATGGACATCAGTCCAACGAAGCGCAGATTTTCGACCTGGAAGTTGACGTCATCCGAGTTGAACTTGAATCCGACCGGGTACTTGTCCGATGGCAGCAGGAAATCGCAGAAACCGAGCACACGCTCACCGAGACCTCCCAGTTCCAGGTAGGCATTGTTGAACGCTTCCTTCATCTCTTCGTCCATCAGCTTCTCCTTGCCGTTAATAAAGATGGTCGAGCAGCGTTCCAAAATACGCTCCGGGGCGCCCTTCATGACCAACAGGTAGCGCGGATCGCTAGGGTCTTCCGTTTCGTGGATCGACACCTGGTACTTGTTGGTGGAGTTGAACGGAATTTCGCACACCTTCTTGTTGCGCTTGCGGATGCTCATCACGTCTCCGAGGGCCAGTTCCATACACTTCAGCAGAGCAGCTTCCGAGGCGTCACCGCTCACTTCCTTCTTCAGGATTGGAACACCATCTTGGCCTCCCTTGAATTCGGCACGGTTGCACAGTGTAGCGATGCGAGACAGTGCCTTGAAACCGGGGCTAGTGCGATCGTACTGCACACCGCTCTGATCCTCCGTCGTATCGGCCTCAATGATCTGATTGTCAAACCACATATGCGCGACAGTCATCCGGTTCTGGGTCAGCGTACCGGTCTTATCCGAGCAGATGGTCGAGGTCGAGCCGAGCGTCTCTACGGCTTCCAGATTCTTTACCAGACAGTTCTTCGAAGCCATACGCTTGGCAGTGAGCGTCAGACACACAGTGACGGTGGCGAGCAGACCCTCCGGTACGTTGGCGACAATGATACCGATCAGGAAGATGACAGCGTCCAGCCAGTGATAACCAAGGATGAACGCGATGACGAAGAACGTCACACCGAGGAACACAGCGACACCCGTGATCAGATGAATGAAATGGTGGATTTCCTTTGCGATCGGAGTCTCACCAGTGTCCAGACCCGAGGCCAAACCGGCAATACGTCCCATCACGGTATGATCACCGCAGCTGATGACAACACCCTTAGCAGTTCCTTCAACAGCGTTGGTCGAGAAGAAGGCCAAGTTCTTGGTTTCCAGCGGGTTTTCATGGGTAAAATCGGGTCCACGGGACTGAGGCTCAGATTCACCAGTCAGCGAGGAGTTGTCCACCTGCACGGGATCAAACAGAACGTATGTTAGAGTTTTATACACGTGATATTTTGAAAGTGCTCATGTCACATGTCAGCAAATGTCACAAATTGGATTGTAATGGCCCCTTCATAATGCATTACATTCGTTCGAAAGATAGTTGTAAGTCTATAATTCTCGTTTATGAATAATACATGACTCCACGATATTAATTACCACACATACTGCAATGCAACCAACTCGTGCTTAAAATGCATGTCTTACGGTCCCTCTCAAATAAAGAAGCCATATATCTCGTCTCATATATTCCGCCAGAATTGAAAGGGGTGTGCAAATAAACATTCAGCACATGTTTTTTTTTTTAAATGCTTTTGCAATGGCCAACATCCCTCTTCACTCTTACGTACTAAACAGCTGGATCCTGCTTCAATGAAAACCACCACATCCTACGGTCGGGGTCGCATTGAGTATGTCCGCCCGTTGCACAATCAACTCATTTCGGTTCTGTTCATTCATTCAGCAGATCGTCGGATTGGTCGTGCTCGTATGTGCGATACATCAAACGGTCAGAATGGAATGGATCGGAGAGGGTTCCGACCGGGTGTGATGAAAGCGCGGTGAAACCAATCAAAACGAATCATCATAAAACCCGACAATCGGGGTTTCGCTGCCACTGCAACACAATGACCCCCCACCGGTAAACACGCACGATGCGGCCGACTGAACAGTGGCAGCTTCTTCCTTCCACCGTGTCAGTGTTGTTTTCCGAGAGAGCATCGCTTCAATTATTTTGTGTTCCACATAGCTTTCCTAGCATGATTGGAACGTTTCGCGAATGCCGCAATTGAACAACTAACCCCACCGCTTCCGAGTTCTACACCCATTCTCCTGCCTTCGTCGCGTACGCACAAACACCCATATCTGCAGTTGTTTTTCCTAACATCCCATCCTTACGAAAAATGGCCTCAATTCAAAGGAATTAAATTTCATTATTAATGAACGACGAGTGGATACGCTAGATAAGTTCGTTCGCGGTCTGTACCGGCAGCCGTGGTACTGAGGCACCACACCACCATTGCTGCAGCACCCCGGACCACGGATGGTCATGGTCGCGTTTCGAATGGCACAAAACGTTCACCAACATTCAATCCATTTGTGACCTTTGCGTCTACTATTGCCACGGCATGGTTAGTATGTAGTAAATGTTACCTTGAAGTTGCGAGCTTCGATGATGCGAACATCAGCCGGTATCCTATCGCCGAACTTGACCTCTACAACATCACCGATGACCAGGTCTTCGGCGCGCAGCGTCAGCTTCTCACCCTCACGCAGAACGGTAGCGAATTGGGGCACCATGTTCTTGAACGATTCCATAATTTTCGAACTTTTCGATTCCTGCAAAGACACACGATAGCACCATTAGACATACGGAGACAATCGAAAGCGAGTGAATTCGATTTGAAACTTTAACTTACCTGGTAGTATGAGAAAATGCCGGTAACTATCACGACAGCGGCCAGCACGATACCGAGATACAGGTTATCATCGGCCGGTTCCTCGACGGTACTGGCCTGGATCGAATAAGCGATGAAACATAGGATGGCACCGATCCACAGGAGCAGAGCGAAACCGCCGAAGAGATTCTTACAGAACTTCACCCATTCGGGCGTCTGTTTGGGTGGGGTCAGGGCGTTTGGTCCATCGCGTTCCAAATTCTCCTTGGCTTTTGCGTGACTCAGACCCTGTGGGGAAATTGAGAGAAAAAACATGAAAATTTGAAAATTTTAAGATTAAAAAACGATTTTATTCCGACAGCTACTACCGGGATGAACAGGAAGCATCCCGCTTCCTCAACGCGATAAAGATTTCACCGCAGAAAGTTGGAGCGATGCCAAATGCATGTTGCAAGGTTGGCACTTAGTCATCCCATGCACATCGCACAGTGATAATACGACTTGGTAGATAGATAGTACCAAGTTGCAAAACAATTAAGTTACTGTCCGCTTTTGACTGGTTCAAAACGTTTGCTACCGCTATCAACCAGGCCAAACCTGCAGCCTATCATAAACCGGTACGATTTAAGATAGGTTTGACAGCTAAGATTGATGAAACTCAGCTTATGGCACAATTGTGATAAGATGGTTGTTTTTCTAACTCATCGTGCAATGTTCATTTTTGAGACTGGCAACAGAAAGTTTTCTGCCCATGCCCTTTGTTACTTTATGATTTTCATAAGATGTTTTCAATATCTTCCAATAATAGACAAGCTTAAATCAAATTACCACGAGCCATCGAAAACAATCTTCCAACAGAGCTCATGTTATCAGAATATTTTACGCAACATTTACGATCGCTTCTTCCTAAAACCACCTCTTTCTAAAACCGTTACATATATTAGCTTAGTTTACTTACATTTTCCGGATGTGTCTGTAGTCGCTGGTACAGTTCCTCCGGTGTGATCTTGTGGTAATCGATGTCGAGCTCCTGCTTCAGATCATCTAAATCGGTTTTCTTTTTTGGCGGCATTTTGCGTCTTGACTAAATTTGGAGCAGCAGAGTTTAGGAAAAAAAACAATACAAATACAATTAGCATCCACGGTCTGATATCACTGCAACTGCAATTTTGTTAATCGATTGGGCTCCGAGAAATGCTCGTTGCTCGTTCGGACACTGGACTTCAACTGACACGTTGCACGGAACGATTCCGAGTCTCTGTATCTCATCGTTACCGTCCGAGAAGCATCATTAGTGCTCGATAACCCTTCCCGGATGGTTGCTCGTAAGATCGATAAGATACCAGTGTGTGTCAATCAAATCGTTTGGTAAAAACTGTTAACACCAAGCAGATCCGTACGGTGCCCCCGTTAGGTATGCAGATAGATTTATTCGACCTACTTCACTTACCAACACCATATCAAACTACAATTGCTTGAATTACTCTTACGTCTACAACCACTACTACGATTACTGCCCCTTGTCACCGTATTACTAGATACATCTATAACCGTTCAGTGATTACTAGATCTCATTGTACAAGGAAAGTATTCTTGTTTTCCCTTGCATTATGGATGGAAGACTTTATACTGTTCTCACTGAAATATAGTTAAAATAATCACACGAATGTTGTCTAAAATGTATTCAGCTCTTTCAGCACGATAGCTAAGCCTCGCAGATGGTCTCTTGGGCGTCGGGTTACAAAAAGAAGGTAACATCAGAACTGTGATGTTCGACAATTACGTCACACAGCTCACGCACGCAGCATTGCAAAGTGTTTGCATTTCTAGGATTGGTCCCGCCAACAAAATCCCTACTGGCCTTAATGTTCGCCTGGTGCACAGCACCAACCACACGAACACACAAAGCGCCTGGTGTCTCATCACAAACGCAAACATGTTCGTTAATGGATAGTTGTTCTAGCATGCAGGCCAGCTAACAAGCGCTCTAGTTTCGAGCTAGCCGCTACCCCGCACGGCATGGTACGGCTCGATGGAAAAGAGTTATTTTCCGAATGCTTCTTCTCTTCACTCCCTCCCAAGTAGAGCTGCGTATGTGAAAAGTGTGACTGTCGCCGGTCGATTGTTTCAAGGACTTGTGAGTGATATTTACACCCATTTGAAGACTAGCTCGCTCGCTGCGACGATGAATCCAACAACTGGAACACAACGCACAAGTGCGAGAGTAAGAAGTGTCCGCAAAGACTGTTTAGAGATTAAAGCAAACTATCCATCGCGAATTAGATTAGACGTGCCGTCAGGTAGACGCTTCCATAAACCTGATAGATGATAGTAGTGCAATCCAGATACTGAATTTTGCAAGGCAACAACAAACGGTACGATGTATCGCACGAATGAGATAGATAGATGCTGGTGTTATCTATCAAGTGCTTTCTCAAGGATTTTGGACTAAAGTAGCTGTTTTCACAAGTGTCCTATGACACTCAAAAAGACCTTTTAAGACATTTTCCTTCCAGAAACAAAAGATCTATTAAAGTAACAAACATATTACACAACCTTACCTGTTTATGACGCCCATGCAACAAACCAGAACTATCTAACATGCATAAAACCAGGACCGACAAAGGAGCCAACAATACATTTAAACTAACACATTTAGCTACATTACATTTTTTAACGTCTATTAAATAAAAAAATGAGGTAAATGGTTGGTTATGCTCAATAACGTATGATAATATAATTAGTAATGACACTGATGCACTGTACCTTCACAAAGTAGTGATTATTTATATAAAAAAAAATCTTTTATTTTTCAGGTTTTTTCACGTCAGGCCATTATTTTTCTATATTTTTTTTATTTGACATTGATAAGTGGAGTCAGTAAGTTAAAAGATCGACATGAAAAAATAAAGATAAAAAACAGTCAAAAATTACGGGCGATTGTTTGAACGAACAAATACATGGCGCATCACGAAATGCTTCAATTTTGCTGTATGACTCGCCTCGAATGAAACAGTCGTCTGTCAACCGTGACGTACGAGTATTTCGGTAGGGCAATTGTTTAGGTCAGTTTCTAGGCGAATGGTTTATTACTATCATTACTACGTCCATGTGGCCCGATAAATGAAATGTCAATAATGAACCGACGTCATACACACGTCTCCCAATTATAGGAAGTTAGTCTTCCGCACCCCAAAATCTATTATCACCGAAAAAATAGACACCAATTTAGTATACGCCGACCATAGGAACTCCATAAAATTGGCAGTATAATGTCCGTTACATAAGTAGCGTACCGCCGCCACATTTATGGATGCCCAATACGTTGGGATTATGTGCCATTAGGCTGTCCGCATGCTGTTGTAACGGCATGATAAAAAGAATACGGCACTGTGGTGTCATTTGTCCGTGCACCAATTCTCGGTACTGCTCGGCATGATTTGCAATGTGTATGACTTTTTTGACTGCTAAGCCCTAAGCCCTTCAACATCGACGACGCATGGGACAGGCGCATGTTCGAGATTAGGCAAGCTGCCAATCGTGGTGGCATTTGGTATGTGTATCGTGTTTGGCCAAAGTGTCCCCACACGGCCTGGACCGTCGTCGAAACGTTCTGCCGGAATGTTCTTCGGCAAAGCCATGCGCGCTGCAACTGGCGACAACAAGGGTGGTGCCAAATCGGGTGAAAACATACAAAAAGTCACACGTGAAAAATGATTCCTTTCGACTGTGATAGATACGATGGTACAGCATTGCATCATTACAATAATTATATTATTGAGGTAAGTGGATTAGCGCTTGCTGGGATAAAAAAGCAGGTGAGACAATCAATTTCCGCAGCTTTGTTACGTCTGATGTGTAGGTATGAAAAGTGATGTAAGTAAATTGTTACTATTAAGGTCATTTTTAAGTACAGCGATACGTCAAACTTGTTAAAAAAGTGGGTATGCGTAGTAAAAGTATCAATTGATAGTTTTAAATTAATATCAAAATTTAGTACTTTTAACTAATGATTAGTTTTCCATGTTAGTATACTTGAGTGTGGTGTGTGTGAATGTGTCCAGTGTTTTGCGTGTGCGTGTAAAACATAATAAGCCTGTTGTTGTTTGAAGAAAAAAAAATCATAATGTCAGTACTACCTTGAACTGGCCATCGGCTGTGCGATTGTCATCCTTAAGTGGGGCCACCGTGGCCACACGGTACGAGTCCGTCCTACCGGTCTGCACAGATGCGATTGGTGATGAATGATGATGTGTTCGGTTGTGTGTTTAATTCATGAGTGTGGGTATTTTTATGAGATTCGTTTATTCGTAGCGGCACAATGTCAAACAAAAAACGAACGAATTGATTGGATTGTTGCGTGCGCATATTTTTTTTTTTTTGGACGATACACAAAAGGACATTTGTATGCAACGATAAGCATTAGCAATCCGGACAAGAATTTGGATGTTGTCGGTCCGATAAAAGCAAAGACAATAAACAGCAAAATGGTAAAACAAAATTACACAACACACAAACAACATCAGTCGAGCGCACAAACACACAAAAGACAGCAGAGCAGCATACGCGGAGATCAATACGGCCAAAGGGGTACACGATATCCGCGCGACGCATGCAATACGTTGGGGGACGACACGAATCAGGCAGGCATAAGTTATGTATAAGAAAACATACAAACAAAACAAAACATGGAATGGAAACAAAAAAATAATATTAGAATAAATTGATAAATAAACCACGGAAATGGCACACAATGCATGCACGGAGTATAATACAATCGGAGAGCCTTATATGTTCGGTGAGCAGCTTACAAAAAAAAAGATCTGAAAGAACCAACCGATTTTGTCCAACGAATTAGCGAACGAACTTAATATTATTTTTGTTTTGTAAATAGAGAAATGCTATATATTCTTCGATATCGTGCGATATTTTTGCTGGGAAAAGGTTAAAGGTAGAAACACTTCCTATGACATTACTCTCTTCCTGCTCCATTTTTAGCTGAGTACCGAAGTCACGTAATGTAACTTTTTGTTGGGAGCTTCGGGCCACGCCAACTATTCAGCTTTTAGTAGCTATGCGGTATTATTATTCGACCATGCATTATTGTGCTGGTATACACGTAGCATGGTAATTTTTGTTGAATGTATAAATGCATTCTAAACAAACATACACTCTTTTCCGACAATAGCTGCAAAGTAATAATTATAACTGACATCGATCTACCACCGCAAAGGAACTCACGACGGAGAGCGGCTTAAAAGATTGGCGAGTGTTTATGCAGTACCAGCTGCTCTACTTTTTCGGTTAGGAAGGTCGGAAGGTTTTCTCGGGCTAAACGCAAGGAAGGTTGATTTTGCCGAGAGAACCCATTACAAATCGCGCCAGGAAGGAACGAAAAAAAACAACCGTTCCTCTAATACAGCCTACGTGCTCTGCGCCTGTAAGAGCGGACATGCGCAGTCACGATTTGCAGGTTATATAATCGGGAGAATTGCTTCGATCGTCTCAATTTTCCACCGAATTTTCCCATGGTTTGGAAATTATGTATATTATACACCGTATGTATGTGGAGTACGTTCCCGCTTCGATCGAAGTGAACAAACATTGCTGGAAGCTCATCACGATTCCCCCCCATCTAGTGTGGTAAATACCTAAAAGGACAGAAACGTTTGCCAGGGATAACTTTGAGCGGTGACCTTAGACAATACCCTAGACTAAATAAAATAAAGTTATTTCCACTGGCGCACGGTTCATAGTTTGTAGTTCCACTGGGAATTGAGATGTCACTGTTGGGAATAAAGTGTCTCAATAAAACCCACAGCCAGGCGTACAATTGGAAAAAGTCCATCGATTTATTTGTGTGAATGATAGTGTGGAAATACAAAGTCAATGCCAATGCCAGTAAAAATAGCTTTCTTTAAATAGTTATATAATAGATTCGTTTAGATGGAGTACAAATCATCCACATCTCTTAACGCAATATTTAAAACAACGTTGAAAACACCTAAACCACATCACTCATTAGTTCCCACACCATACGAATGTGTCGTAAGTTTTGAAAGACGCTAGCGCATCACTGCGATACAACCACCAATACCGGACGCTTCACAACTACGTCCAAAGATCAGCTTAAGGTCAGTGTCGTAAACTCCGACCGACAGACGCGAAGTGAAAAAATAAATAATAATAAAGCGGTACCATCTACCGAGCACGATCAACACAGCAGCACCGGGCTGGTTTCAAAATAAAGAAGAGGTTTTCAATTTGTTTTCCGACACTTTGAATTTACGTTGGAAATTTTATTCCTCAAAATCCTCACAGTATTATGCGACCAACATCTTAAAATCGGATCATCCTTCCGTTTGAAGCTGTGATGTGTGAGTTTGGATGAATATTTCCACCAGGCTCTGATGACTGATTGGCCAGGTGCCAAACGCACAGTTAGAATACTTGAGGACCGGTATGAAAATTAAAAAAAAAAAAAACAGCTTGAACACGTCGAATTGAGCTAAGAAAATTGTTGTCATTTTTCTTCTAATAATAAACGGCATCATCGAGTGGCTCTAGCATAGCGTAGCAAAGTGACTACTGCGCGCGGCACATGGTGTACTGCTTAGTTATGATTTATTAAGAACAGTTTTATTCATTTCGCGTTTCAATGTCAAATTTTAGAGCTTACGTTACGATACAGCTATTTTGATGGAGACGCCCAGTTGTTTTCAGATGTGATAGTTTTTTGAAAATTTTTAAGCAAACTGCTGAATTGAATGGAACAACAGGGAAGCTAATACGCTACACCCGCATTGCTTTTACATCTCTGGAAAACTACCAGACATCAGTGTTATTAGTGCACCACCGAAGTGTTTTAGCACCTTTGTGCCGGTTTTTCATATTAATCCTATCTATCTTACTATAAGACATGCGCAAACAACCGCTCCACTCATTAACATCTACGTTGATAAACGTCCCGGCATGATCCACTGTCAACATCAACAATTCCGTCAACTGTTGCAAACGGGGCAGAGTGTGAATGCAAACGGCAAACACATGCCAGAGCAGCCCTACCTAACGGCGAACGAAGGTAAGTATTCCTGAACCAACCCCCCTTTACTGAGACCGGTTCATCAAAACACACCATTCGTTGTCAAGTGCCAAAGCATGCCACAAAAAACTAACCCGACCCAGTTTAAGTTCGCCGCCGTTCCAGAGCGAGAGGGGCGCGCGTTCGTGTAAGCGTGTTGCGCGATGAATTTACGATGGGATTTCGCGCTTTGCAGCCCTAAATCTTGACAAGCACACACACGACCGGGATCCTGATAAGGAATACTTTCTCAGCAAGTGTCGTGTACCTTCTCCCCGGTACAAACTCTTGCTAGACACGAGCGCCTATCGCCGGGCACGATCATTTTCAGTGGTTGTGATCTTTACAAAAAAAACCGGATGATGATGACGATGAGATTTCCCGCACTCGGGGAACTTCTACTGTTTACGTTTCCTGGCTCAGTTCGTGCTCCGTATTAACCCCAAAAACCGGAGCAAAGCGAGGAGTGATCGAAAATTTTCTAGTAAACGCGTAAAGAAACATTACCATCACGTTGAAACTCCTTTTTGCACATCTATCAATGGCCACGTGTTTTGTGTGGAAGGGATCAACTGATTATTTACATTTTGCAGAATGTTTTTATACATCGAACCTCACCAAAGCCGTGCCGGACGGGTGGTGCACACACATTGTTGAGTGCTGCATGTTGTACGGCTTGATGTTGATCGACCGCTCTGTCACGACAAGTAGTAAAAAACCAGATGATCAACGCCGTACCATTACTTGCCACTTCTCGTCCATACTTCAGGAGGATGAATACGCGAAACATCATTTCAACGCATCATCATCATCCGTCTTAAGGTCTAAGATTAACTGAACCTGTTCGACTTACGGTTGTAGGGTACGATGGTTTGTTTATTTTTCGTTTCACTAATAAAACGTTGAACACACACCATTCGACACTAGCGCAGATATTATGAAGCTGTCCGTATTTAGCATTAGAGCTCGATCACTTCACCGTTTGAAATCCCGGGTGGCGGGCTGTGTATATAGAGCCGCTAGCGGAAAATCTTTTCGCAAAACCCATAAACTATGTAAATACCCAAACTAACTAATATCAAAAACCCTGGGAGAGCCCCTTCCGAAATGTCAAATCAGCACACTTCCAATCATTCTACTCCACAGTTCCGGTCGCAACACTTTCAACGTTATCTGATTCTTCCCCTTCGACAAGAGGAAGTACCAATAAACTCCGAGCAGCTAAAAGAATGCTGCATTAAGAAAAACGAAACTGAAACTTGGCTGAGTGGTTTCGTTACCGTGGCTCTAAATGAGAGCGCTAGAAGATGGACGGGCGCAAAAATGCTTTGCCGAGTGGTAACAGGAAAGCATTCAACGACGCAAGCACAAAAAAGCAATTCTCGACCGGAAACCTTTCCGCAAAGGTTCAACACAATCAACCGAATTAATCTCTTTCCTTCATTTCATCATTTATCCACGCCAAAGTGCAGCCCACGACGTGACGGCTGTTTGAGCCACCCGCTCCGAATAGGGGACGATTGGCAAGTACCCGGTCACCGCATTCGATTGCGATAAGAGAAGCTGAAATTTGAATAAACCTGTTCAACGCAAACAGAAACCCGCCAATCCGGCGCGAAGAACGTCGTGTAACCCGACGAGCGAAGCGAATCTATTTCCGTTGCAATCCGGTTGCTTCCGGTTTCGATGCGAAGCACCATTAGAGCAGCTAGTGGGGCAAAGTGTGTGTGTCAATATTTGAACAATTTGTCATTCATAGGCACTAGTTGCGGGGAACGCGACAGGACAGGAATAGTTTTCGAGAAAAAGAAGCATAGGCAAATGCTACCAAAACACCAGCCGTTTTATTTGGATAGCTCAATATATTTTATTGATAAGTTGGGTCGACGTTGTGGCTGGTTGGGACAAAGCATGGAGTGAAACGTACCCACTTATAAAAGTAACATTTTATTGCCCTATACAGCATAAAAGCAACTTTGCGTTTCGTCGCTTTGTACTATTTGCGTCTGTCACATCTCATCTGTCTCTCTCGCCCAACCCAAAGTACATATACAAACAACTTCAAACGGTCGTCGGATAGTTAGGGGTGAGACGGTGGAGGCGAGTGGGGGTGTAGACAAAGCTAAACGTGACAAGCAAAGCGCGATAAATGGTGCCCTACGGTGTTGACCGGTAAACGTGCTGTTTGTTCGGAAATAACAACACTTTTAAACGACTAACCACTTTACTATAAACAACAAGTGCATTTGAAATTGCACCAGAATTGAGAGCTGAGGAACTAATCGCTTATTGTTTGAGCACAGAATAAAAGTTTCAGTCGTTCATATAATTAGCTATCCAATTAGTTTCTTCTACTATTTCACCACAATTTATTGAAGCGTTGATATTTCCATCCAATTGTTCCCTTATGAGTAACTATTGCTACCCTCTCTTTGAGCTGTATTTGAATAAACATGAGCCAAGACTTAATCTCGGAAACTACCGAGCGGTTTAGTACTGTCCTTCCCCTGGCTACAAACAAAAAAAAAATACATCGCGCAAACAGCGCAAGGGAATCAAGCTACATCGAGCCACAGCGCACAGCGAATGTGATAAACAAGATCAAGTTCAGATCATGATCATCGGCCAAGCCCGATATTTTATCGTCCGCTCCGAGGGTAAAATGGAAATGAGTCGGTGGCAGGGTAGTCTAGCTCCATAAAAAGCTCTCAAATTAAATCTCAACGTATGCATCCTTCAGCCGGCGGATGTGTGCAATCTGATTCGATCGCGCATTGCACGTCTTGGGGGGGAGAACCCAGGGCTTCATGTCGCCTTGGTTCAATTACATCGGAGGTGAAAAAAAACACATTCCAACACAGCAATACCCATTTAGAGCAGTTTGTTAGCATCAAGGCGTCACCAGCTTGTACACACCACCGCAACAGCTCGCTAGTTGGGTCCCCTAGCTGCCATGTCTAGAATCGCAAGGTTTACATCAATGTGACGTGTTACATCCCACACCGCTTCCCACAGACGAACCGACGAAACGCTGTCATCTTCAAAGTATTCATAGATGTGAAAATTTATGAAATCGTAAATCTCCTTCAACGGAAAACCGAGAAACCGAGAGTATGATGGACTTTTTTTAGCAAACGCTCAAACAAAATCAAACAGTGATCGACTGGCACAGCCAGACGACGCAGCCGGTACAGATCAAGAAAAATGAATAGAAGTAAAATATAGCCAAGCAACTGTATGTTTCGCCTTTTTGTTTTCTGCGCAGCAATGTCCTCCAAAACCGTAGACAATGTATATGAAGAATGGAAATTTTCGAACCTGGCGCATGTGTTGTTTGTCTGGGTTGTGTTGTGTACACGAACAACAACCTTTCCATGTGAAGCTACGGACCCGCATCTAGCGTGTCCATCGGCTAGACCAGCGAGCGGTTTGCGTTCGCATGGCCATCCGTTCTGCTACCATCATTGACCCACAATCAAACAAAACGTGCTTCGATAATCGAATGTGGTGGGAATGTGCAATCGCATGAACATCTGCATGAACACACACACGCCGGCCGATGGTTCGTGTTTCGCGGTCCAATCTATGTCCAACGAATCGTAGCATCCGATCGTTCGGCGAGCGTACGGGTTTTGATTGATTTGCTACTGCTGGAATGTTGTTGTGCGTCGGTTTAGTGATTTGCGTTAGAGCACTTGACACCATGAATGGGTATTTTTGTTCACCGTGTACTGGCAACGATGTGTTTGAGTGTATCGTCACACAGTAATTAATATTTTATCGTTATAAAGCGAGCCTGGGATATGATGTACCCAGTAGTATTGCTTGGTTAATAAAATATTGGCCTTATTATTGTGCCAGTATTCTTTCCCAAAACTTGCGATACCATCTGGTAATGATAAAAGCTTAAACGGAAAAATGTACACTTGAATACTTCCAATTAGGATCTTAGTCCATCGGAGTTGCCGCATCGTTATGTAATATGCTTGACATACTGCAACATACTTCAACGGACGTTTTTATGATGCAACATGTATGATGATGCATAACGATTTTTTCAAACCTTCTCAACAAATTCCACCTTTTTGAATCCGCCAAGTTGTGCTTATATGGATAATGTCCTTGAACAATATTATGTAACGCGCTTGATTCCCCGGGCATTCCATTTTCAATCAATCGGTTAAGTATTAAGTTCGTTCGACAAATTCGTTGTAGTTCTTAACAGTGGCGTAATAATTTTCTTGCATCTTTTAATGTTCATTTTCAGATAGCGTTTTTTTCCAGTGCCCAAGACTCTCACACTCCGCAGTACTGTCACGGGCTGGAACCTACCTGAGGCATTATGCACTCTAATGCCTGGCTGGAAGCGGGAAGGACAAACACGGAAAGGACACAACCAGCTGTAAGTGTATAGAACTAGCGCTCACACACCACCGCAGTGCAAAGCTTGCAAATGCGGATGTGTAGTCCCCAACTGTTACGAGACATAGGATTTGTGGACAGGGAATACACAAGAAAGAAAAGAAATAATTGTAATGAAATAATGCTTACACACATACACATACTTAATTAACGGGCATGTAAAACGGAAAATTTGTGCTTGAAAAGCAATGTTAACATTGACAAAGAGTGGCCACTCCACACAACGACACGCGCATACACGCGTATAGGATGGCCACTCACACACACACACACGATACAACATATCCTCCCGCAGGTCGAGTGCGTGTACGGAACGAGAACACACGCCGTCGATCGAAACAGTTGCGCAACGCGACGTTTTTTCTTTTCCATACGTCTCCGCACCGAGACGTTTTTCTTTCCGCCCCGATCCACTCACCCACCATCACTGGTGAGGGTGAAAAATTGAGATGAAAAACAGGGAGAGAGTGCTCGCAGCTGGCCTGCTGAAAAGCTCCTGTTGGAAAACCCCATTTCCCGCTCGAGCAGTGCTCCGTACTCAATCACGGACACTCATCAACGCCATTCTCTCCGCCACGCGTTTCTGCTACAGTGGAAGGAAAGCGCTTGCAGCTCTCTTTGAGTTTGTGTCAAAAGAGAATTCGTTCCCACGAAAAATGGCACCTGCCGATCCGGAGAGGACACGGAAAAAATACACAAATACGTAACAGATGGGATGTCCCAATGCCGCAAGATACTCTGCCCGTAGCAAATATTGCCAAAAATATTTTTCCAACTTGTTTTTAACCAAACGGGAACGAGGATCCAGAAAAAGAAACGGTTAATTGCCTGTCGAACTCGTCTAGCTGCTAGGAAGGTCAGGCAAGATAAGCAGTGGAGGCTCAAATCGTCCAGGCAGAGAAGCTATTGAAGCAGTCAGGTGCGTAGCAAACACCGTTTAGAACTCCGAAAAGAACTGGAAAATGGAAAAGATGAACATCGGAGGAAGAGAGAAACGAGAGTATTTAAAGTGTGTAGTATAGTCTATCTCCGAAGACGACTTCATGTTTGTCTTCAAGATCTTATGATCCTCAAAAATATTATTTGCGGTAACAATATAAATGGTAGCATCGGTAGTAGGTGTAGTGGTAGTAGTAGCTCTAACAATCGTTGACGGTGTTGGTACAAGTTGATGATTATGAATGATGGCGCATACATCCGGTGTAACGGGCAAGGTTCACGAATAGTGTTGTTTCACTCTCCCTTTCAACAGCACCTTTCAGCAAGCACTTAATCCATTTCCATTCTTCAATGGTCCTCTCTAAGCACTAGATGTCAATTTTAGGCTTCACACGTCCTCTTTTTCATAACACTTTCAGTGCACAACCACCAACACCAACTAATTCACTATTCCGTGCGCACATCCGCTCGAACACACAGATCACCTGTGGTGAATGTAGTACAACCAAATGTTTGAAATAAAAAAAACCAACGTCACATGGGAAGATTTTCTTCTCCTGGCTTTTTCTTCTACTCTAAAATCCACTACGCCAGACGAATCACAAAATATACCCTTGCCTGCCGCGGAAAGCCAGTAGGAAACATTATATTTATCACATCTCGCTTCTTCGCACCGTAATTAACCATTCTTTCTTGAGCGTTGTCGCATGTTTTTTAGCACATTTAAATCCTTTTTCTTTTTCATTCGGCGCTTTGCTCTTTAACACGGAATGTATTTCTGAGTTTTGTGTGGTCCCCCGTCGCGGGAGACTACAGGAACCTCCTGACTCAATTGGTGGTGTGGTGGTGAATCTATTTTCTGCCCTACTACCATACTTTTTTTCTGTCTGTCCAAGGTCTGCTCAAACCTCGCATGAAACCGTACGACACGGGGACGTACGCGGACATTACACACATTTCACATTCTGCAAATGTGGTGTGGACAGTTTTCTGAATGCGCATTTACCACGATGGAAATACTTGCTCTAGAATTGAAGTAACTTTGAAACACCCATAAGGCGACAGAGGATTATATAAAACGTGCAAAACTCTACTCCACCTGTATTCCTGCACAACAGCCTAGATGCCTACCGGAAAATAGCACTGTCGCTTAACCACGAACTACTCCGGGCTATGTTTTGTGGTTAACCCAACGTGTTCTCCTACACACACACACGCACAAACGATCGATCGAGTGGGTGTTGTATTGCTTCAGAATTCGCAAAACGTGAAGTGTATAGTTAAAGAATGTCGACTGGAATGAATCCTCCACTAGTTGGAAGCGTTTGGGTCGCGCGACGGCTTCGCGTTCCCTGTCGAGACGAGGGTTAAGTCGATCGAAACACGAAGGATACACCGTCCGTCCTTCAGGATGAGAGAACTTGCTAAGTTCGCCAGGAACTGACGGGGTAAGAAAATACCCGCTCTCTAGAGAGGGAGAGAAGGAAAATGAGAGCTAAGAAAAGGGCGAGAGAGTTCGTCCCTTGTACTCCCGGTTCAATTAGGATGAGTTCCATGCTCCTCTCGAACGATCACTCATTTTCATGCACCCATTTTTCCTCCATTTTCCGTGAGTGACGCCACTCACAATGGGAACACTCTCCGAAGAGAGGCGAGATTTCTCTCCGTTTTTGGATGGGAAGGATAATGGTGCTTTTTTTTTTGTTGAACCATATTTTCACCTTACTCTAACCGTTCCTATGTCCTTATGTCGTAACCGGATGGTTCCGTGTTCGAAGAAAATTACATTGACACTCAGGGCGACATAATTAAAATACACTATTTTTTGAAAGAAAACCATCTCACACAGACACAATTTTACGCACACGCGTACTCCTGTTGTAGGTCATTTTTGGAGGTCATAAGGTGTAGCTAGTATAAATGTGGTAAGCGTTCCTTCCCATCAAGGGAAAAAATTGAACCGAGAGACTTTACACTGTAGGAGAAGGGGGCCAAATTGGATAGAATGGATCATGTGTCCTTGCTGTTCTTAGGGGTGCCATCCTTGAGTAAGGAAGAGCAACACCAACGCTCACAACACCCGCGGTTCACACAACGTCCATCAATATCATCCACTGCACAAGTTATGTGAGAACTCTTCCGATTTCAACCGTTTGACACTGTTTTTTCTCTCTTGCTTCAAACACAAGTCATAGTCCTTTCATAACGCACCCTACAGTTACGCGATACTGCTTGGTAGATTTTTTGTTTTAACCAAACTTTACTGAGGACACACACAACACACAGCAAAAAGTGGTCTAGTGCCGTTGGTCAACGGTCACGTCCAGCGGGGTGAAAGGGAGTTGGGGGACCTCCCAAACCTGGGCCTATCGTTTGTGCCCGTGTACAATAGCGCACAGACGCAAAGACGTGTCACGAGCTCACGATGGATCTGCAACAGCACAGCCTCTTTCTACGCACCTATTGATATTTAGTTGAAAGACTCTTCTTCACGTTGAACTTTATAAATCTCCGCAGACGGGGACGTAACAACGAAACGGCTGGTTGGAGGTGGTGGTGGGAGGGAGCGGTTCCGACACACACACACACACGCACGCACACACAAAGGATAGGTGTGTGCTCTAAATGCACACACTCACACACAAACGCGCGCACTTGCTATTCGGCGCAGCACCAACTAAACACAAACGCACACACGACGCACGTACACTCACGCTAGCGCGCACGGTACGCGCACACGAAAGCCACACGCCACAACGGAACACACGCTCACGGCCAGCACACTGTGCGCTGAAGGGCGGACCAGTCCTGCTCCGGGGGGTTGTGGTCGGATCGAGAGAACACCAGTAAAACGCGACCTTCTTCGATCAGGCACGGCGCTCAACTGAGCAGCATCAGTGCGGTGGCTTTCGTTTAAGCGCTTTCGAGCCGCGCTGGGTGCGTTCGGTGACGCTGCCGGGGGGGAGACCGGCGGGAAGGGCGGCGACGGGTAGGACGAGAGCACGGTAAGAGAACTATGGAACGGATTCGAGAGCGCGAGAGCCATGTGTCTACTACCGTCAGTCTAACCACCCCATTAAAAAGGGTAGGGGTGGCCCGCGTACCAACATCCTTTTTTCGGTGTTGGACACTACCACACATCGTAGAGAATCAATTTTTATACTCTCGATGTCTCTCTTTCTCTCGTTTACACACGTTTTTTCGTTCTATCTCTCTTTCCCTCGCTTATGCTTGTACTCATTTCTTCTTAGTAATCCACCCCCTGAACTTCCCCGTGTGTCTTGTATCTCAATCTAACCCGCCATCTCGTCCAAAGATACGGACTTACGGTCTCCTTCTCTCTCGCTCTCGATGGCGCTTTATCACTCGTAATCGAAAGCTTTCTGGAGCGCGGAATTGAACCGCGTGAACGACGAGTGCGCCAGCTGTATGACGTCATACTGCGTCACAAAACGTGTATGATGTTCGAATATGATATTCCAGGAGCATGAGACTCTCTATCAATTTTCAGCCTAAGCAGCATTTCTTTGGTAGTGTAGTAGATTTCTTTGAGACAACCTTCAGATTTCATGAAATAGTAAATTACGATTGTAATGCTACACATTTTTCCTATATTATTAGGATCTCTTTTTCCCCGTACTGTCCAACGGCTGTGAGAGATGCTAACGCTCTCAGTTGCCTGCTGCTAGTTAGGAGAAAATATAACCAAAAGCAAAGCTTTCCGTGAAGGAAAAAAGCTTTCGGGCGACCAATATGGAAGACGGTGGTTCGGCCTCCCTGCAGGAAGTTGGCATCGAACGAGCAATCGTGACTTCGCCAACCAACGAGCTGCTTAAGAAGAAGGAATTGCATAATCTCATTTTCCATTCCAAGCACCAAGCGTCTCCACCAACGCGGCACTACAACTCCTTCAGGATATTAGGATATCGAATATACTACACTCACCTACACACTTGCACCGAGGTTAGGTGAGTCGTGTGTAACAAGCAGCACACATACACTGATGGTCGAAAAAAAAAGAGCAATACAAGAACGCTAATGGTAACCAAGAGCGTACAAGTGACTGCTTAGCCTAACCGGATAAGGCACTACTGTGTGGAGAAGCGGCTTATCGCTAGATCGCAAACAGTTCGTCCCGTACGTAATCCACAGCTTGATTGCACAATAGCAATACGGCTCGAACCAGCAGATTTGTCCACCGGCTAGCAGACACACAACGAATGGGTGATGGCAAACAGACACACCACTATCAACCAACGGCGCTACCGCCGGGTAGCGCTAGACTACTAGCGCGAGCTATTCTGACGGATACGTGTTTTTTACGGTCCCACAAAATTGCATCGATTTGTTCTGTCAGCTGCACATTAAAAACAAAAGACACACTGCTCGCTTACTCCTACTCCTGTGCGCGCGAACCTTTCCGTAAGCTTCACCGTTTAAGCATTATGTTTAGATAACGCAACATCAACGGACACAACAAGGAACGAAGCACCACGGATAGAGAGGTCGCCTAAGAACATGGGCTTACACAACACAACAAATTGCCACATTTGGACAGCAACAGAACGGCAAGGACGGCCCAATAGGCCAACAAATTCGAGGAAAAGAAATAACACACACACATACAAAACATGCCAGGCAATCGGAAACTGTCGCTCGCCCCGCATGTCCTTGCTCTTTCCACAGAACACTTCCATCAAAAAAAGGGCTGGGATGGTAGTGCTGTGCCCGCCGCTGCCATGTTCCATTTACCGCATTATTTGTCTTCTCTTAGGGGTTCCTTTTTATAGAACAACATATCAAATGTCATGAGGTAGGGATTAAAAATTGGATTTTCCCTTCATGACCATGGGCCCCACCCGCACCGTACGGATATCCGTCCTGATTCGGTTCTAATGCTGCTGCTGCTGCCGGAATGCCATTTTCACTGTCCTTCTGCGCGAGAATGTCTGAAGTGTGTGTGTGTGTGTGTGTTTGTGCCCTTATGTGCATGTGTACACCGTTGGATCATCTCACAATCCTTCGGTTCAATCTCGTTCAACACCCAGCAGAACACACATACGGAAGGTTCGCCACTTCGTCGTATGGCGACCTTTTTTTTTCTTCCCGCCACTTTACGGACGGTGAAATTGGAAGAAGTTTTATTAGATTTCCGCTAGCTTGCGTACTTCCGTACCGGAAAAAAGGGACGGAAGAAAAAAAAACGGCTCTCCACATCAACCAATATCAGAGCCCTTTGGCACCTTTAACGAAAAAATGGCAGAGTTTGATCTTAAGAAATTATGACGAGTAGATTTAGGAAAAATCCATCAAATTTCAGAATAGAAGGGTTCAAGCCTAAGTAAGAATACGTTTGACACTCTCTTTCACAACATGAGACAATTTGTTTCCTCAAATTGTGAAGTCAATCCTAGAGCTATCGTAGAGAAGCAAACAATAGCTGACGTTGCAAAGGAAGGAAGCAGAAGAGGGTTGTACGAGTGTGTACTCAGATTTCATGTGGGTAATAATTTTCACAACTTTTACCCATTGGAACGTACAGATTGGCGAACGGCAAACAAACTATTAGCACCAGCCCAGTAAGCCACCGTACCATATTATCGCCAGTATCATGATCGTAGGCAAACATTACCTCCACCATGTCGGAACTCACCCGAACCATCTCTTTTCAACATTCTTAGCGCGTATCTATCCCTCTTGTACCATGCTGCGATCGTCACACAGACCAAGCTAGTCAAAATTGGCATAAGTTTAGCGAGCGATAACCAAACACCCAATATCGTTGCGTTTCGTTCGTTAGAGCTCTGGCGGAATTCAAGCAGGAATTCGAGCACGTGTTTTCATTACAACCTTTTCTCCTGTTGGTCCCGCAAGATGTTGGGGCCGGATTAGAAGAAGCAGATTTTTTTCTTCTTTTGGTACCTTCCGATTAGCGTGCCTCGTGTCATTATTATTTGGCGAGCCAAAATCGATTAACGTGTCCGGTGGTGTCCGTCCCGTCGCCGTCTATCGGTCGCCTACGCGTCGACAATGATGAAGATAGCGGTGTGGTACTCTCGCGTGACGTTTACTCTCGACATGACGTGCTATCGATAAACTTGCGTGAAGCAATACTTAATCAAGCACCCAGTGTGTGTGTGTTTGTTTTATCATCCATCTGCACAGACGCTAAAAATTTAATGCGACTTTTGTTCAGTTTGCCCCGTTTCGACACCTTTCGAGTGGCCCTTGAGATTGTTAAGTCGCACACACGGCGCTAACTTCGCTTGCCTTGGACCATACTTTGCACCATACAGCCCAGTGGTGCTGCTGCTGTGCATGTGCGGCCACTTAGCACGGCTCAGGAGATACGAGTTTAAGCATAGAAACATAGCGGGATTAAAATATCAGTTGCAAAATTAAGCCGGCGGCTGAAACCACCACAATGCCACGAAGCGTATGGGTTCGTTCCGCTAGGCACTATTCTGATTGCGCTCTGTGCCACAATTCCCGAGCAAACCTACGGGACTAGCACACATCCAGAAAATGTACACCGTCCTCCTAACAAGGAAGACATAAATATTGAATTTCACAAGTAGTCTTCTGCCTGCCTGTCACGGCTTGCATAGCATTATGCCACACCGCTGGCAGTGGGCAAGCGTATAGGCCCATATTTACTGTACAATTATTCGCAACAAGCCACACCGCAACTTGCCGTATCTCGCAAGTAATTCCAGACCGCAAGAAATATGGCTGGCTGTTGTTGGTGTGCTATCAAGCGCGTGTCCTCTTGCCACTCCAAACCAAACCGGCCAGTGGTCTCAATTATGATGATCGCACTGATTGACCATGCTCGAGAATTTTATTCTGCCTTGGGTACGTTTCCGACCCGCCGCGGTGGCGCGTCTCGCCCGGCAAGACGTTCAATTTTCGGTACAAGTTTTGAGCTAACTCGTCTCCGGCCGGTTATGTACCAGGACTTCGGGCTACAACAGCTAGGAGGATTTTGTACACACGTTTATGCCTGACATAATTTAGTCCCGTGCACCCGTCCACAGCATCATCGAGGGAAGCTGGCGCGCAAACCGAGGGCACACATGTCATGCAATATACATACGCATATATTGAGCGGAATCAGCACAGGCCATTATTCAATTCCTCACGAAAACGATGCGACCAGTTAGCGGGCAGTAATAGGTCCGCGGATACAAGGCTGCTACTAAACAGTGAACCGTACCGGTTCGTATCACCATTCCGCGCAATGGTCAAAAGCAGCTCCAAACTCGGACACAGTGTTGCAAAGCATTTAGAGGGAACACATATCTGCAGTGTTGGACTTAACCTTCAAATTGTTCCTATCAATTGATTGGCACAAACAAAACAGTAAATAATATAATGTAACAGAAGTTACATAATTTATTGAACTTTAAAATAAACAATCGTACTTCTCATCGTCGTGGTTGTGGCATTTAAAGTTCCTAAAACACACCACATCACGTTCGTAATATTTCACCAGCAAGAGCTACAATAATGCAGCAAGGATTTTACACTGCAGTGGAGCTTTAGCGCCTGTGCTCAATCATTAGGGTCGGTTGTGAGGGTCCGCAAAAAGGCGGAGTCTCCGATTACTGACGCAATAACCACCGGAAGAGGATCGATGAGGATGAGGTATTGGGGCATTTGCTTTCCCCTAGTGCTCCGCTAGATTCCACCGCACCTTGCCCAGCGGGGGCCGATGGAATGGAGTAAAAGTACACCTTCATTCCTCGCTTATCTGTGTTATCTTATCAGCTCGTATCAGTGCAGTACTGCAGTAGCGCCTGGCAGAAAGTGCGGACACAAACACACATGCACTGAAGCGCTATACTGCTGCAGCCGATGGAGGAGACACGTACACTACACCTTCCCCGAGGACGCTATTCCCGAACTCTCCTGAAACGTTCATACTTCCTCTTCCGTTGCCAATTATCTTTTCCGCCATACAGGCATCAGCCTCCGGGACCAAGGGAACGCTAAGGAAATGACGTAGGAAATGACTGCTCTCATTTCGCTCCCGCTTCAGATGATTATTGCACGAGCATACAAAAGCGTCGTGATGCACAGACATGCATCTTCCTCTTCCAGCTTGGGAGCATTGGTGGCCTCACATTTCTTCGGCGAACCTTGGTCGCTTTTGCCTTGCAAACGAACGTAACAGAGGAAGCAACGCTAAGATACGGCACGAAACCGTACCCGCAACATCCTGGAACGGAAGAGACCACTCGACGATGACTGAGCTGCTGCACTAATGAAACATGCTCTCCAACCTGTGGCAAGCGAGACGACCATGCCCCATAAAGCATCACCACCCCATCGACGTCATCAGCAGCAATATTGGCAGACAAATGGCGTACGGGGTTGGTCGGATGGATCCTGTGTTCTTGGTAGGGCAGTAAAATTGCCGTTGCTGCTGATTTCTTTACACCGAGTTAGGTTTGCTCATCGACAACATATTTGCCTTCCGTCAGCAAACCATATCTGCCATCTTATTGGTGATTTTCCAAATCGTCCATATGCAAAATTGTTATCTTTCCACCTCGTATGAAACGATCTTTTTTTCTGGCGGAATATTGTCGTCACTGTCACGTTGTCAGGGTAAGCGAAGCAAGGCCCCAAGATCCCCGCTCGCATGCCTGGTGTGTCTATTTCCAATTAGTTCTAACAAACCTTCACGGTCACCAACCGTTAGCATGGCGTCTAGCTATATGTAGCGCGCGCACACACACATACTTTCATGTAAATAGTGTGTTGCACATAGTCCGGCTACTTTTCACGACTCTCTCGGAAGTGTGATAAACGATCTCACTTAGATCACCTTCATTCCCTCAAGCTTCAGCTTTCTCGACCCGTCTTTGCCCACCACTACAAAGCAAATGTCGGAATATGTCTAAGCCACATCCGTGGCCCTCGATGCTCGCACTGCTAATCACTAATTAGCTTTCATTATCTACTGGCTACTGTTTTTGCATAAACAACAAAACGTTCCCTCCCGCACCAAGTCGGCGGTTGTATACCGTCGCTTGCCACTGGTTTAACCCTCCCTGCGAGATGTAGTTCTTGATATTTTAGTTCAAAAACTACTTCAACAGTCGTGGAAGCGCGTCAAACGCGACCTGGGCAAAAAAGAAAAAAATGGTCCGTAGCACAAGTGGAGGTGTTAGATCTCGAGCGCTTGGCATGATCGAGCATCCGTCGTATGCGTAGTTCAGCGATTATGTGCAATGAGCCAACGGATCTAGCGTCAATTAGCATTCGTTTGAAACCGTGCTTCCGTCAAACTGTGGCCGAGGTCAGAATCGTAGATGACCCTTCCATCCGAATGTGTGTACGCTGTGGGCGTATATATCATGCATGTCGAATAATTAAATAACAACATTCAATACGATTGATTGACAGCCTTAAGTTTTTAGAATCTTCACTAATCTGTAAGTAGTGTAACTTAAAAGCAAAAATCTTTCTGTAAAATTCTACCTTAGGTCAGCATTTTACCGTGTCTTCGAAACGTTTAGATATCAAGGCCCAAGACCAAGACGAACTGCAATTGGTCATTTCCGTTGGCTACAACAACGCTGCTTGAACCACTCCGTTCCCACCCCGTCATTCCCCAAAGAATCTCAATTCAGAGGCACCGGTAGTTGTACCATGCTGTATCTCTTTCTTGCCACTTTCCATTCCATTCACACTCAACCATACTAGTTTCCATCGGGCAGGACAATCATTTAAGACAATTTACTGCTATATTTTATCAATTTGAGCATATAGCCGTGGCTCATGTCGCTCAAGACGATTTTCGGAACAACGATTCATTCCTGTCGCGCGCCAGCTACCAACATTTACCAAAACCTTTCCCCCACCCGAGCCGAGTGCAAGGCTATCGTAGCTCAGCATTGCCACGGCTGGGATCATTCGCACACCGGCTCACGGTGTTCTCTTTGTTTACGCTGGAAATTGTCATTGTCGCACCAGCATGCGAACTGTTGAAATGAAACTGTGCTAATAGGACGTCGGTGAGCAAATTACAACGGTCGATAATAAAGCCACTGAAAATTGCAAGGTTACACGAAGTAAAGCAAACTGATCGTTCGATCATTTCTAAATGGAATACTGAACGATGAGGACGTACCGTACCAAATGGTACAGGTATCATCAACTCTATAGGCAACGCACCGTGTACGATGGAGGCGCCCAGCTACTTGCTGCTAGAATAATTTATATGCAGCTTGGTGCACCAGACTAGCAATTATTTCAAGCGCAATAAAGAGCTTACAATTATTCTTACCAAATAATCGTTTATTTTCTGAAATAATCAATCAAACAAAACGATTTTTAAATTGAATAAAAACATTACACGTTCACCAGCTCAGCTCATATACTCATATTTCAAGCTGTTTGTTTCCTACGATCATCTGTCTGCACGCTCAATCCCTTATTATCGATAAAGCAATAAATAGTCGAATCCAAACTTGTGCACGGTCGAGCTTGCGCCAAACGCTATCAGCCAACAGACCACTGCCGAGAGGCATGTTTTCTAAACAAGAAATCCCAAAACAAACACCGTCAGATACAGGTTTGATCTGGTGATGGGCAGATTTACAAAATTAAAAGCAACCGGTTCATTAAACCGTGCCCAATGATGACCGACTTAACCGTCGTACCGGCGCGAATCGTTAACCATGCATCATCCTACAATCGAACGTCTTTGGCGAGTTTTTTGTTAAATTTTAACCTTCCGAATTTAAATACCTAGCTACCTAACATTTTGCAATTACTACTAAGCGGTGGTAAGTGGTTGTTGTGGCTAGTAAGGCGGTTAAGTTTATGTCATTAAGTTGGAACATTTCTATCACCTATTAGTATTACGTTAAACATATGCACCCTTAATAGAAAAAATGGATTCAGATCAAATAATTTGAATTTTATTTTCAACAAAGCAGGGTTGTACCACGGCGGACTGAATCAAAATAACTCTCACAAAAACAGGCTTCTGAACCAGTTTTCTGCGATGCTCTCGCTCTATATTAGAGCACACTACTACTACCCATCGCAAATCATCGTTATCCGCGAGTGGCGACTGCATCTCAACGATCAACGCCATTTCGTCTGGCAAAGACGAGCGAACCATTGCAAACCCAAACAAAACACATCCTTTCAAAACATCTGCTTTCTCACCCTTCGCGAGGCACCCCGAACCAGGGGGGATTCAAGCTGGCTAAACCAGTTCGAACCAGATGTCCTTTTCGCTTTACTACGCTCGCGTCTGGCTTCCATGGCCACTTCACTTGCCCAAACACACCCCGCCTCTGTTGACAGGCTACGTCGATTGGGGATTGGTAAAGTACAGCGTCTTGTCAATGCGCCGCCCCTTCGTGCGCGGCTGTATCACTCTCCTATCTACCACATGCAACTTGTATGCGGTGGTTTCATCCGGATAAAAGAAGCACTAATGACCCATTTCTGGTTACGGGTTATCTTTGGAACAGCCCGCCGCACCGTATGTTTCAAATATCTTTTAAAAATCATTTTCCAAAACTGGACGAATCCGGACGGCGCGTAACAACTTTAGATTACGCTGGTTACACACGGCTGTATCTGGACTATAACTGAGAACCTGATCGCTCAGTTCCATTCATACTGTTACGGAGATACGCTGATCATAGACACGCGCTGGGATGGTACCAACGAAAGGACAGGTACAACTTGCACCAATAATTGCTTGTTACCAACGTTAAAGTGATGACGTCAATTAGGGATTCTGCAGGGTCGATACACTTTGCACGGCATTGGGTAGCCAAAACCGGACGCCAGAGTGGAGCATCTGCTAAAATTGTATGAAACAGTCAGCCAATAACGTCATAACGTCGTCCATACTTACTTTGCCACAATTCTTCAAACTGTGGTCTTCAAAAATTCAACCCACTACCAGACCCAACTTCGTTTCCAATTATTTTTTCGCACATTCTGCTCTCGATGGTACAATCGCTCTGTGACACTTACGCTGTGTGATGGACCATGGTAAAAATAGCCACTTTCTATCTCTTTCTATTTCTTAAAAATTTATACAATCTTTCGCACTCTCTCTCTCTCTCTTACTCTCCGTCTGCTTTCCATCTCATGTACGATGTCCTTCCTGGCATGCTTGTATCTTGCCCCTGTTTGTGAAGGCAACAGTGTACCCAGTGTATCGTCATCGATTTAACAACGGGCGACCCTGCCAAATCTAGAGCGCAAAAGCATTGGTCGAACCTACGTCAATCGGGACACGCTGGTCGACCAGCTGCCCGAGTTGGTTTGGCCATGCTCTGCGGCCAGGTACGTCACGAAACACCGGCCCAGCACACGGCTAAAACCAGAATCGCAGACTCCTCAGGCATGTGGATTAACCTTGGATGTGTGTTGATACTCTACAGCGACGACCGTACAGCTGTGCCGGCGGAGTTACCCTCGGGTGGTGGTAGCAGCAGCAGCAGCAAACCCCTAAACCGTAAAGCACCGGCGAGGGATGATCACCCACTATCAACAGGCGAGCTGACCGCACGCGGTGTCGGAGCATCTTGATCCTCACATCCCTCGACGTGTTTGGCGCACTCTCACACTTCACAACCATTGGAGGTGTTTTATTTTTGGTCTAAAATGGTACACCTATAAATAGGTTCGTCTACCGGATGGCGTCCCCGTTTGAAGAAGATACCGGGGGTTTGTTGTTTGTACTGATTCGCCATATCCACTCCGCGTTCACAGCTTTTCAGCTTCAGCACTCATCCACCGTCGTATGGATAGGCACGGAAGGAAGCAGCCGGATGGCACATTTCCTTATCCTTCCTCCAAACAGCTTTAATGAGTGCACAAACAGGGAGTTAATTCATAGCAGATGCGTTAGGCAAACTTCAACCGTGCGCGCGCTCGCGCCATGTTGTCCGTAACGCGCTGTGTATAAGCCAAACGGTCAAAGAATGCCTGTGGACTGTGAGGCCATTCTTCACAATCTACCAGAGCAGCTCATTACTATCTGTTTTTGCTGAACCAGCATGGCCACCACGACCGGGCTAATGCTCGCGTGAAGCGCCATAACGCGCTTTATCATGCCGTATTTTTATCGCTATGCGTGCGTTACACCTCGGGTGTAGGGGTGCGTAATCGATCTTTCAAATTGCAGCAAAATTTCAACCCCTTACGGCGAACTTTCGGCGGTGGTTGTGCTGTTGCCACACTAGCAAATGAGGAAACATTTATCAATGTGTCCGAACAGTCCATTCTGTGTGTGTGCTGGTGTTTGTCGGTGTCGTACTTAGCCATTTATAGTTGTTGTTGTTGTTTTTTTTTCATTTAACCAAAAACCTTACCCAGCTCCAGCAATTTGCACTGCATCGTTTAAACCTTCGGAAAGAATAGCAGATAAGCCGATAAAAAATGGCTCTCTATCTCCACCTTGAATTCTTTGCCATTTAAGCGCCTTTTCTTACCGCATGCGCATCACATGTTGCCGCAATACTAGTGAACCCGGCCAAAGGCAGTACCATACAGACTGCAGATAGCACACAGAAAACCAAGATACCAGGAGCTTCCCAAACGATGAATCATTGTTTGGAAAATAAACCGGGCACAGTTGCCCAACTGTACAATGCTGAATGCTGATAGCAACAACAGTAACAAGAGTACTGTTGATTACATTGAATATACGTGAATTGTCAAAAGTACGATAAAAAATAATATTTTCCCAGTTTTTCCCCCTTTTTTCCTACCTAGTTAATTATTCAAGGTGATTCCACTCAGTCTTAGCATGTATCAACAACTAGTTTACTGCAATTGCATGGTTTTCCGTACCGGCTGAGAAGTCAACTCATTCGAAACATCATATGACTTTCGTACCCCCTCGTCACACACAAACACGCTCAGCGTAGATGGATGGAAAACATCACCGAGCACCGATGAAGGCACACACAAACACACGTTACACGGCCGCTCATGGTCACACCGTACAACAAAACGGTTTGCTGGTGTATATATATGCTGCTGGGTTGCTCGTAGCATTACCTTCAATTTATCGATTTTATGAGCCGCACACAGCAGAATCGTGCGAACGTGTGAATGCTTTTTTGCCACCCGGTAAAACTGGCAACTGCATTTGCCATTACATCCCCACCATGCAAAACCTTTGCTGCTGAATATCGATCAGAGAGCGTATGTGAGTGTGTGAGGGAGACAGAGAGTATGGGGTGTCCCATGCAAGGGGGCATTTTTCTTGTAAAAAATAAAAAAAAAATTCGGGGCGCAATGCATCCGGAAGCAGAACTTCAGCTAAAACAAGCATGTTTGCGATGGAAGCAGCTGGCGACACGTTGCCCTGTGCCTAGCCCACACACTCACACAGACATAGCTATTCGCAAACAAATCGAGTGAAACAATGAGCACCATCCCATAACGACTTATGCTACCGGAGACCGATTATCGAGACATGCACATTAGCCAGGCGGTTACACATCTGGTCCGGCAATGGCGCGGCGGCAGGACTAGGACTTAAATTGCTCTGTGCGAGAAGTTGCCTGAGTATGGGATTTCTAAAGAGCAACAACAAGCACAGTAAGCCACAGAAACAATGACAACTGGCAGTAGATAGGGGACACACAAAAGAGGAACATTAGCTGAAGTTGGCAGCAATAAAAGGGCTTTCTCCTAAGATGCACACTCCCCTGCCAGCCACTATTCGCTTTCGCAAGCCAAATCAGATCAAGCGAATGCGAACAATAGGCGAAGAACAAACAGCTAGACAGGCGGCTGTTGGGAAAAGCTCCAACTCGACGCCACAAGTATCCTTGTATCCATTTTTTTCAAGTGGAATTCAATCGTTAATACTGCTCTCGCTTCCTATCTTTCGTTCGGCTCGCTTCCCCTCCGAGGGACGACACAACGTTGATGACCTGCCGACCTGCCGATCGAGTGCCACTACTCTTAGTGGATGGGTGTGTGTGTGTATGTGTGCCCTGTGCACAACACTTCACATGAGGCTGAAATACGATTTGGCATGGTGTATGGTAAGCCAGCGGCCAGAAGCGGAAGTTCGACTTGCAATTTTCCTTCGATCTACCGAAAGCAAAGTTGGCGAACATGTGAAACACGGGCTTACAGGAGCGTAAACATTCACAGCCACAAAAAAAGAGTTAACAAAAAAAAAAAAAACTTCGAAATCAGGCCGAGGTATCTGGACCGTTGTTCGACCAGCAAAAAAGAAGCAGCATGTGTAAAACCCTCGGTCCCACTATGATTCGTGCTACCAAGTTGCTAGCAAGGAATAAATGCACAATGTTGTGGCGATTGCAATGGCGTCAGTGAGGAGCCTCCAGGAAGCTGACGACTATGTATGCCTGCGCAAATGTACGTCTCACCACAGGGTGCACACTAGAGTCGGAAAAATGGACAGTTTTCCATCCCGTTCCCAGTGGTGGACACGCTCAATAGGAAGCTCACTTGTGTCATTCTCAACGAAGCGGATACAGGATTGAATAATAATGATGGTTGCTTTGCTTGGGCGTAACAGGGCGAGTTTCGTGGAAGGAAGATAGGGCAGCGGATCCTTTCCAATTTTTCTCCTTACCATTAAGCATTCCCATTTTCGTTCGTCCTCCGCTCCCATGATTTAACCATTCTACCGACTTCGTCCTATCCCAACCAGGTAACAAATGTGCGGAGGCTCGGCTGGAAGTTTGGGCAAACTTATTTACAGCTCCCACACGACCCTTCAACTGACGGGAAGAAAATATCATACACCAAATAGTTGAAATCTGCGCTCTTTCTTGCCGGTACCGGGTGCCAGTGGATCGATTGATGCTTAGAGTTACATCATCGTCAGTATTGGAGTTCTTCTACACGGAACGAAAAACTTTCTACCAAACAATCCACACGAACTACTGCCATGCGGAATGGGTATTTTCCCATTACTCATAATGACAGTACAATTCACCTCCAAAAGTTACAGCCAATGGGATGATGTAAAAGAAGCTTTGCAGGAAAAGCGGTAAGGAAAAACTAAAATAAAAAAACTCCAGCAACCTTCAGCAAACGGAGGCTTGTTCTGGAGTCTGTGGAGGGAGTGAACAAACGTTAAATTTACCTTCCGAACCTGTCCCCAATCACTCGAAAGCTTATTTGATGACGTCAATTAGAAAAGCTTCCCACAGAAATCCTCGATTTTTCGTACCATCCCTCCTTAGTACCTTCACACGGGGCTCTGTCGAGCAACTTATCCGCTTCGAAGACCTCACTCACATACCCTCCCAGAGAGTATTTCCAACCTTCCAAAAGAGAACGCAGGAGAAAGCTCAGTCACGAAACTGCCGTGAACAGGAGAAATTATCCCCACAGAACGCGAGCCTATGTATGTGTATGAACACTTGAATGTGGTTGTAAGTAGGCCATCAGAATCTGGTTCAGTGTTTGTGTGTGAGCGCTATGGGGCACATGGAAAATATTACATAACCCTGAATGGTAAGTCGGTGTACGCTCTGAGCATTGCCGCACCGGGAGCAAAGCGACACTGCTTTCTGGTGGCTTTTCGTCTGCAACTTCCCTATTTTCCCGAGAACACATACACGCAGACATTGCACCAAATGTGATCGGAAACGCCGGGAGAAAGCACACACACTGGCGCTCAGAGTTTGTTAGGGTATCCTTCGAGAGACTTTCCGGACAAGGTTTTACCTCGGAGAACCAGCATACATATACATGTTCAAAAGCGGTGTGTCAAAAGCTAAAACAAAAAAAGGACACCTTTTTCTCTTCAGCACAAAAGAAAAATTACATTGCAAATGAGTTACACAAAAAGCTTTCAGCAGTGCGCGCCGATGGAAACGATACCCATTTTCCGATACACTCACAGGACGGGGTGAGTAGGTGAGCGACCGCTAGATGGCTCTCGCGGGCTCTCCGGTCGCTTCCGGTACACGAGAGAAGTTCGATGCTCTCGCTGTGCCTCGCAAAAACCGGATCACGAAATTTTCGACCCAAGTGGTTACATAATTCGATGAAAAGGCGCTACTTATCTTTCGTACCATGGTTGAAAAGCAATGGTCTTTCCTCGAACTTTGAACCACACCAAATGCACCCTTCAAAAGCTAAGCAACGAAAAAGAGCCATTCCACTTAATTCTAGCACAAATTCCGGATCCGGTATGGAACTTCGAATGGCATCATCGTTACCCAGCCCGTTCTTGTCGTTCGGTACGGCTCAATGTCATCGCTGCCATTAAACTTTGCTCCAGCAAGCTAGAATATGGCGTTCGACCCTAGGGCTTTTGGCCAAACTTGTTAATTTTTACTCCACTTCAAAGAAACATTATTCACGCCCTAACTCGCCGCCACCCCCTTTTGTTCGGAAAGCTTTACCCCCATTTCCCAATGGAGCTGCCCAATCCCTGTGTACCGTGTATCAATAAAAATGTGGGACATTTGGCATCCAGTTTGGTTATGTCACACTGCCAAGAAAATTTCAAGGATGTGTGTAATATATATATGGGCAGAGCAACACCAGGAAAGGTTGGAGGTCGTGGCATGGGACACTGTTTACGGAAAGCATAAGTTGAGATACACAAAATCTCTCCACTCCGATCCTCTTCCCCCGTTTCCCATTTTTACGCGACACGCGATTCTATTCCTGTGAGGAAAATCGTCTTTTTGGAGGTGAAATGTTGTGAAGTTGTGCTACATCATGATTGGAGACGGTAGTATAGGGTGCAGCAGATTCAGTAACCTGTTACCAAGACTTTTCCAATCCAGTTACACAACACCTCACACGGAAATTGGGCCCGGAAATAAAGGCTTTGCGTAATCCGCCATGAAACTCCTCCCAAAATCTCATAACACAAGTGTTAATTCTCTAGCACTCCGACGAACGAAAAATTCGACGGTAACCCCCGCCATTGCTAATTGGCATCAACTTATCTGCTTTGTCTTAGGATTCTAATTGTGTTATCATTATTACACGCACAAACCAGACACGTCTCAATATTTTCTTTCACTTAATCCTTCGACACCTGTGATTAGGATAATTTGAATGTCTTCTCGAGGGCAACGATATAATGGTGCGCGGCTCCAGGAAGCAACAAGGCCATACACCATATCAATTTCAAACCCCGGGGCCAGTAAATGGTCGTCAACATCCGCCAAGGAACGGGAGTATCGAATTTTTGACATCATCGCGTTGATTAGTCTGGCAAACAGTGTTACACAACCAACGGTATCATCGGCCGGTCTACCATCGTTTACCCTTAGTCTATCGTCACTAATACACGCCTGACGTATGCAGAACTCCACGCCACGAAGATCAACCCACGAACGTGTTTCGTCTCGAGAGAGACAAAAAAAAACGGTGCCAAAGTGAACCAACATAAGGAGGTAGGAGGACGATGCCAAGGAAACAGAAGCATGCGCGCATATACACAGGCTATCATTTATGCATACAGATATTGCTTTCAATTGAAGACATCCGAGGTCAGCGCGTCGCCGCCTATTGTCCGTGTGTTCTTATTATCATCATCATCATCATGCTTTCACCGCATCCACGGCAGCATTAGAAACAAAGGTTTGCGAAATACATACAGAGTATTTTGACCGACACACCAGACGCTGCTGACCTGAAGGAGGATTAGACTACTTCTTCACTGCCAACTCCAGAGCCCCTCAAAGATTTGGTAGGACTGGTTACGCTTGCTTCGGAAAACGCCCTTCAAACATCATTTTAAGCCCATTGCAAACGAAATCGCCACCATGATCCTGTCCTCACTCTGCCCTATCTTGAGTGTGTATGTGAGTGTGTGTGTGTGTGTGTGTGTGGGTGCATGCAAGTTACCGTAATCATTCACATCCGAGAACAACTTTTTATGGCCTTTTCACGTGTCCCATTGTTGTTTGCACCATCTGCCCTTCTCCAGGGCAGTTCTCGAAATCGCTATCTGCCTGGCTGAAACCGTAGCAACATTGCTCAATTGCTTACTTTACACGTACTAACAATATTTTACACATCAAGTTCGACCCCGCTTGCTGCTGTTGCTGCTGCTGGTACACGTTCTATGACGGCAGAGAGAAGGAGAGCAGTACCGGCTGAATGGAGGAGAATAGTGTCGACCATCGCCTCCCTGTGGTACCGGTGGGCTGATGATAATTGTTTGTAAAGGCTCAACCATACCTTCAATGCCTTCCCAACCTGCTGTCGAGTGTGTGCAGCAGTGGCGTAATTGATCGTTTAAGTTTCGCCGTTCTCATTGTCAACATTTGCCCCACTTTATACCCTACCATTACTACCTTTTGCACGAAACGGAAGGATAGCACCGCCCTTCCACACACACACACACACGCACGAACTGCTTCGCCTTATACCATGATGTGTGATAAATAAAAATCAATCTTGTCCACTAATCCTCCCGAGGCAGGGCCCTCCCGTCTGACAGTGGTGTTGGAGGTAGTGGATCACCTAAGGTGGATAGATAGGTAGCAGCACTTCAAAAATGGTTCAACATGGCCGCTGTGGTTAGTGTCAGTTTTTTGTTGCAAAAAAAACCGACAAATTATCTACTACACTTGTACCTCAAACGTCTTGGTATAGTGTCTCCCGGCAATTTCACAACGTATGAGTAATGCTGTGCGATAACATCTTGCTCAATTTTTCTAATCCTTACAAAAGATACACATCAGCGTGCCTGATTAGGGTAAATTATCTCATCAGAAAAGTGCGTTTGAAAAGCATCATCGCAGCGAACACAATACCCGCCAGCCACACTACTATGTTGTGATGAAGCCAACAATTTCGAGAGTGACAAGTGTGGCGAGAGCTCTTCTCTAAATTGATGCATCCGCACTTTTATCTCCGTGGGTTTGCTTCACTGACCTGACACCAGCTTCTTTTGGTCGGTTCTTCCCCACGCTAATGGTTGCCGAGCAGTACAGCGCGAATCGTCCAGAAGCGGCAACGATGGGCATGGCAAGGGAAACGGATCAGCCATCACGAGTGGCACGCGCTTGGAGCATGAAGCATTAGAAGAATGCTCAGTGTCGCCCGTGGCGCGGTGGAAGTCGCCGCCAGGCAATCATAGTAAGTGCGATCGTAAATCTTCTAACATTCTAACTAGCGCATTGTATAATGCGCTGTCTCTTGAACCTTCTAGCGATGTAGAATACGATACAGGATCGCACCAAAAATGCAGCCCAGCTCTGTTGAGTGGCGTGGTCAATCGCCAAACCTTTGTTTGAAACATTGAATCAAATATATTATCGCTCGTACGATAACTTCAAGGACTCATCAACTTAACATCATGGTTCAAAGTGTCCACAAAATCGTATATCGCGTAAAAACTTTAAAATAGATTATTTTTTCCTGTTTCAAACATCTGCAAGATGCATCGGTAACTCCCAAGACTGCACCAGATTATATAACCAACGACAAACGCCCTTCGTCAAACTTTAGGACCACACACGTGGGCAGCGAAGGGCGATTTTTCCACCAAGGCGCGATGTGGCCAAAAGCATGAGCAGCACCTTTTCTGATTCCGTTTTTCGAATACAGGACCCAAGCTCCCTACACAACACCCCCCCCCCCCCCACCCCCCATTCCCCATTAGTATCCTGATGCATCCAACTCGCCCTTGGGGTTCCGTCATTTTGTCAGACGTGTGGGTTATTTGAAGAAAGCAAAAGGTAGGACAAGCGAGGGCATTTCTTGCTGCAGATAGCCAAGCACAACAAACGTGACATCGTGCCCGTGCGTGAGGGCGTGCGTGCGTGAGTACGTGTATGATGGATACGGGCAGACACATGGAGGGCTCGTTTACCAATACAAGCGCACACGCCCCATTGCGCACTTTTCATCTGTGCAGTAATGATGCGCGCGGCAATCGTTTGGTTTTCTCTTCTATTTTTGTGTGACACTCATGAGTTCCTGCAGGATCTTCGGCTGTCCTTCGCTGGTATTGGTGGGTTGGCGATTACTGAAGGACACCGCCACTGGACACGCACGCATTGCTCTTGCTCTCACTAGTTTCACAACATTGAACCAAAAAAACAAAACATAACACATCCCTTGAAGAGTTCAGCCGAGCAAAGGGAGCCGCACGATTTTCCTGGACTGTCCATGCTCTCAAGAAGAAGAAAAAAAAGCTACCACTTCTTTCTCTTCTAAGCGTCAACGATAAGTTGAGGAACAAAAAAAAAACAACCTAACTCACATACACATACAAACAAACGCCTTCAAGGCAGGACTCGTGTGCGTGGGAGTTACTAGGACCTCCCCGACAGGGCGACCGCTCTTGTTAAAAGTACCAAACCTTTAATCGCATAACGATCGACCCGGGGGCACATACGCGTCAAACACTGGAAACCTTTTTACTCGCACGCAGAACTCATATTACGGATTGTGTAGATTTTTCCTCATTCTTGCTTGTCAATGCCTAACACGCTTTCTCTTTCCTTTCTACGGGGGGTAGGTTCAGAAAAAAATAATGCAATTACCAGAACCTTAGCGAACCAGTAGAAGCGCAAGGATCATTCGCAACTGCGTACCCAAAAATAAAACCTCCCGCAAATTAACAACAACATAACGCATCAAGTTACGCTTACGTAACGAGACATGAGCACGCTTTAAAACCTCTGCATGGAGGAGCACTAAACCGTTGACCGGTGTGCGTGCTGCTAATGGGCAAGCTTCGGCCCACGTCCGGTACCGAGGGTCGGCTGGGAGAGGTGGCGAGGCGTTCGGTTAGGAAATTTATCGCACCTCGACCTTGCAGATTTTTTGAACCGCGGTTGTCTATGGCACTGATAACGGCAACGGCGGCTGTCCCTTCGACGATACCTGCGTCTGCATCGGAAGGGACAATTCGATAAGCGCCATACACTCCCCCACCGCTCCCCAAAAGCCCTCCACACTCACCCCCTATGACAAACACACGTTCCAACAAGACGTGAGTTGCGTGTGATTAAGGTGCCGAAAAGAGGAATATGGAAAGAAACACGTCATTACTGGTGCCGTGCACCGGCCACCAGTGAGGTCCGTGCGGCGAAAAATCGATAACACCCTTATCGGTTTGACTACGGAACAACCGGCCGAGAGCAAGCAATTTGGGATAGCCACCCTTCTAACACAACCATCCCCCCCGTCTTCCACTTCTACGGCCATGGCCTAAAAGTGTCCGATGTCTCGTTCAAGGCGAATGGTTTAATCCTTCGCACCGATCCGTATTCAATCGCTGGAACCGGTTAACTGGTTGCGCGTTGCCTTACAGCGTAATGATCTGCGCCACCCAATGCGGACAAATCGATTGCACACATCTACCCGGGCTGCGTTCAATTGTTGTGTTTGTTTTTGTTTTGTTTCTTCTTTTTTTACTAACCTCTCAAGGTAAGTCGTCGTCAAAGTCGCTAATAACCGGGGGTGACATTTTTACTGTGGAAAAGCAGCGCTGTGGAACATTATTGATAGATAGGAAATGACGGCCGGAGGACGAATTGTTTTATATGCACCGCGCGGCGGAGATACATGCTAGTGCTCTGCCGGATACCGAAAATAGTACAAAGCATTCTTACATAACATACCGATGATACATTCGAAGGGCACGAAACAGATAGATCTATACTCAAAAATATAATCCCAGTAACAAACCGACCAATAGTTGGAAAAGGTCGAGCTTTCAACTAGCTACTCCTTTACAAGTAATTGATACACAAACCAATTATTATCCTCCACCGTGCTCCATGGTACGACATGCAAACAGGGCTCCCCATGCTCTTCAATGTCCTCGGCCAGTGAATAACTTCATACCTTCTGAACAACAGGACATCGATAACAACCGACAAGCAGGTGATCGCAGACGCGAGACGCCACCCACACGGAGACGGGTTGTCTGGCCGGAATGGTCCCACCCATATTTTCACCATTCAGCCATATTTCCTGCCACAAGTTTTTTCCCCGTCCAGAATAGCAAGCCAAAGCACGAAGTTATGGCACCAATGGAGTGAGAATACTCCGTACACATACAGCGCTAGCTGTTAAGGCGTACTTCCCGAGAAATAATTCTAGTAACAACCAGCAAAATGGGTAGTAATTCGATCATTCCCGCCGGAAGCAAAACCGACACCATTCTAAAATCTTCTCCATTATACCTCGGAACTACGGTCTTGATTGTAATGTGCAGGCAGCAGGAAAAAAAGGTAGAAGCAAAAACTATTTCATTCGCCAAACATTATGCTAACCTTTAGCTCGGTACATCGCAAGCATAATAAATGAGTGCTTATGATGTAACGGTTCACAATCGCCTCTTTACGTAACTGCTGCCGTACGGTACCGAATGGCCGTCCTGCCTGCCTGACTGCACCGTGTGCGTTCTTCTCTTACCTTCGCGTTGCTTTATTTGGAGTAAAAAATCAATAGCTAATAGAACAAGAAGCGGCGAGTAGCTGGCGGAAAAAAAAACGCCCGTGGCATGTCTGAAAACTATTCTGAAACGATTTGCTCCCCGTTTGTGCGGCAATATTCAACTTCACTGTACGATAAATCTGACTTGCATTGTGTGCAAGAAGGAGTTTAGTAGTTTATATGGACAAGATTTAATATAGCTTTGGATATCAAATTTTAAAGTCCGGAATATTTCATTTAAAATAAAACCAAAAAAGGAATAACAAACACACACAGCAAGCGGATCACGTCGCCCTGTTTAATGCTCGTGTCGTTATGGCTGCCAGAAGCTCGGCAGAAAATAATCAACTAGTGCGATGGAGGCTCACGTCCGTGTCAATCGCTTTCGCCGTCTCCATTATCATCAGCGCACAGGTTGGGTTGTTGTGCAGTTCATTAGAATGCAGAATAATATTAGCAGCAGCGAGCCCCTTCTACGCCCTACTAGCTTGCAGCGGCAAAACCCAGCTTCGCTTCAACGCAGCAGGAAAAGCGTTCGCCTCTGGGGTGACGTCATCATTTTTATGGATTTTGCCGCTTTTTTCTACGCCCCAATTCGCCAACTGCATCGTCGGAAGTGCATCGGGGTGGAAAAAAATTGTGAAAAAAGAAAAATTGTGTCATCGTGTGCCCGTTCCGTTTGGGATGGATTAAACAGTGCACAGTACAAAAATAAAATTAATCTCAAACGGTGAAGACACACAGAATGTGACTGCATTTGTTCGCAACACAAAATTGTACAAATCCTTGCCAACAAAAGCTTCGGTGTATTGCTTTCTTTCCGTTCTTGATCATTTCACTAGAATTTAATTCCAGCCAAGACATGCTCTGCAGATCAATAACGGGTGCCGTTGTTACATAAGGACAGCTAGCAGCGAAGGTGGTAACAACTCTTTCTTGCTGGTCTTTTTTTTTGCGCTCAGTTCAGCGGAAATACAAGCACTACAAGTTCCTGCTGCTGCCGGTACACAGCGGAGCGATGCTATCGGCAGTTCGGTGGTGTGTACACGAAACCAGCTCCTACTGGCAAAATTCAAACTGGGGTGGATCCCACAACTCCCCTCCAAACCAAAAAAAAAAATACACAAGGCACGAAAAGACACATTGATAAGCGATGGTTGTTGTGTGCCTATGTTTCGTGATTCTCTGCTGCTCTGTGGTAGACAAAAAATAGCTCCGGTTTTGCTTCCCAGCAACTCGTTGCTTGATAGGACCCATTTAAAACTAACAGATGTCAAACAACGTCCAAAAATTATCGTTATCGATATTATCATTCGCACATTATCAGTACTCCCTAACCCGTTCGGTTCGATCCCTGCCTGTCCGTGAAAGGTTGCCAGAAGCCACTTTTCTAATCATTACGAACACACACGCGCGTACCTGTAAAATCTCCCCTCCGTTCAAGCACGAGCATGGAATGTTTTTTAAAACAACAGTTCAAAATCGATCAATCATAAGACATGCTGTGCTGTGGGACTTCAACATCTGCCCCACGGATGCCAGCCCATCCCCATCCCATTTTTGGCGCTTAATAATTAATACACACAAGCCAGGGCAGGGCAAACAAGTATCTCTTGTATCTCTTTTCTTCCCATTAGGTGTTACTGATGGGTTTGAAGTTTTATCTCTGAACTGATGCTTTGCTACAGCTAGCATATGATGATGACTAACTGTCCAAAACAAGGGTTGCAACTAATGAGTGGAAAATGTCAAACAGCGAGTGACATCAAATTATAAACCAACGTTATCACAGAGTTATCGCAAACAAAAAAGGCATTTATGTCAACATTGGCAAATGAATTGTTTTTTTTTCGCAGAATTTCGTTCAATTTTTAAACGCAGCCCAATGCGTTACGCGTCCTGCATGCTTATCAGCATGATGGAATCGCTCGGACGATATATCCCAAAGGGAACCCAACCTGTACTCACGCTGTGCCATAAATTCGAGCTCTGTCTTTATCACCCACAATAGGGTTGGATTAAAATATATGCTTTGGACCGACATTACATCACTTAGCGCACACAAGCGTATCGGGATAAAAACATGGTCTACTTGTATTTATTGCAGTTGTATTTTGAATCTGAGACTGTATAGAACATTTATAGTCCACAGTACTCACTAACTCCTCTGAGCTATGAACTCTGTTCTGAGAGGCGGGCAAAATTTCACTTAATCGCCTTTGAGGGGAAAATGCTCAGTAGGAGTTTGGGCACAATAACGAGCTCTCTGGTTGGCTCGTCATGTCATGAAAATGGCACCGGTCAACCCAGCGCAAAAATTCGTGGACAGGGGAGGCGTAATAGGCCCCAAATTTGATGGAGTGATGACGTTGAAGCGCCAGCATGTATTGGATTGGACTAGACAGTGACCGGTTTGAAGAATGTCTGCAGATAACCTTCTAGCGCCTGATAAGTAAGAAAGTATTTGTATTTTTGCATCACTACCTAGCATAACCAGAGACCAAAAAGAGGATACGGTCGATCGACACAGTGAGCCGAAACATGATTGAATACCGTACACTTCAAGACAGGAATTCGAGAAAATGACGGGAAATATGATATTTCATCATGAAAATGCCAGCTCCATCGAGCGGAAGATTTTGGCGAGCCAGCGCACACACACACACGTGCTTGGACTTCGGCGCACTTCCCAGTGACCCAATCGACCAACGCGATCAGCATCACGCGACTGAAACGCGTCATCGTACCGTGTTTTGGCACCGGTTGTGAAAAACTCTATCCAACCGTGTCGCGACGATACCCGAGAATCGACGTGCCCCATAGGAGACGGCTAGAAAAACACGTTTCAATATTTTGTGCTTTGTAGCGTAAGTGGGCACAAAAAAAACTCAGAAAACTATTTTACGACAGTGACGAGATGGTGAGCAAGGTGAGAAAGAAATAGTAAATTTTAATTTTATGATTGACATTTTATATTAATCATACCCTCACAGCACACAGCACCACAAGAACGGAGATCAACAGTTCTTGAAACAATTCTGACCATTTGGGTGGAAATTTTTATTTTCATCCATTTCCCCCTTTCATGTGTGTGTGTCAAATGGCAAAAAAGGGACGTTATTTATAACTTAAATATCTGTAAGACACTGTGTGCAAAGGGATCGCATCTAGAAGCAACTGACCACCATTTGCAGCTGGCGCACATAGAAACAAATCCTGGTAGCATCATCAAAAGTCAACTGGCGGGATGCGTTTTGCTACCATTTGCACAAACAAATTATGGCACATGTGTTGATGACGGCGACGATGTTTGAGGTTGAGCCTCCCCTCACTCACGTTTCGATCATGAATCAGAAACATCGTGCAACGCTATCGCTTCCGTACGTCATCAAACCCGTCATGTTGTTTACATTATCACCTTGCTCAAATATAAACAGGATGAGTAAAATAACAAAAAAAAGTGCGTTGCTTAAGCGAAAAGTGAAACACTAAACAATCGCCAGCCAAACGTCGCTAAATAGGCGAGAGCGTCTGGATGAAACGTCACCACAACCGATCGGGAATTCGTTCTTCGATTACACCCCGGCTTGATTGTCAATCATTTGATACATCATTGGACAGACGAATTGCTTTTAATATATGTTCCGTGGCATTCGTTTTCTTTTTTTTTTTTTGCTTTTGCAATCGCCGGCCGGTACGACCTTCACCAAGTGGAACTTTGACTTATTATTTTTGCTTTTCTCCCCCCATTCGACACATCGTTGCGTTCTCTATCACGCAACGTTTCCTTTCGGCAATGTTGCCGTATCATCATCGCTGGTCAATCTTCGTACGTTTCGGCTATCTGTCCGTTTGGTGGCGTTTTGTGACTGCCGTGGCTGGTTGTTCGCCTGGTAACAAACCATCGTCGCCAGTACCTCGGCTGGACCCATACCGGTTACAGTGCCGCGAGACGGAGCACGCGAATGTGATAAATGTACATACCACACGGTCTATGCAATTCAGTGAATGTGTTTGAAGATCGTGTGACTTTTGAAGAGGGTACCGTAAATATTCTCCTCATCCTCCTCCCACCGCCCCCCAGTCCGATTGTTAGCATTGCATCGTGATGATAAATACTTTTCTGTTGTTGCAAATATTTTTGCAGACACCTCTCCAAACCATTCAAACCTATTTTAGTGGTGTTTATGGTTTTTTTCTTTATCGGGTCATGTATTTTTGCTGTTTTTAAGTACCACCGTAGTACATCACTACAGAGAAAATATTTGTCGTACAAAATTGCAAAGTACTGTTCCTTGTAGAAAATTGCAAAATTAATCTACCATTCCCAACAATGATGCGGTAACAACAAACACAAACTAGCACACCGTGATTATAAAAACAGCAAAATCCCCTAACCGATGGACTTTCCATGTCAAACGAGTCGAGTGCGACGAGGATCAGGTGAGTTTTACGATGCCAATTATCTTCTCTTAGTGGTAACATAATGCATACTTGAGAAGCCCATAAAATTAAAGCGAGTATGAACCGTAATATATCGGCATGAAGGTAGGTAGGGGTGCCGGACATTACACGGCAGGACCGGGCATCGAATCCCGTCCGAATTGTCTTTCTGTACGCAAGACTGTCCATCCAGCTGAAATCAAGTCAAGGAAACCGTGAATGGCAAGTTGAAATCTCTCGAGCTTGTAACGAACCTGAGATTAAGAAGAAGAAGCTTATAAGTGTTTCTTTTTATCGTTTCCTATAATAACGTTTGAATAATAGAAAACAAAATAAATAAATATTCAAAACTCCGTATTCAAATCATTTCAGGCAATCACAGTCGATGCAAAGACCACTGGCGCCATCTGTTGGCCGGTGCTGCAAGCGCACACTACGCGCACGCACACGCAGCGCACCACTTGACACACCGAGCTCGAATCGTACACACGTACCAAGCGTAACATCTAATCGAACCCTCCACATCAGTGTGTACGGCGCTTCTGGGGGGAGTTTTGAAGTAGCAGGTGGTGATAGGATCAATGTGATAGACAGCGGCAGGCTCGAGAGCTGGACCTTGAGCGTTCTTACACCAACACCCCATCCCCCCAAATCGCACCCCTTCTGCCAGCGGTTCTCGCACATAGGCGTGAAATCTTCGCGGGGCTCTAGTAAAAGTGACCCAAATAAAATCTATCAAACGTGCTGCGCGCAACCAAGCGTCGTGTGTGTACCGACCACCACACGAATACCAACACGTCTCGCGTTGCACGATCGGTGCCGCCGGTGTGTTCTATCGCAAATAAATATACTTGCAGCACTACTTGAAACTGCTCGAACCAACCAACATTCCTACTGTTGACTGGCCGCCTACCGGGGGGGGACGGACACAGGGCGATGAAGCGCCAGTCGCGAAGACAACCGTGCGAGTAAGTAATTCGTGTCATGTGCGAAGAGAAGCAAGTTGCGGGTAAAACTTAAAGCAAATAAAACACGTAGCACAACCAGCGGCGTGAGGGTGGCTGGTGTATTGAAGGTGTTTTGATCTGTCGCGTGGTTAGCTAGCGTCGAACACATCATCGAACGTTCTCATACACACGATCGATTCGAGCATCAACAAGATCGATCGCAACGCAAATTTGTTCCTTTTACAACTGCTTAATTTGCTACAAATGTCATCCTTTTTTAGGCATCCCAGCACAAAAACAATCGCTTTTGCTTCTCTCAATCATCGGTCAATCACGTATATCAACCAGGTAAACGGTTTCTGATGAATGGCAAATAAAACGAAAAGCGAAAGAAGCAGAGATAAAAAAAACCCGGCAGCATCAGCAACAACAACACCACATTACCCACCGCCTCACAATCGTAGCCGTCCAAGTCCATAGTAGATGATAATTTTGCATCAACAGCGCGCGCACGCGAGACATTTGCCTGTTACAAAAATGGAAACCGGCGACACCGGCGAGACGCCACTGGAGGTTCCGGTGGCCAACCGAAGGAGAGGTGTGCCCCACCACGGTTGCTAAGGTAAAAGACCGGTTCTACACCCTTATACGCCGCTGGTTCGAAAAAACCACACTCAACAGGTAACCGGCGGGTTTGGCCAGCCCCGGCCAGTTACCGATCCTGCTGCTGCTCGATCCTTCTCGCCACCGTTTCCCTCCGTCGTTGCCGGTTGGAACTGGTTTTCCGATCGTTTACATACACACGGATACATCAAACTCTTTTCCCTCCCTATTTATTATTCGTCAACCTTCCTCCCCCTGCCCTGTTGACCGACCCACCCCATTTCTCAACGCCTTGTTGTCCCTTCTTCACGAGCGGATTATTTCAATTTCGCACCACTCATTTATATTTGTATTTCACAAACCGGCACGACACGATTTGCGTTCAAACTCTCTCGACAAGCAGACGGGTACATGTTCTCCACTTCCCTTCTTTTTTCCATCACACCGTCGTTGTGTTTGTGACTGTCTCCTAATTCCTTTTGAGGGGATTTTTGGGACACCTTCCCGGGGGAGGGCCTCCCAGGGTTGTGGGAAATTTGGAAAGGAAGAAAGGGAGCTAGCCGGGTAAAAAACAAACCCGCTGATCGCAAAGATCAGGTTTTACACCCTGTCGATCATTAAAAGCAAAGGGGTTTCTTTTCGTTCGGCCGTAGCAGAAGGAAAACCCCTCCTCAAACAAAGCAGTAAACCAGGTATGAATGACGTCAAAAAGATGGGTGAAACGCCATATTTTATTTCACCACCAACCCAATCGATCACGTGCCACAAACAAACAACCACAATCACGTGGATCGAACCGAGAGCTCCGAGAGGGGTTGGAGTTGGAGTTGCCTAAAATCTGCACAGCAACGAAACAGATTTTTCTGCTTCACGACCCCAACGACCTTAACGCACTGACCACTTTTGGGGAAGATGCACGGAAGGCAGAAAAAATGGCCACCAAAAACCGACGATTTCGCTTCGCTCAATGTCGCACGCGCGAATGCATTTCGATTGAACCATGGTCAATGTCAGCCGTTGTAGGTGACTCGTCGGTGCATGCATCGTCGTTCGCTCCAGCTTCTCTATGGTAAAAAGTGAAGGGATTCACTACTGCTGGTCGTAATGCCGAAGGATATCACGCAATAAAGAGCGGTGCGAAACAATGCGGAACAATCATCGAAAGGATTTTATTAAAGTGGAGTTTGAAATTGAATCCGTTGAAGCAATCTTTTCATAAAGAAATCAGTACAAGATAGTCATAATTTTTTCCATATGTCCAACATTATCCCTGCTAAAAATCCCTATCAAAAGATAGAAAATTTGCATGATTGCGCTCATTACAATAATAAAATCTCCGACACAAAACATACATTATCTCGCACTAGCTACCATCGTCGATCGCTCGCCAACAGTTCAGTCTGGATCGCCACAAGCTCGAGATGAATAAGTATTGATGAACGGAACCGGATCGTGTGCATCGGGAAGAATCAAACGTTTGCATATTGCAACTCCCACCAACCTCAAAAGGGGGGTTTTGTTTTACGGGGGATGATGAACGATGGCGGCGTAAAGGGGTTGTGTGTTTTCATAAGAATGCGCAGACGCCGCACCCCACAGCAGCAGTAGCAGCAGTACTGCACACTTTCGCGGTTCTCGATGTGTTAAACACGGCCCACTAAAGGCGTGTGCGTGCAGTTTAGGTACGGTGCTTACTGCAATCCGACCATACCCGTACACAGCACAGTGAAGACTAATTGATGTCGTACAAATGCATTTTAATGCGTTAATCCAACATAAACAACCCCTAAAGATTCAAAATTACCATTGAAAAACCTTCAATTATTAAATATTTTAAAAAGCAAACGTAAAGCTTATTACATGTATGACACGAAAACAAGACATGCGAGCGTACGAGATTGACTGCTAACCACTGTACGCCAAACAGGCGATCTAGTTTATTCTGGAAGTATGATTCATGTGCCGCTGATAGCACGCGTGTAAGGAGAAGTGAGTAATGCTCGTTTGCTGGTTTGAGCGAAAAAAAAATTAATCAAACTACAACTAAAGCATGCCTTAAATAATCAAACAATTGTTTACATAATAAGCGGATTCCACTGGCAAAGGAAAACGACCAACTTTGCAATGGAAAAATTCTTTCTTTTTCTGCACAATAAAACATTCATCTGCAGCGCTGTCGGATGTCTCATCATCCGGTTGAAACCGCGTGAGGAACGTTACCCATGTGGTTCGTAAATTATCAGATAACACGTATCAGGTGCTGTATAGGGCGGCATGTGTTCGCCTTTATTCGGTCAAACATCAAAACCTGGGACTACCTCAATGATGTGATGATACTCGGTACAACCCGGAGGTACGATAACGAAATCCAACGGTTGCCAGAACACCAGGCAACCAGCAGAAGCAACAGACGAACGTGTCTGCCACCTGTTCCTAGGGTGGGCATGCGATATGGTGAAACAAAACAAACGGTAGTCAAAGCAACCGGATCCGAGGGAAAGTGTGCAGCGCTTCTGAACCGTATTTAATAATTTTTTACTACAATTAAGCGTAGAAATGTGCTTCAATTCCGCATCACATTTGTATTGCACCACAGCGAACCAGCAAAAGGGAACTCATTCATAATGACGAATGTCATCATAGGACGGCGGAGTAAATGCAGCTGCTAATTGGTATCGTCACAGCTCCCACCACGGACGCCATTCATTAACGGTCATCAGCGAACCGGGCAGTATTGCTTCTGCTGCTGCTGCACCAAGACGAACCCATTCCTTCGGGCGTGTCACCTAATACGTTTCTCAATATGTGCGAACGTCATTAGTTTGATCCCGGATCGGTTGGTTCCCGCCGGTCGTCCGCCGCTATCGCTGACTTTACCAGCCGAGCACGGTACCGCGCGACGACGTTAGACAAATTATGTATTCGTGCTGTAACACACACACATACACACACTCATGCACACCGACACAAACGCAGCTCGTGAGAAGCGCGTGTCGCGAACATGGGCGTAGTCTCGGGTGGCCCCGTGCGATCGGATCGCCTCTAATCGCGGCGGTCGCAGTGTATTGCACGGGTAAGCTATTTCTTCCACACCTTCATCAATTGACGGGCGGGTATGTTTTGCATGCTGCTTTTCGTCGACATTAGGCGCTACGTGGGGACGAGATGGGTACCCGTGACAGACGGTCGGATCACATCCCATGGCATGCCGCGGGCAGGTTTTGCTCGATGTAAACCAGCGATGCTGCGCAGAGCGAAGACACCATCGCCATCAATGCTGCACCCCACCGATGATCGTGGTAACCGTTCTTGTCTTCCACTCTTCCTTCGCAGTAGGCCACAGGAAGGTCAACAAGATCTGAGTTCAGTTTTAGCAGCTTCCCCCAGTCAGCACATCTTTCGTTCGCCCCCCCTCATGCCGAAATACACTAACATTCTAGCTGTGAACTGTGATGAACTGCAATGAAAACTGTACCTTTCTCATGCATTTCTTCTCCTTTTGCAATCGCTCGCAACATTAAGGCTCTCCGAGTTGTGCATGCCAGCGAAACCATTTTTCGCAAAATTTGTAAAAAGGATAGAAATTTAAGCAACCACTTACCTCTTCATCCATCGACCGCGCCATGCTTCTTGACGCCAATTGCCTAGTGTGGTTCTTTTCCCTTTGCTAACGTACCCACACACACACGAACAAGCGGGAAGAAAAGCAACCCTTGGATCACCTTGCGTTCGTTCTCACCTCTTATGCTCGGCTCCGGTTGGAACGAGACCCGTTGGTAAAGGATAAGTTGCCCTTTTTAGCCTCCTGACGACGGCGGATGATGTCCTTCACGCGTTCACGCACTCAGAAAACACCCACCAATACACACACGCACGCACGCGTTACAAAATAACACACACACAATGTGGGGGGACCGTGCCCCGCCAGCGATGGCACCGACCCAAAGCGTACGTGCGGATGGAGCGCAAACGATTGCGACTGGGAAGGTGTGGCTGGTTTTCAGGGTCTTAATTGATAATGGTTTGCTGTTCCTTGCGTTGCACACCGGCTGTTCGCTTTCGCTTTTCGTTCACCGTTGGATTTTCACCTGTTTTCCACACCACGGCAAGCAGACTTAAAAATCTAACAACACGAACGACCAAACTTTAGGAAAGAAAGGTGCTGTCATGCCAAACACGGGACCCAAGGTTCATGCAGATCGAATCCAGGTGTGAAGGCTGGTGTGGACCTGTTTACTTTTGTTCAATTGATTTTCTCTCTTCTTTTGCCTAACAAGTTTGGTTAAATATAGTTAAAAACAAAAAACTTTAGCTATTTTAATGGAATCGAAGCTCAAAGCAGGTTTGCATTGGTTTTAAAAATAAAAATAATGTTTTGGGATTGTATATACACCTTGCCAACTTGGGGTATGAATATGAGATTGTTGAAGAACTGAACTCTCTGCGCTGTAAACAGCGCATGCGACCATTTCCGAAGATAGCCGAACGGAGCCGATGACTTTCGATATCGAAATTCCTCCATCAACGGTTTTTGAACATGCGGTTTTTGGTTGATGAACAGGTTTGGAAAAAAAACCTAAAGTAAATAAATACATTTCTAAAACTCTTTACTGTTACATAAATAAAAAGATAGAACAATAAAAAGGCTAATGGTGGGAGAAAGATTATCCAGTAAAATAAAAACTTCAAGCAATTTATCTACTAATTATAGTCATGTTGAATCACATTACCAGTTTAATGAAGAACATTAGGGAAGTGCAGAATGGTTTTTGAATAATTTTTTACGCTTCTTTTCTAAGCAGTCCCTCGTTACTAACGATGGAAGGACGATCCTTTATTTATCTGTAACAAAATACGTGTTTTTGCAATAATTTATTTTACTTTTGATCTCAGCGTTGTTTAACCATAGTGAATAATATACATCCGATTTCACAAAAAGTTTCTGATTTTATAATATATTCACCCCCCCTTCCATAATATCCAACCAAAGTATTTATTTGGATATTATCATAATCCTTCGTTTTTCTTCTAGCGATACGGTCTTCGACATTGTCTCAACAAAACAAAACTTCAACTTAGAATACTTTAACGATAACATACCACAGCCCTACATGACTTTACAAACAAATTGCGAGTTTGCTAAACACAAAACGTTTACTAGGTGCATACATTTAAGGCGAGAGCCCTCGTTCTAAGTCTACAAATATTGCAGCAACACTCTTGGAGGGCTCAAAATGCAACGAATTGATGAACGAAAGGTCACAGAACGACACTATTGTTTGCTTGTTTCGTCGGGAATTGCGCTAAGTTGTGGCACAAGATAATCGGGTGTGAAGATTTCACGGTCACCGACGTAGGTTCACCAACAATTTCTAGCAAGTTGGAAATGAGGATCCGGTTTGAAGATGTTGTTCATTTACTTCACCTCTGAGCAGTTTCATTTCCGTGCAAAGGAAGATGTGCACACCGGTCCGGTGGTGGCTTATCGGTCAAGCTAGGTTGTTGCGTTTGTAAGTATTTTCTCCACAAATCTTGCTTACCTTGGGGCCAACATGGGACCAGTCCGGAGCGCATTGGCTACGCACAGCTGCCGGACGAGAGTGTGGCCCCGAACAGTATATACCGAACAAGGAACTCCAGGTCCGGTTAGCCCCACCGATGTAGTTTTCCGGGGGGTGGCATGGCACAGGGTGTAATAGGTGCACACATTTAAGCACGCAAGGCTTTCGTCCGCTCGGAGGGTAGAGTGGGAGACAACCCGAACCGACCAGCCAACTACTACTAAGAGTCTAGAGTTTTCGAGCCCGAACTGTGCAGCCTTCAGTAGCCATCGGACAACGCCAACGAGTGCAAGGTTTTCGCGCGACTTCGCCGTCTTTCGAGCCACCGTGTAAGTGAGACTTTTCAGCCGCATTGAATGAAATTTTCCAAACAATTTTACCCCTGGTCAAAAGTGCTCCAAATGTTACTAGTGAAGGGAGGTGTAGACACACCAATAAAGTATGTCAAATCCATCTGTTTATCGTTCGTGATTCGTTAAGGAATGGGGAAGTGTGAAAACGTTTCAAGTTCACTGGACGTCCGCTGATGTGATGGACATACAAATGAGAGAAGCGTTACGGTAAAAAAATCAGCGCTATCATCAGCAGACGATGTGGTCGCTGCTGCAGATATTCTGTTCACGTAATGCATCGATTTCCCTGCCAGTGCACATCAGATGTTGTTCCCGTGTCATACCAAGACTGTGTTTTTTTTTTCTTCGCGGTAATTGCATTTATGCCGTGATGTGATCGCCTGTTCTTCGTTTTTTATGTTTTCCGTTAGACCCAATGATCATGCAAGCATGAATCACACACACCAAACGGAAGTGGCGATCTGAGCTTTTGTTTGTCTTTCGTTTTTTTATTTACCTGTCGTGGAGTATGGTCAGCGAAGCATAGCGCTTGATCAACAACAAGAATATGCTTCGGATGGTTGATTCCGTGATTGGACAAAAGCTTTACCAGCTGCTGATTTATTTATGTTCGTACAAAAATTCATCTCAAGGTAGCTATGTCCAAATTACGCTTTAAAAAAATCTTACCAACGAACACCAACTATCCTGCCAAGCGTTTCGTGGCGTTGTTTACGCTGTGTGGTGGAATAATCTTCTCACGACCGTATATATTACGCCTAATTATGCATATCGGACTGTTTTTTCGCAGTATGAAGACATTCTACGAGCTTATACCTGTAACGCAGCACCAACCGGGCAGGCCAACAAACTCGGCAACAGCTTAATATTCTCAAGGATTTGTAAAATTTAAAAATAGACTCCTTCATTCTTTATTCTCTGCTACAGGAAGAGTGGATGGTGGTGAGGAATTTAATTATCATTCCATTCTTACCAACACACGTCTCATTCACGGCTTGCTGTAGATTAGTGATCGAGCGAAGAATCTACTGTGAAAGCACTCCGTATCCCAAGTCGAACGAACGATCATGCACAGTACCAATCAGCATGCTTTAGCCTGATCCTGCAGGTTGAATTATGCACCGTACGTTACACCATTCGGACGTTTCTGATTGCATTTGCTGCTGCGCGTTTGATAGAGGCTTCACACGCTCTAAGCTCTCCTGCGGGGGGTCTAAGCAAACGTTTCCGAGCTTTGTTTATGGGATCGTACATCGGTACGGAAGTCGTCCGACCCGAGGTGTCTGCTGAGTAGGAAGAATAATCCAACAGCGACGCATTCCGCTCACGTACGGTTACGGAACGGAAGAAAAGGAAACTTTACCACCGGCATGGGCCTACTCAGGGCAATGCGCAATCTTCTCTGCACGCTAAACACATCCTGCGCGATCTCACCAGGCAGGGGGTCGTTTCGGTTGCTCTCTGTCTCGCTTATCTGTGGCTGTGGTCTGTCTGCCGGTGACGATTATTATAAATTTAAAACGCGCTTTAAGCATCGCCAGAACTATCATTCTTGCGCGAGCATTCTACCGGTGAGGAGAGTCCTGAATTTCGGAGAGCTTCTCGCCACTGCTGTTGTACTGTACCGTTGGGGAACTGCTAATTTTCGTCGGTGTGTGAAAGTGAAAAGTTAGCAAGCAAAGCAAAAAAAAAACATAACCACCCATCAACAAACGTAAGTGCTCAAGTGCGTGCCGTGGTAAACATTTGGTGCTGATGAAGCAATTGTGTTCCCTTCACCTTTGCCGCTGGCCAATGCTTGCTCGGCGAGGAGTTTAAAAGTGTTTATTGTGCTTCTGCTACCGTTATTATGTCATACTTTTGGGAACCAAGGACATAGAAAGGTTGGGGGATGAGTTTTTTGGGGCCGCAAGCTTTACCCTTGGCTATGAAGAAAAGCAAGAAAGCATTCGGTTGAGATATGTTAAAGGTCGAGTGAGGTTTATTCGTTTTGTTAGCAGCGAACAGAATAAACATCTTTTTTTCCAATAAGAACGTCCGTATTGCTGACAATTAAATTCTTTTCCAATGAAAATGATTAATCTTTGATCGCTGAACTTTAGCCAGCAATTTCCATAATTCCAGTTCCGTAATACTTTCCAGGTGCACAATTATCTCCACTAGTTATGGTTGAACTTTGCTGGAAAAGGTGATAAATAATTCATAAAGGTGTGCAGTTAGCTGCAATCAGTAATAAGTAATTGCCCCATGCAATACTCTGCTCATCCTATAGTGCATCCCCAACCGATGCTATGAGAAACCTGCTGCTGCATGCACGATTGCATCGTACGATCATTCGCCTGTTTTTTCTGCGGTATGATTAGTGAGCCTATTTGCGGACCTGTTTGACATGGTTTGACCAATGGCACTGGGCGGAAAAGTACCAGTGTATTGATTTTCAAGTTTTATTCACGCATATACTCCTATCCAGCTGAGTGGTAGGATCACTCAGCAAGCTCTAATTATTGATCACCCTACGATGCCTGTACGGTTTGGAAGCAAAGTGAATGTAACCTACAGGCTGACGATGAGAAAATTCAAAACATGCGCTTGCATCATTTGCAAAACGAGTTTAAAACCTTTCTGCTACTTCATAGCTTCTTACCGCGTACTAATTAGAGCTCATCTTTGATCGTCTATTTTTTCTTTCTCTTCCATGTAACGTATTTTTCCCATCTTAGATTTTATCCCACGATCGGATTAGCTACCGGGCATCGTATTATTCCGCGTTCCATCCCACATTACCCAGCCAGCGCCATCATGAAAGCATTCCCTGCACTGTGTGTCGTTGCGGCCTTTGTTGTGGTGTGCAGTTTAAGCGGTTCCGTGCAAGCAACCGTCGTCGAATCGTGCGGTTGTAAGTGTTTCATCGCTTGCTCACCCGTTGCAGTCTTTCGTGCTGCGTGCGTTCGACAGAAATTGACGTCGTTTCTTTTTTTTCATTCTCCCACCCTTACAGCCACACGTAGCCTGGTGCCGATCGAGGAGAATGTCGTGGATATTAGCAACTGCGAGAAGGGACCCTGCAAGCTAAAGCGACGCACAACCGTCAGCATTAACCAGAAGTTCACCCCGAGTAAGTCATTGCTATGACGTGTGGGCGGATTGATCGTTTACTTATACCCACTATTATTGCTTCCACAACACAGCTGAAGATGTCAAGAGCCTTAGCACGACCGTGTTCGCGAAGATCGTTGGACTACCGTTGCCGTTCGTTGGTGTCGATGGTACTAGCGCCTGTCCGTACCTGTTCGCGGAAGACGGTGTAACGAAGCAGGAATGTCCGCTGAAGGCCGGCGTGCCGGTGGTGTACAAGCGTAGCTTCGATGTGCTCGAAATCTACCCGAAAATCCCCAGCATGACCATCCACTGGGAGCTGCAAACGAAGAGTGGCCGATCGATCACGTGCTTCGAGGTGCCGGCCAAGATCGTGTAAGACTGCTGCGCGTACTACGTCAGTGAATAGCAGAGCTGGACGGTCGAGGTTAGCTTGCCGAGTGATAGGTTTTAGTTGTACGAAATCTTTTGCGCTACCATGATGCACAGTAAAGAGTGGTTAACTTTTTATTTAAATCGTACACTGATTTGTCCTGTAACTGTTGAGTGTGAATGACCGGCTGTTATGCAATGATGACTTCAATACTCGGTAAGTGGGGAATTGTGTGGCTTAAAACAAGATCGAAGATACGAAAGGAAACATCACCTTACTTTGTAGTCATCTGATCGGTGCAGTCTAGTTTAAAATGTAGATTCCATTCGCGAATAAATCCAGTCCAGATTGCGTGTTGAGTAGAGATATTCCACAGCCTAAATGAACTTTCCCGTAGTTGACAGAATGGGTTTCAAACCACAATCGAACAGACTACCAACGATTGTCGTTAGTGCAGTGCTTATACTAGCACTGGCTGTTATAGAGCTATATACTGCACCGGTCTTTGTAATGTACGAACGATTCCATCAAGTAAGTTCCGCCGAAATCATCGATGCAGCTAACTTGCGCATCGATCAATCGGAAGGAAATTCAATCGTACACTAACCGTGCTTAATGGAACGTTTGAGCTGTACCAAGACTTGGATGATAGCTACGCCGTAAGTGTAGTGGGCATTAAAAAACACACTGCCATCGTCAAATGTTGCTTCTGTTACGTTCATGATCACCGATTTGTATTTGCAGTTCACGTTACGCATGTCTTACAGTACGCTCGGCAACAATCAATTCATCCGTTCACCGTTCCGTATACCCATGCAGAAGGTGTGCACGTTTTTAAACACGACCTACCGCGAGTATCGAGAGTTTTACCGTGACATCACAAACTTTCCGGACGCTGGGACCTGCCCAATGCCGAAGAAGCAGTATTACATCAAGAATAAAGTGTTGGATTCAAAGATTATTAACAATTACTTTCAGCCCGGGTTGTGGAAAGTGGAGTTTATGATACTGAGGGTTGCGGACGAGTATACAATGTTCAGCGCTGAGATACTGTTCAAAGTTTCACGAGAAGATATTTTATGATTCAGAGATCCACCGCATTGTGAATAATATTAAAACATCATGAAGCTAGTATGTAAAAATTGAAAAGTCAAAACCTTTAAACCTTAAATACTGTGTAGTGATTTAAGAGTAAATTTCAATCTCTACCAGTCACTCGACTCCAAAACTGAATTGAAAAGAATAAGTTGATATGCACATTGTATTAAGGGATGTGATGCATAGGGTAAGTAGACATAATTGTATTAAAAACCCGGAGGTCACTGTAAGGTAGGTCTCTTTATACCATCGGATTGCCCTTGTCACAAGTTGCATATCTGTGCTGTTTTGGTGGGATTATTAATATTAGCTCTTATCCATCTTGTTCATTCATATTTACTTGGTGATTTGCATTATAATTTTGTTGATAATTGTTATGTACTTGTGTGCTCTTCTTTATCCTCAGAAAAAGAGGAATGATTTTTATGGATTTTTATTTAACAATCCGGAGCGTAGAAAAGATAAAATTTAACAGAATAAATAATTACACTAATGATTACTTAATGTAGGAACAGTTTCAGGATCCCTCAAGTTTCACGTTATGCCCAATGGCCACTTCGTTCTATAAACCTTTACTTAGCTAGCATGAAAGCTACAGCCGATGACTCGCGCTGATAGAGAGCTGTGTGTGATACCGGAGCAAATTAAGTGATCAACAAGGGCAAATACGATATTGTCTCTTAGCACGAAAACTGTTATAACTGCATGTGACGAGCTAACCTTTTTACAGAACTCTTGCGCCGTACCTTCAGTAAGCAATATGCACTCGTTTCTGCTCGCCGTATCATTCGCCCTAGCACTTTTCCTGATTGTTCCGGGCGATGGACTAATGCGCGTTATTCTGGACTTTGATCGATGGGAAGTGATCAATGGATCAGCGTTCTTCAACATGGAAAAGTTTCGCGTCCGCAAGTACAACCGTACGCTGTCGGTGATGAACGGGACCGGTGTGCTGCTGGTCGACCTGGACAATCGTTACTTGGTAAATGTTGATAAAGCGCTTTAAATTACTTGCAGAGACACTAGACAACGATTTTTCTCGTTCCCAGTACGGAGTCAACTTTGCCCGTAGTGCCCAGGGTAACAATCAGTTCAATGCTTACCCGATGAAGCTGGCATCGAAACCGTTCTGTGACTTTATCAACGCGTACTACCGCGAGTATCAGCATCTGTTTCTTAACTACACCAACCTACCGCTTGTGCCACCGGAAGGGCTGTGTCCGTTCCCGAAAGGAACATACTGGGCGAAGGATGCACACTTTGACTCGTCCGTTATTCCGGTGGTCGTACCGGAAGGGCTGTGGCGCTGTACCACCGATCTGATCGATTCGCTAACTGGGGAGCTTGTCGCCCGCGGTTCTATGTACGTCCGGCTGAGCAAAGAGCTTGTATAGAGAACGAGACAAAGCAAAACCGAATATAGAACATTGTGTTTTCATTGTTTATTTTAATGGAGCAATAAGGCTTGCTCCAGAGTACAGTTAAATAATCAGAGTAATGTGTGATCAGATGATGGGGTAAATACTGCTTACTCGAGATAAATCTTCTGATATGTGAGATCTTCCGTTGCTCCACAAACAAAGTGCGAACTATGTTCCCTTTTATTTGCCATTATTGTAAACGGTTTGCTTCCGTTTGCCGTTGCGTTTCCTCTTTCGAGGGGAGATGTTTCGGGATCCGGTTTACATCCGCATTCCCAGACGTTGAATAAGTGTAAAGGTGAGCGTAAAGATCGATCACAGCGATCAGGGTATCTGCAAATTGTTTATTTATTGCAAAAATCAGAAAAAATATAAAAAATCGCTATTGCACCTAACAATTTTAAACCTCTATGTAATACTCACATTAGCAAATTCACAAAAGTTATTACAGCATAAAAGTGCCAATCGTGGAACGACCGTGTTCGGCCGTGTTATCTTGTTTGGTCTTACATTACTATTACATGCCCATTACATCATTGCTAAGCAATAATTCAAGGATTGAATATCGTATTTACCACTTCTAATTCAATCAAAAAGCAATAACACGACATTATTCACAGCCAGTATACGGTCAGCAGTGTTCAGACGAGCACTACCATCATGAGCAACGCGTTAATGCTCAATGCACTGGCATTGGTGCTGCTGTTGTACACCTGCCAACGTTGTGATGGGTTGTTGAAGGTAATACTCGAATTTGATCGCTGGGAATTAGTCAACGGCACGAACATATTCAGCATGGATTCGGTACGTGTGCGCAAGTACAACCGGACGATGTCGGTACTGAACGGTACGGGTACGTTACTGGTCGATCTAGACAATACGTACGAGGTAAGAGCGATCGCGAAGCATATCCCATTCAGCTGATAACATACTTCTTCGCACAGTATGGCTTCAGTTTTGCCCGTAGTGCCCAAGGAAACAATCAGTACAATGCGTACCCGATGAAGCTAGCATCCAAACCGATGTGCGAGTTCCTAACCGCGTACTACCGAGAGTATCAGGATATGTTTCTTAAGTTCACCAATCTGCCGTACGTGCCAGAGGAAGGATTGTGTCCGTTCCCGAAGGGAAACTATTGGGTGAAGGATGCGTACGTTGACTCGTCCGTCATACCGATTGTCGTGCCGGAAGGATTCTGGAAGGCTAGCCCCGAGCTGCGCAATGTCGAAACGGGTGAAGTGGTAGCGACTGGGTCGTTCTATGCGAAATTAACGAAGGAGTATGTCTGAGCGAACATATCAATAAATAGTTTATCTGATGGTTCACTTTATTATGCACAAAAAATATTTTCAACAGAATTTAAGAGAAATCTTTGCACATTTTATAGCAGCTACAAGCAGGTTCACATGACTGACTGAGGGTAAATCAAGACAAGGATGTCAGAAATGGATGATTAAAACCTCCCCAGGTTTTTGGTACCAAAGAATAAGAAGATGGGCGATCTTCGATGTAGTCAACTACTGCTTTACTCTATCAAATCTTGTGCCTAACATGCCCCGTAAGTTACTCTTACCTTATTACTATTGTATACAATTTTAAATTCAAAACATTTAACCGGGGGTATAATCTATACTCGACGTGGCGATGTGTTGCTATTAGAGTAAAATTTCATTTTTGTTCATGTTTAAAGAATTAAATCCCCAATAATTTTATTATTCAAACGGGAACTCTTAAAAAAAATTATATTCCGTCACGGCTAGTTTTAAAAAAGTGAAAAGAGTATCAAATTTAATAAATATTCGGCGAAAATGATACTAAAAGTATAGCTTCATTATTTCATGGTCATTTTGGTGTCAAGTTAAATAAAATGCCTGTTTTGAAGTATAAATTAATAGTTATATTGTCTCCTTGAGTTCCTCATATCACATCCCACAAGAACACAAAGATAAATCAAACATGGCCAAAACATCATTGCGATACAGATCACCACGCGCCATATGTAACCGACTTCATCACGCACATGCTTTCGTGTTTGGTTTTCTATCGCTGGTGTTTAGTGTTTGTAAGCTTTGGTTTAAATAAAGCAATGAACAATATAAAACAGTGCCTATTGGACAGCATATCGCTTACGCGACGATATACCATGCATTCATCTATCGTACTGTTGGCTACCGTTGGCATTGGCTGTTTCTTTCTCGATCCGAGTGCAGGACTCATGAAGGTGATAGTGGATTTTGACCGGTGGGAACACGTCAACGGTTCGGACATTTTCAATGTGGAAAAGCTACGCGTACGCAAGTTTAACCGAACACTGTCGGTACTGAACGGAACGGGAGAGCTGCTGATTGATCTGAGCGACAAATATGAGGTATTGTGCTACCCTGCGGCAAGGTGATGTAAGGTAATTGAGGTGCCTATCTTCCGTTCCAGTACGGTCTTAGTTTCGCTCGTAGCGCCCAGGGAAATAACCAGTACGATGCGTACCCGATGAAGCTTGCATCAAAACCATTTTGCGAGTTTATCAAAACGCATTACCATGAATACCAGCATCTATTTTTGAACTTTACCAATCTGCCGTACGTATCAAGCGAGGGTATGTGCCCATTTCCGAAGGGTGAGTACTGGGTGAAGGATGCGCATATAGACTCGTCCGTCATACCGATCGTCGTACCGGAAGGGTTTTGGCGAGTAACGACCGAGCTGCGGATAATCGACACAGGCGAGATTGCTGCGCGCGGTCATATGTATGTGAAGCTGACGAAGGAGTATGTTTGAGCCAACGGGAAGTATGGATGTTTGCAGAGAAAAATAAAAACAACACTGTTTTCTATTCCGAAGACATTATTGTTGTGTATTCAAACGTTGAAGAACTCGCGAATGAGTTAGGAAAGAAATACAGTTTTGGTTAGCATTTTCCAAAAAATTGCAAGCATTTTCCTGAGGTCCAGTTGACTCTTCTTTCCTATTAATCAGGATAATCCAGTAAATATCCCGGCTTTTCTTTTGCTACAAAGGGCTTATGAACATACCCATAAAATTTACGTCGAAGATGTCGAAGGAACTGAGAAGCGGATGTAATCAACTTCCCAAGGCAAACAGAGTACAAGAATTTAATAACTCACTAGGAATGGGCGCTCCGGTTCGGAATCAGGATTCCGAACCGATCCAGCATATACATGAGTCCGATCCGATCCGAACAAACGATTCCGACCAGTTCCAGACTCGTTTGGTCTCCGTTTTGGTTTCAGACTCGTTTTAATTCCGGAATCATTTTGATTCCGGAGTCTTTTTGATTCCGGACTCGTTTTGGTTCCGGACGCATTTTTGACTCCGCGCTCCGGATTCCCGTTCTGCTGCAAATGTATGTCGTGCACACTGTTCTGTGTTATCTCCTCTCTTCTTTGTCCTTGTCCATTTTGGAGGTTACGGGGGTTTCCTCTTCTTTTTTCACTTTCGCTTACTGTGTTTGTTTTTCCTTTAACAGCGGCTGCCACCAATCCCAACGTCCCCCCCCCCCCCCCCCCCTCAAAATAATAATAAACCGGAGCGCGGAATCGTGATCCGGACTGGACGCCGGCGGCGGAGCGCTACGGGCAGATCCGATCCGGCAAATGGTCGGATCTGCCCATCCCTACAACTCACCCATCACTACCGCATTTTCTTTGTACTACAATCGCTTTTAATAACAACCAAACAGCATCATATGTACTACAACATGCAGGATTCACTTACACACTAAGGAACACGGAATCTACCTCTACGCTTTCGGTTTCACCGTGGTTATCATAACAATGCCGGAGCAGACCTTACCCTCCTTCATCAGCATCATCTCCACCTTCCATCGGCCCTCGGACATCATCTCACTGTACGGTTCGGTATCGAACACATAGTTCTCGACGACGTATTCGGCCACCGGAAGGGGACACGTGTCGTAGTGAGGAAAGTTGCTCACCTGAGCCAACTCCTCGTAAAAGTACGCTTTGTAGATCGTACGCATCCAGTCGCAGAGCGTCTTCTCGAGGTCCATCATTACCTCGTACTGACTACCGTCCGCCAGTTCGGAACGGGTCATCAGCGCCTTCACCGTGTAGCTGTCGTCCAGCTCCTTCAGCTGCTGTACGTGCGCTCCCATGGAAAACTTCATGTCGGAGACCTTCTCGTAGGTGTAGTTGTACGTAAAGTACTCGCCCGTATCCCCGACACGTTCCAGCTTGTCGATGTGCACATCAAAGTTCTACGAGCAGGAAATAAGATTTTGAATCGATATAAGTCACATTTTTGTATCTTGAAATACGTGCTTCACACTTACCTTATTTGCAATGGCTCCATATCCCAACGCGATACAAACGACTGACAGAGCAACTCTCCAAAATATCATCTCCGTCACCTTGGATTTCTGGCTTGGTCGGGACGGATTGCTGTAGAGAGCATCTGCATTGTACACCGCTTTATGTACCGTTTGAGAGAGGTGACCTACTCGCGGTGTGGCCGGAAGTTTCATGTTTTTCATTGTTGCAAGCAACATATCGTAGTTTGCTCGACTCACGCAACGAATGCACTTCATGGGAGACCGTCGAAATCGGGGTGGTTCCTAATCGTGAAACAATCGCCGGTAGGACCCACCGAACAGTTTAAATCGATTGTTATCAGTGAGATTTTGCGTGGTTTCAATGGCACACGAGCCTGCGAGCACAATATTGGACACTGGAGTACTTGTGTTAGCGTCAGTCGTGTATCATCATTCACGCGCGCTGTTCGTTTGTGTCGTTCATGCAACGAAACTTCGCATCAATTCTGCGTTAAAAAATTGTTCCACTTTCGCGTAAACATTGTGCTACAGAGGAAGAAACAGCAGTAAATCTGTGAAAATGAAATGGACTGGATGTATCGTAGCTGTGGTGTGCTGTGTAGTTCTTGCGGGTTCGGTCGATGGTGGTGTGCTCCATTGGTGGAACCGTTGGTGGAAATTCTATCGTCATCCATTCGTCAGCTCTAGTCTCATCTTCGAAGACTGCGGTAAGCAAACGTTTGATAGCTATCTAGGGTAGTCTCTGGCCGGAAAACGTCAAATTGATCAGCACAGTCAAGATTGATTGGGTGCGGTTACCAAAAACCGGAACTTTCGATACGATAAGTGACTAAGGGGGGCAAAATGGTAGCCACACACAGCAAACGGACACGCTTTTGAAGTGCTTTGAAATACGTTTTACGAGGATTATCTAAATGGGTAAACCCCGTGGAATGCTTCGAAGAATTTATGACCATCCAAGTCTGGCAACGATGCACGTTGGGAAAGCGTAATTAAATTCATATAGTTGACCACACGTAACAGTCTTATTAAATTAGTTTTTACTAAATTTTTTAAGCTTACTCTCCAATAGAAATGTTTTTCTAAAAAGTGTTTTGGTAAACTTTATTTGTTTCCTAAACATTTTTCATGTCACGGGTCACACAAAAGGAACTGTCCCGCCATTACCCGTCTGTTTGACATCTCTGCAACTAGACGCAGAATGTGTGATTGATGGTATAATAATAGAACTGATAACCGATTTCTGGAGTTCTGTTGTTCGCATCAACCTGGTACAAAGTACATGCCAGTGCCTGTCAATATTGAAATTTTACACGTAGTACAAACACTTTCCTGTGTTAGGACGAGATAAAGTAAGTTTGAATTGCTTTTATCACTTTAGTGTTACATCAATAAGACATGTACACACACTGTTCCTTACAGAAACGATCTTCGCATTCGCACAGCATTTAATAATATTTCTAATCCTTCTGTTTATTTTTCACTCCCCCTTTCTCCTTTGCCAAACAGGAACCAAGTACGATGTCATATCTATTAATCTGTCCAGTTGTGCAACCGCACCCTGTACGATGCATCGTGGCGCAAACATTACCGTGAAGGCTGAATTCAGCTCCAACGGTAAGTGTGTCTTGCGCGCGGATTGGCCTTCTTCTCCAAACAGACGAACCGACGCACTCCACCAAGAACAAAGCATCAACCTTGTCTAACGCTATCGATTCCCACCGATTCGTGCCATTATCCAGCGACACTGCATCGTGAAGGTTCCCTATTACCAAACGTCTGAAGTGGCGCTTCAATTGACATCGATTGTCTGCGGACCATCGTTTTTACTACACGAAACTAAATATTTACCGAGTTGTAAGGTTTTTGCTTTATTGATCTCATTACGTGCATCTTTCCTCACTAGGTGCAACGACGGATAGTGTGCTTAAGCACGAAGCGTACTTTATACTGAACAGCGTTAAGACGCAAGCCGTTATCACCCCGACCACCTGCGAGGGCAGCGTCTGTCCGCTGCAGGGAACGCACGGACTACTGTTCTCCGCTAACGTGTACGTCAATGCGGATCTTCCACCGGTAAGCTTTCGAGTGCGCGGACTTAGCTTAGGATGGGTTGTTTTGAATCGAGTGCACTAATCACTGATTATTTCATCTCTCCGTGCCCGGCTGTACGACAGATTAATGGAAAGCTTCGCTGGGAGTTGAAAAATAAGTATGGCGATATGCTGCTCTGCTATCAGCTACCAGTTTGCATCCAGTGAGTCGGCGTTGCAGCCAACTGGACGTCTCTTCACTCAAATGTAAAACGTTACATTTCTTACCGCAACTGTATCAGTGAGATTAAAGCTACCTTTAGAGATTTTTAACGAGCAATATACTTATTTTGGAGTTTATGGCAATCTTTGCTTTTAGTATTTTGTAAGTCTGTGTTTTACACTCACATGGAGTATACTTTTATTTATTTGTATGTTTTGGTAATTGTTCAGATATTGCGAAATAATTGAGTGTAGCTTTGAGTATGTGCTAACTAATTTTAATGTTCAATGTTTAAAATATGTAATTTATGTAAAAGTAATATAGCTCATATTCATAAAAACGAATTAAAAAAATCTGCCTGTAATTTGCCCCTGTTTTAAAATTGATAATATTCAACGGTTCGTTCGAATATGGCAATGTGGTTTTAAAACTGACGGATAGAGGGCGTTCTCATCGTTGAGCTACGGGCAGCAGGGTTCGTTTGAAAGGAAAATAATCAAACATTTAAAATTTTAAATCAACGGTCAGTTTCAGTTTTGCGTATAGCAATGGTAATTTATGAATAAATCGAAAATGTCAGAAAGAACTCACGTTTAGACGCGTGGTGTAATATTTCGACAATCAAAAAAAGAATTTCTCAGAACCATCCCTCCGTCAATCAGAATATCTAGGCCAGTAAAACAATAGCGAGAACATTGACTGCAGTGCATTAAATTCAATTCGATAAATGTTTTGTTGGTGCCCACGACAAACTTCTAGCATACCTTCATTAATTTTAAACGTAATACGTGAGTACAGTATTTCAATAACAGGAATTATAATTAGGAAGTGTCCTCTGGAATACTTACCCTCGACCGTGGATCCTTAGATCTGGGGCCTACGATGTTCCTCCAGATCGCACACTAAACCAACAGTTAAATTACTCCTTTATGTCACTTTCTCTTGATAGATAGATTGGATATGAATTATCATTTACAATTGATAAAAATCGTAGTTATAAATGTGCAAATACTAATAAAACGATACTTCTTTGAGATTCATAGACGTGTGTGTTAATACATAATTGTTATGTTTAAGCGTCCGATAGAGTAAAAACAGAGTATCGCTTCGAGTGAAACAACACTTACCAAACAACATCCTAAACAATAAGTGCATTGGCCCCTTCAATCGCTTCGCCACTTGAACCACCAGATGTTCATCGTTTTTTACTGGCAGTTGTACAACCGCTTCTAATCTGTGACAGTGGAAATCCAAATGTTTAAGTGTAAATCCTCTTCAGCGTTGTGTCTTTGTGCCGGTTTGTGGATATTTAAGCGATGAGCTTGTACATTTGCAGTACACTTGTATTTTCGGTTTCCCATCCACCACCATGCAGCTGCTAACAATTGCGTTTGTCATTTCCTTTTCCAATCTGGTCATTGCAGACGTAGTCACAGTACAGCAGTGTAAGTGCTTTAAAATAAGCTGTAGTTAAAGGTAAATATTCTTCCCTTGGTTTAATAAAGTTACTTTTCTCCAGGTACTGAAGGATCGCTTCCGGTGTCGGTAGATGTGACGGGATGTCGATCAACACCGTGCGAACTACCAAAGGGGCAGGATGCGGCTGTGTTGGTCGACTTTACGGCTGATCGCCATCTGACAGCACTCGTACCGAGAGTGCATGCCAGTTTCGGAGGGATGACGGTACCGTTTGAGCTTCCCGATGATCGGAAAGATGCATGCCAGTGGCTCGTCGGTGGCATGTGCCCCGTATCCCGCGATGAGGATGTAACGTACGAACTGCGCCTGCCAGTGCTCGCAGTGTATCCTTCGTTAAGCCTTACGGTGGAGTTGAAGCTAGTGGATCAGGACAGTAAGGTCGTTACCTGCTTCCAGCTGCAGGCAAAAGTAGTCTAGGTAGTCAAAGTAGTAAATAAAACTAAACTAACTACTTTAAAGTATAATAGCATTTATTATCACTTAGTTAGCAGCAACGACTTGAGCATCAACCACAAAGCAGGTGACAGACTGTTCGTTTTCGTCCACAATATCGATCTCGATGGACAGGCTGACCAGCGGATAGATTGGCAGCACCGGAATCGTTAGTCGGTAGGTAACGTCCTCGTTGGCACTGAGTGGGCAGCTGGAGCCCTCCAGCCATGCGCAGGTATCGGCGAACTCCGCCGGCAGTGGGTAGGGTGCGGTAATGCCAAGGGCGGTGGCCGTCGGGACAGTCCTCATGGAAGTTACAGCGCGGTCTAAAATAACGAGTGATGCGTGTTTTGATAAAGAAATCTGTCAAACAAGAAGCAACTACTCGGAACTTACCGGTGGTGAAATCGATGTATGCGATCACATCCTGGCCACGAACCAGATCGCACGGTGGAGCACTGCAACCCTGAATGTTCACATTGGTGGACTGCGGACGTCCACCGGTGCAGGCACGGCCAACGTTACCGTACACGAGGGCCGGCACGAGTGCAATCAGAAGAATGGCACGGATCATTGTTGCGTGTTGAATGATGTTGGTTTTGCGAGACCTGCTAGACTTGCTACTACCGTCAATGAGCTACCACGTTTGACAAGCTAGCCAAATTTTGGCAGTCGTTTTTATACGCTTGCAACACCCGCCGAAGGGTTGTAAATTTTTTTGGGAAGATTTTAAACGCACCTTCGCACGCGGGTTCGAGTCACTAGGTATCGATGAGCTCTCGCCTACGTACATCGTCTGATAGGACACGGTCTGTACAGGAGCAACGCTTTTTTTTTGTTCGATTTCGTTTCATTTTACTTTTTGCTGTTTTATTGAAGTAAATGATAACTACCTGCCCCGATAAGCCCGCCGATAGCAGCGAACAGGTGGTCCACTTGAGGCACCGAATTGCAATAACCGTTGAAGGATTTGCCAAATCGACCAGTTTATTTATTTTTCTTCTGTTCTTATTGTAGCTTTGCTTTCGTGGCGGATGAGTGTTTCGGGTTCGCGTACTAGCGGCCGAACCTGACCGGCGTTCGGGTGATTGCGTGATAACGCTAACTTCGTTACGTTATTGATACCGAGCGCTGGTCACTAGGAGAATCGTTTAGTCTAAAGTTCCTTTTCCATTTTATTGAGCAGTACAGTAGTAGTTCAAGTCGAAATGCCATTATCGCTCCGAGAGGTTTCGGTTAGACCGTGGGTACATAGCACGCGGTTTGGCGATGTAAATCATGGCCATAAGCCTTTATTATTACAATTTACAATACTGTGTTGATGCATTTAATGATAAAAAGCATCAGCTGATGCACCGGATGCCAACGAAAAAGAGCAAAAAATGGTAAGAATAAATGAAACATTGTATTGAACTACACACTGGATGAGGTTTCCCGAAAAAGAACTTCATAATTATATTTTATTTTTCCGTGAAATATTGCAAAAAAAATCGAGATATTTTTCTTTTCGTTCCTTCGCCCTTAGAATAATCAGGTCAAACACCATTGAAGTGATAGCCGCGCCGGTCTTCACACGGCAGGATCGGGCTCAACTCTCTATATCTTTGCCGTTCCCCCATAGTGAGGACTGACTATCCAACCATGCGATATCAACAACTCTAGTAGTAAACCAGAAATGGCAGGCAAGACCTAAGAGAACGTTAAGCCAAGAAAGAAGACGAATCGAGAAATATTTAATTTTCTATTATTTTCCAATATTAAAGAAATTATTATTAGTTTTCCTGCTTTGGCACATCAACTTCGAGAGGCCACGGCTTGTCATTTCTCGTTTTCCGAGACATGTTTTTATGCGTAGCTGGATAGTCAGTTACTATAAACGGGGAAGCGATCTGGATGGGATTTGAATCCAAGCCCTTTCTTGTAAAGAACGGCGCTGGTATCACCTCTGTCAACAGACCACTACGAATCACACCGTTTTCTGGTTTGTTTTTGTTGTTTGCTACAACGTTTTATTTATTTATAGTTCATTTGTTTTTTATTTGATTTCGGAATTTCGAACATTTTTGTTTGTTTCGACTATTTTTTTAATGTTTGATCAATGTTTTCCTGATTTTTTTTAATTGAAAAACGTGATAAAATATAAGAAAACAAAATCGTAATTAAATTATGGCAACTGTTCTACATCAAGGCGTTCGGATTTGCGTTTGTGTTACTTTATCATGAGCAACGACAGCACAAAATTATCAGTTTTATTTCAAATAGTATCTCTTTAATTAATTCAACGGCCTGGTCACATTGCTTCCAGCTAGAATTTAAACAGTTCAAATTATCTAACCGAAATCTGTTGACGATGGCGATAAACATTCCCTAAACTTAGGCGCTTAAGATACTCACACACAGATGGCGCTGGTAGTACCTATTATATGAACAAAGGGTTTAAATCTTAGTCAATTGGTTAAATTTTTTTTTTTTTTATTCATAAAGAACGGCCTGGCCGTATTGCTTGGTTAAATTTATTTAAAAAAATCGAAAAAGCTCAACGAAATATCAAACGTTTAAAGGCATCTGTTTAAATAATGTAACCCACTGCTTCCAAAAAATATTTACAATCCGTTTAATTGAATTTATTAAGCAACATTAATTGCTCAATAAAAGGTTTCTTTTCGCAATAGACTAGTGCCACCAAAAAGTGTGATGGAGTGCTACTGATAAATTTTTTTATATTTTATCGATTCACTATTGATTTTTCCAAATTAGAGTAAAAACAGTTCTTATGGTATGTTATTTGCTAAAAAGACCTTGAAATATTGTATTCAATTTTATCTGAAAAACGTCTTATACTTTTTTTCCTTATTAGGATAAATTTTCGCAGCTAATTCGTATGCAATCGAATTGATTCATCTTTTGTATCCTAAATACGACAAAACCAGGTATTGATTTCTATCCGAATGTTTCCTAAAAACACTGAATATCCGGCAATGTGGTATAAACAAGTTTAGTAAGTTTTTACATGGCCGGCATGACCTTGAAGTCAAAAGGAAGGCCCGAATCATAAAAATATATCAGATTAAATTTAACAAATGCAAGATGTTAAAAACTAGTAATTTAAAGTGAATCACGTTACATTTTACATTAAAAGCTTTTTAAAAATGACAAAACAGAATTGTTTAAAAGTTGTCATAGCAAAAAAATTATCAAACTCTGATCATGTTTTACGTCTATTCTATTTCATTTTAAGTTACTTCATTACATTACATATCACGATTGTATTAAGCAACAACCACACGAGCATCCACGGCGAAGCACGTGTGTGTACGTGCCTGCTCATCCAGCACACTGACTTCTACGACTAGAGACACCAACGGGTAGATCGGCAATACCGGCATGCTGAGTGTGCTGACAATGTCTTCACCCTGGCTAATAGGGCAGGCCGAACCAGACAGCCAGTTGCAGGCAGCAGCACGATCCGGTGGCAATTCGTAGGGGGCGGTAATACCGAGAGCCGTAGCCACCACACGATACTGCAGCGTTTGGGCGGCAAAAGCTGCAAGAAAGAGGGCAACAATTTAATACACTGTCCAAAAGCTATAGTCAAACTCATCTCGCTCCACTTACGTGCTGCCCACTCTAGACGCATTCCGACATCGCTACCACGAATCAGATCACAGGGCATCTGTGAACAGCCGGTGATCTCCACGCTGTCCGGGTGCGGACGTCCGTTGGAGCAGGGATGAGTCACCAGCGCCTCCGCAAGGCTACTGCTGGCAACGAGGGCCACTAACAGAACGGCGAATCGGTACATCTTCGGACGGTAGTTGGTTGTGTGTAAGCCGGTCGTTGCGCTGGCGCTGTTCTCACGCTTCTTCTCCGAGACTCGAATGGTCTACTCGCTGGCACTCTGCACTTGACTGTCCAAGGATCGGGTACGCATGTTTTTATACCACGGTACATCTGTCGATGGTGCAAATCACCTTGATGTGGAGACTAATCTTATCCGCACCGAAGTGCAGGTGTTCGGGACACCTGCAAGATGTTGTGGCCCAGTTATCGTACGGCGAGGATCTCCCGTACTTCTGCAACGGGCGCGATGCCTTACGTTTCTAATTATACGAACACCTGAGCAGTAGCGTAATCAATCGCCTCGATAAGCGTCATCGGTGGTAATCACGTTTTTCGTAGTGCCTTACCGGGTTGTGAGTCAGTTTAAAGCTCTTAAAAAAAGCATATCGGTGTACGGGACTGTTACGAAAAACGTAGCCTTATCATTGCTCTGCACAAAAGAAACAAAACATTGCTATGAACGAGTAATTCATTGAGAAACAGAAGATTACTTGAGTGAGTTCCCGCTGTTGGGTCTTGCAAACGTTCAAGAGTCCTCGGACGAAACATTTCGTGAGGTGGGCTTTGCTGTTATTAGTACATATTTTAGTACAACACGAATGTGATCATTAGCTTTCAGGTTCCCATGCCTTCCGACAGGCGCATTTGGATTCGTAGGGCACCTGTGATTGGTACGGAATGTATTTTAGAAGTATTGTATTTTTTTTGTATTTTTATTATGTTACTTTGATTAATAAGATGCTTAATTTTGCAGCAATTTCTTCTAAAAATACAAATAGAACCTTCGGTGCATAGTAAGTATGCAGTATAGTAGTATTTGTTGCATCTTAGTGCACTGAGTATTGTATTTTTAGTAGCAGTTTTATTTCGAAACCAAAGGTCAAAAGAATCGACGCAAGACTTAACGAGCTATTTTCATTTCACATGGTGTGTTTTATTTTTTTAATGTGTTTTACAACGATGAATTTGAAACTTTTGTACAAACCGCGATAAGCGATCGAATATTTTTAGCAACAATAATTCAATAAATTGACCTTTAGATAAAAAGTGACCTTCATCCAAGAAGCCGTATCATCTTGACGATAACAGAACAAGGATAATAAATTCACAATTTGATCTTTCGTGATAAAACGTTTTATGCAACATGATTTATTGTTTGCACCTTTATCCATGCTTACATTGTCTTACAGCAGTGTCACTGTGGCAGCGAAACAAACGGCAACCTGACCACCATCGCCGGTAATTTCGAACTCCATCGTAACCGTAACACCGGTCAGTGGTGCCTCGACCGGAGCGTTACCCGTGAGCGTTACAGACTGGCCCGCAGATAGTGGGCAGGACTGGTTGATGTTGTTGCATCCATTGCGCAGATGTTCTGGTACCTCGTACGGAAGGAAAAGACCCAGCAGGGAGGCACGCACGTCCACGGTCAGCGTGTTGGTGGGGAAGGTCGGGGCGAAACGTACGCTAAAGTTAAAGTCCGACTGGTTCGGGACTGAACAGGGTAGGCTGCTGCATCCCGGTATGATAACTTCCTGCGGTCCGGGCCGATTGTTGGAGCCTTTACAGAAGAAAAATAACCTTCACATCCCCGAACATCAAAGCACCATCACGGCGTTCCTACTTACATTGAATAGTCTGCAATCCTTGGACAACTGCCGAGAACAGCAGAACCACCGCTACGACTTGCTTAAACATTTCGAAATTCTTGACGACCGTGCTACAACCGCTACCTTTCGGAGTCTACTGAGCACGCACTAGGTGAAGGTGAAGGTGATAAACCGCTCGCACAGGTGCATAGCGCCTGAGCTTATAATCTGATAAGATAAGTGTGTTGCATACTTTGATGGCGGCACGTACAATGGGTACAAAATACCGATTAACGGGTTTTCCTCAAACCCGACCGGTCCATTTTATTATGCTTTTAAATTTTACTATCCATCCACATGCTACCAAGCACTACTATAGCGCGAAGCTTTACACAGCCACAATCTGAGCAGACGAACGGAAGCAGAACAGTGGTTCTCCGTTATCGTCGGTAAGCTGGAGCTGCAGATCGACAGTGATGCCCGCGAACGGTGCCGCCGCCGGTGTGTTTAGGTGGTAGTTGATGAACTCGCCCTGGGTCACCGGACAGCTTCCTTCCTCGAAGAAATTGCATGCATTCTGCTGAGCAGCGGGCAGATCGTACGGTACGCGGAAATCTCCCAGAAAGATGTCGAGCGTGGCCTGTACGGTTTGCGTGGCACGGGGCGAAACAAAGTCACAGTCCATGTCGACCATACCTCCGATCGGAATCACGCACGGTTCCACCGTGCAGCCGACCACGCGAACATCCTGCGGAATGGGAGCATTGTTGGCGCCTGCAGGACATCCGTCGTAACGGAGTGGTAATGGTGTGTTAGTAGAAATTATCGGAAAAAATGTTCCACCACTAACTTACACGGTCGTACCGCTAGTCCGAATGCTAGCGCTGGAAGGCAAGCAACTACGAGCAGAATGGTCTTCATCGTGGAGAATTGGCTAGCTGGCCAGATCGCGGGTAACGTTTAATGCGCACTGTACTGCTCCGTTTGTTGTTATGTGCAGGATATTTAACTGCAAAATAGCCAATCGATTCGTTTGTATCTTATCACGCTGGGGCGATACATATTATCGCGCCGCTCCACCTGTGAGGTCTGACGAACGTCAGTTAACCATCAGCCAAGATTAGCGCTTTAGATTTATAAGATTAGATGCTTTTGGCGCGGAGCGTGCTCCACTTCCGCCGACGAAGGAAGAATGATTCAACGGATTTCCATCAGAAACATAAAGCATGACTTAGGTGAAATAGCTGCGTAATGAATCAAAACAGTGAATGAAATGTAGGCGATGCTCTGTTTGTTTGGGGTCCGAACGGCTAATTAGACACTAGCAATTTCGTTAGTTGTGAAATTGTGAGTAGCTCAATTCTGTAACCTTCTGTTATACAACATTTATTGCGGAAAATAATAGTGGAGGTAAATGTGTTCAATAGCTAACGGGTAATTTTTAATGGGAGTTTAAATCATCACCAAATAATGAAAAACACATTATTTCCTGTGTGTAATCCTAAGCTCATCTGTGGCACGTGCAATCTATAAAAATACTACTTAACAAGCTTACAGTTTACAGATATCGCAAAATGATCGAGCCTCCAAACTCTTGACAATACAACCGTAAATCTGCACAGTAAAACAATAACGGAACCAGTATAATTGTAACGGTATGTGATAACTGAACAGCACATGAGATTCGTAAACGTTATCGGAATGCGGCTGAATAACCACGCCACAAAGTAACGCGACGAACGGCCTGATTGTCCGGGGATATTCATTGATCCGTGCCTATAAACATCTGTATGAGAACATAAATTATTATGTACATTATTTTGTAAGGAATAATTTTTCTCTGATAAACTTAAGTCTAGACGGTCTTTTTATATGATTTTTTTTTTGTTTCTCTCAGCATTAATTATGAGGCTTATCTTGCGGACTTATAACCTCCTTATCTTTCTATTCAAGCTAAGCTCACCAGTGCTGTTTTACAAATGCTTGATAGCATTCAGGACAAGGTGGACCAGACGCTTTTGCTAAAAAATCTTCAAATTTAACTTTTACGCCCGTTTGCTACGACCGTAGGATAACGATCGTGGAACTCATCCTAATGCTAGGACTACCGTCCAGCATAAGGCAGGCGGCGAAGGATAGGAAAAATAAGTGTCAGTAGCAAAGTGAGAGGAGTAGGTAGAACTCGAGCTCTTTATGCTACTATTTGGGATAGACCTGTCCCTTATACGATTTGACTATCTGTTCGTGACTGTGATAATGACCGTGAGAACTCCATCACATCCACAACTCCTCCAATTATGTTTGAGAGACCTCTCAAAACTCTTCATGATCGATGTACTAACGGTTTTCTGTTTCTTTCTATCTTCCATCTTAATTCTTCTGCTATTAGTACACTGAAATATCTTCTCAAATGCAGTTTACAACACATTCTTCAACACTCTTTTCGAGAAACAAGGGTCACTTTATTGAAAACTTCAAACACATTATGCCATCCGTCTCTTACGCAGCAACTATTCTAGCCGACGATCGGTAACAGATCAACGGCTCTCCATTATCGTCGGCAAGTTGTACCTGCAGATCGACGGTAATGCCAGCGAACGGTGCCACTGCCGCTGTACTTAAGTGATAGTTGATAAACTCTCCCTGCGTTACCGGACAGCTGCCAGCTTCCAGAAAGTTGCACGCGAGCTGCTGATTAGCCGGCAGATCGTACGGTACACGGCGCCACAAAGTCTAGATCCATGTCGACCACACCACCAATTTGAACAGTGCACGGTTCGGCCGTACATCCGACGACACGTACATCCTGCGGCACGGGTGCATTGTTGGGGCCTGAAACAGCAAGTGGTAAGTACGATGGAAAGCTTGTAGACACAGAAAATGTTTCGATCACCACTAAAAACTTACAAGGCCTCACAGCAATACCATAAATGAGCGTCGGAAGAAAGGCAACAATAAACGTTACTTTAATGAATTCCATCGTTCTTGAGACTTTTTCGGGACAGTATCCAATGGTCAACTGACGGATCCATGGTTTGGTGACTTTACAACACACATTAGGTTGCTGTAGGTTATAGTTGCTTATCTTATCGCACACAGCAACAGCAGAAGCCGAAAGCCTTTCATTACGCCATCTCAATGGGTTCCCATTCGATTACATGGCTTTACACGTCATTGATCATCTGTTGTAATCACATTCCGCCTTGGAGCTTATCGTCCTTTCTTTGTGAGCTTCAGCGTTGTGAACGAACCACGATAGCAGGCAACGGACTGCAATAGCTGTTATTAATCGGGGATTTTGGGTTTTCAAAGGTTTTTTTTTGTTTATTTCCCATTTCCTTTTGTACTTTTCCATTGCTTTTTTTGCTTTTACTCTGTTTTGCTGGCGGCATTGATTGATTATAAATCAAGCATATAGATTCATTCTCAAAGGACGTGCTTAACGCCCTTGATCTGGGACAACAAAGTATGATACGTCCAGCTGTACAACACACGATATGACAAGCATGGTCCACTGATCATAGGTGCCCTCCTGGGGTAAAGCGGATACCAATATCGTTTCATATACTGTGTAAAATTTCCATCGCTCGCATAATAATAAGTTATATTTTTTCGATTCTATATAGCTAATTGGAAAGAAAACAATGCAATTTACAATGATGAAATCAAACTTCAAACACTATGCAACATCGGTTGGGATTTTTAATACGTTCCTTATCTAGTATGTTACCTGCCTAATCGTGTAATCTAACGACACGGTGCGATTTAAACAACGTACAATCTGGTAAAAACTGGATCCACACGTCAGACATGCATACCTATAATAAACAAGCGTACGTAACTGATACCGCTATCGGAAGATTTTGGTGCCAGAATGTTTCCACAGCAAAACTATCCAAACACCAAAAACCACACTAAAAACAATCGTACACACGAACGCTTTTTTCGGGGTTTGTGTTTGGCCCTTGGATTCTTCGTTTTCAGGTCTCAGGTAGTGCCGCAACTGTCGTGTAATCGGACACGATAATGGTAATTATTAGCTGGTTCGACGGAAACATTACCACACAGTAAGGGTTTGAGCAGCAGATTTAGCGTGTAATTGATACGCTAAAATATTTGCCCAAACTAAACGGTTTGCATGCGTTACAGGGGTGGACGGAATGCTGGAACATCGCGGGGAAAGGATCGGAAAGATATTGTTGGCCCGACGTTTGCGTGATTCGGTGATAGCCCCGCGGGAAAATCCTTTGCGCGTAGTTGTTACGCGAAACGGTCTTCTGCTGCGCTGTGAGCGAAATGCTAATGGGTGTTTTAGCAGTGCGCGGACTGTCTGTAGGAGAACTAAGAATTTATGCCAAGATGTTTAACTTTTGAAATCAACTACTTTATAGTAAGCTCTGTACTTAAAATTTAATATAAAAAAACAATCACATATGCGAAGAAAAATGACTATACCTCACTTCTTCCAAAATCCATATAAAAGGGGCGAAACCCCTTTTTAAAAAACGCGACACGGTTTATGAATATGCATTGCCTTTCAACATGCTTTCATGCCGCTGGCGTAAATTAGAATTCTCGACAATATGTCGATCGGCAGTGACGAACGATTTGTGAGTAGCTAATTTTCAATATTTATGCAAACCATATCAAGGACACAGAAATTAGCCCTCCAAAACCGGGTAAACACTTCACATCGTTTCGGTTGAACTAGGTTGTTGCGGCCGTACTGACTGCACCAATCGGGTTCGTCAGCCCGATTTACCTAGCAGCAGCAACAGCTTTAGCTCCCGTCCAACCGTTTGCCCCTTTTTCGGTACCGAGCGTGTATGTTGATTTAAGCTGACCCTTACCCTCCCACATTTCGAGATATGGCTGATCTTTCCGGCCTAAAAAGTAAGCTTGGGTACAGCAATGCGACACATTACCGATAGTCACGGGTAGCGAAATTCGCGCCTCATTTCCATACTTACAGCTCAGCGCAGTGGTCACCATGGTCCTTTTCTTAATTTGTTCGCAGAAAAGCTAAAATACAGCGAATGTGCACTCTTCTGGCCACTGCTGGGCAGCGGTAAGCTTTAATTTTATTTGTTACTTCACGCCCACACAAACACAACCACACGCACGCACGCACGCACGTGCACACAATAACACTGAGTTTGTTTTGCAGGAGCCCGCACCAGACACTAACGGACAAACGATCGTCTTGGTACCGGTTCCCTCGCTGCCGATCCGGTGTGACGTGCTGGTTTGCTGTTTCCACCTCGTTGCTGTAATGCCGTACCGAGCACCCTTTTTCAGTTTCCCCTCGCTATACCTAATGCCTTATGTATGACTATATATACAAGGTTAGGCTACATCACTTACATACTACTACAGCTTGTTTGCTTTGTGCCACTTATCCAAATGTCAACATTAAGATTTACCAGTGCGTCAACGAAAGTACGATAGATTTAAATAAAACGCTTAAATATACAACGCCACACGAAAACAGCTTTCCCGGGGGAAGGAGGGATCGCAAGAACCCACGCTCAGAAGGCTGGCGCACAGTCACAGCAGAAGTTGACCGCTCGTTCCTCCCACACCCACAGCTCGCGCAGTTCGCCCGGCAATCCGTCCACCCCGATGCGTCGTAACCGATCGCTCTGCACGCACTCGCCCGTTCGCCTCCGCAGGATCTTCACCGTGAACGAGCGCGGCTGGCAGGAGTAGTGCCCGTACCAACAGTTCTGCCTCGTACACTCGACCGTCCGCAGGAAACGGGGAAAATACTCCGGACCCAGATCGATCCAGCGTATCTTTGCCTCGCACTCCCAGGGCCGTGGGGTACCGCCCGAGCCGGAACCTCGCGATCGGCCCTTGCCACCGAACGATCGTGCCGAGCGAGGCTGTGTAGTGTCTGGCGTCGCCGCGGATGTAGTCTCCGGTTCGAGCTTGTCCAGGATATCGTTGAACAGGTCACGCCGCGTCCGAACCCGAGCGATAAGCTCACCGTGCGGAATCGATTCCGCTACGTGTTTCACCTCCCAGGCAGGTTTGTGGCTCAGCTCGAGTGAGTACTTGTCGTCGACGTAGAACGGGGGAAACGGTTCCGCGTCCCGCTTTCCGGCCGGGTTCGATTGGTCTCCGCCATTCTCCGCTACCGGTGGTTCCTCGATGCTCATGTAGCGTGGATTAAACGCCGGTCCTAGTATTTCGGTCAGCACCGGTGGTGGTAGCTGCTCGCATGCATTCGCCGCGGATGTTTTCCTCGACAGGAAACTGTAACCATCGTCGTCGTCGTCGCCCGGCACGGATTTGTCACGCTTTAGTGCCCGGCCATCGCACTGCAGCAGAATCAGCGTCAGCAGCAGCAACATCACGATCAGCAGGGCCTTCAGGAACATCGTATGGCGGTGGCGGGAATACAAACAACACAGCCTTTGCAGATCACCCGGATCACCAGCAATGTCTTATCATAACACAAACACACACACACACACACAAACTCCAGCGAAGAACTAATGAAGATGGGACACAAAAGGGTCTTTTGTGTTACGCACTTCAGCTAAGATGTTTCACTTTAGTGTATTTCACACGCGATTGGTTGTTCGCTCCTCTGAAATGTAAATGCGCTACTAATCTAGCTAGTAAGCAGCTCGGTCAACATTTGCACACCTAACAGCGAACTGCGTGACTGTTCGTTAAGCGCGTTGGCCCTTTCTCTTCCGTGGTCTTGTTGGTGCCAAATTTGATGGCAGACTGAGGACACGCTGGCAACGTTAATAAGGGGCAATGATATTGTGCGGACAGTTTTATAGCAACCAGCAGACATCTCTCGCTTTTACCGCAGCAGGTGATAGCCACTGGGTCGATCGTTTGTCCTTTTCATACCTAGCGAACCCGATCGTTCCCGGGCTACCTGAGCGATCGTTTACCAGCACTGCACCTCTCGGTGCGTTGTGTGCCTGTGTGATTACGTTTTCTGCCACAACCCGTCTGCCTGCGTTCCTCATGCTGTCCGGGGTCCAACCACCTACCGCTACCTGCCCCCGATCGTTGTGCCCTGAGCCCTGGGCACCTAACGGCCAGGTGAAGAGGGGCCGAACCGAAGGGCCTGTAGCATTTGCGAAGGGTGGGCGGTGTTTGTTTACTTTGCAAACGACTTTGACGTTTCGCTTTGAACTCGTCCCACACGGAGATGTGCCACAGGTAGCTGTGGCGATCGCGATCCTCGTGTACGTGGCAGAGCGTGCTGCTGCTGCTGCTGCTAGTGATCAAACGAATGTAAAACAACATAACTTTTTCGCATTCGGGTACAGATCACCGGTCATCACGACGGGTGCCCCGGGACTGCAAGGACGGTAGTGCGCGGAAACAATGGCAATCACATTAACTTTGTGGTAGTCAAAAGCATGCGCCATGCTCGCTGGCTGTAACTGTTGGCAAAAATTGGGAAGAAACACGCCCATCATCTCTCACTATCCCGTACGGGAATCTTGCCGTGCCGAATATGAAAAGCTCATGGAATTCAAGGTTAAATGGTGCCTTCCATATCCTTCTTTCTTGTGTCATAGTGCTCTGAGTACTCCGAAAAATATAAGAAAAAGACACATCAGAACAAATCCTTCTTATACGATAAGGAAAAGGAATGCTGCAGAGATTAGATGATGCGAACACGGCTCACTGCGAGCCAGGTTCATGTTACTGAAATTTTGTCACCCGAGCTGTACACAACCAGTTCCGACGCAAGCGAAAGAAATGTCACCGGAACTGTCTGTCTGCCGTGATCGGATTAGTTTCGGCTGCTAAACTTCAATACACCTCCGACAGTTACGAAGCACGGTATCAATCTCACCAAAAAATATTGAATTTACAGATTTCCAGCCGATTTTCGACTCCACACCGTCCCATCCCATCCGCTTTCCTTCTGAAAGCGTGGTGGCATCCGAACGGTGTGTTCACCACGCATCCACGCGCCAGTGAGTGAAGAATTATTGACGGCGGCGTTAGGCGCTAGCATACATACACATCCTACACCTGCCGGCATGCCTACAGGATGTGGGATTTGAGGATAAATTTAATCTTCGGCACCATTACCGCTTACACCAACATCTCCTCTAGCCTCTTGTGCTTCTCAACTTGGAGTCGACGCGGTAGTACCGGGCCGGCTTTTTTCGTTTGATGCACTGAAGCTATCAAAGAGATCTGTCCGTAATTCGATTCCGATTTCTTCTTCATTCCGGCGAATGTGTTCGGGAAAATCCTGGATGTAGTTTTCGTTTTTCCCGCCCCGTTGCTTTACAGCTGCCGGTGTATGTTCTTTCACTAAGCCGTGATGCGAAATTGATTTCTTCGTGCAAAACTGCACCCAACCTGACACAAAGAACGTCTCGATTTTAATGTAATTTTTCAAATAATAATTTTCAACGAAACCATACACACACACGTACGTCTTTGCCGGATGTCAAGTACGGTGGAAGGTTTCATTAAATTCATTACTTTTCACACGTGCGCGTGGGGAAAACAACCCGTATGCTCTTGCTGCTGCTGTCGTTCCGTTCTTTTCCGGCTTTCCAGTACCGGCGTTCTGCAATTTAATTCCATTTTTTCAATCCGATTTCCGTTAGCGAAGGTTATGCTTCCTTGGCACGGCACTGCAAACAGCAACCACCCAAGTACTCTGTTCCTCGAATCTCGAGCACGCTCTCACATCAATTCGTGTCCGAATGCAATCATAGAAATTACATCCGGTTTCACGAATCGTTGTGCAAGTGTTTCGCAATGAAATTAAATGAAGTGTTCATGTTTTGTTTGGTGCAGTGATATTTCCCATTCGTCGTGACAATAGGTCCGGCACCGCTGCCAACAGAAGGAGATACTTTTGCATCAGCCGTTGCGTGTTTAAAGGCGTCAAGGTTAACCACTGGTATTGGCTAATTAAATTCATCAGTGCAACGACAGTTAACTACTGTTTGTGAACCAATTTGCCATGGCACGGCACTGCATATGGAACCGTTAGGGTGGAGCAATGTGGTGGAGCAAGCTATAATTTGTCAACCTAATTGACAGGTGGATAAGCAAATTAATGGGAGGTCTTGTATTTTTTATTTTACCAAATATTTGTAATTCGGTTTTGAAATTCATTCTTAATTTTTTTCTTCATCATTTTAAATTCAAAATTCAAGCAAAATCATTTAATTACAGAGGATTGTAATAAGCTCCTCAATTAAAAATCAGCTATGATTGTTCATCAAACATCCTTAATCAAAGGATCAGTAAAAAAGCAAAGTTTTGTATAAGATTTTGACATGTTCATCATGATTTGTTCCGCTTCACAGCAAATTTCACACGACTTATCATTGGCCCATCCAGTTCGAAAAAAAAACAAGTATTGACACCCGTGACCCCCATTATGATACAATTTGTGCAACATCTCCTAAAGCACCGTAAAACACCCGTTTTACAGCTGTAAACAAATCCCGGAACCACTTCAACACCCGATCCGATCCACATAGCCTTACCCCTGTTTATGGGCCGCAATGTTTCCGCACGAGCCATTCCACCCATTTCCATCGGTGCGCTCAATTAGCCTTCTAAAACATCCTACCGAACCCGCCGTAAGAACCCCTCGAGTGTTGTAAACGAATTTTTCAAAGCCCGAGGAAACTGCCGAGGGTGAAAAACAAACCACGTTGTGCAACAGCTAGGTGTAGCGCAAGGGTGCGCAAAGATATTTTCACCAGTAATCCCTCCAGGATTTTTCTATGCGTGTGTGTGTGCACATTTTAAACTCGAATTCATCCTTTTCTTCAAGAGTAAAGAGGTTTTCTTTACTTTTCCTGCTTCACACGCTTGACAGCATAGCCAAGTGGATGAAGAGTGATGAGGTTGTACAAGGAAAATCCGTACCCTTGTATCCCGTCAGATCCACTGCAATCTGTTGCACCGGACGGTTGGCCCGGTCGGGGTCCAACACCGATACGCGACGGTGTGTGACGCCTCGTGGAAAAGTCAATTGATCGCGACGCTGATAATGATTATGCTAATGAGCTCGTTACAGCGTGTGAAGCAGCCTGGCCGAGGCCAATCCTCCCGTTCGCTGTCAAGTGCAACCGTGTTCGTTACCGCTGCGAATTGAACGAAAACAATTCGTGCAAGCTATACAACCTGTTCATTACAGAAGATAAAATTACTTCAAGCCTTATAATGAAGCAGGCATAGCATTCCGCGGACGTCTGTGTGTGTGTGTGTGTGTGTGTGTGTGTGTGTGTGTGTGTTTAAATAATGGTTTCCTTAGTAAAACACCTTCGTGTTTCCTGGTTCTTGCTAGTTCCTGCTTTCTTTGCAAAATTTTCCCATGAAAGAAAGCAAACGAATGAACAGGAAATGGGGAAGAGCACATCATGTGGAAAACAGGTTGAATGCTCCTGAAGGCGAGAACAATGGTTGATTGGACTCTCCAGACTTTCCTACCTCTCCTTCTACTCACACCAGCGTTAGTGACGCTACAGCAGAAGCTACACAATGCCAAAAGGATAATCGAACGCTCGGCTGGGATTAAGGCTTTGCGGTGACAGGATGAACATTTTTTCTCCTTATTCCTTTGCCCCCATGGAACCACAGGAAGCCATAGTTGTTTCTGTTCTAGACGCAATTCTGTTATAACCGTTGGTACGTCTTTAATCTTGGTTGGTTCAATACGGTTAGCTTTTAGCTTAATTTTACTACAATTAATGTCTTTTCTTTATATGTTTTGCCACTTTCCACATTTGAAAGCTAGACATATTCAAAACAGACATGATCGTTTGTATTACGGTGGAAATGTTTTCCACAATTTTGGTACCAACATTATACCCAGATATAATGGACTTCCTCACAGCTTATTAAGTTCACTAAAGTGCCTTGCTAGTGATCTCTTCAAAGTTGGTCGTTGCCGGGCGAAATGCACCATTTTTCTCATCAGACCGACACGACAGCTTCCATTAGAATGTTATTAAAAATTCCATAAATCCCTTACCGCCACCACCACCACCACCACTACCAATGCGCGTAGCTCGGACAAACTCCCACTCCCCAAACACCTCAACGGCCATTGGACGTCATGTACTTCAAGTGCGGCTCTTCAAGTGCGGCTCTAGAGTTTTCCTTATTATTTTCACAAACGTCCAGCATCTGGGTCCGGTAATGTGTTTTTTTCTCTCTCTCTCTCTCCCTCTCTCTAATTTCCATCCTTACCATTATCGCCTTTCGCGCCTTTCTTTTCCCCCAGGCTGCGTTTGATCGTAATATCTAAGGTCCAAGCATATCGGCGATCCGTATCGGTGGAAAGTTTCAATTTCGGTGTAATTAATTATGACACACCTTGGACAGTTTGCCACCGCCGGTGGAGAAAGGAAGGTAAAGAATATCGCTAACAAAAAATTCTTCTTTCCACCGAACAACGGCCCTATTGGTCTAAAGCCGCGAAGCAAAACTGCGGGATAGATGACGCTTAATGAACGATCCAAGTCAGCATCTAATTACCACACAGATTGGCAGAAATTTTCATTCGCATTCACAAATCAGCCGCGCTTGGGCGAACCTGTGGAATGTTTCATTCTTTTATGCTTCTTGAGGGTGTTATCAAATCAGGCCCGATAGCGTTAATAGCAGTCAGGATTCAAGGTTTCAACTGCACGAATTTCAATCAAATGCGCACTCAAGTAGTCTGGGCAAAAAATGGGCCCCTATTTCTCCCTTTCTCCAATCGGAACGCTTACAATTCCCTGTGGTGCGGCGACTTACAGGAATTTACCACAAATGTCACAAAAAGTCCAATCCCGACGACGTACCGTTCTGCTCCGCAACGGGAATAGATTGTGTCTACATGCTTTGCGCCATGGGAACTGCACGGGGTGGATTACCGTACAGGTCTATGGGTGATGTACGACCGAAAATACTTTGATGGTACGACATTCTTAAGATGTGGTATGCGAATGTAATTGTCCTTTCATCTTTGTCTGCATCTCACACACGGGTGGTCCGAAAATTGCACACCACTACGGAGGAACGACTCCACTACGGCTAGCGAGGCTTCAAATATCGGCACCAATACCTTCCTTGGGTGGTTCCGTAAACGACTAGGGGGAACTAGAGTTTCGATAGGAAAACCGTAAAAGAGGATAAAAATCTGTCACCCATCGTCACCTGATCTTCCCATCTTCCCGCCTCATTCTGCATCAAATCAATTGTGAAAAGTTAATACACTCGTACACCGTTTCGATACGGTGGCGGTACGTAGTCTGGTAAGGATTTGGCCAACACCAATGGCCCAAATGTTCGACCAGTGTCACACATTCCTTACTGGCACGTTACGCGTGTCAAGAATGTCGTAACTAATTGAGATGTTATTGTTGGCAGATTATCTAGCCACCGGGAAATGGGGCGACATGTACTCACATGGTACCGTTCCAGATGGTTTTTGTGGGACTGGTCTAAAGCAAACAAAGAAAGAATTCCACTTTTCAGGTGTCTTCTTGCGCTTACCGAGACAGGGTGGAAAAAGAATTTCTTAATCTGATTGAAAATGTGTCATCGTATTCCAGTGATAACAAAGGACAAAAGCGAATATGGTTGTGTGATGGCCATGGGGAAAGACCAGGCGAATAAGATGGGTATGATGTATGATTAAAAAAATCTTGTAAAACCGAAATTTATTCTCAAATAATTGAAACATTTTTAGAAGCAAATATGTTTTTAGTAAGTTATGAATTGCTAAGGATAATATCTTGAAAGAGCATAGAACTAACTTCTTTACGTACCTTCTGTTTGGAAAAAGGAACATCGATTCTAGGATGCTGTCTAAAGCACCGTGTTTATAGCGATGATATGGTAGACCGACACAGATAACTAGTGACAGAAGAACATTCCACCGGAACTAATGTATGCTCTCGGTTACTGGTTTTGTTTTGAAATCATTTTCCCTGTTTTTTCCTAACCATTTTTAACACCCATCACAAAGGTGACAAGGCTATGAGCGTTTTTGTGTAATTTCATTTTTCTTTGCTATTCGTTTGACCATCCCTGCACGGGTCGCTTGGATTTGCATTGTTGACCACATTGTTAAAATGGGCACACTTCAGCAATCAGCAGCATTTCAAGGATGTGTTTCAAGTGAACAAAAGGGACGATGTGTTTCTTACCGTGTTCGAAGAAAACCTATCCCATCAGGTCAGTACGGGAAAGCACAGGAAGTGTTGTGGTGATATGATACAATTACTAAATTTCCCGCACATCGCACGGTTTGCTTTCATCATGCAAGTTAGACACGTGGTAAAAGAATTGGAAAGATTTTCAGAAGAACTATGAACTCGTTACTTTGTGCTGCCCGTAACGACACTTCATCACAAAAACATTCCTGATACATCTTGGCACGTTCCAATCTCCTGCTGGTCCGCAAAAAAAACGGAAGTTTCCCAAAAGTATCCCTGACGGACATTCCGTTCCGCACCACATATGAACCATGTACTATGATGATGTCCTTTTTCGGTAGCTAGCCAACCATCCTCCGATCCGGTACACGCTAACAGCTCACCCATTCGGTTTGAAGGGTTGAAAAACGCCAGAGCTCACTTGCCGGTAGGGAAATGAAGTTATTAGTGTCGCAATTTAATTTTCACTTTATGCTTGTGTTTTGCCGTAATTAACTGCACAATGTTCGAACGGCAGGAACATTCTAGTGGTGTGTTGCGGAACTGGGGGAAAAGGCAGGGAGAAGTTCAATGGTTGATGGTAGCAAACAATGTGGAATTAATTGTTATTAAATTTGTGACCTTTGGCTTCATTCCCGGCCGGTTCGCTGTCGGTTTCGGTTGCAGGAGCGTACGAGCGTTGCTTTATTAGCTGTGTTGGCTCATAATTGGAATGCTGTCAGAAATTGAGACAGTCACTAATGAACGTGGTGACTGTGGAAATATTTCATACCGTTCTGGTTGACCTGTTTGAGCAGTGCTAGGAGCAGCTTTGTGTGTGTGTTGAAGCAGTACATGAGAGAAACAGTCCGGGATCCGGGTCTATTAAGACAATTCATTGCTCATTGCTACTTGAGCTATCCTTCGAGAGTACTCATTTGCCAAAGATAATGGTGTAGCTTAGGGTTGAGTAAGTCTTGGGAGTTAAGCAGAAGAATTAAATGTATGGCTTTAATGAGGAAAATTACTAAAACACTGAATATTTAGTTATAATTTTATAGCCGTTTATACATCTCATTTAGCTGTAAGTCCAATTTTATTAATTATATTTCCATAGCAATAAGCTTCCGTGCAAATCTGTCCACTTATCCACGCTCAATTTTCCCACTTAACACCACCACTTGTTGGCCGTACGAACGGTTTGTTCAAAATTTATGCAAATTTTTAAATCAATTCCCAATTTCTGAGCAGCATCTTGGTTTTGTCCGTAAACAGTTTAGCTTCAATTTCCGCTCCTTCATGTTCCACTTCAAGCAACGCGTATAATAGCGATTTTGCCCGAAATAAAATTTACCTTTAAATTTCAATTACTATGCAAACAACGCGATTAAATTACGCCCACTTCATTATCGTAGCGCGTTTGCGAGTGTTTGGAGGGCAAACATCATGGGAAAATGGATGGAAATCTCTCACTGATGCTGATTGGCCACGAGCCATCATCTTCGGTTGGCTTACGGAGCCGACCACGAAAACAAATTGGCCGTTCCGGATTGATGGAACCGTTTTCAATTATCCACACCACCGGTCGCCTTTCTCCCGGACAAGTGACCGGTCCGTTGACTGACCGACGATGGTGACCCGTCGATAGTACCTTACGGTAATCCTTACGGATGTAATCCACCAACGGCTGGCGGTTACCGCCAAGCATCCATTATCCATTGTGCGCCACCAGCTCGTGCATGTTTAATAAATCATGCCAAAAGTGCGTTCAAAACGATGATGGCAAAACCGGAATGCAGCGGGGTTGTGCTCATCAGGAAGGAAGGATGGCAAAGAAAAAGGTTCCACACAACGCCACAACCGTGCCGTATGATAATAACAATAATAAGATAATCTTCTTAAGCGCAATATGGCATCGGCGAAACGGTACGGCACGGGCGAGCAGGGGTGGAAAAAGAATCCCAAACCACTCGGGAGGAAATGCGAAAGAAGCCCCGTGGGTTCGAACCGCACCGCCCCAAAGCCGAACAAAAGAACAATCTTTCCGCCAGCAAATATGCAGCGTAGAGAGTTTGCGGAAAATGCGCTTATAATAGCGTTCCTGGGACCGTACCACCGTATAATGCCATCGATGTGGCACGATTTTGCCACCGTTAGTCCTCTTAGCATACCGGAATTGGAAAGTACATCGGGCCGGAGACATACATATAGGTGCGTTTTCTCCCCAGACAGGGTTCCGTCACGGGAGAGTAATGCCCGTGTCGCATACGCTAGGACGAAGCATCGAAATTGGACGGATTGAACGGGAAGCGTATCAGCATGTGGAAGTGGGGTTCGTTGAGACAGAATTTTACATAACGTACCGCCCTGTAAAGGGTAGTGTTCAAAGTGACGCATATTGGGAACGTCATTCTGTTCACTACTGTAATGCAGTTGATCGATTTTTTCTTCTTTGATAGCTTGTGCAAAAAAACTGTCTTGGAAGAAGATTTGATGTGTAAAAGGAGAAGAATCGAATTATATTATAAAATGTGTAGAAGACCCAGAATTATAAAGCAGAAATATTCAATATCCTAATACTGTAAATACTGCGACGGTCAATGGTGACTAAGACAATGGCGATAGCTGTTCACAAATGGCAGACCCGAAGATCAAATCCCATCCAGACCGCCATCCAGGTCAACGCATGTTGAGATATTTTAGGGTTGAAGCACCAAAGAAGAAGAAAAAGAAGAAGAAGCTATTGTAAAAGTGTGTCTTCTAATAGGTGTGTCACTCTAATGCTAAATGTATTGTGATGGATGCATCATCGATACTCCACTGTTACCGGAAGCGAAATTCTGCAGTCTACGACTGAAAAATTGTCCACAGTTGCTAAAATCATTTTTCTATCTATGTTCAAACCATGCGTGGGGTAGTTGTGCGAAAAAATCGCGATAAAATTTCCCATGTTTTCTTCCATACCAGATAACGTTCGCAAGGCCGCCTTTTTTGCAACTCTCAGACAGCTTATTTTGTTAGGGTCGATCCCTTCGTAGCGCATTTGATGTGCTGCACCTTTCTGAGCAATCTTCAAAAGTGATGGATTTTTGATTGCGTTATCGAAGGAAGAATTCAGATTTTCCTTGCGTATAGTTAGCTACTATGGTTATGGAACATTTGCTGGACGGCCATCAGTTGGGGTGTACGGTGAAGAAAATTGAAAGGATTTTTTTGCGTTAAGAAAAACAGAATTTCTAGCTGTGAGAGCAACCAGCAACGGAAGAATCTTACACGCGAAAGTGTAGCATTTTTGCAAAACCTATGCATGGGAAAATCCCGCACTGAACAGAACTTTCTTCCCCCAGTTCGAGGGCATCATGGTATCGATATTTGCGCACTCTATTAAATTTTACAAGGGCAATTTCATTTGAAGGGTAAGAAACAGTTATGATTGAGAGTGATTTAAAAATAATCATCCTTTTGTGCCAGAAGGTGAGCAAATGGACATAATCTAATGTGGACAGTCGAAGCGGAACTGGCTACTATTTACGCAACATTTTCCTCACGTTGATCAATACGTATTGACACAGTTTTTCGCTGTGAATCCAAAGAAAAAGTGTACCTTTCTTTGTTTCATTTTGACGCCTGAAATGCATTCTTATGACGGCGTCAACATTGCCTAATGCTCACACCAAGGTCGAACGATTGCCATCGTTGAGACACAATGGACTTCGCTCTAAATCCCTGAACCAATGGAAATGCGATCAACGCATTTTTTTTTCCTTTGCTTTCTTGATTTAACGCTGCAACGGTCTGCATCGTAACTGCAGCAAGAAGCAAAAACCGTCCTTAATCACCTCACCAGAAGCTTGTGCAACGAAAGCTACTTCTTTTTTTCGCCTCATGCGCTTCTACATCGAACTAGGCCAAAGCACAAATCAAGCCGATTGTGCCATATTTACCGGGCTGTCAGTCGCGAAGCCACAAATCCGCGTGATATATCGCCACCTTTAAGGTGGACCGTACGGTTTTAGTGATAAATCGATACTTTCAGCACCCGTGCAGGATACGTGATGCACTGCACATGAAAAATCACAATCACAATTCCCACATGATTCACCGACAGTCCGATATGGCGCTATGCTAGTACAACCCGCTGCTCAAACTTTTAATCCGCTTTAAATCTGGCAAGGCTTGATGTCGGTTCGGATGGGCCGATTTTACAATCTCTCGGCGCCCAAAAAAATATACCCTATATCTGGCTATCCCGTTCGCGATCGGCATGCGGCGCGGTGTCTGAGTGCCAGCTGGATTTACAACATCGCGTCACGTCGTCTGATGATATTTTGGATCATAAATCAACGATTTGTACTTCGATCGCTCTACACAGACTGCTACAGCCGTTTGTTTCTTGTGTGATTGTTTTAATTTTTTGGTTTGCTTTTGTTTGTTTACTTTCAATTCAGTCGCGTGATGACTGATTGTCAATTTTTTGCTTGTGTATGGCTGGGAACCGTAGAGATTGATCGGCACCGGCTTTACGAGATTACGATACGCCGGCAAGCATGAAAAGCTCGATAGATTACGGGTATACATTCGTGACCGTGTTAATCGTAGCAAGTTTGGTTAAATTTAATCAATTTGATTTTTTAAGTAAATTGCCAAATTTATAATTTACGACACTTGTTGTGCATCAGTGTTCAATGGTATTGAAATGATGAACATATATTTTAATCGTTGCAGCGGAAATTATACTTTCATACAATGGATTGTTTATTTTCTCATACGTTTCTTTGTATGGCATACATAAAATATATTCAAATTTACTTCTAATATTCCAATTTATAGACTATATTTTAAAGAACAGAAGTGTTCATAGCAATCAATTACTAGCGAATGTTAAACATAAACTAATAAGATGGACAATGTTAATATTATATTAAATATCCGGCGGTCCGGTGGTCGAGCCGATAACGGCGCCGGTTGACACACGGCAAGACTGGGGTTCTAATCCCATCCAGACTACCTCCCCATACGAAGGTCTGACTACTTTGCTGTGGGAAAAATCAAATCACAGAGAGCCAGGAATGGCAGGCTGACACCTCTCGAGGTTGTTATGCCAAGGAAGAATAAGAAGAAGTTCATCAGCAAACGTCACTAACGATTTAACCTGTTATAACAAGCCAGTTATGATCTCTATTTCACAAATTAATCTTATCTTGCTGTCATCACTACTTCTGATATTGCCATAATTTCTTCTCTAATTTAAAATCTTCTTACCAAGGTCATGTCTGCCATGCCTGGCATACTAGACTCATTGATACCACGTTTTTGAATATTCAATCCTCACTATTGAGAGTCAATCCGGATGGGATTTGAACCCATGTTCTGCCGTTTCCTCAAAAAAATCGAAATTACAAAATCCATCCATAAAAAAACACCCAGTCAATATTTTCAAAGAAAACTTTCAATGATTTGCAAACAATATACAACGCATGGGCCAATGCTCTTGTCACTGTTTGTGAATATCCTCTCAGTACACTGCAATCTATAGTAACGCAATCAGTTGCCGAAAAACTTCCCTTTACTGCCACGCCATCGCTTTATAAAACCATTTTCTCCCACCTTTATCCGGGAAAAGTATTTCAGCTCCACATATCCCTCTGTTGACAGCCATCCATCCACCTCAAAGCCACAGGACGCAGAGATTCAATCTAAATGCAAGAAAAAATACAAGTATGTATCAAAAACCTCACCATTTTGCTTCCTTCTCGAAACCCTCGTTTCAGCGTGCCAACGGACCGCGCCTGCATACCGGTTCTGCGAAATATCTCCAAAAGCATTCCCATTCTGGCGGCGGTCCCAATCCGATGGAATCGGGTTCGGATCGGAAAACCAGGGAAGACGATCCAATGGAGCAATTCCACTGTGGCGTAGCGTACGATTCGAGTTTCTTTCGCGGCACACATGAGCACCCAAAAGCCGCACCCCGGTCATAAAAAGGGTGGCCGCTGCTTCCTTTTATTTTTTGGTTGCCCTCCATGACCGAGCTCCTGGAGTATGTATGTATGTACTGCGGTTAATCCGGACTAACCGCATCCCACCGCTCCTACCGACGCCGCTGCTCACAGTGCTGTACGAAAGCGCATTGCATTACTCCGTACAGTGCAATGATTTCCACCATTAAAGTCCTTCGGTCGTAAACGAACGTTGGCTTCTGGTTCGTCTTGTCGGCTTCTCCGGTGCTATGTACCAGTGTCCGACCCGTCGTCTACCACCCCAGAAATGGGTTTAGAATGAACCGGAATTACTGTTCCTTGCACAACTTCGGCAGGACTAGCCCATGGATACACGGGGAGAAAACGATATGAATAAATAAACATCCGCACCGGGTGTGAGAGGTTATCTTCTGGCTGGGCGTGACCAAGATGGCAGACCGGGTGACTACTACTAATGGTGTGCACATCCTTGAGTCAGAGGATGTGGTTCGGTTCGAGTTTATCTCCAGAAGAGAAAAAGAGACCCGCTCACGAAATGTTTGGCGAAGAATCACTTGTTGCGCCTGGCATGCGCCATACCGATAGGTCGAGCGAGATTGCTTGCCAGCACGGGCGTAAGGCATATTCCTCCGGGTTTTTTGCATTCACAATGACGTAGGCGTTGACGAGTGTGCGCAGTGCGTACCGCCAAAGGAGATGACTGCTATTGGTTATGTGCCGTTTGGAGTATCCTTGCCTCGAGACTTGTACCATGGCCGTTAAGCAACGTTTTAGTTGCTACTATGCCGTGTAGTGTGAAGGACGCAAATCAACGGTGCTGGTCGTGAGTGTGGTTGTGATGTTTCTGTTACAATATCTTTAAAATCGATGACAAGTGTGATCTGTTCGATAAAATATAAGAAAACCAGTGGCTTGAAATAAATCTTGTGTGTGAGTGTGTAATGCAGTGAAACGACGCTCTTTAAACAATGAACAACTTGGATGTTGTTAGTGAAAGCCAAGGAATGCTACTGCCTTCATACGGTACCACACTTGACTATCTCCAGAAGCAATCACAGCAACAGGATCCACCGTCAGAGATTAGCTCAGCCAGCACGCCGCCAGTAAGCTACTTCCAGCAGTTCTTTTACCCTGCCGACGGTGATCCAGCGCCGTCGCGTGCTCTTCGTCCAAGGGAGTTTCCAAGTCCCCTGGACCTTTCACTGCGTCCGACGAATGTGCCGATGACGCCTCCTTCGACACCGTCTCCACCAAGAAAACGGTTAAAGTCGTTCGACGAATCAACGGCCGTGATACCCACTGCCGTGCGCGCCTCAACGGATAGCTGGCGAAGCGCTAGGAATCAGTTCTCGGACACAGTGTGCATCGATGACAAGCGTTACTACGCCAACACGACTCTGAGTGAGCGTGAACATCGTGCGGAAGTGTTTCAGTACTTCGATGACAGTGCACGGTCGGTTCCGTTCAAGTATCCTTCAGTCGATGGTGTCAGGGCTGACGATGGGGAGCCTCCATTCGCGAAAGAAGGTGCAGATCGTTCCCGAGCCAAGGGGGATGAATTTATTGATATTACAGGAGGTACCGAACAACAGACCGAAGATCACTTGGACGATCACGATGAGCGATCGACGAGAGATAAATCGGATTGTTCCAATATCGACGTAGAGTCGCTGGATAATGATGAAGACGATAGTAAAGAATCGATCAACATTGTAGACAGTGAGGAAAAGGAAGTCGATGGCGCTGCTGTGCTAAACGAGGGTCAGCGCTACTTTGCAGACGAGCGACTCCATCTGCAAGCCATTGAAGGATTTGCACGGCTCTTCGAACGTAGCTTTCCTTCGACTAGTACGAAGAAATCGAATGCCTCGTCAGGTGCTGGGTCAGGTCCACGCATCTCAACGTCCAAGAGCGAACGGCGCCGTACGAAGGCACGACGCCAAGGTGCGATAGACGAGGACAACACAAGCCCTGTGTCCGGTACGATCATCCGTAAGCTGCAGGATGGTGAGGAACTGGTCGTACGCAAGGGTGACATCGATCCAGCGTTCAATGTGGTCGAGATTACGGATGAAGCAAAGGAGATCCTCTCGAAGATTGACAACAAGATCGGCTCTTACCTGTGTCAATTGTGCCGTGCGCTGTACGACGATGCGTTCGGTTTGGCACAGCATCGCTGTTCGCGCATCGTCCACATTGAGTATCGGTGTTCCGAGTGTGACAAAGTGTTCAACTGTCCAGCCAACCTGGCATCGCATAAGCGCTGGCACAAACCGCGTGGAATGTCCGCGGAAGGAAGAAAAGGTGGTTCAAAAACTGCTGCCGTGCGACAGGCAGAGCGCAGTAGTGAGGATGAACCGATAGAAATACTGGACAACTCGAACGATAATCATCAGCCGGTGCCGGTGTTACCAACTGCAACGACAACCGAAGAAGAATCTTATTCCTGTGGCCAGTGTGGAAAAACATTCCGAAGGTACTGCGTTTTGTGAACGAAACGATCCATGTCCTCTCCGGTGCGTAATGAGATCATCTGCTTTATTTTGTTTCGATTGTATTTGCAGACAAAGTTACCTAAAGAAGCATGCCGTTTCGCACCAGATGGAACCAGCCCTCTTGCGGAACATGGATGTACGACCTATCACTTTCAACAGTGACACGTTCAGTACATCCGCTTCCGGTAGTTCATCAGGTGCGACACCTCTAGGAGCTACATTTCCCGCTGGCCATCACTTGCTGTCTAATCCTGGACCGCCGGCTAGTTGCTTTGCGGCAGCGTTCGACAAGTTGGCGCGCCCACTTGCTGCACCGACTTCCGCCTCCGCTCTTTTTCCGTTTGCCGCCTGTTACGGTAGTATGGCCACACTGGCGGTTGGGGGCGTTGCCGGTGCCGGGGTGGGTGGTAATGTAGCTCCGAATGTAGCGCACTATAGCGAGCTTGAGAAACGTCGCTGGCAGTCGCTTGGCGAGCTGTATCTTCAGCAACGCGAGCGTCTGTCTGCGTTCCAGTACGTGAGGCAGCATCAGTACGAAGATTACTTGAAATGGTGAGTATTTTTGTATTCTGTTACCCCCACGTCTATTTGCAGTTAAACCCCACGTCTATAATATTTTAAATGAAATACTTAGCGGGATTATATGCACATATTAATTTTTTGGGATATGTTTTATTTCTGCGGAAATTCTTTCACAAACAAAAGAGCTCTAGAAATGTAGTTGACATCAACTAGAAAAGAGAGTTGATATTATATGACAATTGGTCTTCTTCTTGTTCTTGGCTTAACTAGTTGTTAGGGCATGTCTGCTATTTAATGGCTGGCCAAACTTATCGATACCACGTAGTTGACTAGTCATGCCTCACTACGGCGTAACGAACCTTAATTGATTCCCGGTCCTTCTGGAAGACTGGCACCGCTATCAACTCGCCAACTGTACCGCCTCCTTCGTATCAATAATTTAAATCAGTCTTAATTTAAATTATCCAGAAATATTAAACGTGCGTCAAGGAAGCAAGAAACAGCTAGCCGAGACCTTTACATTTTCCAATTCTGAAGAAGAAGAGACTATGAATAATAGTAAAAACTTACATAAGAATAAAATTATATTCCATCGCTTTTCGCATTTCGTGGGATTGTCTGGCAGATCTTACAAACAACTTGAGGAGGTGTTTTATGAATCTGTATGTCGTCTTATGAAACTTATCAACATCATGTCTTTCGATTACGATAAGCGATAAACAAAAAGAAAAGAAAACACGAACAGATTGAAACAACTTTATTGAAATAAAGTTGAGCTTACCTAAATTTAACGTAAAATATAAATACTCTACCTTCTTTTATGATTTTCTATACAAGTGCTGTAATGACCCAGTTATTTTAAGATAGGTAACAATTCATCAATTTTAAAAGTAGATCATAAGAACCAAATTCAGTCTATATAAATTCAGTACTGAGTAATGGTCTAGGCCCTGAGTTCCTGCTGGAAGCCTGGAAGTTTATTTTCTCAAGAATGCACGGGACGTCAATAAATCCACTCAGCTTTTCTAAAAATACGTTCAAAACCGTCATTCTCGAATGTTGGAGGAATTCCAGTTCGATGCTAGTTTATTATTTTTTCAGAAAAATATCTTTTGAAGCCCATTTTTAAATCATCTGGACATCACTTTAGCTTGCACCGACGTGTTTAAATTAATGTAGTTAACAGCTACATTAATTTAATAATATAATAGCTAATAACCGTCAATTTTTTGAATTATTTATTTTCTCAGTTAACATTACAACCGTTGCGAATGCATACCGTTTCCAATTGCTCGAGTTCTATCCCTACAACTGTCTCAAAATATGGATACGCCTCCTCGTATGAAAAAATAGGGTTGCAGTGTCAAAGAAGAAATCAAAGAAGAAGTAGATCCTTTGAAACCACTTATTTAAAATATTTCCCGATATTAAATACACTATCCATTTAAACATTTAAACAATATTTAATATTGGACAGTTAAAAACAATGTAAAAGAATAGTTGTTTAATCGTCGCTAAACCAGTTTATTTACAAAAAATACAAAAAGTCAAAATCTAGTGGTCACTACTACTCTGAAAAAGTATAATGGACAGTACTTTTCATACATACAAAGAGGACTTTCCCAACATTTCATTTCATTTCAGAGTTTTTAATACAAGCTGTCAAACATCATACAAAGAGGAACACAATTTGTTTTGAAGTGCATGTTTCAATATATGTAAACATTCAGTTTTATTTAAAAAATCTTGATAATTAGCTTCTCAAACACTCATCCTCTTCAAGCAGTGATAACATAACGTACAAAAGACATTTCACCAGAAACTTCCTTTTGACTGACACCGATCATGCATGCATTTTTCAACTTAATTAACTTCTTTTCATTACAGCTTTCAACCTTTCCAGTTCGCGCGTGACAAAACCTGACCCAACATCCTGCGGCCAGTACCACGGATGGCCGCTGCTCCCCTTTGGCCAACAGCACACCCAAATCCACTTCCTGTTACCACCACCACAACACACAGTGCAACAGTCACAACCCAACCTGCTCCACCACCACCACCACCACTAACTTCTTCACATCAACCGAATGCCGTCACAAATTCCCTCAACATGAACATCCCTTCCTCCATCCATCAATCCTCTGCCCTAGCAAATGATCATATCCCAAGCACGGTCAGCCAACCGAACTCGGCCCTGGCGTCGGTGTTTGGGGCGATGCAGCAACAAATACCAGCCGCAGGGTCAGTACAACCGCCCCAGCCACTGCCACCATCGTTTTCCCCAGCACGGACAATTCTGCAACATATCCAGCAACAACCGACGGCATTTAGAAGTGAATGAACCCGTCGGCTTTGCGTCTGCTACTTCCGACTAGTCTAGTGTCACAACCTGATAAGATGGGAAATTATCGTTATTAGCCAATAAATAGAGTCTGTTTTGTAGTTTTAATAATTTGTCCCCTTTTAAAACAAAACAGCGAATGATTTCCTTCTAAAATGGCTGCTCGTCCAGTTTCCGGCCACGCTGCGAATCAAATCGATGGCTATCATTCGAAACAGCATGACTAAATAAACACAACAGTACTAAAACAAAGTGGCGTTTACCTTGCTTACCTTCGTTCATGGGACAGTCTTAATCCAATATCAACATATTCTTAACCTGTCAAGCACAACAGAAGAAACAATCGCACACCGAACACCCAAGACGCACACCGGACACACAGTCAACCAACCCTTAGTGATTTGTCATTCAATTTCCGGTCAGCGATGAAACTGGTTTCATGTTCCCGGGCCGGACAAAAAGGTACACCCGCACGGTGGTCGATGTGCAGTTCAACGGATATCGATTCGTGATTGACATTTTTGCTGCCTTGTGACCACACACACGACCAGTTGCGTATTTTTTGTTGGGGAGGGAGACACCGGACAACCAAGCGACCAAGGGACCGGACCTCACTGTTTAGTGATTTGATTCGAGCGTTTTAGCTGTTTGTTTTATACTGATTGCTCGATTCGGATACTTTTCGGAAGGGAAACTAGTTTTCTGATGCCGCTGCAAACAGACAGCATGAAACAGGAAGCAAAAAAGAGTGGAGGAAGTCGGCGTACGGGTGTCACCGAGAGAAATCAAATATTTATCGTACATTAGACGCCCTAGGGAGAATGGTGTGCTACACGTGAATGGTATGTCTATTCAAAGGAAAACGTCTTGCAGGACGAGGCTTGGAACACAGGTACGGTAATCGGAACATGTCTTTGAAGAAGGTTTTGCTGCGGTTCGGTAAGTAACGTGGGAAGGATCTCCTGCTTCTTGCTTTGTTCGGTTGGTGATCGTGATGCGGTTGAAGATGGGGTGGGAAGAAAGGTGGGTAGAAATCAAATCACGAACAAATTGGCTTTTATAATGCATTTCCTATTCATCACTGTGCTTCCCGTTAGCGTAAGTGCTGGAATGAAGTGGGTGATAATCAACGATGATGAAATAACTTTGGATAAAAAAGAGAAAAAAGAAAAAAAAAATGAAAGCATCATAAGTTAATAATACTTAAAAACTACGACTGTTACAATGCCTGTCGACTTTTTTTGTAATTTTTACATTTTAAAACAAACACTATTTTCCTTGTTTTTTTTTTCTTCCAATTTTACTCCCAACATGTAGTAAATGGAGGCTCCTGGTGGTTTACTCGAAGAGTAAATCATAATCGTACCAGTAGATAATAAAAAAGTAAAATATTTAAATGCTTGTGTTTCCCTTCATTATCCGACCTTTACCTTTCGTATTGATTATAAAACGCTATAGCTCACTTTATGGTCGAAGAGTACATGAATAGGTTTTTAATTCCGCTCATATATTAAGCGCCTCAATGGATAAAATATCTGTCAAGATTTTCCTCCCTGGCTCTACCATATCAATTTAGTCGGTCGCAAGATTTTTTTCATATTTGGTAACGTGACGGCTTTAGCATTTGATACAATCCTTTGGAAAACGTAACTTTTGAGCCATTTTTGGAGAGTCTAATTAATTAATTTTCTAACAGAGCTTGGCAAAAGGTTCTGTTATTATTATTATTATTTACTACTTCGTTCTTTATTTTTAATTTCTCTTTTCGCATTCTTCCTTAGCACATCATGTAAGAAGCTATACCATGGGGCTTTACATGCGTCAAACATCACGACAGTTTCCCTTACTTGTTATTTTTCCTTTTGGTACATGAATTCAGGGTTAACACCCGACCTGCCAAATATCATCATAAACCATTTACTTAAGCTTAGCCGCTGGTAACCTAGAAGCAATTGCCAAGGATAGAAGTATTATGGCTGACATGGAAGACACAACAATATATGAACAAAAAATATTTACTCAATGTGGCATAAGCTCGACCTGCCAACATTAAACTGGAATTTCGGAACATACTGTTGAGGATTTGATTTATTTTTTTTCCATTCGATTTGCTAAATATATGTTGATTATTGCGCAATAAAATACATTCACCATGCATAACAAAAATATTTAACACATCATAACTGAGTTAAAAAATCAAACAGCATGACATGTTGTTGATCCACACTGTTGCAATCCCTCAACTTAAAGCAGATTCCACACGTCCGCGTTAAAAACTATAGCGTAATTTATTGACTTTCCTAAATATTTTATGAATTGCGCAAATGGCACTACTAGCAACCGATTCTCACGATTCCCTCACCCCTTTGCAAGTGGATTCAGAGCCAGCGTTTGCTGCAAAGCGAAACAAGCAAATGACCCCTACAGCTGCCTGTCACAAACTTGTCACAAGGATGGCTCAGTTGTTTGTGGTTTGCGCGAATGTGAGGAACGTCAACAGCGAAAGCACCACACACAAACACGCACCCATAAGCTCCGAGCTGTTATTCCATTAAAATGACAGTCTTTACCACCTCGCATACCTTTCCAATTAAAGCCATTCCGCACAGGCGTAGAGTGCAACCCGTACCCAATACCGAAACGCTCGTTCGTTTGGACATCGTTTGTTTTTTGCATAATTTATGCCCCGTTGACATTGTGCTGTAATTTTTGCAATCCTCGTCATGACAGTTCGAAGACGACACACGGAATTAAGTTCTTACAGTGCCGTTGAATAGTTTATGATCAGCCAGGACCCGCAGGCGAGCCCTGGAGTGCGGTGTGAGAGGCTTAATGACATCTTCACGGTCTGGTAGCTAATTACCGAGCGCTTTTATAAGGAGAACTTTCCAACAGTCAAAGCCCCACAAAATGGGAAGACCCGGTTGAGGTCGGCCGACCCACGACTGCACGCGTGCATAGGTTGTCGCTACCGATTTGCATCCGGTAGCATAATTGGGGGTGGACAGTACCCGTGTCAAATGCCAGGTGGTCCAGAGTACACGCCTTTGGTAAACTGTTTCAGTGGAAGGTCATCATCAAGCGTTTGCCAGCAGTATAGATGATTAACTTTGATAACTCAATCTTGTCATAAATGCTGTGATTAAACGTTGGTTTTGTTTATTTTGGAATACCGTATGGTTTGCTTTTTTTCAGGCTGATTGTTTTTTTGCAGACAAATTTGTTGAAATTGGTTGATATTGTTTTACTACTAGTTAAGTTGGGATGTAAGATGTTTTGGAATTAAACATTTTTATAAATAAACCTTTGAATAAGGTTTTCTCTTATAACAAAATCTAGTTTTTTGAATAAGAAAATATACTCAAACTTTTTAAAAAGCTTAATGTACTACAAGCTTTGGTTCATTTTGTTACATTTCCAATTATCAGACAACTTTAATGTTTTATTTTATTTCCCTATTTAAATGAATTATAAAACTATGAGAATTGTGAAGTTAATCTGCCGTTACGTTTTTTTTTCCAATAGCAGTTGTTTTAAATTTACTTTCAACTTCCTAGCGTGATCTACATGTAGAAGTTCAGAATTGGCTAGCGCCATCTACATGTCAAACATTCAAACAGCGCCATCTGGGTATGATTTTGTATTATAGCATGTCCAGGAATTTGAAATGAACGTTTGCGATGCTACAACTGGGTTTTCTTAATCGATCAATGATTTTTATGTTAATTTATTAAAAAATACTATCTAAAACTCATTTAAATTTTCTGAGATTCAGTTTAAGTAACTGACTTACGAAGCTTTGCAAGATTTGTGAGGCGCAGTAAAGCATTTGTCGAACGCATAAATCAATTTTGATTTGTAATGTTTTCATTCGCAGTTTAATAAGATTTTCAAATGCCTTAGCACGCATTAAATTAACTCTTTTCAAATATTATACATGTTAAAATAAAAATTAACAGTGAAAAACATTACCAAACGATTTTTTTTAACATAACAGAACATTTAATCGCCTTATTTCCAATATATTTTCACATGTACTTTGTACTCTAGAAATACTAGAATTTGCACATTTGTCACTTCGCAACGTTACACAGTTAATTGGTAAAATTATCAATCGCACAGCTGATTCCATGTTTCCGGTTGAATTTTGCCTCAAGTTCATACCCAGCATCCTGCCATGGCGGTATCGTTCAATCCTCCGAGGTCGAAAACACAAAGCGTTTGGAGCGTGAGCCAAAATTTGGATGAATTCCAACGTGCACCAATACCATGATGGTCGTCAGCACTGTGGCTCAATTGCTGCTGCTTCCCCGGATTCTAAAGGCCAAGGTCACGCCACACTCACACACACGTTCATATTGGTACACACACTTTCAATTCATTTCAGCACACAAGCGCACAACCGTGCAATGATGCTCAAATTTGCCAACAACCAGAAAGAGACTATACGTATGCATATACACACTGCCAACAACTCATGCGATGAAAGCTGCTACCCACTTTCCCTACCTCATCCGGGCCTCGTTCCGTTTTTTTCCTCCTCAAAATGGAAATGGAAAATCCATCCTATTCTGTACCGAACTACTTATCATGCCGCATGCCGTCGTCAAAACTGTACGCATCTAGCAGAACTGCGGTGTGCGGGAAAGATTTAAGAAAATCCAGCGCGTTCGTTTTTCACGGCCAGGGCCAGAACTGTTTCCTCAATCGATGCCACTTTGACGGTGTGAAAACATTGCACCAAAAAGAGGAAAGAAAACCAGTACCAGCACTGCTTGTTCCGCATGTTTTGCCGATTTTGCGAGGCGGTTGACGGTTAGTGGAGGAGTAGATTAAATGTTTATATTTCTTTGAAAAGTATGTAAACAATTATAAGAATAAGGTCCTATGTACACAATTTGTTTTTTATAAACGACATTTGTATACAAATAAAATGAATTTTTCCCTATTCATATTTTCCCCCTTTCCCTATGCAGCTTTTCTGCAGGTACAGAAATAAACACTATCGAAAATTAAACATTACAAAAATTCATCAAAATTCGTCACACTAACCAGCTTAGTTGCGAATTCTTCTCATATAATTTGTTATGGATAACATGTGATAGAGACAAATATGCTAGTAAGCTTGTCAAATAACGTTGTACTGGTGTGTTTCTCGCTTGCCTTGTGTACAGTTAGCCAAATGAAAATTGGGGCTAATTTAAATATTACAACGTTCCATTTGTATTGAATATTTCTTATTGATCATTGTCACATAAAGTCTATTCAATCCGTGTCTATCCTAAATTTTTGAACTGCCAAAGTGATGATACCAAGCGATGAATTGTTCTTGAGATTCAAACAGCTTAGGATAAGCCTTCCTTCTCTGAGTAATCCTGCGAATCCTCGGTCAGCATTCTGATGATATATGAAAAAATAATATTAATCTTTTTAACCTAATTTCAGAAATTATCAGGGTAAAAAAAGATAGCCTTAGACCTTACTTATCATAATTTGACTGTATTACCTTTCATCTTTATCTTTACTTTAGAAGTCATCGATAGAAGAGTCTGAATAAAAGAGGTACATGTTTATGGTTGTATGGTGTTTTGTATAGTTTGATTTTTTTACCAGCAAGTGCTCGCAGTGAAAAATTCTCCTTACTTTTAACCGTTCATCCCAACGAATGGTCGTGTTGGATCAATAGGAGAAGTATATAGCAAATCTGTACTCGCCAAATGACTAAATTCCTTTGTTCAACGTTGCAAGATTAAATAAGAAAACAAACAAAGAACTCTAAACATTACTCAGCCAATTATAGATGTGCACCCGCCGTTAAACTCTTTCATCAAAACCTAACCTAAACACCACCGCAGATCCTCGTTTACCCTATGGAATGCACAATATATTGCAAACTATTGACATTACTGAGCACAGTTTTGCTGGACCAGGCTGCCGATTTACATTACCCCAGCCGTGTTTACACATTCTTTTGGGCGGTACCCGTGTTCCGAAATGTGATCACTGACCTTTGCGTTATGCACACAGGCGAAATCATTTAATGCAAGTACGTCAAGCCCGGCATTCAGCGAACAACAACGGAATGGTGCATTTCATCACGTACCAGGTTAGCTTTCTTCTTAGCTGGCCCTACCAGATGTATTTCTGTGTGTGTTTGTGCTTCACTGAGTGCATTCCAGTGCATCTAGCTGTTCGATAGCAAGGTCATCGGATAAAACACACAAGCTGCGAGGATGTTTATTTTCATTTGCCCCAAATCTTAATCCCAATCACTAAGGCAAGCAAACAATAGAATTGTGTGGTATAGAATTTTAAAATTACATTCTGAGTATTTTAATATCTTTACAGCAGAAAACACATACATTGGCATTTGGCATACAGTGTGCAAGAAAAAAAATGGTAATAAAGTTGTGTTTTACTGTTTCAAAGAGAAAAAAGTATATCAATTAAAACTACATAAAGTGTACTGATATATCGCATAAGATGGACCAATTTTTCCTACGACGCAATTCGCGAGAAACAATACTTTTCTCTCTTTCTCTTTTTTCTCTTTCTATACCTCTTGCTCCCTCACTGTCCCTTTACCCTCCAGACCGATCGTCGTGCCAGTGATTTCTCGCCCCATCATCTCTTTCCTGCGGACACGGCCAATCTTTCTTGCTTGGCACGCTGCCACATCCGTTTCCGTTCCGAGATGGCCTTTATTGTTGAGGCCGTCTCGCTCCGTCACAGTCCACCTCCAAAAACTCTAATCCTTTCACCATTCGGGCACTACTACACTTACACAAGCCATGTGGTGTTGCCGCAGCTTTTATGCCCTTTTGATTTTTAATGAAACATTTGTACCAAGCAGAAACATTAAGCTTATCCCGTACCGGGCATCTTTGTTTGACTTACGGTTGGGAAAACCTTCTGGCATCTTTTCCTGGTCTCCCTAAAAAGCGCATTTCGTAACATGGAACCGTTCCAAATCGTTCCAAACGGGACAACGTAGGCGAAGCGCATGGGCCAACCATTGCCAAACGCAGTGTATGTTTGCTGATATTCCGTACCACTGCTTGGATCACGCCATGCCATCAACACCTAAATGAACCCTATAAACCATACAGTCCGACATTGCTCAATGTCCTTTGTATCCTATTTTCAAAACAACAACAAAACTGATGGAAAATATCGAAATAACAATCGAAATAGCCCCGCTTGGCACCACTACCAGTACGTTGACACATGTCAGAAGCGTTTTAACGGTTACTGACACATGCTAACACTTGCAACCCCCATCGGCGAAAGACTAAGACTACCCTATTGCATATAGCACTACAAGTGCCTGTGTGTATTTGTGTGCTCCCAAAGCTCTCTCTCACACACACACACACACACACACACACACCTAGTGTGTATGGAAAATTTTCAAGCTCAAGTTCAATCGATTTTTCCCACCAGCTCGTAGCCCTGGCTGGTACGGTGCGCGACCTTCAAATTTCCATCCCAGTTTGGTCATCCTTGCTGGCAGCAGCACCAACACAACCATCGTCACGCAAACGCCAACAAAGTTTGCCTCCCACGGTGTACCAAGCGGAAACAAACGGGGTGCTTTCCCGAGTAGGAAAATCGATACATGGAAAATGTCAAGGCACAGTGTGGTTCGTTTTCGGGACAGGAAGCACTGCTTACTGGCCACTTACCTATTAGCGTCTGTTTTGGATACGGAGATGTTTTATTCAGCGAAAGCTTTCTGGCGTGCGTGATAGCACGTTTTGCTCTGACGGCTTCCCCAAAAACAAAATTGCGTTTCCACACTGGCCTTTGTCTTCCAGTGCCTATAGTGATAGGTCTCGAAGGTGGGTTGCAAATTTATCGCGCAAGTACTCGAAACCAGGTTGTGTGTTGTGCTTCCGTTCATCATCCCTAATCGTAAGTTGGGGGAGTTGAGTAGTGCATCTGCTTGGAGATAACACTTGCAGGTTGGTAACGATGTTCGAGGAGGCATAAGATACTTAGAGCTGCAAGCCAGAAAGAGATCGCTATGGGAATGCATCTAACGGTGGCGCGTTCCTTGAGTGTGCGTGTTCCTAGCGGGAGACGAACAAAATAGTTCCCAGTGTAACGCTGTCCTGTTTCACCAAGGCCAGGCCTGATGGGGGGGATAGTTTGTTCCCGAACGTTCCTTCATTTATTTTCTCAGTGCATGCCGACCGCAACTGGGTGTTAGCTGTTGCTGGAAGGATTGCTTTGCGTTTCTTAACTCTTCTTACGTTTTTCAGTAATATCAAGTGTACTTATAATATCTAATCGTCAATATTTTACTCCACAGTACTACACAACTAGGTAAGCAATCATCTTCTTTTTGAAATTACTATTTGAATATCATAATGTTCGTTAAAGTACGATAAGAAAAAACTTAAATTATCCAACTCTTCTTCTTCGACGAAATACAAAGCGACGCCTGGTTGCCATCAACACAAATCGATCCTGTCCTTGCCCTCAGCAGTATGATTGTTGTCTTACCCGGTGCCGTTACCACCTTACGTAATGTCGCTTACTGGTACCGATCCCAGTGCCAGTTACGACGCCGCCAGCGGTATTCACAAGCGATGAGAACAAAGAACTGCATATACACAATATACATATATATATACAAAAAAACGATGTCTCATCCTAAGAAAAATGATCGAGATGCGTCAATCAAAGGGTGAAATAATGCCACAGTGTATGGTTCGGTTTGGCTGACTCAATTCCAGCGACCGATAGACACACATTATTCACGCGATTCGATCCATTAAAGGCGTTCGGTGAGGTGATTCCTTTAAAATGAACCACACACACACGCAACCACAGCAAAATCACAGTGACGAATGCAGTGATAGGTTTTAATGTCTCATTTGAACCTTGTGGTGTATGGGGATTTTATAAATGCATACATAAATCTTAAATCTCTTATTAGCAGCTTTTTAGAGGATTTTTTATACACTAATTGTATCTCCTCAATATCCTGAAAGCTCGATTTGGTGTACCAATTTGTCGTACACTGTACCTTGGTTACTTTGCATTGAGGTTAGGCATACGCGATCTGCTTCCCACCGGTTCCTATCCGTTAACATGCAAATGTAAGCCCTTCTTCCCCCTCCATCTCCTACAACCTACTTCATACTAACATCAACATGCATCGAGCTCGAGATGCATGGATCAGCATCATCGCCGACTCGCGCCTGCAGCATCTCGCGATTACAAACTTGTGACACTTAATCACACCCTCGGATGGTTCGGATGATCCCTGCAAGAGACTACATGACTACAGCTGCGGCCTGCCCTGTGAGATTGTGTATATTTGTGTGCGGGAATTAGCAAGGAGCAAACAGAGATTGCAATGTGGCAAAGACACACACACACACAAAAGGCGGGCAGTGGAGTGGAGAAAGAGGGAAAATAATTACATTTACCACAGCCCGCTACAGCTGCGATGTCGTTCCTGTGGTACCACAACTGAACCAGCCCGCGCTTGTCCTTCTTCCCCGCTCCATTCCGCTCCATTTCCGCCACGGGTGTCACCTGTTCTGGCGCGCACGTGCCCGCATATGCACGCGCACATGCGCCCATTGCAAGCCGTGCGCCAGCGCAGTGCAAACGATGCAACTGCCAGCGTCATCTTTGCCAGCGGATTTTTTGTTTTGTTTTTGTTGCCTGCCCCACCGTTCAAGGTTATAATTGACCGTGCATTTTATTGTGATTTTTACCCCAATGTAGGATACCCCGCGCCAATCCATTCCTTTTTGCTGTTCGGTATCTATAGAAGACACATTTTGTGACATACCATTTCTAACCACACATTCTTCATTTTAATTGATTCCCAGTTTTTTTTAATAAAAGGAAAAGTATATGAATTGTTTTGCATTCGTGCGAGGTAGGAAATGCAAAGACGCCCACCCCCATTACTTAAATCGCGATAAATGGTCACGCAATGGTACAAGCTCCCTCTGTCCGGCTGCATCCAATGCGAACCCCGTTGCCCAAAAGGTGCCATAAAATCGATCGCTATGGGGGAAAGCGGCAAACAGAAGGCCCAGGAATGGTTTGAGCTAAAAATAAACAATCCAGATGGGTAAAATTGCAACCTTTTTCCCGGTGAAAGATTGGTTTGGTTCGGATGTTTGATTTGTTTTTACTTCCGTTCCGTTTCTGCTTTTCTTCTGCTATCGTTTTTGCTGCCAGCTGTAACCTTGTCGGTTTGAGCGTGTGTTTTTGAGACACCGTGATGGTGCTGCACTTTTGTAGTTATTTTCATCCATGTTAGGATTGCACCCTCCACATACACATACATCTGTACGAGTGGGTTTATGCTAGAGAAACTGCCTTTTTAAAATGAATTATTTAAAGCGGCATGAATGATCCTCGGGAGATATTAAAATAACTGATTGCTCTACACGACAAGAATTAAACATTAGAAAGGGTTTCAACGGGAGAAGGTATAATGGGTTTTTTTAACAATTTTTTAATAAATTACCTTAACGAAAGTGGAAGAAAACACAACCAGAAAACAGAAAACACAACCACAACCACAAATTAATTTACTTTCATATTACTATCAATAGAGTGGTTTGGCTGTTTTGGATTTTAGAGATCGATATTTATATCTAACCAATTCATCAAATAGCAATATGGTCAGGCCGTCCTTCATGAATGAAAAAATCATCGTATAACACATTTAACCTGTGTTAAACTACATTTTACAGCATAAGCAGTTTAATATGGTGTTTTTATATAAATCCGTCAAAATACGATGTTGATGAGCAACATTTTTTCAAGATACTACATCAACATCCGATAAATACTGCCACCAAAGCACTCGCGAACCAGCGCACCACCTGTACAGTTGCGCTCAACATCTTAATGCAACCCTTGCTGTACCCAGTCGCGCAATCTATCGGACAGCCGCGAAGGGTAGCTTGCCAAGAAGAAAACCCCAATTCCCCAACCGCATAGGACTCCCAAGCAACCAAAGCACGTTTGCACGAGCGAAACCAGAATTCAGAGGTCGACCCAAGCCGCGGGTTTTGGATCACGGTGCTGAGGCCGCCAGTGGAAGTGGGTCTCTAATAAATATGACAGAGGAAAATTCAAGTTCACTGTCAAGGTCGTGCGCGATACGCAGGCGCGCCTAGCGCTCGGGAACATCGCATTGCAGGAGCACGCGAAACGGGCGAAACGGAGCACGCGACGCACCAAGAACATCCACCAAACGGGAGGAAAAGTTAGGGAACGAGAGAGACATACACATATACACACGCCGATGAAACGCACACCAGCCAGAGGGCCAGGGTGGCGCACACAGCGCAGTACGAACACATCGGTAGAGGGTTCCCGAACCAAACACAAAAAAAAGAGCGAAAACAAAAATGAAATAACATCTTGGAGCACGAACGCTCCACCAATACGTCCCTTCATCGCGCGATTGTAGCCAGCGCGGCATAGAAAACGAGATAGCAAAGGTAACAACAACAACTCAGGCACGGACTTGAGCGAATATTATTCCTGTGGGAACATGGGAAGACATCTTGGAATTGATCTACTCGATCATGACGCACCCGCTTGCTGTGCGTGTACTACAGTAGACGCTAGTGTGCGTGTTCCCCCGGTATCCCGAGCACGATCATTCCGATGAGAACCGTGGGCGACTTCCAATTATGGGCAAAATTGTGGGCAAACTCGCTAGCAAACGAGCTACCACGCCGGTCGCCATTTGCTATTGATTATGGGTTGTGTCTTCTCCATCGCCCAACCCCGTCGGGGGCAAGTAAACTAATTAAGCAGATCTCATCCGGATCGACACACATCCCAGTTCTACCCCCAGATTGGGGGGGTTGAAAGCAAATGAAACGCATCATTTCCTGTAACATGCAGTTTTGTCCACCAGCAATACCGAAGTCACAGCGGGCATGCTGTGTGCGTTTTTGTTTTACTGGTACGCCATCAATAACGGCTTATGTTTACAGACCGTGCATGATGAATGCAGTTTTATGTGCGTATTCTTCGCACGCGTCCCTTTCTTCTTCATTTGCTCTTCGCTCGAGTTAGCATAGGTCAGGATGGCAATGGGAACGACTGCTGGTAAACTGCACCGAAGCAGCGAACAGGGGCGTTGGCAAATGCCGGAGAAGCTGGCAATCTTAATGCATCGATGAACGGATGACATCATCACGGTGCGCATCAATCGCGGTTTGTTTTACTATTTTTCATTTGCTCCCGTACTAACTCGATAGGCGGATGTAAATGATTGTGATTGAGATTAGCAGGATGGGACTATAAAATAGAGTTTATAGTTAAATGGTACTTTTGTTGCCTCTAAAGAGTACGTAATTAGACATTATTTGGAGTGTTTTATCGAATCTTTTTCGATCGCAATCCGTCACTAACAACAAACACGTGCGAACAGGGTGGCTAGCAAGAAGGGTTGAAAATTTGAAATGGCAAACAGTAAAGTGTGTTGCAGTTCATACAGCAAATGTTTCCATATTTATAACAATAAGCAATTTTGACATAACATTCAATCGACCAACATGTGCACCATGATGTTGTTATATCTCGAACTTTCAATAATTCTGCGTTGGAACCTTTAAAAAATTCCGTTTTTTTTTCTTCAAGTGTGGTGGTCCCCCTGTCCAATTCGCCAATTGCACAACACACGTCGTAGGGGGAGGGAACCCGTGTTCCTGTGTTCATCCCTTTCAACACCACCAACGAAAATACACGCACACACACGTGTGTACTTCGAGAATGCATTCACGGTGTGTTTTAGTTTGTTACTTCTCACTCTCGCTCTCTCACGCTCACGCCTTACAATCGCATTATTCCATCTAACGCTCTCCCTCTGGAACACTCTTGTTCTCACAAACCCCAACCTCCAACCGAAAGGCTCCCCATTGGCTCCAACAGTAACGACCGTATAATAAATCGGATACAGGGCTCTGGATCTGGAACAGCAAAATGAAAGGGAGAAGGGGGGTGTCGAACGAGAGCCAACAAAACAACAAACACTGGGTGGTGCGTGTAGATGTAGGTATGGCTCACACAACGAAGCGCCCAGTTCGTACTGGTGTGGGATGTGGGACGCATTAGAACGCAAAATGGGAAATCAATTTTTCGGACGACGCGTGTACCGCGCGACGGTGCAAGATTTTGCAGCCATTTTCATTATCGCCGCGACAGTCGAACGGTGTGGTTCGGTGAGAAAACAGCCCGCCGGGAAAGCAAGTCTTCCCTCAGTGTCAAGGTCCCCATCTCATCGTGGACGGGGACGGCGAAACAAAACACACAACAACAACAATTACGCCACAATCTGGAATTTTCCACCGTACATGGACAATTAAATTGTGCGGTTGGTGTTTGTGGCTTTGTGAGTGGGTGTGTTTTATTGTGAGTGTGTCCCTGTGTTAGAACTGCATTTTAGAACAAAAGACAAAACAATTACCCTAAAACTAACTGGCATACTGGCTAGAGATATTTTGGAGCCTAAAAACATACTTTCCTAGTGGAAATATTATGGACCAATTTGAATTTATAATAATTTCACCCCACCCAACACACCCTTTTGCTGTTGGATCAAAACCGTGGCAAAATAGAAGAAGCAACAAAAAAAAGCAGGCAACAGCATCCCCACCTTCGCGTCGTGTGACAGGCGCGCGCGTCGTGTTCGACGTTCGGGAATGTCAAGAAATTGCGTTGTACGAAAAGTGTGCAAATTCCCTCGGGAATCTCGGGACCGATGGCGGATGCGGTGGATGCGGTGGGTTAGAAGGGTGTACGCCGGTACGCCGCATATGTGGGAGGGGCGGGGGGAGGTGCAGGAAGGGATGGTGAATGATGATCACGGAGATGCTGTCGGTGTGTTGGTGATAAAGCTAGCGTTGTGTGCACGTGTATGTGAGTGTATGTGCGGCTGTGTGTGCGTACTCGTTATCCGTGTGCTGGCCCAGTGTGTTGGAGTAGGGATTGGATGTTGTTTGTTTTGTTCCCGCACTCAACCATCGTCAGCCGATTGGAGCAGAAGCGGTCGTCGTCGGCTAATCAGAATTGGCTTCAGGCCACCGGAACACCTGTGCTTGTAGTGTAGCGTGTTGGTTGGGAGTTAGTGAATGACAATAGAGCCGCTGGAAAACATTTCATCCCTCAAGATAACGAGTGTGTTTTGCCAGTGTTTTTAATTTTTACTTGTAATTTACTTGTGACGATAACAAATATCCACTAGTGTGTAAAACTGTGTAGAAACATGTGTGTACTTTCTCAGTACGGATGACGTTGACAGAGTGTTTTACGGTTACGAAAATAAATAAAATACATTTTCCCCATGGGATAGGGCTACAAAACTTCAATTGAATGACCTTTCACCAAACATAGTTTTATTAGGGGAGACCTCCCATCACTGTGCTATGCAACAGAAAATCCGTGTGCGTGTGTGTGCGAAATGCAGTAAAGGAACAAATTCGGTACTAATTGAAATCGAAAGCCACCACGGGTCACATTTCTGCCGTACCGCCCCGATGGGAGCAAGTGAAACAGTGTTCGATCGATCGATTTCATCACCTGATGCGGTCTTCCGCACCGCATCCCAGCTGACACGGACGCAGCACACGGACGGAGTGCACGAAAGTGCACATAAGCGCCCAGCTCAGCTGCGCAATGCAAACGACACGCTCGCTGCAGCTATATTGTTGCCTCCCTTTTCGATGCGATTGGGTTACATTGTGCTATGAGTGTCTGTTTATGCGAAAGAGTAATCGAGAGGTAAGTTTATAAACGATTTGGGAACGATACGAAAAACTAGGGTAAAGTGGTAAATAAAATTGAACAGTTTTGAGAAGAAATTTGAATTTTTTGTGTTGTTTGTAATTTATAACTTTGCTAACTATTTTCCTTTTGAAAACAAACATATATGAGTATTATCCATATGAGAATCCACCATTCTTATTTATAACTTTCAACTTTTGACCGAAAACAGTTTTGTCCCATACAGGCAACAATGTATTTAATTATTTCACCCCCGAATGTAGCTCTTGGAAGGGTTAAATTTGCATGCATTCTACCATCGCCCCCAATGTATGTTATGTATCCATCTGCTTGTGGTGGTAGTGGTAGTAGTGGTTGATCACAATACACTGCCAACAAACCCGGTAAGCGTGTGTGCGTGTTGGGTTCTGTATCGGGACACAAACGAAATGCGCACACCGGATCGAAGCGCCGATGCCAGTGCCGTTTTCCAAGTTCAAGTTCATTGTGTTTTTTCCCTCCGGTTCATTCATACGCGCCAACGGATATCTTATGGGGCGTGCATGCCTGACTCCAGCTGGTGCTGGAAGCCGCGTGCATTTGCTTGCTCCCTACGTGAAGTGTGTAAAGATGCAGTTTTTCCCAAGACTACGCTATTTAATTCAGTCAAGGATGATTTTTGCATGTAATGGAAGTGTATTTTATACTAAGTTTTAATGGTGTTTTGTGAATTAGGTTTTGAGTGATTTAACCATCAATCAGTGGCATGTGATAATTATTTAAGAGATTGTTTGTTGATATTTCAACCATTTTTCTATGTACATTTCGCTTACCATGTTCAAGTAAGTGTAGATTTTCGTTTGAAAAATTTGTGTTTTCTTCTCAAAGAATATTCTTAAAGGGTTGTGAGTGTATTCAGTTATAAATAAAAAGTTAACCATAGTAATTGTTGCAATAACGAACGACTGACCAGGCGGCTCCATCGCTTAGAAGCACCCTTAACACGTGTACCACTTTTAACCGTTAATCTTTTGCGTGTTTTGCGGAAATGCAAAAAAAAATGCATTGGTTTTTGACAAAATAACAAAGTCTTTGCAATATTTCATTTCATAGAAGAAGAAAACACCATTCACTTCATTCGTGGCACATTTTAGAGTGCCCTTTTGGTCAGGAGACGAAGAATATATTGTAGTCTCCACGGGAAGAATGTCTCGTATCTCGCTCTATGTCTCTATTTTTTACTAACACTTCTTGCTCTCTCTTATATTGCTCTCTCTCTCTCTCTGGCTCTCTCTATTGCTTTTCTCGCTCTATCACGTTCCTTTGTCTATTTTTCTCTACCACGAACTGAAACACTGCCATCGTTCTCTCGCTTGTACTAGTTTATTATCCCTGCGCCCGTTGAAGTGATAGTGAAGAAAGATTGCATCGGAAGTGCATTGCCGCCAAGCTATTAGAGGAAGCGACCCAGGGACAGCTTATCCCCTCTCGGTTGTTTCTAGCCCTTAACAACAAACGCTATCCTAGTATGCACTGTGCACAGTGTTGGCGTAAATGGATCCAAGATGGCGTTACCAAGTGAAAACCTTCCATTTTTTCCTACCAGCGTCATCTGGTGGTGGTACACTTAGGGCAAAAATTCAATTTATTTCGTCTTAATTTGTGACCAAAACAAACTAATCGGCAGTAAGGTACGAATGGTAAACATCATTTTACAAAACGCCGTTTACAACTCCGTTTCCATTACCCACTTATCGTATGTTTATACCAGTTGTGTAAATTAATGAAGCATTATTTGACCGATCTTATCGAGTGCATTAGTTAAAAAAAAACAACACTTGCTCAAGTTGGCAAACATTTCCTTTGCCTTGCATACCGAGCAGTAGATTCTTCTTGCGCTTCCACAAGACGTGAGGTTGCGATAGGGCGATGATGACGTTCGAAAATATGCCGCCCACAATATTTATCAGCGGTGTGACAACAAAATGCGCATATTCCAGTGTGTTGGTATGCGTGTCCTGTTCGTGTTGCGCTGCCGTATGAGTGTGAATCTATATTTTCCAAACAAAATTTAAAAACATGCATTAAAATGATGCAATATTTTAATGACGAGTCTGGCGATTGTTTATAAGCTCATCTAGAGGAAAATTTCATCGTTTCTTGGCGTAAAAAGCGCACTAAGAAAAAAGTCTACACATGATGCAATTTTCTGCAACCTCTGATGTCGGTCTCTGCAAAAATCGATCTTGAAAGACATTTTGCATCGGAGAAGATGACGGAAGGCGAAAGATATACACTTTAAAGCGAGACAGCAGTAAGATGAGAAAAGGACAGAGCATGTGTGAGAAGGTGAGAGATACAGAATATGGGAGACAGGTAGGACACACAACCGTTTCAATCGCTCTAAATTATGAAGAAATGTTGCTGCTGATAAAGGAATTGCATGCTGCTGCTGCTGCTGCCATTGCAGATGATGATGATGATGATGATGGTGCTGATGAAGATGGGTTCCATTTTGTTTTCGAACTTTAACAGTAGTGGTGGTAGTAGTAATAATAGTATCAGTATTAGTGGTAATAGTTGACCCTTACACAAGTACACACTGTACAGCGGTGTGCAATCGATCGACGATATAACAACACGCGACAGCTAGTGCAACGTCTCTACCACAGCTCCATCTCACGCGTATGATCTAATTATCGACGTTAATGACAACCAGCCACGCACACACTCACACAACGATGGGTACAGGGATGACTATGCATGATACAAACCAGACGTTTGCATTTTTACACTTACCAGAAATCGGATTTTTTTGTAAACATATTTAAAACGTTTTAAACTCCGGTTTTCGTAAACATTTTTGAAAACATTGAGTTATGTTCAAACCGATTCCATATGTTACCTTTTTACGAAAATATAATATAAATCGGTTGAGAGAACCTCTTTGGGGATTGTAAAAAAAAGTATTCCAAAAAAAGGTTTATAGCTGGATTGTTGATTTGATTCATAAATTATGTATTTCTAATTCCTCTTACCCTAAAAGACGCCTAAGGAAAAGGTAAATGATGTGCCTGAAATACCCATCCCATACTTAAACGTTGTTGCGTGATTAACGAACATACGTTTGACATCGAATTTTGTTCCATAATTGCTGGATTTAGCTACCATTCTTGCCAGTCTTATTTTCCATAGTTTTTTTTTTAACTAAACCCATAAGTGAAACAAAACTAAAAAAAAATGCAGCTGTCTACAAAACGAACACGCTTTTTTATAATAGACCATAGTTGTCCGTTCCACCCAGTAGCTGCACGCACGACCAAACGCAAAGCTTCTCGCGCTCACACAATTCGCGTTTTAGCATGCGAGCGACACGAAAGGAAGAAGATTTTTTCGTTTTTTTTTTCTATAAATTTGTCTTCCCCCCGTTTTTTTTGCACAGTTTACGTACCCCGCCGACCGTTCCGGTCTTAGAATGTTAAATTTGACTCCCTTTTCGTTGGGGTGGAACTGGTTTTCTCATATGTGTACGGTCGTTGCATAACAGGCCGCCGTTGTAGGGTGACTGTGGGACTGTTAACGAGTCATCATTCCAGCCGGCGATCAAAAAGGTAAAACGAATAACACGGCATTCGCTCCAAAAAACCGGTTTTCCAAACTTACATTTTTGTCGAACGTCTGTTATGGCATAAATTAATGAGTTTGTTTTGTTTTGTCTAACGCTAATCGTTGTATTAAAATAAGTCGTCGTCTGATGTTCTTGTGAAATGCTTTATATAATTTACACAAATAGAAACAAATAGAAAGATTAACTAGTAAGCTTCAGGTATTAAGGAAAGATAATGTGATATAAAAAACTAATAACGCACGGCAAATTGGTATAAAAATATTCTTTCAAACTGCATACAAACACGAGACAAAATGAACATAAAAGAAAACAAAACAATTAAATAAACAAATAAAAAACACTACCATTTCAACACGGTAATGCTGATACAGCTTTTTAGCAAAAAAAAATTTGAAGCAATAATTTAACAGTAAGATTCCCAACCAAAATGCTGTACGATCGGCCAAATTCTCCACCTTTTTCAAGCTATTACGTAAGACTTCTTCTGATTTTCTGACCCTTTTTCCTTCTCATCACTTTCGTTCTTTGATTTCGTTCCGTTTCAATGCGAATATGTGTGCTGTTGCACATCTTCTTGCCCACTTTTTATACCTCCATTACCTACTGTTACTGCCGATTTCTTTTGGTTTCACTTTATCTCATTTTTGCTCACGCTCCTTCCATTGGCTTCTGCTGTTATCTGCTCTTACTGCTAGGTCAACATTTGCTTATATGTGTTTTGACTTGTTCCGACCAACTACCTTCGCTTCGCTGGATCGACTCGACGCTCCCAATGTGCGAATTATTCTAGCGTTTCCATGTTGTTGTTTTCTACTCTTTTCGCTGTTAGCTTACGTTTCGTAATGACTTTTCTCCTTTGCACATTACACGTTTCGCCGTTTTGACTTTGAACTTGAGCCCAACCAGGTTCGATCTTGACAGCATGCGAATCTTTTATTTTCGCTGTTGCCTTTTTAACCGCTTCACCGGCGTGTACGCTTAAGCTGGTTGCTATCTTACCATACTTTATTGCACAACCGCTGTTCGTGTGCGTTTACAAGTGTTCCGCGCTGGCATGCAATGGTGAAGTAGATTATTGTGTCTTCTCCACCATTATGGTTATGATTGTGCGCTTTCGTCTGCTCCAGCAGTCGATCTGCACTGTGCGGCATTTACTGGTAAAGAGATACGTGATGTTTTCTACAACTTTTGCTTCATCTTTGCGAATTTTCCTTTCGGTGTGCCCATTCGTCCAGGTGGACACACAGGGCAGCAGTTAACCGTTTCGCAAAGTTGCAAAACTTGTTTCATTCGTATCAAGCTAGCGTCTTCTATTCGCCAGGGTTTGAAATATAACCTCGAACCCGGTACGCTAGTTTTATGGACCGCACTGAAGATGGTAGTTTGGTGTGATTTTTCTTGTGGGTAGTGAGGTCAGATAACAGGTAAATCTATTGCATGAATGAATCTACATTAAAAAGACATGTTTGAGACTTGCTGAATACGATCGATGAAAACAATTAAATGAAAAAAGCCTATGTTGTGTATACCATACGAAGAGCATTTTTATTCATTGTTAAATCCTCATTTATATATTTAATGTTTGAACTTGTAAATATGGATTAAAATGAAACCAATTTTACCATTACAATTCCAAATACTTCCATTAGACACATTAAACATTACGTACTACATTATAATTCTAATATTTCCCTTCACTTCTTTTTTATCTATTACAGCGAAAAACAAACGAACCCTGTAACAAACTGGAAGCCGATTATATCGCTAGCTCCATCATAGTAAAAAAAAAAACATAAACTCCCTGGAGCCGAAGATAAAAATGAACCAGATAAAACAATTGCAGCGCTCAAATCTACCACCGTGCGCCATTCTTTACATTTGTAACACACAAAAATCAACCCCCAACGTAACACGCACGCAAAGAGGGCAGCACCAAAGTGGCGAAGAAGTAGGCCACCGCAAAGAAGTCTACCGAAACTGTGGCGGCACAAAGAGTGGTGCGAAAACGAAGACATAAAAAACAAGTCCCCTGACCACGTTCCACCCGGAACGAGCAAGAACGATGTATCAAACGATTGATCGTCCCAGAGAGAGAGATGTGGTAATTTCAGGCAAGCAGGCCTGCCAGCAAATTGCAAATACCTTGAACTTGTAACGGAAGAGCGATGAATGGCGCAGGCAAAAGAAGTGAAACCATTGGTGTTACGATAGGTGTGGTGCCGTGCCACCCTTCCTTCACACTTCCTTCCCACTGATCACCAGGTTCCAGCGTCTTCAGATGAAAGCGAAAGAAGTACCCAAGGAAATATTGTGTGTTTGCGCCATACTGCGAAGGAAAGAGCGAGTCAAATGGTTCCAGATGTCTTTATGTGCCACAACAGCGAGTGGGGTGGAACGATAAGGTGAATGTTGGGGTAACAGCTGCTACACTCCCGGCACCCCAACCTACCCGGTGTCGTGTGCAACGAGCAGTGGAGCAAGTTGAAGAGAAAAAAAACCAGGGGAACCAGATAATGTGCCATAGTTGTTAAACTTGAACTTGAACGTGAAACGACTCGTTCGACGGTATCACCAACATGCGCACAGCTCACCAGCAAGTGTTGCGATAGTATTGGTGGCAGCACGATGATGGCCCCCACTCGTTCTGTTGCTGCTCCACATTATCCCGGTTCTGTTTCACCTCACCCCAGGGGTCTCTTTCGAGCACATACGGCCGTACATTGAAACACACACAAACACCCATAGCGAAGCGCAGAACGTGCCAACCGAACACTTGTCTCCATACGAACTCACCACCCTCAACCCCGGGGCAAAACGTGAACACGAATGGGGATGATTCATTTGGTTTGGTCTCCCCTTTCTGGCTGCCAACAGTTGAGTGCCGAGCGGGTGAGTGTGAGTGCCCCACGGTTACATCACATCAGCAGCGATGAGAATGGAATATGTCCAACATTGGAACAGCTTTTCAGATGGTTTGATCATGAAATGCGCTGTTTATTTGGTTCACTGTTAAAACATTTTCAGCCCCCATCTACTGCTCTACTCCTGCCACCATCCATCCCAGCTGTGCTCTAGTTCGTCCACCACACAAACACACGAAAAACTACTGTCTACCAATTAGAAACAGCACGTGTATGGCCGGGCGTGAAACGTGACTCGTGAGTCACACGGCAACATCGACAACAACCGCTAATGGCACTGTGTTTGGCGTCATGTGGGAAGCGATTGCGCAAAAACGTGAGTGCAAAACATCCTCCTCCCCCACCTCAAGCAGGCCACAAAAGGGCAGGAATCGTCTTCGTTCCGGTTTCATCACAAAGGGCCTCCCGCGAGTGGTTACGAAACGCAAGTTTTGATATTCAATATGCAGCGAAGATCGCACTCGAAACAAATCGAGCAAGTGTATCTCGTACGCAGGGTCAACGGAAAAAAATTACATAAATGTGAATTCGTAATTTTATTTGCCTGCTGTCTGGTGAATTCCAAAAATATTATCTTCTTTTATTTACTAAGTCATTATTAAATTTCATTGAATTTATTTATTTTTTATATTTTAGGAAAAGAACTCTACCGGCATTCGAGCTGTTGTTCAATGTTCGCTTATCAAACAAGAACCCTCGGCCACTGGGATACTCCTTGTGCTCGCTGTGTATTTTGATTCAAACTAGTGAACACATCTGGTGGTATCTCAGTGGCCGGGCTGAGTTCACACTGCACCGGGGAATGCATCACCGAAGGCAGAAGACGGGTTTCCTTCAACAACAACGATCATCGATCCATTAGATGAGTACTACAAATCGACGCAGCGCAGTGTACAAAGTACATTTTCGTGCGTCAGGGAAATGAGTGACTCGAGTCAGAACTCGGGAAAACTAAAAGCTTTCCGTGGAAAGCTTCTAGTAGGGTGCCGACGATGAACAATGTACATGCATTTCACCCTATCGTTACCTTTCATTCAAACCGATGGAAGATAGTACGCGGTTGCTCTAGTCTCTAACCGTTGCAAGTTGTATACAAATTTAAATCTGTTAGTTGTGTACAATAGTATCAGAATAGTTTTCCTTTACATTAGCAGAGCAGGGCGTATTTCCCTTTCCGATGCGATTACCCTAGACGGAAAGGTAGCTTGGAAAAATAGCTCAAATTAACACTCGATCGTATCAGCCTAAAAGTATGCAATCCGCATGACACACTGTTTAAATTTAAATTCTTCGCAAGCAGCAAGGGAAATAATCGACCGTTAACACGATTTTGTAATTCAATTGTTTACAGCAAATTATTTCAATATTTTTTAAGTTGCCATTCATGTATGGCTTCTAGAGAAGTTATTTAAAGCATTTGTACTAATATGCTGATCCCCGCTGCATATGATTGGTTTGAACAACCATCTGTTCTGTATACCTTTTAGGAAAAGGTTAAAACGAGCGATTTTTTTGTTCACACAGGCACATCCCCGTGGTGATGAATAATTAATTTAACTATCCCAACCAAAAACACTTCGATCCACCTCTCCTCTTCACGTTCTCTTGGTACTCCTGCGCTGGCCGAAATCGCTGAACAAACAAGCCTGCCTACTTGGCAAGTGCAATTATTTTATGTAATTACGATTTATTTTTATCAACACGAACACACACCATCGTGCCCCATCTCCACCACCGGTGGGCACCACAAAACCTACGAGCTGTACTATGTGCATCTCGGCTCGGGTCCTTGCAGCTTCCACCACTGACGTGGATGTGGGAGCGCTGAAAAACCCGGTCAGCAGCGGGGTGGTTGGTTTTAATGCATTAGACGCAAGGTGGATTGTGGTGCGATGGGTGCTGCAGCGTCGAATGCAGCAGCAAGCCGCGCACGGGCAGCGAGTATGGCACGTAAATGGCATGTTTGTGCCAAATCTTCATCGCGACACTTTCGACCTATCACCGATGCCGAGGACGATCTTATTTTCGTATACGTCACACGTCCTCCCCACATGCACACCCCTCGCATACCTCCGGAAATGTTCTCACGGTGAACGATTTTCTTTTTTCTCGACGACGAAAGGTCTCCTTCGGTTTACTTCGCAACACTTCTCTCAAGCTTGTGTGCGTGTTTGTCTGAACTGTGGAGAACATTTGCGGAATATTGATAATCGTTATTAATCTATCGAAGGAGACATTTTGGTGACATAGTATGCACGAGTTACGCAGGGTTCTGTACCCCCTTAAATACATACACACACACACAATCCGCGTGCGTGTGGTTTCCAATGCAAATGGCTTTCGGGTGTTAAATGCGCTGCTTTTAATTTGCCTACATCGGCATACGGCTGTTGCAGGTCGGCAGAGGTTATGAGATTTCGTCCGATGCAAACATTCATCTACAAGGCTTGCACTTGGCAGAAAATGGGGAGATGGTGGGGTAATGCAGTAATGCAACTACCATACTAAACATCGAGAAAAGAAGTTTTGCTAAAAATATCCGCCACATGGTTTTGGTAGGAATGGATGTGGGCGTGCGTGTGTATCCGGGTAGGTTTTCGAGCAAGCTAGAGCGAGGGTAGGTTAGTGACCATTTGATGGCAACTGATAGTTCGGACTAAAATTAGTATTGGTCAAATGCAGCATTATTTTTAATCTACTAAACAAATGAACTGTATGTTCTGTTTTCGTCCTTTTTGGCAGGTATTTGTGTTATTTCTGTGAGTTCATTGAAAACATTTGCCAAGAAGTTAAACTAAACCACTTTTTAAATTGATCCAAAATCGCCTTCAATGTGCGATGAATGAATGGTCAAAATTAGAAATAAAAAAAATTGTAAAAGCAATAATTCGATTCCTCAAAGTAATAAATTCTTAAAGTATCCCATATGCAAATTTTGAAACATTATTGGGCAGTTTGCCAAAAACTATAATTCTCCCACTCACACACACACATTACTCCACACAGTGTGTGGCAGCTTCCATTTTGAAGAATACTAATTTTCGGGATGGTAAGCTTTGTGTGTTTTCGGTACGATCGACAATCGCGATCGCGCTTTCTCCAGCCATCGGTTCAGCAACAAGCGACAGGCCTGTAAATTTATGGACCGTGGAGTTTGCAGTTACTAAGCAAACGGTACGCCACTCGCTTCACCGCAAAGCGCACTTAGTGCACACCGTTTGATACTGCTGAGTGATTTTCTCTATGCACCAGAAAAAGTGCATCGAACGGCGGGATCGCACATGCATTGAAGGTCCCGGATCGCGGGTATTGTCCGTGGCCGTGTGCCACAATGATTTATGCACGATCGACATGAGGGAGGTGAGTAGAGGCCTCCACTTTTTGCATGCAACACCAACGTACTTTTGGTTGGTGTGTTGTTACACTTGTGTTAGGTCTCTTTTTTTCTATCTTTTTTTACAAAAGATAATGTGTTTGATATGCAACCGGAGGGAAACCGTAGCGATGTAGGATGACTGTAGCCTTAACTGCTGCATTCCGACAGACGTTTTGTTCGCAGGTGGAATTCCTACCGGGTGGAAGGTGGTGCTATGCGTATTGTTTCACGGTCACAGTCATATGGAGCGTTTGTCTAGTCGTTGCCAATGCCAGCAGATCACTGCAAAGGACACATCGTTAACGCTAACTCAATCGATGTATAGAATGCTCAAGATGATTATTTACAGATTTTTTTTTGAATATTATTCCTTTTTTTCTTCTCAGGTATTCTGGCACTTCAATAATGCAACACTTTCGTGGAAGGTGCGCAACAGCAAAACTCTTGATGAAACCAGTAGAATCAACATCTGTACAGGTAAGTGCAAAGTTTTTTTTTACTATTTTAAAATTGTTTTTTATTAACTACTTAAAACCAAACCGTGTTTTAGGAATGTTTCTTGATCAGATTGCGTGGATTGCAGTTTTAAAGATTGGTTTATTTAACGTTTAGTATCAATGAAATATCCTTCTACTGTTCTTAAAATGCTCTTCACTGCTGCTGTCGTTACTGCTGTACGGCCCCCTTTGGCTCTAAGAACCTTCTTTATTAATACCAATCTTTAGTCGACCAAAGATAATTACTATCGAGACTTTTTCACATGATTGTCTTCGTCACACCTATTACCAGACACTCAATAAGCTGTTGCGACAAGCATCATGGGGTGACGATCCTATTTGGTCGGGCGCACCTGACACAGTGTGTCTCCGAAGGGAAAGTGTTTCTAATCCAATATCCTCCAACAAACGACAGTTAAAAGGGCGTGAGACTATTCTCCACCACGTTGGCGGATTTTCACTTATGATAGCGACAAAGAAATGCCACCAGAACACATTTAATTGCATGGCATTGAGCTGCCCTTGGGTGAGGGTGTGCAGTAGGATAAGGGAGCAACATTTTCCTCGCTTCCCTTCACACTGCTCACCCGGACCCATCCCTCCGATCCAAATGAACTAAAGTTTAGTGCACTTGTTGCGGATGGAGTTAGTCCGCTAGGGCACGGGCGTCGGCTTAGTTTTATGCTGTCTGATGTACTAGCGGGAATTTTCCTCCCCCATTTAGCGCCCACCCACCCTATGGTTAAGGGCGCAAAATAAGGTATCGTACAGTGCCGTGTTCCGTTTGATTCACTCCATCGCCCATTGGAAACTAGAGTGAGCGCATTACAATCTTTTTTTTTGTTGTGTTGTAGCTTCCACCATTTGGCAGACGCGCAAACGCATTCACTAAAGCGATGATTGTTGTGAAGAGCGGTGGAGACGGTGCATTGCATTATCGGTGCAACAACAGAAGCGCTTGTTAATTTATGAGAGGAAAGAAAGGGGTATTGGTGGTGGTATGATGGTTATGGTGCAAAAATAGTAATTGTGAAAGTACAGTAGAAAATGGCGTTACATGTTCTGCTGCTTCTAATTGTCGGTAGCATTTGAAGAAAAGGATAAAATGATTTTTTTTAACACAAACCATAACTCGTTCAAACTAAGCATTCGTAAGCAGAAGAGTGTTCGTCACGAGTTCGTCTTTGGTTGAGCTTTGGATTTATTTATTCTGTGTGCAGTATGATTGAAACGATCCAACTTCTATAACATCCATCAAGGTATAGAAGACAAAAATAGCACGCATTCTAGTGATCATTTATAATTTGCATCACTGCAGTAGCTGAAGAAGCATATGAGATAATATAGAATTACTCATACCATAATTTTTCTCTAATAGCCCTACAGGGCATCAACATAATTATCTAAAGAGATCTGCATGAACCATTGTCCCCTGCAGTTTCCAATTGATTCATTCATTAGTGCACAATTTTAAACTTCGTCCAATTCACCCACCGTGGGCGAAAATCATGATTTAGGTGGTACCAAAACAACGCATCATCATACGTTCGACTCGTTTGACATACATGGCCCCGTTGCGTAAAAGTGCACAGCGCCGACAGCGACTCGCCCTCTGCGCGTATGTCCATGTGATTGTGCGCGCGCGTAGTTTTGCCGTTTTTTTTTTTTTGTTTTGTTTGGGGTATTGGTTGGTTTTCTTTCTGTTGTGCTTTCCTACGAGTGCATCTCTCACCGTGTGCAACCCTGCTGCACATTAGATCATCGCCTGCTGCTCGCCATCGTTCTACCATTCGCGGCGTGCGGCGAAACAATCCCCCAGGAAGGGTTGTCCGATCCGGGGACGGGACGTGAGAATGCAAACGCTCTAAAAACCTCAAACTCTCAAGCTGCTAGCCCTATCATCCACTCCAACGCCCGGTTGCAGCATTTGCACCACCCGAGAAAGAGAAATGCATTTACGTTGACGTTAAGTGTTTTTAGAGGAAGCAGTACGATCGAATCGGTATAGAAATAGGGAACGGGAGATCGCACCAGGGACAGTTTTTTTTGGGAGTGCATTGTCTGGTGCACTTCCTCCACTGTTCTCGCAGCCCCCCACTCTAGTGGATCCGCTACGCAACGGAACAATACCGAAGCGAGAGAGAATGCCGAGTGCAGCGATCGTAAACGGGAAAGCGCTAGAAGCGGAGAATCAAAAATCATCCCCTAGGGGGGGAGAGAAAGAGGACGGAAAAGAGAGAGAGAGAGAGAGAGAGAGAGAGTGAGAGAGATCAAGTGTACTGTTAAGTTTTCTAACTGCACATAGAGGCAAAACAAAAGAAAATGAAATACGCAACGGCGTTAGGTAGGCCGCAAGGTGCAAATGAGCCGGGATTGGGTAAAATATGTTAATAATTGCATTTAAACAATTTCTCTACCTTTCTGGCCCTCTTCGCATCGTTTTGCTTATCGCGAGGAACTCGATGGTATTCTATCGAAATTAATGTTCCAGTTACACTCGGAGAGCATGGGATGAAGATCATGGCCCAGGTTACGCGGGATATCAGCCTGTCTAATGAACCGTTGCTACTGGATTTCTCCACTTTTCGCGGGCAATTATGATTCATTACCCGCTCACAGTGCATTCAACGTGTGCTATCTGTTGATCTTCAATCTGTGAGATAGTTCCCTTTTTGTCTGACGTTGAATTTTTAATACGGATCGATTGCGCTCCAATTGCGCACGAAATTTGCTCCTCAGATTAAGCAACTGTAAGTAGCACTTCTTGCTGATCGATAGGCGGTGTAAGGTTCCGCAATTCAGTTCCATGGCTCACTTGTACCGTGACAGCTGTGTTTGTGTGTTACGTCTATGGAATGTCAAAGCCAGGGTGTGTTTTGATTTGTGTGATGCATTTTAATGAACTCAGTCGCAGCGTAGAACAATTGCTCGTTGGTGAGATTGAACGAGGTGTCTTATCACCACTAATCGCTTCGCGATCATTTGTTCGCTGAAACGCTACCTCAGCATCAACTTTATTTATTTAGCTCAAGTGTGTTCCAACCAGAAAAACACGTAAATTTATCTTACAAACAAACTGCACCAGTTCGATATCGCTTCGACCACTGAAAATTGTCCGCAAAGAAGCGTAACGAATTCTCGGAACGCAAGCAGCGCAGAGCAGGCGAGCTTTGTTTGGTGTGCCGTTGCATTTTCCACCCTTTCGTACGAGCAACCGAACGTCGAAAGCCAACAGCCGAGAAAGCATTTTCCAACCACCACCAGCGCGGCAGGGACCGACGGATTTTCCCCGAAACGGCGAGGAAAAGTGTATGGGAATGCAAAGGAAAAACATGTACAACGCCGATACAGGGCGACACGCAAATGCAAAGCAAATCGCATACATTCGTTTGCCTTTTTCCCGCCAGCCGGGGAAACTTTCACTCGGGCCGTTTTCACCCGACAGAAACCACGACTTTTTCACGGTGTTTGAGTGTCGGAACAATCATGAACCGATTGCGAATTGGAACGCGGAGCTTAGGGGGGTACACTATGGCGGGAAGGAACGGGGTGGCATGAGTTCCTCCACCACCATCAAGCGACACTCTTCAATGACAGTGCAACGAAATGGGGTACAAGCGCGTGGGAGAGAGGAGGGAGGGTGTTGGTAAGAATTTTCCGACCCCATCGTAAGTGCGCGTGCTGCTTTTTGTATTATTTTTAGTCGCGCTTATCCTTCGCCTCGGAATGTTTCAGTCAGTATCGTGTGTGTCTTCAGCCTGTTCTCTCTCTTGCGAAGTGCGAATTGTTTTGATATTTTTCACACTCAAACAAACGGGGTGAAATTTGGATGCATCCTCTTTGGTTGCATTGGTCACGAATCGATCATGGTCGATCACGTGGATCGACGGAGGTTCGGAAAAGCCAGGACGGTGGGTCCCAAGATTCTGACCATCAAGTTTGAATGGCCACCACCACCACCACCACCGAAAGCTGCACGAGAGTATGTTGTGCAGCAGTCGGAAGACAGCTGAGAGCAGATTCTGTCGACTTTTCGAATTCGGATTTGGTTGCTCACTGCGATCGCGGTTCGGCCCTTTGCTGCGACCATTGATGCAGAGAAGGGACCAGCACAAGGCATCTCTATCACACGCTCTGTCTTTCTCTCTCCTTCTCGCTCATTCGTAGTAGCAATCTTCATCCGTAGCTCTGACTCTCGGTTTCCTCACGGTTCGCGGTTCGCGTATCGATGGACGGAGATAAATCCGTTGTTCTGCGCACGGATGGAGAACGAGAGAGAGGGAGAGAGCGAGAGAGTGAGAGAGCAGAGTTTGAATGTGTGTTTGGGCGAAATAGAGAGGGCAGGCTATTTAGTACGCATGTATGCGCGCACTTGAAAGCTATTTACCCGTTAGTGCGCGGCCAGGCCATTTCAGTGCTTTTCCACTTGGCACCCCGGCAAGGTGTGTGCCGTACGCTCCCACATAATACAATCCGCCCAGCACAAACACGTTCGCGCTCGCCAAACACACACACACGCATGCACACAATAAAGACGTGATCGAGAAACATGGAGGCACCTGTAGAGCGCGCGCGAGACACCCCCCACGGGTGCAAGGAACGGTTGGTCCGGTGGCGGTGGCTCAGCTGTTGTGTGCGCGCGTTCCCATCCGTCAGTTGGCCGCGATCTCTGCTGGGATGCGCTCGTCTTGCTGCACGCTGCAATCATTGGCACGCTACCGGATTGGGTGAAGTTGGGCAACTGCTTGGATTCGCAACTAACACCCCTGACCTGCCCAAACTGCGGATGGATGCGAAGTTGGATCCCAGCCCTGCGGTAGCTTCGGTCAACAGTTCCAGGAAGCGGTTGCATAGTTTTCGCACTTCATCCCCGGAGAGGAACTTCAATTACGCGCAGTACAATACGATCGCCGTGCCTGTCTGCCTGCTAGTGTAATTGCGAAGATCCGGCAGATCGGGGTTTCTCACTCCCTTTATTGCAACGTCCGAGTGTTCGAGTGTGTGTGTGTGTGTGTGTGAGTGTTTTCTGTGACTGTTCAATTGTGGTCGCGCGGGGCCACGTGAAACTATTCAAAGAGGGTAGGGAATTTCGCAACGAACGGTGGATAGTTTTTTGGTGCTACTATGACGCACCGCGATAGACCCACGAATCCATTCTTTTCGGATGGATCGAATCGATCGGTGTACATATCGTGCGTGTTTGTGTGTGCGTGCTGGTGAAGCTGGGTATCTCAGGTACCCGCAGGATACAGGATGTAAAAGGAAGCGGCCACTGTTGAAGCGTTTTTTGTTTTACACGTATTTTTTCTTCAAAAAGCGCTGACGTGTTGGAAGCTTCGTCCCGTAACCTATTTCGCATGGTGCACCCTTACGGGGGAGACTCGAAAGAGCAGCATCTAGCTAGCAAGATGTGATCCGTGTCACTATTAAACATTCACGTCAAACGTCATCGTCAGCATCATTCGTTAGTTGGCAGATAGTAGTAGTAGTAGTAGTAGTACGACTTCGATTGCCGGTGGTTTGGTGACACTGGTGGTATCTGGACATTCTCCACCAGTATACGGAACCCCGAGCGGTTCACAAACAGGAATTGATGTCCCCTGATCTTGATCTTCGTGATCATGCGTACGAGAAGCATGTCGAACCTGACACACACCTTTTCACAGTTGATGATATAACACCGGCCCGCTCTCTGCCCACTGATGGCAACGTGGACTAGGAACAAACAAACAAAAAAACAACACACATCACAAACCACTTGGCCATTTGCTGGCGATTCAACGATTTTACAATCGTCACACACAACAAGTTTGGCTCATCAGCGTCGATGTGTGTGGCGTTCCAGCGACGTTTCCTTATCGCTTTCTCCTCCACCGAGAGTTGTCGCACACTCGGGCGGGTTTTTCACGCGATTCTCCACAACACAGCGTCCGGTACGCGACGTGTTGTGCCTCGTATTCCGACGTGTCAACCGCTCTTTTGGTTGTTGGTATGCCGTTGTTCAACCCCGTTGCTGTGTGCATCGTGTTGCATCCTGCTGTGTGTCGATGCAACTGCTTGTGGCCACACACACACATACAGTTTGATAACGCACACCAGCAAGTGGGGAGAGACTTTTTGGAGTACGATCAGATGAAATGAAGGCCACCGGGGTTTGAGCAGTTGAGACATTTTGACCTGCAGCTAGTAACAACCACTGGAAAGCAATATTAAACGTTGCAGGTTTGCAAAGGAAAACCCCCAGCAAGAAAAAGGTTGCCGAAAAAAAACCGGAAAATGGAGGAAACACAGAGCGAGAGTTGGATGGACCGCGTGGACAAGTAGTTGGCGTTTATTTTCACTGCTCCACTGTTGCCTAGCGGTTTGACGGTGGGAAAGAACATAACGAAGGAGGGGAAAATTAGGTCGGTGAAAAGTGTGTAAACGTGTGTGTGTGCGTGTGTTTGATGTATTTTTGTATGACCACGATCGTACGGTGGTTTTGTTTTTTGGATCTTCGGAGCGCTACCGTTTCGATTTTGTACCGCGTGGAAAAGCGGTACACGGTACAGATTCGTCGTTCGATTGCACAAGGCCCCCCGGCCGGAGAAGCCCGTGGGATGGAAAAGAAATTGGTCAACAGTACGCGAGTGGGGAGCCGTGCGTGTGCAAGATGATCGTCGCTCATGTTTGACCAACGCGTTTCGTCAGCGCCATGTTCGCCACGGAACAATATATAAATGTATTCCACGGCACGTGAGATATGACGAACCGGTCGTAGCGAAGATCGTAGCGTTACACCTTTCGCATCACGTCTCGATCTGCTGCTACTGCTGTATGATGTTTATTTTCTCTTTCAAAACGTGTCATTTCGTGTGAGTGAGCTCCAAAAGCCTTTTTTTTGTCCCCCCGGAAGGTTGAAAACAACCGTCACAATCGAACCGCTCAAGTACTGGCCTGTTGAGAAAGCGTTTTTTATTTTGCTGAGGATACACAAAGACTGGCATCTAGAGCACTTCAACCAGGATAAGCTGGGATGGCTGCCTAGCTGCTCGGTAGTTAGCACCGGAGCTCTAATTGAGATCGCGAATCGGAATCTATCCGCGCCGTAGCTTACAGAAGAAACTGATTTAGAAAATACTAGATTGATGTAGGGTATATACGGCTGGTTGGATTGCTTAAACGAACCATTGCAATAGGACTTTGGTGGGATACGCATCGATCATAATGTTTGAAATTGTCGCAATGGTATAATTGCTAACTAAACCACCAAACAACACTACACAATTTCTCCTCGTTCGCGCAATGGATCTTATTACATCAGAACCGTCAAGGTTCCACAGAGTTTCTCTCTGTGCGTGTGTATGTGTGTATTAGGGCTTTTCTAAATAAAGCCCTAGCTCCCTACACGTTTTCTACCAACCCGGGGGGCTAGACGCGTTTACCGCGTGCAGTGGTGGGAACAAGGGGTGGCGACGGAGGACTGGGAAGCGAGGCAGGAAGTAGGAATGCGAAAAAAGCAGCCTTCAAACGGCGGTGCAACTCGTCATGTAGTCAGGCCCGGTGTGCAAAAATTGTGCAATAGCAAATGAAGGTCAGTATGTTGCAGTTGCAGTGGCAGACGTCGGCTGCCACTTACGCTGCTGTGAGTGTGTCTGTCAGCGAGATATGCCATCCGCTCGCGCTGGTGTATATTCGAGTGCTTGGGGAGGGGGCGGTTAAAACAAAACCACACTTTTAGTATAAAGTGTAGAGGGCAAAAAAAAGCAAGAGAAACCCCTTTACATCCGTCCAATATCCGCTACCGTGCCTGGGTGGACATGCAGCCTATAGCGGTAGAACATTTTTAACAAAAGCGTTCTGATAGTCGGAAGCCATTTTTATTGTTGTATGTGTTTGAGCGTTAGTGTTTGATGTATCCAGGCAGAGGAGGATGCATTGTAACGAGCACACTTTTTTTTCTAATCCCATTTTTTTCCTATGCAATTTTCTTCCAATTCTTGTTCCTGTTCCTCGTCGCATTTTTAATGCGGAAATGTATGCAAAAGACCTTCCACGATTCAAGCAGCCAGCCCCACTCTACCACCCAAAACATTCGACCATATTAATTGGAAAGGTGCACGAAAGATTCGTTCGACTGGCGGTGTCTAGCTGGCATTGGGTGGGCATTGTCGAGTGGTTCATGATATGTGCCACCGACCACCCCTTCATTGTACGATCGAGCTGTACAAAAAAGCGGGTTAGTAGTGGAACGCCTAGGCCCCGTGCACACGCGTTACCAGTGTGTACGGGGTGGGTGGACTGTGCAGGAAACGGGGTGATAGGGCACGTCGAACCGATATGTGTGTCGGAAGCCGTCATCGAGAAGCCGTTTGGGAAGTGGGAAGTCACACGGTTCTGAGTGTGTGTGTGTGTGTGTGTGTGTGTGTGTGTGTGTGTGTGTGTGTGTGTGTGTGTGTGTGTGTGTGTGTGTGTGTGTGTGTGTGTGTGTGGGAGGTCAATGGGGAGACACAACCTTGCACAAAGTCGTCCTAGATGTTGAATGTGCAGCCACCGTGGGGGGGGGGGTTGTTGGGATTCGAGGGAACACCTACAACATCGGTTTGAGAATGGCACACGATGACAACCGAACGGTGGCGATGGATGGTTTTCCCTTTTTTTGCTTTGCTACTTGATTTCGCTTAGAGCTTGTGTCCAAAATAAGCCAGTGCAACTAGGGCACCACTAGAACACACTCGAATGTGTTCGTATTGGGGTTTTTTTTCGCCAACGGTTCCGCAAAATGCATTGTGAATTATGCAAAGTGCAAGAATTTTATTCCACTGACCACGGTGACATGTATTTGTTTTTAAATGCATTTTGATGTACCGGACTGGCAAGAAATTCGATAAACGATTATTGCTATTTAAAAAGCATCTCGTCGCCTCGTCTGGTCAGTGCGAAGGGATGAGTTGCGAAAGAATAAAGCCAGCATGAAGGACAGAAGCGTCCCGCACCAGTGTGTGTTGGCAAATGTCCCACCCCATTATGGATCCTTTTTCGGTCTGGTGCTGCGCGCTACACTGGCTGCAAGATGCATTTGTCCTTTTTGCACAATGACGCATCGTGACATTATGTAGGCGAGTTTCCTTCGGACATCGCACATCCTTGAAGTGTTATTGGCAAATGCTAAAAGTGTTAGCCAAAGCGGCCAACGATTTAACCTCCGCCTTTGGCAATCAAATCCCGTTTTGTCTGCTCGTTATGTAAAACTTGGCAGTTGGTTTGTCTTTTGCCAAGGGAACGATCACATATTTTCACTGTCTGGCAAAGAGAGCAGAGTTTTCGTGAGCGTGTGTGCGCCAAGTGCCCCACAAACGGCTAACTGATTTGAGTCATACAGTTGCACACAAGACGTCAGTGGTTTTGGAGACATTCAACCACGCATAAAAATAACTAATCATTCTCGGAACCGAGGGCTATCGTTATCAAACTTTACAACACAATATGGCGGCCTGTTATCATTGAAAACGACTCTTCGATGGTGAATTTCAAAGGTCGTCACCTAGATTTTATCGTGACGCTTAAAAACAAACCCCCTTTTTTCTTAAATTTTGCTGGATAGGAAATTTGCAAGAATGTAACCATGAGCAAGCATCATGCAACAGATAAACGCGATAAAGCGAAGGTGCTAACTGTGCGTGATAAGATAAGACACACACGACCGATTAAGGGTGTGTAGTGTAGTGGTGTAGCAGGCCGACTGTAGCTAGGCTACATGTATTTTATGCTAGAACAAACACCCGAAACCGGACCTCACATCCGGATTGATCTGGCTGGATGGAATTTTTTGGTGGGTTATTTTATTTCATTTTTTTTCGTGGACTTGAAACGTGTTGCATGCCTCCCATGACAGTCAAAGTGGTACGGAAAGCGGTTATCAGGCGCACATATTAAATAATGGCCCAGTCAGGGGAAAAGGTACAGTGTCCCGACGTGGTGTTATCGCGCGATGAGACGACCCTTATCTGCCTGGCGGGTAAAACAATGAAGCTCGCAACGCGTGGCAGTGTGTTCCGATGCACACTAGACAGGCGACATGCCGCCATTCTAATCATTGTCTCGCGTATGTGTGTGACACCAAACAGACACACTCAGACGCCCGGACGGGCTGATCATTTGTGGAACGTGAAGAACGGAACTCCCGTTACAGTAACCGATCGGGCGGGCGAACCTGTAAAATGTAGGTGAAACAATGCCGCACCCCGAATCGGACAGCTGTGTAAAGGGGAAGCAACACACCAATCCGTTGTTTCGGATTTCAAACGGCAGGTTTCGATTCCCCAGCGTTGTGTTGGGTACCGTTTGGTACCGAAAGCTGGCACAAGGCAAAGGAAGAATTGATTTTGACCATCTTGTCTAGCCAAGTGAAATGGACGGTGAAAGATCCACATCCAGCCTGCACTATCGCGCTTGCGATAAGCTCCGGAGTGACTCACTGTAAATCCAAACCAAACCAGCCCAATTTCAGTCTTCCGGCTTGCGGGTGGATGGAAAGAACGGAAGCTATCATTGGAGGCGAGGGATGTAACTGTAGGTTTCGCAAGCTGACGTCAGCTGTGGGGTTGGTTGGTGAGAGCATAGGAGCTCTTATGACCGTTTCTCATGAAGGGAGTAGGAACGAACAACTACCACCCAGACAACCCTTACCGTAGCGAGAAAGCAAACCGTTCTACACCGAAGATGGTGCGTAATTTTAAAGCATAATTATCATATTATGATCCATCTGCCGTTGGGGCGTATGTTGCTTTCGTACTGCGGTGGGTGAAAAGCGGACTCATCCAACTAGAACACCGACGCGGCGTTCGTGTACCGCTAATCGTATGTGTGTATGCCGGGTGAAGTTAGCGGCAAACGGTTTTTTTTTTTTGTACCATAGCGGGTTTGTTTGGATGAGGAAACCAGCCTGCCGGTAACATGTACTGCTGGCTCGGCTCATGCACATTCCAATATAACCTAATACTCATGGTTCGATAAGCGAGCGCATGATAAAGACGTGCACTTCCTAATGTAAGCTGCTAGAATTATGGTGAAGAAGAAAACGGGTTTTCCTCGAGCCTTTAGCGAAATGAACTCCGATGATGTTCAATAAACCGCATCAAATTGCGTTATCGCGTTACCCAAATGCTGGTGCTGGTTCACTGGTAACGGAGTAGCCGTGTACTAGACTCGTAACTGTGCTTGTGTATTATTCAACTTATGGTTGAATTGAACTTATGGTGAGGTTGCATACAGGTGCAGTGGTGCCAATGGTATGCACTGGTGGCCTTGTACATTAGGTTAGGTCACCCAGACACTCCAGACAAGGAAGCTGCTAAAAGCACGTGTTTGATTAAGTGTAGCTTCCTTACTTTTTCAATTAACCTTGAAGATACAAACGATGGTGTGTATCTCACATGAAACCGATTTGGCAATTGGGTAAGGAAGCTAATAAAATTAAAGCTTTCTGTAAAAGGATACGTTTCCTATAAGGGAATGGTGTTGGATCAACCGAAGCAGCAGTAATTTCCAATAATGGAGTACTATTAATACTAACAAAAATACACAAAGAAGTGCTATATGCTACAGGTGCATACGCAACAAGTACTTAAAATGCAACACAAGATTGTGTGGATGCTCGAGGGTTTGGCTTAACGTTGACAACCATCCAACCGGCTCCCTCTCTACGGAATTGCTTTGTTGCAATCCAGGTGACGATGGTAGTATGAAGGTAATACTTTGTACTTCAATTTGTATTAGTGTTGCATAATACACTACGATCTGTGACATTTGTTACCCAAATACTTGAACCCAAAAATTGCTCTGCGAAATCAATTCTCTTCCTGAGGGTTTGTTTATGAGTACTACCATGTGACTTTGCGAACTCTTGTAAATTATAAGAGAACTAATTGAGATAAACGAATGCATCACTCCACCGAATATGCTCCTCTCAGGGTCTCGGGGGTTAGAAATGTGCGTAGAATGCAGTTTCGTGTTGCACAATGCACGACCCACCCTACCGCGTTGGCATTGCACAGAAACCACCACAGGAAGACCCACCACTTGCATTGGTTTGTACGATATACTATGCACCACTTGCACTACCACGAACCTGAGGTGTGTTTGTGTGGGTTTAGACAAGCAAGAACACATTTGTGCACCGGGTAATTGCTTAGCGCTGAGACTAGATGCTCTTACGTCACATGGAACTGAGCAATCGAAGTAGATAATAAGTAGTAGATAACAAATTCTCAATAATGATGCTAACGGTGACGATGACAATGAAAGTGATGCTAGTAACGAAGATGATGATGATAGTAATGAAAGGTTAATAATTCTGGTCGCTACGCTTTCTCTTGGTTGAGTTTTGGGGTACGTGTCAGAGGTGCATTTACATCGAGCTACAGCCGTTAGAGGTATTTGTAAATGCACTATCTGGTACGACATTCCAGAATCGATATTCGTCGTAACGGGAGAGCAAGAGAAGTAGCCGACCCACCGTACCAGAGGGTGAATTCCCCACATGGGATGGGGTTGAAATGTATTTTAAACGTGCGCACGCTGAATCATCGATGCGCGAACTGATTGGCGCACAGCGTAATGACGAGCGTGCCTGTGTGTGCATGTCTGTAGACGGAGAGTTCGAATGCAGTGGTAATGGCGAAAAAAATATTAACATTTATAAATTATTATGGCCAACGACAGCAGCAGTAAAACAGCATCAGACAGCACAACCACGAGCCGTACTTGTGCCTTGAAATGTTTCACTAGCAACAGTTTGCGTGTATGCGTAACTTATCTAAATAAATTGTTTTACAAGCTCTTTGCTTTTCACATCGTTGCTCAATGCCTTGTTAATCCAAAAATTATAATAAAAAAAACTTTTCTTGCATTAAACAAATCACGTCATAAGTAAGAATTTAGTTGCGTTTGACAATTTTATAAATGAGCGAATAAATATCACACTGGTCGACTTAATGAAACTGTTTATTATTTGTTTGATTTTTTGTTAAACGATGCTTTCTCCGCTAAATCGCAACTGATCAAGAAACTATCCGAAAGAAACACGGTAAAGGGTGCATATGCACCCGTGCATTCAAATCCACTCAAATTTCCCATGATTTCCATCTAGCAATGAAATTATCCTTTTGTCGTATAACATAAATACAAGTGATTCTCAATCACATGCTACATTTCTTTATAATAGCTCCTATATAATCATCTCGTAGGATTTTGCAAAGGATGCACATTGGAACTTGGTAGAAGTACTTTGGCCGATTTATTTGGCACCGGCTACGGGGTGTCACCCGTGTGCACACATTAAACGCGACTGCTGACAGTTTCAGCGCTTACAGGTGGGTCTCCGTTGGCAGGCGGATAGATTATTTATAGCCGGTCCGTGTTTCCCGCGCCAGGAACGCTCGATCGGGTTGCATCGCGATCCGGTGTGGTTGCATCTGTTTGCCTACTGTGGCCATAGGTTTTCGACCGACCTTTCGACGCGAAACGACACATGCGCTCGTGCAACGGTGGCAATTCCGAAAATCGAACCTACCGGTTACATTTGCGATGTGCAAACGGCTGAATAATTGCACCAGCTGAACCAAAAGAAGGCAACAAAAAATGCAACGAAATTAATGGTGAGGTGAGCAGCAGTATGCAGCATCCCCCGATCGATGGTGAAATACACTTGCCAACCGTATCTCCCGAGGGAGATTTCTGTCGATTTCATCACCGTCGTCGTTTCATCGACCATCCAGAACGTTCAGAACGTACGTGAGGAAGCAGCCCGGTGCCAGTACGGCTGCCAAGGGCAATCGGGGGTTGTTCTAAGCGTTAGCCGAAGAAGACATTTGAATGTCGCCACAAACATCGGTGAGCCAATGGTCAGTGGCCACGCGCATGTAGAATGTAGATTTTAGAACCATGTGGTAAGCCGTCCGAAGGGAAAGCACTATTCCGATCCCGGTGAAGGAGATTGGCTGCTCGGTAATAATTGAGCTGGCAATCGTAGACGATCCTTTGTGCACCTAGTATCTTACAGGCATCTGGGGATGTTCTCAGGCACGGTAAGTATCAGTAAGCGATCGACCATCGGCCCGGCAGGAGACATTTTCTCCAGTCCAGACTGTGCACCCCACATTCCCATCCCAAGGGGCAATATACGCTCTGGCAGTGTGGTTAGCTGGTTGTGTGGTTTTTTACATCTTCACAGCCACTATCCGCCCTGCCGTCGCGATAATGCCCAAACATTCGAACGGAGATGCAGTGCGTGATAGCTGTGAAGGTGTTGCGCCTAAAAGTGTGCATTCGTAACGTGTCACAAACGATCACCGAATAGCGTGCGCACAGGCGCGTGGGATGTGCGTTACGCAGTGTTTAAAGTGTTCGTGGCCGGTTGCGTGTGCTAAAATGCGATGTGCCAAACGGTAGACTAAATGAAGCAAATCAAAAAAGCAAGTTCATAATTCAATTGGAAAAGTATTACATTTTTTAAGCGAATTTTCTACAGTGTTTTTTCTTTCCTAAAGTTAGCACATTTATTTGGATTTTCGAGAATAATATTGTCTATATTCAGTGAATGGTTTAAGCAGTATTACTTTTCTTTCAAATATATTAAACTTTCTTCACAAAGAGTTTCTCAATTGAGACGTAGTTAAAAGATGGTAAATAAGAGTGACGATTCGTTTTACTGTCTAATATTACGCCGTATCTAAATATATCACAATACCCAGCACCCGGCATTGGCCATTTGTTGTTTACTTCGTATCCTGAAACCAAAGCTCCAAATTTGCAATAACAAAAAAACACCACAATAACAAGCGATCTCTTATCTGTTTTGTTCTTAAGTCGTTCTTTCTCTCTTCTAAACCGCACGATCGCGTGTGGTAGCTTTTTAAGATGCCTGCCTCACAACTCTATCAAATGTTCAAACTTGTTTAACCACACCGACACCGGACACCGCCTATGGCGCAAATTAACACGTCTGATTGTTTACAGCAAACTGCCGAAAACTGGCTCATGCATCGCAAACGTGAGCCGCATGTACTACTCGTTTGTTTTGCTTCTCCTTCGGTTGTAGCTGCTGCTGTTGATGCTGCTACCAGAAAATGTGTTATATTCCGGACGTGAGAGCGGTAGTTCATTCACAAGCATGTTGCCCACAGAATCGTAGTGTAAGCAATAAAAAAAAATCGTAGATCGATCTTAATTTGCTGCAAAAAATGTGTGATCGTTTTTCAGCATAGTTGTTATTAAATAATTTTTTCAATAAACTGCTAATACCACGAAAATTGAACGATTGTACAACCCAACACACAACAGATGCTGGACGATATTATAGTTCTTATAGTTCTTGTGGGGAACGGAATCATACACCGGGAAATCATACACCGGTTTATCAGTAATTGTCTTTAGCTAGTGTCATTCTTGTGACGTGTACAACAGAGGCTTGCGACATTAGTGACGTACCATCGATACCTTCGTTCTTCTTGAGATAAAAAAGCTTAACTGGTTTCAAGGCTTTTGCTGCCCAAACGCTAGTAATAACTCTATCCCAACAGGTTTACAGAATATATTTCGAATATGTATATAGAACCAATCCCATGTACGCACAGGATCCTGTTCTGCTACAACCACACGGGCTGCACAAATATTAGCTTAATCCGTATCGGATCGGATCGCATGCATTAGATTCAATCCCAAACTCGGTACAATTCTTTCTACTTGTTCGTAGCCACTGGCCGTCGATGACTTGCACGTTGTTTTCTTTCACGTCCAGCTCTTGTACTCTCTTCTATTCTCCACACCTTTCGATTTGGTTTTCATGAATGGACCGGATCTACCCAACCCAGCGGACGGTGACGATGGTTGAAGGTAAAGCTCTGCAGTTTGATGACGACAGTCACAGCATAAACCTACGCATCCGCAAACGATTACGTCGCATGCGTCATTTGTGGTTTTGATGTTGGTTGTATTGACCTCCATATTATGCTCTAGTGCTGTACGTCACTGAATTTCATAATAAGCAGCGATTGAGCCATTCGGCACGTACAGTACGATCGACCGATCAATGAAATGTACGGCGAAAGGAGCAGTGTAAGGTCAATCGTAACAGTGAGAGGGTGAAAACAATTGATGACGTTTTCGATTTTCAATATAGATCTTAAAAGAAGCGTTGAAAGAGGCTCTTGAATAAAAATAAATAAATTCGAATGAGGATTGACGGCTTTGAAACAAACGTCCCACCCACAGCCGCTCGCACGTCAGATTTATTGTTTAAAATTTTTCATTCTTTTTTCAATTGCAACGAGATAAGACGACTGCGGATGATCCAAGTATTTGTAATGAGTAATTTAACTTTAATCGGTTAATGTTTTATTTCACACGCGGCCCTAAACGGATGAATGAATCATCGTGCTGTTTGATGGGCTTTGGTGACCCTGACATGAATTATTTGTCTAATAGCCGATGTGATTTCTTCACTACTTCACGGTAATACGGATCACGCGTCAATATCGTTCAATCAGCCGGAATATCAGTGAAACGGTGGGGAATTATTTTGGTCAACACAAAATAATTAGACTATCGAACTAATTATTAAATCGCTGAACTGTTTGGTGCATGAGACAGGGGAAGTAAAAATCGGTTCTTAGTACGGAAATATGTTCAACTATTTTCGATTTAATCTTAGTTCAAGCATCTTTTTGTATTATCTCTTAATGTTCTGTATCAAAGCTCAATATCGAATATACTATTTATGAACTTAGTTTAAAGTAATATGACTTCATGAATAAAAAAAGAATATTTGAAAATATGTTTTAGTTTTATTCTATTATAAACATATACTATGTATACTTGATATACTTTTATAATAATATGTTCTAATGAAGATCAACATTAAACTATTCTCTAAACAGAGTCAAGCACATTTGGCACGCTTTGGTACAAATTAAAATGTATTTACTTACTAGTTCGATGCTGATACAACTTGCAGCCACTTTAACAGCTTTAGGCTACGGCCGACATTTTGATGGTGTTGCACCATTGTCTATCAGTACAACATGCCGACCAAAAGAAATAAAACTTAGCAAGAAGTAAGTTATACGATTAGTAAGTTATATAGTAAGAAGACAATACGGCGTCAAGCCGTCACACTTAAATACTAAATAAGACTCTTAACGATATCCCATTACTTCTTTTTTGTCAAGAAAGGTATGAAATAAGATCTCAGTAAAAAATATTTTAAAATAAACAATATACAGCTCCAAAACGCCTTTGCTCCATGTTGCTAGTTTTCGTACCATATTTGCTTGTAACAAATTAGATCTTCTTCTTCTTCTTCTTTTTCATTGGCACTACAACCTCAATAGGTCTGGCCTGTCCAATTTCTGGCTTTCTGTGACTTGATTTTACCCGTAGCAAAGTAGTCAGCCCAGCGTACGGGGAGGCGGTCTGGATGGGATTTGAACCCCGGTCCTGCCGTGTGAGACCGGCGCCGTTATCGCCTCGGCCACCCGACCGCCCCAATTAGATCACAACATAACAATTAAATTTCTTGGAAATATGCACTGTGGTAGATACCAAAATGGTTTGTAACGTTTCTACCCATCGTGCGTTTGAATCTAATCTTAAGCAACACTTTAAGGTCGTTTGGCTAGTACATCGCTTGCACAATAACGCAAGTGATTTTTTTTTTTGGAATTGTGTACCATCATTACTATGCTTAAGAATGAATCATGAGAAGAGCAGTAATGAAAAAGAAAGTAGATTATGTTTGCTACACGGTTTCAGAACAGCTCACCCCAAAATTGCTTAATTGTATTTGATCATATTTTCATTCACATCATTAAAAATAATATTACATACGGTTATGAAACATGCGTAAAACATTCCTAGAAAACGCTACCATACCTATCATCACATAGTCTACATTCCTTTCCTTCCGAAAATTTCGTTCAATATCCGTCTCCCATTCAGCAATCGTTGGCCTCCATTGGGTACTGGGTGATTCATGCACCGTTCACCCCAAATGTACCCTTCCACCATCTTCACTACTCGTGACCTTGCCGAATGCAGCATCCTCTCGGGCGTGACACTAAGCAAAGCTCCATCCAAGCTCATCGGTCGGGAAGCGTTCCAGCGCAAAAGGGATGGCTTTGGCGAAGGCTTCCGCGCCGCTTCCGGTCGAAAAGGGATCGCATGCGTGGAATGTGTGGTACACCGAGATACTCCAGCATCGCACCGAACGCCAAGCCCTCACCATCGCTCAAACATACACCGACACACATTTTGCACATCCAAAGTTCACACGCTGCCACGTCATGTCTCAGGTGTGCGTAAACAGGCTGCAACGCAGTGGTGCAAAGGAGAGCAAAAAAGGTAAACAAGACTTTTATGATCCTGTTGGTATCGATCGAGAGAGCTTTTTTCAATGATCAGCAATCCGGCAGCTTTCCGGTCGGATGGTGCATTGAAGCCGGCAGCATAAAATACCCGCACACTGCCCCATCATTCCCGCGCCCATAGCAAACAGCGTGAGTGCACTGTGCGTGCATGCTTGAACAGTGTCCACTGACGCTAAGCGTCGTTTCGAGTATGATTCATGGGCGGCTCCACCGCCAAACTCCATTGCCACCGTTCAATACCACTACCACTCTTCCGTGATGCATTCGCCTTCTTCTTTCAATATTTAGTGTGTAGACACACTATGGGCTAGGCTAGTGGCAGGTGTTTGGTCATGTTAGCGTATTTATAATAGAAATAATATATCTGAAGCATTCTCCATTTCATAAGTTTTCAGCTAGAAAGCGAGTATGTGCACTGCCACCTTTTTCATAACTGTTGCAATACTCATTAAAAATTAAAATATAAACAAATTATTTCAATAAGCACAATATACTTCTAACTAAATTTGAATGCAAAAATAAAATGTATCGTTTATACATTTTATTACAATTATACTTAGATGCAAATTAAAATGCCGTCCGAAGGAACGATCGTCGCTTTCATCCGTAACTCGGAAGTAGTAAGTGTCTAAACACAAGTGTAAACCACTTTGTGTAAAATTTAATTGGATTTAGCATTACATTTATTTTAAGCGCTTTTTGTTGATATGATAAGCTACTAATTATATTTACAATTTTTAATGTGTTCATATATGCATGAAATAAAACACAAGCTCATAACCCACCATGAAGCGCCGGGGTCTTTAAATGTTGGTTAAACTATCAATAATACCATTGCTGTGGATACCGGCACAGCAAAAACTCTGCATGCACAGCTCTGATCACAAACATCCAGCTATAAAGAAGTCAATTTTAAATAAAAAAAATATTGTCTTGGTTGGAATGACAAATTTTAAACGGCATTCAGAAACCGAATAAATTCTACTAAACTCACAGTCTGTAGTTCTAGCGATATAGAAACGAGTCTTCTAAAAATAGGCACCGTAAAGGCACAAGCCGTTAAAGTACAAGGACATCGACATGGGCGGTATCAATCGGATATGATAACGGGGATAAATCCAGTTTTGGGGCTGGTTCGCTGACAGCTTCTCCATTCATAAGATTATCTTCTGAAAGTTAGTCAAAACCCAGCAACGGCTAGGTTTGCTCGTTAGCGCCGAAGGTCACCACTGACCCTGTATCGCACCCGCGTTTTGTCCATTCGCATGCCTTCGCTTGTCACACGATGCAACTTTAAAAGAAGTCTAGCATCTTACGTACTACCCCACCAATTTCCCCTCCTCTTCCCCTTCCCCTCTTCCAATACCATTGCATTCAATCCTCCCCAACTGAATACCACCCCCTTCCCCACCTTACGTTATCGTTCGTCATGAACCTTGCCTCTCGCTTCTACCCACTAGGTCCCGGTTGCCCGGTGTCATGAACTTGCGCAGCGATCGCAATACCCCTGCAGCAGCAGGTACGTACGCGCGAATACGCAACCTTCAAAGCTCCTTTGGAACACCGAAACGAACGCGGATGTGTGCGTGGTGGCCGAAGTTCGGGCGTAAAGCTTAAAGCCTTCTTCAGCAGTCCATCTTCGATCGTGTCAATTCTTGATCTCGGCACGACACCGCGGACGGACACAACGATGACGCACCATCGCCGAACGCTTCGGAAAACGCACGCCCGCTCGCTCAAAACGCGCACGGTCATCGACGGACCGCTCATTCCGCAACGACTGGAAGAACGCAACGGTTGTGCCATGTGGTGCAAGCTTATCCTTGTGCAGGATGCTGCCAGCTGACCCGTGAACACGTTGCTGGTGATCTGTGTCAAACATTCGGGGATTGGGGAAATTGAACGAAAAAAAAAAACGTTGCATTAGTGATCTAACATTCAGAGCAGAAAAAACTATTTTTTTTTGCTCTGTGTTTTGTGCGTTTGTGATTGTGCAAGTGCATGTGCAGAAAAGAAAAAAAACGGTTCAAAGTAAAAGAGATCCTTTCCGGCGGATCTGTGGTGTAGAACGATCCAGTACCTGTCTGAGTACGTGCAACTTGGCAGGGCGTTCTCCATCAGAATGCAGTGCAGACAAAAGTGTACGTTCCTGCTCCTATCGTTGGTGCAGTACAGTGTGTATCTCAATAAAATACCGATGGTGGGTGCTATAGTGGGTGGCGAAAGTGCGAACGACGGCGAGTACCCTCATATGGTTGCCCTTGGACGGTCCTGTCTCTATCCGGACGGTGGCGGATGTGTCGGTGGTTACGAATGGTTCTGCGGAGGTTCGCTGATATCGGATCGGTTCGTCCTGACGGCGGCCCATTGCGCACACGTCGGCATGTCGAATCCCCCCACGGTGGTTCAACTCGGAGCGCAAGATCTGCGCCAGCCTGCTCTGATCGTTGCTGTACGGGCGATTGTACAGCATCCGGGATATGGTGGCATTCTGTCGTACAACGATATCGCTCTGATAGAGCTGTCTTCGCCCATAACCACCATCCAACCAGCCTACCTGTGGCCAAGTGAAACACTCCCCGAGAATGTTCGGCTGATTGCTACGGGATGGGGAAAAGTTGGCCACTGTAAGTTATTGCGACATACTCCTGCTGCCGTTTCTATGCCTTTGACATACGTGCCCTGTGTTTAATGAGTTTTGAACAGTTTTTGCTAAACAAAGTTTGATAATTTGTAGTGCTTAGTGTTATGAAAATGTTACGAAACCTTTGTCTTGAAGCGACAATTTTTCTTGAAGGGAATTTACAATAAGGCCTACGTCACGGCTTCAAACTAACGCTAGCCTTCATTTCCATGCAAACCAGTTCCAACCACAAACTTCATCTATGATTGTGAAGAGAATTTTCAACCTTTGGTATCACACATCTACACACGCAACACGCAGTAAAAGTTTTCAAACATGTTTTAATTTTGCAATTTTTAACAAGCTTTGTGTAAGAGTCGAAGCAATGGTGCTACTGTTTTATGCTTAGTTTTTGTGCTTTTTGCGGTAGAAAACGTGAAACTTTCTTTTGGAGAAAACGAATTAAAAAACACTACCGAGAAGCAGCTAATTTTCATCATCGATGCTATTCAATATGCACAAACTGGGTGCTTCTGCATGAACTATGAACATTTATTTAATGTAATGATTAAATTCGTTCATATTTTTTAAGTGTCTTTTTTCGTTAGAGTGCTAGTGAATTTACCAAGAAAGAGCGAGAAAATTAATAAAACTTGCTAGAAAATGAACCAAGTTTTAGGCCAAGGAATTAATACTAAAACTCACAATGGGCTCATCAACACAAACACACACAAATATAGGAACACGTTTGTGAATTTGCCCCAATTCACAAATTCCCCTCTCCTCTTTCCCATTCCCTTCCCGCCTTACTTATGTTATAAAAAAAGAATTACTGAAGAGCACTTTTACACCAAAAAAAAAACTTTGCTTAATTTTTACCAAAAATTTAATATAAAAGTTATTTTCTCCTTTGCAGTTGAAGAACCATCGATGACTTTGCAACGTGTGCATATACCGATCGTGCCAAACAACCAGTGCAACCAGCTGCTGTATCGCAACCGACGCCTGCGCCATGGCGTGCTCCCGACCCAGCTCTGTGCCGGAGATCCACACGGTGGCAAGGACACCTGCGAGGGCGATTCCGGTGGACCACTGCAGATGAAGCTTCCGCTCGCTGGTGCGAATGGAAAAGCTTCCCTCTACTATATCGTCGGAATCACATCGAACGGTGGGATCTGTGGAACGGTTAACCGACCAGGACTGTACACGCGCGTATCGTCGTACGTCGGCTGGATCGAGCAGGTGCTGCAGATGACACCGGACCACTAGGGTTGCGATCGGGACGCATCGCAATTCAATTGTCAACCACGACCCAGTGCCAAAGATAGTGAAGAATGCCTTACCAAAATATGCCATTTGCTTCTTGCCTTATGTGCTGCCTTGAATGTGTTCCTAATAGCAAAAGCTTACCTTTATACGTAAAATCGTGCTGCCGATGAGCGGAGTAAGATACAATCATTGCAAAAACCGCAAAACGCTACCTAATTGTTAAGGGGGAGTATTGACTGGGGAAAACGATTATTTAAAACATTTGGCATTTTCATTCATCACACAACGTCATTTAAATTTAGTTTTTTTTTTTTTTTTGGTAACCAACAGCAATTGTGTTGGTCTAATCTTGTTGGTGGAGGTGGATATGATTTCACTTCCCAAATGTTTGCATCATTGCACTTGATTTGCAATCATGCAAGTCTCTCTTTTTAAAGTACAATCGATAAAGTATTTGTATTTGCAACAACACTGCAAAGAAAGTTACATGACATTAGCAGTAATGACTCACACCAGAAGGCTGTATCAATTGGGGGTTAATTTAATGAAATTGTCAACAGGGCTCGATATCCCTCTAGAAGTTTTACGGACAAACGCACCAACTTCGAAAAAACTGTTTTATGTACAAAACGATTTTTTAATAAAGAAAACTACGTTCATTTAGAAAATTCAATAACAGCAAATTATATCGTAGTAATAGTTTATTACTAAACCAATGGCATTATCAAAAATATATTTAAACAATATGAGCAAGCTGTATGTATTGATTAGAAGAAGTACTCTTGTTGTATTGTATTGCCTCATGCTATACACCAACGCACTAATGGAACTTGCCATTAGGTCATAGATGAATCACGGTAAGGCGGCTAAAACTGACTGCTTTTCAATTTGATTGAAGGCTTGAACTGAAAAAAGAACTATTATAAAATTTCGAATTAACTCTGAATAGTTCAATTCCACCAGTAAATTTGAGAAGAATCGTTTATAAACACATTTTTATCCCTCTGTTATTGGCTCAAGCCTTTTAAAATAATTTAAAATTATCTTTTTCTAGACAAACATTCCACTAGTCTACACAGCGAGTAATCTTAATTATCTATACAAATCCAATCCTGATTCAGGATTAACTGCCTTGTTCTTTGTTGTTGTTGATGCCTCATTTAAATCATCTAATTCCTGTTTTGATTAAGAAATGAATTACTATTTATTACTTTAATTACTATTTATATTAAGTTTTAGATAAAAAATCTTATTGATATCCAATTTTAAGTTGTCTTTATTATTCATGGATTGCGAAGCAAATTGGCTATTCAACCGCAAAGCTTGCTGTTACGTGCTTTCGCGTACCGCTGTAATGCGGGTGTGCCGCTGTACCAAAACAGTTCGAAATGCTTTCAGACAACTACAAAAATGTTTCCGAACTTCCTCTTTAGAACGTTCAAGTTATTTTCATTAAAAACGAAACTCTGTTACGTTATCAAACAATTTCAGAGAGTTTAGCCATCCTCATTACTTATTTTCAATAGGCAATAGAAAGTAATATACAAATAGTAAATGGATACAAAAGAGCCATTCGGTCGGGATGCATGAAAAGGTTGGAAATGGATCCCCCTTTTTCTAGCATATTTAAATCATATGGATGGAGCTTTTGCAAAGAACGTAAAAAAAAACAAACAAAACAGACTCAGGCAAAATTTAATTCACTTACTATTCAATCACATTTACTACAGCTTAAGGTTATCATCTATTAAATAGTTCTACTGGACCATTAACACCAGTTTTCATTTATTCCACATAATGTGTAGTATCCGTCGGAGTTCAGTTGTTAACTTCCAACCAGGAACATTACTGCACCCATCTTTCATGAAGTTTTGATTAAGTCGATCAGGTTTGACTATCATAATTATGGATTATGGCCTAGTACTTGCACTGTCCCAAAATTTTATTCATCGAAGCTGGACCTAAGCTAGAAACATACTAGGGTGATTTGTTTTTCTTTTTTTGTGAAAGGATTAAAAGGATTTTTCGAATCTGATCAATAGATGTTTTTATAATGAAAGCGATCAGATTTCTGACGAGTCTTATATTCACTTTAGCCGTACCTGGAATGTCGATCCGGTCCGGTGACAGAGACGACAGCGGCGACGGTCTTCACACGGCATTAACGCTTTTTTGAAAGTCATATGGCATAAAGAATAGCAATAGAATAAAGTAAAGCGTAAAGGGAGAATATTACAAATATTACTGAAAATACCCACTTACTTCAATTTTCCAGATCATGTAGAATCTTACTTATGAAAAGTGGATCTACAGGGTATAGTTACTGCATCCACGTACGTATAATTAGAATCGAAAGCTACTACAGCTAAACTTACGGAGCTTATGTATCTGGCTAAACCTATATGTTTAACTTATTTACTTGTAATCCACTACTACTGCTGTTTGGTCGATGCCGGCGATAGGTGTGTGCAACTCCGTTGATTTTTTTGTAATTATTTTTTTTTATAACTAGCTATTTTTATCAAGTTATTCTTCTTGAATCCCTTTGTGAAATAGGACTTCGTAAGCGGCCCCGTTATAGGAGATTGGTCTTTCGAAGGATCTGCGATGTCATGAGAAAACCCCCTTCTCCCTCCCCCTCCACCGTTCTCTCGAGCTTCTAAACTTCTCCCTCTCTCTCGCAGATTCCGTCTGGTCTGGGTATGGGGAACGGTTGTTCATTCTGATTAGGGTCTCTAAGGACCTCGAGATCTAACGTCAAATTTAGATTTCTTACATGCTGATAAAGTATCTCGATCATCTCCTTCCTACGTGCGGAGATTTAAACCACGTGTTGAATGTTGAAGCACGTGTTAATAGCATAACGTTTGAGAATAGTTTTTTATTCATTTTTATGATTTCTTCAGCTTTTAGTACATTTTTCGGAAAGTATTTTATATAAACAAACATTCCCTATGTCTAGACTAACCACCCAACCAGTGATCTTCCGGCTACATTCCGGGTGCTATTTTTTCAGTTGAGATTCAAATCACACAACCCGTGATGCATCAGACCGCGGATGCATGCTGCTGCAGCACAACGGGATCGTCACACACATACCTATTGAACGTAATTTCATGTACAGCGAAGATGAAAATTCATGCGCACTTTTCTATCCACCCCAGAAGGAAAATGATACTCACCCAATTTGTTGGCTCAAATGTTGCACGATGAAATAGAAACAAAATAAATGACCTGTTTCCAACGCTCCTCTCGTCGTCCGTGTCCTTGGTTCGCCTGTTCCACACATCCTCGCCTATAGTGGCGTTGTTATTTGGCTGGTTTTGTTGTCATCTGCAGCGCAAGAAGCTGTCGCGGATGGTGTGTGTTTGTGTGTGTGTGTTTCCTTGCCAGCGATTGTTTTTGTTGACGTAAAGTGGACCAACCGAATCCATCTTCCCGTCCGCGCAGTGGTCAGTGTACAGTGCTTGTCCGCTGCTGTAGTAACAGTCACACAAGAGGACGCTCCCCTATCGGCGCAATTGTTGATATTGAACTTTCTCATCTAAAATAGAACGTGGCGCACGGCAAAATTCGCACTCGGGGGCGGCGGCACACTCGGCACGGCATCGAGAATTCTCCGTCACACCAGACCGACGATACAGTGGAAACCGGCGAAAGGGATGAGGTGGAGGTCCGCATGCACCCAGTGCAGTACACAGCTCGCATTAAACTTCACCATTCATGAATGCATTTCTCAGTGAACTGCCACAAACCGTTCGATACTGCACGTAAAAGACTGCGTGGAGTGTTTGTGTATTTGGGTGTTATTGTTGTGTAGTGTACTGTACAAAACGGCTGCAAACGGAAAGCAACCGGAACGTTCGGGCCGCGTAAGGATGTTCTCCAGCAGCGGACGGATACTGAAGCGGCTCGCCGTGCTAGATTTCGATCATACCGTCTGCGAATACAACACGGACATTGTGGTGCGAGATCTGCTCGGTCCCGGGGGCGTGCCACCGGATGTGCAAAGCATACTTCGATCCTGTGGCTGGATCCCGTACATGCAGCGCATCTTCCGGCTGCTGCACCAGAACGGATTCAAACCGATGGACATCGCGTCCTCAATACGCGGCATACCGGAGGTTCCGGGCATGAAGGCCTGCATCGGTAACCTGGTACAGCACGGGTTCGATGTGATCATAATAAGCGATTCCAACTCGGAGTTTATACGGCTGTGGAACGAGTTCAATGACATCGGTTCGTACATACACACTGTGTTCACTAATCCGGCGCGGTTCGACAGCAGCGGGCTGTTGGAGCTGCGTCCGTACCACTTCCAGACGGAATGCACGCTCAGCTCGAAGAATCTCTGCAAAGGAAAGATTTTGACCGAATTTTTGCGCCGACAGCACGACGAACGGCAGGTGGAGTACGAGAAGGTGTTTTACGCGGGCGATGGCAAGAACGATGTCTGTCCGATGCTGCGACTCGGTAGCAACGGGTACGCCTGTGCCAGACGCGGCTACACGTGCCACGATGCGCTGCAGAATGCGATCGGGAAGCTGGAGCATCCGTACGTGGCCAAGGTGCTGCAGTGGACGGATGGGCACGAGCTGAATGACCTCATATGGACTGAATTGGAGGACTGAGCCTTTTCTTAACCGTACTGCTGTTTCATTGTATATGTTCCGACCGCCTATTGGTATGCTATTGCATACGTAAGGCCACAGTGATTTGTAATCGTAGACGTTTGAGACTCGCAAAAAGTGCAAAACAACTTTTGTTACGTTTTTCTCTTAAATAAAGAACATTTTTTGGTACAAAATCTGGCTGCTGTTTTGTGACGATCGCAGAAGGGCTGCTTGCGTTATCGGGTAGGGTGTTGAGAGGAGGAGCATGGATGGTGTCAAGCGGGAAGGGTTTGTTTACATTTTGTATGAGAAACGTCAAACGCGGCGGGCGGACAATCTGCTGCTGTTTATTGTTTTGCAGCATTTTCCCCGAAAGTGCACCATCTACTATGTCGACGGCGGCCAAGTTAACCTTTGTTTCGGCCTGTATTGCCAGCGGTGGTCTCATCGCTTACGTGCACTACAGTCAAGCAGCGGACCGGTAAGTACAGCCAAAGGTGTCGATAATATTCCAACATAAAACACGCATTTTCTTCCTATACGTTGTAGCGAACGATTGCATGAAGGAGTGCGGCGAGATGTGGAAAGACAACGGTTGAAACATCTTGCCGCTAGTGCCGAAAGTGAATCGAACATTGATTCGGGACCGTACCCATCCAATGGAACCATAAAAAGCTGAACTGCGTATTCGGTAGCAGAGTAGCCTAACGATGGAATAGTATAGTGTAGCCTGCCACATGATAGCAACATCGACACAGACAGAAGTAAAAAATAAATCTGCTCGTTTGTTGTTTACTTTATTTTCATTACTCAACTCTGAAAGTATTCATTATGTATCTCATTTTCATAAACCTACTGCAAACAGCAGCACAAAATGTCGGTAGCGACATTTCGTCGACGATACTTAACAATAAAATCAAATGAATGAGAGTGTAGTTTTCCAAATAAATACAGATATGTACATGCAAGGTAAACATCAGCTAGTGGTAACACTAAAAGCAACATCTTATTATTTTGGTGTACCAGCATTAGCTGGCATGCTGTGATGGCGAGGTGGTGGTACACACAGAAAGCGAACGCAAGCGATGGCACCTGCTGCCGGCCTGGTGTCGCTTTTGGTGTTGTGTTGCGTGGTTTTTTTGGCAGGCAGTCGTGCAGTAGAACGTGTTCCAGCAACATTGGATTCGGGCCTCCTTTTCACACATGGCACACTGCGGGCGAGGTGGACAGTTAAATTAGCATGGTAAATAAGCTTCGCGGCCAGAAGCCAACACTTCACTTACCCATTGTTTCTTCTTCACCTCGCTTATTTCTTTTCGGTGCTGGATGTTAAGCAATTCTAGCTTTAGTGCAAACCTTTCTTCGGTTTCCTGCAAAAGTTGCAAAGCTTTAGCTTTCACATCTACCGGATTCGTAAAGCGATCTAATAATTTCCGCTGTTTCTGGAGGGTCGCAGCGATGCTAGACTGATTGCTTATGTTGGCGCGCTTCCTTGTTACGGGCCGTGAACTATTCAGGCCATGGTTTAACACTCGATCGTCCCCGTCGTTAGACGCAGGAGGTGGCGGTAGTGGTGGTTGCGGTACTGTGGTTTCAACCGATTGCTGTATGCTTCCCGTGTTTTGTACCACCTGTCCGGTGGTGGACGAAAAGGCATAGTATTCTCTGTTCTCAGACAACGATTGATGTTTAAGCATTTCGGCCATCGCCTGCTGGAACCCGCGATGCTTAGCATTCACTTGCAGCGAACGGAGATCGGTATCGATCGGTTTCACACAATCAGCACTCACCAACGCGCGCAAATGTTTGTCACCAAAGAAACGCACGTCGTACGTCTTGTTCGTAACTCGCACCACCTTCGCCGGCCAGTACTGGTAACTTTTTTGTTTGGCAAACACTAACTCGTGCCGAGTGCGGCACGGGCGCGCGAACCAATCCGGTTCTGCTTTCTCCGCCGAATGGCGATAGCAGTCCGAACATTGGCGTATTTCTCGTACTTCATACAAGCAATCGGCTAGAAAATACATTGCCGCACTATAGTCCAATGAGTTCACTGTTTTGAGCGAGAAGAAAGAATTGAACGATTTAAATGACTGGGGCAATTGGTCAATATGATTGCCTTACCTCCATGGATGACTCCTACATTGTGCGCGATGTCCAGTAAATCAACGTGGAACTCTTCCAGACTGTTGTACTGTTCGTTCAGGATCTTGGATTGTACAGCTGCAAGCGATGTGGGCGTACGAAGAAGCATCTTCTTGAAAGTATCAACAGTCTTGCTTGACAGCACCGTCGTTCTTTTGTCCCGGAAAAGCTTCGACGACGAGAAGGTATCTTTGGGAAGCTAGAATGATAAATGGTGCATTGATCGATCATTGCCATGCATAAAGAAATCAGTTTGTGCTCTTACCCATGATTTGTACTGCTCAACGGCGAAGCTTAACAGATAATTTAATTCTCGCGTACCCACGTTAGGAGATATGTTGTGCGTACTGTTCTTAAGCACATGGCAGGCATAGCAGTATCGTTTTTGCATCGTATCATTTTCGTTCGCTTTTGCAGCAACGTCGTTAGCGTCTGCCGGCACTTCCGGTTTGATGGTTGGTTCGTTGAGCATTCTTTCCAGCCGTCTGTTCGGTGGCCGAACCATACAAACGAACATGGGCTCGTCCGTAAACAGCCCTTCCTTTACATCTTCCTCCACCTTAATGCCCGGACTGGAAAAGTCGAAGCCGGACTCATGCTTTACCACCGACGGAAGTGTGCCTTCTTCTGCTACCAACTCAACAGAATCATCATCCTGCTGGAAATCTGCTGGCCAGCTACCGTTACCGTCATCAATGATGGTAACCGATGCATTGGAAGCCCGTCGGCCGGCTCTAGCAGGTGTCTGATGTGGATTGTGTTGTTGGTGTTCGGAAGCAGAAATTATGCTTTGCTTTTCCTTCGACACAAACTGTGCCAGCTCGAGCCGTTTCTCTTCGGGAGATTTGGTACAGCGCTCGTGAAAACTCCTTACACAACCTTCACACTTTACCACTCTGCCTGTATTGTGGCATTCGTAGCAGCATCGGTCCGGCTGTTCGTCCGGTACCGTTTCCCGCTTCGGGAAGGTGTAGCTAGGGGAGGCTTTTGGTTTCCCACGCTGTTTTGCCCGTACGCTCACAGCTATCAGCTGGTCTGCTAGCGCTGTTTTTATATGACGTACCGCCAATTCTACCCAACGAGAAGCAGAAACATTATCAACAGAATTGAGCGGGATTGTTGATCGTTCTTCAGATCTACAGCACCAACCCACCTACCTTGACTATCTAGATGCAACATTTTGCAGAGTTGCTTAACTAGCCGTGTGTGTTCCATTTCTCCTGATGGAGCGGTGGCGATACTGCTCCAAATAGCGCTAATCACCCCGCAGGAGGTTTTTAGCTGCCAACTATCGGACATTTTGCTAAGAAACAAATCTAAACTAAGCTAGCTGCTGCACACAATAGCGTTGCTTGTATATTCCCCGAACATCCACTGTTTTGACAAATGCCGTTGAACTGTCAACGAAATGTCAGACGACGAGCGAACAATAATATTGCCTACGCCACCTGGGACAGTTTTGAAAAGTTCTTCGGAACCGGTAGCTTTGAAGTTCGTGGAAAAGTGTTGCCTTTTGCTTAGCACACACACAGCATTTCACAAATGCTTGCATTAAACGTACGCATTCGTTTCAATTTTCTTTATTCGTTCATACACACGCACTTATCTCCGAAACGCATAGTTTATGATCGTAAAACGAACACGTCGCAATTATCCGTTTACCGGTGCGGTAGTTTTCTCCTACCTGTTGCCAATCGCATCCGTAGCAGATACTTTCGTGTTCTGCATACTCACCGATCAGTTCGAACGTATCGTCTGATGTCAGCTGAACCACACTGAAGTTGTGATACATGCAACCGCACAGAATTTGACTCGGTTCCCTGTGCGGATTCGTTCGTAAACGCCAAACCCCTCCGTGAAGGGGCAATTCGGCAACACTGCCCTTCAGCTGCCGTTCATCGAACAGACGCACGTTTTCATCGTAGCTTCCGGTGAGTAGCACGTGGTCCCGTTCCGCGAACGACAGTAGCGTGGTAACTCCAGCTGAATGTGTTTTGTTCTTCCCTTTCACAATTGGTTCGGCTGGGCACCGTATGTCGTGCATGCACAGTAAGCAATCGTCTCCTCCTGCAAGAAGAGAGAGTACACACGGTGAGTGGTCGAATGTCGCAGCATTTAGTTAACATTTCGTGTACCGCTAAAAACGACATTTTCGTTGTGCCTGCTGAAAGCACAGGTCCACGCTTCGAAACCGTGCCCTTTCCAGCTGTGAATGGGCTGCAGACCATTTTCGACACCAAACATCTCCAAACAACCGTGCGAATCGCTGGAGACGATTCGCCTCCCGTCCGGGCTCCAATCTAACGCCAAGGCCAGCAGATTTCGAGCATCGGTTTCATCACCGCGAAGCGCTACCGTTGTTTGGTGCTCGAGCATGGGTTGCTCTGTTGCGCCGGTCAGTGCGTAAACTGCAAGCGTACCATCTGCTCCGGCTGCAGCTAGTTGATGTCGTTGCGTTGGATTCCACTTTTGATCCAACACTGCCGATCGGTCGATTGTTTGCAGTAGAGTTAGGGGCTCGTTGGTAGCGTTCTCATTGAAACGGTGTAAAAGTATGCGTCCCTTCCGGTTTGCTAACGATGATTCTTGCTCTCGTTCCAACTGATAGGTACCGCACACGAAAATGTCTTCCCATCCTTCCTGTGGGCACCATTCGACGGAATCGGCCGGTTGTTCGGTGTCGTATGACACCAGCGTTTGGATGTTCAATTTGTCCATCGTAAACTAAGAGGGGGTGATCCTTCGAATAACTCCTTCGCTGTGGCTTTAGTTTCGGACCATTCGACTGAAATGAATTGTTTCGTTTATATTTATTGGTTTATTATACTTTGCCTTGTTTTTCTACTGGAATGTTTTGAGCCGTAAAAAATTGCAGTGATCCCTAGGTATTTACCTATCATCGGTCCCATAAAGCAAGACACACGTTTTCTTCAACAAGTTTGAAACAGTCGATATCAGCGATTGGGTTAAAATCTACCCAGCTGTGTTGTCATGTTGTTATTTACATGACCGATTTATAGCTGTTGTTTCGGTACTTCACGCTTCGGCAACATAAAACAGGAACGATTTAAAGATTATAATACCTTTTTATTCAACCTTTTCTTATGATGAAAATGACTAGGATACTTAATTTACCTCGAACACAACGCTACCAGCTTGCTTGCTACAGGGAACTACATTCGAAATGATTTTCTTATCATACAGTGGCCAGCCATAGGCCAGCGTTTATTCTATCCGTTCCGGGTGCACCTTATATGTATACTAATTTTGCACGCTACCGATTTCTACTGCGCCTTTCTGTGCCCGAATCTGCTCACTGCATCTGGAATGAACGAAACGTTCCTAGGGCACAGTATCACACTCTTTCTGCATTCCCAACATAAATCGTAAATCTAAGCCAGTTGAAGTTGCTGAGAAAGTTCCTTATACATAGAGTGCCATTGCTTAGAATCAGCGCTTAAAATTATCCCTACTGTAGCGTAAATTAAGTCGCGAAAATTACCAAACGTTTTGCTCCCGGCTAGGCCATAGAGCTACCTGGATAAAGTGCGTACATGTACGGTGCAATGGGTCGCCCCTTAAGCCTATTTGCCTTTGTAATCCGCTTGCGTCGGGTGCACGGCACCGGCCGTGGGAGAGAACGTGTACGGCAGTATGTGGAACTTGTACAACTCCGGCTGCATAATGTGAGGCGGGCCCGGTTGGCTATTGCTGGTTAAAAATTCAGGCGGTTTCAGGTCGGTCCCGTTGAAGGGAATGTGGGACGTAGTAGCGTACAGTTGCTCCGGCAGTTGCAGCATTGGGCCGGGTTTTTGTGCTGCTATTAGCTTAATGTCCTTCAGGTCCGTCGTCGCCAGCGAAACGAGCGATGTTTGCGACGGTTCTAGATTGTACGTCGCGGTTGTGGTCGGCGCATGGGTAAACGTTACCGTACCGCCGGGCGTCGACGGTACGCTAAGGCTGGTGGAACTGGCATTGCTGCTGCAGGAGTTACCGGTTGTCGGTAGGCCTAGTTTAGCGGCAACCGCGGCGGCACTACGCTTCTGTCGCGCGTACTCCGCCTTTTTCCGCTTTCGCTCGATCCACTGTTCGGGCGTTTCGTTTAGCAGGCGCTCCTTAGCTTTGGCCGCATTTTTTGCGAGCCTTAGCGCACGCTGCTGGGGCGTTTCGTTGGCGCGGGAAATTCGCATCCGTTCGGCCAGCTTGGCCAATCGGATTGCTCGCTGTTCCGGCGTTTCCATCGCACGGCGTAACCGCTCGCGCGCCGCACTACGGGCCCGCCGTATGCTTCGCTCGATATCAGTCTCGTTTTGCCTCCGGAGCCGGTTCCGTTCAGCGTTCTTGGCTAACCGTATCTGGTACTCGTCGCTTGATTTGCTGTCCGCATTACGCTGCATCCTGTTCCGATACTCGTCCTCCGTTTCGGCGGCACGCTTTTTCCGCATCCTTTCCGCGTTCTGTGCCATCCGCTTGCGATACTCGTCGGTCGATTCTGCCGCGCGCTTTTGGCGCATTCGCTCCGCGTTCCGGGCCAGCCGCTTGGCACGGGCTTCCGGGCTCTCGTGCAGAAACCGTCGCTGGCTTTTGGACAGCGAGTGATGAATGATGCTTAGGGAGCGCTCGTCACCGGCACCGTCGCTGGACGTCTGCGGGGGAGCGCCGTTCGGTATTGGCAAGGTGGAAGCAACGACAGGTGCTGCTGCTGCTGCGTACGGGGCCACGATTTCCTGCTTAATGTCATTATAGTATGGATTGATCTGAAAGAATCCATTCATATTTATTAGCTGGTGGTGCGTTTACATGCTTGCCCGATGGAACACATTCGGGGCCAGCGGGTCCCGCTAAGTTTTACGCTGTTGTCAATACGATTGTGCGTGCAGTAAAAAACACTTTTCAAAACAACTTTTCTTTTTCGCGAAGCGAATCGCACACAAAACAATTGCTGGTGGAGCTTTATTTTTAGATGCGCTTTGACACATGCACTGGGTTTACAAGTGTGCGTGAAAGGATTCGCGTTCAACTCCCAACGTACAGTGCAGTGCATATTTGTAGGGCAGCATAATTTAAATCAAATTTTTCTCTCAATTGTACTTTAAAATTTGCAGTGATTGTATTGCTATTTATTATGATCTATCATATCCTTACACGTTTACATCTTTTACATGCTCATGTCTTTTATATTAATGCAAAAAAACCTCACACGAAAATAGAGATTTGATTAAAGTACAAACATTATATACGAAGATTCCTAACACAAGAGACCTCAACGAAGCCTTTATGAAAGGGCAGGGCTATTGTAATCAGTGTAATTCATAATTTTTATTCTTCGACAGTTCGCTACAAGTATCGCATTGCGATCTCCAGATGCATCTCGCGCTAATTGCATGTACACACTTATCGGAATAAATGGGGAAGGGATTTGAGGAAGGAAGGAACACTATGTCCTGCTTGTGCACTGAAGCACACATTTATTGTTTCCCAAGAACGACTAGCAGGGTAAGAGTAAACACATAAAATAGTCCACCTCGGCCAAACTGATTGCACGCATCGGTATCTTTAAAAAACCCTGGAAGATATTCCGCTGCAACGGAAGTGACACAAATATGTGAATGATTAAAATTAGAATACCAAATAACCACACTAATGCACAACTTTCAAAACCGATTATTATCGGTTGCGAAGATAATAAAATGTTCAAATTTGCTGCTCCTGGCTGCTGTTGCGCTCGGTTGTTGTTTCGGCTATAGTGCCTCCTACTTGGCTAAATTATTACAAACTGCTCACACGACATATCAAGCGTTCGGCATACCGGTATGGCTTATCGTTTTTTTAATTTTTCACACATGCTGATTACTTAGTTTTGTACGAGCTCGTTTGATCCATGTGCGACGACGTACCCGATGCCGTGGACGTAGGAAACGGGTACGGAAGTATGTGCAGTTTGTATAGATTGCTGGGATAGTTTGCATCCGTCTGCATCACCAAATGTTGTCCGTTCAGCAGCTCATGTGGCTTAAAATCACCTCCGCTGAGTATAACCTGTGGTGTGCTGTATATTTGTTCCGGCTGCAAGGACTGCAACGATCCACTCGATGTCCCGTGCTTCGATCCCTTGCTGATGTCCTTCGCACTCAGCACGAATGATGGAGCTGCTCCACTGCTCGCGCTACTACTGCTGGAGGGCTGCTGTGGCCCGCTCGTGTGTAGAATGGTTTCCGGCAGCGTGGTGGGTGCATGGCCCGGAAACCCAATCGCTGTGTGTTGCTGCAAGCCGCTTGCGTGACTGACTGGTACACCGGGTGGTATCCGGCCTGCCGGTACGCTACCATTGCCGACGCCGCCCACAGCAGCGGCTGCCGCTCGTTTTTGTCGCGCGTATTCTGCCTTTTTCCGCTTCCGCTCGATCCACTGTTCGGGAGATTCGTTAAGGAAGCGTTGGCGTGCCCGGGCCGCATTCTTTGCCAACCGGTTTGCGCGCTGTTCCGGTGTTTCGTTCGCCCGTGCGTACCGCATCCGTTCGGCCAGCTTCGCCAACCGTTCTGCCCGCTGTTCCGGTGTTTCCATCGTTGTCCACAGTCGTTCGCGCGTAATGCGCATCCGTTCGGCCAGCTTGGCCAACCGTATCGCACGCTGTTCCGGTGTTTCCATCGCACGGCGTAACCGCTCACGTGCGGCGCTCCGTGCCCTCCGTATGCTGCGCTCCAGCTCCGTTTCGTTCTGACGCCTTCGTCGGTTGCGTTCAGCATTTTCGATCAGACGACGCCGATACTCGTCGGTCATTTTGAAGGCCGCGTTCCGCTCCATTCTCGCTCGATACTCTTCCTCCGTTTCTGCCGCACGTTTCCTTCGCATGCGTTCTGCGTTTTCGGCCATACGTTTGCGGCTCTGCTCCTCCGTTTCCATAGCCCGCTTTTGGCGCATACGCTCCGCGTTCCGGGCCAGCCTCTTCTCCCGTGCGTCGTCACTTTCGTGCAAAAATCGGCGCTGATTTTTGGACAAATTTGTATCCCCCTTGCACTGGTTCAGCGAATGCTGCTGAGAGGACGCGATGCTACCGTCGCTAACGACGTGTTGTTGTTGTGCTGGTGGTGGCTGCTGTTGCTGCTGCTGCTGCTGCTGGGTTTGCTGTTGAATCGGTGCAGCGGCATACGCAGCGTCGACCTCTTGCTTGAACTCATTGTAGTACGTATTGATTTGGAAAAATCCATTCATATTTCGTGGCGGTACTCCTCTAACATACCGACACTGGTGGAAGCGCTAGAGGAGCAAGCGTTTTCAAAATAAACCACCAATAATTCGCACGCCTGCACAATTCTACTGTCAACTTCACGCGCTTGCTTCCGATCAATAACACCTTTGCGAAACTTGCATTTTTTACTCTTCCCTTGGCTTTGGAAATTGATCTTTTCTAAACATTCAGCAAAAACTTTACCCCGGTGCGTCTATGCTGTCGGATGCAGTACTTCGGCACGGTAAAATGCACAGTTGACAGACGAGTTTACAGTGCCTGCCAGCAAATTGAAGGCACTGTTGCGATAAGCACGAAATGCTCGATATTCCCGACCAAAAGATTCCATTCAACCCATTATACTGCTGAAAGTAAAACAACAACAAAAAAGTGCGTTGTTGAGAGATTGCAGTGATATTTCAAATTCTTTTATTTTACAGTTCGTGTTGCGCGCTACGAAAGAAACTTGCAATATGCGTATGCTTTTCGCCGCTTTCAGCATACTTCTTCATGTGTGTCTGTGCAGTTCCATGGCGAGGAAACATAAAAAAAAAACAAAAACAAATAAGGACTCCCTCTAATGCACTATATGAAAAATTACACTCGTTTTCATCGAACCTTTCTACTTAAGCTTATTGTGTCTGTTATAGATAGGTTTGTATATTGCCTTCGGAGTTTGTTTTGTTGATGTTGTTGTTACCTGGTTTGCACATTGTTTAATTGTGGTTGCTATTACTACACTGTCTAGAAAGATTTACTCACGGAAGTTCAAACATCGTTCTACCGGTTCATGTTCTTATGCTACATGTCTCGCCCGTTTCACCGAATCATTTGCTCTTGTACTCCGCATGTCCAGGATGATGCATGCCCGGACCAGCCGTTGTCGTTACTGCACCGGGTGGAAGTGAGTAGGGTAGCACGTGAAACTTTAGCAGATTGTTTGGACAGGACAGGTCCGGATGTAGCCCGGCCGCTCCCGGATGATGGGCGCCTCCCGGCAGAAACTCGGACGCCTTTGTCTCGTGGTGCTCCATGAACGGCAGATGAGGTGTGCTGTAGATCTGTTCGGGTTGCTGATGCGCGTGGTTTTGCTTGGGCGACGCTATCAGCTTTATGTCTTTCACGTCGGGTGGCACCCCGTGCCCAAGGTCGGGCACGTAGCTATGGCTGTTCGCTACCTGGCTGAAGGAAAGGTCGGGCGAGGCAAGAGTGCTGTGTATGGCTGCATCATTACTGCTGCTACTTCCTGCCGAGCTGGGATTGCCGCTCCGTTTGCGACGCGCGTATTCCGCTTTCTTTCGCTTCCGCTCGATCCACTGTTCGGGCGATTCCTTCAGCAGCCGTTCTTTTGCTTTGGCCGCGTTCTTTGCCAACCGGATCGCTCGCTGTTCGGGTGTTTCGTTCGCCCGTGCAATTCGCATCCGTTCGGCCAGCTTCGCTAATCGCACAGCCCTCTGCTCGGGGGTTTCCATTGCCCGTCGTAGCCGTTCCCTTGCCGCACTGCGTGCATGGCGGATGGTGCGTTCCAGGTCAGTCTCATTTTGACGCTTTCGCCGATTGCTCTCTGCATTTTTTGCCAACCGCTGGCGGTATTCCTCTTCCGTCTCGCTGGCACGCTTCTGACGCATTCTTTCGGCGTTGCGCGCTAGTCGTCGGGCCCGAGCTTCTTCGCTTTCGTTTACGTACGCGCGGCGTTTTTTCTTCTGGCTGGAGGTGGACGAGGATTTGTCCGTGTTCGGTAGTAAGCTGGTGGGCGGTGCAGGCAGCAAGCTCATAGGCGGCCCCGGAATATCGCTTAAATCTGTACGCAAGGGTAGCGTGTAGGAAAGGATGCCCTGCTTGATGTCCGTGTAACAGGGATTCTGTGTCGGATATGGCGCGTTCATTCTCTCAACGGTGTGTTTGTGTTCAAATGTCCGGTCGAACAGGTAGAAACTGTGGTAACGCCGGATATACTACAGCTGTGATTATAGGAGATGCACTCCCGTCAAACATGCAGCATTATGTGCATTTAGCTTAACGTCGGTCTGCATCAATCGTTCAATAACTCGGGACCGCTTCAATCGCTTTCGGTGGACCGTGCATCGAGCGAATACAAACACCTTATGCGTGTTTGTTTACGCTGCTGTTCCTTTGCGTTCATTGCATCGTGGGCACCTGTTTCAACCTGCGTAGAAGAGTAGTATCGTTAGGATAATTGCAAACAATACTCGACCAGCGGTGCAGGACGTGTTTTACCACTCCGTCAGAATTTCGTAGCGCAACACAGACACAGAACGACAACTGTTTTGATTCAGTAATTCCTTCAACACTCGCTTCAGCTAGTTCACGCCAAAACATTACGATTGATCGACTTTGAGCCAGCAACTTGCTTGGACAACCAAATGTCACGCGAATTCTACCGTGGATGTACTGCCCGCTTGCCTACCGCAGTACTTACCAATTCCTGATGAAATAACTCGTTTTTCATCAACAAATGACCGTGAAAGCGTTCTAAACAATAGTCGCCCGTACCAAATTTGCCTATTTTGTTCAATGAAAGCGTAAGCTTTTTTTAACGAAGCTGTTGTCAAATTTTCGCAGTTTTTAACGAAACTATTCGCACGGATAAACCGAATGCGCCGCCGCCTTGTTGTTTATCAACAATCAGCGGTTTACAGCTCCTTGTTGCGTACTTCACCTGTTTCCATGTGTGTGTGTGTTGAAGAACGAAAAATTGGACCGATTGTTTGGGAAGTTTTTCCTTCAACGTTGAATGAGCGATCAAAACGATGTACTTTTAAATATGCTTTTATTTCCTCATTTCCATTCCCTTTTCCAGGGCATGTCTACACAATCGTTTGTATATAGTTAAAGGCTACCACATTGTATCGTCTTTTATTTCGCTTGGTTATGTCTTGTAGAAAAAAGAGAGCATTTCATCGGCGATGTGACCGTATGCTCTCGCTGCAAAATCTGTATACAATGCTGCTGCACTTTTGATGGGTTTGCGTTTTGGTATACTTCGTTCTGCCTGATGCATGTTGTTTGCCTCCCCGCGAAAACAGCGGCTTTTCGAGCGAAACATAAATACACAGTCTACTATGTTAATAGCTAAGGCTGCTCCCACACTCTATCGTTAACTGATTACGCACACTTCCGACTACTGCAGTGCAGTCCATCCATCTCCCACCGGCCACCAACATTCCGCTTTTGTACTATTGATTATTATGTTGCACCGTTAACCGTACGGCGTCCGGCACAGCGTCGTCGTCCCCAGAAAAGCCAAGGACTGCTTACGAGAATGCACTTGTAGAATGAGATAGAGACCAAACTGGGTGATGTGGGGTAGGTTTGTTGTCCCCCGACTGCGGTTCACTGTCTGGCGGATCGTTCCGTCTCCACCAAGCACTCGCGTACCAGAATGCGGGCATGTACAATCAACCGTTTCAACCGTTCCGCGGAATTGCGGCTGCCGGAGTACGTCGGACGCAAATCCCGTCCCATTTCCTCGATGACCATCAGCAGCTGAGCGTATTTCGACAGTCCGGCGTTGTTGGGAAAGTGGTTAAACGTAGTGACCGGTGCCACCAGATTCGCGGCACTGTTGTTGGATGCGGCGGTTAAAGCTAGCGCACCCGCGGACAAATCGTTGGCCACAGAGGACACACCGGCGTGATGGTGGTTGGTATTGTTGTTGTTGCTGCTGCTGCTGCTGCTACGATGATTAATCTGCGGGGTAATCGTAATGTTGGCCGTGTTGTTGTAGTTGCTGCTGCTGCTGCCGCTGGTGTTGTGGTTGGAATGCGCATTCTTTATCATGGGTATCGGGGTGACCGTCACGTCAGTAAGCTTCGATTCGACGGCCTGTATATCAACGTAATCCATCGTAAATAAACGGGGCAAGCTTTATTGCACGAACAATTCAACAACAATCCGGAACGCAGGCACAGAGAACGCGCAGTAGTGCGAGGAGATGGGAACTGAATCAATTGTTGACAGATAAATGCATAAATGTGCAATCAAAACTATGCTGTGCGTAACTGTCATATGCCACCCTGAGGATGTGTTCTACTGGGCGATGGATATGCTTCCCAACAGATATGCTAGACGACCAGCCGTTATCTGATACATTTCACAGTTAAATTATGCGTTGCAGTTGTGGCTCTCATGAATATTACTCCTTGTGTTAAAATAATTATTCCCTTTGTTTGAAACAGCTAGCACATGCTGTTATGCGCCATGAGAATTCAAATAAACCTTCGTTCAGTTGTGCCGTTTCGGAACAATTTACAAACTGAGGCAGAGAAACGGTCACAATGTTTATTCTTATTACACCTATTGCTTAAATCATGTAAATTTTACTAAAAGGAACATAATGGCGAGAAGATGCTGCTATGCTGCTGCCATCTGCGCGCTCGCTATCTCTCGTTTATCGACGCTTGTGGTGGTGGTTGGCATTGCTGAGCTTCTTCAGCTGCCGAAGGGCACATTTCGCTGCTGTACATTTGGCGATGCGATAGTTCCTTCCGATGCCACGGAATGTACCTTTGCCGAATACTTCTACCGTTACCCGTACACGTCGTCCATCCGCTAGCTTCTCCGGTTTGCTGAAAATGCGTAAAGGCAAATCGTTACAAGAAAGAACTGTACTGTGTGTTTCGATTCAAGGATAAGTACCCAAATTTGGCCGTTTCCGGTTCCATCTCCAACAGCTCGCGTATCGGTGACTTTGGTACCGAGCTGCTAAATTTCTCTATTTCCGGACCCATCATCTTGCGATAAACCTGTTCCGAAAAAGAAAAGTGTGGATTTAAATTTCACCGTTCTTCTAGTTTCGACAACAGTTACCGGCTTACCTTCCACACGGTATCGAGCGACATATCCGAATCTAAGAATATGGCACCGGCAATAGATTCAAACACATCACCCAACGCTTTCGGAACCTCCACGTCTTCCGCTTCTCCGATACCTCTTCCATCGGCCATTCCGTCCTGTGCGGTTATTCCACCTAACTCTCCTAGTTCATCATCCTCCCCCGGGAGATAGTATTCTTCTTCCGTAATTCGGTGACCGTTCTCTTGCTGGATGCGCACAAAACGATCTATTACCTCCTGCAGGCCGGGTGACAAATGCAGGAAATACTTGTGAAACCCGTGTCGTACGGCAAGCGAGGCAAAAATCGTATTATTCACTAGTGCCGACCGTAAGTCGGTTAGTGCACCGGGCGAATGTTGCCGGCGATCCTCGTACAGATGGCGCGTGATGAGGTAGTCGAGGATGGCATCGCCAAGAAATTCTAACCGCTGATAGCAGTCCGTCAGGCGGTTCGGGCTGTAGGAAGCGTGTGTCATGGCTTGCAGCAGATAGGATCGGTCCTTGAAGCGGTAATCGAGCACCTGCTCAAATACATCGAACCCTTCGAGCAGGCGGGCAAGCTCGCGGGCCGTTGCAGTGGCACCGGAAACGATTCCACCGAACGTTATGTTAGCTCGCACCATCGGCGAAGGTGGTGCAACCCAGTGCCCGTACTCGGCAATTGTGGCAGTGGAGTGTTGTAGTGCATCCTGCTCTATCGCACCGTACCGGGAAAGCATGGTCGGTGTGTTAGCGTCGAGGAGCTTCTTGGACGGCGATGATGATGATGGTGGTTCCCGGATCGGAAGGACCCGTATACCAAGCCACGCCATAAACAGCAATGCTCCGCGAGGTCCACATTCGATAAGGTACGCCCCGATCAGCGCCTCGACACAGTCAGCCACCGATTTGTCCGGAATACTGTGCTGTGTTACCAGATTGTACGGTATAAAGCAGGAGAAGTAATCCATCTCGTCGTCATTTATCTCGCCGTTCATCGTGTCCTCTTCATCGTCGTCATCGTCGCTTTCCTCCTCGCCGTTGCATTCGTTAGTTTGAAGGTCTGCCGTTTGCTCGAGCTCTTCTTTCCGTTTCGCACGAGCACGCTCCTTGACGAGCTCACATATTTCCGTACACGACAACCGCTTAATATCAGGCAGATCGGCTAGATTCCAATGGCAGGCTGGGATCTACAAATTAAACCGTCCAGCATTACTTTAAAATACGCAACAAACAAGTATCGCTTCTTACCTTCGCATCGATCAACGTTTGCTCCAGATCCTTCGGCACGTAATAGCAGGGCGGTAGCCAGTTGTCGTGTGGTTCAAATTTGGCCGCAATCATGCAATCGCCCAATCGCTTCCTTCTCCCCAATCGGTAAAGATTCAGATTGGAAACCTGCTTGGACCGCAAATGGCTGAGCTTGCCCTCGTGCACGTTATCGTACCGGCAGTAGAGATAGGTCGTGATAGCGTACTTCAGGTAGGAATCGCCAATCGTCTCCAGCCGCTCCAGATTGATACCGTCGTTCGCGTTCGACATGGTGAGCGCTTGCAAAATGATGGCCGGACTTGGACCGGGATGTTGATTCAAGTCCGGTTGATAATCGAAACTGAAGCTGTCGTCATCCGCATCCACCAGGGTCGCGGTGGAATTGCCCTCGCTTCCGCTTCCGGTAGCTCCATTGCGCATGGAATGATTTGGTTTGTAGTTGCAAGCCGTCTCTCCGGCGGCAATAGCCGGGAAAGGATCGCGAACCGTGAGTTCGATCACCTTCGCTTGCGCAGGATCGGCGGATCGTTCATCGCTTTCGTCCAAAAAGTTGTCGAACTGTGAACCACCCCGAAGAATCGCGTACTGCTCGGGGAAAAAGGGTTCATTCAGCCGGTATAGATCCTGCAACCTGAGCCACCGTTCTCCGTTGCTTCCATTGCGTACGAGAAGATCGAACAGACGTTCTGCCTCTACAAACGGCACAAACTCCATGAACGGTAGCCCACCGAGATCGTCCATCAGTGCGCTTAGCGTTGCCATTTCTTCCTCTTCCAGCTTAGATCGCCAATGGGATGCGGATAGCGGTTCGTTCCAGCGCACCAACGTGCCCTGATGTCGGATGGCGTCCTTGGTGTGATTTTTTTGCTCCTCGAATTTTTGTTCCGCTGTTTGACGCTCGTCGGCACACTGCTGATCCGTTGGCGAGTAACAGAATCCGTCCACCGCGTTCTTGGAGCTTTGATAGAGCATATCGTTCTGACGCAACCGCTGGATGATGCTCTGCTGCGTTCGCTGACGCTGCAGATCACACTCGGAATCGATCGCTTCGGCTACGGTTTCCGATTTAAATTCAATCTTTAACCGTCCACCCAAATTCAACGTTGCGTCCTGTTGGGTTGCGTTTAGCTTTTTGCCTGTTTTATTGTTCGACTCGCTGGTCGTATTCGGTGGTGCCGCTTCTGGACCTTCGATAGCTTGCAAAGTTGGTGGAGGTGGCTTCTCCGAACCATCGAAAAGGTAGTAATCTTCATCCTCGTCATACTCGTCGGAAGAATAGAAATTCGCACTACTGTTGCTGGTGCAGTCGGAATCGTACCGAAGGAAGGATGGCGATGATGCACCTCTTCTGCCTGTTGTGAAATAAACAGTGTTAGATGGAAATCGAATCGGGTACCTGATGGGAAAGGTCTACCAACCTGGTTCATCGTTGTCTTCGCCGGTTCCCACTCCGGCTGCCATTTCATTGGACCATGTACCAATCTCAAGCAGCGCTCCATCACCATCAGTCTCTTTTTCTTCCGTATCCTTGCCGGCACCGGCTTGTTCATCGCCATTCCCCTCGATCACACCGTTTTCCTTCTTCAAACCATCCTCTTCGTCGGCCTCTTGCTCAAGATTTTTTTGTGCATTCGCCACTTCCTTTTCTTCCGATACTATCTGCGCTTCCGCCGGCTCGACCGCCATTGCTTCCGTTTGAGCTATTTTCTGTTCCTTTGTTTTACGCAGCACGTCCGCTAGGTTCCAGCCAAAGCTCAACATTGGCCACTGGAATTGACCGCCCTGCAGTTCATCGACATTTTCCCAACCAAGACGCAAATCGCGCGCAACCTGACACCGAATCTCATCCGCCAGCAGCAGTGCATTGATGCGATACAGTACGCACGGTAAGCATACCGCTGCACGCCACAGTGAGGCGGGAAACGGATGAATCGTGCACAGCTCGGGGACAAGAATTTGCTTCTGCTCTAGATTCTCCCGCTTGGCACGCTTCGTCTCTTCCGAACTCGTCGGTAGAGCTACACCCTTCCGATTAACGTACCGGGGTGTGAGAAAGTTCAACCTGGCACTGGTATGATCCACGTCCAGCAGTGGTTGGCGCAGATTTTGTATGTGGATGCTGTACTTGCGATGATAGTACTCCTCGAACGTGGCATAGTTGGACCCGGGGAAGGCGCTCTTGGGCGACAGATGGTTACATATTTCCGCCACGTAAAAGTACTGTGGCTGGTCCCGGTTGCGATACCAGGGCATTACAACGGCGTCCCGAAATTTGCTCACATCAAACGTGTACCCCTGGCGCGCCTCGTCCGGTATGAACGTTGGTCCGCTGCGATGCACGTTGGTGGCAATTTTCTCCACAAACTCCCAATCCACTACTACTTCGTCCGATTGGGCGGATGGATCGTTGCCGACACCGTTCGGCACGGAACGGCTGATGGTCGGTACGATGAAGAAACAATTCTCCGTTGCGTTCGCATCGTACAGCATGAGACTCTTCTGCAATCGGAGCACCTTGGTAAAGGTGTACTTCACGAAACAGTTTACCATTTCCAGCTGCTGCACGGATAGCTGTACGCGCTGCGGGCAAAGGTCAAGCGATACTTTAACCTCGCCCGAACGGGTAAAGATGGGAAAGGAGCTTATCTTCGGTATCAGTTTCCTTGTTAGAATTCCGAACCCTTGGGGAGAATCTTCCGGTGCGTAAATCTTGCGTCCGCGTGTATTTTGTTCCTCCGGAATGGGACAAATTAGCTCCATGCGTATGTGGTATAGGTACGCAACCGTATCAACGTCCGGCCGACAGTCATTAAATACGGAAGCGATCTACAAAGAGAAAGTGCAAATAAAACAAATTCTAGCAATTCGCCAACTGTTTGGCAACTGTACCCGCTTGTAGTAGTATTGACGCCGTTTCGTTGTGCCTGGCCGGGGGTCACTGTTTTTGGAGAGTATTATTGCATCTGTTTCCTCCAGCTCAAAGTTTTCCCAATCAGCCTCGAAGGCACGGAACGCTTCTTTGCCGTACGGCTGAAAAGAATTATCGAGCTCCCCAGCGGCGTGCAGCATCCGGCAGGTCGTGTATGCAGCCAACCGGCGAGCCAACGTTTCCGTGGGCATTGGTAAACCCTTTTAACAAACAAAAAAGTCAAATGAGCTTTGCAGTGTTCAACTTTGCTTCACGTCGCCGTTTCTTACCAATATGTCTTCCTTCCAGGGTGAGTTTATGGGCAAGCGGATGGTGTATTGGTACAGCTTACGGCCTTTGCGCACGGTCGTTGCACAGCGCCAGATCGGTGTGAGTTTGGTGAAAGTATCGCTGGGCAGTTTTGCACAGTATTTATTCAGCGTTTGTACGGCATTTCCCAGCCACAGGGAGGCGACCGGCCCGTTCGTTTCACCAACGCTCCCTGGTCGGTAAACCTCGAGGCAGTGATTGAAGCACTCGGCATGTTTCAGTTCCCATTCGAGTGGTTCGCCATTGCGGCATTTGGCAAGCAGAAGCTGTGATGAAGCCAAAGGAAAAAGGAAGTTTGGATTATTAATTTGCAACCTAAATTAACAAAACATGACAGACAAACCTTTTCTACTTCTCTATAAATTGCAACCCGTTCAATCATCACATCGGTACATTGTTTAATAACTTCATCGTCCGGTTCTGGCCTCACATCTGCTGTTTTATCCACTGTTAATGCTTCATCGTCCAGTGAAAGCTCGGCTACGGATTCCTCTTCGTCCAGCTCGCCAGGAGCCGGAGCCGCATATTCCGGTGTGACAAACAGAATATGGTAAGCACCCGGTGCTTTCGCTCGACCTTTACACTGTGCGTAGGATCGATAGTTTGACGGGCTGTTCCAGCGGATAACAAGATTGCACTTGGGTAGTTCGATACCTTCCTCAAGCACGGACGTTCCAATCAGCAAGTTGCACTCGTGCATCCGGAAGCGTTTCAACACTTCCTCCTGCTTGCGATGCTCCAGAGCGGCCTGCTGTGCGTCGGTTTGTGGATTAGCCACCTTGTCGACCGTGTACTGAGGGCTGATGAAATCAAACTCGCGCTGCGAGCGGGATATTTCATACAGTAGCACATACAGAATGCGTGCCATCGATCGATTGTTACAAAAAATCAAGCCACACAGCGCATCCGTCGTGTCGGTAGACTTGTGGTGCGAATGTCCACCACCCATGCCACCGCCGGGGAAACGTTTTCTTCGAAAATTGTTCACGCGCCCCTCATGTCCATGTCGAGGCGATTGCACACCGTTCACACCGTCGGTAGCTGCCGTTTCTGTAGCTTTATGTTTTTGACTCAACTTTTCGGTTTGCTTGCGAGCGCTACTCAGCAAATCCTCCAACCGTTTGATCCTTTCGTCAACGTCCGACATTTGAGCTTCGAATGAGTGGTACTGTTTTTCCAGCTCGTTACATTCGACGTTACGGCAGAAGCAGTACAGAATTCGCTGCTGATGGTGCTGATGATGATGAAGAGCGGACAGTTGGCATCGATCTTTCGGCCGGTTTCGTTGCTCGCCAAACCATGCCAGCACCTCGAGCAGTCGGCCAACCTTCGGCGTAGAGAACCGCTTGATGCGTTCCAGCTCGGATGCGTATTTCGTGAAAACCCATGCTACAGTGGCCCGTGTTGTTACCAGCACGGTGGACACCAGTTGGAGCAGTAGAAAGTGACGCTCGTAAGGTGTGTGAATCTTTTCCCGCTCAATGGTTGTTAGCAGTTCTAGTGCACCTCGATCCGCACCCCAGGGTCCAAACTCGGTCAACAGATCGAGATATTGATGGAGGTAGCTTAAGGGTGCGACCGTTGGATCGGGAATAGATCTGAGCTCACGGCGTAGATCGTCTGCCTCCTCATCACAGTCAGATTTCCCATCGGCGCCCAGCTTATCGCTCGAGCTTTCGGTACTTTCCAGATCGTACAGTGCTAATGGATCGTACCGATGGTTCTGTAGATAAGATATGTGGGTTTGTACAAGCTGTCGAAGATACTGACTAAGTTTTGATGGTTGCGCTGGAACACATTCCAGTATGAGTTCGGTGGGCTTTGTGCTGAATCTGAAACGCCAGATATCTGTGATCAAACGGTGCCACAAAGATTGAGATAATTACCCTTACCTAAGAACGCTGGTAATGTCGCTCGCCGTTTCGATGCGTGCTCGAAGGCACCGTTCAAGGTAATGCAACTCCCAGCACAACCTTTCCGGCGTACAACCGGCACCATGTAAAGGACCGGCGAGGCCAAGAATCCTCGTACTGTGTTTGGGACTACGGTTCGCATTTCGATCGAGCCGGGAGCAGATTTCCCACAGCTCCTGATGACCATAGCTTTTGTGACATTCTTCCACAATCAGCAAGCTTACATCTTCAACCTGAACCGTTCCTTGATCGATGTATTCCAATAGCGAAGAATCGCTGCCAAAGAATATTACGTCGGCGGAAGCTACATCCGTTGTTATTGCCGAATGCGTACAATCTGGCTCGTGCAAATCACCGTTACCGAGTTCCGCGCCTACATTGGCAACTTTCAGGTCGGTAAGGTTGGACACCATCGACGACAGCAAGGTTCGATCCACGCGCGGCGTTAAGTAAACAGTTTTCCGTGGTGCTCCCGGGTTGCCCCATCGCTCGGACCGCATCGATTGGATAAGCTTCACGGCGAGGAACTCTTTGGCCGAATTGTGGGCCAGGCACACGATGAGATTTTCCTCTCGAGCCATGGACAGCAGCTCGGTTTGATAATCTCGCGGAGTGAGTGCCGTTGTGTGGATGTTGCCATCCGTCCAGTGAAACAACGACATTGTGTTGAGAAGGGTGGAATTGAATTGAGCTACTACTGTTATTGCACTGCTTCACGTGGAATGTTTATGCCGTACTACTGTGTTGATTCACGTTTGCATAGTGTGCGGCAGAATGCCAAATTATGCAAATATGCGGCACACAAATAAATGTAAACATACTTGAGAAAACCACACAGTCAGAGTGTGTGCAGCGTCTGTTTTTTTTGTTTAGAATTTTGTTGTGATTTGCGGCTTTATGCCGGGCACAGCTGTCAACTGAACACGGCTGTCTTCCGTACGGTCATCCGAATTGACAGTTCATAGGATAAATAAATGCGTTTTTCCAAGCCTGTGGAAAATTGTATTTCAAATGATGGTGTGATGATTGATTTCACTTACATCGGGTTCAAAATTCTAAACGTTTTAAACGGGTTTTCATCATATCTAAACTTAGCTGAACAACGATTCAATTGTGATTACTTGAAATTTTCAAATCATTGCTGAACTGTGCAAGACTGCTTATCTGTTGGAAAAGTCTAGGTATTCTGGCTTCGTTATCCGACGTGTGATCTTATCTTACCTTACCTACTCATGCTCTACATAAATATAACGATAAAGCACAAATGTTACAAAAATCTCATTTTATTTCATTACAATCCCTTACAATTTCCCTTTTATAATGCACTCCTAATACTATCTCCTTGTCAAACAAGATTCTAGAATAACGATATAAAAATGTACAAACATACAAGTAAAACATTTAAACATTTTGCAGCATTTTGTTACCGAACATCGAATTAATCGATTTCCAGCTTTCGCAGCGTACCGCAGAGATCATTGCCATTATTTCGGCGCGTTTCGTCAATCTTCCATCGGCTCGCATCGTTAATGTAATCACTGGGGGGTGGGGGAAAGTATGATAAGATATGCAATGAAGTTTAACTCTAAATGCATTAGCTTCTTACCGGTGCAATTTGATCCTATTGAACCAGTCTTCCTTGTGCTTAATAATCGACTGATCACCACCGTACTCGTCCGGCAGGGCAGCTTTGGGAAGGTGTGCATAGATCGTTTCAGAGTTGGGTAGATGGAAATGTAGCTGAAAACGAGGGAAAAGTAATATTTCCTTTCATAGATCAGTATGTCTCAGCTGTGCTTATCTCCGTCTCTCGTACCATGTCGGCCACACGTTTCTTCATGAACGGTTTCACCAAACACATGACCCGATCCAGGAAAGGAGTACAGTTGATCACATGAATGGCCTTCAGGCGCACGGGATGTGCTTCCTGTGTGAGGGAGAAAAAGTAAAACAAATTTGGTCAAATTCCCTCACCCAGTTGGGTGCATTTCAGTATTACTTACCTGAGTGTATCGCATGTATACGCGCAACGTCGACAGTACGACCTTGGTCAAGTGCCGAAGCGTGAAGCCATTCATGTCGAAAATCGGCACGTCTCCACCATCGTTCATTGGCACATCCGGTTGAATCATGCGAAGATCGGCAATGATGAAAAACGTCTTAATGACATCGTTGAAATCAAACTAAAATATAGTGGAAAAACGGTTGCCCGCTCAGCAACAAAGTCCATCAGGTTTCTCTTTTCTTCAGGATACACACCCTATCCGGATCACAATCTACCAAACGATAGTAGATAAATTTATCCTCACATCCTGCCACCGTCGGTAAGGGCACCATGTCACTGGAAGGGGAATCAAACTGTTAATAAAATCATGTCATCGCTGCAAGAAATGCTGTTTCACAGCGCCAAATCCCGTACATGGACTTTAAAATGCTCATCACATTGGTGCTGAGCGGATCACGGTTATCGAATATGGCCGGATTGTTCTGCCGGATGGTATAGCCGAGAACAAATATCTTCTTTGCATACTCGAGATCGCCACGCGTCGAGTGAATGTATCGCTGCAGTAAAGTTGGATCTGAAAGGTAAATGAGATAGAATCATAACAGCTGTAGCTATGTACAAAAAATACAACAAAAATCATTGCAACATGCTTGCGATCGTAACTTACGTATATTTTGTGGCAGATGGGGTTGCGTGGCAATCCAGTCCTTCAACCGTTCGGCGCCTTCCTCTAGATTAAATTCCTTTTCGATGCCCATTTTTTCCTCTTTGGGCGTTCTGGAGGATGGAGAAGAAGCATAAAAAAGATTATATTTCGCGTTAATGTCTAACTAAAAAAAAGACTTCAAAGTTTATATCTGCTTTGAAATTGTTGCGATCTTCAGAGGTCCGCCATTTGTAGCTTCTTTAGTTCAAAGGGCGCTACCAATCGCTCTACCCTTTTATAACAACAGTCACATGCTTGCTATCCAAGGTTTCGATTGTAAACTTTAATGTCACTGGCTCACTCAAACACGCACACAAAGCTACCGAAAACCGCAAATTGGGTATTTTGAAAAGCAAAGGAATACTGTTTAAAAATAGGCAGTATTTCGCTCGACTCGCCGGCAAAATAGGCGTTTCTCACTGTCAGATAAATCACTGACGCGGCCAAGGTTAATGGTGGACTCGTTTTGCATACGCATTGCGATCGAGCGAATTCGTACCGGTTTATTGGATTTCGTTCTCCCCATTGTGTGCGTCGTCATTTGTTTGATCACCTAACGGGTTTTCAAGAATGGTAAATATTCTTGCCCACCAAAACTGGTAACTATATGGCACCGGGAATCTAACTCTATGCTTGCCGGTTTCGAAAGTTTTTTTTTTTCATTTGTCTAACATGTTGGACCTGGTACATCAAACAGGACCGGCTTCCAGGTCGGCGTGTTTTTTTTTACGGGATAGGATTTTTGTGTTTCGCAAACATTGACGTTTTAAAAATATTTGCTTTGAAACGATCTCCTTTTTTGTGTTGGAATAATGCATGATCTTTGTAGTACATTATTGTTAGGTGTGCAAATAAGGTTTTGATTCTATTTTTTAATAGCCTTAAAATTTAGTCGGGTGCTTTAGAAAAGATGTCCGCACTATGTGAAAATTAAACCCTTCAAAAGGGTCAGCACAAACACTCGCCATTGTTTTGGAAGGCTTTGGTAAGATTGCTTCCTGCAAAAGCTTCGTGTAACACTCGTGGGAGCACGGCAAATAGATGTTCCCAGGCGGCAACTGAAGGGTTGGAAAATTAATATCATCTCTAACCTTCAACCACTGTTTAGTAACTCGATGGCCTTTTCTGTGCACGTTTCGAATACTTGCCCATTGTCAATCACCTTGCCGCGAGACGCAACGGTGACAAAATGGCTTTTGGTAGGCAGAGACATGCCTCTGATTCTTTGGAACGGTGTATTCGGCACGCTATGTTGACATGACGTGATCGTGATGACGGTGACCGCAGAGCAGAAGCGATCGTTTAAATAGTCATTTTTAGGTGCAAACTGTTTGCGTCTATTGGCTTAACATCACTGTGGCGAGGTGGATGGATGGTCCAGTCCGGGTGTCTTTTTCGACCATGTTTATCCAGCATCCCAACTCAAATGGTTTGCCCTCCTTGAAAACGAGAGTAGCAGCATTAACATCACCCACAACATGCTATTTTTCGCGATCTTCAGTGTAGCGCTATTGGGTTAAGAAATAATAGAAACTACCATCCAAAAAACCAATTTAAATCATTGGCACGCAACAACGTTGCACACACACACACACACACCAACAAAATCACTAATCAGAATCACGAAAATGATAAATTGAGTATGGAGCAGACCATTTCACCATTCCGGCGTTCGTCACGGTGTACGATCGGTCGACGTTATCGAAAAGTGCGAGGAAGAAAAAAGAAAGAAAACGGCCAAAAAATATAGTAAACCCGAACACGAAGTTCAGTTTGTTGGATTTGGAAGTAGTAAAAGACGTTGGTCGGGTTTGCGTGGGCTAATCAATGTGATCGAAACAAAATCTATCAATCTGATCCGCGTGAGTGACGGTCGTCTGATTACGACAGCTTCACGAGGTTGTCGAAAATGAGAAAGGCGTGATCCATTCGCGTGTGATTCTAGTACAGGCCGCAGCAGCTCGTTTGAACCATTGCGTGGTGTTGTGTGTTAGCTATCGAGTGACGGACGGCTTTAGTATCACCTCGACCTTCGGGGTCAATCGAACAGGCGGGCATGTTAGTTAACATTTAATCACTGTAACCGTAAGCCCGTAGCCTAGCGAACACCTGCGCCATGTTTGATTTGCTTTGGCATGTTTTAGGTTGGACCAAGTCAAAATGATTTGGCACCTGTAGTTAGTGAGAGCTGCTTATTGAGCTCTGTAAACGCTGCAGTTTCGATCTTATGCTATGAAACCGGCAATGAAGAAGATCATTACCGCGTGTATTTGCCCTTTCAACTACAAAATTTAGGCCAGTCTCTCGGTATTTCTGTGTAGTTCCAGTTGGCAAACAAAATATAATGAAGTGAAATATAATTCCATAAGTTACTTTACTAGCATTCCACTCTTTCACCACATTCACCAGCCGCACCCGCAGCGGCCAGAGCTGCTCGTTTAGCAATTAAACATAATGGTGCAAAGGAAAAGGAATGATGAGTGCATAGTTAATGGGCTTATGTTGTGTGTCGCGGTGGTCTTAAAAATGAATGCTAACATAACGACATAAAGCCCGTTTAGCATCTTCCAGCTAATGAAACGAGCTGCGGCATGGGGTGGAAAACTGTACGAAACCACCGAGCGACCGAGGTGTGCAGCCTAGCAGCATCGTTAATGATTACGCATGAGCGCACCATATAGTGAGTGTTTTAGTCAGTTTCGCGGAATTTTATGCCTTTTTTAAGGTTATTTTTGGGCTGATACCTCCTACGATAGCTAGCTGGCTAGCTGGACGGTTAAACGTATTAGGTAATGCAACCCCGTGCGGTAGCGTCAGATAAGTTTATGAAGAAACGTTAAACCGTCTTTAAGAGGAGGTATCTGATACGCCTCAAAGATGTCCCGCCTCAACTTGTCGCACTGTAGGGTTGCTGTGGTGTCTTTTTTTTGACGAACTCTTTTTTGCGAATAGTATAACAAGGCATTAATAAATAAAACTTCCAGTCAAGCCGCTGCCAACCGCTGTAGAATCATTCCATTATCACCCGATAGCCAATAATTTCACACTTGCTCTCATTTTGTAACCCATCCAAAAAACCCATAAAAAAATCTTCCAAAATCTTCACGCCTCAAAGAGTGCACTAAAAAGATGACCATCGGGTGTAATCAATCTGGTACACTTTCTTTCTCGTGCAAGCGCCAGTACACACACACCTCATCCGCTTTGTGCTATTCTTCTCCCATTTTTCCACCTGTTTGCAGTGCTGTAATACGCAGCAATACACACAAAAACATACCACCCATCTCTCCCTTCGCTTTTAGTGGTTTAGTCGTAGGCACTAAAGCAAGCCCGGGCCCCAGTTGCGCGGGTTCGTCGCTTATGAATGTTTTGCACCGAGCTCAGTCGGAACGGTCAAGCTAGTTAGGTTTGGCAGCTTCACCCTCCTGGAAACCGGGACGGTTTAAGAGAAATTTATCCACCCGGTTATTTTAAGCCGTGTTTTGTGTTGCTTTTTTGTTGCTCCATCGTTCACTTTCTGTTTGCGATCCTCCGTTCGAACGAACCTCCATTGTCTATAAATGGGAAGCTGTAGCTTGATTGAACGAATGGGTAGTCGTGGGGGAGAAAAAAAAGAGAGGAAAAGACACCACCATCTCCCATTCGCTGGATGCAGTTCCGTGTACCTTGGATGCAGCGATCGACTGCAATGCACAAGGAGTTTGTGCAGCGAAAGCAAAAACACACCATGCAGCGGACGGTTTGCTTCGGCACAACATGTTTCGTACCGAAAGGGCAGAAACAAAAAGAGCTAAAACAGGTTATATGCAGAGCTTGAGACACCGTGTCTCGTGATACACTTCCTGCTTTTTGCATTCGAAACTCGGAACAGTTTCCTTATGCACCCGGCTCCGGTTGTGTTCGCCGAGGTCTTGGCCGAGGTTTCGCCGCTGTCCTTTGCCCACTTGCTGCAATTATCAGTACATATCGGCGCTTCCGGTAGACTGTTTTGGTCATGTTCCACCCGTTTAGTTGTGGTACATTCGGTGATACTTGCTTAGAAAAGTGTGCTTCCTTTTGTCCAAAATTTCCAACCTTTAATACTTTACTTACACTTCACAATTTTTAACTGTAAAATAAAACACTCACACACACACAGTTGATGTTTTAACGCACAAGCAACGAAAAAGTAAAACAAACAAAACACAGGAACACGCGAGCAAACTCTCCCCACAAAACCGTGTCTGGTCGCGATCGTGTCTGAGCGGGTTGTGAGACGCAGAATTCAGCGACAACAGCGAACTGCCCACCAACTGATGTCAAAGAGATCACCATTCGTGTCCGTTTCGGTTGGGAGCTTTTCGCGCTACCGTCAAGCTTATGCTGCTCTTGCCAAGACAACCGTACTCTCTCGCGCTCTTTCATCTGTTTCCTGTGATAAGAGCAAAAGCTTTTACCGGAGGTTGCATAAAAACTGCATTAATGAGCATCGCTACCGTGGTTCGATTCCACCCGTCGACCTGCCAGGGATTGGTTGATTTAGCAGCAGGAAGGTCAGCATAAACAATGCCGAAGCCGGTTTGTAGACGGTCTATCTCGGGGGAAATGGGGTTAAAGGGTCGGTGTAACCGCTGCTACCGCTGAGCGAATTACGGTGTTGTGCGGGTTGGATAAACATGCCAGCTAGCTTAGTGGGAGGTGGCGCAAAAAATAAGCCCCATTCGCTTTTAACCCGTGTTTTGTTATTATGCAAGTAGGTTTAAGTTTGCGGTAAAATGATAAATATAAATCTAAAAGACGCGCGCTCTCACTCTCGCTCTTCTTTTTCTTTGGGGTAGAAAAGAAGTTAACCTGCCCGAAACGTGACCTTCAAGCTTGTTTGCGGTTGAAATACGCGGCTGATTTGTGTGCCGAATGGGGAGGCTTTGCTTAACGCTTAAACCCCTTACCCAACACCTGCTGGTAAAGAACGTGCTCACCCTGATATGGATGGTACACTGTCACCCAGTAGTAACCATGGCATTGCGCTAAGTGGCTGTACTTTAGTTTGAATTTTGAGCTTTCTTCAGAAGCTTTTCACGCTAGCGCAACAGCAGCCCTACACGACGGTCTGACCTTGGGATCCGATCAAGGGTGCTCAATGCTCCCGGCACATGACGTTTACGATGAGTTTTTAATTGATTTGTGTGAGCCGTGATCTTTCCAAGCGGTAATTCACACGATATGCTGTCGTTCAGAAGACGGCAAGTGCGAACGTTCAAACACATTTTGATGGTCTTTGAAACGGTAGGCCGCCAAAAGAAAGGAAAAAAACGCAGGCTGTAACACGTGAGAAGCTGCTTATCGTCCGTTTGAAGAACAATCGTCGCCGTGCAATGATGTTCCTGAGTAATGTTTTGTAACGGATCTATTGAGCGAAAACGAAAATCCCCGGCACGTTCACCTTTGGCCGTGTACGTTGCCAGTGAACTTGAAGCAACACATTGCAGTATGTACATATTTATTAGAAGAAATAAACCGCCGTACGGAATCAGTGAATCATGTAATGTCTCACGTTCGTTCTCGCTTGCGCTCGTGCAATCGGTGAATCAGCAATGAGATTGAATTCAATTATAAGTCAACTAATTCCATCTTATTAGATAGATCGGTAGTTTGAGGTGGAACATTTGCGAGACCGATAGGCGGTGGGTTCGCGGAACCTGTATTTAAAAAGCACTCTTGTTTCCGGTTTAAAGAGATCGTTTTTAAAATATTTTTTGAAATTTACAGACAACCCAAAAATGAAACTATTGTAGGCAATGCGTTTCATCTTCATTAACGTTATTTGTTTATTTTTAAATTTTATGTGTGTGTTTTCTTCATTTGTTAAATTATATCGATTTTTTGAATTATTTTATTCAGTTTCAGCTTGCGAAAAAAAATCAATTCAGCTTTCATCTAAACGTTTTACCACCATCGTCAATGATTTAATCGTTAATGACATCAATCAGATAGGAGATTAGAAAAGATTGGCCTACATTTTTTTTTGTTACCCAGATTATGACTTGATTATATTGCGGGTTTAAAACTTTGCTCTCAAATTAAACACCTCCAACAGTAGTGCGTAAGCTGCTGCTAAGACACAACGTCTTGTGCAAGGTGGGAATGGTTTTGAAGCATTTTTAACGCTTTAGCTGAAACGATTCGTAACTGCATCCTGTAGTAGCAGCTACACAAACAAGCCCCGGGTAAAAATGATCGATACGGCAAACGATTAAGCAATGCTTCCTCTCTGTCGCTGTTCGTGTATGCGAAGAAGGTGGAAAGACAATTGAGTGCCCTTTTGCGGGTCACTTCACGTATGCCAAGGTGAAGGAAACGCATTTTATCACCAACACGTGCATAGCGTTACGCGGTGGTGTCATCGTTCATTTTGTATCTTGCAATAAAGACCATTGGTAACGAGGTCTGAGTTGTGCAGCATATCTTAAGATAAGGGGCTGCAATTCTTGAGAAAGACCTAATGCTCCGCATCTTTTTAGTGTTGTAGTTTATTGTAGTGTTTAAGATGGTTGTTGCAACCAATAAGTTTAGTAGGTTTTTCTAATAATGTATTTAAAATTGTACATCATTCTTCCTCTTCCTTGGCACGACAACCTCGATAGGTCTTGGCCTACCATTTCTGGCTTACTGTGACTTTATTTTACCCGCAGTAAAGTAGACAGCCCTACGTACGGGATTGCGGTCTGGATAGGATAGCAAACATATAATTTTCTAAAAAAAACTTAAATACTTCTTCTTACAATTCTATTACAAAAATTCTATAAAAAGTATACACATATTAAATCGTAATTCTTGCATGCATATTATTATATATTTTTATATAATATTTGTATTTTATTTTTGTTTACTTTATTTACTATCAACAAAATTTTAATTAGCTATCTAAAAATGTTCTGCACTTGAAGCACCTGATTGAAGTTAATGTCGCAGTTAATTATAAAGAATAACTTAAGCAATGGAATGAAATGTGATTACAGTAACATGGTTTAAGTTAATGTTTTAAAATCCAAGTGAGATAATTTTAATAAAAGTGTATTTGTGTCATTTTTTGTCTTCTAATAGTCATATGTCCACCGATGCTTGCATTTTCACTACTGTGCACAATCACAATGGTAGGTGTCATGGTCACCACCGTTGTATGACACGGTGCTTACATATACGACTATTTCGGTCATAATTTGTAGTTATTGTAGGAAACATATTTCAGATTTAAATAAAACTTGGGTGTACGGTGTGCTAAAAAAAACTGTAATTTTAAATTAATGATTTGCATTTTTCAAATTCTTTAAATAACTGCTTCTGCTGCTAGTTCTAATGAACTTGAATAACTTTAAACATTTATTATTTTCCCTTTAAAATCAAGTCTGTTTTGTTATTGATATGCACTTTCTTCAGTTTCAGGGCTATTGCGAAGAAAACTTTGTCAGGGATGTCAAACTAAATTATAGTTTTTTTAAATTTTTTATTCGTGCAATGAGATAAACATAATTTCAACAAATAAGAAAGTGTTTCGTACAACTAGTTATAGTACAATGTGACGAAGAATAAAAGTGTTAATTAAGTTAATATGCTAATGTTGGTGTATATTGAATAATCTGATTCTATTTTTCAAATTGCTTGCTATAAGTGGTTATTTTATAGCTGAATACATCATACTGTAATAAAGGATTCATAGGCCAGAATATGTATGTTTTATTATTAACAACTGTTTAGACGATTCACTACTTTACATATTTCTTAAGTAGAAATCCTTCAGATTGGTTCGGTTTTCGTTTTAAATTTTCTCCTGATTTGTTCATGACGTTCATGTACATTAATGGCTATTAAAAATCAGGCCACGCCGCATCGTGCTGATCGTGAAACACAAATTATTAGTTTATCGGTAAATACCTTTGCCAACTGCAGCATGCTCGACGAAACGGCACAGCGCAACCCATCTCCGTACATTGCTGTGCTTTATCGGATCGGAATAATTGTATTCCGCGATGCTTATCGGCTAGGCCGAGCGCAAATGATTGATGTTGCTCGAATGCACCGGCTCAAAAGAGCAAGCTACCGGCGAAACGTTACAAGTTCGAAGGTAAGCGGCCCGATTATCTCAAGATGATTCGAGATGCCCGCTCAAACCGGCGGGGCAAATACCGGAACGCCGCGGAATTCATATTTGACGATGGAACAAAGCAATCCACACCAATCGTGTTTGCTCAAACCAAACCGGAGCAATTTACCTAACCATGATTGATGGAGTTTATCGATTGCTCTAAATTTCTCCACAATCGCACGATTTATTGCACCACCGTGTATTTCTGGTGGCAACCGAACGAACTAAAGATCTTCCAGTTTATTCTGCTAGCTGACTGCAAGTAGAAGGAGGGGTTTGACGGGTGTAGAACAGTACAAGTGCGCATTGTCCCGGTACGTGCGAAAACGATATCGATCGAAATGAGTCGAAGCACCGTAATCAAACCACAATTCTGAGCCATTGATTATGCACATTTATTCGGTTATGCATGATAAACTTAATTAGGACAGTTCGGCCAAGGGTAGCAAGTGACGAGATTCCGTGCATCGAAACAATCGATGTGCTATCAAGATCCTAGCGAAGCTGCCATTAGAGGCGTCGGTCGGTTCTTTGGTTGATCGGAATCAGTTGTGTCTTTAAACGAGTTGACAAATCGAAGGTAGAGCTAGATCAAATAGTTTCAAAATGTTGCTCGCCATCGAACACTAATTTAATGTACATAGATGATAATAAAACAGACATCCATGAATGATATGGCCGTTGAAGTGGAAACATGCTCCGTACTAAGGGATAAATTAAAGGCAAAGGGATTACCGCCAGCAAACGTACGATAAGCAATAAAAGCAAGCAAACTAGATCGTTAAGTCGGTTCACCAAAGGCCATAGTAGGATAGAGTGTTACTGAAGAAATTGCATCGTTCAAAAGCAACTCCAACCGGTTGAAGTTTACTTTCGAGCTCATTCAGTTATCGCTTCCGCAACGGGATCGTGTTTCTAGTTCTCCGGTAATGGCGAAATTTGTTTGGTGCTAAACTCCTAAGCTAAAAGTGCGCTGTGCCAAGTGTTCCGGCACCAAGCAAAGGCGTGGGGAGAGGCAGCAGTTGATATTGAGCAAAGCCGGAATAGCGAACTCGGGCAAGCGAGAAGTCGGCAAATGAAGTAGAACACATCTGTTGGTGGTCGGTGGTCAGTAGTTTATTCCATTTTATGCTCCACCATTTGGCATCGAGCACTGAACGCAGGGCATGCAACAGAGACTTGGGTCCCTCATCGTTGGTGACTGATTCAAAGGGATGAAACCATTCGTTTGTGTTTTGCAAATGGGTTGAAGAGTGAATTTACTGTGGCATTGGGAGTGTTTTTTTGTATTGTTGATTTGATACAGTTCTCAAGCATATTGAACACTGTTTTAGACAGCGATGTTATTAACGGAGATTATTCCTTACTTAGCATGGTCCGTGCGGGATATAAAACAAACATTCTAACTTCAAACAATATACACAAATCTGAATGAGCATAACATTCGATTGAAAACAAGAATTAAATTGAAAAGAATTGAAAGTCAACTACGTAAAACGCCAACCCACAAACTCTATTTTTTTGTCGTCAAGGAATGCATGGCTGTGTTGCTAACCTGCAGGCGCTTCAATAAAATCAATTATTTATGTTGTTACGTTTAATAAAAATAATAAAATCGTTTAGTAAAGAATGATGGAGAAATCAACAGCTCTGATCACCTTCACATCAACTGATCGATTTTTTGTGTTGCTGTCGCAAATACAAACACGCATCAAAGGCCAGATTAATCGCTATTACTAGAAGCTACCGTGTTTCCAAAGAAAGTACTGGGCGCCTCCTTTTATGTATCGCAGTATTTAGTGTTTCAAAACGAAAATCCAAAATAATTATCTTATTTTTAATGTAAGTTGGAGTAATATAAGTTTTCATTACTGATTGCTAGCGTTGAACAGTTGTATGTAAGTTTACATTGTTTTGTTATGAAGGGTGTTATTGAAATCTCTTATCACTTCTTGAATTTTTGCTTACTTTAACTCATGAATTTCCAAATCATGTAAAAATACTACAAATTAAAAGATAATAGTCTTTTTTTTGTAGACCATTTCGATTTTTTCCACCCGGTCGATTAAAGTTGAAGAAGTTTTGGGTCTTCTTTGTTAGTGTTTGAATGCTCTCTAATGCATAAACTCCTTGCATTCCACTCTTGTCGACATTTTTCTCCTATTTTCAAGCGCCTCCGCCTCACAGCATAATGTGCGTAGGTTTGTAAAACAAACGGAATAAATTTCCATCAAAAGGTAATGCACAATTGGCGAGACTGTTGTGTCGAAAAAAAAACCTCGACCCGGAAACCTCTACTAGCTGCAGTGCTAAGGTTCCGGCTTCCGAGTGCAGTGTGCTTCGGTCAAGAAGCTGGAGGTGGGTATTTTTGAACTGAAAGAAACAAAAAACTTTTCCCACACCTGCAACGAACACCGCAAACTCCTGGAGTGTGTTTTTTTGTTACTCTAGCGCACGCTGGCGGTGTCTGTCGGTCCACCGGGAAGCCCAACACAATGCCCAACCAGTGTCGTCCTGTGCAGTTTCACTGGCAGGGATGAGAAGAAACCATAAATTATGCTTCCACTCCAGCCAGGTTCCATTTCGGCAGTGGCCCACAGTGGACCGCACTTAACCGACCGAGACTTTCCACGAGCCTTGTCCGGTATGGACAAAGCAAAGAAAAAAAGAAAACAAAATGTAAAACATTTCTTAAAACACAGCACAACCTGCGGATTTTTGCGACAGGGGTGTGAAAAGAAGCCGAAACCGCCGGCACCGGCGCAGCAAATAGGAGGATGGCGCAGTGATACAGATTACGCTAGAGTAATTTATATGTTTCACCTTCGTGCGCTCGCCCGGCAACATTATTTAGCATCTGTGATTTGGCGTATTTTGCGATGGTTAAAGTCGTAAAAACGGAATCTCTATATCTCTTTCTCGCTTTGTCGGTCTCCGTCTCTGGCCCTGTCTGGTTTCAGAGCCCCCCCAGTGAACGACATAAAAATGGCGAAGAAACGCATTATCGAATCGGAGAGCCGCCGTTTTTTTGCCGGAGTGACCCAGCAGCGTGACAGGTGTCTGGGTGCCTAACAAACACGCGCAGCCGGAAGCGTGGAGTGTACAGTGGAGTCTGTCTGTCTGTTTTGTAAATTAACTGTTTCAATTAACGACTTTTCCACCGACGCAAGGGTGGAACACACACAGCGACACCGACATTGACCTCCGGGGTAGATCTGAATGGAGGCCCGTGTATGTGTATAGGTGTATTAGACACTGCTAATTTGCACACCGCAAGTCTACTCTGCCCGTTTTCTCTGCGTGGTGGGAGAAGCGCGTTCCGAAACTACGGCGAAACGTTCGTCCGTCCAGCTCCCGCGGCTAGTTTGAAGGTGGAATGGGATGGACGGATTAAAGCATACGGCTTTGCCGATGCGTGCCTCGTCTGCCGTGGGTCGTATGCGACGTTACGTATCGCTGTGGAGCTTATGTGTGAAACGGACACTCGCAACACCCGGCACGGTCGACACGGTAAGCTAATTTATGGCAATAGTAATTATCTGTCAGGACAGTAATGGGTAAGAATAGGCAATTAAACGCTTGCGGTCGATAGTGCCAATAATGAGCATTTGATGAGATCGCCATCGATCGGATTAACATCGGTTCGAAAGTCGCCCGATCGTGGATGTTGGCAGCGCTTTGACGGTGTGGGTTACGGTTGTTAGAGGTTGGTCTCTTAGCAGTGTTCGATTTCAAGGGTAATTTCTAGCGAATAACTCACAAACACACACATAAACCCACAAACACTAATTACCAATTGGCTTTTCGCCTACCAAGTCTTCGTTTCTTACCAAATTAGAAATGTATTGTATTTACACATTCAACCTTTTTAAACCAGCATCAGACAAGAAGTATTTGCTTCATACGAAAATGTAATAATACGTTTGAATAGTATCTGCACATCAGTAATTGATTGAAATTAATATTAATATTAAAATTGCTATTCATTGTTGGTTATGTTTTCTTCATTAAATTATCTAAAAGACCTGGATGATGAGCATAATTTAATCATGCAGTAAAACGATCGTCTTAAATTTAAAACGTGCGCTTTAAAGAACCTTTTCCCCAAAAACCTAAAATGAACAATTAAAGCAGCAAATTCGATAACCGATACACTCGGACGTTGTTGGATGAAACTTTTGCTTCTAACCTCAAAGTGCACTTCAATAGAGATAAGATTAGCACTAGAGAAGGAGAAGATAGAGAAAGAGTGTGTGTGTGCGAGAGAGAGCGAGCGATTCGATAGCTCTTCGAAAAACCTCAAAGAACGTTTCCATCAACACGTATTAGCGTTGGGAAGCGTTCCTTACCTCCTGCAGGCTAAATATATTTCACAAAATGATCAAATAGAGCCATGGAGGAGGGTACGATCTAACTCGCTTTTTGCTCGGGCAAACTTCTCGAAAGGCTTTACCAGAGAAAAGTTCAATGGACAGCACATTTCCCTGTAGCCTTTTCTGTCTACAGTTTTTCGTCCCTGCTCACGGTCACAGAATGTAGGCATCAAGGCAATTTGACCGAATTAGAATTCACTCATGGTGTCGAAAAACGGGCATCGCGCCCAAATTCATTATTCATAGCAAAATCGCGAGCCACTAAGCAAAGGTTGAACCCAAATAGAGGAGGGTGGGGGAGCAGGGAGCAGAGCGATATCGATAGCCCTCCTGCGCATTCTTGGTCAACATGGGAAAAGGGAAAAGTCATTAGTCAATAATTAGCATCGATAAAAGCGGTCCATTTGAAGCAAATCTGCTGCTGCATAAGTTTGTTCGCCGACGATCCTTGAGAACCATTCGGGCCGTGAGCAGCAGGGAAGCATCGAAGTGCTGTCGAAGAAGGTTAAACGTTTCTGAACCGTTTGTTGGGAAAGTTTTTCTGGGTGTGTGTGTGTTTTGTTTTGTTCTTCATCATCCCCTCCCCTCCCCTTGAATCGGAATATTGATTTCGTTGAGAATATTGAGTGGAAGGAATGAAAGTGGGCGTCGATATTTCTTATGCCGCCATGCCGCGGTGCGCTTGGTGGGAACTTTCTTTTTCAAGAAATGCAAATAGTCAAACGGCAACTTTCGGGACCAGCAAACTCAAGTGAGGCTTCGCCTTCGTGGCATTCATCGAACCGGAATACCGTTGACCGTGATGCGGTCGGAGACTGGCAGCAAGGGAGTAAGGGATTTTGAAGCTACGTCGCTTAAAAGGGCTTCAAGTGCTGGGTCGGTCTGCCAGGGTGTATCGGAATAGAAGATTACGTTTTTATTTACATTTCTATACTTGGCTCCTGGCGTACCTGGACATATTTAGGGTTTACGATTCCTGAGCTGCGACCCAGGTTGAAGTGCTCTCCGGAGTGACCCCGCTGTTGTGGAAGGAGAATTTTATTGTTTATCTTGCAAATCCTTTTCCCGATCGGGCAAGGTGAAACGGTTTCATATTCGGCATGGCCTATGAGTTAAGTGGATGGAAGGATTAAAATGGTTGTTGCTTGTTGGGCGCTTTTTATCCACCGACAGCTGCCAGGATGGTTAGCGTAATCGCGATATTTTATCTGCACAATGAGGCGTTTTGAATAGATAAAGTAAATGCTTTAATTATTTTCATAAGGTTGAGTCGCGTTTCGTTGTTACTTTTTTATTGATAGCATCCATTAAAATGAATTTTTTAACAGGTGTTTGAACGGTTCATATAAGTGCTCTTTTCCGATTAAATAGTTATCTTAGCGTTTGTTAAACAATTATAGAGAAAAAAATATCACTGATTTAAATATATTGAAGTCGGGAAAGTATTGCAAATTAATATTTAAAACCTATATGATTTTTAACAAACTAATTCTTGATGTTGTGCGTAGTTTTCACAACTGTTCTCCATAAGTTTTTGAAGCGCCAATGGGAAAACCGACCGAAGGTTGAATTTTTTTTCTAATAGATCATACCTGTTGGTAGCATGAATTCGAAGAGTTGTTGTTGTGTTTTGATGTTTTGATGTGGTTGTGCGATGTGACGCATGCCAGTTATCTGATCACAATTCTTAGCCATGGGCGGATACTTGAAGCTATCGTCAGATCTAAGCAGCACTGTTTATGAGTGGTTTTTTGGAGAATAAGTATCGTATTTCTAGCACGTGTCTTCAACGTAATCTCTAATGAGCTCAAAGTAGCATTAAACACTTTTCAATGGCACCTATTCATCCTTTGCTACAATGTTGATAGCTGATGTTAAAGTAACAAATTAACTGTTATGTCCCACAAAACATGCCGAGAATTTGAAATACAGTTCATCGTCTTGTGCCAGGTAAGCGTTCAAAATTGTCAAACAGCTTTGAACACACTGTAGAGTTCATTGGGAGTCATTATACACCCCAGAAATGTGGCAACAACATACAACAACATGAAAAACAAATTAATGACGCTGATGTTGATGATGATGAGGTTAAAGGAAAATTAATTTTAATTTCAGATGTTTTTAAGTCCTTGCTATTATAAAATCCATAAAAATTGCGCAAACAAAACGCCGTTCAAATTGAAAAAAAAAATCGTTCATGTAAAGCAACACCCACAATATTTTTTTGTGTTTATTTATACCAACAAGCTGTGTAATCGAACAACCTTCACACGTTTTCGTTGCAGCAAAGCCTATAACTATAAATAAAATCTGCCCAGTTGACGTCAACTTATCTCAACGCGGCCGGTCAACTTTATCGGGCGCCGGTGGGAAAATCAACGAACGTAGTAAACCCACTGAATAGTTCATCATGAGCGCTCTTTACATAATTCAGTGAAATGATCGTTCATTTAATTACATTAAATTTTCACTGCTCACTGCACCGCAGGGAAAATCATAAACGCACACACACACACACAAACTCAGCCAAGCTTGCATGCCCAAAGGGTGCAGCGGCAGTAACAGTCAAACACCATCACGAATCGATTCAATTAGTGGAAGCCGACGAACAGGCTGCTGCAGCACGGTGTAATTTACGCTTGTTGCCGGCTACTGCTCTGGGACTGTTGATGGTTGTTAATAATCGCTTTATTACGCAAAGCAAGTAGCAGCTGCAGGATGGCAAAAAACAGTGAGTAATTCCCAGCAGCTTTGCCAAATCCTCTCGGCGTGGGAAGTGCATTCAGTAGTGAACGGGTTTTTTTGCTTTTGGGTGGAAACCTTTTTTTGTGATAGTTTTTATTTTATTTTAGTTTTGTCATTGCGAGCTAGTTTACGCCGTTCCGTTTCGTTTTGGACAGAAGCAAAATAAAAAAAGTAAGCATAGAAACACTTTGAGAAACGTTTCATTTTGTGGATCAAAATTACAGCTTATAAACTCTGCGTGTTTTTTTTTTGTAGTCTATATCAAAAGCATTGCAAATATTGCGATAGATTATTGTAATTTTTTATTATTGTATTTTTGATTCGGGTATGTTCCTTTCACCACGCTTGCATAAATCGCTGTTAATATCCCTGTATTGCAGCTATCTGTCGCTTTACAATTTCACACTTCTTCCCTTCGGCAGTGTTCAGCACTGCTCAGCAATACAAAAGCACTGCACTTTGGTGTGTGTATGTGTGTATGGCGGTTGCACTGTGCCGTGCCTGTGTCGTTGCCACTTGAGCAAAACAGTCCATAATTCATTCGCCTGCCGCCTTAGGTTTTTGGTTGTGATGGTATCGGGGCAACACGGGCGAGCGTACGGCAAGATCTAGGCGCATAGGAAATCCTATTAAACTTTTCGCCATAAATATGAATTAATGCATGGAAATTCAACAAATTCATTTGCCATTTTGCGTTTTCCATTTGAACTGTTTCGCCCCGGAGTAGAATTCAAATTGCAAACGAGTGCGTGTGTGTGTGTGCTCATGAGGATATGGCACCAAAATGAGCATTTGGTGCTAAAGGGGAGATGGTTGAGAAGTGTTTGAAATTATTGGAGTGAGAAAATCGAAAGCTTGCATAAGAATCGACAAGAACGATAATCGCTCTATCCGGCCCGATGGAGACGCCTGGTGCCGCACGCGCAGGCGGCGGAGAGCTGTGGTATGCAGCTGAAACTTATATCTGCGTTTCGGTTCTACTTTGTGCCGCTACCATAACTGAGTCGCGGAAAAGGGAGGGGGGGGGGGAAATGTTGAGTGGAAGGTGCTGCGTTTCTTAGAATGGCGTGCATATATGCACCACCACGTACTGGTTTGCCAAATTTGATTTTTTTGGACAAAATGTTATGCAGCTGAAGAGTGTCGGTTGGTGCATGATTTCGCTCGAACTAGGCATTTTACACACTGTTGCATTCAATACTGCAGGAAATGAGCTAACCAACAACGCACGGTATGATGTGCACGAGCGAGCGTTAGCGTAATTATCAAAACCGCTCGAGAAATGGGGAATGTCGATACGTTGCAGTATGCAATCTTGAAGAAACAATAGACAAATGAAACTTCATTCTTGAATGCTCTTTTAATAATATATTTTATAATAAAATGTACATTTGTTACAAAGTAGTATTGCATCGATTTTTTTCACACAAACCATCAGTCCCAAACCTTCAAGCCCTGTCGGCAAGCTAATAATATCCCTATCCAAGCTCGATCACCGGAGTGTTTCGGTACCGGTAAATAAAAATCGGAATTGTGTGACAAAAGATTCACGATTGAAACGAATCAATATTCTGCTGCAATCAAGATTGATTCACTTCGATTCAATTACGAGCACCATATCTTCAATCACACTCCATCGATCCTCAGTGATAGCGAACCACATTTAGACCGGGTGCCAGTTTAATGAACGCTCCAGCTGGTGAAACAATCGAACGTTGGATCGATAGTGGGGGGGGGGGGGGGGGGGGGGGAAACAAGCCTGGCCATGTGTGTTGATGGAAAGGTTTTTGACATTTTTGCTGCAACAAACTCATCCTGTCAGCGGACGCTCTTACGCTGCCGTACCGTACCTGTGCAGTGCAAATAGTTGTTTGTTTTTATTTTATGTTTACCTACCTTTTTTTTGCTTTACGGCTCCTATTTTGGTTCGCCCTTTTGAAAACTGCGCATTGGATTGCATACCGGTGCAGCGTGTTATGAATATGATTAAACATAACGCAGCTCTCCTGTGACACAATATGTGGTGACACAAAGGAAGACGGATAGGGAAAGAGAGGTACAGAGAGAAAGAGAAAGCGATAGAGAGAGAATAAAAAAAAACATTGTGCATTGAAAGTTACTTCAATTTGAAAACAATATTTGGCCTTTCGGTCAAAACCCGGTCGGTCGGCTTCGGTGGGACCGCCGGCGGTCAGGAATGGTGCGGCCAAGTCGTGGTTGTGGAAATGTATAGACGCAACGGCACCCGGGACCAGCTGGCAAACGAAGAAAACGCGACAAAAGTGGGAAAATCAAAAATAAATAAAAGTAAAATGTCACCCGAAAGCGAGTAGCTAGAGCGTGAAAATGAGATAAAGTACGGGTTCGAGTGAGGTGGCTGAAAAACTGAAACCACACCGCTGCCAGTGTACCACCGCCACCACCAGGTTAACCACCCCATGGGAAATGCATTTGCAAATAAACACACGAATTCCCCACGAAACGCAACGGATCTCACAACAAAAAAACGGTAGGCAAAACCCATTCCCATACTCGCTCGTTCCCTCTGCATCAAACAAAGGCATCGCGTGCACTGTTGCATTGCCGCTGTGTGTGAGTGTTTGTTACATTTTTTGTTGTTTTATTTGTTTTCGGGTTTTTCTCTCGCCCTCTCTCTCTCTCTCTCTCTCTCTCTGTCCCGCTGTGAGCGTAAATTTATTCTGGCTGCCTTGGGGAGTCATGGGGTCGGTATGGCAAAAAAAGAAACCCCAAACCGAGTCGGAAACCAAAGCTCGAGCTTCATCATGGCGAACAATTTTGAATATTTTATTGGATTTATTTTCGCTTATACGGTTCGTCTGGCACGTGGCTCCGGTGCTGGCTGGCCGGGCTTGGCCTGGCAGTGTGCCGGGAAGCACTGAAATTAGAACTGCATCGCTGGCGGGTCAGCGACAAGCAGCGTCATGAAAGATGGATGGTGCTAAAGTGTTTTAAAACTTTTCATACCGTGCACTGCCATGAAAGTTGCAGGCAGCAATAGGACCTCATCATGCATTTGTGAACAGGTAAGCTAACCACGTGAGAAGTGGCAGCTTCGTGTTTATGTTCGGGCAGGGATCTGCCCGAAACCGCCCGACCGGAAATGGTTCCGAGCGACACAAGCAAAGGAGTGTTTGTCCCTGAGTTTTTATGTTTATTGATCTTCATCGCCGGGTTCGGTACGGCGAGAGGTTCGGGATGAAAAGATTACGACACCACAATTGCCAGGATTAACGCCGTCGAAGGGTGGTGGGTTCCGACAGTTTAGATGGTTCAGTTATGGTATGGTACGTACTGCGTCCTCTTTTGGGTGTAAAAGAGTCTCCTCGAAGTCTCTGTCTCTGCAGGCAGCTTTAAGCAATACAAGACTCTTTAAAAAAAAAAAAACATAACCTTTCTCTTCTGTGGCGGAAGAATACATACGAACGCCGTACTGCTATCGCTGGTATTTATCATAACGATGTAATTGCTGCGATACTATCTACTATCTTTCTGCATTAGCGGTGGGTAATTTACCAAAACATAAAGATAATTACATCCCAGCGATACCACCTCACGCAGACGATAGATATGGAGGACTTAAATTGACACCGACCATAGATAATATCTCTATTTAGGATGTTTGAGCGAAAGCCACAAAACCTAATCAAAAACAGTGTACTGTTTGTATCATCATGATGTAAAGTTAACTTTTGCTGCAATTTGCCACAAACCATTCTATCTATCTGCTCGTCATTCAATGTTATGGTATGTGCTGTGTAGCAAACAATTGTGCTGCTACGTGCTCAATAACATGCCTGCTCCAAGAAAGAGTTATTCGAACATTGAATTAATGTTGGGGTATTGTTTTGCATTGTTATCTGCATTAAGTGCTTTAAGGCTAATTTTGTCTTGCAATAATGAGCCCGATTTGATGATGCACAGAAATAACTTAGAACGTTAGTAAGAATTCTATTGTTTCATTTGAAGAAATTCTGCAAGTATGGCATTTGCAGTGCTATGGAAAATTAGTGTAAGCTTTCAATGCATTATTTCCAATATTTAAGTTGCTGGTCTATTCTCATTGCTAATGGGAAATAGTTTCGCTCTTTGCAGAACATGCTTGCCTGGTAGTTGGAATAAACTAATTGAAGCTTTGCTGTAAGCCATGTTTGTGTTAGGTGGTGTTACGAGCTAATTTAAAATTTTAATGTAAATAAACTTACTTAGAGCGAGGGCTAAGGGCGTAACTAAGTTTTTCGAGTTCATTTTTTTTAAGAAATGGAAAGACATTTTAATTTGGCAGACATTAACTTGTAACTCTTGATTTATCGGTGAAGTTTAATCAGTCACTGAGAAGTTGCTGATTGTGTAGTTCTGTTGCATGCTTTTTATATAATTAAAATAGCACTGAACGATACAATTGTTTTCCTCAACCTGTCCAGAAGGTCACGGCAGTTATGGTATTACAAATTCAATTTTCTGATGATCTTTGGTATATTGCTTGTCGTTTAGATGTTTGTGGATTAAACAACTTCACAAAACACACCATGCCATCCCACTGATGGGCAACTACAGCGGTATAATCAAAGTCTAAAGGTCTCATTTGTTGTGAGGCTCATGCTCTTGAACATCTCTTACACTTTATGAAAACAAACGACAGAGATAACCATCCTGAATGTGTGTTGCAGTGTACTATCGGGTTTAAAACTATTGGGATACAATGTGTCCTAGCTTAAATGATGGATTGCAAAACCTACCTGTTGCAGATTGATGAACGAGCTGTGTAAAACCGAATGGATAGGTCTCTCTACGGACGAAACTAACAATATCGATCAGGTTTCATATACTTGGCCGACCGTAAAAACATGTCAGCATTGCTGTGTCGATGTTTATAATGGGAAAATTTTCGAGGAAAAAATATTCAACTTCGTGGAAAGCTCTCGTTGAACAAATAGCGAATATATGCAAGGAATTTTAAGAAATAATTTACAATAATCGATTCAGCTGTAGTAAAAGTTTTTATGTTATTGCGCTCATCTGTACGTAAAACTAACTCTTTAGCAACATGCTTCAATCAAAGTCACTCGATTGATGGATTGATGCTGTAAAAAGGAAATGTTAGTCTGATGTGAGTCTAGTGAAGTAAAGGATCTAGCTACTCGGAACGACTAGTACGATGTTTTACTTGCTAGTGAAAATAAATTTCACAGAATTTTTTTAAAAGTTGAATAAGCATTCTAAAATTTTGGTTTGTTTAGTTATGAACATTTTTTAAACATCAATAATTACTAATGAAAATATATAATATAGTGATGGCGTATGGCAGTCTTTTATTGCTGTAATTCTCATATTGATTTGTAACTAGAACGTTAAAATTCTGATCATTCTGTTAGGTAGTGTATCTTTTACTAAAATTAATTATATGGATAGCCGTACAACACATATTTACATGCAAAAGCAACTAATTTCCTCTCAACAACCGACATACTGACAACAACAAAACTTCAGCACATTTTCACCATCCGTACCATGTTTCTTCGCCACGAGAGATCGTTCTTTAGATGGCGCGCACTGGAAAGGAAACGCGCTGTTCGCCTATCATAACAATCGCTCGAATGCTCAAGAAAAACAAAGCGCGAAAACCTTTTCGCTGCAAAACGCTGTACCGTGGAGTATGTGCATAAGCATCGCAACGGATTGTGAAGGGAGATCGGTTGGCTGAATGTGAATGGTGTCGCGTCTAACCAGCCATTTGTTGTGCTAAAGTCTTCCCGTTCTGTGTACTTGTGTCTAAGGTTTGGTGTACGGGGACATAGGGCTGTGCTGAGCAAAAGAAAACAGAGAGTTTGAAAAACTTCTGACGCACGCCAAGAGCGTACCATCTCAGCACCAGGACGATTGGAAAATGTGACACGCGAGCATGAGAAAAACTGGAACAACCTAAGAGTGAATTTGATGAGAGTAGAGCTAGAGAGAGAGAGAGAGAAAGGTTCATAGGTGGCTGCTCAACTGCTCGAAAAACGGCAAACAACACCACGCAGCCCGTGGAACGGCGTTCATAAATCACACATAAATCGACCAGTATCAATCAACTCTCCTGCTGGGCAGTAATTAATAAACAACGCCGTAAAAATGACATTTCGCTTCAATTCGTGTCTTTTTGATGGAGGGTTGTAGGTAGAAACGGCGTCGCTATTATGCCGGCAGGTTTTATGTTCTGATCATTGCATAACTTTTTTTTCTCTCGGTCGATCGCCGTAAACTGTACCGTACGCGGCTGCACGCCAAACCGGATTAACCGGTCAATTGGTGGTAACATAACGTGGCTGTGTGGCGAATGCCCTTTAGAAGGTAGCTGCAATAGCCGAGCTTACAGTCAATCAACACCCGGGGACTTTGGGAGCAAATGGAAATCCCCAAATTAATTAACTGAATTCTCATGCCAAACCGGCCAAAGTTCCATCTGTCCGGCAAACGGGAGCCCACGCGTGCAGGTTGTAAAAAGTTGAAAACTCGTGTTGCCTTTGCTTTGGGCCGGTAGCCAAAGGTGATTCCCAAGGGGCGGTTGGTTTTAAGGTTGAAAAACAAATTTTCAATTAGGATTCTACCGTACGATTGTTCGTTTCGTTCATATGTTTAGATACATAGGGGAGGAGAGTTGAAATAGAACTAAGTTCAAGGGAAGTAAATTGGCACAACAAAAATGTGTTCCCAAACAACTGGGTTCCCGGGCGGGGGGGCAATACATACTCATTGCTTTGCCCTGCTGGAACACTCGTTTTCCTCATTAGAAAGGTGTTGCCTCTGCGGAGTAAGTGAAATAACGCAATAATAATTTACATCAATATACACGCCTGCATGGCAAGCATCGTCTGGTTTACCACCCTCATCCGTTACGAAGCGCTTGAAAGTCGATCTTCCCTGTGTGAAGGACGAAGCTTTTGTCTGTTGAGGAAATATCTCACAAAGTGCTTTCCACTTTCCATCAGCATGTTGAATTACAATTACTCGTCGGCAACCACCAGCACCACCGATGCGAAGGGTGCTCTCACCCTCATTCGATCCCTGCCATATCTCGCAAATATGGTTGGCCTAAGGTTTGCCTCTTAGCTGCCCCGTACTGAGACAGAGAAAAATGATCTGTTTGATTAAATATTCAACAAGCTGCATGCGGCTGACCCGATAGCCCACGTTCGTTACCGGAAGACGGATGCTTCGGTTCACCCGGTTCACCGGATTGCTGCTGGCTGGTATCCGGGCGAGGTATGAATCTTTGCCGATGCACACAGGATTTATTTGAACGTCTGTCGCTTCCCTAATGGCCGCAAGGAGACGGGCATCGTTGTTCATGGTAGGCAGGCAAGGGGGTGGAATACATTTCGTGATTGGCAGGGATCCAAGCGAGCGCTAGGTGGACGTCGGCAGGACGTCCGGCGGTCGTCCGACGAGTTGTGGGCTGTGCTCGGTGTTAGTAATTGATGGGCGGCAAGCCGGCATGCAAACTGGGCACTCCTGTAAGTCAGTGCTACGCTCTGTGCCCGCAGCTATATCCGATAATCGGGTGATTAATCCTAGGACAGGTGAAAAGATGTCCTTCGTCCGAGAAAATTGCCTTGCTAATTGGTGAAGTTCATTGTACACACGCATGTGTGGAGAGTGTCCGTGTTGCTTTATTCTTTTCTGTCCAGACACAAATAAACACGCAGCCAGACACGGTGCAGAAAGCCGAGGGCAATCAGATTAAGGGGAAAGATTTTGCTTCTGCTTAGCGATGTATTTAACATTTACCATCGGTAAGGGGGCAATCGACAAGCCACAAATTACATACAGCCCGATTTGACACGTCCGAAGGTCAATTTACAGTATAATCAGCAGGCTTGTTCTTGGAATCGGATACTAAACGCTCATTTAACTTATTTCAAAGCGTCCACTATCGCCCTGGGATAACCTGAGCGAACCAGTCCAATTAGAGTGCTCGCATCTACAATCATGTAAAACGATGCTTATAGCCCTAAGCCACTACTATCTGGTAATGGTGCTCATCGTTTGAAGGCTCGGAAAGCGTTTGACATTGAAAGAAACCATATCAGTGGGCTCAGGTAGCATCAGCAGATGTTCATTAGCCGACCTTTTGTTCAGGACAAGTTGTGCACACTTTATCTTTTGCAATCCTATTACGATTGACTTATTGTGTGTGCATGTGTGTATTACATCTGAGTGATTATGTAGTCGAAATGGTATTGTTTGTGGAAGTTGTGGTTCAGGTAAATGAAGCAAGTGTCAATAGGGATATAGACCACAAACTATTATGAGAAGGACTTTTTTTATTCATAAAGAACGGCCTGGCCGTATTGCTTATGAGAAGGACTTATTGTGGGTTAAACTATCATTTCCCAAACAAACTGCTATCAAATATAATTCACGACTATCTTCTTCTTGGCTTAACGACCTGTTAGGACATGCCGATCATTTAAATATTTTGCGGCATACATGAGTTGGTTCCCTTCATCATTGATTAATTGAGCTGCTTTGAACTCCTTTAATGCTTAGTATTTTTTTACCAGAACACAAATATAGTCATTGTGTGTTCATATAAATAAATCAATTTATCAGTATTCGTAGAACACACGTAAGATGTACTTTTTGACTACTATGCTGAATGCATTTATGCAAGAAATAAAGGATAATTATTAACTCAGTCTTACAACAACTTGCTCTTGTGATGGTCCCTTTTTATCGAAAGCAACTTTTTATAGGAATGCTTTGTGTTGTGGCTGGAAAATGCGAAAGCAAGGCTTTAATGTTTCTGTACATTGTTAATCTAATTTGAAAACAACATATTATAAAATACACTTTAAAAAAAGGGGGAAATGGGATAATTCTTTTATGCACGACTGTTACAGATTCCTTGAAATTCAGAAAATAATAACAAAATTATGCTTTGCTTCGTTCCACTTCCCCGTTTACACAGGAAAAGCAAAAAGCACATAAATGCTGATTTCTTGACTAGCTGCGGGGTCAGTTTGCATTTATCTCTTCGGTGGGGTAATCCTGCTAGATTACTATCATCGCCTTTAGTTTACTGACAAGTTTTTCTACCACCTGCAAAATAAAAGGGGAAACGAATCTGCTCTGACGGGTTGCATACGGGGACTGTTATTTTTCTAAATCCTTCTCATTACCCGTGCGGGAAGTTTTCTTTTTTACCTTTTCCATATAATTTGTTTCCATGGTCGAGATTAGCTCTCGCTTGGAAAAACATTTTCATTGTTCCCTTTTTTTTTGGTCTGTAAATCTTCCTGTCCTGTTCGGTTCCACGGCAAAGGCATTATATATCGCCAGTGTCAGTGGAATTTATCGTCTCAATCGAAGCCGGAAGCAAATCGGAAGAATCTGGGTTAAACTTGGCAAGCAGGTTCAAATATCGAATTGGCAAGATTCCGCTTCGAAGCGAGATTGATGGAGATCATTTGCATTGATTGTACGGCACCGCTCGTAACCGGCCCCGGGAGGTTGGTTACTTTGGGTCCACCCCGTCTCCCACTCGGTTTCGAGCACTTCGCAAACGGTAGGTTTTCATCCATCGTAGCGGTAGAATTTGATTTCGGGGAAAATGGATTGACTGTTTCGGAGGAAAATGTCCAGTAGCGTGCCCCGTTGCAGGGTGATTGCACCCGTCGCCCACGATGGGCCGTGTGGTTCCGTTGCTAGGGCCGGTTGTCCGCTCGATCGATAAATGAGATAAATGCAAAAAGCGGTCCCCTTTATTCATTCGCAATAATTTAATGTGCCGTCCTACACGCTACGTAAACAAATGCCGTATTGAACGAGATGTTATCGCGAAACTCCTACCCAGGGATTGCTGCGGCAGAACCGTCCCAACGCTGCAGTAGTTTTATCTATGATGGAATGTGGAAGCTCCATCCTGTGCGAACAAACAAGCGCAGCGCTTGAGAAGCCCTCGGTCTGCAACGGTGCTACTGCGGGAAGAGCAGGCAACAAGTTGCTATTTTTGTTATATTATGTAGCAAATGGATGGATGGTAGCTGTGAGAAGCAAATTAAATCCAGCGTTGAATGCGTTAGGATTTGAACAATTGTTTACTTTAGCGGATTTGGACTAGATTTTATGACGCAGTGTTGTGAGTTCCATTCAACATGGAACAATGTTTATGACACGATACCCATGTTGAAGTGTAAGTGTCAACTGTATTTATTATGTATTGTCATGCACGACTCTACTTTTACACCGAGAAAAACTTCGGACGGAAATCTGCTTTGTGTTTAACGTATTTTTTTTCTTTCACCACGACAATAACAATTCTCGTTGGACTGATAACGATGATTACTCTCATAGCGGGGTACTATTAAAACGATAGTGTTTAATGTGATGCAAACGAGAGCCGGGGGAGTTTGCCGTGCTGCATTACGAAAGGATTATCCGCCGGACGCCGTGCTGTGTTGTAAAACAATATTTTCCCATGTGTATTCGTGGCAATCTCCTCCATCGCACTCGTTCACTATTCACTCCATCTCTCTCTCTCTTTCCCTCTGTCTCATTATATTCATTTTTCTGCTGCTTCCCAATCGAGAAGGATTTACATAGCCATAGCACCTTGTCAAAGAGCATTGCGCTACTGTGCTGAAATGTGCATTGCATGTGGCACATTATTGTTCGCCGAGGGTGCTTAATTAGATGATCATGGGTATTCAGCATCGTTTCTAAGCTAGTTCGTTACTACCTATGAACAGAGCTTAGTGAAATGTGTGATGTAAACTGCATTAATGAAAAGCGATAGGCTAAAAATAGAATGTGATTATTCCCTTTGTACGGTGCGGGTAAGCTCTCCATTGATATGGTCTGTATTTAATGCACACCGAGAGTTTGTCCCGTACGGCGATGAAAGGCAGCTACGAGTTACGAATGGCAATCCCTAAAGCTAGAACTACACAATTAAGTAGTCGCAACGCTATCGAGTAGCTCTCAGCTTCATTAGCAGCATTTATGTAGCTCAGTAGACTAACGATGCAATACTTTTCAAATTTGTGGCAATGTCTGGTTTGACGACTTACTAGGTCATTAAATTATAAAATTTACAAATGTTCGATGAGTATCGGTTTGGGCCAGCTATCGGCAATTGTTCGTGTATTAGTTGCTGCAACTTTTGTTACTGATACAAACGAAGTACAGTACAAGTACAAAGGAAGCATTTTGAGTTGGTCTTACCTTATCAACAGGATAACCTTCTAGGAATATAGGTTTTGAACATCTTCCCTTTGTCTGAGGACTGTTGCTGGGATTTTCGTTGTATCCATGACGTTGAAATAGTTTAAATAATATTTTAAATAGTAGAACACTGATTTCATGGTTTATATTGTTGTGTGCCTTATTATTGTGTGTTTATATTGTTGGTTGTGCCTTATTCCGTAACTCTTATTTATCTTATTCTCTTAACTGAGGTGTCGGCTTAAAATTAGCGCCTACATATCCTCCCAAAATACAATTCCTAACCTATGGATTTTACTATGAAAATGCTTCATGTTTTGTGGTTAACAGGTGTATGCTGCAACAATCATTACCTTCGAAACAAGACTTATCACGATAGCAGAGAAGTTAGCTTCCAATTACTTTACCGTTGGCGCACTAACATCACCCAAGCTATGCTCTACCCACAGCATTGTTTGGGATACGTTTTCCTAGTAGCACTATAATAGAGCACCATTAAGCGTCTTATTATTCAGAACTATCATCGGCGACATCTGCGATACGTGGATGCCACACAATGGCTTCACACGGCCGGTGGTTAAGAAGAAGAACCCCATTAACGGAACACTTCTTTCCGAGAAAGGTCGTATTGCGCGATCGATTTCTAGGTGCGATAGCGATAGCAATCGAATGTTTCGCTTCTCCTGTCGAGATGTGTTCTCGAGTGTACCATCTCACAAGCGTTGGGACGCATTTTCATCCTCCCCCTTTGCAACCCCTTCCGACCGACGAAGGAGTTTCCTTCTTCGCCGTCTAGCTGCTGTCCATCTCGAGGCGTAAGCGGGTGTGCCAGCGGCGGTGGCATCGGGTGCGGACCGACGGGTTGGATCTTGTTTGTAAAACTATTTCAATTTGCCTGCTCAGACAACCGGTGTTGCATTCCCAGGGCGTCAAGCGATGTTGCATCGTGGCGGTGCTGCATCGCGGCCAACGCGTCGGATGGGTCGGATATGAAGCGTACCAGCAGCAATATTGGCACAGTACAATGCTTTTAGTGTGTCGGTTCCGTGGGAACAACAGGCTTCCCTGTCGGCGAGGTACTAATACACTCTCGTGCAATGATCGCGCCTGGCTGGCACGGGTCGTGCTGATAGCGAGTTGTTTTCTCCATTTTCCACCCAAATAGGCAAGCTGCCTACTACCACTACGCTGCTGTATACAATCGTTCGAGGTGTCGTTGAGTGGTAATGAACTTTCTCCAAGTGGGCCATCGAGAACCGGTCGTGGTGGTGGCGGGCCATTGCCAGTGCTCAATGCCACTGGCCTGATGCAGCACGAAACTGTGCACTGTTGATCGAGCAGATGGACAGGAGAAATTGGTTCTGTTTCGTATCCATTACAAATTCATGCCGATTATTTCCAGTATGGGTTAGATTATTCGAAGAATGTTTGCATCCCTGCTGTGGATGTCATCCAGTGGCGGTAATCCTTCATGATTGGATGGAGGATCGGATGTAATTTGATACATCTAAGCAGCACGTTTTGCTGCGGTTATCTATTCATCCAGCTTCCGAGGTTTTGTATTTGACTCAAAACTGTGCACTGTGGGATAAGGGTTGAATACACCCAAGTCAAGGTAACCATTTGTGGTATGAAAGATATTATTAATAGTAGGTACATCAGGGCTGTTTCATCAGAAGCGTTTTTGATGTCGAATAATATTGTGGGACGTTTATTATGACAACATGTCTTTATGGGTTTTAGTATCATAAAAATATATAATGGCGATATTATATGACACAAAATATTTTACATAGCTGAAGCTAATTGCTGCAAAACAAGATTCTTAAGTGTGTAAGTGTGTACCTATAAAGCCAGTAAAATCCAACCACTAACACACACACACACACACGCACGCACAAAGCCAATATAATTCAAAGTCACCTAGTGCAGGGACAATGGGTTTAGTATCATCGCCGGATGAATTTGCACGCGAAACACGTACGTTACGCCACAAATTGCGAGAGAGACGACGATATGATAAACTTAAAACGGTACCTCAAAGAGTTCTCAGTCAGCGCCCGAGAGTAGAGCGCACGATAATAGCGAAGCATCCACCCCTATGCAAATGCATTTACCGCCCAGATTCAATACGCTCGTCGGTGCCTGCTAGCCGGGCTGTCCGGCTGTCTGCAGCGGTTCCGGCGTAAAACGACTCTCGACCTGAAGTTTGCCCGGAATGGGTCGGTTCCCATTCGGCACTTGTTTGACTGGAGCTCACTCGTTCTGTTTCAATAAATGATGAAGTATAGCTTCTTGTCGCCCACCAAACACGGCACTGTTGTGCCCCTTTGGCCGGGTGCTCGAACGCCAGATGAAAGTGCAGCGCAGCGTGAAAGGGGTTAGTTGCGGGTGCGATAATCCATTTCTCACTAACCGGAGCAGCGTTGCCTTGATAGTGAGAGGACCTTTGCATTTGTTGAAAGCTTATAGTATCGCCGTTGTTCAACATGCTACACCACACAAAGTGTGCATGGGTGTGTGTGTGTGTATGAGAGAGTGGCATATTTTTCCGTGATCGGATCTGTAGCCAGCCAATTTGGAGGAGGTGGTCGGATAAATCTGAAGCTTTGCACCGTTGCGCTTTCGGTTCGGTCAGTTAAGCAAACTAGTCGCTAGCCATGCAATTATTCAATCGAAGAACCACGCCGACAAATTTGTCCGTGCAACAATGTGTTGAAACAATACGGACGATGCGACGTGCGGGGTCCGAGAACGGGTAAACGGTATCGGGAAAGGGACGACGGTGAAAATTCGACTCATCATGTATGGGTAATGCACAAATTAAGTATCCCTCCAGGCAATCAATAGCAACCTACCGGTACGGAAGTGGATTTTGGAATTGGTGCAGCATCGTTCATTTTCGAACGACTTTCAGCAGTTCAAACCTTATCAGATTCCATTGGTATCGTGCTAGTGCCCTCTTTTTGGGTTTTTTGGGCAGCATTAGCATAGTTTTGAGAAAAGTGTCACTGAAATATGCTCTATTTTGCATTCAAAGAATATGATCTACGATTTTTTTGCTGTAAAAATAAAATTTTGCTAAGTGTAATTATTTGAAAATATGCTCATGTCAGAGTCAGTTTTAAGCATATTCTTGCAAACACTACAGCGCCATATAAACCTTGTATTTATTATTAAAATGGCCTGTAATACAGGTTCACGTGTTATCGAAGCGATATGTATAGAAAATCTGAAGAAGTCAGTCCTAATTTTTCAGTTATCCTCCTGTGTTTTGTTTTGATTTCAAGTATTTTTAGAGTTATGCTTTCAGTAATACATAAGAACAGCAAATTTAAGATAAATAATATTGTTATAATATTGTTGCACTACGCACGTAAATGAAAAACAAATAAGAGCATAAAGACAGTTAACAAATAAAAACATCCCTTACGAAGTAGTTTGAAATATTAATTAATGACATAATTTATGCATACTGGTACGCGTTACATGGTAACGCGCCAGGCTGCCAATGTTTTATGCTCAATTACTCGTATCTATTGGCACTATAGTAGACTCAACAATACTGCATCGTGTGATTGATTGGTTAGTTTCAAATTGCTTTTTTATTTACTTACGCTCGAATGTTTGCCTGGTCCGTGATCAGTTCAGTCTATTTAAAATATTTAAAACGACCCGTATTTTTTGCTGCAATAAAAAAATGTCATCAACATCCCCCGTCTGTCAACACGCTCCACTTCCGCGCCCTAAAATCCCCCGTTCGAGCGCTATTGTCCTTTGAAACATCGAATATAACAACATTAATGTGTGTCTCTGGTACACTTCAGCTCATAAAAACAAATGGCAACGAATGCAAGCTTTCCCTTGTACGAGCAGTACAAAATGTCGTAGGGAAAATAATAACGACAGCAACGACAGCATGCCCGCTCCGCCCCGTGCTCGGTGACACAAGGGCTGCTGCATTGCCTCGTTGAAGGGGGGGGGGGGGGGGAAGGATGACGGGGTTATGCCATTTGCCCGGCCGGCATGTATCATCGGAATTATGTTTCGAAAACTATCTCCCAACGCCCCTCTCCCCCCTTCCTTAGCACCTTTAGCTTCCAGTTGCCGGTGGGATTTGCGAGTCTGCAAAAACGGGAAATGGTGGCCGTTCTCGATCTTCCCGGTACCTGCTGATGATAAGTTTCAATAACCAAGGCATCAGAACAAAGGAATTAGCCTAATAGGGGCAAGGCAGGAAGGAAAATGGAGGAATGGCAGGGGGGGGGGGGGGAAGGCGAGTATTCGTTTTCTGCCACTGGTTGAACGACACAAAACGACGGGTAGATGTTTTCAATAGCATTTCTTTCACGCATCCGTGCATGTATATGAACTATGCAGGCGTAATGCAAGCGTTATGAATGCAAGCGCATGAATTAACAGGAATGAATGTGCAGAGGGAACCCTCCCGATGCACAATGCGTACACGGTGCATCGAGGTGCTGAGAATTTATCCAGCTTTTCCATTCTGCCAATCATACGTACACCGTCGTGCACGTCTGGATAATTTTTATTGCATTAAGCTAGCGCGTGATTGGTATGTGTTTTGCGGAAAACTATTTAAATCATACAATATTCAGCATCGGAGCTACGATTCGGTACTGTTCATCAAAAATTAACGTAACTTAAGAGCTTAAAATAAATCACTAATAGATTTCTAGTGAAATAAGACTTATTGAACAAGTTAGTTGTTTCTCCCTTTTCGTGCCATTCATATGTATAAATCCATATTAAAATAGTTTCATCCGTCGCATCCATCTACAACACTGGCAATGTTTTGCATAGTTGCAAAACTATGCATGCATCATTATGCAAGCGCATCCCGTCTGTTCGTCACACAGCGTCAAGCAGATGAAAATTATCAATCGATCGTGCTAGCATTTTCCGCAGCACCTAGGGCGATGTAAAACGATTTCTCGGTCACATCCAAAAATTATGTACGCAGCCCGTCCTCTTGAGCCAACAGTTTGCGTTTGCCTGCCCCAAGTTGCCGGGCTCACCGGACTAAACTTTAAACGCAAATTTATTGACTGAACTTCCTGTGCGATGGGGAGACGGCGCTCGAACTCGAACTACCGCACAAAGATTTCCGCCTTACCAGTGGCTTCCGGCGGTTAGGCGTGTGTGTGCGCCTAAGTGGAGAGACAACGCAGACGATGTCAGTACGGCTTCAAAGTTGTTCGACACACGTTAACATGGCGTTAGTGTATGATGGCACCTTCTTAACAATAGCATCCTGCCACCTGCCACGTACGCGCACGGAACACCCGGGTGATGTTTCAATTCCAGACCCATTCTGGAAGCTTAGTCGTAAGATGGTTGGAAGATAGAAGAAGATGTTTCTGTGTGTGTGTGCGGTTTGTAAAGTTACCGAGTGCACCCACAGTACGTGGGGGAATGCATTCTCTTTAGTTCGTTGTAAATAAGAGGCTGAGATCTCTAGCTCACACATTCAGACTCGGTGAGCTGCAATGCATTGAAGCGATGGTAATGATTTTATTTACATTTCCGTGCCAGCTATACCACGATCAAATTCCAGCAAAGCTTACTCACTACAAAAGGGCTGTGAAAATGTTTCGTTACATAAAACAGGGGAGAAAACTTTTATAATCTGCAAAAACACAAACATTTAACACACAACTATACACGACGGAAACTGCGACAGACAGACAGACGGACAGAGGTGGCAAACAGCACAGTTTTGGGTTGGGAAACACCAACGCTCCGAAGTTTGCTCGGTGTTGATACAGCAGATTAGTTGCGATCAGATAATTGTTTGAAAACGGTCAACCTTTGTGCCGGTGGCGTAAGCCAATGCACTCGTGAGCATTGAGCGAGTGTGAATACAACGCTCCCCAAGAGCGACACTAGCTCGTATTTGCCTGGCAAAGTTCTAAAATTTATCATCAAAGGCAACACTTTCCGTGCGGAAGACGGCGAATGTTTGCTTTCTTCTACCGGTTCTTGCCTGCCTTTTTTTTGTTGGTGCAACATTTTAGATGAAGTTTTGAAATCACTTCAAAAGCTTCCCCGGGGCCAAAGGTGCGGTGTAAAGGTGGTTGAACATTGAGCGCAAGTTTAGCACAAAAGACTGGCCGGCTACAAACAACAATGTCGGATTAGTGATGGTTTTTTTTTTGCTGCGGGGTAGGCCCAGCTGGTACATTTCGTCGTGATACGAAAGTAATGTGATATTTAATGAGATTTACCATAAAATAGTGGTCTGGCGAGTTTGAAACGAAGCAGGTAACACAGATCAGGCTTAAAAAATAAGACTGAGACCCTTTTTTCATGGGATAAAGTTAAGAAAGATTTTTCAATTCTATTTTATGTATCTCGCTAGGCTTTATCTTGAAGAAAGGGGGTTTCTTTAAACACAAGATATTATTTTTCCAAACTCGTTGTGTTTCTCGCACGCTTCAATTAATGCAGAGCGATTCTCATCCATAAGACATTGAGTTACTGGACTTTTTAAAGGAAAGGAGTTGTTTTGCAGCTAAAAAATTTATCCAAAGCTTCATGTGACTAGGCAGCATTAAATTGGTTTTCAAAACGTTTTATACAACAATTGGAGGAATAGATTTTTGATTCTTTTCCGTACGTTTCATAGTTTGCTCGCATAACGTAATAGATGTTCTTGTAACTTTCCATTTTGTTTAAAGAACATTCATCAATACGAACAGAAAGAAAAATAAAAATTTCCCACCCCAATCATGTCGCGCCCCGTTTGTTCACGCTTGTAGACAAATCGTTATCTAGCGCAAGAATTTAAAATTCTAGATAATACCAAATTTGCACGAACATCCAGAAGTGTGTTATGCAGATCACGGTCCCACCGTAGCCCGTGATGCATTGCGATTGGCCTGTCAGTAGCGTTACGGCGAAGAAAATCCTAGCCTTTTCCGCTCCGGTAAAATGTGAAGAAGGTGTAAACGTGAGGTTAAGAAGTGGGTGCGAAGATGGTGTTAAAAATAAGTTTGTAAAAAATGATATCGTAAATCGGATCGGCAAGGGTTGTCGCGATCAGCTGGAGACGTCGGGTTTTTTGCTTGCTTCTCTCTCTCTCTCTCTCTCTCTCGTTCTCTCTCTATCTCTGTTTGCTCATCCATTCGTAAATGTTCTCATCTATCCGAAACATAAGCGTGTTACACACGCCATTCCACGGAAGTATGGCCGTACGTGACTAGTGGTGGCTTGAATAGTTGCGGTTTTCGCCGGTTCTACGAGCGCCCCCTGTTATGTGGGTATCGATGGGTAAATGCTCCGTGCCACAAGTAATGTGACCGTGTGCCACGAACGCAACGGGATGATGCTCATTTTCGTTTCTGGTCACACGCAATGTTAGTTAAATTGAGTGTTAGGCAAAATAGAGCGGGAAAACTTTAGAACAAAATCTTCAAATTAGATTGCATCAGATTGCGATCGAAGGATAGGGTGAGCACCACACGGGTGAGTGTTTTCACACTCTATCGATAGATGGTGCTCGTCGGAAAACGGGAAACGACGTTACATGGTTCTGATTTTCTGAACCAATGCATTCGATAAATTATTTTGCGCACGACCATCACCTCCGTGCAGCTGTGGGCAGAATTGATAAGGGGGCGAGTGAGTGTATTCCGAAACTTTCCCATCCAGCAGTGGCTATTATGCTTTAGTTCTCGCCCAGTGTCTCGGTGCCCATTCGAGCGCAGAGTTTGCTTCAGCTCCACTTACTTTTTACCACACTACGCGACAAGCTTTTCGGATAGGTAAGCAGATAGAGCACGGAAACCTCTCAGCTCGGCTTGACCGAAGTTGGACCCACGCCTTCCACCATCTCCTGCGAGGGGCGCGGAGTGGACGATTGGTGCACGGCAACTGCACTGGCAAATAAATAATGGAAAAAGGCGACACCGACTGGGGCGACACACCACCGTTGTTGCCAGCGCATTGACACCACACTTTAATTAAAGAAGCTGGCTAAAGTTTCCTTCCCTCGTCAGCCGTGTGCGCAAAGGATTATCTTGTTTTGAGTTTTCGCGTCAATTAAATTAGGAAAAGTTTCTCCTTCATTCGCGCGACGAATCGGCGGATAAAACCATCTCTCAATCGTTGGGTGCCGCGCCCGCTCGGCGCTCGGTTTAATTTCAAAAGAAACATTCGGCCCACCAACAGACCGAACCGCGTTCGCTGGAGGGACGTGCTATGGGTGGAAAAAGTTTCAAGCAGCTTGGTTGAGACTTCCTCGTTTCTGTTTTTTTTTGTTTCTGCTGTAAAGTCCTCTGTTCCGTTCTGCTGTTGTTGTGAGTAAGCTCGTGTTTGTGGTGTCCGCTAGGGTCGAGCAGGGTTGGTGGGGCTGTAAGTGGCTATGGGCGGCGAACAGGTACGCGTTACCTTTACAGAGTGTTTGGAATCGTTTAATTTAGCGCCCAAACGAGAGCTTTACGGTTCGCTGCAGCAAACTAACACCGTTTACAAGCGACGGTTGGGATAAATAGAAAACGGGCCCTGAGGGCGCCCGTGAGCACCTTCAAAAGCAGGAGATGATCATGTTCTAGGTATCAAATGATGATCACTTTAATTAAATTAATGTCGTCGAGAGGAACTTGTCGTACTTTTATGAATATTTTGTTAAAAAAAGCGGTTGAGTATTGTTAGTTTTTAACAAACTTTTTTTATTATCAGTCAAAGAAGAGTTGCTTGCGGGAATGATGATCTATAAGAAAAAATATCTTGTTTTAACTACTACTTCTTCTAGTGGCTAACGACTTCTTTTGTCACGCCTGCCATTCCTCACTAGGGAGGAACGGTACGGGTGAGATTAGTACCTCGGTCCTACCGTTTGAAGACCGTTACCTTTGTCGCCTCTACCACTGGGCGTCGATCAGTAATTAATGTGTATTAAATTGCATATTTATTAATTAAATTATTCAGGGCTACACAATACTGCTAAGGATTTAAATCTACAAGGCCATTCCCTTGAAACTGTAGAATTGTAAGTTCGTTTTACTAGCTTTTCTGTTATGTAGTTTATGTTAGCTAGTTAGTATTGTTCGTTTACCTTTTTAGTATTCAATAATTTATTTTATAAAACTTGAATCCATCTCCTTGAAGGCCTTGGTTAAAACCGTGGGGTGGTTTCAAAACAATTAAAAACTAAAACATGATATAGTAAGAGCTTCTTCTTCTGTTAAACGTCCTGTTAGGTCATTTGTTACATTTTTCCTTCGTACGAAAATCATGCACCGAAAACATATTCCTTCCTCAGTACGAACGCAATCGCCGTTATTGCTACTGTTTTGAGTGTTGTTCTTCAATTAGTTGCTCTTCGCACAAAAAAAGGGGTCGAAAGATCAAAGCAAACCTTATCGCTGCTGCCCTTACACAGTGCGTTTGTCCGTCACACGTTGTGGAAAATTCGGTTTTCATGCGAACCTAAACCGACCGGCGTTAGAGGGAAATGTGTTTCATTGAATAATATAGCCTTTGAAATGCACTGTACCGTAACAAAGGTGCACGTGAAGAGAAGCACGAGTCCGTGTGCGGTTCGCTTCGGTTGCTTCCTTACCGGAGACCGGAGTTTTGTTTTAGTTAGCTGGTTCAAAGGGTAAAGTTTTAAGAAAGCGGAAGATATTACTCGGCGTGTAATTGTTTTGCTTTCGAAAAAAAGCGTTAGCATTAGAGAAAAAAAAACTCATAATATTGCAATATAAAGCACGTACAATTTTATTGCGATTGATAGACTGCGCACGTCCGCTTTGCCAAACGTTATTTGTTGAAGCAATTAATATGCATAGTTTGTGATGAACATGGTGCACGTCGCAAGGAGCCAGAAAAAATCTAGCATTGTTCAATGATATCGATGTCTATCCCATAAAATGATTGCAATTGAAGCGCAAAGTTATGGAACGTGACTGTGGTTAAAATGGTCATTTGTTTCTGTTGGGAAATTCGTGTGCTATCGTGTGATTGATGTAATGAAGGTTTACGGTCGATTGAATCTAAATTATTAAATGCGTTGCAAATATTAAACAAAAACAGCAGCATATAATGTTGAAATCTGAGTGCATTATGTGTACTTCAGAATAAAAATATGCTGTTTTAAATTTGCTGTGTGAATTCCCTATAATTTTTACCATGATATATAAACAGAGGAAACTTCTCCACTCTAAATACCTGTCGCGACGGGTATGCTGGGACTGCTACAGAACATTCATAATCCCAGTACTCACTGACGCCTCTGAGACATGGACTCTGTCCAAAACTGACGAAGCCCTCTTAGCCACGTTCGAGAGGAAGATGCACAGAAGGATTTGTGGCTCTACGAGCTGTACGATGATCTCACCATCGTGCAGCGAATTAGACTCGCCAGGCTCCGGTAGGCTGGTCACGTCATGAGAATGACACCGGACGACCCAGCCGGTAAATTTCTTTTAGGCCGTCCACACGGACAGAGGAGGCGTGGTAGGCCCAAATTGAGATGGAGTGATGGCGTTGATGCGTCCGCCAGAACGGCCGGGATAACGGATTGGCAGACGACGGCGCTGAACCGTGAGCGGTATCGAGGATTGTTGCAGCAGGCCAAGACCGCAAAGCGGTTGTAGCGCCTGAAAAGTAAGTAAGTAAGTAAGTATATAAACATATCATTTAAATCGGTTTTCGGAGTAAATTTTTAAATTATATAGAAAGGCACTTTACCCTGTTTCGGGAGGAAAGCAAGTCTATCTCTGATAGACGTTTTGTATTAATATGGGGTGGCTTAACTGTACTGATTTTTGATAGTCTTCTCAGGACAAAAATATCCTAATTTTTTCCAAATTATGGGAGTATGTATAATAAAATCGGAACATTTTTTTGATTTTCAAGTCAATTTCTTAACCTAACACAGGACAATCGTTATTCTTTTTTCAACCATCCATTCTATTAACTAATCACAACAAAAAACTGACTGGAAATCGCTTACCAAATCGAGTGTGAAAGACTAACGAACCAACAAAGCAATTTACGACGTGACACAGACAAAAGAAAGAGCAGTAATCAAACAACAAATTGAAGCTACAACTCAGTTATCACCTAGTACATGCATTACGGGATATTACTTAATCACAGCCTCATTAATTCCTTGCTTTACCAACACGAGCCGTTAAATCCCGTCCCTAAGCAATGTATCTCACCACGCTCGAAGGCATACGATTCAGGTGCATGCCGATGAAAAGATTATCCGGATTTTAACTTGCTCAACACGTTACATCGATTGCTGGTACAGCATTTGAATAATTTTCATCCCAAATCGCAATGCTGCGTACTTGCGTGTACAGCGCGGCGAGATGTTTTGCGCTAGCATCCCACGCGTAAACGGTCAGCAGAATGCTCGATTCACTCGCAACGAAGTCATCTCTCTTTAATTATGGCATAAATTTGAATAAATTGCCCACTGCGTACGAAATTGGGCCATCGGTTTGTAAAACCTTGTTCCAGCGTCCATTTCGTTGCCAACGGTCAAAACTTCACACCAGGTTTGATGGCCACGGTTGGCCACGGTTGGGATGGAGCTCTGTGGTTGCAATAGAGCGAAACTTCATTACCACGCTCGGGGCTGCAGTTTTCGGTGGTGAAACTAGCCCGAAAAAGATATATTACTTAAGTTAATTGTTGGCAAATTATTCTCGAAGCATTCGCTTTAATTTCCGTCACCGTTCCGTTTTGCTACGGAGCATGGTTAGGCGGCCTGGATGTGGCAGCAGCCACGTGTATATCTGCACGCGTATACTCTGTGTGTGTGCCTGTGAGGGTTTAGCGAAATATTCATTAGTATACGTTGCGAAGCTGTCGGTACGCTTAAGATCACATTTAGTACTTAAATTTACATTTTGTTTACGCCAAACCTGCCGACAAAATCTGTTGCAAAGTGATGTCTAGATTTCAACACAACACAGAACTCCCCTCTCACCACCAGCTTCTGGCCCATTCCCCCCCCCCCCGCCCTGCTTCCTTTCGACCGGGAGAAATGATTCTCTGTGCACGTTCGGTACGATGGGGGAGGGTAGAGGGCCAGCGACCGTAACCCATATGATGTTTTAAATATTTTAGCATCAGAATCTAGCGAAAATATGCAGACGGTGACCGAGCCCGGGAAAGCCTGGTATGGTTGGGGCTGAAGAAAGTTCACAGCACCGTACCGCGCTGCTGTTGTTGTAAGCTCGGGCACTCGATCGAGCCGTCCCTCGTACCCAGTCCGTTCATCACATTCGGGACATTAATAATGTACACCTTTCGTTCCCATCGGAAGTAAATAGAAATATTTTAAGGCAGTACCTTCGGCTCGTGGAGGCTTTCCTTACTACCTGCCACACCACAATCTTTGGCGTGGCATTAATGTTTTTTTTTGTTTTGACTTCATCTGCGTCCTCCAGACCTGCTCGGTACCTTATTCGCAAGCAGCTGGACGAAGAAACCCCCTCCAAAAAATACACATCACAAAAGACAAATAAAAAAGATCGCTTCCGCCGGCCCGTGCGAGCGTATCCTTGAACTCTCTGGCCGACATCCTCTGTCGCTTCCATCGTCCGCACCGGGCCCGGTGGCCGCTGGATTGACTTTTGTCGGATAGAGAAAGCATCGATAGCAGGGGATGAATAAATTACAGAAATTATTCTCCAACGAAACCTAACCGCTTCGGGAAAACGTCCGGAACGGGACCGACAAGAAAACGGAACGAAAAAGTTTGAAAAGCGAAGAAGCGGCGAAGAGCGAAGAGTAGTCGTACCGTATCCTTTCAGGCGCCACGGTGCGGTCCGGGCGTTTCCCCACGTTGTAAAGGGGCTTTGCGTAAGTCTATTTTTACCATCGTCGGATTTGCCGTTTTAGGATTTCATAAGCGTTTTCCCGGGGCGTATGGGAGTGGTATGCAAAATTTTCCACCAAATTGCACTTGCCGCCGTGTGGGGTTCAACACAAGGTAGAAAATGGTTTCTGTACCATTGTGCGCGATGGCGAATGTTTGAGTGCTGATAATGAACGAGGCAAGGGAAAGCCAAAATTACATAATCAGCAAACGACAAACAGGCAGTCTGTTTGCGTGCAAAAGCAAACTAGAAACCGACAATCCGAATGATTGTGCGGAAAGCGGCGTAAAAGCGAAACATAATTATGTTTTTCTTTTCATTCGCGTTTTGACCAAATATTCATGCAATATTCATTTTCCCGGAAAGCATTATATTGCCAGACGCGCGCGGATTAAAGAGACCGTAGCAAATAATCTATTTTAGTGAGACAATTTTCCCGGTGCCCGTTAAAGCTTGCCTTTGTGTGAATAACTAGGTTCAAGTGAGATCTTCCACGCACGGTTTCCATCCCCTGTAGCCTGGAGCTGAATGTTGTACCTGACGGCTAGCAGCAATCCTGATTTAATGTGAAGTCTATACCTACTAATTAATCATAAATTAGATGAAAATTGTGTTAAATACTTGTTTCACGTTGGTGGTTGCTCAGACTATGAGTGTGTGTGTGAGTGAGTCTGTAACCATATAATCGAAAACCGTGGTCGTGGAAGCGAAGAAAGCGAAGTTCCCGTGTGAAACGAAGGCTCGCTTGGGGAAAGCGTGCACCAGCGGGAAATTTATGGTGTACGCCAAGTTCAAAGCAGAAAGCGTGTGCGTTCGCAATCTAAGCGGCACGGCATAGGCTTTTATGAAAATTTATATTGATAACGATAACAGGCCTCCACTTACGGACTCGCTTCGTAAGGCGCTCGGCGCTAGATTGAAGTGAAGCTGATCGGTTCGACACAGTGGGTGGGCAATTGTGTCTGTTAATGTGTACACGGCGGTTAATTGCTTAGTTTGCGAATGAGTTATTGCAGCAATCGATTCCAGCCAGGCAAATGTGCAGTTGAAAGCAGGAAGCTGGCTCTAACTTATTGTAGTGAATTGGTATTTTTTTAAATAATTTAGATGGGCTATTTTACCATTTAACTGCTACATTTTGAAGGATAAGGAGAGAATGTGCTTAGTGCTTATTTTCGATGCAAGTTTGCCTCAGGGAAAATTGAAATAGTGTGACTATTATCATGTTTTCGCGCGTATTTTATAAAACATGATGGAAACTAGAACATATTCCATTAAACCTGTTCCTTAAAGCTGTGTCAAAGGCAAGTGTTCACCACTATCAACTTGATAAGTGAGTCTATGAGCAAAACTAACATACAGGTAAACCGGTCTGATGGCCAGTACACTAGCACCAACATCAAGTGGTAGTAATTACATCGGTAGGCAATCAATTGTTTCATCCCTACCCACTCACCATACACCACTCAGTCACCTCCGGTCATTTCGTTTCCGGCACAGGTACATTCGCAGCCTTTCATCGTAATTACAAATCGTGCAGTTGGCCAGTGAGTAGTCGACAGGCAGGGATGGTAACAGGAAATCACGTTTTCAAGATTGATCACTCGGCGGGTTATAAGCTGGAGGCGGGTTGGAGGGAGGATCGGAAAATTCCAGCAATTGGGATGGAATGTCGCGCTGTACGGCACACGAGCAGACACACTTACTCACACACAGAGAATCAGAGGCATGTTTATACTTAACAACAATTAGCTATTCTGCAACAAGATAAACATTGTTACTTGGCGAACGATGATGACAATGATGGCCACGGTGACCACCGGTTCCGTAAAACCCGCACAGTGTCAAGGGGAATGTTGTTGTCCTTCAAGCACACCGAGTTGACTCGGTACCATTCCTTGCTGTGGTTGTGGTTTGCCATTGCGGTAAGCTGGCCAGTGTTATCTGACCAGAACACAATACGTGGTAACGGTGAACGGTGGCGTGAAATGGAACCTCCTCCCCCCTCCTACCCGTAGCGAGATATCACCCGGAAGGAAAAAGCACCATACAACGATAATACTGATGGACAGCCTCGTTCTTCGCCGGGACACAAGGACAAGACACCAACCAACCAACCAACAAACCAACCGGCGAAAACAGTTCCCCACCCGACCGTCCCATCGACGCTGTTGAATATTTAATCAAATAGATCATTTTCCAGGGCTATCCGTTACTGGACTTCCGTACCGTACGCTTCCGCGGCGCTGCCAAATCCTGACCTGTATGTTGACCACCATTGACGAAATTAGTGCGTACCGTCGAACGGCTGGCGAGCCGGGTGGATCGCTGGAGGAATTTTGATTAAAAGAATAACAAACACAATTCCCCTGCCGACAGTCAGTGTTTAGCTCGATAGAAATGTAAAATTGACGATATTTACGTATTTGTCTGCCGAAATCGAAATCCTGGCCATGGGCTTGCATGGATAACTCGTATATTACACGATAAATATTTGTTTCCACATGTTGCTAGAGCCTAATATAAAGCTCGCCTTGCTGTACTGAGTGCACGGGAACAGATCGGGGCCTCCCAGCAGGGAATGGTTCGGCCTTTGCTGGATTTTGTTCGAGCCTCAGAGTGAACATGGCATCGTTCTGTATGTTTTCTCGGGAGCATACATGGCAAATGTATGCAGCAAGCGAAATACGCTTACGGCCACTCCACGGGACCATGCCCGCTGGTGTTTTCGTTTGTTGCTGTTGCTGCTGTCGGGAGTACCTTGGGAAACGGATTCCATTTGGCATGTGGCGAAGGTATGGTTCGTACAGCCGGGGAAAAACCTCTCCCCGTGTACATGTTCACGGATGATTGGATGTAATTGAAAGTGGAGAAAACTTTGCCCGACCGCTGTCAGTGCTTGTCCAACCGGAACCGGCGTAAAATAATTAGCATCCGAATTTGTGTACACTGTTCGGTGTTAGCACGATTTTAATAAGCACAACATGGGCCGAGATTTCTGTGGCTCTGTTGTTTTTTTGCTGCTGTTGAATATTTTAGTCCATACCGCTACGGTACAGTGTTGCGGTGTTACAACACCTCCATTATCATATTCATTTACTTGTGTGTCGGTTTTTTCTCCTCTTCCTTAGAAAAGTACTGTCTTGATACTTCAGTTAATCTTTTTCACTGCCCTAAGAGAAGTGCTATCTTCATCTGTCAATGCTAATTGAATAGGGTACCTGAAAAAATAATTAAGTGAAAATCATCGCTCTTTAATGGGTCTCCCGCACTTTAATGCTTCACCACAGCATCATCTGCCACTGACGATGACGATGGACACAAGTATAGGTGGGGTAGTGTGGGGCGAACAAAACAAAAAAAAATAACACCCTCCAAAAAAGAAAGCCCCGGCATCATCTAATCCTTAGCCATAAGCCGAAAAGTAACCGCTGTTTTTCATTGCTACCTCTTTTGTCCCATTCCGTCCCGTGCCTGTGTCTATCACGCAATATTCGGCAAAGGTTTCGCATACACAAAACGAGGCGCGTTCGCTCTCGAAACGTTGCTCAGCAACCGATGCTGTGCTGTGAACAGTGCACGCACGCACACCACAGTTTCGAGCAGTTGTAGTAAACAGAAAGGCTCCCCTTTTTCGAGCAGACTAGGATTCTCCCGGTTTAGCTCTGGTGTGCTCGTTCTATGGCCGCAGCTCTCAACGCTCTTGCTCACACACACGCTCTCTCGTTCTCTTTTCGGGGCTGCCAGGTGGAACGGAGGCGTGTGTTTGGTTGTGCGCTCACGACGACGCCGAGCTTCCGGTGACGAGTCCAGTTTTATTCAGCTTCAGTACCGTGTTATCCTTGACCGCGTTCGCGTTTGTGAGGGAGTAAACCGTGCCTCTCGCTTAAAGGAAGCATCTGGTCTGTCCACCCGTGGGTGTATTTGGATTGCACGGCGGCAGACGGCACACCAAGCGTAACTCACCACCCTCCATTGGCTTGGAGCGCCTTGTCATGTGTTTCTCTAGCTTCTTCCTGCATCAACGATCACGTGTGACGTACCGGTTCTAGTGTGTGTGTTTGTTCGTGTGTATGCACATTGTGCGTGTGGAGATGTTTGCTATCGTCTGTTTTTGTAGTGGTCCTTGTTGATAGCGTTCCCACAGCATCCACGGTGGGTGTGCAGGCAGAAGTATAAATAAAAAGAAAATGTTGCAATAAAATGTGACAGCTCTCACTTTCGCTGATGCCATCAAAAAAAGCGTACACCAATGTCAACAGTCAGCGGCAATGTACCGTGTCACCGGTCGCAGAGGCCAGACAAATCGACGACTCGCCGCGTTCGGTGTGGCCATGCCTATCGCGCAGCCAACCGTTGTCCCCGCCTCGTCCTGTTTCGCCGCGTGAGGGGTTTCGGGTGGAAAAACAAGTGTCAAGATCCGTTGTGTAAACAAAGGCATTCGCACGGTGAAGCGTTGTTTTGAGTGGTGTCAGTTAAATAGAGTGTTCCGTAAGTGACGGAAATTAGCACGCCACCCATGAGCATTACGCAGAAAAAGCAGTTTATCTTGCCTGTGTACCGATAAAACGGTGGTGAAAATAAAAGAAGAAAAAAAAGGAATAAACTTACTATAATCGGTACACTAAAGTACGCCGTGAAGGCTATATTGTGTGATAGTTTCCAACCGAAATGAGCTTATATGGTGCAATAAATAAAAGAAAAGTAATTAAAAAGTGTTCCGCGGAGAAGTGCACTTTAGTGAAATAATTCCAATAACCATCCTATTATGGTAGTGCAATTGTTACCAGTGGCAAAGTGTTACCAACCATCGTATGTGCTCGGCCCAGTGCGGGTACGTTCCTGGGCAAACGTAGCGATTCACTGGTGCGGAGAGCATTTTGAAGCTGTATTTTCATACCACCTTGGCCTGCGCTGCCAGTACTGCGCTTCATACGTTTCACCCATAAAGGCGTATTACCCTGGTCGGGCCAATAGCGGATCAGAACGAGGTTCGAATTAGCATAATAATTCAACTTCAACCAGTGCCGCAGCGGTGCGGAGTGGGAACGGAACGGAGGAAATATTCATCCGAAAAAGAGGTTTTAGTGGCGGTGTATGAAATATCGGTCACATTACCGCTAATGTTGCTGCCTGATCCTTGGGACCGCACCGAACCGCACCGAAGTGTCGCACGGGCTGGTCAGGGTTCGCCTAGGAGGCGTTGGTGCACGAGTTCGTCGGTGCGATAGTGTGCAAAGAAACGGGCTTTCTTTTATTTGGATGCCAACAGACAGCAGCAGGCAGCAGCAGCAGTACTGTACCGGTTCAACAGCACGGTCATCGGTTCCGTAACCATGAGGTATTCCATCGCGGCGAAGTGGAAATTTATCGTCTGTGGATTAATTTTGGCAGCATCCTTCATTACCGGTTCCGGTACGAGCAGAATTTTCGGTAAGATTGCTGTGTGTGCCTATCGAACGGAGACTGTGTTGGCGGTGGCGAAGGAACGATTCTTTCTGGTTTGGCAGCTGAAACAGAATTATTCCGTGCAGCTGCGAACGACAGGAGGACGCTGTGACAGTTGATGAAGTCTTTGCCGACAAAGTGACGAGCTGCTTAAAAAGCTATTCTCGACACTCGGCTTGCAATTTGTTGCTTCACAAAACGCCAAACCAAGCGCTCCGGATGTGCTTCAATGTGGCACCGTTTCAACCAGACTTAAAGCACAAGCTGGGCGAAGGTTTTCGTTTTATGCAGCAGCAGAAGCAGCAAATGAAATGCTACAACAATTCCCCGATGCGATAAAACACACTCCACTGGGAGGGAATCGAGAATCAAGAGCACACGGATGGTTTGCCGATTCCAGCGTTACCTAGGAGCACTTCAGGTCGGCGGTACGCATGGGAAGCGCTGAACCCATCCTTGCTTGCCGGAACCTTTCCCCATCTTCAGTTTGCCCTTATTGGATTTTTATTAAACGTTCTCCTTAAACTTTGAAGCATCTTGCTAACGTTATTACGTGCATCATCATTGCTTGAAAGGGATAAGCATGCGATGGTCTGGGCTGTGATGTGTGTGTCGATGTTACTTATTTCAGTTCGTACCCCGCACCCACAGTTACCGGTGGCATCCCGTTAACCTTCGGCCCTTACGCAGCTTAGTGTAACCAAGTGTTGGATGGATAACGAGCCGGTTGTAGCAAAACAAGAGTGTGCTACTTACTGGCGAAGCATCCTTTTGGTCGGTGAAGCATGACACAGGTAGTGTGTTCCGATCGTATCGCATCCGCTAGGGATGCCATCAGTTTTATCGATCGTTCATTATATCGAACCTAGGCATGATGATTTAAACGGGGTATACGTTGCCTTTCAGATTGATTTCATGGAACCTGCTTCTACTTGCGATTTAAGGAGAACTGTAATCGTTTTGAATGAATACATTTTGTTTTATCCATCGTTCGCGTTTGTAGGTAAAAAAAGCATTTAATTTGACACTTTTCATTAAGATATGTTTGAATCAGCCTGCGCTACACGTACGTATAGAACGAACGGAATTCAACATGTTAAAGCTATCTCCAATTCTTATTTCTCGTAGAATTTTCTCTCCGGTCATGCAATCGTAATATTCTTGGTAAGCCAATAATAGAGAAGGAAAAATGATGGATCATATCTCTATGCGTGTGAAAATTTTCTTTCGTGTGAAGTGGAAATATATTCATTTTCCATGCGTCATACATGCATTTTAAGAAAATGCCTAACTTTATTTTATTTTTACAACGTAGATATGTGAAACGCAATATTTTTACAACGGCATGACCTTTTTGTAAAGTAAACAGCTTTTTGGCAACTTTTCTTGGTACGGTGGCATTTTCGTAAGTTCTTTAAATTTTCGTAGTTTCTCGCACCATTCTTCTCCGTTACTGAGTTTATCTGGACAATACTGTAGACACCATGGATGATGTTTGTCAAATGAAACTTTGACTATATGTATCGCATGCAATTAAAAACTAGCCCTTGAACATGGAGTATCAAGGCAGAATAGCATTTTGCAAAAGTGTTCGTTCCACTATTTTCTGGACGGTTTGTTGACAAGCCGTTGACAGTGATTTTTTGGATAAATATTTCGATTTGGTTTGGAGAACATTGTTGCGATGTTGTATGCGACAAAGCCTCGGTTTTCCTCTTCAATGTCTTCAGCTTTCGAAGGGGCCTACAACACTGTTAGGTGGCTAGAATTTGTCCCCTGTTACAGATTTTCATCTTTATTTAGAAGTATGAAGAAGTTGTAAAACAAAAATTGTTTATTACCGATAGACAGTGCAACTCTCACTTTCTCAAACTTCCTCTCTCACATATCAAACTCTTTGAAAGAACAAATCCTTGATTCTAGTTCTTCGGCCGTTAGAATAGACTGATTGTTCATAGCCCATCAATATCTTTCGGAAACATATTTGGTCATTTTTTCATATTTTGGTTATACATTACACAGATAACACAAAGGAGATTGAAACTAGAGTAAATCAATAGAGCTTAGGAGTAACACATAAAACATTATAGAAATCAATCTCTTTTGAGATGCATATATTATTGGTCAGATGAGGCGAGAACGGTAGAGAACATGAGCGATGGCAATGTACATATGTCGCTCGGCCTCAAAAGGCTCTTCAAAGAAAGGGACTATCTTAGGTGCATTCAAAACAACGATTGTGCTGAAAAGGATTTTTCCTGGATAATTCAGATTTTAATACGTTGAAGAGCTAGATGACTTGTTTATTATCTGACGGAGTAATAAACCAAGCCTCTGGTATATGAATTTCAGAAAAAAATACATCTGACGGAACTATTTGGAAAGTTATTTAATTCAATTTGGCGTAGTTGGCTCAAACTAGATTGAAATTATGGAGCAGATATTGCGTCTTATGCATCTTTAAAAAAGCCCTACAGTCGATTTAGCCAAGACTTCCTACCGAGAGGCTGTTCTTTTATTCAACATGAACGGCCTGACCGAGCACATGCAGTGCTGACAATACGGCTTCAAGCCGTCATAATTTAAAATAAATAAATAAAAAATATTGATTTAATAATACATTTCCATTGTAATTTTCCCTCCCATATTGATGAACAAGTGTAACATCGTAGACCAAAAACTAATGACGGCTTGTTTATGCTTCTGTTATTCATCTTGTGCAAAGTTAGCTACGCCGCAGAGATGGTTTAAAAATTCAATAACCCATATCAAACATGCAACATATTAAAAGCATATGATAAATGTAGCAAAATGTGGCGTTTTGTGTTTGCATACTGCCATGACAATGTAATCAAAAGAAAAGTGTGGCAGCACATTAACAACCCTACCGTACAACAAAGGTTAATCCATCCGGAAGCTCAATATGTATCCCCGCGCCAGGCACACATTTCATCCCTTGCTGGCTCGTGGAGGTCGGGGTAGCTTTCCATCGGTTTAATATTTCAATATTAGTCAAATATAATCGATTGACTCGCGAGCTTTCGAGAGCAAAATCAATTGGAAGCTAAACCTCCGGTCTACGGATGAGTGTGTTCAGCGTGCCCTGGGAAGCTGCTAGCCCACTCCCTTCACTCCATTTGTTTAGCGACACACACACACACACAAAACGAGTTTACGCAAAAGATGAAACACATCATCAAATTTCCAGCATCCAGACGGCAGAGTCTGGCACGACAACAGCACCATTTTCGTCCCGGTGGGAGGAACGATACATCCTTGTCAATATTAGCAATTTAAATACACATTGCCCCAAACGTTTCGATTCCACACATCTCCCTCCCGATGCTCCTCGGGCAGTACAGCACGCAGCGAAACGCAAACGATCCGCCACCAGATACAAGTGGGAGTTTTGGGGCCACTTTTCGTGTACTAAAATGTACTAGCGAAAAAGGAAGGCAAGAAATAAAAAGAACACATTCAATACACAACCCCTTTCGACCATCGGGTGGGCTGCGAGCCCTAAATTTTCCCTCGCTCAAAACCTTCGTTTACTTGGCACTTGCTTCCCCGCCCCAAAACAAAACGCTCCCCTCCGCTCCCCGTTCCCATCCACGAAACCCCACATCGGGCGGGAAAGTTTATTCCGGACATTTAAACGAGCTTTTCAAACCATCCGTCCGAAATCGGCACCACCGTCCCGGTGTGTCCCGGTGAAGTGTTTCGACAATTTATTCGACGATACATTACAAATGATTGATTTCGGGACCAGGACGACAAGGACGACCGTGTTTGGGTTTTCTTTTTTTTTTTTTGGATGCTTCTTCTTGCTGCTCTCGGTCAGAGGCCGTAGTGGGAAAGGCCGTGTTTGGCCGTGCGCAATCGAGGCGGAAAAACCCCCATTTTCATTTCCTTTGCTTCGTGGCAGCCTTCTTGCCAGGGCCAACCCCAACATTGGCGGAAGGCGGAACAGGGTCTGTGCTGGGCAAACAAATCACAACTGAATTAGGATGAATGGTGAAGTATTTGGTTGAATTATGGTTCACAATTTCGGGACGCATCGCATCCCGCACAGTTTGGTGTCGTCCCACGGTTTTGAGGTTGAAATGAGCGTCTACCGACAATCGTTTCAATCAGCAACCCGGGCGCCCGGGCGAAGTGGTTCGATGTTTTCTTGTTGTCTTGCCCGGGTTGGAATGGAGTATAATTAATGTACCCCTTTTTTGTTTGTGCCATTGGAAAGGGAGAGGAGAACATTTTCTGATGAAAACGATTCAATGAAACGCTTTCATTGTTTTGGGAATGGAACATTTTTCATAGTAAAAATTCTTTCTAGTTTGTGAGTTCATTACTAAGATTGTATCAATCTTCCTGGTCTTTTGAAATATGATGTTCATAAAATTCTAAAAAGAATACACTCCTTCCTTTTAAAGTGTTTGATTGCTTGAAGATAGACGAATCTTCAATGTTTATGCTCTATGAGAATTATGCCGGCCGCCATTAGCAGTGGCCCAAATGTCTTCCTAGTAAAGAAGCAATGATGTGTGCTAAATGCAGTGAAAGGTGTAACTGGCCGTCATTTACATATTTCTCAGCATCTTTGTGTATCGATGCATCCGGTTTCTGCATCATTTAACACGCACACAGCTGACGAACCTCCTCAGAAGGTTGTATTGTTTACATTTGCACTGTTGTCCTGGTGATGTTTCACTGACAAGAAAGAATCACTTTCAGCTTGCCATTATGCACAAAAGCGATTGTCCAGAACAACAGGAGAGAAGAAGTCCTTTTTGTAGATAAAACTGGACAAGCACACAGCATTAAAGCATTTCATTACCGTCAATCGTACGTATCCGATTCTTCCATCCCTCGCCACATAATTGACAAATGGCTTACGACTCGAAGCTGGGACGCTCATTTGCACCTTCTTAATAATCCAATTAATTTAGCCCGAGGTCCTTCGGCAAACAAGATTATCCTTAAACCGAAACGATCCCAACATCCGCCCCCGGTTTCCTTTTGCTGCCTTATGATTTGGTAATTTGATTCTGAAGAATTTTCCATTCGGCACCGAATGGAAGGCGGAAGCGGCGGAGGGCGAAGGTGCAAGCGGACGATCAAGAACGTCTGTGACCGGTTCGGCTCGTGACGTGTCGTTGCGAACATGCTCGCCTCCACCAGCTAGCCATTTGCTCCCATTCGGAATGGCTACAAAATGGTACCAGCGTGCTTGTACTCCGTCGTCGTCACGTTGTCTCCACAGCGATCCAATCAGGGTGGACGAAATATTTATAATCCTACAACCGATTGATACCGACCGACCGACGTAACAGCTTTGCAGCGATGGTTTTTCTTCGATCACTGTGTGAACGAAAGGTTAGCAGTAGTGGGTTTACTTTGCTAGTTCTTTTCGCCCTAGTTCAACTCTCCCGGTACGTCATGTCGTGTGTCATTCCATTTTGATAAAATGCCACAGCCGGTTCGGTGCGGATTCTGCATTCGACAGGTTTTGGTTCTGCAACGTCAAGCACCACCACCCGGCACCGGTCGCTGGCCTCCTAAGTTGTGCGGGTAGCTTCCATTTTATTTTATTTTTTTCTTGTGCTTCGTACGAGCGCGAAGAAAACGAACTACGGAACAGTTGTCTGCTCCAGACGCTCGCTGAGCTACTGCTTTCGAAATCGAACGTCTTAGTTTTGCCGTTCTGTACGAACTCTCGAGTGTTTGCGCGTGTGTGCATGTGTTTGAGTGCATGTGGCTATATATTTTTCGCAGCGAGAAGATTCGTAAAAACTGATAAAACTGCGCCGTGGCGAAAGGAGAAAGTTTTGCCCCTGAAAGAAATACGAATCCCGCACCATCCAGCCGCGCGGATGCTGTCGTTCGTCTGCTCCTGTCTACTTTACCGCTGCTGATCGAAGAAATCTGTGTTCTATGTTCGCATCTTTCGCGTTCTACCGCGGGTACCGGTAAATGGCGGCTACCGTAAGCCAGGTCAGAACAAAGAAGTACTCTTACCGTTTGCGGTATGGTGGGTTGCGAAGAGAGGGTAAGGGGGTAGGGTTGGAGAATATCGGCGGGGGGGGGGGGGTTCGATGGGAGATCAGAAAAGATAAGTTTCACTTCAAACAAGTTTTGCGAGCAACTCAATCAACCGGTTAAACGAAACCTTTCCACTTCAGACGCAGCCGAGCCGAAAAGGCAGTGACGCTTCTTGGCGTTTCTTGTGTTTTTTTTGTTGCTTCTCCACGGTGCGCTCCAATACACGTCGTTCGCGCGCGGTGAAGTCAGCTGTGAGCAAAAAGCTGTTTTCGAATGACTAAGCATTCGCGTAAAGCACTGCGTGTGTATGTTGTTGGGCGTGTTATTGAAGCTTATCCCGAAACTTGTCCCGCTTTTGCGCCCGGGACGTGTACCTCCCCCACAATCTCAAGTAGCGGTTGTTGTTGTTGTTGCTCTTGCTGTAGAAGAAGGCGAAGTTGTGCAGTTTGTGCCAGGTCGCTTTCGGAAACAGGGACGAGATCTGGAGGGGTTCGTTTTATCAAACAATTATCTGATCCACTTCCTAATCGTAGTGCGGAGTGTGTTCAAACTTTGCCTGTCTGTCTGCACTGATTTAGTGTTGGGATTTAGTTTGAAGGGATTTGTTGCTGTTTTTTCCTTTTTTTATAAGCGTTGAATGTACTCGTTCAGACATTCGGATGAGATTTGGGAAACGTTGGCTCGTTTGTATGGCGATTGGTTACGTGAAACGATTGCAGAAATAATGTAACCATGTTGGGTTAAGTATGAAATCGTTATGATAATGTCGATCATGATCATGCTATCGATAAAAACATTTAGTTCGTTTTCTCGTATCAAAGTTTAATGTAACTTTTTCTAAGCGTTTTCTTTGATTAGTCGTTTCTACACGAGTTAACTCAACGTTTAATTAATTTAATTCGGCTTTTGATTCACAGAAATAGTTACAGACAGACAGACAGAAGGAACAGAAATGAGTTCAAGTCTTGTTTTATTTTATTTACTTATTTTTTTCGTGAATTTAATTTATCTATTTAAGAATTAAATTCGATAATAATATCAATCTATAAAAACATTGTTTTAGAAAACAAATTTTAGCAACGTGATCGAATCGATAAAACCAATACACATAACAACAACAAAAATGCTCACAACCTGCAACTGATTGTTTCCAACCGACGTAACAGTTTCGGAAAAGTCCTAAACAACTGACAGTGACTCGTTTTCTTCAATTTCGCTCATAAGACTATCAATAAATCAAAGTGAAAGTTTCCTTCCGTCACACATATGAAGCCCATATGCCAGGGTGAAAGGGTTTCCACTCAGACTAGATAAGTTTTCATTGGTTCATTTGTTTTCACACGAAAAATGGAAGCAACATAACCGCCAACCATTTCACATAAAACCGATTGAGACGGTAGCGTATCATCGTGTTGTGTGCAGCTTTGTGCTTACGTTAGCAAAAAACAAAATAATGCCCACTCTGATGGAATGGATCACTAGAAATGTCTTTTCCAGGTAAGATTGGATTGTGATCGGAACTTTATGCGTTTTTCTTGCTTAATGTTATCAAACTTACAATCATGGTAGAATCACAGAAGGAAGCTGCGTACGGCATCGATACCAATTGATCTGTAATTTATGTCGAGATTGGTTGATATCGACAGCAAAACGGTAGAGAAAATTTGCTGAAAGTTATGAAATTCCTGAGAAAATTTACCTCGCAAAACCTTCTAGGAAAGATTGATCGTATATTTGTTTAAAATTAAATTATTATTTCATATCGTTTTCATACTCAACGGAACAAACCTCTGCCACTTGGCTGTATCGCTGAAAGCTGTATCAATCAATGTATGCTTTCCGGCACAAACTTCCCCATTTGCACGGGTTTTTGCAGCTTCGACAGATTGTCTTTCGTTAGAAAAACTATTTCAATTAATTCCAAAAGTTATCAGTCATTAAGTTGCCATTCTCCGACCGTAAGCTGCCGGGTCGCCCAAGTGGCTTCCAGCCACGGCTATGGAGTGGTAAACAGAAACCAAAACTTTCTACCGTACCGGAATCTTCACAGGCTTTCCGGTTCGAAGCTTCCGCAAGCGATTATGGCCGATAGAAGGAGGACGAGTATAGGAGGAGGAGGCTTGGGCAAAGGGATAGATTTTATCCCCGTTGCCGGTGTAGCGTTTGCTGGCATCAACAAAACAAAAACTCTCTCTTTCCCCGTTGCGATACAAGATATCCACGGGATAGCGTAACGCAAGGGCGTAAAAAGAAACTTTCCGACAAACTAATAACATCACACACACACGCACATACGTACGTACCTTCATTGCAAAGGAACGGATTCGATCTGAGGCGACAGATTTACAGTGTATTGCAAAATTCGGTGGGCTGGGCTTCGATGGATATAAACTAGGTGAGCAAAAAACGGGAAACCGTACAACATTCAAGCTGTGGCTGGCTGTAGGCCGGGATGGTTGAGTGAGTGTGCGTATGTTTCCGATGATAACAGTTTCTTGATGCTAAAGGGATGTTGTAATTCTCGGAATGGGTAACATATTGTTCACGAACATCAGTGCTGTCCTCACGTGCTGCTGTCGAGGTGTCCTTTTTAATCGATTCAAACACAACCAACTGTGGACCCATGTTTGGTGCGACCGGGTGGAGGGTGTGCAAGCTAGCCTCAATCTGTTTGCAGGCCTTCGACCGCGCTAATGTGTTGATATTGAAATGCGTAATTATAACCATTACTATTAATATGCGTGATGGTGAGCGGTTAGGGATATTAATAAATTATTGCTAACATGGTGCCCATTATAAAGTTCAATACAAATCATTGTCCCTTTTTGTACAAAATCAAAAATGGACAGCAGCCTGATACTGCTTTTAGCTGATCGTTTAGGTTTTGTTCCCAGTATCGACTTTGTGGAGCCCTATTAAAGTTAAAATATATTATTCCAGAAGCAATAAATCTAAAGCATCCCGTGTTATCCGCTTTGTGTTGCCGTGAACCGCGACGCCCTTAGCTTCGCACGAACTCGAACCTTAAATTATGCCGGGCGGAAAGCCACGGCTTTAAATTTACGCATGTTTGATGTCACGAAAACATGAAAAAGAGAAATCCCACAGGTCAAGTGCAACACATTTACCATGACGGCCATTAATCATCGTACGAAAAGTGGCAAGCAATCGGTAAAGCATGCGAACACAGGGATATAGAAAAAAGGGGAAAAAAGGAAAACCATTGAAACGCCAACCGTACAGCCGCGTTCTGTAATGGACATCATCATTTTTCTTCCACACAGCAGCTCGCCAGCCGTCCAGTTTCGTTCCTTCGCTTCGTTTGCGTACAGTTTGTGCCACGACGCGACCAAACAGTGCATAACTCTTTGTGCCCATATTCGTTCCCTTATCGTTGCAGATATTGAAAACATTCCCGTGATCAAGTACGTAGCGGTTGCCGGGAAAAACATTACCCTCGACTGTCCGGGCGTTAACGAGCGTTCGCTGGTAGAGACGCTAGTTTGGCGCACATCCCACACCATCGCCGAGTACGTCAACGGTTTACCGTTGGTCAGCAATCAGCGGGTAAGTGTGCGAGGCTGTTTATCGTGTGTATTATATGTCGAGAGGTCGCTATCGACAACGAGCAGGTGAGATACTGTGGGTATATTAAAGATGGGCGGAACAGGATGGCTTTGGTAATGAAAAATTTGGATCATCTCCGTTAATCTGCTTACGGTGATGAAAATAATGGTCGACAGAATTATGTTTGGCTGGAATTGGAGACATTTTTACGAGTTCTTTTTTGTATAGAATAAAGGTGTGGGTAGTGGTGCTGTCGGATTCGGTTCTTTAAACGGTCTTGTTTTTATTTTATTCTTAAAATTATAATCCATAAAATTCCATTACCAGTTTTTAACAGGCGAACAGACATTTTTATGACTTTTTACAAGATATTACCGTGTTTCTCTTTATTTAAAAATGTATCGATTGATTTCTATGACGCCAAACTACGTCGGAGAAACACAGTAATCTACTAAAAAAGATTTGAATTTTATAGGTTATAAAATTTTAAAATGTTTTTCATAATGTTGTTCCCAACTTTCGTATGAAGTAAATGAAAAGAAATTAATTATTACATATAACAATTTAATACATGCTTAGCACTTGTGTCAGCCACCAGGCGTCTCCATTTACGACAAAACTGATAGTAAAAAACCAGGCGTCTCCATCGTGCTTGTGTGATGTTTTCTAAAACTTACTATAACTATTATAGTAAGTAATAAGGTAACTATTATTTCTTCTTCTCCTTTTTCCTTGGCACTACAACCTCGAGTGGTCTCGCCCTGCTGGCTTTCTGTGACTTACGGGGAGGCGGTCTGGGTGGGATTTGATCCTCGGTCCTGCCGTGTCTTCACACGGCGCGGTTATTGCTTCGGCCACAGGATCGACCATTATTATTTACTATTATTTACTTATTATTATTTAGCATCATATTATCGAGCGCCATGTTAAAGCACCAAAATCAGATCAGGTATACTTATTGCAAAGCAGTTCCCAATAGACAATTAAATTGAGTCTCACGCAAGGCAGCTCATAATTACTATAACCATGCTCACTATTTTGCTATGAGTTATAATTAAACATAACAAGCTTTCATATTTCGGCGAGCTCTAGTAGGTCTAGGTAATGATCTAGTATGAGAAAGAAAAAGGCCTCAATTACTGAAACCTTTATTGATACTTGCAAAGCTTACAGTTTACTATCCACAGCTTCACTAGTTGTGTTTTTACGCATAAAGAAAATTACTAATCCTAATGTGTTTGCAGCGAGCAAACTAAATAAAGCTCGTGCCATAATCCAGTGGAAAATTCTTTTCATGCCATCAGCATTCAAGCTCGCGTCTGTTACCAGCGATATTTACTTTGTTTTATGATGCTCTAGAGCACCTTGCGGCTTTACTATGGCGGTATTATTGTGCCGTACCATGAACAGCGTGGTGCGTATAAGATTAATTAGTGCGTCTACAACACTCGGCTAGCAAATATCCTAATGAATAGAATTAGTCCAATCGTCTACGTTTCACCAGCATTCTGGCGCTGTACTCAATCACAGCGTACCTTCAAAACACACTTCATCCGCACAGCTTAGTGCTGCTTGAGCAGCTATTAACGCTCAAAACCATAACCTATAAGCTGCCCAGCCCGGACACCATGCATCCCATTCATTACCGAGCTAAGCTGACGGTTGGTTTGCTTGGGTGGAATTTCGCTCATTTATCCCAGCCAAAGACACTGACAACCTTGCTGACCCTTTGCTTTCTCGTTTCCCCTGGAGCGTTTCTGGGACGAGAAGGCAACAACAACAATGTAGAGCAGAAAAACTCCAACACATCCGTTCATTCAGTGAAATAATGATGTAACTCATCATTTCGCTTCACATTTTGCTCCGAAACAAAGGTGCTCACTTAGTGTGGGCTCGAGTGTAATGATGATGTTCGAGTGTAATTATCGTCAGCTTTATCGACACATTTCTGCTCACACTCCTTTCCACCCGCTGTTCACCTTGTGCCGGCGGATTCTGGTTAGGTTTCATAGTTTTTTGTTGTCACCTGCCCGACATTTCCAAGCGTTCTGGGGGAGTTGGCAGTTCCTGTGCAGTACACTAATTACTACAACGACTTCTTTGTTATTACCCTTTTGCTCGTTTCAGCTCACACTAGTGGCTGATAATTTCAGCTTGCTGCTCAGCCCTGCCACCGCGTCCGATACGGCCGAATACAGCTGCCTGCTGAACGACCGGCATAACCCGGAAGCCATCGTTGACTTGCTGGTACAAGGTAAGCATCGTACAGCATAAATTTTGCGTGTCAAGCGACGGTACGTTACGTACGAACTGGTTGTGGATGGGAGCGGGCAGCCACCCTCATCACAGTCCATCCGGCCAATGGGCGTATGAGCGACCGACGAGGGCAGTAAATCTCCTGCAACATTTTCCAAAGCACGTGAGACACGCGGACGGTACAGATTGTCGGCATTCTTCTGGCCGCACTGGCTGACAAGAAAATGTATCATTTTCTTCCGGCTCTCAGCCAGCTTTGGAAGCTAACGATCCGACATCTTGGCACAGCAACGACGTGGCGCTTGTTTTCTTGACGGTGCCCGGTTCGGGGTTTTGCAGCCATGTTTTCTACGTCTGCTATCTTCTGCCCTTTACTTCACAGATGTACCTGACCCGCCCGGACGTCCGCTGGTCGTAAGCTTCACGTCACGTTCGGTCGATTTATCCTGGGCCCACTCGCAGGACCCCCGAAATGCACCGGTTACAAATTTCATCATCGAAACACGGTAAGGACAAACGCTAAGGAAAACCATTTCGTCGACATTATGTTTAGATTTACACCGACTTTCGTCCCGATACGCTCGTGACCGGGTTTTCCCGTTACGTCGTCGGTGTCGTGGTCTCCGCCGTCAGCACGGGGAATACTTCCGGGATCTGCTAGAATATTTATTTTACAACCTTTTCCTCTTCAAAACAAAACAGCAAGCAAAAAAAAAACAGTCCCGCTAAAACCTTGGTAGCACATAGCTTCGCAAACAACGAGTTAAGTGTAAGATAAATTGATTCCACTGGCAACTGGTTTTACCGGTGGTCGTCCTCGTGCTGTGTTGGTGATGATGCTAGTGAGGTATTTTTTCAGGCGCCGGGATGCCCTTGTGAAGCTATAAATTTCCTTTCGGTATTGATTTAGGCAAGATCAGTAAGAGAAGGTCCTGAGAATTTATGGTAAAGTGCGGCACCGGTGTGTTTGTAGAAAGAGTTGTCTCGCTGCGTTGAACGGAGTGGGGTCAGGGGGTAACGGGCTATGGGGTTTGGCAGATCAATATCCGAAAGTAAACACTTGAAAAGAAATTGGGGAAGAAATGGAGAGTGTTTTCTTTTTTCATGAGGTTCAATGTGGTCGTGAGAGGGTCTTATAAATGAAGACTTTACTGCGTGTATTATGGAAAAGCGTAATCCATCATTAATTTTAATCATTTCATTAAATTACTTTCGATAAATCAAGAGGAAATTTCTTGCGTCAGAGCATTGAATGCTTTAAATTAGAATAATCAATATATTTCAATACCTTTGGCAGGATAATGTGATTGCTGTTAGCTTAGGAAATGATAGCGAAGGAAGAAACTTAGTTCTTGTTTTATATTTGTTTGCTGCACTAAATTGATAATCAATTCTTAAAGCTGTTTAAATCTTACATATGATCGCTTTTATGTTATTCTTTGTACTCTTTTTGATAATTTTAAACTTTTAAACATAAATTTTCTAGAAAAAAAATCCAACAAGACCAAAGTGCCGTAAAAAACGCCTATCACTGTTTATTAAATGATAGGAAGATTGATGTGTTTTCTGATTGTACAGAATTCCGGCAGCGATACAGCGATTTCATAGTAATACTTACGATGACTACTTCCGGTTCATTTCGAGCTCATTTGCCCGAAACAAGTATTAAAAAGATTTGCTACTTTATCATGACACTTTGGAATTGTTTGAAATTCGTGAAATTTTACCATGAACAAATAGCGTGAAAAATTCATCCCGACAGGGCATCGGTTTTCGTTCATTGTTACCAGTGTTGTTTGGTTTCCCTGAAATGCCCCTTCGGGCATAAATATAGCAAAGCCCGATTGTTCGTAAGCTCTGGCAAATCTGCATCCCGAGCGAATGAGCATTAGCAAAAAAGGTAAACTTTTCCAAACGCCTCACCGTACCGAAAGCTGGCCGAAAGTTCGTCCGCATCTCTTTTGTTATTATTTTCCACCTGGCTCACGAAAGGAAAAGACAAACAAAACTCGGGAAATGTGATCCCCTAGAACACGCACAATCACGCACGCACACACGTACGTTCGGTGCGCAGGACGACACATGTCCTCCGTTTTCCGAACCCGAAATTTGCTGCGCTGGGGCAAAGATCTGGCGACGGAAACCGAGACGCGTTCTTAAAATGGGGGATTATCAAACATTTTCCACCACCAAGCTGCTGGGCGAACGTATATACTTTCTTCACTACCGGTTGGCGGTGTCGTAACAAAAGTTATCTCTATCGCACCCGCTCGGCTTGGGCAGGCAAACCACAACGCGGCAAGATGAAGCGGTTCTCGCGGAATGGTTGGGTGAAATTTTTAATCTTCGCTTAATACCTCACCATCCTCAGCGTCGCAACGAGATAGGCTTTCGGTTTACGTGTCTCGTTGGGTTTTTTTCTGTTTTGCTTCTTGCTCCAATGTTTGTTTGACGTATGTTTGCTTACACGTTTTGCGTTTAGTGGGGAGAGGAAAGTTTTTTTTTTCTTAACTTTCATTTCCTGCCTTTGGTTTTTTCTGCTCTCAGAAACTGAAACGCTGTGGTTTTCTCGGTTGTAAACGGGCGGACCAAGCAGTAGGACACCTCAGAAGGGAGGGCGGAAAATTTTAAACCCGTTGGGAGCAGTGTGCGTGGAGACTTTATTTCATGGTATTTTTGTTTTCGAGCACTGCTCCGACATGAGATGAAATTTATGACTGTTGGTGTTGCTACACCGATCTGCGGATTGTGTGACCTGTTTGCTAGAACAAGTGGAGTGGAGTTGGAGAATACCTTTTATCCCAGCGCTGTTTTGTTAAACGTGATACGGGAAACGACATTGTTAAATGCAGTTTCCGAAACTCAGGTGGGAAGAAAGATTAAAATCGTTCCGTTATCGAATATAATTCATGTGAAAATGATCAGAGAAACGAGAGAAACAGAGAGAGTGCGAGAAGATCATAATGAGACGAGACAGACAAATCATGCACCGGCAAAAAAGCACAACGTAGGATCGTTTTTCAAGCATGAACTTTTCAACTAGATTTTCAAACTCTTAGTAAAGCTTTTAACGAGAAGTGCATGAAAACTTTTAATACTGAGCTTATCGAAGTCTAATTATTCTAAAAGTTTTTATCAGATCACAACACTTTCGTTTGTTAGATGAATTCTAGTTCTTGCTATAGAGAGACGAATTGGATGAAGTTCAATATCAGATACATCTAGTTCGATATTTTGAAATAGTGAACAAAATCTACAATCCGTATGTTTACAAAATTTACTTTGAAAAGTTTAACAAATAATTGTTCTGTTTTTGCATAACGGTTATCATATCAATGCTAACATGTTTGTTTTACTGAAATGCCATTCATCGTAATTGAGACAGCATTAACAGTGTTTAAATGGAATAATACTGAATAAAATTTAATTCTGGCTCAATTTCGAGGAATTGGTTTCCAAAAATTAAAAACACATTACGAAATGATTGAAAAACCTGTAAATAAACATCTCGTATTACTTGGAGATCGGTATCGGCTGCAATTGAACCATTCAATACAGCACCAATTCTTGGAAATGGCTGCCGGATTGTTTTTTTCTCCAGCAAATTGGTGTTTAAAATGGTCTCCTAGAAATGTAATACTCACTGGAAAAGGTATGCGGATTCGTAACAAATGATCGACCAATGTGTTTGCTAACTCGTACCTCCCTAATCGAATTATGTTTAGATGCTTACACACAAAATAGCATTTTACCATGCACGCTTCTAATGAATACCATCATTCTACCTGCTGTTGCTTTCAGAATTGGCGAAAATGGCGACTGGGAGCAGGAACCACCGATACACACCAAAAGCAGCCAGGCCGCTCACCAGGTGACAGGACTGCAACCATTCACCGTGTATAGCTTCCGGGTGATCGCCGTCAACAAGCTTGGCCACAGTCAACCGTCAAAGGAATCGTACTACTTCGTAACATTGCGTGAAGGTACGTACAATCCTCCCTGGTGTCAAAGGTGTCTTGTGGGCCCAAATATTTCTTCGTGCACGTCCACCATAATTCACCCACTCGTGCATTACCGGGCACCACTCGCCGGGTGGCATCCAATTAAGCTGTTCAAATTGGTAACCTGGTACGGTCGAGACGCACAATTTAAATTGACCCAAGCACAGGAATGTCGACCACGGCAGCATTGGGACGACGGGCGCCCTGTGGCCCCGAGAAAGGCGAACGGAAAACCGTGCCAAAGTAACACTTAAATATCGCGCAAACAGCAAAGCGTGAAATGTTTCCTTGCTTATGAAGGCATTCTATGGCCACGGTCGTAATTGTTGAATAAATTTAAATACATTGAATACCTGGGCCGTTCGTATCGGGTTCCAGCAAGAGCGGGGTTGATTTCATTTTTTTTTTGTTGGCTTGTTCATTTCAAAGCAGTTGATGTTTACGCGTTTACTTGCCGAAACCGTGCGTCCGGATGGACGCTGTAGAGACGGTGTTATGGTGTGCAGTTGACACAAAAGCTCGCTGACGGCTCGTTCTGCGCGTTTCGGGGTAGAAATGTTCCATTCCGAAGGATGGACCGATTGTTAGCGCGTCTCGATGTCCGCGAGGGCCGGCAAAACCGTCGTAGCGTGAAAATCAATTAACGTTGCCGTAAGTGTCGGGCGAAGCTGCTTAATTTTCGGTTAGCTGCCCAGCCAGTCAGTCAGCCAGCGAGCCCGGTTTCCGGTCGGAAGAAAATGGACGATAAAAACTCATTTCATTCGGATTGGAAAATGGTTCATTTGGAGAATTCTTATTTGATAAACGTTCACCTGCAATAGAGCTGTCGCGTAATGAGTGTTTCGAGAATTTTTAAGGGCAGTTTAACAAATTAAAAAGATGCCATGGCTATTTTTGCGTATCTTTTCTGTTTCATTCACATTGCAACGATCTATCAAAGATCGGAGCAATATGACCAAACCGTCATTCATAAAAAGAAAAATTCTATCAAATTCACAATAAATTCACAAGCTTATTGACAAAACGAATGAGCACCTGCCCGTAATATTGCAAGAGAAAATAGTTTCATATGCTCCGTACCGCAACGAAACGAAAAGAAAAAAAAGATATCTACTTCTAACATTCAGTAGCTCATTTAATTAAATTTAATTAGCGTTAAGTACGTTTCAAGTTACCCTTAAAAGAGAGAAACAATAACAGCACCTCTAAATGGGCTGGTATTTTGGGATAATTTTTCCCTTGCGGAGTTGGCTGTGGCACATCTGCGGTTGTATACCGAACCGGAAACCACATCCTCGGCGAAAGCGGAAGTACGCTAAAATAGTTAGTCCACCGGGAACTGTCCTAATGATCAAACTTACCTAATACCATTACCGACCAACCAAACCGACCTAGCACTGGGCTGGTGCCGAGTCCGAGCCATGCTGGACCAACCCGGCACGTTGCCCATCGTGTTGCGTTGAACTATTTTTCATTTACGTATTCCGTTTCGCTTGATATTGATTTTTTTTTACTTCTTTCTCATGTCGGTTTCGCTGCTCTCTTTTCAATTTACTCTCGTTCCAGCCCCGACGGGAAAACCGGTAACAACAATCGCGCACAACACGTCCGCCACCTCTGTATATATCTCCTGGAAGGCACCACCGCCAGAATCGATACTCGGCGAGTTTCTCGGCTACCGGATAACGTACCGGCCCCGGGACTACCACACGGACGACGTCAAAGAGATCTACATTCGCGATAGTGCCGTCGAGGTGAGGAACGACAAAATTCGATTTGCTCGTGTAGCCCGGGTTGCTGGCGCCAGCCGGGCGTCCGTCCGCGTGCTAGAAACCGGACTGTATGGGGGCTCACGGGATGAGCATCCGAGCATCGGATCAGGAGGTGCGCCGGCAAGACACCCCGAGCAGAGAAAGTGAACAGCTTTTCGGTCGAAGTGCACACGGGGTCCGCACTTTACACACACGCGACCATGAAGTGCAGCTGCGACTGCAATTGCATCGAAGTGCACACGGTGATGCACGGGGGGTTCTAGGGTCGGGCGGGCTGGCACATAGTTCACTAAATTATCCAATTTACAAAGCTCCTTTCTCGTACGCTCCCACGGCTGTGTCGCGTCCCAGAAATTGGAAAGTTTTCCATGCCTTTTCACCCTCGGCAGTGGAACTAGCTAATGGCATAGAAGTGAAATAGAACGAAACGATGAGGAAAAAAAGTTAATTTCTAATAGAAATTATCACCGTTTCGCCTCCCCATGACATAAGTGTAAGGAATAGCCCTTTTTACGTGTTGGACGACTCACTCACTCACCGCTCGCGTCGGGCCGCCTCCCTTCCGAAAAGTTAATGTTTTTAGTTCGGCTAATCCATTTTCCAACCGGACGGCAAACCCAATTCGACCAAGTGCGCTAGTGTGCGCTGGGGTGTCGAGTTTGGGAGTTCATTTTTACATGAGTTCTGTTGGCAAGCTGCATTTTTTGTCCCTTTTTTTGGGCCATTTTTAATAAAGATTTATCTCTCCATACCATTTTGCTTTCTGGCTTGTGTGTGGGATGCAGCAGCATGTACTACAAAGTTTAAATGCTATTAAACTTGTTCATTTGGCGTAGTGAAAAGTTTCGACACAAAACAGCTGAGAAGTAGGCAGTAAAATGACATCCTAATAGGTGGGCCACACGATGCGCACACATTGAGCGTACCCGTATGGATAAAGGTGCTGAACAAAGGCACTAACATATGTAGTTTTGAGTTACCATCACTAACCGTCCGGCTAAAGAGCTGGGATTATACGAAGAGCTGGCAAGACGCACTACGCCAGAACTCATACCTTAGTGAAAATCTCAGCTGGACTGTGTCTGCCATGTACAGGAAAGTTGATCATTCCGCTACGAATTTAAAGCAAATAATCAAAACCAATACGTTCCGGTGCAGCAGAAGGCCTTCCTCATTATTGACTGGTTTGGTATGGAACATGAATTATGATAATATGTTCGATTCATGTAAATATCACCTTGGGATATTTTTTTTGGATATATATGAAGATCAACTCATTTTTGCTTTTCCTGTGTTAACATCATAATAAAGAAAGGTTTGCATTTTTTTTAAACGTTTTTGGGAGAGGCGTCAATGCCCGATACTCCCGTTCTTTCAGCATATGGATCAAATCTATGCAACAACCCTCTAGCCAACTAATTCTTATAATCTTAAATAGATCCTAGAAAACTAAAAATAAGTATATGACTGTAGCCTTTAAAAACTAAAAAATTTCGGAACGTAATCTCAACCAATACCCAAACAACTTTTGTGACTGTAGAAAACATAAATAACGCTTTACAATTTATTAATTCAACTTTAACCAACCAAACGAGCCTTTTTAAGGGCTGTCGTCACCACAGCAGCAGCTACTAATAAATCCATTTCAGCGCGAAACCAGTGTTGTAAATAAATATAAAAGCAGCAAACCAGTACCTTTACGGTACTATTTATACACACGTTTCCGCTTCTGTGTTGCCATTGTGCTGGCAAAGTGTTGGTAAAAATTAATAGGAAAAACCATTCACACACACACACACACACACACTCTGCAACAAATGCACGACGACGCCCGACATTAAGGAAACCCGGCGTCCACGGAATTCAATTAAACTTTACGCCCCGGCGTGATTTGCGATCACTCATTGTTTGCTGCTTATTGTTAATTTTCCTTATTTTTTTGCCTCTCATGTTTTTTTTTTTCTTCACCGCCTTCTTCATCTTCCCGTTTTGCTCTATTGCAAACACAAAACCCTTGCCTTTTGAGCAAGATTTTTCGCGCGAGAATGTTCTACGGTTCGCCAGGCTACCGTGGATACCGTTCGATTCCGGCATACCAGCGCTTCCTGGTACGTCTCTCGACAAGTAAGCTTTCGGCATGACCGTATTTGCGCAAAAGTCGATGCTCGACATGGTGCTGCCGGTGGTGCTGGTTTCGCAGCAATAGGCATGGTCGTCGAACGATACCCCGCACTGCATCGCCTCAGCTTCACTCACCGCCCGCTCTCCCGTCCCTGTGTTCTGTGGGGCAGAAAATGCATTCATCAGCAAACAATGCATAATAATTCTGTTTACACACGTAAATGCACCCTGCATCTGTGCCCTCGAACCTCGCAATCCCTCCCCCACCCCCCACCCCCTCTCGAGTCCTGAGAGTTTGCCCGAGTCCTGAGAGTACGAACGAAATGCTTCTTTTATAGAGCGTACCTCACTCGCTATCGGGATGGTTTTGGCCTTGCACAAAGATCTAGCCTTTCCTCCCTTTTCTAAATATGGTGCACTGGGCAAGTTTAGATAGCACACGAACTGCCACCCGACTTGCAGGGCACAAGCGCAAGGGCATACGGCCCGCAGGGGAACGGTCCCGGAACAGGCGATCCTTGAAGCGGCGGTGTTGAGAAGCCAGCAGTGTTGGCCGTATGTTTTATGGTTTAATGGCTTCCGTCGTGCAAGTGGAAAGTCATGTTTTCGGGAGCTTTCGACACGGGTCCGATGAGTCGCCCGAGGTTCACCGGCGGCAAGTACAGTAGTGTCGCGCGCAGGACGCTGGAGGTGATTCGGACGGTGTAGCAGAAAATCATAATTACCACTAATTTAATGGTGCAAATTCTAACCGAACTGTAACTGCAATTTCGACCTTTGCGGTAGTACGGTAGTACACACACACACCTCCACCGTAAGTAAAACTCGACGGTACGTTTTGTGTACGCACCATCCCATCCGCCTCCAAACCCTTCCAACACTCCACGATAACTGAGGAAAGAAGGATTAGAAACGTTCCAAAATTTCATCCGCTGTCCGGAACGACGAGGTTGTTTGATGGGTTGGTTGGGATGGGGGAAGGGTGTTTGGCGCGAGCGAACAGGGGGTGTAACTTTTTAGGGGTTGGGAAAAAAGGGAGCCTAAAAGTACGTAGCAACCGTCACGATGGCACGATGGTAAAAAGGGGTTATGCATTAATTTCTCTTTCTTACTCATGCTTGCTTTCTCTTTCTCTCTCTCTCTCTCTCTCTCTCTCTCCATTTCTCTTGACCTTTTTCTGTTTACCCAAAAACACCGTTACAGAACCACGAAATTCATAACCTCGAAACGTACACGCAGTATCTGGTCTCAATACAAGTGTTCAACCCGGAAGGATTAGGACCGCCGACGACCGTTCTGGTTATGACAGATGAAGGAGGTAAGTGTAAACCTCATGGACGCCGATGTTGTTGTTGCTTGTTTGGTTGGTTGTTGTTGTTTTTTGTTTCCTTCTTCGTGGGAGTTTTGCATTTGTTCGCTCTATTTCTTAACGACGTGTGTCCCTTGTACCGCAAAGAGCCATCCTAATGGAAGCAATTACAAGTGCAACTCAAAATGGGTTTCGGGTATCTTGCATGCATACAAACCGCTTAACGTCCATCATGGCACAGCATGGGACAGAATGTGGGTGAAAGCAGGTTTCTTTTTGCTCCCACACACCATCCCTTTCGGGTGCCATTGCTTGGCGAAAACAGCGCGATTGTGATAGGCATATGTGAGCTATGCTTAAAGATTGAATTGTTTGTCAAATATACTTATCGTTTCCCATTCATAGGCGAGCAGATGGTTGATTCTCACTCTTGAACTTCAGACATTTTTGTTATGTACTACCATGTTTTGAGAACATTATCAGTGCTCATCATTGGTTTAATTTTTATTTGGATATTCACCATGTTTTGTGACATTTTTGAATCGAAATAAACCGATCGGTAATTAATACTTGTACATTGGTTCTAACAGCAGGTAAATTCTTCGTATTTGTCGATGGCAGTGGATGAAACTTGAATTCTATTCTTAAATTTTTGGATGTTTATTACATTTGTAATCAGCTGTGCTTTTGCAGTAGCTGTGAGGAAGAAGAACATCATTTAATTCGAGTAAAAAAATATTCACTATACATTCCTATAAAAGGTTAGGTAGAAGGCGATAATCATAGAACTTTTCTGAATGTAAAAGGAAAAATTAAACACTAAATAATTATAGAATACTTCTTCTTCCGTGGCACTGCAACCTTTGGAGGGGTCGGCCTACCATTTCTAGCTTTCTGTGACTTAATTTTACCAGTAGCAAAGTAGTTAGCCCTGCGTACGAAGAGGCGGTCTGGATGGGATTTGTGCCTCGGTCCGATCTGTATTATAAATGTTCAACTTCAGAAAAGATGCAAATTATTATAATTTTAAACTACTTTGAGTAATATCCCAAATAGTTCAGCATGCATCGGTCGGACGTACTAATGCTATCCGTGCAGTCTCTTTGTTATACTTTCTGGAAAAGCAATCACTCACTTGATCAAGCTATTCGTTATCCTTAAATACAACAGTATCAGTATGTTGTACATTATATATGCAAAAAATCACGACTAAAGCCCTGATTCATCGTCCTTACTGTTTAACGTAGATTTTTTAATCCAACCGAAAAAACAGTGGTCCTACAAGTTCAATTTGTTTTTTTCTGCTGTTCTTGTGTGAAGCGATCTTAAGATCCTGATATCAATCCCGCAGTACGAGATATCCGGTGGCTTCAAAATTGAGAGAGGAATTTTTGGAACCATTTTTGAACCATTCCCAACTCAGCACAGTATAGCTGAAGAGTGATATAAAATACACCAGCAGTGTTCAAAATATGCTTGTTATTGCATGTGTACAGGAAAAACAGAATCTTCCTCTAAAAAAAAACAGATCGCTTAAAAAACATTCCACACAGCATTCGGGGACACAAATTCTTGTCCGCAGCGGAATATCCTACCGAAGTACCATGAAAAGCCTTTTTATTTCGTTTTGTATCATCCCTTATTAATTTCACACCTTCGGTGTACCTTCCGCATCCGATGGATCTGGTCCGTATCAGCAGTATCGCATCGAAGGCATCAAAAAAAAGTACAGAGGAGGAACTTTTTGTTTACATCACGCTCTATTTTAGTGTGGAATAGAACTAAACTGGTGTAGCGTACGAAACTGTTCTCCCTGCACGACCGTCCGGAGCTTATGGAATGCTTTAGAATTGCGCTACCGCTCGGCAGGATCTATACATCGAAACATCGATCGCTGTGAACGCTGCTGTGTATCTGCATCGTGGAAAAGCGTGGAATTCGATTGACGGTGAAACGGTGCCTTCCTTTTTGCAGCGCTGTTTTATCGTACTAAACCATGCCAAGCTCTTTTTTAATGCCTTGTTTTATGCGTGTGTGTGTGTGTGTGTGTGTGTGTGTGTGTGTGTGTGTGTGTGTGTGTGTGTGTGTGTGTGTGTGTGTGTGTATGTGTCTCTTACAATCATTCCATTCCGGAAAAGTGTCAATGAGAAATAGAGACATCCCGTGGCAGCAAACGTACCCAATGGTTTCGGACAAACACCTTTTACACGCGAATGTTTGAATTTTATGAGCTGTTGGGTGGCACATGGTGGAGTTGGACATGAAGGGAGGGCTGTTTTCCGATTTTTTTTCTTTGTTTCGCTTTTTCCAGCAGCGACATACAGCGACATGGAATTTACAATTTTATGTGATTGCACGATCCAACAGCGAACGCACAATAACGAGATCATCCAAGTACGCAACAAACCGGTGTCGGTGCATCGGTGGTGCATCGATGGTGTTACGCTAGAGGAAAGGGGACATAGAAGGTACGAGAGATCAAAAAAAGATGCAGCCTGTAACGAAAACTGCAGCAGCAGCAGCAGCAGCAGCATCATGATAGTGCAGCATCAAGCCCTACGGTTCTCCTGTCCGTCAAATGCAAGAGAAATCCTACACCGTTTTGAGTAGGACAGCGCTGCATCATGAACCTTTCTGTTTTTTTTTTCGGTTTATTTAGTCGCGCTGCAGCACCTTGCACCTTGCACTTTGCATCCATTGCCACGGACGAATCGCGAGACCATTCGTGAGCTGTGAAAAGGTGACCGAAGATTCCCCGGATCAGTGGACGTTCATGGCGAGATAAAATTGACCCGTCGTGTCAAAAACGTTTGTTTTGCCAGTCGTTTGATTCTTGCTTTCTTTCCCGTTTTTTGTGCCAGGGAAGATTGCTTTTTTCATTCGCTCGAGAATGGAAAATGAAAACTGTACTCTTACTGTCCGCTGGAAAACAGCGGATCCGCTCGATATCTATGCATGGAGCTTTGAGGTTTGGGATTATGCTTTTAATTTTCAACCCCATGCCGTCCGTAGCATATGCAAATGGGAGAAAAACAGCCGAAGATGCATCGATGAGACGGATGGATGGACCGCACTGTATCCTGGGACTAAAGTCACAGTTAACCGTCAGTTCGTTAGTGCATGGAATGGTTCTTGTTTTCCTTCCCCTCTCTTTCTCTCTCTCTCTCTCTCTCTCTTCCCTCCCTCTCCGTTTCTACCACTGCATTCTGCAATATTATTGCATCAGAAGCACGTGGAGCAAGCTGTCCATTTGCATCTGGCTGCCATGGCGCTTATGCAATCCATCTGTTATGCAATTTCTTCCGCTGCGAAACATAATCATTACGGTCGAACAAAAATATATTTTTCCATCGCATGCTTTACATTCCGCCTCGCAACGGAGTGTCATCGTACGAGTGAAAACCTCCCCCCGTGGGGAGGAAAAGGTGGGTGGGAGGCGGGGATGACGGCACCAAAGCAAAGTGCAAAGAACGCGAAACGCAATCGGCCGGAAGGCATGCGATGCGATGGAAAACCCAGCCCTCCAGAACAACCAACAAACCGGAAGGCTTGGTGGGGGCGATGGTGGAGCGCTCCATTGGGGAAAGGTGGTTTGCAAAGGTATAAATGCCTGCAGTGCAGACGCTTCTAATGTAGTACCGTTTCGGGCGTGAAATGATGTCAACGGTGAAGGCAGTAAAAGTTGAAAGCAACATCAACATCTTCCGCGCCGCATTAATCCTGGGGATGTGTAACAGTTTTGCAATTTGCAGCCACGAAAACTCCCATCCGAGCCTTGTCTCGCCGGTGGGAGGAAAAACGGGAAGGGACAAATGCAAGCATTGAAGTCTTGCGCTTTGTCTTGTCGCTGTGCGACTGAAGCGGAGGGCGGATGGGGCACAGAACCCGAAGTGACGTGTTGTGTCCTCGCCGGTGTCATCGTCGTCCTCGTGCATATGTCGAGCGATGAAGACAAAGGACATGCTTTCTTCCTTTTTTTCCTGTGCCGCTCGTGCTGGCAGGGATCAGGAGGGGGTAAAGGGGTATGTCAAGCGCGGAAGGAGTTTCGGGAGACGAATAAATGGTTCATCATTAGCAAAGTACATCTCCCAATGGAAACACTAAACTCAGACGAATGAAAGATGGACAAGAAGGCACACACAGCCTCATTTCATCCTTGGCTCAGTGCAATGACGTTAAAAGGTTGGGCGCACATCGTGACATGGCGAATCCCGGCGGACGACCATCACGGATTGCCACGGCACACACACACATAAACTACTCGGGCATGTTCTACGTGCAAAACCGGCACTGTTAACATTGGAAAAAATGGGTCCATACCTTGAAGGTGCAACCAACTATGCACCATGCAAGATGAAACCCAGACTCTCTAGATTAAGAACGACTCAACGCTCCAATTCGGTGAGCAGCGGTGAGCTACTACCCCGCAGCAAAACATCCTGCCACTTGAGGCGATGTGTCCTTGTGCCATTCGCCTGCGCTCAAGTGGACCAAGTGGGCGAAGAGACAGAGGAGCGAATGAAAAAAAAAACAGCTATACACAGAACTGACATCCATATAATGAGCTTTGTTTTCCATTCGAGCTATGATTGCAACGACGACCGCCCATCTTTCGCTGCTAACGATTTGTAAGGAAGGAATTAGGAAAGGCGGAACTGGCTTTTCTTCTTGGTGCTCGCACTTGTCTGGCAGGGGGCTGGTGGGAGGGTTTGTGCAGCGCTCTGCTGCGCTGCTGCGTACGATCATCAGACGGAAATCTTTTTCTACCTAAGAAGGATGTCCTCCTTTAGTCCCAATCCGATCACAGCACAGCATATTAGGTACACAGCGCGCTGGCGGGATAGTACACTGCACTAAGAAAATTAATTTACAGATTCTGTGCTATCCATTGGTTATAAGCGATGACAGGTTGTAGTTTCCGGTTGCGTTTCCTGGCGATAAGTACGCCCGGTGCATTGAACGTAATGCATACACGCTTCGGGGCGTAGCAGTACGTGCGGTCTAAGGCATCTAATTAAGCGTCACGGAGGCAGCAATTCGAATACTTACTTTACTCTTTGCAATTCAACTCAAACTATTACTAGTTTTTGTTTAAATTCTTCCCACAACCGTTATTGAAACAAGTAGACGAACGTGACCGGGAAAGCAGACATTAAAGACACAAACACACACACACATGCCAAATACCAACCGTTTCAACTCACGCATAAAGTCTGAAGGAAGGAAAATTCCTTGAACTGGGAATCACATTTCGTTACGGTTTTGACCGTGCCAATAAAAAGCGCCTTCTCCTGGATGAGCGCAGTGCCTAGACTCATTGGCAGCCCGTTAACGGGCGCATCATCGATTCCACTTTTCGTACTGCGGGTTACCTAATAGGATTACCGGAGGATGGTTCGTGGTACCGGCTCCGCACTGCACTGGTGTGAAAAATGCCCCTCTCGAAACACTCCGGCACCGTAAGACACCGAAGTGTGCTAGGCAGAGGGGAAAAACAGACCCACAGGGCAATCATCTTTTCCATCGAAGCTGCAAAATAGTACCCTCGCAGAAAAAGGCAAAAAAAACTATGTATGAACGAATTGAACTTTCTACTTTACCAACCAAACTCGTTCCATTTTGCGCTGCGGTAGGATCTTGTGGGATAAGTTTTTTGTTTTTTTTTGTCTGTGCCGAATTTTGATTACCCCCAGATACTAGATTCGTTCCCTTCGGTCGCATCCACAAATCTCCCTCGGGGCAAAGCTTTCGTGAGGGCCGGAAGGTGGAAAAGATTGGGCATTCAATTATAAAAGAAAATTATCACATTTCCACATCTCATCCAATAGGGGGAGTGGTCTCCATCTTGGGCTAACCTTTCGTGAAAGGCTTCGTTTAATTATTATAATTGTTTAGTGTTTCTGGTGGAAATGTGGGTTGGTAGGGTGAAACGATTGGTGCATCATGCTCCGTTCTGCTGCGGGAAAAATTTTCCAACAGAGACACACGACGAGGCTAAGAATTGAAATTATAAGCAGTTCTTGATGCATGGGGGCAGCAGTATAAGCAGTTCTTGATGCAGCAGTTCTTGATGCATACTGTTCCAAGAATTGTGTAGTTTTATTAGATCAAAAAAGTATTTTGCACGCTTTTTATACAAATATGGTGAAAAATCAAAACTCGAAGAATCCGATGGAAAATCGTTTCCCTGGCCGTTGATTTGGCTGAGCAACGTTTTACAAATTGCGTGAATTATAGTAACAAAACCCACCACTAGAGAACGCTTCAAGCGTTTGCACATGGATGCGAAGCGTTCACCCCGTGTGTCCCGGGAGTGGCATCAAGCGTTGAGCCAAGCAAGATAAACATGCAGCGCCCCAACTGACATTTTATAGCAGGCTTATAGCGTTTTTCGAGTTCTTTTAGCTAAATCTCGATGCTTAATCTTGCCTTAGAGAGCAGCAGATTTAGCTAATTATAACAGTTCGAACGCGTGGTTTCACGTAGTTTTTTCACCCATTTCCTTCGGATCCAAGCTGTCATAGGCCAGAGGCGCTATGGCAGCGCAAATCAAAACAAAGCAAACAATAACACTCGGATTAGAATGTGATATGAATGAATGATTTTTTATTTATTCAACAAACCCGTTCATGTTTCTTTCTCTCCGTTGCACTCCTCGTGTTCGCCAGGGTTCCTTTAGGGGGAAAAAACAAGACGGTGAGTCTCAACTCATGGTGCTCTTCGTCGTACATGAGATGCTGCACCATACCTACGCTCTCGCAGAAAACATGTTACGGGAAGCGGCAAACACGAATCGATCGTCACAAAGTGAAGAAACTCCAGGCTACCGCAGCTCACCTACACGCAAATACACGAACAATTCCAACACCATCTGCATTCAAACACCGGGTCATGCGCCTCGGCTTATCCGTGCGCGTGCGGCATCCTCCCTCCATCACATTCAGAACACGACTGTCGCTCAGCGTGCTCAGGGCAGAGCCAATAAGGAAAGAGAGAAGCAGAAATTTGCAGGGGTGTCCAGACGGTTTTAAAATGCGCGCTGCATGCCAGTACCAAAACGGCGCGCGAGAAACAGTTCGAGCGCCCCTGCACACGTGTGTTCGCTCTCTCGCACTCAGGGGCTCTCAAGCGGAAGATCATGGTTCGAGCAGTGCACGGCACATTGCGGGAAGTGAGAAAATGTTTGAGCGCCTCTGCACGCGAGAGCAAACGGGTGTGTGCTGTGCTGCTCGTTCCAACGGCAAACTGGCATGGTGCTGAGCTGCTCTAAGAGCGTAACGAGCATTCGCGCATGAAGCGAGCAGTTATGGCGAGGATCGGGCAATTTTTTTTTGAAATTTAGCCTTTTTTGTATAACAGATGTCAGTTGGGGCTGACAGCTAGACTGTCAAAACAAATATGGCTTTCGAGCAAACCCGTACCGTAGGCAGGGTAGTGTTTAAATATGCTCAAAATTTGGTGAAAATGCGTGCAGGAAAATGGTTCATCCGTAGTAAATAAGGCGAGAAAGTTGTGCGCTCGCTCGGCTACCTCCTCGCATCGGTGTGTGGAAAGCGGTGAAGTGGTTTTTCGCATCGTTCGCAGGGAAATGCATTGGTGAAGAATAAGAGTAAGAAGAGGCAAGCATTGAAATCGATCGAAACACCCGTATCTCCCCCCGTACGCTGGAGAGAAGCAAAGGCGAGCAGAAAAAAAGGAAAACCCGCCCCGACCAGAACCGTGAAAAGTTTGCACTGCTGCTGGCGGCCCTTCTTTGCTCGCCGCAAGTGAATCACATTCCGCATTCTACCGCCGTGCAGCCGTCGTCCCACATTATATCCTATCACCGTGACACCGTGCAATGCTCAATTGATGGCAATTGAAACTGTGAACGAAGCATCCGCCGAGAATTAGTGGGGCGTCCACTTAACTGACCTTTCCCCTGCAATTGACTTTTTTTTTTTCTACTGCACCAAACTGATTACTCAGGGTGGCCGCGCTATCGAGAGAGCAGGATCGGGAGTTTTCGTGTGCGTGTGCGTGTGTGTGGGGTGTTGGTGGTTTGTGCTGATGTGAGGCATATGTTTCAAACGTGTATAATGAAACGAAAATCGAAACTGTCCCGTGCAAGTTGGGCACCGTGTGCCGCCTCCTCCATCCTGCTGCTGCAGACAGTGATGTGCTGGGAATAGAACAAAGAAACCAAAAAACAGGGGGCCGTAGGAAAAAAAAATCAACGGCAACACGACACTTGTGCTCCAGTTGTGCTCGCCAGAAAACCCGGAGGTCGGAAGTGTGGACAGGGAGCACGGTGAACAAGGAACCGGTGCGCGGAGGTGTCGGTGGTGTCGAGTGAACATAACGCAAGGAGTGCAAATTTACTTCCGAATACCGGCCTACACAGACGCATACACGACGCTCACGCCCTACACCGTGTTCCTGTGCCAAAAGGGCCTATCGCTAGTAGTGAAGGAGAGAAGAAAGAAAGAAGTTGAGTTGTAAAGAGGTCGAAATGAAGATGATAACTATTCACAACATGTTCTCGGTGTTGCGGGCCTTATTGATAATGCTCGCTGTTGCCGCAAGCTGCACAGTATGGGCACTTCCTACGGAATCGACAGTTCCGACACGCTCGAACAATTTACCGCTGGAAGCAATCTCGACCACCACACCGTTACCATCGGAAGCTTCGGAGAGCACACCGCCTCTGGCCGCAATGGAGCACGAACCGCCCGGCGCACCCTCCATCCTGCATCCGTACGATGCCGGCGACGGCAGCAGTAATGGTGACGATGCGTTGGATGAGCTCGAGCAAGACTTTGAGGAGCCCCGTGTTCTTCCGCTGAAATCGTCCTCCACCCCGGCAGTGGTTCGTGTTGTGCCGATCGAGCAGGCGGCTAGCAACGATGAACCGCACACCTCTACACACGATCCAACCTTTTCGGCCGATGACGATATTGGTAAAAAGCACCTTTGATTACCACCCGGACCTATCTTTATTGCATTAAAATGCTCGTGATTTATGGGTTAAATATGCATTACATCAATTTCAATGACTGATAAACGGGACACTCGTTTACTATCACCGATTTATGATTGATCTTTGCCATATTTTGATTATTGTATGTGTGCTCTGTTTTTTTTTGCTTTTCCACAGAACCAAGCCCACCTCAGAACCTGACCGTGCTCGAGGTAACATCCACCACCATCAAATTAACCTGGCGCGAACCGGAAAAAGCGAACGGAGCCATCCATGGATACCGGGTGTACTACATCCATCAAAACCAAACTGACCTGCACATGCCCATCCTGAAGCTGAACGAAATGCAGAACTCAGTCTATCACTACACACTTTCGAACTTAAGTAAGTGTTTCGGAGGTAAAACTAACATTGTTTTTTATGGCTAATGCGTTTTCGTTTCCTATTTTTGTAGAACCCTTTTCCGAGTATCGAATCCTGGTGACGGCATTTACGAAAAAGCACGACGGCAAACCGTCCGAGGTGACGCAGCGTACCGATGTCAGTGGTCCAAGCGCACCGAAAGTGGTCAACCTGACGTGTCACTCGCACAACGCACTGTACTACGGTTGGCGCATTCCGCAGACATTCTACAACACCATCGATCTGTACATCATCAGCTATCGAAACATTGCGTACCACGAGTTTCGCGAGATTCGTATCACGGTCAATGCTTCCATCATGGAAACATCGGTAAGCTTGTCTCGTGCGGAAGGGATTGTAATGTGAAACCAAACTTACAATGTATGCTTTTTTTTATTTGCATTGCTAGCTAATCATTCCGAATCTTACGAGCAATGCGGTATACGAGGTGAAAGTGCGTGCTGCATCGGCAAGTGTGATCAATCCCAAGCAAATCATTCTCGGATCGTATTCGGAGCCCCGCAAGGTACGGAGATTCGTTAAAGCGCGTGAGATGCTGTGCTAAAGCTGCTTCCATTTATACTAATTTCATTTTCCATCCCTTCGCTAGATTTCTCTTCAACCGAACTGTGAAAAGGCTCCGTTGAAATCTCAGCGCCAGGCGTATGATGATTACAACTTGGCCGTACTGGCCGGCATTGTGTTTAGTTTCACCGTGCTGCTGCTCATCGTGCTGGCGCTCATACTGTGGAAGTAAGTAACACATGATTACACTAAACTTGATCGTATAAACATTACATAAATGAGCTCCTGCATATCTCAAGAATTTCGTTCGCACATTTACACCTAATGCTTTAATCTATCAACACGTTTTGATAGCAACTTCCCGCATGGATGCGGCATGGATTACCTGCTTACCAAATCAAGCGTTGGCACGATTGCGCGTGACAAGTTTAGTAAACAATAGTGAGACGCGTGCAGTATGCGGCAGCAGTTCCGGGATTTACTTTCGTTTTTAAGGCACCCTCAAATGTGTTATCGATGGGCACAATTGCTTATCGCTCTGTACCTAACATTGCGTGCAATTGGTGTACATTGTTAGCATTAATTTGTCACCGTATGCCAACTAATCACTGTAAAATAAGCGAGCGTAAACCGCAGGTACAGAGCGGAGTCAGTGAGAGTCTAATGCGCCAGGTGCAGCAGGGAGGTAACGGGGCGCAATGTTGTCACGGAGTTTAGAATGGACGAGAGCGTACAAACAACGACCGAACACTGCACGCGTATCCAATTTCAAACATTATAGGGACCTGCTCAGTTGGGCTAGCATGGCCCGTCTTGTGACGTACTCGTCAACAGTGCGATACGATAAATGATGGACGAATGAATCCACCTATGAGTAGCAAGTAGTGTTCGGAGGTCATCGAGGATTCAATTCTCACTGATTGCAAATGAATGTGTAACAATTTGTTTTTATTTTAAAATTATAATCCTTGGTTGGTGTGTGGATTTTATCGTACTTTCAAATACGATTGTACTATTTTGTTTTCTTAATGATATTTCCATCTTGCGTATTTGATGTAAACTATTCTAACGATCATTATCTTCCTTCCGCCGTTCCAATCATTACTAATTGTTATAAGAAAGATAACAAAAACATCACCTTGCGAATCTCAGTTGCACAGTACTGCTCCCGTATCTCTATGCTTCTCAATGGAGCAGGCGAGCGGCGAATGTCGCGAACGGCGTGGTTCAGTTTTTGTTTGACATCGCGCGCTTACGTACGGCAGGCGAGTAGCACCGTCCGAAAGGCAAGTTAAACCGGTCGATCGGTTCGCATCATCACCCCAAAACAACAACGACAACGCAACCGTCGGTCAGTAGTGACAAGGACGATCATAAAAACTAACCTTGTACCCTTAGAGCGCAATAGAGAACGGTGGAATCTGTACGGAACACCACGAATTAAGAAGATGCGTGTGTGCTGTAAATTGCAATGTGATTTGTGGCAGTTTTCTTTTATGATGTTCAGTGTGGTAGAAGTGAATTCGAGAGCGAATATTAACAATTAACGGGAACAGTATCACGAATCGCAATGGATGGAACACAGTAGACACTAGTTGCGACTAGTATGAGCAACTGAGCAACGAGGGAAAAAGTTTGTAATTTTTAGAACCGTTCTGCTTGTTTTTTTGTTGTTGTGAGTGAGTGAATCATTATCACCTGGGCCGTTGTAGCAAACCACAATGCCCCCTTGGTGTGGATGGATTAGGTGAGTTTTGTAAACCGTTTTACGATGGTGGTTAAGTAATGAAACGATCTTATGGTTTGCAGTTTTACTCCGATCGTAAGACACTCATCCGTACAAAGCCCGACCTGCCTCAAGATACTAGCAATCTTGCGTCTTTTATCATGATGATCACATTATCTTCAACATTATTTGTAATTGATTTTTCAATCTGTGCAAGAAACATATTTGCGCTGTGTGTATTCCTTGCTTTTAAGATCGCACCTGCAAGCAAGCAATTGACTGGGCGCAAAACCATTTGTTCCAATACCGATGTGTTCGCTAATCGTTTCCCGGTCACGTCAAGCATATCAATTACGGTGGAATGAATAATTGCGGCAAAGGGTGATGGGTGTGATTCATCGGCAATTCATTGGCCTTTCCGAGAGCAAACACAAAAAAAAGCTACAAATATCATTATATAACGTTATCTCACCTGGTGCGCCGAAAGCTAAATTAGCGTTAAATAATTACTTCGTCACCAGATCCCGGTCTCGGATCAGGGGTCGGCAATGTCGGGCAATGTGTGACAATTCTTTTTTTCACCCATTTCCATATCCGGCGGACGGTGTAATGCTTCTTGTAAATCCGCCAACGTTATCGGAGTGGTGTTTGTAAGGATCATATTACGCGATATTAAGCAGCTTTTCTAACAATTGCAACTAAATTTAAACAAACATAAGCAAACATTTCATAAAGATGTTAAATGCATGTACGGCATGTTAGCTTACATCATCCGTATGCAGCAGTTGCTCTACGAATTTAAGACCTGTACGATGCATATGCTCTTTATAGTTTCCAGTTTGTATTCAAACAATATCCAACATTTTTGCTTCATTGTGTGGAACCATTTGGCTTTTTATAAAAGTTTTAAGAGCTGGCTTCTTCTTCTTCCTTGGCACTACACAACCTCGAGAAGTCCGCTTTTTCTGGCTTTCTGTGACTTGATTTTACCCGTAGCAAGGTAGTCAGTCCTGCGTACGGGAGGAAGCGGTCCGGATGGGATTTGAACCCCGGTCCTGCCGTGTGCAGACCGGCGTCGCTTACCACCGAAACGCCGCAAGAACAGGCCTAACCTGAGCAAATGGACCTTAGAATAAAATAGCTTGCATGTTTATGACCCAGCTTGCTGTACAATTTACCCACCCCTGGGGTCTCTGGCTGATTGTGTTCCCCCCAACGCACATTCAAGACCAGGGCAAACGAATCGGAAATGGCAGTAAAGGAAATGGTTTACGGAGAGGAAAAGACAACATGTTTGTGTTGGACGCGTTAATTTATGGGTTGGCGCGGGATGCGACCGGTCGACACACTACCCTTGTTAGACACTAGGGCACGATATGATGCCTCCCTCCACGGGCCAGGGCACGGGCACTTTGAAATGGGTGATATGACTTCGCGTTGACTCGTTGACTTTTATTGCTGCTTTTATTACGATAATATCGTAACAACGATCAACTTCTTATCAGTCCAGCCTTTTTTTCATAAGATCGTATCGCTTACAGCATTCGGCCGGTGGCAACAATCTGATTTGCAGGTTTTTTTACTCCATGGCCGACGGTGGCAAAAGTAAAGTGTAAAATGTTTGGGGGAGAAAAATACATGAAAATGCTTCATGTGCGAGGTACGCACGCACTGTCGTTATGTTTCCGATTTTTGTTAATAAAAAACGAAGAATGCTGCCTGGTGATTCGATAAGATATGTTTGGCACCCCTTTAAAATAGTAATGTGACAATGCAGGGAATCACGTTTTAAATTATCTATTTCATATCGAGTTACAATCTTGTACTAATTTTCTTTTGTATTGTCTTGCTGTTTTAGGAAGTGCTTCCATGCTGCATACTACTATCTGGACGATCCACAGCCCTGTCAGGGTGCGCAGGCCGGTCTCATCGACTGGGAAGGACCGAGCGAGGTGGGCGGCGAAGTACGGTGCCCCGTGCCGGTGTCCGACTTTGCTAAACATGTAGCGCAACTGCATGCCGACGGTGACATCGGTTTCAGCAAGGAGTACGAAGCGATTCAAGGCGAAGCGCTGAACGATGAGTACCCGTCGGAGAATTCGCAGCATCCGGAGAACAAGGGCAAGAACCGATATTTGAATGTGATTGCTTGTAAGTAGAAACCGCAGTGTTTGATCGAACCAAACAAAAAAAAAACGCAAATAGTTTAATTACTGCTGAATGCTGAATTGTTTTAGACGACCACAGCCGGGTGCATCTACGGCAGGTGCCGGGACAGAAGAAGCATCTTGACTACATCAACGCAAACTTCATCGATGGTTACCAGAAACCGCGCGCATTCATCGGTACGCAGGGACCGCTGCCGGGCACGTTCGATTGCTTCTGGCGCATGGTGTGGGAGCAGCGCGTTGCGGTGATCGTCATGATAACGAACCTCGTCGAGCGAGGCCGCCGGAAATGTGATATGTACTGGCCAAAGGATGGTACCGAAACGTACGGCATCATACAGGTACGGTTGGTGAAGGAGGACGTGATGGCTACGTACACCGTGCGAACGCTCCACATCAAGCATCTGAAGATGAAGAAGAAAAAACAATCGCAAATGGAGAAAACGGTGTATCAGTACCATTACACGAACTGGCCCGATCACGGCACGCCGGACCATCCGTTGCCGGTGATAAATTTCGTAAAAAAGTCCACCACCGCTAACCCACCCGACGGTGGCCCGATTGTGGTGCACTGTTCGGCCGGTGTTGGCCGTACCGGAACGTTCATCGTGCTCGACGCAATGTTGAAACAGATCGAAGCGAAGGGTTCGCTGAACGTGTTTGGCTTTTTGCGATACATTCGGGCGCAGCGGAATTATCTAGTGCAGACGGAGGAGCAGTACATCTTCATACACGACGCACTGGCGGAGGCGATCGCTAGCGGCGAGACGAACATAAGGATGGAAGCGATCGGTGGGTTGGTAAACCATTTGGATTACATCGATGCACAATACAAGGTATGTGGCAGTTGCCAAATAAAAAAACATTTCGGTTTTTAACGTTTTCCCCCCCGCATTTCCGTCAGCTTATCGTGAGTTATCAGCCGAAGGAAATCAATTTGACCTCCTCGTTGAAACCGGTAAATGCAATCAAGAATCGCAGCTCGTTGGTGCCGCTCGAAGGTAGCCGAGTTCATCTCACACCGAAACCGGGCGTCGAAGGAAGCGACTACATAAACGCCACCTGGCTGCACGGATTCCGCCGACTGCGTGATTTTATCGTCACGCAGCATCCATTAATCGAAACGTTTAAAGACTTTTGGCAGATGGTTTGGGATCATAACGCGCAAACGGTGGTGCTACTGTCTTCAGTGGATAATATGGTAAGTGGAACTGTATCATCATGTAAGGTGAAAACCAAACCGGCCTTGTAAACGAAACGAGATTTTACCGCGATCCTTCTGTGCTTCCAGTCTTTCCTGCAATTTTGGCCTAACGAATCGGAACCGATAGAAAGTGACTACTATCGCATTCGGATGGTGTCGGAAACGTCGGAAGATAACTACATCGTGCGGAACTTTGTCATCCAGTCGATACAGGACGATTACGAGTTGAGTGTGAAGATGCTGGAAAATCCGGCCTGGCCCGACATGAACAATACTCGCTCGATATTCGATTTCGCCGTGCGCGTTCATGAACGCTGCAGCGAGTACAGGAACGGTCCGATCGTAGTTGTGGACAGGTAAGTGTGAACAAATTGTGATTTTGGACGTTGTAAGGTTGGAAAACGAGCCACTGACGCCTTTTTTTTTTATTTGTGCTTGCCCATAGGTACGGTGGGTTCCAGGCATGTCAGTTTTGCGCCATAAGCTCGTTAGCAATGCAGCTCGAGTACGATCACACGGCAAACATTTACACCTACGCCAAACTGTACCACAACAAGCGACCCGGCATCTGGACCTCGTACGACGACATCCGGCAAATTTATCGGATACTTTCCTACATGCCCAAAGAGCTCGGGCTACTGAAATGCACCGAGCTGCGTACCGAGTTCGACGATGCCGCGATGATGACGGCGACGCCGGACCTGTACAGCAAGATCTGTAGCAACGGTAGCATTAACAATCAGCTTGCGGGCGGTACGCCGGACGGTGGTGTGGGCAATGGTACCGCGACGACCACCACAACGACTACATCCATAAACCCACCACCGGGTATGACGATTCCGGGCGTGGTTGCCGGCACACCCAACTCCGGCTGTCCGCCGATGGTAACGCTAGGTACGGGCGGAACGACACCACCACCGCAAACCCTCCTACAGAACGGTGGTACGGTGATCGTGAAGATGAACGGGGACGACAATGACGAGCTGTCGGTTGTGGTAGCGACCGGCAACCATCATCTTAACCTGGACCACAATCAGGCGTAAACCGCAACATAACCTTACCTTACTGTACGTGTGTGTGTGCGTGTGCGTGTCTAGGGGAAAAAGAAAGTATTTATTTGCATTTACACACATTTCCATTTATCCGTTTTTCGGGCATGGGTTTATAAATAGGAGGGGGTTGGGTTGGGCAACATGATGGATCGGTGTTGCCCGCAAACTCCGTTGCCACACCTTGACCACTACTACTAGACCGGCTGCAGGCTTTTGTACCGTTTATAAATACGACCAATTTATCGCTAAGTTAAGGAGCAGTATTTCGTATACCGTGTATCTGTAGCGCATACACAGGCGCGCCTTTATATTAAGTTTTGTACGACAGTGCGCGAACTGTTTGTGAGATATTACCATTTTAGTACTCGTTCATCCTTAAAGGACCCGCATCGCGAACATTATATTCCTGATAACAGCTGCGTAACACTAAATCTAGTCGTCGAAAGTTCGATAAGAAAGCAAACGAAACAACGCGCCATAATTGCTGACCGCGAGAAGCGTTTCTGATGGGTGGTTGCTTAATGTTTCTTCCCTAGCACCGCGTACCTACACTCCAAACTATTAGAGGAACCAAGAGCAAACACAGTTATTGTTCCATCCCAGCCGGCTCCTCATCGATTGTAGTGCATTATCTTCCGCTTCCCATGTTGCTTTCGTTGAGGAAAAATTTTCTAACGATAAATAATCATATTGATTATAAGATGGTACAGTGTTTTTTTCTGTTCCATATTTCCACTATTCCGTAAGACGCGCGTGAAGCGTCGGATTCAGTGTTTCGGGTGTAGCGTCGGATTCATTCTGTTGCTCGTGCAACAGAACTGTGCATTTCTGTACGCGCCATTAGATTACGAACGATATATAACTTTTTTTCTTTTTGCTGCTCCAACCGATCACTTTTTTCCCGAGAGCGTTTAGTTAGAGTTGTAAAGAAAAACTGATCAATGAAATGAGTGCTCGCTAGCTCTGGCTCTGGTGCGTTTTATGATATGTTTTCACGGTGTAAATAGCAATTAGTAGTTTTAGTCCGACAGCTAATATGAGCATTATAAGCCCGCCAAACAAAAAAATCTGCTGCGAAACAGGGATTCAGTTAATGTTCGGTAACGAAGTAGAACACTGGCAAGATTAAACAATCCAGGACTGGTTGTGCGCTATACGTAACCGTTACTCCGATGTTCCGAAACTCTTTACCCCTCACATCCCTTTATGAACAATAGAGTTCCACCGTTAACCGACCGACCGTAAGCCATAACTCATTTACCATTGAAATCAGACACACACTGATGCGACGACAAAACCCTAATGGTAAAGCAAACGAATCATGCCGAACGTGGGAAAACGATGAGATATAAAGACTGGTTTTCTAAGCTACTTGCTGTTGACATCACACCAAGCAACTCTGGGCAAACGGACGAAGGACACACACAGAAGACACAGAGCACATACACACAGCATCGTACCGCCACCTTACACATCTAACGATAAAACAAATTAAGAAAAAGAAGAAGGACAGAAGTACATTATAATATTTTAGCGAAAATTACTGAACGACAAGCAACAAAACGAACAAAACAAAGTCATTAGCAGAGCAAGCACAGTGCGTGAGCATTTGCCATTAGCAAACTGTAGGGAGGAAAGGATTTGAATTGAGATTCCTAATATAAGCAAAACATAATAACATTCAAAAGTCGAGTGAAATGTGCCGTGTGCCAAACGAAACAAACCCAGAACCCCGGGAGATAACCAATTTGTTAGGGGAAAAAAACTCATGACGATCAGCCGTTTCGTCGAGGAGAATAACAAATTCTTAAGTTACACTTTTTTGCATCGATATGGCCTCTTCCACATGTATGAGCAAACACACAGAGCAGAAAGCAGGATCTTCTTAGGCAAAGAGAAAGCGCGCACGTGAATTGTACGGTTATTAAACAATGTGATGTGAACTTAGTTTTTAATAGGAAGAAAACGAGAGACCGTCAACAATATTAGACTCGCTTTTCGTATTGTTTCAAACCTCAAACCTCGTCCTGATAGCTTCACAACACTCTTTCCCTGTGCCACCGCGTACGGTTAATTCCCCTTCGTCTAGAGTACGATGGATTTAGCAATAGTTTAGAGAAAACAGACGAAAGCTAACATTAGTTTACCACGAGTACCACGACCGGTATCCTGTAATGTAGAAACAAGCTGATACAACCCATCCGGAAGTAAACCGGCGGACCTTTTCAAACGATAAAGCCTAGCTATTGATAACAGTCGGATGATCAGATTTTTTGTTCAATCAAATATTGCAATCAGCAGTTCTAGTTCCTTGTCCGTACCAGAAAAAAAAAATCCAATCAATGAATTAAAAAAACGAATCGTAAGGCCAGTTTCGTGTAGATCTCGTGTGCCCAAGCAACTGCATTCCGCACGATCCGTGGCTACACCATTCCATAACGCGCGCCGAACACAGTATTAGGAACGGAAGCCCCTTTACTCCTGTAGCCAGTCAGTATTCCGTAAATACAGTACCAAGCGCACGTTTGTTCGTTTGGGATAAAACAAGAACATTCTTTAGAGAAGGAAAAGTGCGAAAGTAAAAAAAACTTCACCAGCGCAAACACGTAGTATAATAACTTCTTCGAAAGTATCGTAGCTAAAGAAAAATACGGCATTCGGAATTTAGGAAAATTTTGCAGAAAATTGCACCGACAACAGGCGCCGCACGTCCGGACGCAATCTTCCGTAGTTGATGCGTCGTAAAGCATATAAACGGGAGGAAGAATGTAAAGTAAATTTAAAAATGTCTCATAAATAATAATAAAAAACAAACGAGGGCACTCTGGAAGGATGAGAAGTTGCTGATGAAACAAAACAAGAACAAAACCAAATTTAAATTAGGCTTGAAATAAATTAAACGGAAACTACTTCCCTGCTGAAACAAAAGCGCTGAAATGATCGGTGAAAAGGGAGTGACTTGAATGTAGAAAGATGCATCGATATATGGTATAAGGAAGCTACACGATTAGGAAGGACATTAGTGGGTAGAATGGGACTGAACGTTACAATGCTCCGAAGTAACGACAGGACAAATGGACCGGGAAAACGATAACGTTTTGTTTTTTGTAACAACCGCTCAAGGAAAGTATGCATTTACGGATAACGAGACATGAAACGAACAAATCAGTTGATCATCGAGAACCAGAGCTACCGTAGACGGGAAGCGAGTGGAGGACAGGGGATGGAAGTAATAGGAAGTTATTCGACTAGAATAGAATTAAGATGGACTTGTGGCTGATATGCCATACCTGAAAGCACAAACAAAAAAACGGAAACCAGGCCAAATGCCCGGTTTGCCGACGAACGCACGCGCAATAATCCTTGCCGAGAGTGCACCGAGGAGCAGGAGCGTGCCAGACCGAAATGACTGGAAGAATCCCCGGGCTTGGAGGAAAGGAGTTTCTTCCCTTTTGGTGGTGCAGTTAGAAATCGAAATAAATACATGTAAAATTTTATGTGGAAAATTAAAACACAAACTGATAATACAAAAACCGTACCCAAGTGTGTGTGTGTGTGTGAGTGTATTTTTTCTTTCAATTCCTATTGTGAAACGCAAAACAATTGCACTCCATGTATGCTATACACTAACACAACTTCCGTTTTGGTTTATTTTGCATGACACCTCAGCTCAATCGTACGGCGGCCCGTAGTTTGGCGGAACGACTTCGCGGATTTTCGGCCACCTCAGTATCGGTCGGTACCAGCACGTGCTTGTTGATCTGCTTCCAGTGCGGTCTCATCATCTCCTGCATCGTGTCCGTTTCGTGTGCCAGCGTGTGGCTAATGTACTGCAACGGAACTTTGCTCGCCACGTCATCCACCACGTGTCCGGTCAGGTGCCGCTTCACGATCGTATCTTCGAGCGAGTGGAACGCGATCGTCACCAGCTTGCCGCCGGTCCGTAGCAAATGCTTCGCCAGCACCATCCCGTAATTGATTTCGTTCAGCTCGTTGTTGACGAAGATGCGCAGCGCTTGAAACGTTTTCGTAGCTACGTGCGCCGGTCGACGGAGCTTATCCTGGCGAAAATCGAACCCGCCACCGACCTCGCCCTGGCTCAAGCAGTGCGCAACGATGCTCGCCAGCTCGGCCGTCGTTTCGATACGCTTGACAGTGAAGCGTGCGTTCACGATCGCTCGGGCAATCTTTTTCGCCTGCTTCTCCTCACCGTACACCTTCAGGATGCGTACGAGATCCGGTTCCTGAATGCGTGCCAGCACATCGGCCGCCGACAGCTGATCCGGACAACGATCCTTATCCATGCGCATATCGAGCGGGCCGTCGCGTGACAGAGAGAATCCGCGGGACGCTTCATCAAACTGCATCGATGAGCATCCGAAGTCGAACAGAATGCCGTTAAAGTATCGCTGCCGGTCGTAACCGTCCACCGTTCGCAGGAGTGCTGGCAGTTCGGAAAATCTGCCCAACAACGGTACAACACGACCGGGGAATTCTTCGGCCATTTCGCACGCCAGCCGATGAGCGAGTGGATCACGGTCCAGGGCGACCACCGTTGAGCCGGGTGCAGCTTCGAGCAAGGCTCGTGTGTGACCACCGGCACCGAAGGTCATATCGATGAAGACCTGTTCACGCTGTGGTTCGAAGAATTTTACCGTTTCCGTGGCCATTACAGCACGATGGAGTGGTGCTTTGCAGCTGGCAGTCGAATAACATTGTTCCAATACGTTTAACCTAACTACACTACGAACGTTGTGCCACAGCATCGTGCGCACTAATCCTTGCGCTGCAGAATCTGTAGGAACTCGGTAGATAACACTTCACGGCACTGTTCGCCAGTGAGTCCGGTTGCGGTAGAATTTAGACTACGCGGATAACGATTCACGTGCACGTCGTTTACGATGTTCTCGAGCGAACGGAACTGCTTTTGGAGCCGGTCGTCCTTCACCGCAACAATGTTGGAGGAACCAAGCACAGCGGTCAGCTGATCCCGCAGGTACTGGCCCAAATCGCGTCCCACCTTACTTTTATCGAGAGGCCACCGCTCCAGAAGACTGAGAAAGTTCTTGTAGTGCTGGGACATAATGTTACACACGTGCCCACGCTGGAAATAGGTAGGTGGATCTGTTTGAGGCGAAAACAATTAGTGATTTTAGTTGTACAGTGGACAACATAGTGGTAGGAAATATCTTACGTTGCTTTAGGATTCGTTGAAAATCTACATTGACAAGCAATTCTTCGAAACGGCAAAAGATTACGCCAGAGATGAAATCTCCTTGTTTTGGATTTGCGAAAAAGTGCGTTGCTTTGTTGTGACAAACGCACAGTGGGTGAATGGAGATGGTGGACGTCCCGGTCATATTGGATGACAGCTATTTGAAAAAATCCATGTTTGTCGGTTAAAAAAAATCCATGTTTGTCGGTCCATGCTTTGCTTGTAGCTTATTCCAATATGATCATTTCTTTATGGATTTTTTTAAATGTGTTGATAGATTATTTTTAAAGTAAAATGTTTTGTTCTATTGGGGTTTAAGAAACACAATCACCCTAACAAAAGAACAATATTTTTTCTCCCGCATTGTGCTATTTTTTACAAATTTGATTGTATTTATAGCACACCCCCCGCGATACGCGATAAACGAGGCACCGTTACGGCCGCATCTTCAAGAAGCGTTTCGCTCGCATCGGAAATGGCTTGCTTGAGCCAATAGGAGCGATTAAATTACAACCGACACCTGAGACCTGACCGGCCGCCACATTATGACACGCGATCGGTTGCTATTTGCATGACTACGTCACGCTTCACATCATACCGCGACGTTTGGCAAACACATTTCGAACTCCTCTGGACTGGCTTCGTCAGCATCGATATGCGATATCCTGCAGCTCCGTGATCGAATCATCGAACCGGGCGCGAACCGTGGCCAACAACTGTCGCCGAATCCCGTTGGTCGGCGTTTGATCAACCGCATCGAGGAAAAGCGCTGCTGAATGCACCCGGGCATAGACTGTACGGGCGATGCGAGTGCTTAGGTTGATTAATAAATTATTGCCACCGGTTTTCAAACGCCTTTGGCACCAGTACCCGACGAACGGCTGATGACGGTACCTGTCACGGAACGATTTTTCATTTTGAAATCCTCCGAAAAACGTACGTTCGCCACCGAAATACCGATCACATGCAAGCGGAAGACCTTCTGTCCGTAATGCCTCTTTGATGTGCCGTTATGCTGGGTGCATTATGCAGGTATGAACGACAAAGCCCATTTGCCACCTGCCATTTACGCACAGGAAACACGTGTGTGTGTGTGCGACATTATCTATGCATGGCTGTGAATTCCTAGGGTAAAGTGGTTGCTCAAGGTGAGTCACACAGCCCTTGGTAAAAAGCGCGCCAAAACAGATGACAGTTGCAACGCAAAGTGAGAGAGCGGTCAGTGCGTTTTAACAAGGTGTAGTTACAATAAGCCTTGTTTTTAGTGTGTTTCCGTGTTGTAATCGAAGTTAAAATGGAACGCCTGGGTAAGCAGCAAGATGAGTTTATGGGTTTGATCTTATACACTCTTTAAACGGGCTGCAAGGTGCGCTGGTAAAAATGGCGATTTGTTTTGGTGACAAATGCAGCTGTGAACTGTAAACAATGCGCTACATTGTGTATTACATGGGTAACGCATCGGGAATTACATGAGGGGCGGCCTGGTGGCATGGTCGATCGTCACTCGGGGCATGACCGGGTATCGAATCCCGCCCGGGATCGATAAGTAAAGGCTTTAATTTTCTTTTACTTAAATTAATGTTGATACTAACGTTTTGCTGCAATATTCAACGTTCACTTAATTTTGTAAGCAAAACATACATTGTTTGGTTGGTACTATCAATGTACAAATCAATTTCCTCAGGTTAATTAATGCTCCTCAGCTCAGCTCAACTGATCCGTCCCCGCAAATTGCACTCCAAACTCGTCCAACAATTCGTAACGTTTGATCGGTAATCCTTCGGACGCTTGGCCAGCGCTCGAACCTTCGCTCGTCCTTGCGCCCGTTCGGCCTTCTCGGTGCACATAATCAACCATTTCCTGCCACACTGGAACGGGAGCTACGCAAGATTAATGTACCACACGTCGTCATCACCTTGCCGTGTCACGTGGCGTTATGCACAGGCTGGGTCGTTTTTTGATTAATTCCATCACACTCCGAACATCCCCGTCCCCCGGTTCGCTTCCTTTTCTGCACGGTGCCAACATTCGAAGAAGCGTTCGATTAAACCTAATTTTAACCACTAATCTGTCTCGTTGCATTATTGTGGTATGACCCGCTTTTGATTGCGTATGAGTTTTGCGAGGCCTCGGGCCGCTTAAGAGATAGCAACGGTTATGCGGTAAATCTTGATAAGTTTATATCCATATTTTTGATCAGCAGCACCAAAATTGCTATGTTCTTTTTAACATTTTCATGTAATATCTTCAAAGTTTTCATTAAAATTTTGTGAAAAAAGGATTTTTCATACGAAGTATATTCTAAAATTAGCGTAACAAATAGACAAACGATTATCAGCAATCATTTTATGGACAAAATTATCAGTTTTACATTGTTTTTTTTTTCGTAAAAACAAATATTTCGGGGCTTAAATGTTATAAACAAAACATTCCATGTGTTTGTGTAAGGGTTCTTTTATATACTTCACTGGCGTTATAATATTACTTGGTACATAAAAGTGAAAACATTTCTGAAAAATATTCCTGCGGATAGGGACAAAATTTGGCTTGGATTAGAAAAAATTTGTGACGAATTTCGTGTACATTAGGCTAAAAATAACTGTTATGAAAATAGTTTGATGTTTAATCTTCTACCTCGGCACTACAACCTCGAGAGGTCTCGGCCTGCCACTTCTGGCTTTCTGTGACTTAATTTTACCTGTAGTAAAGTAGACAGCCCTACGTACGGGGAGGTGGTCTCTGGAAGGGATTTGAACCCCTGTCCTGCCTTGTGGAGACCAGCGTCGTTATCACCTCGGCCACCGGACCGCCCCGGTGTTTAATAGGAAGTTTTAAATGTCGATTACTCCGGAGTTGGAAAATACTTTTGTTTTATAAAAACCCTTTGAAAAATATACAAAAATCGCTATCCATCCTCTTAAGTCATTCAACACAAAAAAAAAAAATCCTCAAGACGTTCACGGGATCCAAAACGTTTCGACAGGAAGATGCTCCTACTGTTTGTTGTTGCAAATAGAACGCCCAACGAAACACGAAAGCTAAGCACAGTGAACAACATTTTTCATCCTATGAGCTGTGTTCAATCTGCGAGGAGATGAACCGCCCATCCGATCCACCCCACGCTACATTCCCTTTACCCATCGTAACCTTTGATAGGGACCCCTCTGCCTCTCCCATTCTCGTCACACGAATCCCATCCTCAGGCCCCTGATCTTCATCTGTTCCGTTCAATTCAACAATCCCCGTTTCACCCTGCGATTTCCTGGCTGCACGATCGGGTGATGCCGTCAGAATCGGCAGATGCAGATAAAGCAGCATGATTGCGAATGACACTCGGTCCGAGTGCTGGCGATCCAGTTGCGCACAGTTACCGAAGCTACTGCGCGATTGCGATGCCTCACCGGCTCCTACGGACCCTTCGGTCCGTTCGATGGAAGCAACCGGCACACCCTCCATCGTTAACCCTTCTAACCCGCCCGACGGCTATCGGCCATGCGGCGTTCGATTTTCATTTGCAAGCTCACCCTTCAGCGCTCAGTACGCTCGGAACGCTGGTCGACATCGGAACGGTAGCACTAGAAACGTCCCGGAAGTTTGTGAACGAGCTAGTAGTACCCAACGTTGCTGAGACCGTATCCCGTACGAGGCCACCTGGTGAACGATACAGCAGCAGTTGTACAGACAGTAAAATGCTGAGCGGTGCAAAGATCCTGTCCGGCACGGATGTGGCCAAGTGAGTTGCTGTTGCTGTTTCCTGCTAGATCCTGCCACTAATCTGTGCCTTCGGCCCTACTATGTGTGTATTTGTGGCTTGGTGTGTTTGTGTGTGTGTGTGCTTTTCACAGGGAAATACGAGAGCGGCTGAAGAAGGAAGTGGCCGAAATACGACGCCAGGTACCGACCCTTATGCCCGGGCTGGCAATCGTACAGGTCGGTGGGCGCGAGGACTCGAACGTGTACATCCGGATGAAGATAAAGGCGGCCGAAGAGATCGGAATGTACGCTGAGCATGTTCAGCTACCACGTTCTACCACGCAGGACGAGCTGTTGGCAACGGTAAGTGTGCTTGGGTTGTCTGTTTTGTACGTACCACCTTGCTCCCTTCGCCCTTGCGAATCATGTTCTCTTGATAAGACACCGACTTCCAAACCGTATCGATGCAGTTGTTTCCAAAACATCTCCGTCCGCGTGGTCGGAGAAGCGGGAAAAAAAGGGGAAGAAGAAACTGAACGCATTCCATCAGGCTCTATCACACTTCGATCCGCTAATTTCCTGCGTAATGAGAGCGTGTAGCAATTTGAAGGCAAATCTGTTGACACCTTCTCTGGCTTGGTTAAATTAGATTACCGCCAGCAGGAGAGCATCTCGTGTCCGGGTTGCGTTGTCGGTGCTTCCCTCATGAATGATTTATATTTTTTTTTCCTTCTGCATGGTAACAAAATTAATGTTATATCAGACACCGCGGCATCTTGCAACGGCGGAAAACATGAGTTAATCCGACGGTTGACATTAGACCGCGATCACGATCACCACCTTTTTTTTGCGGTCTTATGCTCGCAAACGTGGTTGCTGCTGTTGGCAACATTGTAGCTACACGGTGATTAAAAGATCCACACAGCTGGCCCATTCGATTAGTTTGATCGATCTAATACTCACTTTACTACCGATCGTATGGATGTCGTACGCAAGGCAATAGCTGCTGACGTATAGCTGGGCGAAGGAAATGTAAATATTTGATCCCCCCCCCCCCCCCCCACCCGGCAAGCGTGCTCTAATCGCATCTGATAGTAACGTCTAGGACACGGGCACTATCATAACAATGATTCCTTGGGGAAAGTGAAAGTTTCGCAACGTCGTGCATGTGTAAATCCAGCGTTTTGTAAGAACAAACATCTTTGCCGTGTGTTAACTATTAGGTGCAAAGATCTATTCGATCGTATCATGATCTTGTAATGTCCTTTTTTGGTTTAGTCTTAGCATGTAGTCAGAATTTTGTTCTCAGGTTCCAGCGACTTGGACTGTGTTTGTAGATACACCGGTAGCAAATCGACTCCATTGGCAGAGTCAAACCGCAACTAGATCTTTTTATCCTTATATTAATAAAAAAAAGTTACATTTATTTTCCAAAACTTCTTCTTCCTTGGCACTACAACCTTGAGAGGTCTCGGCCCGCCATTTCTGGCTTTCTGTGACTTAATTTTACCCGTAATAAAGTAGTCAGCCTTACGTACGGAGAGGCGGCGGTCTGGGATGGGATTTGAACCCCGGCCCTGCCGTGTGAAGACCGGCGCCGCTGTTGCCTCGGCAACCGGACCGCACCTTATTTTCTAAACAGCTACATTTATGATAAATAGCGATAGCGATTAATAGATAGTGAGTTTAAATAGCGATTAAACTTGGTTTAACCAAGTCCAACACGTAAATGCCTTATTTAAATTCTTCTTCTTCTTCGGTGGCACTACAACCTCGAAAGGTCTCGGCCTGCCATTTCTGGCTTTCTGTGACTTGATTTTACCCGTAGCAAGGTAGTCAGCCCTGCGTACAGGGAGGCGGTCTGGATGGGATTTGAACCCCGTTCCTGCCGTGTGAAGACCGGCGCCGTTGTCGCCTCGGCCACCGGATCGCCCCTTATTTAAATAGTGTTGTTAAAAAAATATGAAATCTAACGAAAAGTTAACTTACTTCAAGCAGTGCTGTGGTACTGCAACACTTTTCTAAAACATTAAACATTTTGGCGACGGAAAATTGTACCATTTGTAGGGTGTTACACTCAATCTCTTCAAAGGATATTTTTTAATAGCGTCAACAATTTACATTTAAATAAACACAACCCGTTGCATTATCGCTTTTCTGAATGCCAAGCGATTAAACTGGTTAGCCGAAAATTAATCGCGTCAGTACCAGCGTTTTTGATGTGCAAGCGCCATGTACGGCACGTCATAAACGCTAAATATTTCAATAAATTGTCCAGAAAATGAGCATTTCCCCGCTGTGTCGTGCATATCCTCCTCACGATGCTGCTCAGTACATAAACTAAGTGCGCGTTTCAAAAATAACGCCACCGTAAACATATCACGCGAATCGGTTTTTGCGATCGTGCCAAAATCTAAGCTGCATGGTCGTGCACCCCCAAGTGCAGCGGCATTCCATGCGCTTCACCAATGTTTGGCATAACGAAGGGAATCGATAGGAAATAGCATCTGGCTCTGGTGCTTGTACCCTTATCTATAATTGATGCCAAGGACAGTTCGCATCAACGCTGTGTGTTTGCTTGTTTTTTCTTCACACCAGGTCAAACGGCTCAACGAGGATCCTTGCTTCCATGGCATTATCGTGCAGATGCCGCTTGACTCGGAGACACCGATCGATGCACATCTCATCACGGATGCTGTCTCTCCGGAAAAGGATGTCGATGGGTAGGGATACAGTTTTGGCCGCCTCTTTGATCATCACTGTAACATCTCCCCTTTGCTGCTTTGCTTCTAGACTGAACACCATTAACGAGGGACGTGTTGCGACGGGTGACATGTCCGGATTTTTGCCCTGCACCCCCAACGGTTGCATGGAACTAATCAAACGCACCGGAACTCCGATCGCTGGCTCGTACGCAGTGGTGATCGGGCGCAGCAAGATCGTTGGTACGCCCATGTCAGAGTTGCTCAAGTGGGCCGATGCCACCGTTACTGTGGCTCATTCGAAAACGAAGAACCTTAACTTGCTGATCAAGAAGGCGGACATTCTGGTGGTAGCCGTGGGACGTCCGGAAATGGTGCGGGGTGCATGGATCAAGCCCGGTGCCGTGGTGATTGATTGCGGTATCAACTCTATCCCGGGTGAGTACTTTCGTTACTATTTGTGTTTCTTATACACATGGGAACATATTTCGTTGAGCCGCAGGCGTCCGTCGATATTCCTTCTCTTTCTTAATCCCGCGATACTTAAATTGCCTCTCATAGTTATGAAATTGATTTTATTTTACTTTGTACCATGATCCCCACTATATCTAACTTAATTTGACTCACTCTTGCAACGAAAGTTAAACTAGGGATCGCCCAAAACAAATCAAGCCTCGAAACGACTGCTCTTCTGACCAATCTGGATCGTTTTAAACTCAGGCCGATCGATGTTGCACGTACAGCGTACGGAGCACCGATTACGCGTGCTGGCTGTACAGAGATAGATTAGAATGTTATTATCAGCTTGGCTTTCGGACGCATAATTCGGCACTCACCCGAATGTCCTCATCCACACTTTCACCAATCGCCTATTGCATTCCGTTTCATCCCATAACGGGAGGATCAGTCAAAACGTGTGCCGTTTAGCGGACGCTGTGAGCACAACTACATTGCCCGTTTTGCTGCACCTCTCATTCTTTAGATCCGACGAAGAAGAGCGGCCAACGGTTGGTGGGTGACGTGAAGTACGAGGAGGCACTTCCCATTGCCTCGCACGTTACACCGGTACCGGGAGGCGTTGGACCGATGACGGTCGCGATGCTGATGCAAAACACCGTTCAGTCTGCCCAGAGAGTTGCCCGACGATTGATCGAGATGGAGTTCCGCTGGTGCCTGAAACCGTTGCCACTGAAGCTAACCGAACCGGTTCCCAGGTGCGTGAGTGATTGTGTGCTTGGCGTGCCTTTCTTCTTCTAATACATCATTTTGCTTATCCTACACACAGCGACATCGAGATTGCGCGTGCCCAGGAGCCAAAGGATGTGTCGGTGCTGGCTAAGGAAATTGGTCTGATACCGTCCGAGGTATCGCTGTACGGCACGAAGAAGGCCAAAGTATCGCTGAAGGTGCTGGAGCGTCTGCAGTATGAGGACGATGCGAAATATGTCGTGGTGGCCGGGTAAGTTGCTCAAAAAAAAGTACTTCGAACCACGTGATGACCTTGAAACGGGAACTGATGGACAGTGCATGGTAGCTAGCTGGCTGATCGTGGCAGTTGATTAGACCCACTTGTATACGCTTTTATTATCGTGTTAAGCTGCGAAACTTGCTACAGCATAGCTGTTAATCGAAAGCTGGGCAACGTTAGATCCGTGCCATTATCAGAAGATTCGGTACAAGGAGTTCTATCGTATCTACCCTGAATATTGACGTACCATTGGATCGGTTCTTAGTTCTGTTAGGAATGTGTAAGACGCGGTTTAATGCATGCAAATAAGTCCAGACGTTGCTAGATGATTGTTGTTGTAAAGAAGCACACAGACAGTTCCTATGTGTTTCCAGCTCCAGCCTATTAATAGCCTATCTTCGCCTTAATCACGCAGTTCCTCTTGCCCCACGAGCTGGTTTCGGTGTTTGAGGCTAATGATTTTTCATGACTTGTCATTGCTCAGTGGCAGCGAGAGATAATGATGTCCATCTCGCGTGATACGGTCGCACTGTAGACATCCGCATGATGGTCATAAGAGACACGTCTTGAGCTCACGAATAATTCGAGAAGGAAATGATTGCGTCGCAGTGATACATTATTGTTTTACCATTTTCCAGAATAACGCCAACTCCGCTCGGCGAAGGCAAGAGCACCACGTTGGTCGGTTTGGTGCAGGCCCTGACCGCGCACAAGCGTTGCAACTCGATCGCCTGCCTGCGTCAGCCCTCCCAGGGACCGACGTTCGGTATCAAGGGTGGTGCGGCCGGCGGTGGCTACTCACAAGTGATCCCGATGGAGGACTTCAATCTGCATCTGACTGGTGACATTCATGCAGTCACAGCGGCGAACAATCTGCTCGCAGCTCAGCTGGATGCACGCATCTTTCACGAAGCGACCCAAACCGATCAGGCACTATACGAGCGACTGGTGCCGGCTGTGAAGGGTTCTCGTAAGTTTGCTCCGATCCAGTTGCGCCGTTTGAAGCGCCTCGGCATCGAGAAGACGGACCCGTACGCGCTTACACCGGACGAGATCCGGCGCTTCGCACGGCTGAACATTGATCCGCACAATGTCGTGTGGACGCGCGTACTGGACGTGAACGATCGGTATCTGCGCAAGATCACCATCGGGCTTTCGCCGACGGAGAAAAACTTGACGCGTGACACCAGCTTTGCCATTTCTGTGTCGAGCGAGATTATGGCCATATTGGCGCTGGCTACCGGGCTGGAGGACATGAAGCAACGGTTGGCGAAGATGGTTGTGGCGTTTGATAAGACCGGTGCCCCGGTGACTGCGGACGATCTGGGCGTTACGGGCTCGATGATGGTGCTGCTGAAGGATGCGATCGAGCCGACGTTAATGCAGACGCTCGAGGGTACACCGGTGCTGGTGCATGCCGGACCATTCGCCAACATCGCTCACGGTTGCTCGTCGATCGTGGCCGACGACATCGGTATGAAGCTGGCGGGCAAGCGTGGTTACGTTGTAACTGAGGCCGGTTTCGGTTCGGACATTGGCATGGAGAAGTTCTTCAACATTAAGTGTCGCGCGTCGGGCAAGGTGCCGAATGCGGTCGTGCTGGTGACGACGGTACGTGCGCTTAAGATGCACGGCGGTGGTCCGATCGTGACGGCCGGAGCACCATTGCGCCGCGAGTACATGAGCGAGAATTTGGATCTGCTGGAGAAGGGACTGCCGAATCTGTTGAAGCACATCGAGAACGGCCTGAAGTACGGAGTACCGGTGGTGGTGGCGATCAATGCACACGGTACGGATACCGCAGCCGAACACGAGCTCGTGCGGAAGGCGGCGAAGGCAGCCGGTGCTTTCGAAGCGATCGTATCTAACCACTGGGCCAAGGGTGGAGAAGGAGCGGCCGAGCTGGCCCAGGCCGTCATCGATGCGTGCAACCGTCCGTTGGAGTTTAAGCTGCTGTACGAGGTGGACATGCCGATCGAGGACAAGATCATTCGTATCGCTAAGGAGATGTACGGTGCCGGTACGATCGAGCTGAACAGCAAGGTTCGAGATGCTATCCGTCTCTACACGGAGAAGGTATGTGGGATTCCGAACAAACTGGCACACGATACACTGGGACAGAAGGTTTTCATATCTGCGGTATATTCACAGGGTTTCGGAAAGCTACCAATCTGCATGGCCAAGACGTCCATGTCGCTGACTGGAGATCCGAGTGTGAAGGGCGCCCCGAAGGACTTCAAGCTTGTCATCAACGACATCTGCCTATCGGCCGGCGCCGGGTTCATTGTGCCAATGTGCGGGGAGATATCGAAAATGCCGGGTCTTCCAACCCGTCCGTCCATTTTCGATATTGACCTGAACACGGAGACGGGTGAAATTGAAGGACTCTTCTGAGCAGTAGTAGCGTAGGAATGAAAAAAGGAATGACACATGTTCAAGATTTTAGTAACGACCACCGGCGAACCAGTGGGACAGACGGCTATTTTTCAGTGAAAGCTAACGTGAAATGCTTTCTTCCCGGCTTGTTAGATTATAGAACGTAATAAAAAACAAAATTTCTGACGATTGCTTCTATCCCTTTGCTAGTTCTGATTGTTGCTCTCCTTACCTTTATGTTCACATGCAATTCGTGTTTGTTGTAGGATTATTTACTATCCTTAGTTTACAGTTTAAGGCTCTATTTCGTCTTTTCGATGCTTCTTTTTCTTCTGGGACGCCAAAGGACTCGGGAAACAATTTCTGGCTCCCTTGACTTAGTATACCCCTAGCTGGATAGTCAGTCCTGCGTACAGGCGGAGGACGGTATGTATATGATTTGATACCAATACCCTCGCGTTAGCAACTGGAGTCGTTTTCACCATGAAATCGATAAGCCCCTGCATTTTTGGGTGTCTAACTAAAAAAATTGTGTTTCATGAGTGTATTACCGAAAATCATTTTCAAGGGAAATAAAATAAAATCAAATTTAACGAGCTTCTGTGCTGCACAGGTTTATGGCATTCTGTTTATGGCAGGCTTGTCACACTCAGCTCATATAAAGGTCAAATTCTTTTGCTATCCGTCGTATGGCTCAATCGACTATTGCAGTATATGAATATTATTTAGCAAATATTTTTTATTCAATTGGCAAGCAAACCAAAGCTCATTTTAGTTATTCAAGTTTAATGTGCCATAATTCATGAAAAGCAAACTCGGAAAGCCATTTTGACACACCTGTTTTATAGCAACATGTTTTGACAGATTGCCCTGAAATCCGTTTATTGTGCATTTTCGCCGAAACCAACCAGTTCACCAGCTCACGCTAGTGCTGGTCAGAAACAAGGTTCTCGTGGAACAGGATAACTAAACGCAAGCGATGGACGACGACGAAAAGGATGAATTGTTGGAATTTTTCGATTTTTCCATACCGTTCGAACGGACGACGGTAAGAAGTGCCGTTGGAGGTAGTGAGAGACGTTCGCTAAACATCGAAGCGCAGACGATACCGTTTCGGCATGTTATGGGCACGGAATATGCGAAGGCAATCGTCAAGCAAGAAGAGGCCAGAATACTGTCGGTAAGTAATGAGTTTGTGATGCGATGGTGACCATCCGATACGATTACATTGTCCTTCCTGCTAGGATTTGATCGGAGAAACGCTGAACAAATCAACAGGATCTCGCATGGACGAGGTGGACGATGCGTCTTCGATGGCGGATGAAGACGAAGAGCACTTGGGCCGGGTACGTGCGAAGGAGCTGATGGAGCCCATCTTCAGTCGCTACAACCTGACCGTCACCCCGAACAAGCTAACGATTCACCAGTCGAAGGAGCACATTTTGAAAACGATACGGGAAAACCCGGTCGTGGTGCTGCAGGGTGTGACTGGATGCGGTAAAACGACGCAGGTGCCCCAGTACCTGCTGGAGGACGCGTACAAGCGAAGGGAATGGTGCAATATCATTGTCACGCAACCGCGAAAGATTGCCGCCACTTCGATTGCGCGGCGTGTAGCGGCGGAACGTTCCTGTGAGCTTGGTACGCTGGTAGGCTTTAAGGTGGGCCTGAAGGAAAAGATTAGCGAAGACACGCGCCTAACGTACGTGACGACGGGGGTGCTGCTTAACAAGCTGATCAATTCGAAAAGTCTCAGCCAATACACGCACATCATACTGGACGAGGTGCACGAGCGCGAGGTAGACATGGACTTTCTGCTCATCATTGTGCGGCGCCTGTTGACGCAGTCGCGCCACACGAAGATCATCCTAATGTCGGCTACGATTGAGTCGTCCGAGTTTGCACAGTACTTCAAGATACCGGGACGAAACAGTCTGTTTGCGCCCCAGCTAGCCGTTAGCAACACTCCGCAGCATGATGTGACGGTGTTTTATTTGGAAAATTTAGAAAAGCTACGGATCGACTTTTCCATCAAGTACGAGCAGCCGGAGGTGCACGAGAAGATGTACTTTGTGGCGGCGAAGGTGGCGATTGTGTGCGATCGCTACATTGACGAGTGCGAAACCGCGTCCAACATCGATTACAAACCTTCGATCATCATGTTCCTGCCCGGCATCAACGAAATCGATCGGATGGCGGAAGTGCTGCGCAATTTCGTGGGCGACAACATTCCGAACGCGCTGCAGACCAAGTTCACGATACTGAAGCTCCACTCGACGCTGCCCTCGGAGGAGCAGGCACTGGTGTTTCGTCCGCCTCCGCCGGGATACCGGAAGGTTATCCTATCGACGAACATCGCAGAAAGCTCCATCACCATACCGGATGTAAAGTTTGGTAAGCTGAATCAAAAATTCGTTTGTCCGCTTGCTGTTTGTATTGGCAACAGTCTGGGACTTAACGTTCTTTTAATCTTCTTCCTGGCTACAGTGATCGATTTCTGTTTGCACCGTTTGCTGGTTGCCGACACGCTGAACAACTTTACCTCGCTGCAAACGCAGTGGGCCTCGCGAAACAACTGTATACAGCGTGCCGGTCGTGCGGGGCGTGTGATGAACGGTCGCGTGTATCGGCTTGTGAACAAACACTTCTACGACAATGGAATGGCCCAATCGCCCGAACCCGAAATGGTGCGCTGTCCGCTCGGAGCAGTGGTGCTGAAAACGAAGCTGCTCGATATGGGACCACCGCACACAATACTGGCGCTGGCCATGTCACCCCCGAACCTGTCCGATGTGTCCAACACGGTACTGCAGCTGAAGGAGGTCGGCGCGCTGCTGCGTACCACCAAGGGTGTGTACGATGTGCAGGACGGTGATATTACATACCTCGGTCAGCTAATGTCTCAGATTCCGGTGGACATAACGCTGGCGAAGCTCGTGGTGTTGGGTTACGTGTTTTCGGTGCTTGAGGAAGCCATCATCATTGCGGCCGGTATGAACGTGAAGAACGTGTTTTGTGCGATGCGAACGGTCGAGGCGCTGCGCATCAAGCGCTACTTTGCCAACGGCTCCGCTTCCGACGGTATTGCAATTCTGAATGCGTACACCTGGTGGCGATCGGTGAAGGAGCAGGGTACAGGAGGCGATACGGTCGGTTGGTGTCAGCGATACATGCTCGATCTGAAATCGTTGACCGAGATGGCTGAGCTGGTGCAGGAAATAACATACCGGCTTAAATCGGCCAACATACGGGTCGTGGCCGGTGCGCGGAATGCACGCTGGAACGATCGTGAGCGAACGGTCGTGTTGAAGGTGGTGATGGCTGGTGCGTTCTATCCCAACTACTTCCTTCCGCTGTCCTCGAGCGAGCGCGACCTTGGAGACCGAATGGTGTACACGGAGATTGGTGGCCGAAATCCGTTCCGAACGGTATTCTTTAGTGGGTTTGACCATTATAACTATATTGGACCGCTGTACCGCAATCAGATCCGTGCGCTGCTGACCGAACGAAAGGCGGACCCGGAACGGCAGGCGCTCATGAAGGTAGACTTCGAGCGAAGCACCAACAAGATATTCGTGCAGTTCGAGTACCCGCCCGATCTTCAGCCCGGCCAAAACCAGATACGGTACGACGAGCGCAACATGGTGGACCGTATCCATCCGGGCGTTTACGAAGCGATCAAGTTGCGCCAAGTGCGTCGCAGCCAGTCGGAGCTGCTGGTGATGCATCACAACGATGCGGTTGCCTTTGCAACGGAGAACGGTCTCGGCGTTTGGAAGAACAACGAATGGCACCCGCGCAGTATCGAGATCCCGAACGTGCAGCTGTCGGTCGAACCGGCCATCTACTGCAAGGAGCTTACTGCCACCGTGACCTACGTGCAGGATCCGAACAAATTCTATCTGCGTCCCCATGGCAACGATAACATCTACAAGGACATCGAACGGCAGCTGAGCGAAAGTGCTGCACTGTTGCGCCCCTTTTCTGCCCTGGATTCGCTGAAGCAACGAGATATTGTGGCCGCCCCGTTACCGCACACATCCGTCAAAACGATGGGTCGCGCCAAGCTGCTGAAAGAGTACACGATCCGTGGCGTAACGAGTTGGGCGGTGTTTTTCATGGATTTTGGTAGCACGGCCGTAATCCCGGTGGGACAGTTGCGCAAGCTGGAGGGCATTTCGTTGGTCGCGCTCACAACCATGCCCGACCGTGTGTTTGAAGCGTCGCTGGCGGGGGTGCAGCCGTGCGCGGTACGATCGCCGAAGGATGTGTGGACGGAGGATACGGTCAAGTACTTCCGGCAGCTCGTACTCGGCAAGCGGCTGCACGTCGAGATTTACTCGGTGGTGAATCGGGTGTCGATGGTTGTGTTGCGCCGCTCGCCGCAGGATTCCGCCGAGCAGACGATTAACAGGGAACTGATCAGGCTGCATCACGCCCAAGAGTCGGAGGAGTCGTACGTGTCGAAGATGAACCACGAGAAGCGGCTGCGTGTGCAGAGCGACATGGAGTTGGATTCCATGTACGAGGTGCAGATAAAGAACGATGACTCCGAGCAGCAGCGCTATCTGGAGGACGATGATCCGGTCAATTTGCAGCTGCCGCGTGATATGCTCAAGGTTCGGCTCATGCTGCGCGGTCCGTACAGTCCGCTGGAGATCAAGTGTAGTTCGACCGTGTTCTCCGGCTACCGGAAGCCGGTCAGCATCGAAAACTCTTCGCTGAATTCGGTGCTGCTCGACACGAACCCGCAGAACCCGCACACCAAGCTACTGGTGGCGGGCTGCGTTAACGAAACGTCTAACAATACGCTGATCGCGCGACAAACAACCATGATGCCAAACATTCCCGGGCTGCCGGTACTGATGGCGCTCATCTTTGCGCCCACCTGCCAGTTGAGGAAGGATCCAGAGGAAACGCGTGTTGTTGGGCTGTTGGCTGGGCTGGGCATAGATCCGCACACGGGCAACTCCATTTATCCCGAGCACGACATGTCGATGTCGGTAGACATCTGCCTTGACGAGGAGGACATTGGAGATGTAAGACGGATGATGAACCGGGGGTGCTATGTTCGTGGTATGACTCTTTTACCGCTTTTTCCCTTTTGCTTATTTTTAGATTAATGCATTGCGATACACGATGGACTCTATCCTACACAGTGGACACAATGAGCAAACGCAACTGTTTGGCGAGTTCAGCATCGAGTCTCTGATGGGAAAAGTGAAGGATTACTTAATTAAGTAAGTCAGGGTCGATGTATCGCTGGGTTTATTTTATGTAAAATTTGTCTATCTTTTTTTTATAGAATCCTTCAACGTGAACGAGCGGTTCAGGAAAATCGTGGCATGATACACGATTTCCGATGGGATACGGGCATTAAGAACGCCGGCAGCAGCAAACAGACAAATCAGAACATCATGATCGACATATATTCGAAGGCCATCTTTCCCCTGTACGACAAGCTAAATCTTTATCCGTTGCCGGTCAGCAAAATGGAGTTTATGCGGCGGCACTGTGCGGAGCTGCACCTAATTACAGAATCGTACGTATATAAGCTTGCCGATCGTCTCACCTGTCGGTCGTGGAATCCGATGGTCGTGGAATTTACTATACTTTTTCATTGTGTTTTTTTTTTCAACCTAGGCGAGTTCCGTTACCGAAGGGAGGCATATTGTGTCAGCTGTGTGATGTGAATCTCGAATCGGAGCATGCCTTACGGATTCACTTCTGCTCCAGTCTGCATCGCGAGCTTGAAAAGAAGATCCTTTTCCGACCTTGAAAAGGCTAGCTCACCAGTGCGTACAAATTAATTTCGATTTTCATCCTTTATTCATTTTTTTTTTCATTCTTTCTTCATTATTTTGACAATTATTATTCGCAAACGATATGCATGGCATATGCAATACCTTTTTTCTCTGCCATTATTAGATAGATAAGATTGACTGTAGTGCAATCGGGTCATATTGGGTTAGAACTTAAAACGACGTGATGGTTCCTTCCGGTTGTGGGTCAATCAAAAACTAGACAATAATCCAATGTTATCAAAATGTGATCGAGTTAGTGGCGTACAATAATTTCATTACCCTTTTTCATATCATTCTCGTAATTCTTTCGTTCCATTGCTTTCCATTGTATCTGACGATATTTCTATAAAGGAATGTAATTATATGCGTAAGTCAGAAAACTACAACTTTTGCTTATAAGTTACTTTACGTGTCCGAAACTAGTATTAGAATAATTGGCGGTGGCTTTTATTTTAAGTGATACTTTCAGTAAACAAATATTCTGCTATTGATCTGTGACACTCACAGGTATACAAGCTGTGCTCTTCAAAGATTTGTGTCTTCTTAAATTCAAATCTCCAGGTGCTCGCAAAAAGCATGCATTTCAGACTCGTAGATATAGACAGTAAGTTGTAGTGCTAGAATTTGTTGTTTCAAAACACGTTAAATTCTAAAAATTTTACAATTTAAAAACGGTTGCTTGCCATTTCTAATCGTAAAAATTTATGTAGAGTAAACAAGCTGTCTTGCCAATAGCCCCATCTCCCATGAACCGTTTTTGATCGGGTTCGTAAAATGAGAGATAAAAGCCTATTACATGCACTATCTAACAGCTTGTGTTTACTGTGTACACGATCCATTAGCAGTTATTGCATTATTAAAATTTACGATCATTTTATGACATTATACACACATGCTTAGCACCATGGACAAAAAAAGGGGATAAAGGTACACCATTTTTTAATATCTGTACTTGAAATTGAAATCAGCCACTTTACATGCAGCTGGCCTGAGTCTGAGCGGCTCGTGATTGCGTCATGTGGTGGTAAAAGTGAAAGTTCCACGAAAAATAAACACTCAACTAGGGTGAAACATCCTTTGATACAACTGGGCATCAAATTCGCTAGTGCTTGTATAACACGACGGACATCCCCATGTCTCAGTATCCCGATGCTAGTGGGGATGGATTGATCCATATTTTATCTTCTACTCCATATTAAGTATCTGTTTTAATTTACATAAATTTAATACTTCTCCCCTCTTGGGAGGCACGGCCCAGCAACACTATTTCGGATCGTTCGTACGGTATCGAGAGAGATGAAAGCATGAGATGAGAAAGTGGAATTGGGCCCTAAAAAACAGCCTCCCAGCGAGCCACAAATTTAAGATTTTTTTTCTACATCTTTCACGTCGCTCACGTTCCTTTATTACAAAACGAAAAGAAAATCAAAACTGTCACAGCCGGACCTTGCCTGGTTAGCTTTGCGGGGTGCAAATTCGTTGAATCAGCAAAAAACACAAATTGTCGTTTTGAGTCTTGTATATAGCTCTGGTACATTGGAAAAAAAAACAAAATCCCTTACACGTCTGATATCATTTGTAGTGGACGATGCAGTGGTTACTAAAATATCGTGCTCCTGTACCAGTTTCGATGCCGGTTGAGGCCCCTGACGTCGAGCCACACATTTCGTCCAATAACAGTAAAGCGTATTTACAGCTAAAATTAATACAGCAAACGAGCCATTAAACATTCCGTATCGACATAATTAGAACCGATGGGACAGCTCGTCGTCGGTTTCGTCCAGTTTTTTATGAGTAGGGCCTTCCACGACTTCGATGCTCTTGTCCATTCCATTGGCCATTGGATTTAACGAGCGCTGGCGCAAATGTTCCAGGAAGGCAGGGTTGAGACTTTCCTGAAAAATGGGGAAGCAAACGCATGTTCAATCGCTATCCTCTGCACAGACGTTAGACACACGCTTACCTTTCGCTTCGGCGAGAATATGTCCCTGTCCATATCGTTGAAATCTGATTCTTCCGATTGTAGGCTATCGTGGAAGAGAAGGGAGAAAAGTGCATCGGGGCGGTGCATAACAACAAGAACGCATTTAATCCTTTTTTCTTGCTGTCCTATCTAACGCTAGTGGGTAGAGCCGCTGTTTGACTCACCTAAGATCGTCGTACACTCCGCCACCACCCATTCGGCCAAACTCGTTATCGTTAAGCACCGGGTTAGAGCCTTCGATGGAGAAGATGTTCGTGGTGGGAACGTTTCGCGTCGGTTTCCCGTTCAGCTCGGACGAAATCGAACCAAAGTCTGTGGCGGACAGTGCTTTCAGCTGCCTGTTGAGGCTGCGAATCTTGATGAAAAACGCCACGAACAGAATCACGCACAGTACGGCCAGGGCCGCCGATACTACAATCAGGATTATCTGCAACGTTTCGTCGGCCTCGGTCAGCGATTCCGGCGTCGGTGGGACATCTTGGAGCGAAAGGTTGCGGATACGCAGTGTGGCCTTTAATTCGGTGACGAAGGTACGATTGGAGGATCGTTGCTGTATACGGCTTGCCTCCACTGCCTGATTGTCCTGGATGAAGTGGGTGCGGACGTCAGTCAGGGCACTGCTGCTGGACCCTTCCTGCCTCTCGCTAAACGCCTGGTCAATATCGTCAATATTGCACTCCATACCGTACGATGCAGTTAACTGGGTGGCAAGCTAAAATCCCACACAGACACACACGTAAATGAAAGGTTATTGTGGGATGGAAAGATAGGTTGGCAAGGTGGGTGGAAAATCTTACAAACTCTCGCACGTCCGGCTGATCAATCTCTTCGACGCTGTTCAGAAAGACGAATGACACACGGTTCGATTCGGATACGATGTACACCTTCGCCTGTACCGTATCGTTGTGCGTATCGTCGTTATCGAACGCAATTATGGTGAACTGATAGTATCCCTTCTGGTTCGGTTGTACCTTTTGCACCAGCGTCAGCTCCCCGGTGGATGGATTCAATCGGAACGGTAAGGCGTCGGTTGGCAGGTTCTCGCCTACCGCCTGTTCCGTTCCGCTCACTATCTCATACCGGATAATTTCATCCTCGTCCGGATCTTCGGCGTACACGCGGAACAGTGGCTTCTGTACACGGTCGTTCGTGGTGATGCCGGCCGCGTAAAACCGCTGCTGAAATACTGGCGGATTATCGTTCACATCGTTCACCTTGATCCGGACGACCAGCAGCGAGGGGGACGAATCGACGAGTGTTGCTGGTGGGCCGTTTTCGTTGTTGGTGGCTACGATTCGTATTTCGTGGGACGGTATCTCTTCCCGGTCGAGAAGCTGGTCCAAGCGTAGCACATTTGTTTCTGGGTCTAGTGCGAACAGGTGGCTCGCGTTACCGTACTTCTCTGTGGCGAATAGGGGTTAAAGGGAGATAGGGTCAAAAGCGAGCTGATGAAATTTGAGTCTGCTCGTGCTACTCGGTGCTTACGGTCGATGAAGTAGAATACGTTTGTCTGTGCGCCTGGTGGTAGGCCAGCGTTCTTCGGATCCTCGGCGAATGGAAGTTGGCGTCTCTCGTCCAGACCCTCTTCATTTTCTGCCAAATTAAGCAAACATGCATTGATTGGTTTGAAATAGGTCTTGTGCTGTTTGTAACATTTAAGGTTTCTCTTGGTTTGACTGGCGTATTAAAGATCTACAGGGTGCCGTTCAAATTATCGACAACTTTAAGTGGGAAGTGTACAACATTGCTTCTGCCGCTATCTCCCTATTATGAGAGGAAATCGGTAGAGTCAGTGAAGTATGATATGATGATAGGCCGTTGAAGCCAGGAGTCTATCGCAAGGGAAAGATGAAAACTGGGAATTTATATACTCCAGGCTTTTTTCAACGGAGTTTTCCTAGCATAAGACCGCTGTTGTGAGTGCATGAGCTTGAGCTTGGAGGGATTTAATCTGATTTTGGAACAAAGTGTGGGTATTTTAGTAGATTTTGTGTCCTTTTGTTAGTTTTTATATGGGTCGTCCATCTTCCTAATGACAGGCGTACCAAGAGTAGTGAAAGACTTTTGCCAATTCAAGTCTTCCTCCTTTATGTATTTTGAAAGCTACTTCCGGCACAATTGTCCGGCGTAAAATAGATAGCAAACTTTATAATTCTGAAGAATCAGTTACAAACAATTGCTTCTTACATACGGACGAGCTTGAGCTCGATTCGCATTCGATTTGTGTTACCGATTTGTTATACCCATTCAACCAACTGTCATGAGCTGCCATTCAATGTACCTGTAAAGTCTGTATCAAAGGTTGGCTGCAGGAAGGCCGGTTCGCCCGTCATGTTGATAAAGACGATGAAGATCGTAGTTTCCGTCTGCTTGTCGCCCCCATCTCTGGCAATCACGGTAATCTGCGGGACAGAATTGTGTGTCAATAATTTTCAGTGCTGCTGCTGGAATCGCTACCGCCATTCGCGGCAGTCCAAAATCATTGCCACCGTACGTACGCTGTAATTTTTCGGAAACGGTTGCACTGCCTGCTCATTTTCCAACACCAGCCGGCCGGTTTTCGCGTCAAGCTTGTCCATTCGGAACACCTCGTGGTCTCGGTCGTTATCTGGAGAGGAAACCGGCGGTTCGTAAATGTGCGAAGAGAAACAGGATTTGCGATGAAGCCGCGACAGCTTACCGTTGGTGCTTTGAAGGGAAAACGTAACGTCACCATATATGCCACCATCATCATCGACGGCGACAAAATCCGGCAAATTAGACCCATTCGTATCGACCAGTGGACTGCCATTCTTTAACGATTCGTATCTTTACGATGAGAAAAAAGAGCGCAAAATGAGCACTTATTGCTAGGGTAAAAGGGACCCATTTGGGGGAAAACTTACTTCAGCCGGATCTGTGCATTCCGGGTCGGGTATATGATGGTGGGACTGTTGTAATTAAATGGTGTAACCACCAACTCGTAATCCCGCGTGCTGCATTTGCTCTCGGGTGGTTCGGGGAGTTCAATAATCGGATCGTACTCAATGCCTCTGTCACATGCCTGCCGTGAGGTTCGAAAATATCGTTTGTATTACGCAAAGGTTTTTAATGTGTGCGTTTGATGTATGCAGTAATGCTCAACCGTGCACCCACCTCAACTTTCAGCGTCCACGTTCCGTGGTAACCTTTTAAGTCTTGTGCCACTTTTAGTGATGTGCTGTATTCGTCCACATACTCCAGGAAGAATATATCCGTTTCCCGTGCTAGAAACGCAAAAGAGGATTAATGTTGTGTTACGTCGCATCGAGCGTTATTTGTAAAGCATCTACGAGTGATTTTTCAGCATAATGCAATAGACGACGCGATTGCGAGATTTTTGCTAGGAAAAATGTAGATTCTCATGTGGGGTATTAAAAGTTTATAGTTTAAAATTAACACAGGTGAAGATTCGATGGAAAACGCACGCGATGTGCACAGTACAATAAAGTTCATGGGAATATGCTGGTGATATGGTGCTAGTGGACACACTCGAAAACAATTGTACGTACCAGGTAAAATCTGGCGCATGTAATAATTAACCTTCGCATTCGGGGTTTCCTTGTCGTCACGATCGGTTGCAACAAATTTCTCCCGTATAATATGTCCCTGTTTGAAGTCTTCCGATATTTCCAACTCTTCCGACGCTAGCTCGGGAAGTTCCGGATAGTGATCGTTGATATCGAGCAGCGTTAAGCGAATGTTTGTCGATACACGATTTTGTACTGAATTAAAGAAAAAATAGCATTAGGATAATGTGTATGTGTTGCTGTTAATAGCACTCGGTTGCATTTGTACTCACTGCCGAATCCACCAGCATTGTCCACCATCACGATGTTGATCGTGATACTTTCCAGACCACCGTCCCGATCGAGCAGATCGTTGTTCTCCTTCACGTACACCCGCCCGGCACTGTTGACCTCAAAGTAACGCTGAAGCTGCGGGAAGTCACGATAGTTGATCTCGTACGATACGGTACGGTACGGTTCATCGCGATCCAGATCCTTACCCTCCACCAGCACAATTTCGGTGTTGGAGGGTATTTTTTCAAACTTGTACACCTGCCCATCGTCCGGCAGTGGTTCGTGATAGGGTTGCTTGTTGTTCGTGTCCATGAGGTCAATCTGAAAAACGTGCCAGTTGCCCCACTTCCAATCCGACACGGTAACGTTCTGCAACACAAAATCGATCGGCGGTATGTCACAGTCGATCGATTGTGCCGCCTTCACTCTTATGATACCGTTCTGATCTATTTCCATCCATTCTTTGTGGGCAGGATCTAGGGGTCTATGGAGATTGTGAAGAAACCGAAGGGGAAACGTCATTGAAAAACCTTATGTTTCCTTCGCTCTTCCACCACTACTTACTCCATTGAGAAGGTCATTTCGTTATTGCCCGGTCCGTCAATGTCGTACGCTATGATGTTGCCGATAGTTACCCCAGAATCGGATTGTTCCCTCACCGATCGTACCACCTGCAGTGTGGCCTCGTCGAAAAACGGTTTATTATCGTTCTCATCGTCTATCTGTATCGCCACTACGGTTTCTACCGTGTTGGGCATGATTTGGGTTTGATTTTGATCGACCAGAATAATCGCCAGGAAGAGTGTATCATACATTTCGTAATCTACCTCCAGGCTGAAGTTAGGATTCACCCTGATGGTAGCTTCGGTAAGTTGTCTGTTAACCTTCACCTCGTGCACATAGAAGCAGCTAGAAGTGTTCCAGTAGAATTAGTATTAAATGGAAAGGTTCTTTGGCTAAAATGATTACTTTTCATATGTTTCCGGTTTCGCACGAACTCCACTCTTGGTGCCATAGCTACTGCTCCAATCGATGCTAAACACTAGCTCCGCTTCCGTATCTGGATCGGTCCCGATGATCTTTGCCACTTCTTCCTCGCCGATGATTACCTCGCTTTCGGCGACTGAGTTTTCCAAAATGTGCATCGTACCGCGGGGCTAAAATGATTGGCAATAGTTCACATTTACATCATTCAGTAACAAGCACCCCATACAATCACTTCGCTGGTACCGTACCAAAGTAATCTGAGGGGGTTTGTTGTTTACGTCAAGCACGGTAATGGTCAGCTGTGAAAAGATCTGATGAATGGGTTCATTCCTTTCTGTCCTGAGCGTATCTTCGCCCTGTAGCTGGACGATCACCTCCTGCGCAACATCGTAGTCGAAAATGTCCGCTCGTTTCGTCTTAAGTTCGAACTGATACATCGGATCACCGGACAGAGGATCGGTGCCAACCGGTAGCGACACCACTTCCAAACTTTCCGACAGACGGCCCAGAACGGTTAGCTTGATGCTGTCGTCTATATCACGATCGGTAATGGCGACCGACGCTAACAGTACGTCAGCACCGATCGTTTCCAACACACTGGTTTGATAGTTTTCCTGGCCAAACTTTGGCACCTCGTCGTTCCAGTTACGAAGCCGAATCGTTATGGTTTGAGTGTTTTGGTGCGTCGGTTCGATTGGTTCCTGGGCGGTGACGTGCAGCAGGAATGTTTGTCGCTCGGGCAACTCGTAATCCAGCTTGGCCGCGTTGATGATGTTGATCGTAAACGACACCAGCTGGTAACCACTCTCTGGGATGATCGTGAAGGAGGTGGTTGGTTGCTGCTGGCCGCTTACCGTTTCTGCCAACCGTACCTCGTACCGTGCATGTTCGCCCAAATCCCGATCGTTTATGGTAAACTGCTTGAAGTCGAGCTCCATAATGGTGTTTTCCCAAAACTCGAGCTCAACAGGACTCATTGCAATCTCGGGAAAGTTATCATTTTTGTCCTCCAAAATGATGGCTCCTTCACTGGTTGTGTTTAGCAGTTTGTTGTGACATTTGTAGGCTACAATCTAAAGGGGGGGTGAGATCCAAAGAATTGTTCGGAAAGTATATACGTTAGACATGGTTCCCATCGGGGGCTCATACCAGATTACAACATTCGAATACACTTACTGCAAATGAGTACAGCTCGTTCTGTTCCGCGTCACGATCGATAGGATGCACGGTTAGCAGTCCGTCGCTTTGGCCAATTTCGAAATATTTTTGATCTACAATCAATGATCAATGGATGAGTACATAGAGCGATACTTGTAGATACGAACGATGCGTACGTACATTTCGGTTCGTTGGTCGTTAGCTCGTAGCAGATTGGTTTGTTTAGTCCGGTGTCTCTGTCGATTGCAATCACGAGCGTTTGAAACATTTCCTTTTCCAAGATACGCTCGGTGGTGAACGGACGGCTGAAGATTGGAGGTCGACTATCGACGTTGCGCACCTGTACGATCGTACTCATGCTGAACGAGTGCGTTCTATCGAGATCGTACACGGTGGTGATGAAGTTGAAAATTGCCTTCTCGGTGTAGTCTAACGCTTTCTTGACTCTGTAAATACGTTCGTTTTGAGCTCGTTAGTTTCGTCGAACGCAGTATAAACTTTCCGTTTTGAAAATGTAGCTGTAATTAAATTAATCTAAAAGTGCTGCTTTAACATGTCGCAACCAAACAACATTAGGGGTGGCATTTGTTTTGGAGCGCTTTCAATTTGTTTTAATTTCAATTCCTAACAGTAGGAACATTATCGAGTAGATGGAATGGGACAAATATCAAATGACAAAGGCTAATGATTGGAACGCGGTTTTTTTCTTTGTAAAATATGAAAGATGAATCTGTACGCTGAAATTGGTTTTCACACTGCCACCATCATCATTGGTGGCAAGCTTATGCCGAATCCTACATCAAAGTCATTACGACAAACAAGTTCAAAGCAATTGATTAGACTGTATGGTGTCATTAATCACTGTGTATCAACCATTTCATTACCAGTTTGATTTGATCAACACAGCGTGCGTTCAACAAGTGACAGGTGGATAATAGGATTGAGTAACGTATCATTTAATTTTAGCACAGCAAAGGACAGTTTTCATGAGGCCGTTGCTGGAATTGGTTAAAGGCTTTAAAGAGAGCATAATTATTTCAAAGTGTTGCAGGAAACTTAATTTTTGGGTTGTACACAGTATTTCCCATAGAGCTATGACAGGGGCATCATTAATTGAAAGCTCTAACATATCCACCAGACTGAGCGAACATAATAAACACGTTTGTGTCAATCGATGCACGTTTCGCAAACACTTTTGCTCACCTTTCCATACACCACTATTCATGGTACTACTCACTTCAAATTGTACTGCTTGTTATAGTTCGGCTGGGGGTGCGTTTTGGCGGCCACCACGTACTCAAAATGTTCACCAGCACCGGACGCATCTTCGATCGCGAACGACAGCTCGTTCGTGCTTGAATTGCCGATCCCATTCACTTCGAACCCGTCCGCGTGGTACACGTTGAACAAACAGTCGGAAACGAAGTCGTTGCGCTGCTCCTCAATTTCACAATTTCCTTCCGCCGTCATGACGGGCGCATTGTCAAGAACGTTTACCAGCGTCACCAGAAGGGTGTACGGTATGGCGGGGTTTTCCACCACCAGCAGGATGATGTTGCTACGTTTGTCAACCTCGTAGTCCTGGCGCCGATTGATGTAGATGCACCAGCGACCATCGTTCGCCCGCCTCAGCTCCGCCTCGAGATTGGCCGGAGACTGTCTTATGGTGGGTTCGGGAGGTCCTGAAGGAAACGTGGATCCATCGTAAGTGCCCATCTGGCGCTGCCTAATGAAGCTACTCGGCGTAACTTACCTTGGTAGTTGAGGCAAACCAGAACGAACGGTGGCTGTATCTCTTCCACCATCCATACATCTTGCTGCAGCAGCGTATCGTCGAACGCGGCCAGTGATATGTTTTCCGTATTGCCCGTATCAAACTTGGGATCACTCCATTGCTGACAGTGTACTTCGATCACGGTCGGGAGTAGCATCATCAGCAGCACGGACCATAACAATGCCGACCACTGGAAAGACGGTTTGGCGAAGGTAGTTAATGGTTGTTGAAGGAGAGGTGGTTACTAATTTACACAAACAAAAGCACGCACATACACACTCATGAATCACTTTAATCTTATTTCAACTATCCACTGGGTAACACTAGCGATGGCGGATATAAAACATGCTGTCCGAGTCATGTTTATTCCTTGTATATCATTCGGCAACCTGAATGCATACCACCTGTGCGATGACACCGGTGACGGTTTTCATCAATCACAGCGCCAGTGACACATGACATCGAAATTATGAGACGTTTCAAATGTTGAAGAGACATATTGTCGAACAACTGCCACAACACATACACCACGTATCTGTACCCGTTCGGTGTCTCATCAATGAACTGGTGTTGCTCGTGAATTCGCAAACCCAATTCAAGCGATACAGTCAATCCAAGAACCGTCCTATCTGGTGGCATTAGATACGTATAGGCGGAAGCGAGCGCTCGTAAAGATTGCTGTCAATTGCTGGTTTTTTTTTGATAAAGAAAACAACACTCGCACAACAATCGAGCGATACATTCAAGTACCTACTAGACGGTCACGATTAGTCACCCGGATCTTCGGTTTCTGACGGTGGGTTATCGGTAATAACCTAATTCTTCCACCGAATGGGAGTTTGTTTTAAAGTTCGCTTTTGCTTGAAAATTTCTCTACAAAATGACACTTTTTGAAGCGCTTAATGCACACACAATGTTAAGCTAAACCGTAACACGTAAAGTATTCCACTCGAGAGTTTACTTTCTTTCTAACAACCCATCACATTGCTCAAAGAGGGAATCACATTGCACATTTGGGAAATTACCATGTCGGAAGAACTACTGCCACATTTCATTGCTACGCATACACACTGATCACATTAATGTGGTACATGCGACACAGCTCGATCACTGTAAACTGAGCACTGCGGCGTAGAAATAGAGAAAGTTACACTTTCTTCACCACAAGCACGGAGCCCTCGAAGGGTGGAGGGTGTTCAGTTCACGATTAATCATGTGCCTGCAGCAGACAGGCAGCGACTGCTGACTCGAATGGTCTCTCGATTGCCATCGATTGCTCTTCCCCCAAAGGGGGCACCGGCATGGGCCACCAGATAACATCCTGCGCTATCGATGATAAGAAACGTCGATTGCTTTTCACTATTAAAAACAGCCTCCGCAAGATAAGATAACGATGATGGTGGTCGAATACTTGGCGCTACCTGATGGCCCAGGTAAGTTTAGGTTGAATGCCAGCTATACGGCAGCGCTGGAAGCTAGAGTGGGCAAGCGTCCGTATATTTATATCTCAGCTCACCCACAACCTCATTTGTGCTTTATTTCCCCAGCTGATGATGGTTTCACAGGAAATTATGTTGACTCGGAAAAGGTGCATCATCTTGTACTGATGGGCAATCTGATATCAGAGCAATCTTATCTTCTATTGCCTTATGTATCTTTGTTTCCATTCTTTAATTGAGACACAAACGAGCACCCATAGTTAGAAAACTCAGGGTATCTTCAATAAATATCGTTATGGAATGCGTAAAACGCGTACTGGAATGCAACTGAATGTTGTTATGCTGTGATAGCTGGTAGGTCACGGCAAGCTTAAAGTACCGGCACAATAGCAACCATGAAGCAATTCTAGTGCAGCACTTTCTTGAGCGCTCCGAGAAAAATACGCTATCATCATTCATAAGGAGAATTATATAAATTGTACTAAGCCCATCCGTTCTTGAGGTCAATTATGAGGCCAATTATAAATATAATTATAAATTTTATCAGATTGCTCATGTCTCATGATCTTTTGAAGGTCATGCTATAAGGTCTGACCGTTGGTGGTGAAAATAGAAATCAATTTTTTCAAGTTTTTTACAGATTTAATCCAAAAAGTTGTTATTAGACAAACGATAGGAAATTGTCTGAAAAATCTGTTTGATTTTGAAGAAAAACGATTATTACGTTTTTTTACCTATCGCATCCGGCTTCAAATTTCTTACGCAGATAATAGAAAAGCAGGAAAAATATTTGTTCAACTAAGCAATACGGTCAAGTGGTCTTTTGGAGAATAAAAAAAAACATTTGTCCAATTCTTAGCGATTCCGGATTCTTCTAAGTCATACGAAATGTTAACACAACTTGTTGAGATGCATTAATTAATTTCTTCTGAAAATAATTTGCTAAAAATTTTACTTCAATTACACCTTACCCTTTGCTGTGTAGTGTGCCAAGTCATGGCCCTGAAAAAAAAAATCAAAGCTGTTTTTTTGCTGGTTAGCTTTGTACGATGTTTATTCGCGCTACAGTGAGTATGGTAGCTTGGTGTGGTTGTTCAGCTATGCAAGAATTTTATTATTACTCTCGCTGTATACAACTCTTGGCATTTGAATATATAGTATTCATGAGAATACTGTAACTGTTAGGATTAAAAACATCAAACATCCTTATAAGTATGCTGCTTTGCATAAATTGTTTGCTCTAGTCAGCCACTGGGCGTCTCCATGAACGTTACGGATGGATTTTTTTTGTAATATCTGGGAAAATATTTAATAATAGTTTTATGTATTTTTTTCATATTCAGCGAAAGTCTGCTTTTTGTATAACCACACTTGCCTTGAGCCGCCTCCCATTCCGAAGTGCATGTCATTCTTTCACACACAAATAATAAACTCTATGACCCTTTACCTAGGGTCGGTGTCTGTTACGTGTCACAACACTATAGCAACGGTTTAAAAGGATACTTAACGAAGGGCTATTAGTTTGTTCAGTGCCACTATAATTGGGTCTCATTATCTTATTAAATCGCTTACCTCTGTTTTGTTGACATTCCCAACCTCGGTCACAGCGGTCCATTCTACTACAATGGATGGGATCGTTAAGCTGAAAAGTTTTCCCAACTGTCACATAACATCACACCGTTTCGCTCCTCGCAGTGCGCCACCATTCTCTTTGGGCGAGCTCATTTTAATTTTAACTCTTGTCTTAAATTTTCATCTAACAGCAGGAAACGGGGAATGAATTCGGCCATCCCGACAGTCAAACTCAATTAATCTCAAGCATTCGAATAATTGAATTACCCTTTGCGCATTGTGAGCGCTCGTCGACGCGTCAGTGACACTTGACGTTCACATCCGCCTTTACATGTGACGGATAGCCGGAATCTGGGGCTGGCGCCCTCTTTGCACATCCGTGGCAAACGTACCCGTGGCATCGATCGGGTCCGGGGTGTCGCTTTGGACTGTGCCATTCTTTCACTCCGATAAAACGCCCAGTGTCGTACGGGTTCCGGTGAAGAAATGCTTTTGTCTGCACCGAGCCTTTGAGTTGACGATGGGTTTTGCACTGCGTACATTCCAATTAGGCCCTTTTCAAGAATCCCGAATAACCGAAAAGTGCTGGCACTTCAGGAAACAAGACGCAAGCCTGACAGAAGTTTTGCCGTGCAGATCGCTCCGGTGGGTTTGTGCCGTTGCGTTTAATTTCTTCCCGAGACATGGGAAGGCGGCCCACTTGAAGTTAGAATTCTAGGCATCGATGCCTAACTCACCGCTTGAAGAACAGGTTTTTTGTTGGGTTTTGTTTAACGCTGTCATGCTGGCATAGTTTTCGCCTAGTATTGTTACCCTAGTATTGTTATAGAGGTGGAACTTTCCAGTGGGCGGAACTTTATACAAACTCCCTGTACATTAAGTAGTACTTTTTAAGTAATTATTTATTGAAGTATAGTTTGAATAATCTCTAGAACATTTTTCTTTGGTTATTATGATTTAATAACATATTTAAGGAGGCCTGTATCCCAGTTAAAGAAATACGTATTTGCTTGGTGTTTAATAAATTTAAATAATGTTCGCAAACACTTTTATTTGCAACGATCGTGTTGACAGTGCGTGCCGTTTCCAATCATTCTTTCGTTCTTTCTTCTTACGATTTTATTATTCGCTTTTACGACGTAGCACGATACTAAACGCTGGATGGAGGGTGGCGATGGTTTGCGTTAATGTACCAATTAGCCTCTCTCCCAGGACACGGATGATCCCGCGGTGTTGGTTTAATATTGATTGAGCAATTACACCAGAATGAGCATTCGCTCGTTCCGGGCCAGGGTTTAATTATTGGAGCGGTTTTTTCACCGTGCGTGGCAGCAATCGCGAAACCATGGCAACAGCTGGCACAAAAGCAATAGAACGATCAAGAATGGTGATGCATTAGTGGTGAATGTGGTGGTGGCTCTGTGTGTGTGTGTGTGTGTGTACCCTTCCATAACTTACCTATCACAATCGCACCGATCATGACAAACGGTGGCAAACACCCGAGCTCCATCAGATAGGGAAACACAACATTGCCGATGATGGAACCGGTCCGGCCAAACATCATCGTTAGCGAGACCACCATTGTCCTGCGAAACCCAACACCCGGACCCCGGCAAAAAGGGAAAATGAATACGCCAATGAAAAAAAAAAACGAGAAACCGGTCGACAATCGACCACACGTTCAAATACGGGCACTAGGTCGGACCGGCAATAGCTTTTGCCCTAATGCTGCCGAAAATACTGACCTCATCGATGTGGGAAACATGGAGACAACGGCACCGACCAGGGCCGTCGATGCTATGCTGCAGATGGTGATGTAGCACGACGATAGGATCAGCGTCACGAGTGAGCTTCGTGCCCAGTACAGGGCGGTACCGCAGGATCCGGCCAGCAGCAAACCGTACGCTGCGGACGAAGAAGAAAATGAAGCAAATGAGAAGCTATCGTAGCGATTGAGCAAACCCTAGGGCAGGGTTAATGTGTCTGTTATGGATGCTAATAGCACCACTAAATCATACTGCCGTAGCCCGTAACAATGCGTTTCGATTTGTCACACCTACTTCCATCGCGGGAACACCAGCGGACAAATGAAGCCATCGACAACCTTCAAACTGGCGCAAGCTTAAGGGGTACCGGCGCAAGAGTTGGAAGGTGCCGTGTGAGGTTTGTTGTTTACCATACTCCATTTCCGTCTGGTTTGGCAAGGAAAACTTTCGCACGGTGACATCTTCGCGACATCACGTACGTTCGCCAGGGCAGGTGGTACGATTCTCAAGCGAACATAAACTTTCGACCGCCATCATCAACGCCGGTGGTCGATGGGTTGTACCGAAATCCGAAAAGTGATTTATAAGCAGCTACAGCCGCAAGGATTTTACCGAAACGGGAACGGGAACTGGGCAGCGTGCGCCCGGAGTGTTTGGTCGGTATGGTTAACCTGTCGCCCTTCGACTGCTGAAACGAGCTGATTCAACTAAAGGCGTCTACCACCTACGGGCGGTATGCGGGAAGGGTAAGAAAGCGGACGAGAGTGTTTTGTCAAAACGTTCGTGAGGAAAACCTCGAAACTGTTGGCAAAATTGCTTCACTTTACGCAGCATCTTGGTGCGGTTTCGTGTATGGTAGGGGGCGATTTCGCTCAATTGTGCTGGTTCTTTGAGGAGGTGTTGGCATTGAAAGAGTTTTCTTGGCTTGATTGACACGATGTGTGGTGCTTGACAGGCGGGTATGGTACGATTGGCAAGGGTTACAAAAGCAACAAAGAATTTTCATCATCGGCCTTCTGAGAACCGGGGCGGCTCTAGAACTTGAATGACCACTTGAAGAAACTTGAAAGGGTAGCCAACAACAAAAAAAGGAGTAACAGTTGGAATGAGATCTTTAATTGTAATGTTGACCTGCGTTTAAGGATGTGTTTACCATTAATCGCTGAGAACGAGATCCAATCAATATTGCCCACCCCAAAAAATAGCCAGCTTTAAGAAGTTAGCTTTCAAACGTTGCACACAAAACATGAATTTACTGTTTCGTTCAATCGGGTTTCTTTCCCCTCGACTGGAAAGCTTCTGCTTTTATACCGAAACAAGAAATGCAATATTGGATTTGTCGAATCAATCACAGTCGAAACTGTTTCGGCAAATTTCTCCCCAAGCCAGACTGTGACGGGTTAGCGTTGTTAGTGGCGAGTTTGTTTTGCTCCCACTGATGTCCTGACCGTGCGGATACGACCGCCATTATTCGCATTCATCAGGCGGACCCCGCAGTTTTCGAAGAATTCATGTTGGACATGGTAAAAACACAAACAAACAGCAGACTTTTCACGATAAAGGCACACATTTTGTCTTCAGAGATGTTGGTGACTGGTGGCAACAATGTATGTATCCATATGTATGTGTTGGCCCCGGGAAAAGCAAATAGTAAAACAGTACAGTGTGTTTTGCTATTTTTGATAAAGCACAGCATGACCATTTACGTCAGCTTTCACGCACGCACTTGAAGCGCTTGGGAGGAAGAAAAATGCGTTGCCCTTGGAAGCGAAGTTGTAGCACAACTGTGCCGGTGATGGTCCGTCTAGAATCGATTGGTCATCGACGGCATTATCGGACAGTGTCGAATATGGTGTTGGAAAAATTCTCCCATAAACAATCGCCTCACGTTCCACGGGTTCTTGATAAAGCGAGCTACAAATTAAATGAAAACAGATGTGCACCAGATTGAGCAGCAGTTGGTATTGCGATTTTCCCTCAATAAATGGAGTGTTTTCATTTCCATGCACTTCCTTCGCTTTTGCGAAGGTGTTACGAATTGGAGGGAAGTTGGATGATGGCTGCTGTTTGTTTTCCATTTTCCAAAATATTGCGCACCAGCCGGACAACAATGGTGCGCGTTAATTAATGTAAATTAAAAAATAAAAAATCATGCAAAATAAGGCAAATTAACTCAAGCAAGCAGATCAGGTTTTCCTTTTTGGGCTATCGGCGAATGGTTGAAGTATTTTCCACCTTTTGCTACCGTTTCTGTAGCCGTTTTTGTGTACAGCCGATGGGCTAGATTGGCGATGCTGATCCGCCGATTTGGCTAAGAAAAAAACAGAAAGCCCTTTATCGATTTTTATCTCGCAGCAGTCGTCGTACTACTACGTTGGCTTGATGGAATCCGCTATTGATGCTAGTTTTTCCCTCTTTTACTACTTCAGATCATGTATGCGATTCAGTAAGAGCCAACAAGGAAACAACAAAAAATGTCTGTGTCTACAGAAAAGAGCGTTAAGTGCAGATTGAAATTCAAAGACAATAGCTTATCTGTCCCAGACTGGCTGAGTGCCTATTGCTGGTCACCACTACAAGAAAGAGTTAACTGGCCGGTCTGAGTTGGTACAATAGGACCAAGAACAAGTGGTAAAACGCACATCACCGGACACCAATCGAGCAGCGACATCGAAACATCGAAACGCACTAAATGAGCGGCTAGTCCGTCAGGGTAAACGGCCCACACCGCTCGTTCGCCACTTACTGAGTATGTTCCGGTTGCCGATGGAATTAATCATGACGGTCGTAACCGCGTACGCTCCAATGCCGACGCATCCAATGATTAATGAGTACAGATAGACCCGGCCCTCGGTTGTCTGCATGATGCGGTTCCGGCGTCCATGTCGGAGATGACGGAGATGTGAACGAGAAGAAGACAAGAAGTGTAGATCAAGAGCGTTAGTAAACGTGGACACTGCAGGGTTTTTGTTATGCTGGCGCCAATCTCCTTTCTATCATCTATTTTGAAAGCAACATGAACACTCTAAAGCCAATTGGCCAGCTTGATACACTAAGTAACTGGAGTGCATCCTAGATCGATTTGGTGATTGGAAAAATGAAATGACAAATAATTGGAATGATGAGAAGCCCTGTCAATCGTTCGCCCTTGCTTACGTACCGCTGTACACTGGAGAACATCGTCCAGCGGCTCCATTGCGACCGGATCGGGACCGTGCAGCGCTCGAGACACTTCATACTCTAGCCACTGTTGATGTTGCTGTTCGGTTTTGTTGACCTTATAGGCTAGCATTTCGCAGAGCGTTGCCTGACCGGCGGCCATGGAGGCACCGTACGCCGGTGCCATCGTTCCATCCGCGGGCAGTAGATGCTGCTCGTGCTCAAACTCCTCGATGATCGTGAAAAGTTGTGGCACCCAGAGTCGGAATGTGTTTAACCTAGAGTTGGAAGAGGAACGGCAGTACGGGTGGTAAGCGGCCAAGCACGAACATAGCAGTAAACACCCCATCAAACCGACCGAACCACTTACCCGAGCAGTATACCGAACTGGATACCGTACGCCAGGCAGGCATTCTTCAGATGTGGCTTCCGGAACATTATCCCTAGCTGGCGGAACCCTTCACCCACACCGCTTGGCGCTGGATGGGTGGCTTTGTCGGATGATGGTTGTTTACCGGACGTCGGTTCGCTGCTCGACCCCTGCCGTAGCTCATCCACCAGCTCTCGGATCTGCCACGCAACAGCACGCAAGCAGGCAAGTAAACGGAAACGTTCGAATCACTCTCAAGGCAATAGTAGAATGGGGCAGTGCAATCGCCCATTTTGGATTCGCCCCCTCCCCCCCCCCTCCTACTCACCGGAAACTCCTGCTGGCTCCGGGTGTTGATAGCGTACAAGCGCCGGAAAATGGCCATCGCTCGCTCGTTCTGGCCCTTGGACATGAGAAACTTGGGGCTCTCGGGAAGGAACATCACGATGATACCGCTCAGCACACCCGGCAGGCAACTTACGGCCAGGAAAATCTGCCACGAATGTAGTTCTAGACGAGGGAGAGAGAGAGAGCAAAAGGACGAGAAGCGTATGCCGTTTACAAATACGTACTAAAAGACGGTGTGTGTGAGCGTGCGTCATTTCCAGCAAACTGAGCGATGAATACCATTTATCAACTGGAGGCTGACTCCGGCTAATGTCTCTTTTGATTAGCCTTAATCGGCATGTCAAGGCGCAACATCTGACACTGACGACGTAATGCGACAAATATGGGCTCGGTTAAGCGCCCATGTACCCGCCAGGGATGGCTTGCACGTAACGTGCGAGCGCGGTACAGCGTCAGCACCATAACTCAATAGGCTCATCCTGGCGGGAAATTCAATTGCGCGTCACTCCACGGTGGCGCACAGGTAAATTAAATATTCAAACGCGCGCGTGGTCCCTTCGCTTTCGGCCAGTTTGTGCGGACCGTAGCACGGGCGAACGCCAAGGTGCCAACTGTGTGTCGTAGTTGATTAGAATTCAATTTACATCCTAATGCCGCTCAAATGGAGTGGTTTAGTCTCCACAATCCGGCAACCCTTCGCCTTGAGCTTGCTCTAGGATTTCACTCAAGCACCGGTTCAGTTGAAAAGTGTTTTGCGAGAACGGAATGGCACCTTAGAATTCGTCGACTCCCGCTCACGGGAAGCGGTGCAGTTAGGCTTCTTTTGATTTCAAAGAAACAGTGTAAGTAGATAGCATAATCAGCACTAATTAGAGTACAAAGATTCGCTTAGCCGTAGGTCGGTCCAATTGACACTTCCGGGAAGTTTTGGGCGGTAGACATATTCTCGACAATCCGAGCCAGGTGAGCGGCTGGTAGGAAAGGAGTAATAACGGAAACGAGAGAATCAAGTAGCTGGCTATACTGGATGGTAATGGAAAAGAAGTGTTAATTCAAGCTAATGATAGAACCTGCCTGCTGCTTGTCCCCGCTTTTCGGTGAATGTTGCTGGCAGGTTTGCTAGGCGTGTGCTATTTTTGGCGTCAAACAAATTTGTAAATAATTTATATGTTGAAGCATACTATTTTTTTTAAAGCTGTACATTCCTTCCTATGCTTTTTTGGGAAGTAAAAAAAAGTCTGCAATGAAAGAAACCTGATACGCGGTTCTTGAAGCCAACTGCTTCTTTACTTCGTTTTGCGTAAGCGATTACGCGAACGATCATCGTCGCTACGGTGTCGAACGAATACAAGCGATCGTTTCCGCCAACGTATCGGTGTGCAAAATCGATTTATAAGCAGCACACTGCAAGCACAAACACCGGAAACAGCCGAATGTAGACTGTTTCACAAAATCAATTTCTCTCCGGGTGAAAGACCCGCTAGTACAGCGTGGATGGGGAAGCCATTCGAGCCCGCGCCATTGAACCCTAAGCTCCCGATCGGAACGAATCGAAGCAACGTATTCCACGAATCACTTGATTGGATATTTAGCTCGTTTCATTAGCAGCAGCGGCAGCAGCATCAGTCGTGGAAACCTGGAGACCTGCAACCTGATAAACGGTAAGGCAGTTTTTATCTTTTATTTCCGTTATTATGCCCGTCCGGCGAACGGTTTTCTTTTGCGTCTTTTTATGCGGTATTCAGCCCGGTAATTTAATTCGCCTCCCCAGCAGGTGCCGGTGCAGGTTACAGGAGTTCGAAACCTTCGTCAGAACGGGAACAAGCATTCGTTCTTAAGCGATTGCCTGTTTACTTGAGCCGAGGCAATAAAGCTTCCCTCTCACACGGGCTCGTTCGGTTCCCATTATTGAGCAACAGTGTTTCATTTCTACGGAGTGCTTGATACGTGCTCGTTTCGAGCTGTGAAACTCCTGGTTTAATGGCCCGGAGCGAGTAGTATTACGTTATAATGGGATCCTTTAAAGTGCCAAACAATAATTGTCGAAAACGTGAGCGAGGACCGAACATGTATATCGCTATCTATGGTGAGTGTTGCTCCGAGAAGGTGCTACGAGCTTCTTTCGGTGGAAATGTTAACTTCGTCTCACAGCTTGAAGTGTTTGAGTAAAATTGTACTCAAGCAGATGTGGGAAATGATTGTTTTAAGTTTTAAGAAAAGTAAATTAGCTTTATAATTTTGCTTCTAAATTCCATCACTTTTATAAGCGTTCTTTTTTATTTAAGTTAACCTCAACGTTCGTGTAAATAATACCAGGTACTGGGCGCCTCCATGAATCAGCGCTAGAGGGTAAAACTTTTTACCGTACAAGCATCACATAAATATGTGATTTTAAACCATTATTTAATTCTCATTGTAAAGTATAAATTAACAACCGAAATCGATCAAGCTTTTGAAAGCATATGTGTTTCAATAAACCTACACATTAAAGCTTTAAAGCATTGTTCTAGTTGACTAAGCGGCCACATTCACCTCATGTTAACATTTCCATAATGCAAGCCCTTAGCAAAGCATTACCGACCCATTTCAGCTAGCCAAGCTCGTTCGCGTTCGGGTTCACAAACATTTGTCCATTTTTGGTAGCTTTTCCACGGACTGCACCGTCCGGTGGAATGCGAATTTTCAATCCCATTCGACCGTCGGGAATGGTCGGATGAGATTCGGCAAGAGTCACTCCAGTAATCCGGATGGAATCACTCACTCACACAACCCCCCCCCCCTTCACACACACACACAGGCACACCGCCTTACTTTGAACGGGGGAATTCTCCATCAGCTCTAAACTAATCCCCGGTCTTGACCGGTCAAACAGTGCTAGCAAACACTGACAGGCAGCTGGAAGATGGTAATGATGGTCACATCAGGGCCTACTTACCGAGCACACCGTCGCCAAAGACCAGATTCCAGGGCTGTGGAATGATAAGCCAGGCCATTGCGGGCAGCAGCATGTTGGCAGCGCTGTAAAACACTCCCAGCACTATCATCACGCGGGATCGATGCTGCAGGCTGTGGAACTCGGACAGATACGCCATCAGCACGGCAAACGGGCCACAGATGCTGTTGGTTGGAGGGGAAAAAACCCGTACACTGTTAAGAAGCGAGTAGTAGCAGCGTTAACTTTCGCTGGATGGAAATGCAAACGGCACACACTCCCGTGCACGTGGTCCAACCGCCAGTGTGCTATCTGGGGAACCGCATCTGAAGCACACGCTCACTTACCCGGAAGCACTCGAGCTTTAGAGCACCGCTATAAATTACGTTTACTTTGCTAGCATTTATTCTTGCCCTTCGGTGCCATTCTTCGCCCATCTCCGGACCGATATCCGATTGGGCTTGCGAACGATTGAATCGTGACAGTGGTGGCACTTTTTCTTACCTTTGCCAGCGATGACATTTAATCACGGGCTCGACGTTTGTGAAAAACTTTACTCCAATCCAAACACAATCGGTTGATGGCAAGAATGAATGAGGAGGAAGTGAAGGAGAGAAAAGAAAGAGGCACTCATCAAACGTCTAAATCGATTGACTTTCTTCGTATTGTAAGTGAAACGAATTTTATACGTTTCCTACTGGTGCTATAAAGGCCGCGCTAGAGAAGCGTTCGAATCCGGGCGCTCAACACTGTCATGCTGGGTTTGTAGCAGTTCTCACTTCCTGTCAACAACCGAAAATCAAGAGTTCAAGATAAGGCGCTTTTTTGTTGTTTGCTGTTGTGTTGATAAAGAAGGAAATGGGCCAATGTGTTCGGTTTCACGACTTCCGGTAAGCTGCGTACTGGCGTTTCTTATTTACTGCTTTTCACACTTTCACACTTTTAATGGGTCGAACTCACTTCAGGCATCAATTCACCATCATTGTACGCTCAACAAATAGCAAATCTTTTTTTATTGAGCTCTCATTTCCGGTTGTGCTCTGGTTGTCCGGAAGTGATTGCATCATCACATCACAGTTCTAGCATCATTTAATTGCGTCAAGAATCGTTCGTGCGTTCGTTAGGAGAAAGAGACCTGCACCACACACGCCACCGGTGTGAAATGGTTCCGATGCTTTCAGCTAGGAGCTAGCACGTACGAGGTTAATTTCCATATCACATAGATAATCTCTGCCAGCTGGCAACCCGTATGGGCACCAGTTCCCACTTCACACATTAGTTCCCAATGGTCAGCGGTGGAGAATAAAATTCCTTACCCAGGAGAGAGAGAGAGAGAACGAGAGAGAGAGAAAGCTACTTACACAAAGCCACCCATAAATTTGAAAACCATTATGGCCACCATGTTCTGGCTGAGGGCGCAGAGAACGTTGAAGGTGCTGTCCAGAAGGTAGCCCACTACCAGCAACCGCTTCCGGCCGTACGTATCGGACAGGAAGCCCCAGAGGAAGGCGGATGTTATCATTCCTGGAAGCGTAAGCACGGAGAAGAAAGTGAAACAATCAAGTCGTTGCAAGTCGGATTTAGGGGTACTACAAATTGGAGCTGCTTGTTAGTTGATGCAGTCCGCTATGCTTACCGGTGTAGGTGATGGCATTCAGCATGCCCTTGTCAGCGAGGGAAAGGTTCAGGTCACACTCGGCGCTCGGCAGCACGTAGGACATGGTGGTCGTCTCGAATACGGTCGTCATGCAGCAGGGCATCGCTACCAGCAGCAGCAGGTAGTTGAAACGACCGTAACCAGTGGTGGCGATGGCCGTCTCGAAGTCCGCCGGTGCATTCACTGTTGCATCGGGAGAGAACGAAGAATGGTGGTCAGAGTAGCGCAAGGGGAGTGCAGCTTTTAATAATAAACTGTTTATTAACCATGGCATCGCCACAGTTTCTGTTCTCGTGCTCAGCCGTGATGCAGCCGGCGGTCGGTTCTGTTTTGAACGCAATGCTGGATGGAAATTAATTTACCGTGTCTCATCTGGCACAAAGTGCATGGGAGCTTGATCTTGGCACGGAATGACCATGAACCAGCAGCTAGACGCCAGCAACTTTTACAATATCTGGGCAGTGGTTAGATTTTTGACGTCAAAACTTATGGCATAAATCGTTGGTCTCACACTACCTAAATGCTTACCATTGGGTGTTGGAAGCACTAAGGGGCAACATTGGAACAATATCTAGCATTAATCATTTTTGTACTTAATTTAATGAAAGCAGCCTTGGAAATTACGGTACCTGTGATGCAGTAATTGATAAAAATGATCCTCATCTAGCTGAACGCTCATCTTATGTCAAATTGCCTAAGCTTGCTATACAGACAAGTTAGAAAAACATGAATAAAATTGCCTAAATTAAAGGCAAACTTAATCAATTCTACTAATTTATGCACACGTTCCGAAGCAAATCACTGAGCAGACCAGGCTGTGCAAAATTTGGCCAAGAAGATGGATCCAAGTGAAGATCTTTCGCAAGCCACTTCAATTATGCAGCTGATTGTCTATCCTTACCAGAGTGCCTAAAGCCATCATCTGGGCGTGGCTAATTAGAATTAGGCAAGGGTCGATGAAGCATCGCCATCTTTAGGCCCGAACACAGCTGCTTGCTTACAGTCGGAAACGGAAGCATGAACCACGCAACAACCACACCGACACTTTAATGTTACGATTATGGCCGTCCTGTCGGCACCATTGTCTTTAAACTTGTAACAAAATGTCATTCACTGTGCGGCGGCCCGATCATGAAAGATCGGCAACACGCAACTGTTACCGTGACTGCTTACCTCCATCGCCGACAGTACCACCGGGCGGTACATTGATTTCTATCACTTTCGAGTGCTTATCCTTCGTTGATTCCATCGTTTGATGTTGATGTTCCGTACTCGTTCCGTTTCGATTGACACTGAAGCGTAATTTGAAACTGTTCAAGCCCCGCACGCACAACACCTTAGGCCGTCTGGTTGCTGGTTGCTGATGAAGGCGATATCGCCGACACAAACGAACCGCTGCTCATCGTTCACGGTCGGTACACCGTGCGCGTTCAACACTTTCCGGATGATTACTGGATGCTGGAAGATGCTGCGCCAATTGTGGCTCACTTTGCTCTAACGAAGCATGCCCGTTATCTACAGCTAATCCCACACGGTCACGGTGCAGCAATGTTTTACCAACGCAGGGCTGATATTTTTATCCGCGCCTGACGCTCGTTCGGTCGTTAGCAGGCCCGGTTGGCGGTGATAACGGTTTGGCGACGACGAGCTTTGTCCGGACAGTTGTGCTGGACGGTTCCCGAAACATGTGCCCACCGGATGGTTTCCGTCGAGCAGCAAAACAAACGTGCTACGTCTACCCCGTTCTGCCCCGGTGGCGCGTGGCGCGACAATAAACGAGGCCAAGATTTCGATGTCACCGTACTCCGACAACACCCCTACCAGCCACGCATTTGTGTGCGGTGTGCATGACGGAAAAATACTGATGATAGCGTGAGATTTCACCATCGAGGCAGGTGTTTACGGTGGTCCGATGCGTCATTCGTCATCGGTGTTGGGTGCGTTTCCATGGCGTTAAACGGGATGGTCCTTAAGGATCAGGTTCTGTTACAAATCCGCCTTATTTTCTGTTGGCACAATAGCAGGACAAGAAGGTCAAAAATAACTTAACCCTAAACAGACTTTCCACACACATGCCTATGAGCACATTTGGCACGAATTATCCCATTTTTGAAGTGTGGGGAAGCAAGCTTTTATATTTAAAAATAAATTTTGCAACACATGATGGAATGGACGAGGCCTTGAACAAACAGCTTAAACCAACAACTTTAAGTCGTATGGGTGAAACCGAAAGTATGCTGCGTCTGACATTCTTCTTGTGCATTTAGATATTTTTGAGTTTAGTGACTCAACGAGCTTACGTCCGGGGCAGTCCGCTGGCTGAGGCGGCACTACACGACAAGACCCGGTTTCGACTTCAGTGCGGACCATCTTCTCGTATGTACGACTGACCATCCCGCTTATAATTAAGCGGGTATAATTAAGCCAAGGAAGCCAGTAAAGGCAGACCAAGCCAGGTTTAGGGGGTAGTACCAAAGTATAAAAATAGGATATAACATGAATTTAGCAATTTCCGACAGCTAGTTTTGTTTGCAACGCGGTTTTGAGATCGCTGTGCTATTCACAGCTGACTGATTATGAAAAACGACGCAAACAAATGGTGAGAAAAACTTTTCTATTAAAGCCTTTTTTCTGATCATAAATTATGAACTTTTGCTAGAGCTTCCTCGTGTAAACTGCGTTGCGTGTTGAAGAAGGAAATGTCTGGATGTTATGTATTAGTAAATTAATAATAAAACAATACAGTCAGGCCGAAATGTAGCTCAATTTTTTCAATCGTTTTTCTTCGAAAATTTTCTGATACCTTTAGCCATAGCTAAATCTTTTTTAAATTAGACTGCATATGTTTTATTTTTGAATAGTATTTTAAATTCCAAATAATCATTTAAAATAGATAGTTAAGAAAAGTTTTACAAAATGAGACATTTGTGCTATTTTGTAATTATATAGGTATAAACAACAATATTAAATGATAATTTCACTGTAACTAAGCTATATTTAGAAGAGACAAAGACACAGACAATATCCCTAACGACAATTTTCAACAGGAGTATACATGAGCAGATTTTTCCGATTTAGCAAATAATATACATTATACAGCAAATAAATTATACTTTTTCTGGCTTTATATTTCGAATGTCTCGCACATATCGTTAAATGCATTTCATAAAACAATGGAAAAAATGTCCCACTCGTTATCCCACTGTGTAACGTAACGTGCGCTGAAGTGTACAATTTCGATCCTGAAGATGAATTGAACCTAACGTCGCAGAACCGCATGTTCACCGGCGTAAGCTGTTTAAAGGAATCACAATCCGGGCGTACTCGTTCGCTTGCGTGTGTGCTTTCTACTGTGTGGACAGAAACTCTACGCCACTACAAAGTCATTGCATTATTCATCCCACGAACGGACGCGTCACGGATGGATGAACCGGATTTACTCGCTCTTTCTTTCGCCATCTCTCGACTTTGAAAACTTTTCATAATTCGCCCCATGAGGTACACAACACTACACAGCCATTCGTCTTGTTTTTCGTTCACTAGCGGTGGCCATATATGATTGACCTTTTCTTTTCGTTTTGCCTTTTGTTTAGACTTAGGTAATGTGTGTGTGTGTCTGTGTACTGTGACACGACATTCTTTCTCCTCCGCCGTGTACCCGACCCGCGAGATTGGAACTGGCCAGGTGCAGCTCAAGTCAAGTGGTTCACTTTGTAGCAGGACAATCCAGTGTTGGTGTATGGCAGCGAGCCAAGAAAGTAGTTCTGCACAACAATGCCACCAGTCCCCTCCGCTATCCCCTTAGGCCCTCCCCTCTCCTTTCCGGCGGCATCAACCAATTTCGAATAAAGCACTCCAATTTGATTGTGTCTGTCAGCACGTATCTTCATTCTGGTCCGCTGGCCTGTTGTGACATGTTTTTGCTGTGCAGCAACGAGCGCTTGCAAAAACATTGGCTAAGTGCGCATATCTAGCAAAGACAGCGGTTGAAAATAGTTTCTTTTCCCCAAGCACCCGATTGAGCGAAGAATGTGTGCATCGGTTCCGGTGCATGCTAAGTCCGGAGCTTATCGTGAAACGGTCTCAAGCGTTGTTGCACTTGATGAGATGCAACAACTGTTAAATTATACTGCAGCATGCCGGTACGGTACTGCACTCGCTAGTGGAAGCAATTCTTCAAAGATCAAATTGTGTTTTGGGTATGTGGAAGATGATTAATCGTGTTTCGTGTGCCCGGTCCACAATCGATTGCCCGCATCCGTATGGTGCTGCTGTATATGTAGGGAGCAACTTGGCCCGGCAACTCGGTAAGTTTCGGTTCGTGTACTAACATTTGCGTAACGTAGCTTTATGAGTCATAATACAGAAGCTTAGATAATTACATACAAGTTATACACAAGGCACATGCATTAGCTTTACGCAACTTTGGGACGAACGTTCCGAGTGCGGAAGAGGAAAAAGAAAGTCCCATCATAAAAGCGAATCATGATTGGCTCATCGTATGTCTGGCGGCATCTTTCGGTCTGCAGAAAAGCTGAGCACGACGGAATTAATGGGGCGTGCCGGGGTTTTTGCTGAGCCTGAAACTTTCTATCCTAATCAGCACAAAATGATTTACTAGCCAGTCAGCTAGCCAACCAGCCAACCAGCCAGCCAGCTAACCGTCCCAGACCGATTGATAAGAATTTTAATCAGAACCGAAATAGCTTTCCAACGCCGTTGGTGTGCGTTTCAATAATTGTTAGTCACCTCGGTGAAGTCACCTTTTTTGTGTGGTGATGTTGTTGCTGTTGTCGTCGTGCAAAAAAAAGGTATAATAACATTGCACACACATCGTGTGTGTGTATGTGTACCGACAAGTCATTGTTATGCGTTTTCTTTTGAATCGTGTGCACAGCCAGTAATATGTTTGCTCGTGTACCTTCGTTAAGCGTCCCTGGAACCCCGAACTGAACCACTCCAGGCAAGTGTGCTGATGGACGCGGGTTCTCTGTTGCCGACCGGTAGTGAAATGATGTCTTTTCGATTATCACTAACCAAACAACTGGACCGTCCCGAGGCTGATGGAAAACGGGTACGATGATACCGCCATATAGCGCAGCGTACAGCATAGAATGAAACCTTTCCAAACCAGGTAGAACGTACCGATGGCAAGCCAACGCAAGTCACACATACATAGGCTTAGTCTGGTGATGGGTAGGTCTCGCCGGTATCGGTCGGATAGCGTCATGTTGATTGTTATCAGGAACTAGCCCACTTACCAACTGGTCCCGGAGATGATCGCCACACGCTCTCGGGACACTTTGCCTTTTCGGATGGGAGGCAAAACTTTATCTGGCACGCGTGTGACGGTACAATATGATTTGCATATTCTATCTTGGAGAGTCACCCAAAAAAGAAACCCTTGTGGCTTGTTCGTTCAACGACTACAGTTTCTCCACCGCTCTTTCGGAACACCCACATCGGCCGAAATTCCACGCGTTGACGAACGAGATGAGTTTAGCATGCTTGGTGCGGGTAGGGAAGACCGTCACCCTTTTTTTTTTTCTTCAGAGGACATTGCGGTTTTGCCGTGTCGTGGACGAGAGGGTTTTTTTTATTTTGCTCACATCACTTCTCGCATAGGGGCCAGGTTCAATAGTAGGGTTTCGATATTGAATTTTGTGCGGTAAGCATTTTCGTTTGGAATGGTCCGGTTCGGTTCCGGCAGATTGTCGTTTTTTTTGCTTCGTTGATGAGATGACGTAAACAAATTCATGGAAGGTGTGGTGGCATCAGCGAAAGCTTTTAATGGAGTTGATTGTGATGAGGAAATTTGTGATAATCCACACTGCTGACGCACAGAGGACATCGGCCATGGTGCGATTAACGTGCCTCGTTGAGGTGCAGCACCGTAGCATCGGGTTCTGTGATGCGATGGTATCGGGATCGTAAAAATCGGTACGAGATCACTGGCCATTGGCCACACGGACATTGTGTTCCTTATCGGTGGAGATTCGGATCGGAAGAAAGCTTTACCCACGCTGATGAGCTGTGGACCGATATGGACGATTGAGCGCCAGGTTCAATCAGCGCTCATGAATAACATTTTACATGAATGAGGGAGCATTCAACGAGGTAATAGGCTATTACAGAGTAATGAGATTGACAATTGTCTATAAAGTTGTTCTAAGCGATCACGGGACGGTTGTGTATTTGAAAAATTGTTTATGTTGGAATAATACGAGAAAGAGGCACTGGATCGATATAGTGAGTTTGTAAACTTATTTTGTCCTCTCGCTAATGCAGCACGCATCAAGCACGCAGACAAACAGCAATCAAAATGATTGAAAGCTTCAATGGAGACGCCCAGTAGTTTGTACATTCGCTTCCATGAATGTTTTCCGCAGCTAACCAGTGAAGCCTTTGATATTTTGTGTGTAAATAATTTTCGCCTTTCCTATGAAGCAATCTTTCAGTATACGTGCGTATTCTTATGCTTGCCTATACGGTTTGCGAAATCTATATATAGTTTAATATTATAACTCAGTATAATTCGGGGTGCTTCGAGTTGGGTTAATGAATATTCCAAAAGCGAAAGGATGATAAATTTATTCAACCTCTTAAATGGGCTCGATATTTCAACCCAATGACAGCCAGTATCTGTTCGGTTACAGAGAGATCAATAAGTTATCTTCGATCGAAGCTTAAATCAATCAGTCACTAGAGCGTCTTTACGCAGTGCTCGGTAGAGCTAAGTGTTAAAATGAATCGAAGAAAAATCGAACTCTATTCAGTCCCAGAAGCAGGTGGCTCGTACGATTTCCACGCATAAATTATGCAGATGTTTATATTTGTTGTTCCAGTTTCAGTGAACGGTACCAGTTGTAGTCCCGTTTTGAGGTAGCATGCAAATCAAACGGAAGAAAACTATTGACTTTTGAATAAGGACGTTCAGCATACCGAGCATTCCCTAGACACATTTAATTAATGCATAAAAATGTTGTTTTGTTTTTAAAATTCACCTAGATATGGGAGTAGGATAATTGCTCCTCTTATGCAGCACTATGGTCCGGCATGGTTTCAGTTGTTATAGAAAAAAAAGTTGCAGCTTGACATTAATGATTGTTTGAATAAGTATCATGTGTCGTCATTATTCTATGCTATAATGTTCTATAGATGAACACAAGATAAAGAAACTTGGAGGATAAGGAACTCAAAAATGTAAATTGCGAGTAACAAAGAGGTTCTAAACATGTTCAAAATGTATTCAATTGAAAGCTATTGTTAAATTTATAGAAACAGCTATTGAAATTTTACAAAACGTATCGATTGCAAGTTTTATCACTAAACAAGGTATTGAGGAAAAAAAATATGACTTACCAGCATTTTTTCAACTCGATTTAGAGTTTCGGATATTATGTAAAAACAAAGTTAGAAACAGCTTTCAGTTCGTCAAATCACTATGCTTTGTTGTATTGTGTGTTTTTGTTTTGTTTCGTTTTTAACTGACATCTATGTGAGCTTCAAACCATTTTTAACCTAACATTTGTTACAAATTCGTTCAATACGGTTTTGTTCTCTCTCTCTCTCTCTCTCTCTCTCTCTCGCTCTTTTGTACCATCTTCCAATTTACATCCTTTACATTCTAACTGGCTTAACAAACGCCACTGCAGCGCTTTTCTAGGCCTTCTTACTTGCTTCAAACACATAGGCCAGTGAGATCAATAAACCCAACACAAATGAAGCCTGTCCTGCTCTGTGGGACCGGCCCAAGAGAACCGTGCGTCCATGTTTGTACCATCGCTGGTATTTCCTGTTTTCCCTCGTTACATGGTCAAACTAGCTACTGGAACCAGCTCAAGCCAGAAGTCTACTTGTACAATATGGATATCTCTCTAGTAGAAGGTTAGCTCTTTATCAACTACATCACCACCATGCGCTACGCTACAGTAATGGTAATGAAGGTTCGGTCTAGTCATTTGCCTCCGATAAAATTCTCAAGAACACGAGCGATCAACATGATCTAGGCTATAAATAAACTTTGTTTTCAATAATCGTCTCACTTGATAAGTTTTTTTGTGTTGATTTTTGAGTTTCTTATGTCTTATCGCTTACGAGCATTACGAGCAGTACTAACAATACCTGCATCGAACGCTTTTTCTTTACTACGCACCGCGGGCTTAAACTTCATTTTTTACCTAATTTAAAATCCTTCTTTAGAAATACCACTTCATCTCGACTACAACCTCTAAGTGTTCCCAGCCCGAAAGCTTATCATCATCGACCGTTCATTGACTGTTTTCACCGAAATAAGCAAACCAATTGAATGTTTCGCCTGTTCCATCTGTGTCGGTATGTTTGCGCTTCTTGTGCTGCACCAGTTTCTGGAATAAGCCCCTGGGGATTAGAAGAAAAGCATACAGAACGGTTGCAAGTGGTTATACCAGGGGTACATGAGCGTAAACATGTCAAGGATTAGGTAAGGGGTTTTTTGTGGAAAAACGTAGCCCTTCATCTTCAAGGGTTGCTCATAATGAAGAGCAAAGCCCTGTGAGGTGTTTGAAGGTGTCTTTTTGGAAGGGTTTGAAGCAGTAATTGCATTCGGTGTTAATGATTCTAAGTTTTCGACCCGATTTATCTTTTGTGTGTGGCAAGCATGTTTTACTCTACTCTTGAAAGATGAGTGTCAGAATAAGGATCTGAAGAAGTCTATAAAGGTTTGTTTGAATTGTTCTTAAACGATATGAAGTGATAGTGAAGTGAAGCATTATTGAATGCATCTGGTTGATCACATCACCATCATCATAAAAACAAGAAGTGTCATCAGTAGATGAAACTAGTTGGTAAAATGACATGACATTGGATCTAATTTACGTAATCAATTCATAGCAATCAGATTCCCGCTGTGCGAAACGAAGGACATAATAGCTTAGCTATTACAGTCTGCTTATTTTTTGGTAACCCTTGATAGCAATAAAAATCTAAATTCAAAAGCGCTTGAACGGGATAGTTTCAAGCAGGACAAAATTAATGATAAAATAATACTTCAATATTAAGGTACGCAGTGTAGCATTAAGGGTGGCCCGGTAGTAGATGCTAGATGGTAGATCATAGTTCGTAAGTGGTAAATACATACAGACATAGAGCCCTTGTGTGTTATTAGCTCTTTGGCAAATGGATGTTCAAACGACAAGAAATTTCCATTTGTCTACCACCGATTCAGTGGTCAGTTCCAATCATCTTTCGATTGAAGTCCGACAATCACCGGAACTGGCTAGCCAATAAATGGCTCGAGCGTTGCTAATCGTAACGCATGTGAGTGTACGTGCGCGACAAACCATACGGACCATACTGATTCGGGTGGAAAATTGTAATCGGATCGAAAAGTCCTCATCGGCCGGTCCGGTTTGGTTTGTTGAGCCTGGGAACTATGCTACGGTGGATCGTATATCTTTTTTTTTCATTAATTTTCTTCGACGAGGAAATGAAAATTGGTCACGGTGGATAAAATCCGAGGGAAATAAAAGAAACGAATGAACGAACGAATTTATTGGATCAATCAAATCGGTCACCATGCATGGTCAGTAGGTCGAACGAGAAACCATTCCCGCGTGAACACCTCCAAACTGGTGACCGTATGTCAACTTACTCACTTACACTCGTACTGGCAGGAAAAGATCGGTTTGTGTGTGTGTGTGTGGGTGTTTGCGTTGGACCACAAACCGGTCATCCGTCATCTTTTCGGTCACTGGCAAAATCTCGTCTCCCGGATGGTTCGTCGCGGTGGAACGATCGTTTGCCGGTGACCGTGGGCTTAATCGTACTGCGGATGTCAGGAAAATTCGTGACTGTTGGAGGAACTGTGCTGTAGCTCGTTCGAGTTGTGGTTCAGGTGCAGGAAGTTGATGGTCTGCAGTTCGGCTATGTCGGCAACCGGCTGTTTGTCACCGCCACCGTTGGCCGCACTTTCCAGCACGCTCAGATGAGCCGGACGGGCAATGCCAGTACGCATCCGGTACTCTTCCGTGCTCGGTGGCCGCCATCGTACCGATACGGACCGTTGTCGATCTGTGCACCGTGAAATGAAACAGAAAGTACATCGAGTTAAGGACGGCTTTTTCTTAAAGTAACTCGTTTAGTATCAGCGAAGCCCAAATTGAATTGTTAAATTATGAACGACAAATCCCCTATTAAATCTTCACAAATCGATTTCTCGTACCGGACTGGGTGGAGAAAAGGTATTTCCACTGTTAAATATCATTCAACTGGGTCCTTTACGGATCTTCCATAATTCAATGAGAGAAGGCAAAATTGTGACCGATTCATGGTAAACGTTCGTCGGGTTTTGGTTCGATTTTATTTTTTGCCTGTTAAGTAGCTCACTCCTAGGACTTCCTTCACGACCATGAATGGGTGTGTAGGTTTCCCACAAACCATGCCTTTGAAGCGTTTCATTGAACATCGGAACGGTCTTTAAGCAACTTTTTCACCGCCAGCCGACTTGATTAATGATGGAAAGTTGAGACCTAAATTTTTGACTAATATCGATTAGCGGAACCGGATTTCGGGTTTAAGGCAGTGACGGACAAGAAAATTTATTTTAGGTCGATGCCACCCATAAGAAAGAGTGGAAGTGGAAATAAATGCAAAAAAATGAAACGGAAACCACACAAAAGTTGTCAATGGCAAACGATTTTTCTCGAGTTTGTTTGGTGCTTCCGGTTTATTTACTGATAAATGAATGCTTTAATGATTTATGAACGTAAATATGTATCTTTGTTGATTAATCAGTAAAGCATCTGCTAGCCCTGAAGGTACGCGACGCTTTGTTTGAGCGTTTAGTTAAATAACGTTCCTGAGATGCTTTATCATTTTTATTACCGTCGGTTTGAATGTCAAGGAACGCGCCTGGATTGACCGAAAGCAGGCCAATAACATGGAATCGCTCTATTGTGTGTACCGTTGGTGATTAAATATTTATCACTACCTCTTCAGCACCTTCATAAATAATCGTACATAGCAAGCAATTGCAGGTTCTAAAACCGGTAGCTGTTGTTGATGTTTGCCTCCGTATTCAACCTCCCATTCGTCGTTTTACTACATTTACTTCCAAGGAATAGAAAACAAGAAGAATAGAATAAAAAAAGCTTCCAACACAATTCGCCAACACACGGGTGCATTTCCCGTGTAACGTTGAGTAACGCCTTTTCCTGGAAGGTTTGGTTCTTGCGAAGCGAAAGCTAGCGCAGGAAAGGTGGGAATGAAAACCCAATTATATCATCGATTTCGGGCGAAAACTGGACTTATCGACACCAAAAGTTGATGGAAGTAAGCTATCATCAATGGTTGATTGAGAAGTGCCGTGTGTATGCGCAGGTTACCTCTTGTCCGTGAGATTGATTCTAGGGGCGAAGGTTGTTTATCGTAGGAGCACTAGTTCGAAGAAGGAGCCATAAAAAAGTAAATAAAGACATGCAGGGTTAAATGGTTGTCCTGCAATATCAAACCGGTCAAAACACTTTGTCCGGAGGATGTTGGAAAAAAAAGCTGCCGTACCGTTTGGTACCGTTTGGAGCTAGTGATCCCCCAGGAGGTAAGTTTGCTCGTGCTCGTTTGAAAAGTGTCTGACAGGATCGGGAGCACATGTAAAATTCATCGGCCAAACTAAACATACTGTCGGTGACACACGGTGAGTACGTTGCAGGTACAGGTTAAATCGACAGATAGCATGTCCAGCAGCAACGTGGTTAGCTCGTGGCGGATGATATGGGTAAAAATATGACTGGGCTCAGTTTGTTGTCTGTTGTCCTTTCATAAATTTTCCCGTACAAGTTTGTCGGGTCGAAACTTTGTTCTCCTTCCCAAATGGCTTTACAGTTCTCGGTCCATATTTCACCGTATCGTAGCTACTAAAGGCAACCCTAATAACTATCGTTTTAGTGCTAAAAAGACAACCCAGGGGTACGTTATTTCTCACGAATGGCTCATACTCTGTCAAACGCTTACGCCTGCTCTGTTCAATATTCTATCCAGCTATTGGGTCGGGCAAGTCTCGCTGGCATATGCCGTAACGAACCCTTCGAAGGTGTTATTTTTTTATTTCGATTCATGAATTTGCCTGGAATCCGGACGATTTGTAGAGATTTACAGTGAGTCCAAATTTAATTGAATCGAACAGAGACTTTTGCGCCCCCCCCCCCCACCTGGGCAAGACGGGTCCATGGTACTTAAATAAGCCCCGAGCTTTGCGAGAATTACTTACACGACCGGTACCGGCCCAGCTCGGAGTTGGAATTTTTGTTTAACAGCACACCCTGGGGCACGCCGTCCCGCATACGCGAGTTGATGAACTGCAGGCAGCAGAAGCATATGATTTCCTGGAAATACACCCGGAAGCTGGAACAGGCGAACGTTGGTAGAGGGAGATGATGATAAGGAATGGTTAGAATATTTCTGTACACGACAGGTTGAATCTACGCAGCACCGACCCCGCCCGTACCTACCGGCCATTCATCCAGTAGTAGATGATGGGGTTAACCATTGCGTTTGACATGGCGAGCCAGTAGAAGCCCAGATAAAGCTGCTGCACGTAGCTCGACGAAGTCATCTGGTTGTTGTGGTACGCGTACACGAAGAACAGATGATATGGCAACCAGCAGATAGCAAATATCGTCACCACAATTATAAACATTCGTACAACCTGAAAGAAAAGAAAGAAAATGTTCACACGGTTAGGCCGGATGTTTGTGACACGGTGTTCATTAATACCGATGGGGTGAGATGTGAGAAAACAAGGTTCAACTATGACCCCATCGTGAAATCAATTTACCCATAAATTATCGCTAACGGTGCTATGAGTAGCTATAAATTTTTGATTGAAAATTTATTGAAAAATACTTCCGACAGCTTGTTTTCTGTTGTCGGCATAAAGAGCTGTTTTCTGGATTTTCATCTTAACGTTTTTTTTCTCCAGTTTTATGAACCACTCACTTCCCGGAATGTAGCGGACGCTTGACAGTGGACACCAACACATTTCTAATTTTGTACGCTGTCGTTATTGCTCCGACAGCCGCTGTTTGCATGCTAAGCAGCTCGTGGAGACGAATCCCGGATAAGCTACCGATAAGGCGAAAAGCAGGGAAATTGCTGACCCCTGTTCACTGCCTTCCAAAGAATCAGTGACGAGAGGCAGCAGTCTGCACCATTCCTGGAGGATAAAAACTTCATCATATTTCGTCCTCCCGGTTGCTTTTTAGCGTTCAATACGGGTTCCAGGAAGAAAATATACATACAAATAAAACGTGGAAGAATGCAAATTTCACAGCGCCAAACATTAGTGCCGACAGATAGGGGTAGCTGGAAAAGTGAAACGCTCGTTACGCTGCCATAACATTAGCGATGTCTGTGCTTTTGTGTTCGGGCAGCGTATCCCCCAATGGTGGAAAACATCGTGTTCTATGGGCAGCAGAACAAAATTCTTTCCAGTTTTAGGTTGAAAAGCAAGCGAGCGTATTACAATTTTCCGTAGCAAATTGTACCACACGAGGTTGCATTTTAGATTGAGAGTACTTGGGGAGTGAGTTTAATGGGATGTTCTGTGCAGCTAGTGACGCCTCCAAGACGTGAGATGATCCGGAATGTGAAACGCACATGGCATGGTTAAAATAAAGGAAATAGAAACGCAGGTTATGGGGAGGCAATTTTCATACGTAACCCATTAGCATGAACCTTGTTGTGGTTGTGGTGGATGGATAAAGCGAAAAAATGTGGTACGGTGCGCGCTTTGACCTATATTTGGGTAGTCGTACGCTCTACCCGTAGTCTACAGGTTTTTTTGTTCACGTTTTGCATTGTTTAACATACTTCTACAAGCAATTTAAGAGCAGTAACTTGTTTTTCATTATTTTTTAAACAACAAAAGGAGCACCTGGAGTCTGTTATTGTGATTTAAATAAAAAAGAAAATAATTTAGAATTTATTTAGCAAGCAAAACACAAATAATGCATTTCAATTTCTTGTCCATTTTATGTCGTCTACTTTTCGAGTGATTATCACTAACATATTCACAAATTGTTTCATGCGTCTTGCGTAGCAGAATAGTGATATGCACTTTTTATCACTCGCTTTATCACTTCCGCACGTGAAAGATTCCGATAGGAACGTCATGATTATCTCAGGTTTATGGTGGGTGCTAAACAAATCGAGTTGCCGAGCCGGCTCTGAGACATCGTACACTAGGGGACTCTAATTTTGGTACGTGTTCGTCCGCATTCGCATACTGAGCGAAACGAGCGAAAGTTTGTCGTAACACTGTGACTGTACGATCGTATGATATGATTGTCTTACTGGACAAGGAGCATAAAATAGAGCAGTACTCGAGCTACTCGAAATTATTACTTCCTGCAAGTGTCGGAACCTGTGACGCTTGTAACTTTTTCTTTCCCGTCACCGAAATGGATAGCAGGGCAAAGAGATCGTACCGTCGTACCTGTCGCCGGTAGGTTGGCAAGACGGTGCCAAAAGGCTGCCAACATAAAGTTCGAAATGAAGTTCGCTTCTGATACCAGAAACAGCCGGAAGTAAACAACATGACAGAGTTGTTTCGAGACGATGTCTTTCGAGCAAAGTGTCATACCGTTCAGGCAGCGTTTCTTGTTTGTGCTGTGCTGTATTTCGATCGGACCGGATGCTATATTAATTGCAAGGTGGCAATTTTCTCATCCTTCTAGAAGTAGAAGTAAATGGAAGCCTACGGAACTGATTCAGTGAAGCAGAGTTATGTTATGCGTTGTATTGGTTGAGTTTTATTGTCTTGCGTTGAGTTGTTGCAATATTCGAAAAGTTATTCTCTTCTTCTTCCTTGGCACTACAACCTCGAGAGGTCTCGGCCTGCCATTTCTGGCTTTCTGTGGCTTGATTTTATCCGGAGTAAAGTAGTCAGCCTTACGTACGGGGAGGCGGTCTGGGTGGGATTTGAACCACGGTCCTACCGTGTGAAGATCGGCGCCGTTATCGCCTCGGCCACCGGACCGCCCGTCGAAAAGTTACAGGAGCAGAATTTATTAGCTTTTGAGATGATTGAGGTTATGTTTTTATACGATTATTGACTTGGTGAATTTGAAGAAAATGCGTTTTTTGGTTAATTTCGATAATTTTCGTAAGCGAAATTTACTAATACATTTTTTATAATCTGTTGCTGTTCAGTTCAGAAAGGGATGAAACCGTTGCAATGTTCTTTTAATAAAAGAAGACGTTGTCCAAGGAAGTTGGAGAGTTGTGAATTTGATGCAGTCTTAGTAATGCCTTTTGTGTAAGCGTTGTTGAACTATGAACTGAGGAGAGGCTGTACCGGTCACAGTATAACGGAGCAGACGAAAAGACAAATATTTTATGATGCTGCCGTTACAAGTTTCCAAGCCCGAAAATATATTCAACTTGACGGACATATTGTAATGCCTACAAATCGTAAAGGCTTGCGTCATTAGACTTTAACAAGAATCACTTACTATGCAATTGTGAAGAGCCTTAAAAATGTAGCCTTATGATATTCACATAAAATTGCACGTTGACAGCAAGCCCAGGATGAATAGTTCAAGCCATATGAAAGGTAATCGCATTGAAATGATATTTGATCTTAGTGGTTCAGATAAATAAAAGTTTTTTTTACCATATTAATTAATGAACCATATTGATCGTAAGCACAGAGATTATCTGTAAGTTGGTGTTGTATTGTAAACCCTTGAACCACAGCTTCATTCACCTTTCTGCATGAATGTTGATAATTGACTCCTCATCTTCTTAGTGGTTGAGCAATCTTGGTCTTTCTAAGGATAAGGACAAATCTCACTCAACTGCTGGATTTGAGTGAGTCCTTGAAGTCAAAATATTCCCTTGTATCGTTTATACCTTTAGCGTGTAGCTTCTGTGTAAGCAGAATCCCATAATTCCATGACCATACACACTTTTGGTAGCAAACATTTCATACATTGCAGTTTCAAATGGCTCAATTACTGTACAGCCCATTAAGCGGTATTCTCCGTCAGTCCACAACCACAGTGAGCATTAGGAGACGTTAAGAGCGAACGATAATGATTATTATTTCCCTGGTTGTCGGATGCTTGCGGGAAATGTAACTTTGGTCGGCAAAGGATCATTTTGCGAACCTTTCACCCTCGTCGGTAGACGCTTCATTCGGGGCACGTGTTGCCACGACTACAAATCCCTTAAACTGATCCACATCTAGCCCTTTTGGAAGGAAACACTTCACTTCATTAAGTTGCACGGGTGAATCGATAGACGTGCTTTAAGCTTAATCACCTTGTTTATATGGAAAATATGTAACTCATCAATACGAAGAGCTCGTTAGCCGAATTGTTGTCAAAACAGAAATATAGATCGAGTTTTAGACGTATCTTAACCATAGTTATAAAACTTTCCTCACCCGAGAGTAAACCATCGGACAAAATTAGTTCATATAATATGCAGAGCAAATATTAATTACATGCACCTTGTATAAAGGCATTTCCTTCCAACCAGGCGAACAAAAAAAAAAACAGGGGAAGAAAAGATTGACCCACACCCGAGTCATTGAAAAATGGGAAGGCTAACGCACTTGAGCGTCAGAGTAAATGATTAAAAAAGTTTTTAAAACCAAAGTCATTCCATTTTTTTCCGCTGCCATCTACGAACCGGCAGACCGGCCCCGGTCGTGTCCTTTTCGCCCGAGGGCGAAAATCTCTTTGAATACGAAAGGCAACCGCCATTTGTAAGACGAGCCTTGAGTCTCTGTCTTTACTTTACACCTCATGGCTGGCGGGCATATAATGAGAGCGCAGTTTTAAGGATGCGTTGGAAGAAAGGCAAAACAGAAAATTAATTCTAAAAGATTGTTTGTTTCTTTTTCATCTTTTGCCTATACCTTTGTTTTGACATCCAACACAATTTCCGGCCAGTTTTCCTGATCAGCTTTTGGCTTGTTTTTTTTTTTGCTTTCGCCATTCTTACAAACCGCGTGGGAGCGTAACAACAGCTTGATGAGAGACTGTGCAACAATAATTGTCGATATTTTTTCTCCCATTTCTATTTTCAGCAGAGGTGCAACCATTTTGTTTGCCTTTTATTGCAGGGAAAAATAGAGCAAAGCAAGACCTAAACGTGTGTTAAAATTGTCCTCCATTTTAAGTTGTGAATGAAATTCCTAATGAACGTGAATCGAAGGAACACGTTACGTTACGGTGACGAAACTTTGGGCAAGAAACTATTCCATCAACTTTCTAACCCACTAACCACAACTATGTTACGGGCTCACGATCTTGCCGCTCCAAAGTATACATAGCTACTGAAAGGCTTTAAGAAAAGAAACAAACATAAATAGCTCTTTAAACTTTACCTAACATTTTCTGGCAGAAGAATCCATAATGCTGAGAGAAGATCCACAATGCTTGCACAAAGATTCACTCGAATGGCTATTAATAGAAACTTTGAAACAATGTTTCTAATGAACGAAACTCTTACTTACATTCTCCCTCCGAACAATGATTTCTTCAACACTTGCTGGTAAGTTGTGAGTGGCCAGTTTGTGGTTAGGCGAACAATTCAATACCATTCCGATACAACGAGAGTCATCTGCTGGCAAACTTGTTCAAAAATGTGCAAACATCGAAATCGTTTTTGCTGGTCGTGCTTCTCTGCACCATAGTACGATCCTGGAGCGAAAATGCATTCAAGCATCTTCTCTTGCTATGCTCGCCCACCAGACTAATATTTTCACTCATTTTTCACCAAACGCCATCATCATATTTTAACAAGAAAAGCCACTTTGAATGAAACTGATATCAACCTCAGCTGATATTCACGATGACAATTGTGTAGAGCTAGCTGACAAGCTTTGCGACATGGCGACAGCAGGGCATTTGTTGCTAATAAAGCCGGTGCAATGGCGATGCTGATGCACGGTGCTACGAGACTGAATCTTTGAATGTATTAAAGAAAATGATAACTTGATAATGAAAAAATAAGCAGTAGACATTGCATCGAAGCATGCAATGCTTATCTTATTTAATTGGTTAAAATAACTGCATGAGCAATCAGAATGTTTAATGGACTCCTTAATATAATTAAAAGCTAACGATTTGTCGTTGTACTAGTTGATTCTTCAGAAAAGCTGTACATATAATCGAATGCAAAGTTTGATACCTCGAAATTCCGGAAATATATTAGGTTCTCCAACTCCCCAATGCCATCATCATCTTCAACACTAATGGAACCGTTGTTTATTCATTGCAAAACCACCACCACCACCAACAACATTTAATGACACTACCAGCTTCTCAAAAGTCTCATTTCCTAAGAGAAAGATTTTCACGTAAAACCACCGCTCCTTGGGGGCTCGATTGCCTGCCGGCAAACACTTTGTGTCTGCCGGCGTTTGCCCACCTGGCCCACCGTGCTCAAGCACACGTCACACGAATATGATTGAAACAGATAGAGTGTCAATTTGTTTGACGGCCAGCTAACCACTTTGACTCAATGATAATTTATTTATCAAACATGGAGACGAACCGCAACCAAAACTCCTGGTGACAATCGGATCGTTTCAATGTGCCATCCGTTGACCGATAACCGTCAGTCATTTAATTTATCTCACTAAACTCTCCGCTTTGTGTCCACCGTACCCGGATGCTTTGTCGCACCAGATTTAGGGGATTTCGCTTTCACTGATGAAGATTGTCACGTGCCGAAACGTACGGTAAAAGCTTTCGACCGAATGGTCGCCGGTTGGAGCAGAGAGAGCCTACTTTTGCATTTTGCCACTGACCATCGGGAAGCGGGTAATTGATTAGTTCGCGGCCAACCACACGGGTGGGCTCTTCCGAAGGATCAGGAAGGTTTAGTGTAATTTGATTTCGGAAATGAATCACACTCCTGCGGATCGGACACCCCGATGGACGTGTCTCTGTTGGGGAGATGGATCGTTGTGGTTGTGGTGCTGCTGCAGGTATCCAGGTCGGTTCGACGAAATCAGATGCCGCCGTAGATTTAGTGCGAAGTGAAAAATCGATTTCCTTTTGACTTTTCGAACACGGGTCCGATGATGACGATGATGACGCACGATAAAGTGCTGGCAAAGTTTTGTATTGCTGTTCGATACCTGTGCCGGTTCATTTTTCAAGCGATCGTTGCGAAGATATCGTGTACACTTTGCCAGTCATAGTAAATAAACGCTGCCAAGTGCGTGTCGTCATAGTGGTTTGGAAGGGTGTCAGAATTAACTGTGGAATTAGATTTCTTACCAAGAAACATTTGCTTAAACAAGAACCAATTCCAAGTGTTGGTTCCAAACCTTGAAGATTTAAGAAAATGGTGTTCCAGATTTCTCGGAAGTACGCGGGAATATTTTTATGTATCGTGCACGTTATCCACCAACACCGCTACCAGCACCTTCCATAACAAATGTATAATCAATTTAAAACATCATCGTCCATCCTCGATTATCACACTTTTTCTGAGCACAATGTGCCCTTGTTCAGGATTCTATGTCCATCCGAGGCGGTATTAATGGGCCAACCTTGAGGGGGTAGCATTACGGGGTCGCTGTCCCAACCCAATGTAAAAATGAAATTGAAAAAAGAAAAGTAAAATTTAATTTTCATTCAAAGCGTACATCCGGTACGGAGAGCATCCAGCTCGAAATTCTAATCATCCGAAGCTGGCAGGAGGGAAGCAAGAAAACACCCAAGCGAACATATACACAAACACATTGCGCAAAAAGGAAACGAAGAACCGAACCTTTAGGAAATGGCAAAAGAAGCCATAAAAAGCATGAGGCAAAAGTGGTTCAAAATTAAGAATTAAGATTCGTTTCGCAAATAATTTGTATTATGGGGTGCTGGGAGCTCAAACTCTCCCATTATGTTGCGTTCAACACAGCGCAATTCGAACGGTACGAGCTTCAAAGCAAAAAACCGGACGGTAAAACTTTCAGCATGTGCTTTTGGTGCTTGAATGGTGTGTAATGTTCTGACTCGGAATTGAATGCCTCTCCCGTATATTTTCACGTTTTATGTGACCCATATATTGCGCTTCGACCATCGCCAGCTGCCAACGAGTTCAAATATTGATAAAGCACAGAACGTTGCGAGCAAGCTTAAGCGTGTGCGTGGCATTTGTACTAAAGATTATAATTTAAATGTTTTCCCTAAATTAAACAGCTATTACATGGTAAAGGGCAGCCGTTTGCTATTTCCTATAAACGGTCCGTTTAAATACCGGAGAAAGGTCAGCTAACGAGCGTGTTTAAAGTGTTTAGTGTTGCCTTTTGTTCGATTTTTGCTCGCAAAAATTCCTACCAACGGTTGTCATACGCTCCAAAGTGCTTCATGCTCGACCGATCGTGCTGATTGTCATTCCATCGATTCGATACAAATGGTTACTGTTGTTTTTGTTTCGTTTTGATCTTCTAATGGCCCACTTCAGGCAGCGCTGGCATCCATTTTTAATGTGATTCCGTCCGTCAGCGTCAGCAAGAATGTAGCAGTGGTAAACAGGAGGGAAACAGCGCGGGTGCCACTCAGAAGGGGCAATCATCAGGAAATTTTATTATTGAAATGGGTTAAGCAAGAACGGACCAATGCAGAGCAAACAAATAACGACGGCGTACACCGATGTAGTGACAACAACTGGAAAAAATAAATACCGCTATTTTATGTCCAGGAACACGGGTTTCGTCATTCACCGGATGCAAGTATAGATTCCAACCCGTTGAGAAGAAATCGCTCATCTTCGCAACTTCAGCGGCACATGCATACCGCCACTCACTTACCTTTTTTTTCGATTTCATCGACTCGAGCTGCCGTTCGGTGTGTTCGCCAATGGAGCGGCTACCCCAGAGCTCGCGGCCCATCAGCGAGTAGCAGACGATCATGATCAACATCGGTATACCGTAGGTGAGTATCAGGAACACCAGGTTGTAGCTGTCACGTTGAACGGTCGGAGAAAGCGTGGAGAAAAGAAAAAAGATTGAAGAAGAAAACAACAGTGTGAGCAAAACCGAGAACGAAAGTGCCGTCGGACTAGCTAATTGAGTTATTGTCCAGAAGCACCGGCTTAATTGAAAATCCTGCGCTACCGGGAAGCACGGTAGCAACCACCATTGAGCAAAGGGGCCATATGTAAGCTAAGCATGAAACAGCGGATGGAGCATAGCAAAAAAGGAGAAGAATGCACATGTCGTATGAGTATGTGCTTACGGACGAAAAAAGGAAAAAGAAATCGTACCATCCCCCTGTTTCGGTATGTGTCCGACAACGGACACAACATCGACGTTCCCATCTTCTTCGGGAGCAGATTATTGAGTTAGTGAGCGAGCTATGGGAAGGGGTGAGACTTCAGTAATGAACGCTATTACTATTCCCTGCATCCACCGTGTCCATCGGTTAGGGAAACGAATGATTCGGCGAAAAGTAAATTAATGTCTTTTGCGATGGTTCCTAGCAAAATGTAATAATCCCATCAGAATGGATGACGTTTTAACGTGCGAATTAGAAGCATTGATTACAACGCTCCGCTTTACGATAAGGACCCGCACTGTACGATAAGAAGATTCATTATTTAATCGTTTAAAAAATGGCCCCAACGATGGTCACCACTCATCACGAAAGGAGCTGTAGAACGTTTTCTGCTACCAAAGAAACAAAATCGTTCAGCATAATTAAAACGTCACCCGAGTCGGCCACCTTCATCGAAAAGTGACACTTAATAATCTGACCGCTTAAATACAGCGTCCTCCTCCAGCTGGCCATTATTTTCCGTGCCACAAGAAACTTCCATTCGAAGCTATGCGCTTTCGCTCAGTTTCAATTAGTGCAGTTTGCCATTGTTCCAAAAACCTGAAGCGCAGCGGTGCCGGTGGTGAGTTTCCACCGGCAGCGGCAGCGTGTTGGTTTTGCAATTAGTGTTGCAGCTTCTTATTAGGAAATTATTCCATTTTGCCTAACTTTGGTGGGAGAGGGGTGAGGTAAGGTGCGGTAAGGTGAGCCGGAAGTGAGTCAAAAGTTACCAAGTAGCTATTAATTTGCATGGCACCAGTTTGCGCTGGCAAAGGACGGTGTAAGTGAGCCAGCGAACGAACGATGCCGCCCGTCTCGGGCTTGGTTTTTTGGTGGGATTTTGTTTGCTCTTTCTTAAGAAAGATTGATATCGTCGGGATGGAAATAATGGGGCTGCTCGGGTTGCAACGTAACTAGCTACAAGGTGCACCTTTTGTACAACGTGGAAAATTGACTCTTTCATGTTTGTGTAAGCTTTAACAAATATATTGTGTTTGTGTTACCTCCCTGCAAAAGCCCATTGAAGCGCAATCGATCGATTTGCTTAAAATTGGCCTTCTGCAGAACGAAATATAACCACCCAACGGTTCCCGTTTCATAGCTTACGTACGATAGAAAAAAAATGCATCGGGCGCATAGAATATTTCAAACACAAAAAAAAGAAACATCCCAAAAACAAGATGGAATCTCTCTCTCTCTCGACCTATCAAGCAACAGAGAACAAAGAACACTTGTTTGATCTTTTCTCGTCCCAATCAAAGACAATATCCTCCGGAAATTTGTACCGAACGTTGATGAAGAGGCAAAAGTTGTTTGGTTTAGCGGAAAAAACGGTCACCGGATGATAAACGTTCATTATGGTGCTGCCAAAGTTGTGATGTAAATCGTACTGTTTGACATCGGACACGATGGAGGAACAGATACGGCGGTAAACAGTTGTTATGCAATGTTTGTTTTGTTTATTTTTAAGTTTGCGATTTGAATGGGCAAAGTAACGCCTTTTCCATTCTAAATTCAACTGCAATCTGATAAAATCAGTCATAGTGTTTACCCATTTATCTTTCAGGCTAGCATACATTTTTACCCTTAAAAACGAAGTGACACGTACATCATTCGCTTTATGCAAATACTCTTCTGCTTTAATGAAAGCTCGCCATTTAAACAAATCTTAATTAAGGGTTCTATCAGCGTTCGTGACCGGCTGCTGGAACTGCTCGCCGAGTTAGGTAAGCTATTTAATAGGTCCACAATCGCTCCCGCTACCAATGGCAACAGATCCTGTTGGCGGGAAGTTTGGTTCGAAAACGTAAGCCTCAACCTCAAAACTTTGCGCCGAAGACGGCAGACTGCTGTTGAGCGTGTTCAAGTGTTTCTTCGGCATCCCAAGAATTGGTTCTTTATTTTTGGAACTAAACACTTTTTCGGTGCCAAGGTCTCCAGCCTCAAGTTCCGTTCCGAAATATCAACAGCTTCTGCTTCATTGATAAATGAACAAGATGAGTGGAAGTAGTGGCCGCTGCTTCGCCCACGCAAAAGCATTGATTCAATTTACTCGCTATTTCGTCGAGCCCCTAATCAGCTTTCGGCGAATGGTTTACTAATGAATTATTATTAACCCGCGATGGGTGATGAAGGGGTAAAAATGTGCCTTTCAATAATTTTTTTTTTGGGGATATTCCTCGGTAAGGTGCTGTAGTGGATCATTTTATTATTATCTCATGTGTAGATGCACATACAATGGTGATATTGTTGTGCTTTTTTATTTGTCCTAAGTTGTATGTTCTTTACGTTGAGGTTTATTTTTGGGGAATCCTAAGTAGTTTCTAATGTCCGAGTTAATTATAATTGCAAGTTACAATTGTTATGATGTTATGCTGATTTTCAGGCTTCCATGGCATGATTAAAATTTTGTTTTATGTTTTGTATTATTATGTGAATGGCTTTACTGTTATGGAATTATAGAGCGTTTAACATATGCACTAGGATAGATTGAGCCACCACTAACTTTATTAGTGTCGACCATAATAAAAAAAAACTGAAGTTGAAACTCAGCAGTATTCATTTGAAAGTGTCTGGATCAAAATGTAGCTTCCTGTTGCATTGATTTCCCTCACATCATAGGATAAGGTTATAGGTCAGTAAATAATGTTGTACATAAACCCACAGTCGATACGTAGGAGACGTAATCCTACCGCCCAACTTTCGAATTTTCTCATCAATAGCACACTCTTGAAAGAGAGGGCGTAGTGATGTTACGTAGTGAGTATACGGAAGAATCGGAAAATAAAAATGTTGTAAACAAATTCACAACCCACACGACCGTCCCACGCGATGCAGAACAAATGCTAAGGGAACAAAATAAATGTGGTTCTTTAGCCTATAGTCAAACAAAAAATTATGGCGTTTAAAAATTAAAACATTTTGTTAATTCTTATGGGCTCTAGGGGTTTTAAGTTTCCTTTATTAAGTTTATTAGCTACACATTGAAAACTTTACAATCTTTATTCTCTTGAGAGGACTATGTTTTAGTGCTGTTCTTGATGACTTTAAGTGGAAAGCTATCATGTATTATCAAAAGGCTTCAAACAGTTGTTTCTGCTGCTGTTGCGATCGGTACTTACTAGGCAATCTGTACTTACTTATCACACTGGATTTGCTCCTATGAGTAATTAAAACTCCTATGAATAAGTTTTTGGTACCTCGGTTTTTTCCTTATTTGCAAGTCATACGTTCCATGCACCAATATATAGCTATTCCTGTTTTAAGATTTGCTACTATCTAGGATATGTCTAGTGCTCAGTACTAACAATGGAAAAATGGAAATGTCGGTTTATGTGCGACAGATGGTATCACATGTTTCGATATAAAGATAGACCACTGCGGTATATTCGTCTTTAAGGGGGGCTGGATGAAGGAGCACTCTGCTCTTGTGACGATTTTTTTCAGTATGAGTGATGCATTTTCCAGCGTAATAATTCCATGGATTCAAGGAAATGTCTGTTTCGAGCTGTGCCATAATTGAAAACCACAGATGTTAAACAGATGATGATGTTAAAAAAAACTCAGGATTCCAGGTGTTGGCTGGTTTCGTTTCAAGCCAAAATTGATTTCCCTGATATTTTAAACATGAAACCCTTGAAATATTTCATCCACGTTCGGTGAACGGTCACAAAATGTCACAAATAATACCGTCCGCATACCTTCGTTGTATTTATTTTAAAACCAACCAACTCATAGCACCGCTCAACAAGCTACGAGTGTTGGGACAATACGTTTCCGCCATTCATTTGTGCTGAGATCCAAGAAGAATAATTGGCCATCCGTTCAGGCAGCTCATCACCTTCACCCATCAGTCCGGGTGAACAATGCGATGGAAAACTTTGGAACCGGTGTAAAGTTTGCTAACTCACGGCCAATCCTCCCGCCCCGACGTCAAGAACTTTTGCGGTGAGCACGTTCTGCGGCAAGGAAAATAGCGCTGGTTAACCGCATACTTTGCCGCGTAGGCATCCAACCACTACACGAGCCTCCTATGACCAACCGGCCGACCGAGCTGTAGGGTCCCTTGTTCGTTCGTTGGTGTTCACTGGCTGGATGGGACCAGAAACTGAATAATGGTCGAGTTTTAGAGGCTTTGTTTTTGGCGCCCAGAACGTTACCGGCGTAAAAATAAAGCCGTGCGACGGGTAACACAATTTAAATTTTCGTTGATTGCATTCAAAAGTCCGAACTTTGCGGTGTTACTTGGACGTTGAACTGATTTGTTTCGTAGTTTTTGTTCTTCACTTCTCCAAATGCAAGCCCGCGAGAACAAGGAACACCGAAACTTCTCCGGATGTGTTGTCAGTTTAGCTTTGTTGGATGATCAGCTCACAAATAGATTATCTGTCATAATATGTTGGCACCACAGTGCGCCAACGTGCAAAGGAGGAGCATAATTTGAAACGAATCCATGTTGTGAACCATCATGGCGCACGGAATGAAGCTGTCACGGTGCTAGCGTGTGATTGATGCCGTCGATACGTTGTGCTTGTTTGGGATTTTATTTTCCATTTAACCACCTTTAACCATGGAAAGGAGGGATGGCACACACAGTCGTATAATGAGTTCCCGCTTCATACGTTTTCGTAATGGCTTCAGCTTTCATCCATCCCGTTATACATCTCGAGCGTGAAATGAAAGAAGGAACGTTTGGTCATTGTTTGTCGATTTCCTTCCGGTCGATCGACGCATCGATTTGGGAACGTTATTCTCGAACTCGAACAATGAACAATCAACACCCGTAAGAAGCATGAAATGAAAAGCAAACCAACAGGTCTTTAAACCTGTTTTCCCAAACGAACCTTTCGTGCATGGGGCGCGATGAACCTTGTGTGCTTTAAGGGTAGCTACTATTTTATGATGTATCATTTTTCTTCGTAAAAAACAGGTCACAGATTCCGTTCGGCGGGTTTCATTATTTCTCACATTCCGTTCGTTCCGGTCGATGGGCTATTGTATGGATAATGTTGTTTCATATTTCGAGGCTTCTTTCCGATGACCCGAGCGAAATGTATTTATTTCACCACGCTACCATCAGATATGTATATTTTTCCGCCTCTGACCCAGGAGAACGGGTAGACGAAATATCACTTTTTAATATGGAAATGTGTCACAAAAAATATTGACAAACAGGGATTTAGATATGTGAGACGATAAAACGGTCACCCCCGATTCGAGGATCGATTCGAGGACAGGATGTCCCGATAAAGGCGATGTTTGAATATAGGCATAAAAATGTATCAAGATAATTTTTAATAGGACCGATGCAAACTTTTCCTTCTGCCCCAGCTGTCGTTAATTTTCATGAAAGCTTTTTCGGTCCTACAGAGCAGTACGGTGTTTGGTTGTTGTTTGTATCTTATTTTCTATTCGCCTGTGTCACAGCTACGATAGCCTTGACTGGAGCAGGCGCTACTGCTTCCTTCACCATGGTCGTCAACCAACGATCTTTACTCCGATGGAATGTGGCTCAAATCTGGGCCCGAGTTCAATGCCAAATTCGTCCGAAATTGAGTTTCGTGACGGTATTAACGAAACTCAAATAACATTACAACACGCAGCAAATAATGTGTCTGTGGTGGTGACGGCCAACTGTGAATAGCGGGCGGTAGGCAAGATGCTGTGACGAACAACACGGGTCTGCTTATTCAATTATCCACCCGGATCATGTGCACTGATGTTGCGCGGAATGATTTCAACACAATCGGAGCCGGGGAGAAAAAAACCGGTTGATATTGACATGCGGTCAAAGAGTTACTAGCAAAGTTGGACGCGAGCGAATCTGTTTTGTGATTATTTTGTCGGCATTTGTTTTCCGCACATACGGCAGGGACAACGGAAGAACAAATCATCCCGACCACAGTTGGCATCGTCACACAGGCTGAAGTCTTACGGAGAATTGTTTCTAGCTCGCTTGACGCACTTACATTTGTTTACCTTAACAATATGGTGCTCAGTGGCTGGGTGAACCGATGAGCATCCACTGGGAATGGTACCACATTTTCCAGGTTCACCGAAACAGACGACCCGGCATCCACTAGTTCGCTCTGTGTGTGCTCATATTATGGCCAATGTTATGAGCATAATTGAATTATGCCGAGAGTTTTAGGCTGTGTTCTGAAGGGATTATGACGTAATTGTGAATTCATTAGCTCATCCGGCTGCCACGTGTCGGAGGTGTTTGCCCGTAGCGACGTGAGCATGCTTTGTCATTCGCATAAAAGATTCCGCCAAACTTTGTACTATGCTGCCGAGTTGGTGATGCGGCCACGAGCCACCAGGCATGGTTCACACTTAATGGGAGAGCTTTGCTCAGGCTTACGTGGTTTAATTCGGGCGTTCGGGATTCAAACCGCACCGTTCGAAGCAGGTTATATGTAGTGGGGCAACTCACACTCTACTGTGCGCAAGTTTTACGTAGAAAACTTTACACGTCGAAGCATTTACAACTTGTTTGATTAGTAGTAAAGTAATCGTACAGATTGTTCAATAGATAGCGCTGCTGGGTGATCACACTATTATGGTTGCATCTGTTCACACCATCAACTTAAAGTGCAGTCCACAATGCTCGGACAGACTATCCAAAACGATTTAACTTTTTTTTGAGAAATATTTTTATGTGAAACAGTCTTGACAAGCTATTGATCAGATGCGTCATTGTCAACCATCCAATTTTTTATTTAAAAAGATATAAAATCTTTCAACTTATAGAGGAGAGTTGAATTCGTCATTCAAACAATACGCTGCATTCGTCACCGGAACATTAAGAAAACATTATCCTGCTTCCATAATCACCAAATATTTAAAAATAAGTGAATAATTTCACCACAAAGCCCATAAACCAAGCATTTAATGAAATTTAGTATCTTTGATTTTCTCAGAAAATGTTAAACTTTCATCAAACAACGCATTGGTTTGGCTTAGAATTTGTCTTCCTCCCCAGAGACAGGCGGTGGTTGGAAATGAAATAAAAACTTCCCAGCCGAACACCGAACGAATGCAGGAAAAGAAATCCCTTAGAGGGAAGCTTTTCAGTTGTTGTGTTTTTTTGTCTGGCTAGCCCTTATCCGGCGCTGCTCAGTATTCTCGTTCCATCACACCCAATACAAAATGGAGCAGTTCGTCAACATTTCGGGCGTTAAACTGTTTCTTTCATTCCATCAACCACCCGACGGTGGATCAAGTTTCTTCTACTACTGCTACCGTTCCGTGAAAGGTTTCTGGCGAATATTCTTTTGGGCCATTTTTTAGCATTTAACAACTTTTACCTCAGCCCGCATAGCTTCTGACAGTCGGTAATTTATTTTGCAAACTCACAGTCTCCAGGGACCGATGGGTATAGTTTGTGTTCGTGCGAGCGTATATTTACCACCATCAGGATCATGGGCGATCGATGTGAAGGAAAGGGGAATGGGAATGGGACGCGTACGGACGGAATCCCTTGCCATGGATGGTACTCCATTCCATTCTCGGCAGGAAACTTTTCGCTCTCCTGAATGCTACCTAACCACGAGAATGTTTCGTGCCTCAAATATAGGATTTCCGTTTTTTTTTACTTCTCGTCGCAACTTCCCGCCACTGTGCTTACGGGGAGGGAAATTCAATTATTAACATTCGAAGGATTTACTCGCCAAACCACCTTCCAACCAACAATGGCATTCGAAACGCGTCCAAATCACGATGTATTCATTTCTTTTCGCCAACGCCAACTGCGTGCCATCATTTTGAGCCATTCCAGTTCCGCGCCAAGAATGGGAGTTGGTGAGTGGTCAGCGGTCATATTGTCATGCCCTGTGTCCTCTCTGCGTTCGGTCGCAGCATCGTGTTCGGCTGGCTGGCACCCTCACTCAAGGTTCTTGTGGCAGCATCTCACTGTATCGATGTGACCCAACACGGACACCGACGCGTTTGTTATTCGAGTGGAAAAAATATGTTTCGGGCATCATATTTTAAACTACGGCTGACCTGCTGCACTGCTGGCTGACATATGCTGTGCTCGTTCGGCTCGTTTGCGACATTTTTGACGTGCCTTTTCAGTGAATAAATTTGTTTATCATTTGGTGTTCGTGTCCAGCGAACGGTGAAGCGACCGAGGGTGAAGTTTGCACAAAAAAGGAATAGGAAGCAATTGGAAGAAACAATAAGTCTCACTTGAATTGGAACTATTTAAGCTTGTTTAGCTTAAAGGTTTTCCAAATATTGGAGATTTATGTTTTGCACGCTTATTAATTTTTCATTGCTTGGCATCAACTCAAAATATTGATTAACATCGTGCTGGCAAGGGGGTTTTCGATCTTTATTCTGTGAACAGTCAAAACAAATTGAAAAACAATCACAAACAATTCTAAGAACGAAGACTGAGCTTGAGATTATCGATTATAGCGACAAACTTCGTTAACCAGATACAAGACATGGTGCTCCGGTTATACGGAAGGCCCATACTGTGTCTAGGTCCTTCCAACAGCAACAAAAAAAGCGTTAACCAAACTGTTTATGTTTCATTTTTCCACCCCAATACGCCCAATGAGTGTGCCGTGACCACTCGCTGCCCCGGTATGCAGATTTGCTGTCAAATGCTGTGATGTTAGGCAGAAACAAAACAGTGTGCCGCCGCACAAGTTTCCGGTCACCCAAAATGTGTTTCGGAAGTTCGGTTGCTAAAACATGTCACCGGGCATTTGGGAGAAACCGGGTGATACAAAATTTGTGCTGACGCAAATCAGAACTGTTACATCCGCCTTATCGGTGGTGAAAATGTATGAAATTCGTGTTTTAAAAATAAACACTGGATTGACGTGTCGGACGTATGATAGTGTAATGGAATCGTACATTCCGGGAGCTAGTCTTGGCTGGCTGTTGTGGGAATACTTACATGTAATCTGCCATGGATGTAGGATATCGTCCGTCCGGCCACAGCATGTAGCATACGGTTCGCGTTTTGCCATTATTATATCTTATGATAAAACAAATAAATATGAAAGAAGAGAAAATGGATATTAAAATATTAGAGAAGTTTTATTGTGAAGTAAATTCATGAAGAGTTGAATAACATGTCTCGCCCAACTCATAAACTTTACGCTTATGAAATCAGGATATCCCGTAGAACAAGGACGTTTTTGCAGAATTTATTTGTTTCGTCCAGAGACTTTTTGGCGATATCTTCCAAATTGCTGGTGTCGTTCTCAGATTTGTTAACGAGTTAACGTATTATATAATTCTTCCCAGGATTTTTTGAAGGGTTTCCAGTTATTTTTATTTTTTCCACAGCTTTATTTATCGCTTCCCAACTATTGTTGAATTTGTTTTAATAAGTTTTTATTAGTTTTCTTTTCTTAGTATCAAATACAAACTTCTGAAGGAAAAGAAAAGTTATGCCATGGTGAGTTTAAAGGAGAAGAATTGTTTTTTAATTATTTAGAAATATTTTTTCCACCTCTTCTTCAATTTCTTGAAAAATACTTTGTTAAAATCAATAACATTTGTAAAATTACAAAAAAAAAACTGTGAAAAGAATACAATAATATGTAAGGACCGCCTAAAACCATGAGAAAGCATTAAAATTTTAGGGATTTTCTTTTAGCGTCTTGTTTTCATGGTGAAATTCATTTGGTATTAGATCATTCATTAAATTTTTCATACTGTTGCATTATCCCTTCATCATCTTATTAAATATAGCATCATTAAAAGAAGTTTAAACGTTCAAAATTTACAACAATACAGAAAGGTTTTTGCATAAATTTATATATTCATAGAGTGTTGATATATTGTTCTTGAGCAAAACCAGATTTATCGATATCGAAAGGCTTAAGGAAAATCACAATTAAACTACAATTAAATTGCACAACCGAAACTAATTCATGGCGGCACTTTCGTTTGTGCTGCGCTAGCTTTGTATAATTTAATTCAACTTCAGCATAGCAAACTATCGAGTTTCATCTCTGCAGCTAGCATCGAACTGTGTCCTTTTCAATTTGATTTGATCCCTTGCCGGTTACTCGGTGCAGCCCTTTATCTTTTCACTCGCTCTCTCTTTCTCTCTCTCTCTCTTCTCTCTCTCTCTCTCTATCACTCGTTTTATGTGGCTGTCTGCTCCACACCTTGCTCGTTAAAACTTACCGCTTCGTCATCACAGTCGAGTACATCAGGCACGGTGCCGCCAGGACACAGCTCAACGCCCAGATGATTAAAAGAAAGATCCGGGCCTTCTTCCTTGACGTCCGGTGACGCAACGGATGCACTATCGCAATATACCTTAGATTGAGTAGGATGCAAAGCAAGCAGGATGTAGTCGATGGAGAAGAAGGAGGAGAAGGGTAAGGGGGATTTAGAAACGGAGCGGCAGAGGGTGGACGAAAAAAAGATAAGAAGAAAAGAGCCATGAGATGGGATAACATTGTGCCAAGCCGGAATGCGATTCTTTGAAGACATCTGCCAACCTTCGTCCCACGGTTGCATGGTTTAGCATTACGCAACGCTGGCAAGGCGTTGACTGGCGATCCCGTTTCCGGCATCCCATTTATAATCGAAAACAGAGTTTAGTGATGGTGGTGGCATTCCAGAGAGGGAGCGCGACGAGAAAGTGACGTCAAGTTGCAGGTTCACTGAAATGCACGGCGGCTCATTTTACCCGTTTATGTTTAGTTGTTGGTTTTTTATTTCCCCGGATGCGTTATCCGAGGAATCGTTCGATGGTGCATCGAATTTCATGTGTTTCGTTTTTTGTTTTTCATACAGCGAATGCAATTACCGCTGTGTTTGCGTGTGCTACACGGAAAACTGATCGCTAAGTTAATTATCCCTGTTTGAAGTATTGGTTTCTAAATATATATTCTAACCTCCAACAAACGTAGCCCAATCACGGCACCCGACTAATTGATAGGTCGTTGTTCTTCGAACCCCAATAAAGCTATTTGCGTGCAATGTTTATAATGGGTTAATCAATATCACTTTTCAATGGGGGCGAAGGGAACATTTCATATCGTGTGACATTTTCCCGCCCTAAGGTAGGTACTGTAATCGATGGCACGTGTTCGAGATGCATTGTTCAATAACACTCATGCCGCATTAGCTGGAATAACCGCTTCTTTCCTTCATAGAATTTGACTTCCTGTCAAGACGTATTGCGATCCGAAAAAGAGAGGTAAAGAAAAAAAAACACTCACACGCACACTCGTCCCACACTTTGCCAATCCGCGGATATCTTTAAAAATAATCCACACAGCACACCTACGCTAATGAAATTCGATTAAACGTGCACACGCTAGACAGTCATGTTTAATGTTCACGGTTCCCGGTAAGGTTCGAATATTCGAACACTTCAACCATCGTTAGCGATAAAGTACACTACAAGCACACGCACTCACGCCAACATTATTCACACACACACTCACACACATGGAGAGACAGCCGGGCACATAAATTTCACGGTCGTGCAATTGTGCGAAATTCCAACCCCGACAAATACCTTTTGCTTTCATTGCTTTCGATCGGTGTGTTATCGGGAGAAATTTTGCTGCGACATGCTTCTTCGCTGCGTCAAGTGTGTGTGTGAGTGTGTGGTGGGAACATTATGGGCTTGATAAAATCGTCACTGTTCCTTCGCTGATAAAAATAAGAGTCAAAAATACCTCTTCGCTGGTAGAGACGCATTATTGTTCCGTATTTTTTGGGACTAACCGCAACAAGCGCGATAGCGGCGCGTCAGTCCAGATATATTTGGACTGTTTGGCTGTACGGTTTACGTGCCTCAAGTCTAGGGCAGTGGTCGGTAACCTTTTTTTTATGGCCAATTTGCGTATTTAATTCGTTTAGAAGACTAATATAGTTGGAAAGAGAAACGGGTATAATCTCGAAAATTTAGAGTTAGAGGATATTATATTTAAGGAAATTAAAAAATTCATTTGGTCTGTTGTTGATCTTTAAGCTTAAAGAAACTAAGCTCAAAATACCTTTATATTTTTCACATTTTTTACTGTTCTTTAGTTCAATGAACATGCAAAAGTAAATTAGAGTCTCACATTTCGCTCCGAAGTTCTGCGAGGACTGGTACTTGAGGTTGGAAATTGTATGTGATAATCTGCTGATTAGACAGAATATTGTGAGGCTCTCAACGGAACTTTGTCGACCACTGCGCACTAGTCTAGCGAGATGTGTATGTTGCAAACCGTGAAACTCCGGAACACACGGAACCAATCCAACAGACTTCGTTTGTTTTACGGCGCTTGTTTACATACGTCCCATCCGGTGGGTGAGAGCGATGCGTGAGATGCCTCACGCAAACCATGACCTATGCAGTACGCTTGGATAACATTCACAGTCTGTTGTGGTTGTGGCGCTTGACCGCAGAGAGCGCGATGTTAATGAACTTCTACCGTTTGTTCCGTAGCTGGCCGCCATTGTCGATAAGACGTTCATTTGCAACCGTCAGGAAAAGTTATCACAGATTTTGAGGTTCTTCCACATCACGCAATTCGTGCGTATCATTGACCTTCCGATGCGTAATGCCGCTGGGTGGTATAAAAGAATGCATGCCCGTAGCTACTGTCGGCATACTGTGCGAAAAGTTGACGCGTTTCGGTCGGACGTTAAGCTCCAGTTGTAACGTATCCTTGGCTGTCGTCCTTGGGGCTAGTTTGTGAGACGCAGGTCGCGCGCGTGTGAGAGTGTCTGTGAGCAAGAAAGTGTCAACAGGATGGTGTTCGATAAGAAGCATTTGTTGCTGCTGCTGGATCGGCCCCGGGAACCGGTGTTCATGGGCAAAGGTCGCGTAGTGTTCGACGTGCCGGACAACTATCTTACCGATCGGTATCGACCCATCGGGCCCGAAATCCAGAACCGGTTTGGCGAGAACGCGGAGGAGCGCATCCCGGTCCGCAGCATTGCCCTGCCCGATCTGCGCATTCCGATGTCGCTCGGGCGGCAGGAACAGTTTTCGCTCTTTATTCCACGCCATCGAAAAATTGCCGCACGCTTGATTGACATTTTCATGGGTAAGCATGGGCATAATAGTGGAAAAGGGAAGGTCATTGGTACAGCGTATCGCTTTCTCCCGCAACATACCGTCGTCCGGAGTTCCCGAACGGGAATGCCATACACCATACAGCGACCTTGAAGTGAACGCTCATCCACCAATCAAGGGCAGGGATAAAAAATTAAGATAAATTGCCTTCCTGTTGTAACGCTACCATGCACGGACATCACCATCGCGCACCACATTCTGCTGTCAGCCGTGTCATGCTGGTTTCAAGAGTACACGTTAAATTGCTACCCAGGATGCCATTCCACGGCCACGTGTGTCCGTTCGGTCGCAATTATTGTTGGGACGAAAACGGGATGCTCGAATGTGGTTGGTTATTTCGAGCAGTGTGTTAAAATTGAATACTCAGAGTATGATTGCAAAACGTCCAGGAAGTCATGGTGATGTGGCTAATTCATGCATTAGATTGAGTGAATGATTGCCAACGTTGGAGGAAGAAGCTATTGATATTTTATATTTTCAATGTTACTCAACAACAAATTACAGCCAAAATTTGAACACAGAATCACATTTTCGGTTTCCCAGAACGTTTCGCATTAGTCAATGGCAGTGCATTATACACCATACATGGCCTTAACATTGCTAGGAACCGAATATTCTCGGAAAGCAGAATAGCTTCCTTTTTCATTACTGACGTTTCGTTGAGCAGACATCGAGCAATCGTTTGATCTTCGAATAGTTTCCCAAAACGGCATGTTTAATCTGCCTTTAATGAATTGCTTTAACAAAGATTGTTAATGTGAAGCGTGAGCTTTGGGTAAAATCATCATTTGCATCCATTCAGTCACTAGTTCAAGTTCAAATGCGAAAGCGGTGAGCATAAACGAACAAATATCAATCCAGAGACAAATGATGCAGCTGCTATCCTACGCTTTCCAGTGGTTCCCGGCAACAAGCAATTGATTTCCTTCTTCGACGCTTTCGATCAATGTGTTGCTTGCTGCCTTGACGGCTTTTCATTTGGCCTCGAATTTCCCGCACATTGATTGGAATGCCCAGCCGTAGAACATGGGAAGCATGGGTTCCTCCGGACACCCCCCAGTGGTTTCAGCTTCCGTTCGAAGAGTGACAGAGTCTCATTGAAAGGTGCCGGAAAGAAGCGATAATGTATGCAAACCACGATACGCTTCCCATTTTCGTTTTGAAGCCCTTCGTGACGTAGCCCACAATCAGTTGTTCGGTTCCGTTCTGCTAGCGTTCATTATTCACAGCACAACCGATTCACAGCAGACCGGGGCCGTGTGGTCGACATTAGCGCAAACGGGCGTACGATACCGAATGGTGCCAGGACAATAAATAGCAATCGGACTAATCAAACGTCTTACCGGTATTGAAATAGGTTTCCACTCGATTGCTATCGGGTTGTGCCAACAATAAAGAGCATCGTCACTTTCGTACTTCCTTCTTAAACTTCTTGAGAAGTTTAGGTATGCTTATTAGATCCTGATACGTACCGTCTCGCAAACACTATATCCCAAACGGGCAGACAAAATGAAACTGTCAGTCAAATCGGCTGAAAGTGTTCAACGTACGGCACACGGGCACACACATACACACAGACGCACCCGTACATAGTCCTGGCTGAGAAGGTTTCAACATCAAAGCTCTGCATAACAGGAGCGAACCAGCCGTCTGGTGGAAAAAGCTTTTCCGCGCGCACAGAACTCCACGTGTTTACGGGGTCGCTTGATATGAAAAAAAAAAATTGATAGATACAGGCAGCGCTTTAGCGATAAGAGGCTCTCGGAGTTAAAAGAGAATGATTATTTAATGCTTTCTGGAAAGGTGAGGAGAGTGGCTTGTTGGTGTGTGCTTGTTGAAGCATATGTTAAACAGATTTATTTGATACGTAATATGAACGGAATGTTTAATTACGAGTGTAGATTCCAAAGGGAATGATTATATATGATAAGACGGGGAAAGACTTGGTGTTGGATAAATTGAAAAAAAATCTTTACATTCGTATAGCGATTGCATCAGAATATGATGGAACGGTTTGCTTTCTAAAGCACTGGAAACACTCCAAAACCTACATGTGCTTTGCGTACACATTTGATATGATTCCAGCACCCTGTTGAGTGATAAATGTGGGGACTCGAGCGGCACCTTTTTTTCTTCTAGACGTCGTATCCCTTGACACGATCCGTTTTAATCCTACGCAACGATTTGCTACGCTACGACGAAAAATCAATTACCGTAAAAGCTTCTCCGTGACAAAATTTGTTGATATTAATATTGCTGGAAAAATCACCGACCTTTCATCTGTGCTCATACTCTCGCACACGGGCATTTTCCGCTCACACGCACGCTTGTCTTGGTCCTTTGCGGAAACAGAAACATAAACGCTAAATCAAGACTTGGCCTAACTTTTTCACCCAACCCGTAGGACGCCCGCTGAAGGTCTGGAAATCAAATCTATCCTTCCTAGGAACGAAAACACTTTCCCTGCAAGCCAGGCCCGAGAGTGTGAGATATTGTTCAATTTTTGCACCTTCCGCGGACATCTTTCTTCGGTCCAAATCTAGTTAAAAGTTAACAAACTCGGCACGACAACCTTGGGTGAAGATATTCGGGTTGGGCTCAGCATAATGATGTTCCGTACGCTTTTGCCAGACTTTATATTGTGGCCCCCTTGCTTACTCGGGAAAACATTTGTCTTCGGAGGACTAATGTTTGCGAGCTGCAGTGAGATTTGTTTCCATTAGCTGTGCCGAAGTTCCGTGGGCGATGGGCCGTTGGGCAACGAGTTTGCACAGACAGTGGCAAGGTTAAAAATATTGACAAATGTTTGCCGTGCAATTTAAGCAATTATTTTTTATCAGGCCAAGCGATTTTCGAAGGTAGTTTCAGGAAGGGTGGAAGCGAGGTCACTGCCGTACCGGTACTTACATTGAATGTACGCAAGAATTAACGTTACGAATGAAGTTCCACGAATGCGTTTTACAGTGTACGGTAGAGGCTAGTTAATTTTCGTAAATCCCGGTTTGCTTGGCCTGTTCCTACCACAAACATTGTGCACAATTTCAAAAATGTATTCCTTCGGCACGCTTCCAGGAATGCGGAACGTGGAGGATTTGCAGAGCTGTGCCGTGTTTGCACGTGACCGTATCAATCCGTACCTGTTCAACTACGCGCTTTCGGTGGCGTTGCTACACCGCAAGGATACGCACGATCTCGATCTGCCCACCATCATCGAGGTGTTCCCGGACAAGTACGTCGATTCGAAGGTGTTTTCGCAGATCCGCGAAGAGGCCACGGTTGTACCGGAAGGGATGCGGATGCCGATCGTTATCCCGAAGGATTACACTGCGTCCGACCTGGACGAGGAGCATCGGCTGTGGTACTTCCGGGAGGATATTGGTGTCAATCTGCACCACTGGCACTGGCATTTGGTTTATCCGTTCGACGCTTCCAACCGTGCGATTGTGGACAAGGACCGTCGGGGCGAGCTGTTTTACTACATGCACCAGCAGCTGGTGGCACGGTACAACTTCGAGCGGTTCAGTAACCGATTGCAGCGTGTCAAGCGGCTGAACAACTTACGCGAACCGATTAGCGAGGGTTACTTTCCGAAGCTGGACTCGCTGGTGGCCAGCCGGGCTTGGCCGGGGCGTGTCGATTCCAGCGTGCTGAAGGATCTAAACCGTGAAGCGGACCAGATAAAGCAAGATGTTGCCGATCTGGAGCGCTGGATTGATCGCATCTACGAAGCAATTCATCAGGGCTTTGTCGTCGATGTGAGTTTACGCATTACTGCGCCCCCCCCCCCCCCCCCCCCCACGGTTGGCTAACGTGTGTGCGTAACTGGTTTTGTACTTTACTAGGAATCAGGAAATCGCATCCCACTGGACGAGCAGAAGGGAATCGACCATCTCGGTAACATCATCGAGTCGTCCATCCTGTCCCCAAACAGACAGCTGTACGGCGATATGCACAACATGGGACACGTCTTCATCTCGTACGCTCACGACCCGGACCATCGGCATCTCGAGTCGTTCGGCGTGATGGGCGATGTGGCGACGGCCATGCGTGATCCGGTGTTTTACCGTTGGCACTCGTACATCGACGATATCTTCCAGGAGCACAAGAACAAGCTGCCACCGTACACCCGTTCGCAGCTCACGTTCGACGGGATCTCCATCACCGATATTACGGTGCAGCCCGAGGACGGTCAGCAGAACACGTTCCAGACGTTCTGGCAGCAGTCGGACGTGGATCTGTCACGTGGCATGGACTTTGTGCCGAGGGGGAATGTCTTTGCAAGGTACGTAGTACGTGTTGCGCGACGGGAAGAGGATGCCGAACTTGGCACTCAACAGTTTTCCAGCAGTGCAACTAATTAACGTTCTCTCGTGTGATGTAAAATTCTCGCACACTCACCGCGAGAAATGTATTGCGCCCGTTTGCCGGTGTGAAGGCGTATGTTGTTGCGGTACTGGGTCCTAATTGATTCCATGCAATTTGATTACTGCTAACGAGTTTCTAAGTGGATCAATGCTTACGGCAACCGGTCTGCGACACCGGTTCCAGTGAAAAACGCATAAACATAAGAGTTCGAGTTGACGTGCACAAGCATTACAAATGGCTGCGGCTCAAAAACACCGAATATTCATCATCAATCCATTTCTCACTAATCCCCGTTCTTGTACGCGTGGTATTTGCATGCTGGCACAACATGCTGCCACTGCTCTTTGCATCCTGACTTGTCGGGACCCGGATTGTCGGGTGTCATCAAATGGGTTTCATTTTTCACCTCCACCGTATACTGGTTGGTTGGATCGTGCCCACACATATGGTTGCCACGCACGCTTGTTGTTCGATTGAAATTTAATTGAATTAACATGACTTCCCGCTCGTTATGGTGTGATCGGTGTACGGGGACCGGTGGCATGAGGCCACTTGAAGCGCTTCCTGCCTTTTTCCCTACGTGCACCCGACCGACCACCCGACCGACCGACTGGGTTGGAAAAACTGTAATGCCAGGAGAATGTAAAACGAAAATTCCGGTACGCTCGAACACCCCGGGCCGGATGATGGATGTGCAATGAAGCGTGCCTGTCAGGTTCAGTAGTTTTCAACGGGAATAACATAACCTAGCGTACCATTTGCACAGCTCGCATGTTAAACGACCATTTAGCGTTCGCTGATCTGTTGCAGATGCACGGCTTATGCGCCGAATAACATATTTTTGCACTGGGCCCTTATACGCCCTGCTGTACGTGTTTCGTGTTTTGTGTACAGTAAAAAAGGTGAATCTGTTTTGCTCGAACGGGATCATGATGATGGAAATAGTTTACTGTGTAAATTCCGAAACACAATTTGTCTGATAATGGGTTCTGCTTTTCTAAATAATGCTTTAAGTGCAAATACTGGTTGAAGTGCCCGTGAAATACGTTTGTGGGAATCAAACAAGTTTTTTGACTGTTTCCAATTAAAATGTTACACATTTTTAAAGTACTTAAGTATAATTACCTAATGAGTTGTGATGAACGCATGTTTATGCTGAACTCTTCAATTTTTACCCATCGTCTGGCAATCGTTACGCAAAACAAATTTGCTTACCAAGCACACTGTTTACGATGTTGCATGATTACGCCCAATTTCACCGAAATACCACTGGATGCAAGTGAAAGCTCACTTTGACCCAACTCTTAAACGCACAATGAATAGTTTTTCCACGCACCGTAATGGTGCTTCATTTCACTGTTTTTTGGGAAAATGAGTGTTTCGGCCGCCAGATACGCTTACCTTCTACGTATAATGGTTACGCTTGTAGAAAAACTTGTACGTCTTCGAGCCTCTCCGGCGCTCGAGAAACAATGCAAAAGGAGCTAATGAAAAAACGGCCCAAAAATCACCCCAAATGGATCTCTTACGCGTAGGTACGTGGATGAAAATTAAGTTGGCGAAAGTAATTTAGCTAGGGGAAGTCGGAGCGCATCGCAGGCCGTGGATGGGAAAAAAGTTTGTTCGTTTTAATTACCGTTTTTCGAGCACACATTCGAGAGCAGTGCGATACGAATGTGCGACCCAGCAACGCTCCCGAGCGAACGTGTACGCTTTGTGCGACAAATAGTCTTGGCGCAGCTACTTTCTAAACTAGCAATCTACGTTCGCCGGGAGAAAACATTGGCAACCTACCCTCGTGATGTGATACATTGTTTTTATACTTACAAGTAAGATTTGTGGAGTCCACTTGTAGGAGTTCTATCTCGTGATTAAGTCACTTACATTTGGGAAGCGTAATTAAGAATTGACCCACTTTTTGCCTTTTACATGACAAATGGTGACATTTTGGCAACGGTTCACTTACTCACTTACAAAACTTTTCCGTCAAAGGTTCACCCATCTGCAGCATTCGCCGTTCGTGACGACAATCATGATCGAGAATGATTCGGACGCCCAACGCATGGCATTTGTGCGCGTTTTTCTCGCACCGAAAAATGATGAACGTGGCACACCGATGGTTTTCCGCGACCAGCGACTGTTTATGATCGAGTTGGACAAGTTCCTGGTAGCACGTAAGTATACGCCGGTGTTGCGCCGTTCGCTTGGGTTTTTATGTTTGTTTTTTTTTTGGTTCCATTTTTCCTAAGTGCGTCCCGGCTCGAACCGTATCCGCCGTCGGTCGAGAGAGTCCACCGTAACTATACCGTTCGAGCGCACGTTCCGCAACCTGGATCAAAACCGACCCGAACCGGATACGCCCCAGGAGGCTGAGTTTAACTTTTGCGGTTGCGGTTGGCCGGCCCATATGCTCATACCGAAGGGACTGCCCGAAGGTTTGCCGGCCGATCTGTTCATCATGGTGTCAAACTACGAGGAGGATCGTGTAGTGCAGGATCTGGTCGGTACGTGCAACGATGCTGCCTCGTACTGTGGTGTGCGGGATCGACTTTACCCGGATCGGAAGGCTATGGGGTATCCGTTCGATAGGGCTGCACGCAGCGGTGTGGACAGTTTGGTCAACTTCCTCACGCCCAACATGGCCGTACAGTCCATTACGGTGGTGCATAACGATCGTACCGTAAATAGAACCGGTTAGACGCTTATCCGTCTATATGCTGGCAGGGAGCCATATATAGCAGCTCCAAGAATGAGTTCAAAAAAGTTTTTTTTCTCTCGCTCTCACCATTTTTTCCTAGCAGTTGTTTTCAATTTTAATTATCTTGTGACCAGAGCAAACACACGTTGCAAAACAAGCGAAACGAAAATTAAAATACTTTTTATGATTGTACAGCAATAAAGTTATTATTTGCTACAATATTGTCATACTGCCCAAGTTTAGAACGCATAGCATTGCCTCAGCCTTTTGATCCACTTAGTGAAAGAGCACTCGTTTCGATTTATTAAAAAAATAAACCAACTTAACATTGCACTCAAAATATATTAAAGTTTATAATCATGTGCATTTTTTTATACTATCGTCGATATGAATATAATCTATTTCATTTTCATTGCTTATGTCCATGCACGGGTTTGTTTATTTTCTACTTTATAAAGAATGCTCAAATGCATATTTCACTACCAGGCATCATACATCAAAAGCAAATGAAATTTCATAACTATGATCTCATTTTTCATTCCGTTTGTATTTAAATAATTTATAGAAACATGCTGCAGCATGTTCGTTCAACAACCCGACATGTATTGGATGCCACCCGTCTAAACATCTAAAGCTGAAAGCCTTTTAATGCATCAAAGTACATTTATATAAAATTTATTTATTTGCCAGTGTGATTTCACTGTGATTTCAGTGTGATAGTGCTAATGACGATGATGGTGATGATGCACGTCACATAGTAAAGCCTTGCTACGCAATATATTTGGGACTTTCGTTTAGCTTACATTGCAACGAGTGCGACGGCGGCCTACGGTGCGTATTTATTGTCAAAATGAACGATCGTATGATTGTGAGTGCTTTGGACATGTTAGTGATGAAGTAACTATTTCTGTAGCGAGTAACCGCATCAGAACGATTACATGTTGATTGCTAATTTGTAACACGAGCGCTCAAATCTGGCCCACCAGACAAAATCAAACGATCAACATCGTGACTGGCTCAATTGTCAGTAACGATAGAATTGAGTAACTTGTTTCGTATTTTTGCGAATATACTTGAACAACTACGCATCAATATTCATGATAACCACCAAACTGTGAGGTTAGGTTACACTTTGCGAACAAATCGTCACTAAGAGCAAGCGAAATCTATATGGTAATGGGATGCTTACAAATGCCACTCGCCCTAGCCGCACTCGCACAGAATCACGCACGCTTGGGAAGTGTTGCATAATCGTTTAGATTGCTTGTGAAGTCACACTACCCCTGCTTCTTTTCTCCCCTTCCCTGTAGCCCTGAACGTGAATGGCGTAACGTAACCGAAGACAGCTGTCACCGTGCGATAGCAATCCACCTAAAACATGCCGCTGCTTGGTGGCATTCGTTATTTACCGACACAAGACGATCGATTGCATTACGAAAATATCGCAATCGAGCCTCGTACGTGAATGTGTGCCACCGGTACCGTCAGATTTTTGTAAAAGTTTCGACTCCATGACGGCAATCCTTAACTTGGCGATTGGCATTTCGTGTATCTTCGTTGGCGTACAGTTGACATTTTATCCCATCCGAAATTTGTCTCAAGGATTGGGCTCGAATGCGATCCGGGCGTACGGTTTGTGAAACTTAATTTTCAACCAGAATCACAGAATCGGATGGTGAAAACTTTTGTTATTATATTACGAACATTCAATCATCATCGGAGCATGGCAATCAGTGCGAGTTTTGAAATTCAATCCCTTTTCCAACTTACGGCGTGCTAGAGATACGGGTTTGACTGAGAAGATTGCTCGGGATGCACCACTCGAAGGTTATTTCAACCGAATAGGTGTCATAACTTTTAAAATCTTGTTCACAGTGCCCGAAAAATGAAGCTCTGCTCAATCTGCACGACGACGCTGCTAAGGGAAAGTGTCAGTATACATAGTCAACAAATAAGAAGAGAAACTTAAAATATTACCCCACCCCTGAAGCAACTTACCGATCGAACGAGATTGCCACGAGCGTAAACACGGACGATGCGACAGACATGTTGGCCATGAAGTTGTTTATCGTGCAGTATACCGAACCAAACGGCCAATCGGAGTTGAGCATGAAGATAAAGTTAAACGAGCAGTTCAGCGAGGACATCAGCAGGTCGGCCACGCTCAAGTTCAGCAGGAAGTAGTTTGTTACGGTGCGCATACGACGATGGGCTGTGAAAAGGAGATACAGACAGATGAACGTTCAATTAATTTCACTCCTGCTTTTCACCACTGCAAAAAGTCAGACGGGGCCCCGTTTTGGGGAACTTCAATAAACGAAATGCAGATTACATGATGCCATTGTTACCCACGCAGCATCCATTAATTAGCTTCAGGCCCATCCGGTCGCCCCTGATGATGCACTTGTACGAAGAGCCTTACTTTGTACGGTGAATATTTCTCGAAATCCATTAAACCGTAAAAGAGTGCAAGTGTATGAAGGGCTTTTATAGCGCAGTGCCGTATGTGGATGGGAGAGCAAAGAATATGTTTTTTTTTGTATTATTGTTAAACCTTTCCTGTCTGCACTCAAACGACCTTTACGGCCCGTATGGATGAGCACTCGCAACTGCCATCCTATTTTTCCCCTTTTTGTTACTTGAGAGTTGAAATTCAGTGTACGTTCGAAAAAAAAAAATTGGAACATTCACTCAAAAAAACATGAATTACAATAGTGCTATATAGCTTCGCTGGAATGGCTGCATGAAAAGTGTACATTTTTCTTGGAACACAGACTCGCTGCCACTGTTATTCTAAAGCAAAGAATACGCATACAGCAAACTGAAGTGCTGCATGATGATGGTACGTGCTACATGTGAACGTTAATAAATTTAACAAAAACATCCACCCAAAGGGCCAGCAAGATACGCCGCTTACGGTTTAGGTTATGCAAACTGGAAGCAACTGTACATATTGCTGGAGTCGGGAGAATGCGAAACTCAGCAGCTATTGTAGCAAAAGTTTATTATTGTTGAAAAACTGCGACTATTAGGTAGAAGCCTGTTTGCACGCATTAAAACTGAATGTAAAAATTGCTCTCATAACAAAACTCATAAACCTGTTCGTGCAGCCCGTAGCAAGGAACATTAAACGTAAAATTCCAAAAGGAAGTTCATTAGAAGAGTTAAAACAATTTTGCACATCAAAGCAAATTTGTCCCATCAAGCACGATTGCTCACATACACGTTTTTCTACAGTTACTTGTATGTTATCATGATCCGATTATTTTTATGGAAAAGTAGCTAATTTCCTAGTTACTAGTAAGCCAGTACTTGTAAGTTAGTAAGGTTCTATGAAAGTCGCTTAAGGAATAGTTTGACATGTTTAAGTTAGTGTAGCTTTTATAATCTAATTGTGATTAGAATCTTCTATCGGATTTTCGATCATTTGTACTTTTCCCCGATACACAGCGCTATGAAAAATTCAGAAACTATTTTTAGTCAAAAATGGTTCGATACTTGGCTTTCCCATTACACTGCTTGCATATAAGTCAAGTACTGGGCGCCTCCATATTCAAGAAAGCATTATAACCGATGATTAAAGCAAATCATGCAATCAAAACATTATATGTTTTCTTGAATATGGATTTATTTAAATGTTTCCGATTTTTTTATATTTTATTTAATATAAAGGATTTTATTTAAATGTTTTCGAGTGAAAAAATGCAGCTTTCACAAACTCGAAGTTATAGGCATCCTCATCCCCTCCCTTTTTAACCATAGTACCTAAGTTAAAAGTTTATTTTTCCGGGAATCGACAAAAAACCATGATCTTCAAATCAAATTTTTTAGACAAACAACTTTTCGCTCCGTTTGTCCTGAGGATACCAACATGCAGGGAAAGTATCTGAATTGAGAAAAGAGAAACGCACACAAAAAATGCGTACCAAAAATCTAGCTAACGAGGTGAAAGTCCATGCTCGCTGTCTGCTAGACGATATACCTTTAGTATATACCTGTGGGCCTTGACGGGTATTTCCAAAAAGTTCGACATCGTTAACGGCCTTGCTGGTTGTCAATCAAATTTTGTCGTAGTGTGACTATGTTTTTTTGGTTTTGTTATCGTTTCATTTTGCTCGTTTTCTTTTCCAAGTTTGTTGACTTTTATCGTACACATAACTGTGCACTTTATTGTTGGACATTAAATTGACCACATACCATTTCATTGCATATATTTTATTGAAATTCTCGCACGCTTGCCCTGTAAAGCTAATTAATTTTACGTTGGTGCAGATCAATCATTAAATTTCAATTATTGTCACGTTTCTTTTGCTCTCGGTGTAACAATGCGTCGTTAATTGATTGGAATTGAGCATGATTTTTACGGATTTTTTTTCGTAATAAATGAAATCATGCTTGCCTTTTAGTATGGAGGTTTTTTTAAGCGTTGAGGTAGGGAGACAGTGAAACGATAACTTTAAATTGAAAAGGTCAACAAACCGTTCCATGTTGTTAGAATGAAGATTGATGATTCTCTTATCCTTCGTCAACTTTGTGGACCAATGTAGCTTTCCCTTGCCTAACGATGTATTAATCCGATTAATTTGCCAAAGAATGTTTCTAAACAAACACGAAGCAATTAAGACGTGACTAGTTCGCATCGGGGCTAATTGATTGAGTTAAGCTCAACTTTATAACATTAAAAGCTTTTACTAAATTTCTAATTTTCAACACAGTGCTGTTCCATGGCAAAGTGTTTCAAACTCAATCATTAAAATTATGTGGTGGTATCTTGTTTCACATTGATTCAAACTCCGTTGACCTTTAACTATTTTAATCAACATAATATGCAACGCAATATAAAATGTGGCTCTGCTAATAAACCTAACATCTAACGATGATGCTACCCTACCTAGCATGTTAATAATAGATTCACTTCGATTTTATCAGCCGGCAAAGGAATCCTGCTTTCTTCGCCTCTGCTTGCTGTCCTGCACGGTGTGTGAAAAGTTTTGCATCACCTTCCCATACACAGCAGGTTGACATGTACGCCGTGAAACTATGCAATATGATCGGTTATCTCACACTCGGTCCCTAGGCTTCCGATAGCGAAACCCTTTAGCAAAAACTTTGACAGACATCCTAACCTTGCGTTGGCGAGCCAAGATAAATACAGCCCACTCTCTAACCTTTGATGTTTGAAAACGCTGCGTTCCTTCACGCAAACAAACCGGTGGCAAACGATGATTATGTGTGTGCCAAATGTATGCTTACCCACTGCCATGATGCTGGCTAGAGCATAATTTGCTTTAAAATACCAGTTGAGCAAGATAGCTAGCGTTGACATGTGGCATGTGCGAGTGTGTCCAAGACAATTTTCTTCAACTTTAAGTCCAGCAAAACTAGACGCATTAAAGTTTTCGCAACATGGCTGAACTTAAACGAGCTATATTGGACTTTAATATAAGTATACGGGACGTACTGCTCACGACAGACCGCACAGAAAACCGTATGTAACGTTTGAATAATTACACGCCGCACTGCATTTTATGAGCGATAACACAAACGTCACAGATTTGACATTACAAAACGATTCAGTGCTGCATTAAGCAATGTTTTCGTACGCAGAGATAACATCCATTGCCGGTTTTTGCTTGCTGGCACGCTTGCCACTTGATAAGGGCATTAACAATGCATTTGCAATGTCACCGAGCAATTATGTATCGATTATATTCAATTTAGCAAATTATCAGCGATCTCGTGTTGACATTGCCTCCAAAACCAATTACCGACCCCAGCCCTCCTTCCCAGTCTCGCCAGTTCGGGTAACGGGAGATCGTACCGATAAAATAAATGATGACAATTTCACCCTGCCACCAAATCTGAAACTCGCGCCAACCGAACCAGACTCAGCTGACCCTAATTAGTGTGCTATGCAGTCAGTATCCTTTTGCTCGTGGCTTCCAGTAGCAGTGATCACTGTGTGTGAAGCGCAAACGGAAAACAATGGCGTTTCACGGAGCTGAGACATCATGGTTTAGCGGAAGCGTGTAATGACTGTGTGCCACTTGCAAAATTACATTTATCAGGAAGCTGATGAAATTATCTGCTTGAGATATGGATAACGGATGGACTGTCTCTTGAAGAGAGACAATATTGTGTGTTTTATGAGGCGATTACTGAATTCCTTTTCCAACATAAAACAAATTTATCGATAATCTGCGTCCTTCGAAATTAAACAATGGAATATAAACATGTTTTAATCTGTTTATTAAAAACAGGAAAACAAACGGAACGTATCCGGGAAAGTGACAATGAGGAGCAACTTTAATTGTGTCAGTCTTCTTGTTTGTCAAATCAATGTCACGATTAGCAGAACCGCGCTACCGCCTAGGCACGGTTGACCGGGCTGAAACATGTTAAATTTTAGCCGCGCAACAGCGCTAGACAACCTTGAAGGGGTGTGCCTCGCTAGATTGATGCTTTCTAATTACTTGCTTCATCCAAAAGCGCAAAAGCAAATTAATAGATCGGATAAATACCGACCGCCGAGCTGGCGCTGGAAATCCACTTACCAAGCACGATCCACAGGACGATACAGTTGCCGGTGATGGCCACGAGCAGCATCGCGCCAAACACTACGCCCCAGGCGGTCTTCAGCTGCCAGGGCAGCTCGTACGGGCTTTTGGTGGTCGGGAACAGGCATTCCGTGATGAACTCCCTGCGAACGAAAGAAACGCACAAACGCGTAAGCATCTTGTCGCACGCCCATCTTCAACTGATATGTGTGTATGTGTGTGTGAGTCGGTCGGTCCATGAGAGTGTGTATATTTGGAGAAAATTTACGATTACCAAAATAGATGCTCGTGTGGTAGAATTAATCATCACAAGCTGTACGTCGGACAAAGGATCGCTGACAGACGGAAGGCTTCAAGACACGGGAACGTATTCCATTGGCAACCACAACTAACAAGCCGACTATGCTGGGTGGGCCGAAGGTGTAGAAGCAATCCTTCTGCAACTTCCAGAACTAGCACGAAACACATTCCCATTTGATTTGATGGTTCGCTGTAGCCTTCCGGTCGAAATATCCTACCAAAACCCATTCACATCACGTCCGGACTTAACCGCAAAGACGACGATATTTCTGTCGCTCAATTAATTTCCGTTTAGTGCCTGACAGGGACAAAAACCGAACGCTACGGGAAGATATTGCCACGTGTTTCTACGACATTACGGCACGAGATTGAGTCGAGGCGGAAGTTTGGTGGGAACTTCCGATGCTACCACCATTCAATCTATGCATTGGTAGCGCATGTGGGTGTGTCTAAGCATGTGTGTGTGTAAGTGTGTTTGTGAGTGTATTTTGCTCTTGCACAAATCCGATGCCTGTGCTGGTTGAAGCACTACACAAAAACATGAACTCCCTATTCAGCGCCAGAAAACATGATAAAGCTATTTCGGGCGGAATGTATCGTGAGTCTCTCGTCACACTCACGCACGCAGGCCATTACTCTTATGGAATGACTTCAGACCGCGTTACACAACCGATGAATGTAAATAAATGGCAACCAACTATTGATTTGATTTAAAGCCAATAAAAGTTTAATTACTTCCCTTCGCAGCGCAACACACGATAGTGTGGTTTGACTTATTTTAATTGAATAGTTTTCTCGATGACTTATACTGCCGGCACGCGATTTGTAACGAGGTTTACGCTGCATCATCAAATACACTTTCCCTGGGCAAAGTTATCAAGGAAATGAACATCGATAAAATTATATTCATCGGATTAAGTGTATTGGTTAGGTGCACAAGCCTGGTAGTATGCAATGTTTTATCGTCTATGTTACCATTCATCTAAGGCAAATGGATTGGCGAAATGCTTGGGTGACTTCAAATTTGTTAAATTTGAATACGATCGCCGGATGAGCCACATTAGTTCTTGCTATTATTTTATGACTGTACAACCTCGATATGTCTTGCCATTCTGCTTTCCTTGATTGGATTTCACTCGGAGCCGAGCAGTCAGTCCAGGGATATTCTTAAGTGCCATACCATACCTGTTTAGATGTTTGCAACAGTATAGATTTCAACCTGGTGATAGAAATTTTATGTACGAGAATCAGTTCTATTTATTCTCCTCTTGCTGCAACTCGAGAGATACTGGCAAGCCATTTTTGGCTTTCTCGACATGATTTTATCGTAAGGGAACGATGTGCATGACGATTGTTACCAGTTCTTTAATCTCTTTAGCAAAAACGAGGCTTCTTTTTATACAAAAGAAACTGACAAGAGAATCAAAACCATTCTGAAACTCAGAAAATAATGAATGCTTTGTTTTGTGATAGGAATCAACAATAGTTGACGTTGATGCTTATCGAATGATGTACTATACTAGGCTTAGTTGTTTCATTTGAGTCGTTTTCAATTAATTTTTTGATTAAATTTTGCACTGAATTGTACTTCTGCTCTAGTTCTAAATGTCTAAGTTTTCATATGAAGAAGCTAAGCAAGGGTATTAGCAAAATATTTTTCCCGCGAAATCGGTAAGATAAAGGATACCAGCATGTGTGCTGTTCATGACATAAACCGGTGATGTCCGAACAATCAAGAAGTTACGTAGCCACGTTTGACTGTGTTATAATACATGTTATTACACATCCTTATAATATCAACCTACAGCACTAAATAAATTAAAACTTGTTTAATTTCTACAAACGCAAATGATCCGCACAAATACTCCAAAATACGTCACAAGTTTTCCTAGTTTTAATTATACAGAGGGGAACAGTTTTCCCGCAAGGCGTAAACTTTCGTTCCAAACAGCAGTGGGCTGGTGAACGAAAGCATTGCAAACACCGTCGCCAAATAAACTTTTTGAATAATGTATACACAAACACGTCGAACCAATCGAACAATTTTCCTTTAACTCACTTGAACTTCCGAACGGATACTGCCAACGCAAGAAGCGGTTGAAACGATGGCCCGGCGTACGGTTCTGATAGCTAATAGTCATCGGTTACGGAGTTCGGGCGATCCAGTATGCATCCCGCACTGCTAAAGGAAGCTTTCCAGGTTTTACCATTGATCTGCATATTGCATACATGTATGAACCGGCACAGTACGGCTTACTGCTGCTGCAACACATTCTCGGAAGGACTGCAACAGGGCTGGCTGACAATGGCAGCGCCTGGGGAGTGCTGTCATTGCGAACGGCATCATGCATACGCGGGCGTACATTTTCGGTTCGTACGTACGGACATGGCACGAACCGTTCTTTTTTTACATTTGGCTTTCCCACTTACGTTACGCTGGAAAGTCAAAACCTAAAAGCCTGCCCAGCGCAGCACCGAGAACCGTGAATTGCTCGTGGAAAATTGACAATAGGGTCACATTGAAATATCGCTTCGTGGAGCTGTCGATGGAAAGCGTTCCGTTCGTAACGCACCATCAACAATTGCAATATTATGGCATTGGTGTGGCGTAATGTACTTAGAGAACTAACTGTCACACACTGTCGAATGTGGGGTCTGGTGAATAGCATTTACGGTACCTCATCAATTATTCGGTCCATGCCGAGCGCACGTATGCTGCCCCAAGCCCGCACCGACATTTCTCCTAACACATTTTAATTTGAGCTATTCTTATTCGCAGTTGGGAAATTCCCCGGTGGCCAACGTATTGACGGTCCTTGGCTGTGGTGTATGGAAGGCGGTGGTTGAAAATGGAACTTTTCCATCTGATTGAGTGACTAAACTAAATGCTGTCGAGTGTTACCTTATCTTACATATTGTGTTCTTTGTTCTCAGGGGACTTTAGCACACTTGAAATGTTCACATATGATCTTACGATGCTTCGCTTTTTTCTCGTTTGTGCGATACCGTATGTGCTGTGGCTAAGAACATCACAAAAATTCATTTAACCGTTGGAACATTGATAAGCAAAAAGCAAAATTCGTACTTCCAGTTGGAAGTAGATAGAAATGACTTCAAAATAACATTTCTTGCTCATCAAAACAGCTCTGGCTCTTTGTTCTGGTGCAATTTTACACTTTGTTATATTTTGCACGACAGCAATGCTATAGGCAGCATATTTAGCATCTTGATAAACTGTATCCTGCAGCTCCAGTCGTCCCGCTCGTAAAGTTAATATTTCCGTGCCTCATCTTTCTTTTGACTGCAGAATTCCCGTTTTTTCCCCTCCCAAAGCACCACTTCATAAAATGCCCGGCTCATAACAACTCGCATGGGTTCATCACAATGCCTTAGTACCGAGACGAATGGTAACGAACTTGAACCTGTAAGAAACAAAAACAACCTCCTCCAACGAGTTGGTGATACTGTAATCCAAGCAGAAGTTAGAAGTGTTACAAACAAACGGTTCGTCTTTTGCTCGTGTTTATTCGTAAAGTTGACAGCCGTACAGAATCCTCCTCAGTCAATGTTTTACTGTCGGTTTCTGGTCTGGTTTTTTATTTGTCGGTTGAAATGTTAAGGGGCCCGAATGCATAATTTATCGGTTCGGGGACTGTTTATTTCTCTTTGGCATGCTGTCATTGCATCTTTTATCCTTCCGGAAAACTTGATCCGCCCGCGCAACGTATGCACCTGTCACTAGTCTTTTCCGCGTGTCAACTTTCCTTCACAAACAATACGTCGTTCTAGAGAAAACAAGGAATGTTGGTGGCAAATCAAAAATGAAAATGTTGACCATGTTGGTAGCATCAACACATTGTTTTAACCTTCGGTTGCTGTCACTGACAGAGAAGGATTAGTGAAGAAAGGGTTCTGCTGGACGTGTGTTAAAAAATTACCGCATAGCAAAAAAACGCTTCATGTCCCAGTAAGCAAGCATTTGAAAAACAGGCAATCGAGAAAAAAAAATATAACAAAATCACCAGGAGCTACACCCAGTTAACCGCAAAGTCTTCCTCGTTTTCTGAACCTCGAAAGCCTGCCGTTTGAACGGCAAACAGTTGTCATGGTAAAATTAAACCCTACCATGATTTAAATTACGACAAAGCGTGCCTGCCCGAAACGTTGTTTGCTTAAGTGTGCAAAACGCAACACTACACCTGGCTTAACGCAACCGGGTTTCTGATTTTTCACAATTCCCATGAACTTCCGCCATCGTCGTTCTCCTGTTTGTGGTTTATCCAGTGCGCCCCGCAAGCATCGCGTGTAGGTGTGAGTTTAAACAATTTCCTTTCTTTGAAAATCAATTTGCCTCTGTCTTTCAACGACTCCTTATTATACATAAACTTTACGTGAATGGATTTCTAGCTGGCACGATGAACACATTATACCAAAAAACCGCACAAACCGTAGACACTCGCTGCTCGCAACCTTCGCAAGTTTGCATAATGTTTCTACCCAGCACAAACCCACATGAGCAAGCATTTCGTGCGCTTGTTCCATTGTTTAGATAATTTCCGATAAATTATTCAACAACTAACACAACCAGCTTTACCACGCGTCCCCTCAACACCGTGCTCTCGAGTCACCGGACGTCACCGGAGATAGTCGCTGCGATGCCTTCTTACCTTAGCGTTAGCAGGTCGGCTGACTTGGGCACGTACCCACGGCTTCTGGTAATCATTTCGCCCAACACGTCGAGCACTTCCGTCCGATTCAGTTCGCCGATCACGGTGGTATTGAAGTCGGTCGACCAGGGAAACCGCAGAACGGTCGCCTGGGTACAATTTATCAACAGCTCCAGCTCGACCGACTCGCTCATTTTGCGCAGCGTTTGGGGCGTGCTAGCGCTGTGCAACGGACGCTGGTCGAATAGGGAGGTTAACGGGGGTGCTTAACTTTCACACCTTTTTGCCAAGCTTCCGGGAAAACACTCACAACTTATCGCGCAGACACACCTTAACCTCAGCATCCTCGGCAACCCTGCTCGTCCGGTTCGATCGCACCGAACACCGAACGGGACATCTTGTCCGGTTTGCTGCGGTTAACGCTAGACGCAGCACAAAACATGGCACAAATCAGTTCCAGCAACACGTACAAAACACGGTTGTATCGTAATTTTTCTCTCCATTTACGGACGACACTGTCCGGTAGATTTCCGTTCTTTTTTGGACACTTTTTCTTTCTCTCGGTTTACATGGCGAACTGCTGACTGGATAAAACGGGGCCAGGATTCAACTTTTCAACATTCCGGTCACTGGTACACTGGCGCTCACTAAAATTTGGGGTCACTGGGTTGCTGAAATTGGAAACTGACATGCCACTCAGGGAAACTTTCGCTCCTGTTTCGCACTGCATCATCTCCGCTTAGATTTATTTCATTCACAACGTCACACACAAACAGACACGTACGACACACACACAGAAACTCTGAGGGTTAGGTTGATTGCACTTTTTCTCGTGAAAAATTGAAAAGATTCGCACTGGTTATTCGGTGTGACGTTGTGTTAGTTTCTTTTTGCGTTTGGACAAAAAGTTCATTCATTTGGAATACTCATTCAGTTTGGTTGAGTTTTGTCTGAACTGCTCTTACTGTCTGGGTATTTTTTTTGGTGCAAATTCATTTGAACAATAATTAGAAATAATTCAAAACGTAAAGAGCAGGAACAAGTAGTTTTTTTTCTTTTCATTCAGATTTGCTCTGTAGATGCCTGTTCTGAGAACTACACTCCACTTCGTAGCACACGTTCTACCATCCAAGCACAACTAATCGATGAGCATGCGGAGTGAAGTATTAAAGTTTTATTTCGGATTTTGTTGGATACAGCATCAAGCTGTTACAACGATTCAGATAATTTTCCCCAAAAATGTCTTTAATGGAAAAACACATTCGTTCTTCTATAAATGTTACGATGCAATGGCCATTGGAAAAACAAAAACAAACTTTCACGGAGATAGAAAATTTGTTTCATTGCACCACACGAGGACTTCAGTGGAATATTGCCTATTTTAAGCCATTTTGTAGGCAGATTGTACCTTTTATAACACTGTTTGGTAATGGTTGAAGGTATGGAGTTTTTGGGATTTTTTTTACTGGAGTTTTCGTAATGAAACTAGTGATAAAATAAGTAAAAAAAGTGAGAAAATAAGCAGAATTTGTACTGTTAGCATGACACTGAAGTTCTATACAAAAAGCTCAATTTCAACGCTTAGGAAAAACTGTAAACACACAATCTTTATCAAGCTTTTTACGAATTTCCATACGAGTTTCGTAAAATTCCATTCGAACGATTGGAAATGATTGATTTCATTCATTTCCTCATCCGATTATGAAACAATCTGTTTCAATAACGCATATCACTGGCCGCGTGAAGCTTTTCGTAGATTGAATCAATTAAAATCGCTCGATGCCTCATATTTACGAAGCTCTCTCCAGCGGGAATCGCTCGAAACGAAATGGAAACCCCTTTGCCACGCTTTATTGGCGCTGAGCGGTGATCGTTTTCCCGATCTCATACATCGGCTCTACCCTTTTTCCAGTCACTGAAGATGGGGCCAATTGTAAATAAATAAGACTCCGTTTAGCAAACCCATCCGCGCATTATACCTGGCCTTTGTCCCCGGCTATTTGCTTATTGCCTTGGCAGCATTCTGTTTGCAGTGCGACAGTTAAGTTATGGAACGAGCTTCAAACCCAATTTCCCAACCCCTTAAAGCAAACACTTTGCTCTGAGTGCCGTTTGATTTTTAAAGCGAGTGAAGTTTCTACCTTTTCCCCCATTATTCATTACATTACCATCCTAGAGTAGAGTGTAGAGTGTAGATGTGGAGTATAATTATCGGATCCAGGCATCGCATACGGACGCTAATTAGGAGTACGGAGCAAAGTGGCAAAATAAATTCTTGTCAAAATAAATATCTGTCGGGTACATCGCACCTTGCACGTAATCAATGCTTTAATTGGCCATTAACCTAGGCTGAGTGCGAGTGCTGATGGTGTGCCATGCGCACGGTCCAAATTTTTCCTCTACTCACACAGCTGCTAACCGGTTGAAAACAGAAAACCGCACCACTACAAACACGAACGAAGCAGCATCTGCAATGCTTCTGTTTTTTTCTCTTTTGTTGGGAATGTGTACCCCGAAAAGAATGCGCCGTACGTAACGCTGCTGTCATGCTGACGTTCTTCCAAGAAGTAATCCAATTAGGTAAGCTTCATGGTAAATTACGTATAGTATGTGTAACAACTTTAACAAACCCCACCTAGCTTTAGCCAAAAAAAAAAAATGAAAAGTTTAGCGTGAATAACTTCAGGGCGGTTGATGCAAAAGAAGACTTAACAATTTTTGTGGATACGCATTCAGATTTCAACGAAGGTTTCAGGATTGCAAAAACTTTTTCACTCGTAGCGGGGTATATGATACATTCACTGCAAAAAGTATTTTAATACGTTCTAGTTAAATTTATTTTGAACACACACAAATTCTCAATAGTTTTTGTATGATTTCAGTTGAATGCAATAAAAACAAATCATTCTAAACCACAGCGCAACCAGAAAAAGCTCAACTAAACCAGCTTAACAACTTTCGTCCCTGAATGTATGCACCCCGCGCACCGTTGCTCGCCAACACACACATACGCACGTAAATCTCGCATCGGTACGGAGAGCGGGCCATTATTATTTCCCACTAAACGCTGCATTAACGTTTGCCAAACAAACAAATTAAGTGATGTTTTACTGCCGTTACTTCCTAGCTGGATAGCACCCTGCCGCTCCATGGTCTTCTGCCATGTTAAACCGTTGGCGGTCTAACTTGCATGACAGCACACACTTTAACGGACTTTTTTGGTGTGCGTAATTGCTTCGAGAGATTCGTTGGGCAGCAAGGATACGCTCCGTGCCGTAAGTAACCGCAAAGCGGACCGATCATTTACTGTATCGCAGGCCTTGCTTTATGGACGCTTACGCCGTACGCCATTTATCGGGTAGGCCGAGCAGGAGCAACAACAAAAAACCCGCTCAGCGTTTAACCGTTGCCTTGCTGTTTGTTTACGAGCCCACGAATCAACCAGCCGATTTATTGCCTATTCGCACCAGTTTTTTGGGTTGACGCGCAAAAAGGGACAGGAGCCGGGCGGTGAAAAGCCTTTGCACATCGAATCAAGCTGTATGCTAATGGCATGCGGAGTAGGTTGGATGTATCACACACATGCACACCCGCGGGCAAACACACACACACATGGTAAGGATTTAAGCGTCGAACGAGCCCTGTTTAGGGAAACTCGTAAAATAAAGCAATCGATGATAGTAGACATAAAGCCATCGGGTATGATTTAGTTTGTTGATAAGGTTTTAACCCTCTGTGGGAAGGTACGTGCCGTGTATCGTTTGATTTAAGTCGTTGGGAAGCTTTCGATTAAGCGGAGGGGAGAAATTCTAGGGATGAGCGACCTATCGTGTTGGAAGTTCACTTACGATGGCATAAAACCAATTCAGGCAATACTATTGATCGGTTTTACCGATGGGTTTAGCTATCTACTGGTACAAATAGGATTTAACGAGAAATTTAGACAGGAAGTTCATTACGATAGAACGAATTATGAAGTTTAAAATTGAAGTGACATTTTAGTTGGTTAGACATTAATGTTACTTCTATGATATTTTTAAGCAATTTAATAAAAAAATTTAATCGATCACACATATGTATATGAAGATGTAATCTACAGCTGTTAATAAAAATGTTTAGTCAATTTTATAGCAACGCGGCTTACAGTGAGTTTTCGAATACAGAAACAAAAATGTGAAGCAGTAATTCCTCTACATATTTGTTCACATTCCATTGCCCAACTGTGGGTAAAGAAGACTTTAGCAGAGAAGTGACAACAAACAAGAAGGCTTTAATCTTAGAAGGCTGTTTACCTTTGCTTTTCGACTACATTACAAACTTTTAGTGGCAAGAAGAAAGCGAGAAGAAAAATTAATGAACCGTTTTCTCACTTTATCATACAGTCAGCCTAAGCTTTAGCGAACCATACTTATGTTTGATGAAACAGCCACCAAAACAAACAAACAAACCAACAAAAAACGGCACCAAGCAGCATTTACACGACCTTTCACGACGAAAAACTTTTTTTTGGGCGAATTTTTTGTTTTGCCGATCTCATCTCCCACTTCCCAGCGGCGCTTTATGGCTCGACGGTTTTTGATGGGTTCTAACGGGGCACCATTCTGACGGTCGACCGATAAGCGAACCGGTTAAAGAAACTTCATTTCAAGCGAAAGGTCGTATTTGCACAATTTTATCATCTTCACCCCTTTTTCATTTACACCACGCGCCCAATCTACTACCCGTGGCGTCAATGCGTGTGACAGAATACTTAATACACTCATCAAGCAGCGGTTAGCCCGATAACACCAGGCTGGTTGTCAGATTCACTGCACTTGCTTGAAAAATCGGACCGAGAGCAGTCGGACGGGCTCAGTGATGTACCACCACGGCACGTCTCGTTTTGCTTCCAGCGTTTTACTTTCTTTTTCGGTCCAATCGTAAAGCAAATCGTTACAGCCGGTGATGTGTTTATTTTTGGAGAACACATTTACACTACATTGCTTTTGCTTTTGGAATGGTGAGATCATTTGGCACTTTGTAGATTACACTTTTGTAAAATGGGATTTTTTTTGTGTGCAATCTGTAGATATGATTTTTCTCAGGAGACGGAATAAGTCCGTCTAGCGCGGTCAGACAGCAAACACGACCTTCAAGTAATTTATACCCTGAGTTGTAGACTTTACGTTATGAAATATGCACATTGCTGTGAGTTGATTCGTAACCAATATATTTCGTAGCCAATATGTTTCTAAATATTCGTTTTTCAGTTCTAATATTGTGACTAGCTCACTCATTCTAGGCAAGTCAATTGTATCATTGAATTACAAATTGAAGCATCAAGTAGAAGTTTGGCTCCTACCTCATGAGCCGTTCTATTTATTCAAGAAAGATCGGTTTGCCCCAAACGTTAGCTGGTTTTATAAATGATCTTCTATGAGTAAACATTTTTAGATGTATCGACCTTGATTCAAACGCTTTATAATAATTTTAAATTTACAATAAATTTACTTTTGTGTAGCACGAATGGAATTTAACTAATAATTTAAAGTATGAGAGAAGCGGCAAACCTAGAATAAAATCTTTAAGGGTATGCGTCTGAAGCGTTATCAATTAAAGCTAAGCAGACGACAGTGGATTCAGCACACTTTAATTGTAACGTATCTGCTATAATGTAAAACGGTAGATGACATGCATGCACATTCAACCATTCTTGCTTGTTCGCAGAATTGCAGATATTTTAATAGTTCATCATCTAACTGCTTGAATATCTAAACAGACTAGTAGAAACATTTTCGTAGCCCTACTACCCAGACATGACCCTAATCATGTTATTTGTTCAACATTCTGCTAAAACTATGTACTGCATCAGACAGTCGCACGAATCTTCTCGATGCAACATAATCCATCCTATTGTTTGAGCGCTTGGAAGCTGTTCAGTTTGGATGTTGTGTATCGTATTATATGCTGATGGTAAAATTAACAGGAGCACAGTATACTCGGAAAACATTGCGGACAGAAACCGAACTCGGTAAAACTGGTCCAGAAAAGCGAAAAACCGGGCATGATAAAGGGTGATTAGAACAAGGCAAGTTGATTTTAGCATTTATTTTGCTAGAGATTGAAACCTCAAATGCGAGTATGTTATACATGGCATAAGGAATAGGAATATCTTATCAGATTGTATGTGATGCAAATTGAAAATGCTTTTCATCTCATTTTTTAGACATAAATTTGACTGAACTTGAATAGGCCAGAGAATTAGAACAATAAACGTGAGAGAAGCTTTGACTTGAGCTTAAAGTTCATTGAGCCATCTAGCCTGTATCCAGGAAATAATCTAATCCTTTTTCAACTTTGAAGCTTCTGCTGATTTCGTTTATTTGGTTGAACTCCGAACCAAAAAAAAAACGGCTGCGGTCATACCTTCATAATATCCATTAAAATGATTACGACTCGCTTTGTTCCGAAAGATGGCATAATGCACCAAAAACCCACTCGACACGGTCCGCACAGCTGTGACTCAATTGTAAACATTCTGCTACATTTCACTCCCGGCCCAGCTCATAACCAACTCCGGTGTAGTTTTGTGTTTTTCTTTCCCAAAATTTGATAACATCAGCATAAGGAAAAACATGTCCGAAACGCCACGTTTCCACCAGAGCGTCTCCGAACCTGCCGCCAGTACCTTGCAGCCGTCCACTATTACGCTCGCGCCGTGTACTCACTCGTCGATGTTAAGCTCAGGCTCACGTCCCGGGGCACGGATGCGAACGCTATCATAAATTCACCATCGAAAAAGCTATCATAAAATCAACCGAATGGTGATCAAATCACCGAAGCCCAACCTCAAACATCAATCAGTTGCTGTTCCCGGGCTTCCATCTCCGAGTCAAGGAGATTGGACGGGGAGGTTTTGTGTGTGTGTGTGTGTGTGGTTTTCCTCCCGTCGTTCATAATTCGTGTTGGCCTACACCTTCCGCCTGACAGACAGACAACCAGTGTTCGTAGAGGGTCGTGGAAGAAAAAATGGATCACCCCGACCCGTGCCGTAAAGCAGAATCCGATGCCAATGAAGCGACGTGGCTTGGTTGTTCTATGGGGCGAACATTATAGACGTACAACCCGGAACGGATGCATCTGCCTTTATTGAAGTGCTGTAGACCGGTGAAGCGCAAATCAATATCGGCACGGGGCAAAGACCGAAGATGCTGGAAATAATCATACCAATGTGTTCATTTTTCTGGATGGACATTTTACTATACTTTTGATGGCTTATTCCTTTTCTGGTGGATGGTTGGCGGACAAATAGAGTAACGGTCATCGTAAAAGAAGCCTGCCCGGCGTATCATAAAAAGCGAGGAAATTGGAATTCTTCCTACGGCATATCCGATGCCACAGCTCCATCGTCTGGGTGGGCATACCCGAAGATCTGGGGGTATGCATCGGTGGCTCGCAACGAGAAATGCAAAAACGATGTAACGAAATCCACACAGAACAAAACTAATAAAAACATCTCTCCAGAACGAAGCACCATCCACCGTAGAGTTTACCTTTGCATTTTTATTTGACTTTCATTCCATGTCCATTTCGTGTATGTGTGTATGTGCGTTTGTAGGAGCTTTAATACAGAAGCATGTAAGGAATATCCATGCCCGAGAAATAAACTGGCTTCCCCGGCCAAAAGGTAAATCCTCTCATCCACCCACATGTGCACACACATACACCACCCACCCACCCACACACACACACACACAAACAGCGATTTGAGCGATCAAAATGTTCACCGTTCCACCGGGGACTGGTACTAATCCGATGAGAATTTCCGGACTGTACTGGAGAAATCGGGAGAAGCTTCACCTGTAAATTCCAACCGTGCCAAAGCCGTCGACACACATGGTAAAGGAAAGAGAGTGGGACCAGCTGTGGCCGAAACAATCCCATAGCCCAATGTGCAATTTCGTTCCAAACCCCTACATACCGCACATTCAACGACGACCATAACGCACTCGATCCGGGCGATGGTTAAATCTCATCCGAGCGCTCCATTTTGCCGGGTATCATATTTCATGGTGATGCCGTGTTCAGTGCCGGTCTGACGAGCACGGTGTGTGTGTGTGTGTGTGTGTGTGTACATGCCCATGTTGACCCAGGCGCGCGCGCTCGACCAGCTAAATTATAATGAATGGGAAAATGGGACATACGGATTGTAAAGAAATTGGTCCAGCTTCGTGAAACGACGTATTCGTATTCATACGTTAGCACGCAGGCTATAATCCGTCCGACCCGGTCGTAACATTAATTATCAAAAAAAGAAAGGAGGAAAAACAAACCCATATGCATGTGTTAATGGCATTATATCAGTCTGAGTGAGCGGGCTTTTTTTGTTGTTGTTGTTTTTCAGTGTCAATGGTAAGGGATGAGCGCGAGAGGGGGAAGAATTGAATAACCCGATTGTGATGTAAATCACCTGGCGATCCGTGTGAAATTTAAGCAAATTTATTCATAGTTTCATAAAGTACTGGGCGCCTCCATCGGCGTGACGTTTTCTTCTCACACTGTTTCGGTTTATATCTTGCTTTTACTTGTTTTTGCTCAAAATTCCTCCATACGGTACCGGGCATGCAAATAAAGTTTGCCGCAAGTGACCTTTTTTTTTCCTCGCTGCAAGGCTGATGTTCCCGTTGTGACGCTCTTTGTCACCTTACCTTTCCCCAATCAAATGTTGATTGAACGTGGTGGCGAAAGGCTAAACTTTTTACCCATGCCGGTGATGGTGTTTGCATTTTGAAATAAGGTTACCTTTCCTCGCTTCCTTTCTTTCATATGCTGTGATAATTTTTGTTAGTAAGAAAATTAAAACCGAAACCAACTTGCGGCAGCGGCCACCCAAAGCATTGCTGGATGAGAACGCCTAATGGTTGCGCACCAGTTCGCTCATTAAAGTTTAATTTATACAGCATCCCGGGCGCTGTAAACGGACACTGGGAGCCACTGTGAAACGAGCAGTTTACGGGCAATTTGTAGCTACCGGGGGAATGTTTTCCTCAGTCTTAGGGATTGGCGGAAGGCAATAACGGCGCGAAACGACTGCCACAAGAAGGAATCGTTTAAATAACTCATTTGAGCAAGCTTGATTTGACCGCAGCGTAGAAACTTTAGCGGATGCAAAGCATTCGGTAGTAGGGGTGAGAGAATGTTTAAATGGATATTTTGCCACTTTTAAGCATTATGGTATGCGTGAAGAATTTTTACTTCCTTCCCCGGAAGAAAAATATTATTCCAAAGGAAGCAACATTCAGGAGAGATTGCAGTGTTATGGGTTTTCTTTTCAAAAGTGCTCTTTATAGCAATAGAGCCGTTGATGAATGAAAAAAAAATGCTCTATGGTTTTTTTATCTCATTTGTTTCTATGTTTTAATTCACTTTTTATTAGCTACAGTATGCAAATGGTTCACCTGCCGAAACAATGCATTCGTTGAATAATGCATACTTATTACAGGTGGTACTTTTCACTTATCGCACGATGGGAAACAAAATGCCCCGTTCAAGAGGTACGGTAGCGAAGATGCATAGTTTTGCTTTTATTAGTCGCAATCCGTAAGCGTTAGTTTGAAGCTTAAAATTGATCCTAACTATACCAGGCACAAGTGATTCTGCTTTAAACAATGCCAATGTTATCGTTTCAGTATTTTTGCTGTTAATTAGGCTGAAAATTTTCAGAGATGTATGAACGTTAGTGATGATTTACATAGCAGATACCATCTCACATAAAGAATGATGTATATTGCAAATGTTGATTTTGATTTTGGAACAAATGTTTGATATAGAACACAAAGTACAATTAGTTCGTCACGCCAGATAGAACACTAAGAAGAGGTTGCATACTTTAATCAATCAAGTCTTCCGGCCAGCAGTGACGCCAACATGGCACGCCTCAAAACGATGCTATCGCGTGTGGGATAATGGCTAAGAAATTGCCAGCTGTCCTGCCAACGCCATCGGAAAACAATCTTTCCATCCTTAGTCCGGATTGACTGCCAGCTCGGAATAATTTGCACTTTCGGGGCACAGGTTCATGGGCAATGGAAAACTAAGGTCAAGGGATACTCGCTCATTTTGGTGAGTTAAACGCTTGATATTTCATTCATAGCCAGCTGTGTGCGCCTACCACAGCTAAAACAGTGTATAATTAAATATGCAGAATTCACTAGCAGTTGCAGTTGAAGTCAGCTATATGCTGGTGTATATTTTGCATAATATGAGCAACTTTTTGAGCTAAAGGTTATATTTCAATAGCAGATGGTCAGATGGTATCACTAGCAAGAAATGGTTAAAAAAAACTAAAATATCCCAGTTGAAAAAATTGTCGAAATATACGTCATGAGACATGTTTGTATAACTCACTTCGCACTGATTTGAGCTCAATTTCGCAACAAATCTCTTGATGTTTCAACATTACGAAATTATTCTCTTGCGTTTGGATGTATGCAGGTAGTCGTATTTATAATGCAGGCTACGATGAGTCTTAGCAATTTGAGCTTTTGGTTAATGTAGCACCTTGATGCTTGATAGAGGCTGCACAGGCAGGTTTACAACGTATGTACTTAGCCTATTGGCAAAACGTTTTTGGGATTATGGGGATTACGATAGGAGTGCCTGGATTGGGAACCATATTCATTTCTATGAACACCACTTATTGAAATATTGATCAAAATAGTCTGCGGCTTCCACCCGATCCGTATGATTCAGGTTGGTGGATTAAACAGCTTTCGAATAACATGAAGCTAAACAGCTTTTGTGAACATGAGAAGCAATTATTGAAAATTTTACAATAGGTTCGGTTTCAATAGCTTGTAAGGTACAATAAAACAGTGAGCTTTTTGAATATTGATTGCTTTGCTCAATTCAACTCTTAGCTTTACTCTAATAAAATGCTTAACTCTTATAGCAATAATTTAACCCTTTTGGAGAACAAATTTCCAATCGATTATGTAAGGCTAGGGTCACGATAAAGGTCAAGTATTTCTAAGTGCTCAAGTGGTTACTTCTCCATTTTTCAACATCAACAGATGAGCCGTTAACGTTTCGACTTATGCAACGAAACCGACGCTCTGTTAACACTGGGAGTTAATTGAATTCATTGCAGCGCTTCATTGCGTTCCACTGTCTTTGCAAAGAAAGCTCAAAAAAAGGAGAAAAATTAATTAAACTTTTAAAAACCCATCCAAAGCAACGCGTCAGCTGCAAGAACACATGCACTCATCGTACTCATCGGCCGTCCGCCACACAACACCATCACACCCGGCATGAAGTCGAAACTGGCCTGGCACAATGGCTCCCCGGACCATCGTTGGCCATCATGACATCGTTATATATTGGGTTAGCCCCATACGGGCAAACATTCCCCCAGTTGGGAATGCTTTAGCTTTAACTGACGTTTTCTGTACTTTTGTACACTTTTTGTTTCTCTTTTGCTCAACCACATGGTGGCACCCTGTAACTGGCATTATCGAGGCCACTGTGCAAAAGTTCAAGGGTGTGTAAAACTTTGGTGACTACCGCCATTTGCTAACACCTAAAAGGGACAGCAGTCACGTGCCTTTTTGACTGTAGCTTAGACGGTCGGTATTAAAGCAGAGCGATTATTATTATTGTGTGGCTGTTGTTGGGAAGATCCTGCAAGAAGGAAGATTTTTTTTGCGTCTCTTCTCGTCTTAGAATTTGGCAACGTTTTGCGTAACAAAAGGAAATGTTACATCAATCAGGATGCTGTCTGTGTTGCTTGACAAATCGATTGGAAACTTAATTTTCTTTATTCTTTTTTGTGCTGCTTCTACTGAAAGGTGGGCACTCATTTCGAGTACAATAAATTATTTTTTATTATATTTTTAAACGTTTTGTGCTTGAAGGACTATTAATGCACGATAAAAAAGAAAACGAATTTGATCAGCATAAAACACATTATTACACTTTTGACTTAAATGATTTAAGATTGTTCTTTTTTACGCAGCAAAACCACCCAAAAATGTTGGAGCTTCACAGGAATTATCGTTTATAATATTTAGCACTATTTTACTCTATCACACCCCACATTCATTTGATGACAAATATCGATCAATAAATTAAGCTAGATCGTAAGCGTACATCGCTGACGGAATTCACAGTAGGGAAATATTTCACCACACTCACTCACACGCGCATATTATACTCTACACAGCGGGAACAGCGAGGGGGTAAGAGGCCACTGGCACTGGGGCACACCGATGGGTGGAAATATTTTCACAATATTCTACATTTTCCCGATTTCAATTAATCTTTTCTCACACGGTGGCCTTTCCTCGCTCAATCATGAACACGAAAACTCTTTCATTTTGCCAACATGCTTCCATCACCTTACCGCCACTACCACTGCCACTGTTTCTCCCGCTGTTCTTCCTGCTGCTACAGTCGTGATTTACCTAACTTGTCTAATTTTTCTTCCCTCACCACTATGCCACACACATGGGACAGTTTCCACAGAAAACGAGCATTAAAAGCAAACCGCCTGCCGTGTGCAAAATGGAGCGGTGCAACGGTACCACAACAATAAAACCAAACCCTCTGATGGATAAAAGAGCTGATCGAGATTTATTCCTTGCTGCTACGGTGTACCATCAGTTGGCACCACGGTACGATGGAGGCGCCTGGTTGGGTTTGGCATTCGGATTCTAAATCGCACACATACACAGAAACACACCCCACCCACACTCTTTCCCACACTTTTCCACTCTTTCTTTCTTTCGCCACAACTGCTTCAATTGCCATTGTGCCTTGCCTTTCACTTTCATTTCCGGTTTCTGGCCCGTTTCAAGAGTTGAGCACACTTTCCATTCGGCCATATTGGCAAACAAATTGATTAATGAATTCCTTGTGGCTTTGTGGTTTCGTGCATAATTCAAACCCAATCTCTCGGAACAGGCATAACAAACTCCCGGAAACATTCAAAACACACACGCACACACTTACACAAACACCGATTTTTTAACACTTTTATTCGACGCCAGTCAAGCACAATCTCAAAGCTTGTCCCGATGGCTCACTTTATTTTTTATGTGACGAGTTTGCCAGTTCCGGAATGGTAAGGTGCCTACACTCCGTACCGCTTCCCGTTCGAGGAAGGTTCCAGCCACCGTCGACGAAGGCTACCGTCAGACTGAAACGCTTCGATTCGACAGCCCACTTGATCCTTGCGGACGTACGCTTGCAGAACGACCTGTTGTGTCCTGTTGTGCCGTCAAGTACCACGTGCACGCTCGTATCCGCTTCGGCCTCACACTCCCAAACCGCGCTAAACGTTCATGCGCAGTGTAGGAAGCAGATGAAGAAGATTTTTACCGCGATTGTATTATGAATGGGATTGGACCTGGCAGACAGGCTGCCCAGGTGCGTTGCACGTTCAGGACGAAGGAACGATGGACACGTTAAATGAGGAACAGAACAATGAACGAACCCTGCTTCACTGTAAGTCATATCTTGATGGATCGGAAAATCCATTACGGGGTTTTGTTACCGTGCCCACTGGCGGAAAGCGAAAGTTCACATGAGGCAAAATGTGACGCGTGTGTTACGGCCGGTGGATGCCGATAGATACACGTTTTGATTCTGCAAACGAATCAAAGAAATGAAGATTGAATGATGGAGTGTAATGTTTCGTGCTGATGCCTCATTCGAAGTATGCATTTTTCTATCGTAAAACTTTTTTTTTGGGACGGGTTATTAACAGGTTCTTGTGGGCCTTTAAGGTGTATAATGGAAATATGATTACCGCTTCAATTCATATCTAATTCCAGGATTATCAATTTCGAACGATCTGCAAAGCATCTTTAGTCGATCGTGATTTCGAGGTGATTTCTGGTAATAATCGAATACTGCTAGGTGGTTTTAGTGTCCGGTATGTTGACATACGACTGTGTATATAACTTGTAATAATAAGCTAGGTTTGATAGAAGTACAAGAGAAAGACAACTCAGCGCTAAATTTTCTTTTTTTCTTTTTTTGGCGTAACCTTATATTATTTTAGCCAAATCAAATAAGCTTTTACAAACACACAGACACAAAGAATCCGAAAATTGTGCGTTACACCACAAAGCTGAAACAAAAAGAAATCGATTCGTGGGATCACCCTTAAAAAAACGATATCAATTTCCGGGAAATATCTGAATTTAAAAATATTATAACTTTTTGGGCAAATGCGCTTTATTTTTGAAATTTAAGCTATCAAAAACATAAATATTGTTGTTCTGAATCTCGAGATGTCGCCTTTAGATTGGGAATCGCATCCAGATCAATCCTACCAGGAATCGAATCCTAAAATTATAGATTCCTAAAGTTTTCCTAGAAATATGGATATTTTTTCATAGCTTGTTTACAGTAAAGCTGTATGATGCGTGCTTTTAAACGGATTAGGTCAATAAGGCCAGTGGTCAAAACCAAAACGGCGCTACGGTCCGTAACCAAAAAAAGACACGAACCACACATCTATAATACTCGGCAAATACTTGAAGCCTAGGGATTCTGGACGTTATGCGATTCATCTTAAGGTACAGCAAATACATCAATTGGTAATCCGCAACGGATATAAGTGAAAACATTGATCTGAGTTTTTTTAGATACAGGTACAGATTTTTTTTTTATTTTGTTAAATTTTATCTAGGATTCTTTCTTGCCCCGTGTGGCACACATGCCTCATAGATTAATAAAAATCACCACATTTTTAATCATGATTGAACTAAGTTTATAAATCAGGTATTTATGCATTTATTATTTCTGGCACTCATAAAATAGTGATAAGGTAACTGTAAAAATGTAAAAAGTAGACACTTCAAGCTTCTATGAAACTTTTCTATTATTTATCGCATTATTATACCATATGGACAAACTATTGTCCAAGCTGAAAGAAATAAACTGGTTCCATCAAATGAGTAGATTTGCTCATTCGTTATCCATTACAACACGTTATGTTATTCTAACGCTTCCCGGTTTGCGTCTAGGCTAACAGATGGCGCTGGTATGTTTCTGGTTTTAGCTTTGGCGTTGTAAGCAGCTTTTGTGTACAATTACATAATAAATGTATGGTTTCTGTACTTTTTAAGCTCTTTTTTTCCACGAAAACAGTTGAAATAAAGCGCTGCGTGAATTGAAATGTTGTACCAATGTGTTTAGTTGTATTCCGCATGTATTGTGAAATTGTAAAAATGTTCGCCGTGTTGTTGTTTGATGGAATTGTTAACTAACTTCAGAAAACAAGCATCACAAAGGGATGATTCCATATGCTGATATTATAATCTTTAGAAGGTTGGAAGCATTGCATATAAGAGCATTCAAGGTTTTAGCTACAAATGTACTTGAATTTGGAATGGTACTTAAAATTCATGTACCATAAAATAGAGCCATTGAGTGCAAGGAGGAAAACTACAATCATCTGTGATATGTTCGGAGTTTGTATAGTAATTAGAAACCTACTGATGGCATAACAAATTGTGTTGCTGTTTACAAGCTAGCAGTGTATCGTGAACGAAATCAGAATGCTTTATTAAATGTCCAAAATATCATCCAGCCACTGTTGAATTTCTTCCTTTGTATCATTCGTTGAGCTAGATTGTGGTTTTGCTGTGGCTGGTTGAACGGTTGGCACAATGCTGGGTACAATTTTAGGGACGATTTCACTCGGTTCGGAGATAACTGCCAATTCCTTCATTTTTGCGTCTATTGGTTGAATCAGAACTACGTCGTTAGGCACACGGCTTATCTCTGGACTCTTAATTGGTACGACACTATCCTTCGGTTTGGCAAATGCGCCAACAAAACACGGCGCTGGTTGAGGTTTCTTTGCTAAAGGCATGCTTTCCTTATTGTTGCGCGAAATTGGACCTGACTGTGGTTTTGAAGGAAGCTGATCTGCGTACTTTTGCTGGTATTGCTTTGTATTTATCTCCGCCTTCTGACGCATTAAGTTAAGCTCCAGTGTGCTAAACAGTTCATGCTCATAGCCATGCCTTTCATAGAACGGAATGCAGCCCAAACTAGCATTCAACAGCTTAGTATCGATCCGGAAGTACTCACTGTAGCGATTATTATCATCCTCTCCCGGTAGTTCAGTGTCCGGTTGTAGCCAGCGTTTTTCCGAACTAAGAAGAAAGTGACTCGCACTCGATGGAGGAAGTTCGAGCAACTTCTCAAAGTCTGCCGCCTGCAGTTGCCCGTCGTCCGTGTCGCTGTCGCTTGAAAGCAAATCCCGATCTTCGGACCAGTTTTGTTGCAGCTGACGCTTGCCGTAACGATCGTCACAGACTACGAGTGGTGCTGTATGTTGAACTTCAGGAGCCTTTTGGTTGCCCTTTTGCTTAGCCGGTTTCGGCGGAGGTGCTTTCTTGTGAAGCTTATCTTGACGACGTTTTGCCTGAAATTGGTTTGGAAGTTATTCATCTGTGTACTGACGATAAGGTAAGAGTGTAAAGGTTCGTTTTACTCACCGCAAAGGAAGATTTGTCCATATTGATTCAATAGAAATTAACGGGTAAAAATTAAACAGAGCACAGAACCCGTACGAAACAAGAATAATCGTTCCTATTCATGCAGAGCACAAAAACAAGCTGTTCTGAAATGTAAACAAACGCAGACGTTGTTGACATGTCAGGGGTCGTGCATCAACTTTAAAAACAAAAGGTTTATAGACTGCGAAATAATAATATTTTCAGGTTAAATAGATTAAATCTTTATTCAAGACAATTACACAAAATGACCATAAACTTAAAATGAGAAAAAAGGGAAAAGCTTATAAAAAGTAGAAAGTTTTGACGAAAATTTTACAATTTCACCCATTAACCTTATCTAGCTACCTTGGTTGAGCACAAAGGTAGCGCCTGCGGACATCTCAATTCAAATCGCACTTGGAAAAACCGTTTTAAAATTATTAATGAGTAATTTCTATTTGACCAGTTTGTATATGAATTTGAAATTGTACAGTAAGTGCATCGAAATGACTAAATAAAATAAAAGTTCGGAAATTTCTCCTAAACGATCAGTTTTTCTTTACTATCTCCTTGCTGCATTTGCCTATACATATTTACCGCAACCAAAGATATAGAATGAATTTTTACCAATCACTGCTGTTGCTGAACAATAATCTGTTACTGAAATTCTATTTTATAATACCATCTACTTCTTTCTTTTCTTTCTTGTTTGATTTAATTCAACCCATAGCATGATAATCTCATAGCAGAATAGCCAATCCTGCGTACGGGAAGACGCTGCGGTTGGTATCGCCTCGGTCCTCGGTCTGCCCAAATGCCATACATTTTTAGCTGATTTCGTACTTGGCTTAACACTAACAGGTTTTTTACAGGTATTTGATAATTTCTAACTGCACTTGTCTAACTAACTAATAATTCAAACTTCACCAATTAATTATTATGTGTTATAATGTTAGTATTGAGTTAAATTAATAAAATATCAAATCAAACTATTTTTACGTTAAACTACTTTAAACACAACTGAGCTTATGATCCTGTAAAGTTGGTATCTAATAAAGGGATTTCTTTTATTTACCACCTAGCAACAAATTCTGATTTGTTTTTGCAAATTTTCAACCCTCTTGTAAAAAAAGTGGCGCAAAGCACGCTATAGTCCATTAACTAGCTTCAATGGATGAGGCGCTTATTATATTAACGAGATTGTGGTGCTAATGATTAGCGATAGAAAAAAAATCGCTCAGGGATTAAAAAGGATTATTGCTGGTTGTCTGCACAGCTTCTGCAAGTGTAATAAGGCGTCCTGTGTGTAGGGATCGAGAGTGAGGTTAAAAGAAAAAGATGAAGAACGTATGGGACGATTATGAGAATTATGAACTCGTGGGGAGAGAAGCTCAGCAAAGGAACGCAAAACGAAACGAAAGAGAGGGCATGAAATGTAACCAGACGAAGAGCGTAAACGAAACAGAACAGAACGAAACGAACGAAACAGGAAGAGCACAAGAAAAATGAAACAGGACGATGACGATGAAAAAGGATGAAGGAAAAGCGACCGCAGCATGCGGTCAGTCTTGTGGTTGATTGCGACGAGAGCGGATGCGATATCGTACGGACGTAATTGTATAAACAATCAAATAAAAAAAAAGTTGTACAATTGTAAAGCGAATACGAAGGTGGAAGTTGGAAAGTTCTAGAAATGTGCGATGATCACGACAATGGCGCAAGTCGGTAAGATAATCAATACATAAGTTGGCTCTAAAGATCTTCGTATCGATTAATCGATTGGCACGTGCAGCGATACGGCGGTTCTAGGAAATCATTTCGGTTCTGCATAGCCATGACGCGTTTGAGCATGTATGTGTTGCTCACTCGCTGTCGATCTTTGTCGAACGATGCGCGGGAAGATGGAGAACCACGAGCGGTGCATGACAATTTATAATTGTAATATGAAAAAGAAAGCCTTGTGTGGTTCATGTAAAAATAAGTAAAGCAGATATTGGCACGAGTAACGTTATGACTTTTCCACAAGACTATTTTAAACAAAAGTTCCGATTCTGATTCTTCTTGCATCTTTCTGTACTGCTATGACATGTTTGAGCGTGTATGCGTTATTTCCGTTTTTTATTTCGAGAAAAAGAGAGAACCTCGAGCAATTCCTAGTTATCGAATTCCAAAAAAAAGAAGAACCTCGAGCGGTTCTACTGTGGATATATCTTATGTGATTAGTATAAAGAAGAAAAAAAGAAGAACCTTGAGCGGTTCTACTGTGGATATTTGCTATCGAATAGTTGTAAAAGAAAAGAGAGAACCTCGAGCGGTTCATATCTAAGTAATTAAAAAAAAAAAAAAAAGAACCTCGAGCGGTTCTACTGTGGATTGTAAAAGAAAAGAGAGAGCCTCGAGTGGTTCATATCTATGTTATTTTTTTAAAAAAGAACCTCGAGCGGTTCTAGTGTAAACATTTCTTATTCTATAATTGTAAAAGAATAAGAGAGAACCTCGAAAGGTTCATGGTGTTACCAACTCTTAAAAAAAGAGAGCCTGGAGCGGTTCATACACAAGTATTTCTATTTGAAAACAAAACAAAAAAAAAAAAGGGAGAAAAAAGAAGGACCTCGAGCGGTTCTTAAAAATGATGAGAAGGAAATATACTAACACAACGAATACTTTCAAGATTTTATACCATATATATTTGACGGTGTAAGCACATGTTACGTTGTCCAACACAAGGAGATACGGAAATTTTGGTCATTCTATTGTATTCTTGTTCGTTTCTTCAGCAAGGGCGACATAACAAAAGCAGAGCTGAACGCCTTGATCGAGGCTTTGAAGAAGGAGAAAGAGAAGAATACTTTGCTAGAGTCACAGCTGGAGGAAGCTCGCGCGAACTCTTCTAAACGACGAAATGACTGGATTGAAGAAGTATCTGATGAGCAGTTATCCCGTATCTCACCGTGTGGCTCATCGACAATGCTACAACCGGTCATACAATCCAACAACGAGGTTTCCATGTTGGCGTCTATGTCTTTCGCGACACTACAAATACAAGCTTGTCAACCCAAGGAGGAAAAAGAAGAGGTGGATAAGACAACATTCGAACGATGGAAGGAGCAATTTGATGCAGCAATGGATATCGCGGGAATTTCGAGTGAATCTCTCAAGATGAGTGCATTCAAAATGAAAGCAGGTCGTGCTCTGTTGAATGTACTGGAAACTTCAGCGCCAATTCAATCTGAGAAAGATGCGAATCTTTATTCGTACTCGAATGCAATTGATAGATTGGATCAATATTACGGATCTCATCTATATGTTTTCCGTCAGCGTCAAAAGTTGCGAGCGATGAAACAAATCAAAGATGAGTCTGATTATCAATTTGTCAATCGAGTGATCGAACTTGGCAAACTTTGTAATTACAAGGACGAGCAGTTAATAGAGACCATTGCTGACGTGATTCAGATACATGCAATTAATCCCAAAGTACGCAAGGCAGGATGGAAAATCCTTAAGAAACGCGGGACGATTAACGAGCTGTTGGATAGAGTGCGAGCTTGCGAAATTGAGGCGATCAATGAGAATATTTTCAATAGAAATCAACAACCACTTCAATCTACGGCTGAGGTCTCTGCTGTTTCGTACGGTGCTTACCCAAAAACGGCGTCTCGTCTGGGGGAGTTTCAGCGTGATAGATTGACGTACCGACAAAAACATTGGGGAATGCAGGAAGATAGAGGACCCAACAAAAAGGGCTTTACCGGATTTGCCACAAATCGGTCTTTTGGAATTCGTCGTATCGTTTGTTGGAGATGTAACAGCAATTCTCATCAGCCGGAGAATTGTTACGCTATCGACAAGAGGTGCCGAGGCTGCCAAACTGTTGGACATATCGAACGAGCATGTCGTCCTGATCTGCAAAATAAGGCGGTTAAACGATACTCAACGGAGGGCGAATCATCTCAATCGAGTAAAACCCGGAAGATTGCGGCGATTACGGATGGTAATGATGCAGACAAAACTGAATGTGAACAAAAGACTGTGAGTAAAACTTTCCTAACTGAGGCCGATTAGCTTTCAATTTCTAATTCCTAATAAAAATTATTTTTGTGGTTCGTTTATGCATTTATCAGTTACATACTTATAAAATTGCACCTGCTTCTACTTTCTTAAACGATAGGAAGTAAACATATTTTCCTTTCGAGCGTTGAACTAATCAGTAACTCTCGAAAATTTATAGTCACATTCTGTAATAAACTCTTTTAGATATAAATTGCTTGCAATTTTGCCATAACAATAATTATTATACTTGATATACAACTGAATCAAAACTAATTATATTTATGTTTTAGGTAATATTGGAATCTACTTCAAGAGCTAATTGCTATATCTCGGATATTGTTAAATCTAATGACGACCGGTTGTATGTGATAATCCGAGGAGAAAACGATCAAGGATCAGTTGTAGGTTACGTAGCAGGAGTCCCCATTAATTTTTTGATTGACTCTGGTGCTGACGTTAACACCATCAGCGAAGATAATTTTGATTGTTTATGTAGAAGTGATCCTGAAAAAACGAAAATTTTCAACGTAAGAGACGGAACGGATCGTTCCTTGAAAGCTTACGGCATGAAAGATGAAATTCCGGTAGTGGCTTCTTTTGTCGCTGAGCTGTTCATCTCAATGGACCGTCCACGTACAATGGAAAAATTCTACGTTATTCCAAAAGCGCGAGCATTACTAAGCAGGAATACTTCGTTAAGATATAGCGTGCTACAACTTGGTATGGAAGTGCCAGTTAAGACAAACATGGGAAATGACACAACACGATTAATGCCGGGAGAGATTTTTGTATTAGCAGATTCGTCAGAATTTCCTAAATTCAATGTTCTTCCTGTGATGTTGACTTACGATAAAGGGATTCCACCGTCTAGGAACGTATTTACTAGCATCCCTCCAGCATTTAGGAACGAGACAGTAAAACGATTAGACGAACTTTTATCCTGCGGAATTATAGAACGGGTTACGGATGAGATGGAAAATTCATTCTGTTCATCTTTATTGGTGGTCCCTAAAGGCAAGAATGATATTCGCTTAGTCGTAGACCTTCGAGGCCCAAATAAGAGCATAATAAGAACACCATTTCTGATGCCCACATTAGAGGCCATTTTAGCGCAACTGAACGGCGCATCATGGTTTACAACCATCGATTTATCAAGTGCATTTTTTCATGTGGAGTTACATGAGGACTGCAGGCATTTGACGAACTTTTTTGCTGGCAATGGAACATATAGATTCAAGAGGCTACCATTCGGTCTTTGCAACGCACCCGACATCTTCCAAGAGATTCTACAAACCAAGGTACTTACAGAATGTAAAGGGGTGCTTAACTATTTGGACGATATATTGGTTTTTGGTAGCTCAAAAGAAGAGCACGATATTAATTTGGAAAAGACCCTTCAGCGGCTGCGCGAACACAACGTCAGGCTTAACTCAGCTAAATGCGTATTTGGATCGAGATCGGTCAAGTTCCTGGGATTTAAGTTATGTGGAGACGGATGGCGTATTGAGGATGATAAGAGGAAGGCGTTGGAAAATTTTCGAAGGCCAGAAACATTGTCTGAAGTGAAGAGTTTTCTAGGATTGGTAAACTTTACGGAACGCTTTATTCACAAACGTGCCGAAAAGACCACAAAGCTAAGGACACTTGCCAAGTCGGGCATTTTCTACTGGACAGATAAGGAAAATCAAGAGTTCGAATTTTTGAAAACAGATGCACTAAACTCTATCATCAGACTCGGCTATTTCGATCATAAAGACAGGACAGAACTATACGTGGATGCGTCCCCTATCGGACTTGGCGCTGTACTCGTGCAATTCAGCGAATCCAAAATTCCACGTATAATATCTTGCGCATCGAAGTCTCTCACACCAGCAGAACAAAGATATCCCCAAACTCAAAAAGAGGCACTTGCGATTGTTTGGGGTGTTGAAAGATTTGCTTATTATTTGATAAACAAACACTTCATCGTTAGAACAGATTCCGAAGCCAACGAATTCATTTTCGGCGGATCACATCGTATTGGTAGGCGAGCTATGACGCGGGCGGAAGCATGGGCTCTACGTTTGCTGCCGTATCACTTTAACATCGAAAGAGTTCCAGGGTGTCTAAATGTTGCTGACGCTTTATCAAGGCTGATTTGCAAATCGCAGAAAGATGACGCTTTCGATGAGGACAACGAGAAACACATATTGTACGCGTTGGATGCAGGAGATATGACCATTTCTTGGACGGAAATACAAGCGGCATCTGAAGCGGACGAAGAACTAGGAGTTGTGAGATCAGGAATTCAAACTGGAAAATGGCCCAAAGATCTTCGACGTTACGAATCTGAGTCAAAACACTTAAGAACGCTGGGTGACATAGTCTTCAAAGGTGACTTAATCGTTTTGCCATCTAATCTTCGCGTCAGAGCACTGAAAGCGGCACATCGAGGACATGTAGGCTGTGGGGCTACGAAACGTATCCTACGTGAGTTTTTCTGGTGGCCAAACATGGCAAAGGAGGCGACAAAGTTTGTATCGGATTGTGAAACCTGTTTAGTCATATCAAAAAGAAATCCTCCGATTCCACTTTCCAGTAGAGAACTACCAGACGGCCCCTGGGAGATCCTACAAATCGACTTTTTGTCCCTGCCTGGTTGTGGCTCTGGTGAATTTCTGTTGACGGTGGATACTTATTCTAGATATTTACACGTTTCCGAGGTTAAGCAAACGGATGCTCGGACCACTAATGATGCCCTTTGTAGAGTTTTTTCAGTTTGGGGTCTACCACGCATTATACAAAGTGACAACGGACCACCCTTCCAAGGAACGGAATTCATTAAGTATTGGGAGGATAAAGGAGTGAAGGTTCGAAAATCAATTCCCCTCAGTGCTCAATCCAACGGAGCCATCGAGCGGCAAAACCAGGGCGTGATAAAAGCGGTGGCGGCAGCGAAACAGGAAGGCAGACTCTGGAGGTACGCATTGGACGAGTACATTCACATTCACAATACACGGAAGCATCACTCACGATTGGGTGTTACCCCGTTTGAGTTGTTAGTCGGTTGGCGGTATCGTGGGACATTTCCGTGTCTGTGGAACTCGCGAGAAACGATAGACAGGATTGCGGCTAGGGAAAATGATGCGGTTTCGAAACTAGTTAGTAAACAATTTGCAGATGCTCATCGTGGGGCAAAAGAAAGTACTATTACTGCAGGCGATGTTGTCCTGACTACAGTTTTTCAAAGATCAAAAACCGATCCTACATTTTCTAAAGAAAAATTTACAGTGCTAGCAAGAGAGGGAGCGAAGGTTGTAATAGTAAATGGAAAGGGTATGAAATTGACTAGGAATATACAGGATGTAAAACGGGTTTCAAATTGCGATAGGAAAAAGAAATTTGAAGAGGATTTAGAGGAACCGATCGAAGTTACAGAAAGTACTAATAATGTCAGTGATCAGTACAGTAGACCCAAGAGAAACATACGGTTGCCTAACAGATATCAAGAATCAGTAATGTATCACATTTGCTACCAGGAGTAGAGGTGAAGGAGGATGTAGGGATCGAGAGTGAGGTTAAAAGAAAAAGATGAAGAACGTATGGGACGATTATGAGAATTATGAACTCGTGGGGAGAGAAGCTCAGCAAAGGAACGCAAAACGAAACGAAAGAGAGGGCATGAAATGTAACCAGACGAAGAGCGTAAACGAAACAGAACAGAACGAAACGAACGAAACAGGAAGAGCACAAGAAAAATGAAACAGGACGATGACGATGAAAAAGGATGAAGGAAAAGCGACCGCAGCATGCGGTCAGTCTTGTGGTTGATTGCGACGAGAGCGGATGCGATATCGTACGGACGTAATTGTATAAACAATCAAATAAAAAAAAAGTTGTACAATTGTAAAGCGAATACGAAGGTGGAAGTTGGAAAGTTCTAGAAATGTGCGATGATCACGACACTGTGGTTCATATTTTCAACAAACTTCAGCCACCACTTGTTACAAATCCTTTAGCAAATTTGAGCTTAACGAAGTGCAGGCAAGGCCATGTAAACCATGTTGAATAGGATGATTTTGAAGCAACTGTTGTTTTATCCACGGTAAGAAGTCTTTAGCCAAATTTTAAAAAAATATATAAAACTCGCTGACAGAGAATCCCATCCCGATGTTCTTCTCTACTTAAAGAGATGGGCAACATTAGCCATTGCAGACGTACAATCGAAAAAATAAGTCATTCTGCAACTTCAGATAACGAGATATAAATTATACTCTTGCATTAAGCAGCAGAGAAGCAACATCATTCAAACATTATACATAATATTTATGACTAATTGCACAAAGCATGTTCAATTAATGAAGCACAGCTGAGCTGTACATAAACGTAAAATAAATTCCCAGGACAGCACACAATGCTCCCGGGAGCGCATCTCAAATCTCAAACAGTCTCCAATGTCTCCAGAGTGTCACGGTGGCAAATTGTGTTGCAGATCCAGACTAACTTGGAATTGAATTATTTATCAATTTGTGTTTAAGCGATTACAATTGATTAGGGTGCATAAGGAATATACCATTTCATTTCTTTCAAGCATTTTTAAATACTGGTTAAGTTAGCTACTGATGTCTCTGTTCTGCTTGTGTTTTCTGATTCAAAATCAACCAACATTAACGACCATATTCTCACGTCATTGCTGGCCATTTAAAATCGCAGCATTTTGTAACTTTTTGCCCTTTATTTTCAACACACAGCTTTCTCCGTACGAGGCGCACATTCAAGGGACCCGGTTCTGAGTCCCGTTTCCTCCCGTTCTTTATGTGTAGTACGCTTGTCAATGAGTCGAACGGTTGCATTCTGGTGGGTTGGCAAACCGGTGTACTTGGCGCGTGGCCAGCGTCTGCTTGCTCTGGTGTAGATTTAATTGGCAGCCAGCGATGGCGCTTCCGTAATAGGATCAAGAGATTTACGGTAAAGTAGATTATTGATTGAAATTAGACGCCATTGGCCAAGCTTGGCTGGGCTTGTCAGCCTTTGGGAAGGATGTATGGTAATAAAAATAGAGAGAGAAGAGAGATCCCGATAGAGCGAGAGAAAGAGAGAATCACATTCACACACACACACATTCTCTTATACCAGGAACCCATCAACAGAGCTGTTCGGATGAAGCGGACACGCCACTAGGAGTGGCGGCAGCAATGGAAGATAAAGTACTACCGGATGAGATGCACGTTTTAATAGGATTCTTGTTTGGTTCTGCCATTCGGTACTATTCAGAAAATGTTTCCCAACTGAGGCCGGGGTAGGTTAGATGACTGTCTAATCAGTTGCTTTACTAATGATGATAATGAACTCGCTACAAAATGTGATGGAAGCCGGAAGCTTGTGAAATTGACTGTGGGACGAAGGGCTGTAGCAATCATTCGCGAGTTGGTGGATGTGGCCACAAAATTCATCATCACTCAGTACCAGTCCATTTCCATCGGGAAATTTCTTTAAAAAACACGAATTTCATACAAGGTTTTTCACAAAGCTCAGTATGGTATGGCAAAGATGGCAGTCGATGACCTCTAGAGGTTAGAGAGCCAAAGAAGATAAAGTCTTCAACCATTAAACCTTCTCCAATGCATTTTTTATACCTAGACAGTAGTCTGTCTGTCGTATCCGTATTCAAGTAGATTTTGTTTTTGCCAATAGGCTTAATTTTCTTAGAAAAAAATGTCTAGCCAAAAATAAGGCCATAGTGGCACTTACCTTCGACCCGAAAGCCTGAACTTGGACTTGATACGATTAACCACTTCTGCCTTGATACGATTAAATCACCTGCCTTGCAGCAACTATTCCCCCAAACGACCTCCTTCACTACACTATGAGTGTACTTCCATCCCCCAAAAGACCTCCTTCGCTAGCTGCAAAGGGCTGCGTTCAAAAGTGGGGCTAAGAAAAGATTGTTTATGGTGCATTGTCAGTGTCGACAGTCGTACAAAACCCGGACAGAATCATTATGCCGTGTTACGTCTCGCCGTGTTCGCTTCGCGTAGGAAGCTTTATCACGAAACGGAAGCTTTCACCTTGCGCACCACTGTTGTTTTCTGCACGGTAGGTAAGAAATGGTAGCAAACCTTTGGCCAGTGGCAAAGGTCTGCAGCAAAAAAGGAATAATATAAAACAAAAAAAAACCATCACGAAAAAAAGTTAACAACGGCAAACGCAATGGTCGGCTAGCTGTAAGTGACGTCTTCTGTTGTACGGGTGGTAAATAGAAAAGCAAGCAGTAAAACTTCAAAACTGAGGCGACACGGGTGTCCCGGTTTCACCCGGTGTAGACCCTGAGGAGCAAAACAAACAGCTGCACATTCGGACGGCAGGCAGTGGAAGACCTGGAAATGGGGTCTACGGCTTGGTTTTATTAGGAAGAACTGCGACTCCCAACCCGGACAGGTAGTTTCTTGTGCGAAAACAAGGCGAATAAGGCTGGTGGCAGATACGGCTTGTGTCGTTTCGTTCCCCTGTGACTAGCGTATCCCCGAGAGCGAGTCTGCTGAAGGCTAACGCAATGGGTCGTTTGTTTAAATGAACAAACAACAACCGTATCAAAAGCGATGCCACCAGAGAAAGCTCACCCAGGCGCCGGCAAATCGGTGGTAGGAAAATAGTTTCTTCACACTGGAAATGAAAATACATTATAGAATAAACAGCTCTGAAGCTTTATTTTATTAAATCAAAAATAAATGTTTAACAAATCTGTTACATTCTTCAAATTAAATGAATTAATTTATTTATTACAAAATCCAACAAGTGCGCAGACTGACTTAGCTCAAAGCGAACGAAGACTATCGGATCAGAGTGTATGGCTGCTTCAGACCACCGCGGGGCGTCAAAAGTGTTGCCTAAAATCGAATAACGTTTTTGTTGGGTAGTTTCCTTATCGCTTTCCACGAAGCACACGCGTTCCCGGTAGCATCAAAGACCACCAGGAAAGGGCCACGGAGTCCGGAAGAACGCTTTCGAGGAATTCAAACAAATCCTCCGGTCCGACCGTCGGTCAGCTTTTATTTGAGAGCGATTGTAAGCAGGGGAAGAGATCGATTTTCCACCTTTGCTTCGTCTGCGTGCACTAGCCTCGCGGTGTGTGACCAGAGGGTGGAAAATCTACAGAAAATAGCCAACGTTGCAGAAATGTCCGGCCAGGTTTGTTTGTTTCCTTTCGTGTTCTCCTTTTTTTGTCTTCCACGGGTCCATTTTTCCTATGCCGGATATTGATGTTTTCCTGTGGTCGGGGCGTTTCGCGTGTGCTGGGATTTTACGTTCAACACCCCTTTTCTGTAGCGTGTCCTAGCGTACCTGTTCCCGGCACTGGATAGACGACCGGCAGAAGCATCCGTCCGGGAGCTGTCTATACTATTTGAACAAATTTCTCCCCCGAGAATGAGAATGAGAAGCAAATACAGATCGCCCGCCCGGATGTCCTCTGGATGTGTCGATGCGGTCTGTTGGTTGGAATGTGGCCGGCACGGTCATGGTGTCCCACCGAGCAATCCTACCTGTTGCTTGATCGACCGGCGTCTCCTTCCAGCTGGAGATTATGGCCGGGTCTGTTGGTTTGGTCGTGCTTTTTTTGTTCGTTCTTTGCCACCGCCGACCGTTAGGTGTTTGTCTTCGGGAGTTTGTCTTCGGCCACGGGTTCGAAAGGCGCTTGAAGAGTGGCCCTTACTTTGACCAAGTGTTTTTCCATCTCATTTCGCGCCTACCCGGAAAAGGCCTACCACGGCATGCCACACGGAGGCTGTTTGCGCATTTTGTGAGAAGCAATTTTTAAAGTAAGCAAACCATGATTTCAATGCCGGCCTTTTGTTCACATTTCCGGAATAGGTTGTCTGTAGTAATGCCGAGTGCGGGGCGAGTGCTTACCAGTGTGGGCCGCTTCGATTCAAGCGGGTTGATGGAGTGGTCATTTACTTAGGATCGGTCGTTTTTTTATCGTTTTGTAAAATCGTTACGATTGAGTAGATGTTACAACTAATTGTGTTAAAATAATCGGTCGCCTGAGTTTCGTGATGAAATAATTACAGAGCGAACGGAGGACGGGCACTTGAAACCGGAGCGCTTTTAGGTAAATTCTCAGAAGCATGCATCATCGTGGAAATTGGGGCCTGGGAGTTGCTAATTACAGTAGATATCATTTTAATCTGTAGCAAAACAGACAGAACCAGATGGGTGGTTTAGCTTAGATTTATATTACCATTTTAAATGATTATTTTCTTTATACCTTAACATGAATGCATAAAAATGAATATAAGACAAATTTGTTATCATTAAATCGATAGCATAATAATATATCAGTTTATGTTCATTTCATAAGGACGGCCAATTTCCAATTAACCTCATTGGAATAATTATACAAAATAATGTGAAGATTGAAAACAACCATAAGCAAATCCATATTATTGGTGTGTTTGAGTATAGAGACTTTGAGTCATTTAAATTCAGCCATCTTTCAATAAATAAATAATGTATTATGCTGCACGTGAAAGAACAATATCTTACCTAGTTTGGAAAATCTGGATATATTAAACTTTACTGTTAGTGCAGTAAAGAGATGCTTAATGTATTGAAACTCTTGAGTAAAACTAAGTACACATAAATATTATCAACAGAAAAAAAACATTTTGGATAGTACATTTTTATTGTGGAGGAATCGTTCGGATGCCGGATTCGGAAACCCGGTCCTACCTAGTGAAAGGTGGGCGGTTGGGCCAACGAATGTCAATGAAATGATCACTATTTGAAATAGTTTGAACGATTTCATTTATGTAATAATATGGGCAGGCTTTTCCTATCAATACTTTGGGGTTGCTAGCACGAGCTGGTGAGTTCGGTGGAAAACATTTTTCCACCTCTTTAAAGAAATTAATAGCTTTCTATGAATTGTTGCGTTTGCTGTTTTTGATGCGTTTAATGAGCTATGGCTATGATTGCAAATTTGGGGAAATTATTGATTTTGGAAAACAGTTCGAAATGGTATTATAAACCAAACGCAGCCCACAATACAAGCGGTTCTCAATGGAAATTAAAACGTCAACATTTCACACGGTTGTGATTTATTCCTTTGATATTGAACACTATGGTTTGCGTTCTAAACCAATGCCTACCTAATGGATTCAGTTTTGGGTCGTTGTGATAAGCTCTATGTATCAAGGTTATTTATTGAAAGATATATTTGTTTAATTGATTAAACTTTTTTGGTAGTAAGTTAAAGTTTTAAGTAGTAAGAAAGTAAGTTAAATGTAGCAACCAAAACTTTTAAATAAGAAATGTGACGGTTTGTGTCAGAAAAATAAGCATTAAAGACATAATCAATAACGGAAATATTAGTTGAGTCTATAATCGGAGGAAAAACGTCTCCCACATGCCCACTCTAACACCAGGTACGCATCTTTCCATACCTGCTGTAACACCGATTGGTTCGACAAACAGATAGAAGAGCCAATGTGCCGCTACCCATGAGCAGGCACGCTACCTTGAAGACATGGACTCAAGGGATAAGAAGCGTTTCGTTCCGTTCGGTTTGGTTCGCTTGACATTCTTAGAATGTTTTTTCGACGAAGAATCGCCGAAACTGCTAGCACAGGGAAAGCTTTATTTATAAACAATTGCTCATTGGCCAATCGAGTTTGTTCGCCGTCATCGTCGTCGTCGCTGAAGTGTACAACAGTCGTGCGAACCGTGAAAGTGGCCATCGTGAGCGTGTTGTGGTGAAGCCTTGGATGATCTTCAGGCAAAGGCAAAATAGCTTCTGGATCCATCTACAGTTATCTTTATATTCAAGTCACTTCCCATTTTGTTTGTTCCATAACCGTCAAAGAATATCTTGATGCTACGGGCTCGGGTTTGGTTCATAATAATAAAATGGCAAATCATTCAAGCAGGTTGCTTACCGATGTTATCGAAGATTCGCCCAATCTATTGAATCATCGTTAGACGCTTGAAAAAAAAAAACAACACGGCACGAGTTGGAGACTGTAGGTTCAAAAATATCATTAAGCTGCACATCTCGTAATTCCAAGGAAAACATGAAAACTGTTTGAGGAAATGTAAATATTATGATGATTGAAAAGTCGAAAGTTTCAAGCTATTTTAAAGCAATACAAAAAATGAACCATACCAATCGGAATTGTTAATAAAGGTTCTTGTAAACAGCAATATTCAGCCTATTATCTATTTCAATAGTATTTTGCAGTTGTTGGAAAGTGATGGTAATACACTCATTCGTTACATTTATGATTGTCTGTTCTCTTTGCTGTAGGCATTACAACCTCGTTATATTGGACAGAAAGTGATTAAATTTGTGTACAACAGCTCTCACTCTATCCTCATAGTTTTAATAATTCATGTTCGGCCTGAAGTGCTGAAATGGCAGTAACTTTAAAAAAGAACTGAAAACAAAAAAATCTTTAAAATGAACGCATAATGTAAGGAAGCCATAGCAATTCAAATAACAATATAAATTCTCCAACAAAACCATATAGCCAACACGTTTATTAAAAGCTTTTTTATACATTTCATGAATGAATACGTCCGTGATGCAACTGCAAGCTTGGTTTTTCATATTTGAAGCAAATATGAACATAACTACGAATGTTGAATGTAAACAACGTACATAATTGGAGGCGGCTAGCTGGAATGACGTGAGAATCTCACTAAAGCCGAATAAAACGGATAATCTGTGTTGTGTAGCTGGAAATTTTTTGGAAATAATTTGTGAGCAAGCATATATTAAAGCGTAAATTAAGTATTTAAGCAAGTAGCTGTCACAGAAAGCCAGAAATGGCAGACCGAGACTGTTTGAGGTTGTAGTGCCAAGGAAAGAAGAAGGAGGAGCTGCATTGAAGTCTTAAATATATCTTTCTTTTGTTATTCAGTATGACCGTATTGCTCATACTTTAATGTAAATTTTTTAGAAAACTACGTTAATGGTTAAATTGTTCACATCTTGAAACAATTAATTGTCGAATTACATTGAATAATTGTTATCGTAGCGCTTTTCAATACTGCCTCAGCAGCATGAGATCGAAACACAGCACGACAGGGATCAGAACCGTTTTGTAGGACTGGCTGGGTTCATACTGAAAGCAACAACCAATTTATTCTACCCCCTGGTGAGATTAAAAGGAGCTTTTTATTGTAGAAATAATATTTTGTTTTTAAAAAATTCTATGGCTGGTACCTAATAATACATTATACAGTTTTTCAATGTCTTATATGATCTGTGAGAGATCGTGAAAGTTTAATTAATCTAAATTATGTTTACTACAGCCAACCAACACAAACATATACTATTTAGCTGTTTATATTTTATTCAAATTACATCAACATCGCCATCGGCAAAATAAAGCCGTACGGGCTCGTATTTCATCTACTTTCTAACTGGCTCGTGCAATGGAGACTCCCAGTGCTTCACGTTGGCTCGATTGAACGTGTTATTGCCGATGATCTATCTGGACATTGTCAGGGCAATAAAATTTACCTTCGCTAGTACTATAATGCCTCAGGGTATCCTTTCCTGACTTGAAGAAAACGGCAAAACATTCTCTGCCCAGCGTTGAAGCGTCGTCTGATTGAGTAGGAAGCCTCTACTGCAATCAGCCCTTCCGGCGGTGTGTTTGTGTGTACCATATTCGGCTATGAAATTAATTATGCTGTCATCTTTGACTGACACACCCTGGAGGGCAGCTAGTCAAGTGGTGGGCATTGGATTTTTTGTGTGTGTGTGTGTGCAGTACTCTAGTTAAGAAGCGCTTCTTCTTACGCTCGGACAGTTTGGCCAGCTGTTTGTTGATTGCTTTATACGGTAATTTGAAAGGCTGCAGGAAATCTATTCTGTTACACGTTGATGCCCGTTTACAACTTAACAGCAAAAGAATGTTTTGCTCTATTTCAAGCGCTTTCTGAAGGATGTACTTTAAAGTATTGTGAGCGGTATTCAAATTGAAAAGTTTTCTTTAAAATATTCTAACAATCAAACATAAATACTTGCACATCTTTGCTGTTTTATGGAAATCTTTTATAAAGTTCACCACAAAATGGGTCTTGTCTATTTAATTAACTCTAAATACTTAACTATACACAGACGTTATAAGTTGATCGTCGGGAACGCTGCAACGGCTTACTTTCGTGGGACGAAACGATGGTCAGGTAACCGGTGCAATCATGGATTGATTTGCTAGCCAACGCTAATTGGCCGCAGGATGTGTTGCAAAGGATATCTATCCGACCGTTAGTCAAACGATACGTGGGCTGTAAGGTTTAGGTGTAGGTTTGGTAAGATTCGAACAGCACCATTTCGTTGCAGGTAAGCTGTTTGTATGGCTAAGCTTGAAATAGGTAAGTTAAATCGTCATTGTGCAAGATATTTTCCATTTTCACATTGTGTTGAATGCTTTTAAATATTTATGTTATAGTCATAGCTTTGCGAGCGATAACTTTTGTTGGCCTGTTTCATTCAGTATTCATTAAAAATATTTTGTTTGTACAATAAAACCGGCAATTAAAAGAGCAAAAGAATTCTGTTTGATGAAATGCTTACAGCATGCCAAACTAGTTCGCATTTCTAATTCCACATCAATACCAGCTATTTTTGCAAAACGAAACAAAATGTTTGCTCTGTCAAAAGCTTTGCAACAAAGAGCCTGAGCCAAACACACCCACACGCCAATCACGGTTACATTTCGCATTAGGCCGGCATTGAACTGACGGCTGCACACCGCATGTTGCCGATTTACCTTCCATCGAACCGATTGAGTGTATGCAATGGCACGGACAACTGAGGTCCAACTGCCCCACAGTCTCACAGCACCTAGCCAGACTCCAACTGATTCTTCTGGGAGACAGGTTCAGTCAGGTATGTTGGCCTGCAAAAACCGAATCCAAAATTCATTCACATTTGAAAAGGTCAGAACGCCTGTACCCTCGGGTGGTTCTATCTATGGTCCCGCAGGGGCATATTGCAATGCTGCGTTGCTCCCTGTCCCTCCGGAGCAAGGGAGGGGAGGCGATGAGCGCCCAGGAGACGATGTGCGGGGTCATTTCCGTTACTCGGGCAAGGCTTGCTGGAAGCATTTTGATTTAATTAAATTCTCTCCCTGTTGCGCTTCGGTGCGTTGGTCAGCTACAGGAATTTAATTTCACAAAATGCCGTCGAAAGCGTTGAGGCAGCTGGCCGGGGTGTAAGGCACCGGGGCTGGAACAGTACAGTCAACTCTCCGAGTACGGTTGATTTCCTGTACACGATGTCCCGTGCAGGTGAATCAGTACCCATCTTGCTCCCCCTATCACCTTGTTTGGATTGGTGCAACAGAGGTGAAGCTTCTGGGTGTTTTTTTTTTTTTACTTTAAATGATGAAATTATTTCTACCACCGAAGCCGAATCACACTCGGGCTTGATGAAGAATGAAGAAACACCAGGCGTCTCCATTAGCCCGTAAGAAGTGGAACGATGGATTGTGATCTCTGAATTCAACTGCACTGCATCCTGTCTGTTGTCGTTTTCTTAAAATGTCCACACAGACAATCACGCCGCCCAGCTGAAGATTGCTTTGGTTCTGTATAATTCGCATTAGTGCCTCCCACCTAGACGGTGAATGCTTTGGCCGAGCAGCTACTGGTATTTCTGTGTTTTTAATTGGCTATCTTAATTAAGGTAAATAGATAGCTTTCCTTGCACTGCCAGCACTACCAGCATCACCGACGGTGCAACATTGCATCGGATTGCATTGCCAAGCCCAGGTTCATCTTTAACCGGAAATGGAAAAAAAGGAACAGTAAACCAAGCGCTATCTGCTGGACGTGGCTCAGCTTCCGTGCCGGTGTAAACATCCTGCAGTGGAAGTAATTCCCCGTTTTCTCTTTGATCTGCAGCGCATCACATCCGGAAGTGAGCAGGCGAAGCGAAACAATTTGCCTGGCTTTGTGATCCACGACTTACTGCCGGCGGAACTAGGATGACTAACGCGATTGTGTTGACCGCAATACCGATGCGAACGGAGCTGGCATAAATTCGATAAGAAAGTGGAAAATATGAATTTATTAAGAAAAAACAGAGCAAAAACATTACACTGTTCGTTATTGCGAACGAATGATAAAAACTCATTAGTTTATTATGATAGTTTGCAGTGGGTGAAGACAGCAAAAGAAGGTGTCAGTAAAAGAAAATGAAAATATGCTACGGTGGCTGATGGAGATGGTTCAGCTATGCGATGATGAACAGAGGAGTTTGTAATTGATGCCACTAGAATTTCATCATCTTAATAGTGACGTTGAAGTGAGAAGGTATACGTTGCAGCACGGAACTTTTTTACCCATAGAGAAAAAGGGCTTAAAATGAAAATACCCCATAGTATGTGCTTTTTTGTAGCGATTTTTTTATGTTGGTCATTAATGAAGGTTATAAAAACAACATTTGATCGATAAAAGTGGATTAAACTATCCAAAAAGTGTCTTAGCAGAACCATAAGGGGTTAATATTAGTGTAGTTAAATTGATTTAATCCACATAGGACTTCAGCAATCTATAAGCCAATAAGGCATAAAAGCCAATAAATTGCTTTGTTAGGTATTCGTACTCATCATTTGCTGTACATAACACAGCACATCCTATACTGGATCATCGTGTAGCCATCATCATATTTCCTATTGTAAATGACTAAAACAAAAATAACAAAAAATCATTATGCTGTCAAATCACCGGGAGTCATGTTGAATGACATTCAATATCGAACTGTTTTTTTAAAATAATTATGTGGAATAATATTCCATAGCTTAGTAAGATAATACATTTTGATTTTTTTTTTTTCGATTGAAAAATAGGTAAAATGAAATGATAGTTATCGTGAAATTGTTTCATGCAAATTTCGAGAATTTAAATAAACAGTACGATTATGGCTGAAAATATGAACGTAGTAGCATGGGCAACAGCTAACTAGGAGTTTTTTTTTGCAACTTATGAAAATATAACCTTTTATTCAATATCCAAGTTTAATGCTTACTGCATACTGCCCGGGTAATTTTAACACACGGCAGGCTCGCTTGCCGCGATTACTATCCATTTGCTAAAGCTGCAACAGCCCTTATGTTGTTTGTTCGTTTTTTTTTGTGTAATGGATTTATTACAAGTCCCTCGATACCATATTTTACCGAAAGCCCTATAGATTTTCAAATGAAAAAAAAATGTTATAAAAATGAAAGACCTCAGTTGGCAAATGTTTTCATATGTAATTTAAAATAAAACTACGCAATATGGCATCAGATTACTCTAGCACAGCGATAAGAGCGTATGGCACGATGAAAATGTGATGCAGTTTTTTGTTTGACGCTCTCATTTTGTTTGTTTTTTAGTATTATGTACAAACACACACATAAATTCGTGTCTTTTTCCATCAACAGGCGATGCACTTTGATGATATGGAACGAGCCATTGTCTGATCGTGAGGCTCGGCAACGTTATTGAATTTACATCCATAATCGGCCCATGGTCTTAACCTCCCGTACTCTGCACGCTGTAAAATTGCGGTTGTACGATACGATGGAGGGACTTTAAAAAAAAAGTAATGCCCCCACACAGCCACACACCAGGCTGTGGTGGATTAATGTACAGCGTAGCAATATCGACGAGTGTATCCGCTTTTGTGCCTGTGTGGATCTTTGAATATTCGAAGCTGCAGGTGATAATCAGATAATGGAACAACTCGGCTGCATCGAGATAGTGATAAGAGAAATGGGTTTTAGCTCGGGCGATGAAAGATGGTGCATTCGGCGATGCACCGAATGTATTTGGTAGAGGGTGGAAGCGCCGGTTGATGTAATTGGAAGTATGGCGACGTATGTGTGTGTGTGTGCCTGATTGTCTCTTGATCCGATGGTTGATGGGATGAGATGACAGGTGGATGAATTACTTTCATCAAAAGCGGACAAGTTACTGCTGGTTTTGCTGGCCATGCAGTTGTGGCTGTTTTCGCTTACAATTTCCTGTGCAAGAGCACACAATTTTAGAAGCACTTTGTTGAAATGAAATGCTAGTAGAGTGCATATTGCTAAATTGAATGCAGTAGAACAGTCACTAGTTGGTGGAAAAGAAATTGGCTACATAAGATTAAGAAAACTGTCGCAAACGAAGGATATTTAATGGAAAACAACGCGTGAACAACAACATTGATGCATCAAAACTGCCGATATTTTTAAAATTAAATGTAAAAAATTCAATTCAATCAATCATTACTCACGCCGCTGGTGTTGGCTAAAATGTAGTTTTTGGAATTAATTCTGAAATTGTTAAGCTTGAGCCAATGAGTTATCGGCTTTCATAAAGCAAATTTGAACACTGTTTCGGTTATGTTACGGTATTGTCTGAACCTTCAGTTACCTATCTGATACTACTCCTTATCAGTCATGTCATGTGATAAATACAGCTCGTGATCTTGGCATGCTGTAACAACTCTCGATATCGTTCACGGTCCAGCGCTGACGTCTGCCAATCTTATGTTATGGCGAATTTCACTCCATCTTATCTTGGACTTGTAAGGCCTCCGCCTTCCATCTATCCTCCATTTAGTAACTGTTTGAAAAGAAATCGCCGTTCCTACGTAGAATGGTAGGTACGTTTCCTGTATCGTAGCTCATATCAAAATGAAGTCCAGTAGCTTAACAATGATTGAATGTTTAGCTAGAAATATCAATGTACAGTGCTTGTTTTATAAGTTGCACTCTTCATTGCTCATTTGGCGATGCAACCTCCAAAAGTCTTAGCCCTGCCAATCCTGGTCCTACTACATCTACAATACATATGGAATTGTAATTCCTGCATGCAGGTGTTTCTTCCTGAGCGATATGAATAATTTTTTTGCCATAACGAGACAGTTTTGTTTTTCCACCATTAGCCATCGCAAATTCATCATAAAGCAATTTGAGTTGAACGGTTAACCTAAAAGTCGGCGAGAGTAGCTCGAACGGGATGAACTCTCTGAAAACGGTGATCGGAATTTCGCAATCAACGCATAAAAGGGTAGAATGGAAAACCACACCGAATGCTAAATGCTATCGATGAATTGCACCGGAAGCAGTAATGGAAGCTAAACACACCAAAACGGGCAGCCATTGTAATAGAGCGATCTGTAAAGCACAATGTATGGTGCGCGCCGTTGTTTTCGTGTACTTGCCTTTTTGCTAGAAAGCGCATTTAACGAATCCTTTCAAGCAATTCAGCTTGTTTCGCTTGTGTTTGTTTTTTTTTTATAACTGTTTGTTCATCTTACCGTTTATTACTCGACACACTTGCTTCGGCAGCGTAAAGCAAGCTTGATGTTTCATCGCAGCTCGTACTGCACCATGGTTTGGAAAAAGGAGTAGCAAAACACGAGGCTCGCGGTAATAAAAACCGAAAACACATCAAAACCAATATCAGCAAACGACGACGCAACGTAATCTAAGTCCCATCGAGACTCTCAGAGACGGTACCCGAAAAATGAGAAACAAATTAAAAAGTCGGTTTCGAAGATCGTTTTAAATGGAGCTCCACCCTTGCTACGTTCTGCTAGGTCTGCTGCCTAAACCTGGCCCTGGTGGTGCTCGAACCGCTGGCAGTGCACGAAATAAACGAATGGGGCTCGTTTTCTTGTTGCCGGGTTTTTTGCTGCGAACATAATCAGTAAATGATTATGATTACTCGGTTCATTTTATGAAAGCAGATTTGGGGCGGCAGTTTTTGTGACACCGAGCGACGGGTTCATTTTACTTCGATTTACCTTTAATGATTTTTGGGAGTGGCATGATTTTTTTTGTTTTTTTGCGGTTTGGTTTTATCCCTGCCGACCGGACAGCGTAATTGTAGTTGTTCTAAAATTGTCTAAAGTATTTAAAAAAAGCGATGTTTGGGATCGAATGTGAAGAGACACAGTGTTGAACGTATTTTTATTTCACATCGCCATACCGCCTAGCTCTAGCTGAGAGTAGATTGTTAGTAGACAAGCAAGATAACCTGTTTTCCTTCTGGCGGAAGATCAAAGGGGGAACATTTTGATGGATGACTTAGTGTGAGAGAAGGGGAAGGAGAGGATTGAGGTTCAAATCTGTCATAAATACACACATACACTTACGTACCCACAGAAGAGATACTTTACCATGGATACGGCAGACATCGGTAAGCCATCTTCCACTGCGACATCGAAGATTGATGGGCTGAAGGTGGATAAGGCCTAGATAAATTAAGGGCTACATCAGCGCCGGAACAAGTAGACGCATGCACGAAGAAACAAGACACCAGAAGCTGGCCATCGGAGGCCCTGCAAACCCAAACAACAACAATATAGAAATGATGAGGAAAAACGTGTTTTTAATTTAATTTCGATCGGTAATTGTTACGAAATTATGTCGCAAATCCGACGCTTACCACTGCTCGTCCCGTTCCTTTCCGTTTTCTAAACGGAAAGCCGATTTATTCCACCGAGGAATTGTTAAGGATACGGGCAGAGATTAATAAACGGTAGGGCTTACTTTCGCTGCTTGCACACGGAACGCCATGGACACTTTGGAATAGATTGAGCGAGAAAGCACAAATAATAACGAGTCTAAGGCACTCTTAGCAAAACACCTGCGTACGCTTTCTTAGACACGAAATCGAATTAATGTGAAATATTTCCAACGCAGGGGAAAGTGTCGAATAAAAAGCAAACTTTTATCACCTCGCACTGTGCTGGCTGGGTGCGTCCAGGGACTAGTGGATTGCCGAGACTGGACAGTAACAGTAAAGGACGCTTGCATCGCGCGGTCCGAGTGTGGCTTTTGCGAAGGACACCGGAAAGCGGACGTGAAGAATGATATCCGTAAAATTTCAACACCTAAGCTGCAAAGCGTAAAAGTTCATGCCCGAATAATGATGATTTAGAATGTGTCGTTCCCTCTCCGGTACCTTCAGTACGCTTTCTACATGGCTACCTTCGGCGTCACCCAGCCGGTAGGAGAACCGGTGGTGAGAATTAGCTCACCGCACCCTTTTGGCGACAGCTGCGTCATCGGGATTGAACCCGCAGGATCGAAATTGAATCTTCTATGCAAGAGGAGGAATTAGCGAGGAGGAAGAGGGGGGGGGGGGGGAGAGTGAATTTGGTCAAATTTAGTGATCGTTGCTGGTGGGCAGTCGATCCTTTTTTTTATTTGGTAGTTACTGTTTGGTGGATTTATAGATTACGGTAGAAGGCATCTGAAAATTCTACCTGTGAGGTGTTTTATGGTGCGTAAACGAAGAGGGAGAGATATTATCCACGAGAAGAAGAGATGAAGAGGGAAAGAGAAAGAGAGAGAGAGGTTTGTTTGTTTGTGTTATTTTTGAACAGGAATCAATATTCCAAGCAATATATTTACTACAGATTACAAGACACCGGACAAATTGCCATCATTTGTAAATCTTTGTCGTTTGCCAGTTATTACGTACATCTTACAAATTAGAAGCTTTAATTTTTGCACAATATCTCTATTATAAATACTCTTGCCATCCTATAAATACTGTTTTGACATCCAATCTAGAAGTATAAACATCATTTGTTCTATCTGAATAGTCTAGGTTTTAGGTTAAGGACTGTATTTCCTTATTTTAGAAATTGGATCATAATTTCATCAGTTGTTGTCTGTCTCATTCGACATTAACATTGTAATGTGAAAGATTCAGCTTATAGTTCAGGTTTTGGCGGTGATCTTTGAAGGTGCAGAGCAGGATCTTTAACGAATTACGATTCGTCTCAACCGTCTCACCGAAGACCTCACCTCAACCTCATTTGAAGAGCAAAGAGAACTATCGGGCTATCCTAGGAAATACCTACAGCACAATTCAAAAAGTATGGCGTTTAGAATGTTTTGTGGAACAATTGTGGAACATAAAAAAATGAAATTTAAAATGAACGTTGATTCGATACATGTTAAAAAAACTGTACTAAGGACATCAATTGCTTTGTTACTACGAACACGATAAAGTCATGTCATTACGATTCTACATTCTACATAAACCCTCAAAGTGCAAAACATCAAACAGTCTTTAGAAAAAAGTATTTCACTCAAACAATACAAAACCATCGTCATGTATCAGAAAGCAAACAACGAAACGAAGGAAGAGAGCGTCCATTATTTCCAAAAAACTTTATCTCGCGTAGGGAACGTGTACGCTCCATTCGGTGCACCATCGCACCAGACACCAACTCGACGGAAAACACAATGCTAACGCTAATGAGTATCGAGTATGGTAGACAGGTATAAATTAACCGTACCGTCAGTCCACAAGCAGGATGTGACCTGGAAAAGCTGATAACCATAGACAAACACACAGCCCAAGCGGCACGATCTGGGCCAGCGACCAGCTCGGCGTGGTCCACTTTCCAGCGTAGCAGTTGCTCCATGCCGAGGACCTGGCGCTGGCCGCTGCTGCTGCAACCGAAGGTCATGCAAAGACCACCGTGTTCTGTGTTGCATTTTCCATCCATCCCACTGGTCCGTCGGTCCCTTCGAGTGAATCTTCATGTCCGTTTTGTGCTGTCCAATTCACGTGACGTAGCTGCCTGCTCTCGCTGGCAGGCAGTGTAAGTGATGAAGGGAAAGGGGGGGAGGGTGATAGGAAGGGAGCGGGCTTTCAATATACGCTTATGCAAGCTGACGCGTGTGCATGAGGATCTCGTTATTGGTTCATGGTCGTTGGCCTCGTCCCGAGCGGCAACAGTTCGGCTCGGCTCGGAATAGCAACAGCCAGACGACCAGGAACCCGAACGCATTGACCACCGTTCAACAGGCGAAATGGCGCGAACGTGTATCGTTTTGCTCGTAAGCTTTAGGGTGGGTTAGGGTGGTGGTTGAGTTGATTGGACCTTCACCAAACGGAGTACGTCACTCACTGCCGGGCTCCACAAGCATTCGTGTCCGTCGTCTGACGGAAACGATGCCGAAGAACACGTGCACAGGGAGCATCTTTAGATGGTATCCGAATCTCTCTCACTGCCTTTCTCTTGCTCTCATCTTTTACCGAGAAAATGTTCCGGATAGAAAAAGGGAGAGAGAATTTTCCCACTTGCTTGGAAATGGTTCACCGTTTTTCCCGGGAGACTTTGCGAGGGAGGATGAAAATCCCGAAGCGTGCTTGCAGACGATACTCTCCGAAGCTTCACGTCGAGCTCTTTCGCTCTCTTTCACTCAGTGGCAACCAGTTGCGTCCGTGTTCATTTCCATCGTCTGCTGCCCGGTACGCGCGTGTTCATCCCGATGTGCAACACGTGAGCACCTGTGGCGGAAATGAGCGCACGGCCACCACACGACAACAGGTGCTCTCCATTAGTAGCACGCTTGGCACACGGAAAGTACCGAGGTGACCCCTTCCTTTTACACCCTGTTGCGCTACGTTGTATCCGTGTGCGGTGCGTGCCTTGATGCGCGTGTATTTGTGCAGCCATTGCGCAATGCGTGCGTTCCCGGGCAGACCGTTCCGAGGTATCTCCTGTTGCGCTTCGGCCGAAGAACCCACTCGTGAACTCTCCGCTCCGGTTATATACCTTCCGTGCGAATTTCCGTGCGCACCACGGCCTTGGCGGTGAGCCGGGGGGGGCGTGAGATTTTTCCCGCACGATCTTCCTGCCCGGTCGAGCTGCCCGGGGATGGGCACGCCGTGATGGGGCGTGTAGGATGTGGCGAGGCAGGATATAAAAGTGAAATATGAGGCTCGCTCGAGCTCAGTCGCGTACGAAGGACTGCCCTCGGTGGATCGGCCACGGCCCTGGAGAAAGAAAAATTCCACCCCACCCTAGGTTTGGCGGGCTATCATCGGTACGGCAAACACTGTGTGAGCGCGAGAGCGAGGCAGTGCAAAGTGGCTACGATGGGCTGTTAGCACACATTACACAGCATCCCTTCGACGGGTGTAGCAGTAGTTTGGTGCAAGTCCTCAACGCTACTTAAATCTCAGCTCCATTAAACGGGCCTGTGTCGTGATACAGAAAGCGTGCAGTGTAATGTTGGTAACCATTGCAGACTAGAAATATGAAAAGACAGGCTAGAGATGTGAAGAAATCGTTTTTCCTACAGCAGGTTCGTTAAGCGGAGTGTGCGTATTCTGACTTGCAAAAGTGATGTGCAGCGAGTGCAATTCGTAGGTGCAGTTGAGTGACTGACTATATCGAAACAAGAAAAAAAACCCTAACCAATCCAACTGCCGATGAGGAAGGAAGGAAGAAACTATAATTAATATTCTTATCAGGTGCTTTACGACCACGATAACAGTAAAACGATCATTCAAGGTTTGACCTTCGTTAGGCGAGTGTGTGCATTAGTAGACGGGCGTGTGTATGAGGCAAGGTGACTATGATGATTTAAATGCCTTGTGCAATAAATTCCACCTGTGTGTCTGTGTGCATGTTGGTGTGCAACTCCGGAGCGCAACTAGTGGTCAATCGTTTCGTATACTCCTCAATCAGTGTGTTTAATCCGCGTGAATAATTGTTACCATTACCTTACTCCAAAACTCCAAGGGTGGTTATGAACATAATTTGTATGCTGTGTGCCAAACAGAAACGCCACAAACTGGATGTATCAAGCTAACGCGTAGTGAAGAGATAGGTTAAGATAGTTAATTAGAGAGAACGGAGCAGTTTACAATCTTCGACCGTACGGTGCTAAACGAACCAGCTTCACACGGGCAAGGAACACATCCAACACGATTCGCCAACATGTATGTAAACTCGAGTCTTTAATTTGCATTTGTGTAAAACGTGTATCATCATCTGTCCTGGATGTGGGTTCCCATATCCAGGGTACTATTTCCGGTCATTGATATTATTCTCTCTTAATCACTACTATATTTCCATCCTAAACTCCGAAACTTTCCGCTACTTTCCGAATAATAGCGTCACTGCTCTTTTTCTCAGCATAATTTACACACATACCTTATCGGATCTAGTACATGCCTACACTCTTTCGTAGAGTTCCGAAAAAGTGTACCAAACACCCTAATCTAATTGATGTGGGAAGGAGATAAAACAGAGAAAATAATTCGTATTTAATTTAGGCTTTGTGGTTGAGTCACACAGTACATCTGCTGTTGACAGCTACTTTAGCTAAGGTTAAAATAATGGCCCGGGGAAAATGAGTCCCAATGCTGTAACATTGGTACTCCAAGTTGTTTTCTTTTCGCTCGCTAACCATGGGTCATGTCAAGACTTTTCGGTTAACTCTCCAAATGTGACTGTGAGCCTCGAAAACCCAACCGCACATCAAAGTATTTGTAGCTTGGGCGGTTGATGCCTGAAACACACACTTGTGAGTCGACTGGACGATGGGTTCGATCACTAACCGGAGGGTAATTGCGGTTAGAAAGTCGTCCATAATACCATACCTTTTCTCGTCCCGATCATTTCGATTCAGTGACAGAAATAAATGTCCTTCTCGGCTTGAGCGAATGGCCTTGGACATGGTGTAGTTGTTTCCTTTTTTTGTTGGTGGGTGTGTGCAATTTTGAGGCCTGGACATTGCCTGGGTGCAGCATTCAAGGTTACATGTGTACAAAGAAATTTTCATTGCTAGAAACATTAGTTCAACGGCAAATGAAGAATTAAAAACAAATACATAGAACCTTAATTAATAATTTTCCGAACGGCTCTAAATTGCAAACTACTTTCGAACGGTAATTAAAACCTCGAATTGCTTCAAAGAAACGGGTCGGATTATTTCGTATTTCGAGCCATTTTCCTAGCAACTAGAGCTGCACACAACAGTCCATTCGGTTCCAGTTCCAAATGGTCAGGCCCGTATGCTGATGGGAGGTTTAAATTTCATAGAATGGAAGCTTGATTGAGTTGTACGCGTTTGATGTTTGATATACGACCCCTCCATTTTAGTGGTAAGCTTACGCAAGCTAGCGATTCGGTTTCGTGTGATGTTCGGAATGGAAAAATAGTTTCAAAACTGTTGTCCTATCGGTGGCTATTTTCCTACGCTGGACAATGGTTCTGAAACCCGAAACGCTGCGAAAGTTACCATTGAATACCGTGCGCTACAGCGTCAGAAGCCCTCAACCGAACAAAGCGCCACACTACTTTACTGTCATTTTAGCACCATCGAAACCGGGTTCCAAAAGTTGTATGCAACCACACGCGGACATCGAACGGAACAGACAGATTGTTGTGAAGTTTTTACTGCTGACAAAAAAATCCCAAACACAACTTGGCGAATGACCTAATTAAGACTGACAGGGCTGCTTATAGTGCTGGTTCAGGTGTTTTTGCATGATGTTTGTGATTGGCGCGACCCTTCATGGCAGATAGCGAGTTGCAGGCAGCTTAAATCTTTTATGCATTTTTACCACCTGTTTTAAAAGCTGTGGATAGGAAAGCCTTTTGCCTGGCTATGCGTGAAAAAGGGTTCTCCGGTAGCGCCACTTTATGACCGCACAAAGTTGAGAAATTACATCATAAAACATTGAGTCAATGTACGTGCCTGCGCGCGTCTCTCTAGCTCTAGCGACCGTTTGCCATTTGTGTGCCGCACAACCCACCGAATTCTACAGCTTTCATTCCGATTTTTTTAAGCCCAACACTTCATAAGAACTTTGAGAAAGTTGAAAAACAAGCCACCGTCTTCGAACCGTTCTCCACTCGCCGTTTGTTAGGAAAGAGTCCTTCGACAGTGCAGAAGCCGAAGCCAGGCATCTTGGCGAACGAAAGTTCCGCTCGTAATCCGGTAATCTCGGAAATCGCACAAAACGATCGCAACAAAGAACAGTTGGCCCGATTGGCCGAGGAATGGTTTCACTTGGCGCGATTCTTGTGCAAAGGCAGAAAACATGGGCAGCCTTTTATCCGTTGTTTGACCCAAGCTTTCCAGTGTTTGGATTGAAGCGACGGCACAAAATTCCTCCAGCAAAGCGAAAACGCCCATTCAGTGGCAAACGAGCGCGTCGAAGTCTGGCAAGGATAAGATTAGATGAAACGAATCCATCGCGGGAAATGTTCGCGGCAATGGCATCGAGATAGACAGATGATTTTCGAGTGAAATGAGCTCAGCTACCGTAATGCATGGATAGACAGTGCGAAAAAGAGAGTGGCAATGATGGAAAATGATAACGTGCAATCAGATTCAGATGCGGAGAAATGGAAATCCGCCCAAGTAGCCAACGAAAGGTGAAAAGCTCAAAAGACAAACTTTCCCGTTGCTACAAACCGGATGGACGTTGTGGGAAAAGATGTAAGAAATAAGCTGCTACGTTAACTTTTTTTTTTTGCTCTCCCATTATCACAAACCATATCTCTTTACGCAGAGATGGTTAAGCTACGGGCGGTCCGTGTGGTGCGGTGGTCGCGGCCCCATTTCCATTGCTGATGATTAATGTTAATTGTGAAAAGTGCCTCGAGATGGCGGCGGGGCTTTCTAGCAAAATCAACCGACGCCGATGGCCGAAACCGGTCACGTGTTTTAGGATGAAGGCGTCTTAATCCCGTGCCCGTTCTCTGTGCCGTTTTAATCCCTAATGAATTCGCGCGTCAGCTTTTCGTGGCGTGCCACGCCTGTCAAGGTGTACCAGCGGGCTACGGCTGTAAAGATTCTGATGGACTTGTTTCCCAGGAGAGAGAAAGAGAAGCATAAGGAGACGCGTAGAGAAGCAGAGTTTACGAGCTACACTGCCTGAAGCTTTAAGGGTTGTTGAAGATGGTAAAATAATACACTGTATCAACGTACCTTGTAGCACGCGGAGTATAATATGGTTATAAAATTTACATCTTAAGCGCGGGAGACAAACACGTACGCAATGATAAGAATGAGTCTTTGGCGTATTATTTGGGTGCCATCTAGGATAATAATGTGTTTTGCGATGTGTAGTAATCACATAACAATTATGAAACCATATTCAATCACCCTTCTCTGCAACAATTAGTGATTTCACAATAATGAACTCCAGTTGATTATATCAAGCTGACAAATTTCAAAATAAATAAATAGAAGTCATATATTAGGCCGATGCAAAGATAATTTGGATCGTCTGATTTAGATCGGCAAACTTTGAATAGACATTAAATAAAATGATTGCCATCTGCAAAACTTTGCTTATAATGCAATGAATAGTACTTTCGTTTGAAGCAACAGATTGTTGCTGACGGGAAGCAAATGTCAGACCGTGAACCCTGAAGAAAGCCCTTCCAAAGCGAAAAGTTATGCCAGCTAATTCAAAAGTGCTGTTCTTGTTCAACTGGAAAAGCTGTTGCGTCCCTTATTTTACCGTAAATAAGCTTTCCTCTCCGAATGTGGCATCAGTAGCCCGAAACTAGGATGAATAAATTTGAATGCTACAAATTCAATCACTATCATCGAATCGATGTCGGAAAACCTGGTGGACGAAGGATGGTTCATTTCCACCGGAAAGACTCCATTTGCCTTTTACTTCTTCGCCCAGCCAGCGAAGACCCGTCTACGGACAGGAAACTTAAATTCATCCACTTTCGATTCGAGATGGAGACGCCTGGTATGTTCGCTAGGAGCGCTCGTGCTTGGAAAGAATAATTTGGCACAATTTTCGTTCGCCTGCGGGATGTCAGCAGATTCGGGCTTGCAGAAGGCATGAAGAAATCGGTCGGACGTGACGGACAGAAGACCTCCGGCAGGCCTGGAAGCCTGGAAGGTGGTGGTCATAAAATATGCAAATTGAATTAATATGTTTTATGAATGCTGTTTTGATTTAGCTGACGATGTCTGGGCTTGTGTTTCGTGCCTGGTGCGAGGGCATGCGGGCGGTTTGCCTGAACACGCACCGACACACATTTGCTAGGTGCCTTCCAGTTTTTATTGCCATGCCGGATGCGTCTAGTCTCCGGTTTCCTCGCAGGAAATGGAGTGTGTTCCGTGGAAGCGAATGTGAGAAACCGTCTTTTTAGGGGTGGGAAACGACGTGAGCATAACGCTTCATGTCAGGTCGGCTGTCGGGGCCCTTTATTCGTACACAGACGATGTGGATGATTGGAAATGCTTTTAAAAGGACTTTTTTATGGGAAAACAATGCTCGAAAAATGGCTGTCAGCCTGGGAAGCAGGCACCGAAACGATGATGTTTTCGTGCATTAACTTAAGCCTTGTGACACTTTGCGGAGCTTTCCTCATACGCAACGAATAGATCAGCTCTTTTGACCTTTATCGATTGCTGTTTATGCCAGCAGTGGCAGTATTCAATCGGATTCATAAAATAAGGCAGCCAAACTTTAAGCCGCTCATGCTCATGATGTTTTATGGTAATGTTTCGATAATGATTGAGAAATGGGCGTTGGCGTTGAAAATGCGCGTTAGTATGAGAATGGAAATTATTACCATCCATGCACATTAATTTCAGTACATACTGCCAGAGCAAGTGCTTAAAGAAAGATCATCTTAAGAACAGGACAATAGCGGCCACCGTGGACAGAACGGTAATTTACGAGCTCGCTTATGCCCGGAGCAGTACCGCCGTTCTGGAAAGATAAACCGTGTTGACAGCGTTGTGTCAAGAAAACGGATTCTTCATTATGCAAAGTCAAGCCTGTGTGCTGAAGGCAGCTGGTATGGATCATGCATTTATTTGTGCTCTGCAAACGAATCGCTTTCAGATAGATTATGGAAATTTGGTAGAGCATAACTTGCTGCTGCTCACTGTGATGCCAAGCTGCTGAAGTGTGCCAATTGTTTGGCAATTTAAAGGAGATGGGAGAGACAATGGAATGGCCTTTATGGAAATATCATCACTGTTCTGCTTGAATCGTGCCCAGTAAATGTTCAGTGGAACATGAATTGATTGATTTTCATACATAAGCTTTAGGTAGAATTTTGTAGAACAGTTTTCATACGCTAAAGAATATTTGAAATATGTTGCCGTTAAAATGTAATGATTTTGTTTTGTTAACTGACATCCCTTTATGTTAAGCTTCAACACGATGAGTCCAACCAATGATGTGTGGAATAAAGAATCCTCTTGTGCTTATACATACTCTCAACACCGCAGAGTAGCTTTAGGTCGGTTCAGCTTTTCATGGAAAACACGAAGATGTAGCATTAATTCGTATGTTACTTACTTTGCTATTTGAACTATCAGAATATTATTTGAGGTGCAGTTAAATCAACATTCAGGCGCACATAGCAAACATTATCAATATCCGCTTCAGTTGATATCCCAAGAAATATGAACTGCATTACGCTATGTCTGCGGGTTAACGCGGTCAATCCACTTCGTCAGAGGCAGTGGAAACTTCGTCAGAGGCAGCTTTCCACGAAAGTGAAGACTATGACGGATTTAGTCGTGAAATTAATACAGCTTCTGTTCCCAAAACATATTACGCACAGCCACCTGTGAGTGTAATACGAAAATAATAAGGCCTTATTTTGCGAGGTACGCCAATACGCTTGCAATCATTTCCGCTAAACTACTCAAAAGGGAACGCCAGTATGACAGTTCTAGAAAGAAAGCGTGCTGATAATTGTAGGCAAAAAAGCATCCAATCTTCTTTCATCCCCACTTTCCGGCACCATCTTCCGTCCCAATCATCCGACCGCGTAACGTCCGCTGTTTGACATTGCACAAAACGCGTATATCATCTCAGGAAAGCGAACGAGGGAAAGAACTTTCGTTTGATGTTCCAAAATCAGATTTCTATTCACGCCAAATGCACACCATATTTTGGGCCACCAAATACGAACTGATGGCAATGAATCAAACCCGACTGGATGGTGCTCGTGGTGTAATGGGCCGAATGCCGTGTTCGTGTGCTCAACCGTCAAATAGAAGCACAAGAAGGCGAGCAAGACGAGCGATTAGGAATGCCTTCTAGTATTTGAATGGAATTTTGTTTCCTTGCCCTCGTTACCTTCATGCTCAAACTTAAAAATAAAACAAAAATCTGCAAGCGGGAGCCAGCTCAGTAGGACGATAGAAACGGGGAGATGTGGGATTTTGTTTAAGGGCTATTCCTTGTTTTTGGTGATGAAAAATGTAATGCTCAGAAAAATGGGAATATCTTTAATGTGAAACAATTTTCCTCATTTTCGATTTGTATTCGGTTGTTTTCCATTTTTTGTCTTGGCATTCACCAAGCAGAAAAACGTTTTCTTTTTCCGCTATTGACCACAAGCAAAAAAAAACAGAAAAGCGGTCTTGATTGAGCAACGAAAACAGAAACGAAGAAAGCCTTAAAAAGTTGCTAATTTCAAGAATGAATGATGTCCAACCCTTTAAACACGAGATGGTACGCTTCAAAGCGGGGCTAAAGAACCGTGTTTTGAATTTCGAATCACCTGAGTTTTCTATGTTCCTTTACACGAGCACCTACCGTAGGGTCGGATGCAAAAGAAGCCGGGAAAACCCGTCCCGAGAGTACCCGCAGTCTACCTTTCTGCGGGATGGTGCGAAATCGAACTGGTTGGTGCCTCTTCTGTTCCGAAAGCGCACACACACAAACCGGGCTAAAAATAAATCAAAGCATCGGAGGCTGCTCTGCTTTCATCGTGCTTCCTTTCCACGGTGGGCCGAACTACTAGCTGGCTTCGATGGCCTTATCCAGGGACAACGTGTCCATGCTCGCCATGCCAGCACGATTGCCTGTCCGATGGAATGTTTGGGGAGCGGTAGCCGAAAGGGAAACTTTTCCTTCGATGTCCTTCGCACCCCACCGGACCGGAGGATGGCGTGACGGATTTTTTTTCTCTTCCGCCCCGTCCATCCCTCTCGCTATCCGTGCTTTACCCTACGTACGTTGCGATGTTTAGCTGTATTTTGTGAAACATTCCACGGGTTCAGATTTTTGTGTGGTGCTCGCCTGTTTGGCTGCTGCTGATGCTGCTGCTGCTCGCTGTCATCGATGTTGCTAAAATTAGCTACATAAATCATCATCCCACTGGAGCGGCTCTGAGCGCGTGTGTGTGCAAGGAAGCGAGAGAGAGAGAGGGATAAATAGAAGGTTAGAATGGAAAGGAAAAGGAAGCGGTCGGTATTAGAAGCATTAGGAATGTGGTTGTAGTGGAATAAGGAAAATCCGCCCATAAGTCATATAGATGTGCATTGGGGGGGTGTGTATGTGTGAGTGTGTGAGTTTGCTGGTGCGACGATATACAAACACCACATAAGCGAGGAAAGCGGTTTGAAATCGATCGGTTTTCCACGTTCGTAAATGGTGACAAAATAAAAAATGATAAATATGCTTTGCTTTACGAGCCTGTCTGCAGCGTGTTTTATAGCTTTATGAAGCTGTTCTTTTTCCTTTTCTAAACATAGAGGTTATGTTTACAATCATCGTTCTAAGCTGTGCAGCACGAAAAAGTAATCACCAGATTCAAGCGCAATGTGTGAAAAGGGAGTAGAGTGGTTTTTAATTACAGAGTATAAAAACTAGCCTTGGCTGACAATGTTTTGGGCAGTATCATACATTTTAGGCACTTGGAACTCATATAACTCTCTTTTAAATATGGAAATAGCAACATTGAAAGGAGTTTTGCGTCCTCTGAGGATTTGCTGAAGTATGAAGCGCATGAATTCTCATCTGCGCACATTAAACATTCGTGTTAATCACATCATGCATACATCATGTGACTATCAAGCCCGTTTAGCTCTTGTAGAATAATCGAAAAGTCCACAGAAGAGTGTGTAGAGTGAAAGTTAAACAATTTTTCAGAATTGATAATGTTGATCACGTCATGAACGAAATGCCAGACTTTCTAGTTTTATAATTGAAAATTTATAAACCATATATGATCTATATGAGTATGTATTATATAAATATATCCATGATAGTGACGTTATTCCCATCATTAGAAGCTTTATCTACTCTACCTAATCTTCGACTTCTCCAAGTAAAATCGATGTTCAATCTCGTTAAGCCCTTATTAAATATCACATACCCGAAAGAAGAGTTTAAAGAGTCAGAAATATTCTATTCTAAGTAATGAAGCATTTGAGAGCTTGCTTGAATATGTTGTAGGAATTCAGAAACGGTTCTAAACAAACTATCTTCTGAAACCTTACCAGTACCACACACCTTCACAAGCACTGCAAACGCTTTAGCCATCTGAAGTGTTCGAAATAATGCAATTCATCCATCAATTTCGCATCCAGGAAATCGAAGCTCCGATACATCCTGCCAAAACTTTCCGCCTTCAATCAACCATTAGCAAAAGTTTTCGTAAAACGTATCATGCAATCTATACCAGCACCACCAAAAGAACCGGAAACCCACGTTCATCATGGTCTATTGAAGCGCGAAAAATAGTACACGAACTCAAGCCGCCGGAAAACTCATAATTGCAGGCCTCGCACCATCCGGCGTTACCATCGTTACGGTCCCCAGGTTCATTATGCATCTTTTGCCAAGATTCAAACGCCGCACGCCAACGTAGGCAACAGGTTCTGGCCGAGCCGTGCAGTGTAGTGTGCGGATCTCGGAACGGTACGATGAGATACCGCTGGGTGGATGAAAAACTTCCTACACGGTGCAACCGACGTTTAAAGTGCTCGTAAACGCAACCAAGCGTAAGCGTAGGACGGTGTAGTTGTGTGTGTGGAGGTGGAATGCTTCACGCGCGATTCACGTGGGCACGGTTGATTATGGATTGCGGTACGAGTTGAGGTTTGTATCACGCTTTTTGAGTTTCGTCTGAGCTGGCTGACGCTGCGTCCTGCCGCTTTGTGGTGTAGCGTTACAGAGGCTATGTGCTCCAGTTTAGGGTAAAGTCATACTGCATCACGAATTAGGTTGAGTTCTCGGACAGCGAGCAGCTTCCTGTGCTTTGCGTGGATTTTCTATTAAAATAAAAGGGTTGTTATGGTCTGTTTAAAGATATGGTTATGGAACAAGAGTTTTAAATATAGGGAAAAAATACACAAAGGATTAAAATAGACCTAATGGATGTGAAATACTATAGAGATCCTTGATGTTTTTTTTTTTTTTGGGAGATAAAATCGTTATCGAGCGCCTCGTGATAGCAGTTTTCAATATTCCAACCTTAAAATGGACACATAGAAACGAAGCGCGTTAAAGGTTTTGAAGAGGCAAACGAAAAGAAAAGAAAGACAGCCGTAAAAAATCTCGAAGATGTGGTGAGCCCTAGAAGCTCATAAATCGCTTTCGTTCACTAATGGGGAAGAGATTTAATTTCTTTCGGTCTACCTTCCCTCTCGATTGGTCATCCGCCTAGAAAAAGCACCATAAATTGATGAAAGATTTTCACCGGCTTTTCCATCGATGGGTTAGATGCCATAGAAAAGAAGAAGAAAACCACGGACACAAACGAACCGTTCTGGCGCACTACATTCTATGGAGGATGTGTACCGGAGCAACCGCTTTGCCAATCGTCCAGTTTGGCACTGATGGAGGTCGGGATATTTGATATTTGCTCCGAGAATACCTTTTAGCGTTTATTGGGCAAGTTCAGGTTACCTATTTACTAGCAAGACACAGGCTAGGGAAAGGTAGAGCCAGCCATTTCAAAATATTTCGACTAGGATTGATGTGCCGGTGTTACGATTTTCAGCAACCCTAAAGGGCGCTTTGCTGTAGCGGTATATATTTTTATGTATTTTATGTTGCTGCTGTGGGCAGGTAAACAGGCGCAAGCCCAAAGCATAAATCATGGCCGATGGTTTTTGTGGGTCGTTTTCATTGGTTTTCAAGATTAATGAGAAATGAATTGAGTGAAAGCAGGAAAAAAAGGAACTAGGTCGAAAGTGGAAGAATGCTTTCAATTAATTAGCAAACAGCAAAAATCTGCTTTACATACAAGAAAGTGGTCTTTTGTTACACCTAAAAGCCCTTTTGAAGCTACTTCAAAATTTGAGGATAAATAAACACTTAACGAAAATTGTTCGAATAAAACTTGAACAATAATAATTTGTGCCATAAAACAATTTGGTATCTCTTTTCTTTTTCATTCTTCCTCTTCAACAAGTTTCAATTGAAGGAATATACATTTTTATCGAATATAAATTTGACACCTGCTTGGCACAATTTGAGCCCAAGCCATTTGTATTCATCTTCTTGCTCACCGTTGCCAAGTACGCTGAACGATGCTAATGATAAACTCAACAAAACTGAAAATGATCATCATGATGACAACACAGGTTCTTCTCGCACAGTGTTTCAGTTCGAAGAAAATTGCTTCACCTCAACAAATCCGAGACTCGGTCTCACCCTCCCTCCAAAAACGCGTCCATTATCGAGCGTTGGATTAATTGGAAAAGTTTTTAAATTCATTCGTCTACGCTTGTGCCAAGATTGCCGCTTTTTGTTGATGTAATTTTAAATATTCCATTATGCATGGAAGGCAGAATAAAAAGTTAACAAATCCTCAATTAGGCTGTTGCGAAAATATTACAATCATAGCATGCGTACACATACTTACGACCGACATGCTGACAGGACGTGTGTGTATGCTTGCGTTCGTATGTGCTCTGTTTAGATTGTCCTCGTTCCGTGTTGCTTGCCTACGTGCAGCACCCATGTTCTTACGGACTCCAAACATACCGCGGATACAAAGTTTTGCTTCATCTTGCCAGGTTTTTGGGAGCCATCCCGGAGGTAGCTGCTACAACATGGCCAAAGAATGTAAAATGTTCAACAAAAAGTGACATTTTTCTTGGCCACGTTTCATCTCCTCCCTCGCAGTGAAACCCTTTTTTCCCCGGCGACGTGTACGTACGTAATCCGAGCGGTTGAACTTTTGTGTCTTTGGTCCTTAAAACCTTCGCCTCACCAGACCTCAACGCCCGTACCGTACCCCATCGCATCTTGTGAATAAGTTTTTGGCTTAGATGAGGGATGGATGGATGTAAAAATAAGATATTTGCTACGAATTCGAAGAACTTGTGTTTTCAAATTAAATTCCTTGCGCCGAAAAAATGCGCCATACACCGTGAGCATCCACAAAGGTGCGTAGCCAGCGCAGCTCGTGGACGATGGCCGGTGTCGGTAATGGTAATGGAAACGCGTCCCATTTTGCACAAGATGAGCACCAACGGGAGGGACACTTTACTAGCCAAACCGTACCTGATATGAAAAGCGAGCTGGTAAACTGTTTTGCTTTTATCTCACACTCTCGCAAGAAATGGTGTCGAAGCGTAAAACTGACCCGAAATGGAGAGATCACAATATAAAATAAAATATCAACTTGAACCTCGTCCTCCGTTCAGCGTGCCAAAAATATTCAAAACTAAGCGGCCCTTCTTCCCCAACAGTATGATGGGTCCGTCTGCAATTGCCTTGGTTACCTTCGAATATCTGGGTTTACTTTGGAAGATGACAACATGAAAGAAGTATCTTTGGCCCTTCTGGTCCCCCGTTTCTTTATGCTGCTTTTATTTATTGTTTGAAATGACGGACAGAGCAGGAAAAAAGTGTTTTTTCTTCCAGTACAAAAACAAAATAAAAAGTAAGCGTTTACACGCGTTTTTCCGGGCTGCAAATATTGCTTTTTTGTTTTGTTTGGCGCTGAAAAGAGATGGACTCCTATGGGTTTTCTCTTTTTGCATTGTCCTTAGCATTTTTTTTTTGCTCACTGTAGTAAAAGAGAGGCAATAAGAGTTTGCACAAGGAAAAACAACCTTTCTTGTAGTGAAATTTCGAATGCTAAAGTAGTAAACTGTTTTGTCATCGCGAGACGGATCGCATGCTGTTAGCCGCTCAGTTGGATGTTTGTTTGAAACGTTTTTCACACAGTTTCGCCCGTATTTTCACTCCACCGAAGCCGTAACAAGGATTGTCCTACGCATAACAAATACCACAGCAAGTGCGAAACTTCTTTCTTTGCTCGCACGGCTCTGTACCCGCCATGCCGAGATCATCCAGCAGCGGTGTGGTGCCCGCTGGGTTTTGGATAAGTAATAAAATAAATTTAATAACACCGACCGGTCCATTGCAAACCTTGTCACCGCGCGATGAAGCTAATATTGATTAACTTTACCCACTAAATTCTCGTCTCGTTTGGGTCGGACCAAAACGAAAAGCAACAACAACAAGAAACCGCACACACCCTCGGTGTTTTGTCAGCATGCCAGCACAATGTGCTGCAGCGAGAATATTCAATTATAATTAATAAAACCACCCGGGCGGGATAGGACCCGGTCCGGACCGACCGGTTACGCTAAGGGTCACCATTGCTAAGGTCCTTTTCTCTTCCATCGCGGTAGGTGTTGTTGGGTGGTGGAAAGTGTGTTTTTGTTTTATTTCGCACTTTCTCTCTCTCTCCTTTTTGCCACAAAACTTAGCTTGTCCTTGGGGTGGTAAGAGCATAATGTTATTTTGCTAAAACTTTGTTTTCTTCAAAGGTTTCTTTGAACAATGACAGCCAAAATGTGGAGTACTGTGCAGCAAAAGGATATGAAATCCCTTCAGCCAACCGGTCCGAATGTTGTAGAATTTATTTAATCTGAATGGCATTGTTGGCATTGTTTTCATCTCGACTAAGCAATACATAATTCATCTTGAATTGATTAACGACTCTCATCTCCGAAGCTGGAATAAAATGCCTTAAAAGAAACTTAATGCCAAAAAAGTTTTTTCCTCCTTTCCAAAGAGGAGTCCCAGCGCCATCTTGAAATCGGAGTTAAGGGAAATCATTCACTTCCCAACACCATTTGAATGTAGAATAGAAAATCGAGATGCCGAGATTTGTGCCGAGCAAACGGTTCCTTCTGTTTGATTAGGTTCCAATACTCTAGACGTAAGTCGGCCACGGGGACATGGCTTTTCATTGTAAGTTTTTCCCTATTGTCCAAAAAAACACAGCGCATAAAGAGATGCGGAGAAAGGCCAATGTACAGCCACGGAAACGGGACACTCTTCCTGGGTCGCAACGCTGGGAACCATTGTTTAAAGTTTACCCACTGAACCTCCCATGAGAAGCCATCCAGCAGAATCACGTTCCTTCGAAAGCGGTTCCATTTATGTAACAGAGTTCGCGAGTTGAAGGCAAGAAAATGGGATACAGAATCGGCGAAATTCGGAGTTGGAAGGATAGTTGGAAGAGGCGAAAATCCAATGGCGGGGTATATGTTACACCTCCTGGGAAACAAGGCACTAGCCCGGGGCCTACACGGCAGAATGGTTTCAATCAAGCCTCAAACAAATGACGTTTGCCTTTTTGCCATTCACCAATTTTCCCATGCGACGACGGGACAGAAGATGGCGGCATGTAAAAGCGTACGGGCAAAGGCAAAGCGTCAGAAAAAAAACCTTTCGCTTTCACTGCTGTAACACAGTGCACAACTTGGGCACAACGTGTTAACCATACACAAGTAACGTTGGCAGTGTTGGTGTGCAGACACACACACACACACACTCATCTCTACCGTGCACCGTACAGACAATGAATGGATCGGTTACTGGCTCGTAGCAAAGGGGCGTACGAATCAACCGAGCTTGTCAAGTGACCGGGAAAATTGGAAATTGAATTTCCCGGGTAAAGTTTCGCGATGTCTGACATTTTCATTGTTTGAATGATGACATTTGAGGGCTGATGGTTGGATGATGATTTCGTGTGTATGTGTGTGTGTGTTTGTTCTTGTTTGTGGCACTCGAATGGACGACCGGAACGGAGAACAGAAAACCTTCATTTAGTGGATCGCCATACCACTCAGCTAGCTGTCCATTGGCAAACTTCGGCCCCATTTGCTGATGGATTTAATTCGGTGCTCTTTGGATGTGTCGTTGCCGAACAAGACAAAAAAGTATGTCGACGGAAATCTTCTTTCCATTCTCCAATTTCATCTCATCCGTTCGGGAAGTTCATTTTCACCCCGGTGATTCGATACACTTGTTGCTGGATTGCTGGATTTGCTTTAGTCCCGGACGCTTTTAAAGTGACAATGTGTCGGAGGAACGAACACAACACGGGCATACAAACCAAACCTCAACAATAACATTTGAAGTCATTTATCAAATGGTCGATTCTCTTAAACCTTCAATCATAATCAATTGTTGTAGAAATTGTGTCTGGCTGACGCCAGTACATTGTGCGTTGTACCTTGCGCCTTACTCTCGTGGGAACGAAGCTGTGTCCAGGTCAGAGAAGAAAAGTAACGTTTGAAAGACGCGTCACATCTCAAATGCGTAAAATATCACACCCACCATAGACCAGTTTAATGGGCACCGAAATATCAGCATTTACCGTGGGACCATCTGCGTCATCCGAAGTTTGCTAAGTGATTGCTGTCGTATCAACGTGAGTCCGGGTCGTACATCATCATTATTACAAGCGGTGGGTGTATTATACAGAAAGCGGACGAGAGCAACAACAACAGAAAAACGGCCGACACAAAACAACATTGCGGACGGCTAAACATTGTTATAACAATGGCAAGGCAAATAAGTAGCGATGAAAAGTACATAAAAATGGTGGTCGAAAGAATCGAATCGCAACCCACTGCACTAGCCCTGGCGCCGTACGACCATTTGTTGATCGTTTTGGGCAGTTTTTGGTAAGAATAAAATAAGCAAAAAAAACAACACACAATAAACAGCAACATCAGCTGAAATGTAAAATGTAATGGAAAAGCAAATCTGGTGCGCTCTCATTTTCGTGGTGGTTTTGAGAGTGCTAGCATCGCAAAAAAAGAAGAATTAAATCACCAATCACAGCATTGAGGAACAGTTTGACAGCTTTCATACATTTTTTGTAACCATTCACCTGAAATGGGAACGCGTTTTTGTGTGGTTTGTTTGGTTTTGTCTTTGTATTTGCGTGAAGCGTAGACGCCGGTGCGCTTTTCCGCTTTCCCATTGTTTGTTCGTAATAAATTGAAAATCTTCGCCAGCCACCCTGACACGACCGGAACGCACGGAAACAATCCGCTTTACGTCAGGCGCCGTGGTGGCGCATTCAATCTGTACCGATCGACGAAAGCATACTGGTGTCGACCGTTTGCCAAATGTTTGGAGCCATTTTTCACCGTCTCTAACCATCAATGCTGGGTGAGAGTTTTTGTTTGTTCGTTTTTGGTCTGTATGCTATAGTCGTGTATGGCGCACAAGAAAGAAAATCGAACATCATCTCTCAGACACACACACACCCGCTCCAAGCCATCGGAAATCTTCTGTTTTTTCCGAGCAATGTGTGCAAACGATTTGATTCGATTGAAGAAACAGCGAAACCCGCCCAAGAAAGCTGCCTCCAAGGACGCTGCCGAGTATAAGCGTTCTCTTCCGAATCAAAAACAACGAGCGTATCGATTGTTTGTCGACGGCAACAGGTGGGAAATCACGAGCAAATAGAGTGCCTTTTAGGTTGCCTTCGTGGAGAAAGTTTCACCGATTGGATGGAACTGGAGCGGAGGGTGTTCAAGTGTTCGATACGTGTAGGTGATTATATTTCTTCAATTTTCAATCTTCACACACAAACACACGCACAACGCAATCCTAGTGCCAGATCGAAAGGATTGATCGAATGCGTTGATGGAGGGTGGAGAATTTTATTTATATTGTTTGCTATGGTAACGCAATGCTCCACCAGCAAACAATACATGCGCTTTCTCTTGGGGAACAGCTCTTCGAGAGTTTGCACTCCTTCTAGGGAGTAGTGCGTTCAATAGTAAAACACTTGACGGCACGTAACGGTAACGCCTTGGAGCTAAGAGCAAAAGGTGATGTCTTCATAAATTCTTTAAAATGCTCAAACAGTTTCGTAACAGCACACAAAGGCAATGAAGCAAATCATTTGCACACGAACGGCCATCAACCAGTTTCATGTTGCAGTTCGCCATAAGCCACCAGGCGCCTCCATCGATGTTTTTTACTCTATTTCTTCTGATTATCCGCTTACGATTGCGATACGAACTTATTTACCCTCGTTTTCTTTCGTGTTGCCATGACAATGGGAACCTTCATTCTGGAGAAACTGATGGTATAAAATTCAAAGCTCAGCCGACAGCTGGCGTTTCGATCAAGGACTGTCAGGTGCCATTAGCATAAAATTAATCAGTAAAAGCAAAACGAAAGCATCTCATACACAGCCTGCAATGAGCAAACGACAAAAATAGAAAAGGAATAGTCAAATCAGAGCATACATTGCCGTAAGGTTAAAAAAAGGCAAAGAAACACAATTGAAATTTACATCAAACGCTCGCCTTTGCAATTGTTCACTTTAAATTATTGTTTCACGTTCCATGGAGACACTTGCGCTGGAGCTTCTAGCTGTATCGTACAGGCGCATGGCACACGGTGTTGAAAAACGAAAGCGATTCTCATCCAATGATATTGAAAGATGTTTCCTTTCTACTTTGGCTCTGTTTCATATCACTTCAGCAATTGATGAAAGAGACTTGAGGCCCAACACGTCTTGTGATTGAGTTTATTATTGGCACTCTGCTATTTAAAGTAACGCCATATTCGTACCAATAAGAATCACACATTTATTTCAAGGACAATAAAATATTATTTTTTCCTTATAATAAAACAAAACACAATAATGACTCAATTGGATTGGAAAACATTGCTTCAATATATATATTTTTCCGGCTAGCAATGTTGCGCTAACGGTTATTGGCTTTCCAAAAATTTGCTGAGCACTCAAAGTCATCAGGGTCGTTTGCTGTTTTCTTACTCACTGTGCAAAACATGTACCACAGTTCGCAAAAATGGAAACAGATCTGATGTTTTTTTGTCAAATTGGATTGATTTGTCGGTTTGATGCCAACTGAAAAGGTCAGTTTTGGGGCGATCGAAGCACGACAGACAGTGTTGGAAAACTGGGTGGTGGAAAAAAAGTTTTCAAAAACTTGTCGTTCAGACTGTGACCACCAACGACTTCTCCAGTTTACTTGCCGATTGTTGATTGAGTTTTAAGTTTAAACGTTTGAGTGACGTTTGATAACGCTGCGCCACGGTTTCTATATCTTCACATTATTTGCTATTATGAATGATTTATGTAAGGATCGGAATAACGTTTTATGCTAAAAGTACTACAAATAATGATAAAAATAAAGTTGTTTGCTTTTGCACAAAACAAGGAACATTGAGGAAAACTTCGAAAGAGCAATACACTCAAAGTTTCTTAATTCGTTGCCGTAAGCAGCGTGAAAAGAATGGGACAAAAAGTTTCACTAGGGACAGTTTTCCGGTCCGATTTGCAAAACATAACCTGATCGCACTCGCTCCCAATTTCATCGAAAAGTCGTTCTGTTTGTGGACAAAACTAAATTGAGGTACTTACCGGGGATGGTACCCTTCCATGCCGATCATCCCGAATGGAAATCCCACAGCCTGTGGCTCGTTACGCTTCCGGTGCACCGAGACAGAACACTGTTTGCCGGGGAGGAAAATAAGGGAGAAAAAGTTTCCGGAAATGGGTTAAGTTTGCAACTGACGTTGATCGGAAAATTTCAATCGACCGATTTGGTTTTCTTTGCCCGGATTTGGTTTGCTCCTCTTCTTTGATTGATTTCGGGCTGGACTCTGGTTCACTGGGTCTTCAGTAGGACAGCATAGCTTTGATTCGGATGGTGCTGAAAGCGGTCATAACTAACTTTTGAAACATTTACCGTGTTCCTCTTTCTCTCTCTCTCTCTATTTTGCAATCTATCCTTTTTCCGTTATTGGTGCCATCGAATCGGTTATCTTGTCCGTCCATGATCGTGATTGCAGGTTGTCATTCCGGCACGTTAGCATCGGAATTTATGTACGGCTGGACGGTGAAGCAGCGTACCAAAGGAGAACCACCAACGTTTGGCGTGCAAACGTTCCGTTGAGGTTTTGCACGAACACATCCAGAACCCGAGTTCCCGGTGGAGATTATACCAATGGTAAATGCTTAGCGCGTGGGTGCAATGTACAAACGAAAAACGACCATAAAAAACGAGGATTAGTGAATGAATTGAGCGCTATTTATCTCCCCACGCGTGGCAAGCGAGTGGTTCGTAAGCCATCTAGACGAATCAATCGCGATGTGCAGAATACAGAGGGCTGCCTCACCGTATCAACGTTGCGCATTGAGATATCAATGCCGGTGGCGCGAGAATTACCTTTGCACATATCCACCTTCAACTCCTCTGCCACGCTCTGCCTCCCGGTACTGCTGCTGCCACAAGCGAAAAGCATTTGTCCCAAGTGTTGTATTGAAAATGGTGCCACGAGGCCATTTATCACCCACTCGGCTTTGGTGGGAGATGGGTAGGTTTCATAAATTTTCCCTCCCGAACCTTTCCCAATACGGCATTACGGCTTTTGAGACAACGACAGCCACGATGACGCCCTCACGGTAAAACAGTTACGGGACCATAGAATTGGTTTTGGGGTAGGATTGGTAAATGGAGCTGCACTGAAGGACTGGAGAGAAGCGGGGAGGAGGTAGCGGCTAAGACAAATGACTTTGTCGGTGAAAAGTAATGGCCACCAGGGGCCTCCTTTTCTCACCCAATAACAATAAACATTGCAGGGGAGCTGCGCCCTGTCCGTTGTGTCTATGTTAAGGGTTTTGCCTCTCTGTGTATTTTTTTCTCTCTCACTCATGTCCACTTTAGCTCGCGTCCATGTCCTACCTTCAATTGGAAGCGCCCTTTACGTTGGCGTGGCTCATGTAAAATTCATACCGTACGAGACCAAACTTTAGCCGGGCACAGGACCGTTACCATCCTACCTGAATTCATCCCGAAATGGGGAAAAAACTTTCCTGTCTGTCAACGGGGCGGGAAAAAGCCAATGTGAAGAAGGCTGCTGTTGTTCAATCGCATGGGGGTGGAAGTCACCAGGGGAGAAAAGTCAACAGGCAAGTTTTTCCAGGTGATCGCCGAGGACAGACGACGCTAACGATCTGCCAGGTCTTGGGGACTTTGGAACCGAACCCTCGAAAGGTCGGATTCGATCGAGTAGTGAGCGTGTGATTCGGCCGTAACTGTTACTTTAGTTATTGTTTTGTGCCTGTATACACCGGCCAGAAGTTTGTTCATGTAAGCTCACTCGCCATGCCCCGGTGGCGTCTGGTGTGACGAAGACAAGGTGAATTAACTACACGTAGGCGAAAGTTTTAACGCAAAAAAAGCACTCCCGAGTGTCTCTTCACTAAACCGGAAATCGATAAGAATAGGACTAGATAGGCAACCGTAGAAAGGCGGCGGCCGTCTGTTCAGCCAAGGCTTTGCGATCCTTTTCTTCCAGCAAAGCGATACGTAACAGTTCGATTATTGTGTCTTTTGCTTGGTTCGTGCCCGCTTTTGGTTTCGTATGTAACAGCTTCTGTCCCTGCAGATGTGCCAGTTTATCTTGCCGACAAAGTTTTGCGCTTACCAGGGTAAATGTTTTGTGAACAAGCAATCGAAAACACTCGCGAAAGACTAATGCTTGTTGGGTTTGTGGTGAGTTATGTGGCAAAAACCCAGAGTGACACTTTCGCGAATAAAGATAGATTGTTGCTTTTGCGTGCAATACTTTCATTTTAATCTTTTGGAAAAGATTATTGATTAATGTTGCACGACTAAAACTCATTTTTTTAAGAAAGGGTGGTTTTAGCGATTGAAAGACATCATTGTATCATTTAATGTGTGATTTATATTTGTGTTTTCCTTCTATGAAAGAAAACATCTGCACAGGAAAAAGCTCTGTTTCAGAAACTCACCACAATCCCACTGCCGGCACAACTCCTCTCGCACAGTACCCATTATGTTTATAAAAACAATACCAATCGCGATGGGTAATTATAAGGCCAAAAAAACACTCCATTATTTACGACGTCCATCCTAAACCTGGACGACTGGAAAAGTGTCATTGAGCACGTTGAGCACCGTCACACCACCACCACCGACATCAATTTGTTCAAATCCATTTGACTTGATCACACCGCTTATGATGATGCCGGTGACGGTGTTGATGAGCCAGCAACGGATGCCGGTCGGCTGCGGAGTGTGCACAGAGTGGCGTGTAAGGATAATTGCCCATTCGTACGGCTGAGCCCACATGAAATCGATGGAGAAACACTCACACTCCGTGTGGCTCCCCAAAGTACAAGACATAAAGTAAATGGGCGACACATGTATTGCCGAACGCAAGCCATTCTTGTGCGTTCGTCTGTTTGCGTGTCCGTCGGTTTCGATACAGCTCCTCGTCTGCTGAACCTCGTTTTGACTGTTTTCTTTTCACAGTATTAGCCAGGCAACAATGTCATTAAACGGACAACCATGATGTCCGCCGTGCTGGCGCGCGCATAAAGCAATCCCTGCGCTAATGAAGCATTTAATTTCCTTCCATTCATGATTAATTACTGTAATGCTTAGTGCCGGGAAAAATGTGTGTATATGTGTACATTTACCGTCACAGTTCCGCCAGGTTCGTCTTGTGACCGTCGGGGACGCTTGTGACTCCGGGGGTAGTTTGCTTTAATCCGGTTCCGAAGCGGGACAAATCTGAACCGGACACTAACACAGCGACACATGACCATACTGCGCGGTGCGTTTGTGTGTTTCTGTTTGGCGTCAATTAGGGACTGCTTATCTGCAGTGAGCCAAAGTGACACACCCGGGCCAGAGAAACGTGTTACGGCTCATTAGCTGTGTTTCGGGGAAAATATACATGAATATACACAACCAAATGGAAGCTTTACAGCAGATTAGAGCTATGAATATGACCTTCTCGTCCAGCTGTTACCGAATGGAGAGGTTGTAGAAGTGTAAATTACTTCTTAGCTAAAAAGCATCCGGGCAACTCACTACGAAACACAACGCGAACGCCTAGGTCGTTTGACAGGTTGTTGGAAGGATCAGTTCTTAATTTTATTTTTTCGTGGTTGCCTGGCGTCTTGGAGGGGGAAAAAAGTAACTTAAAATATACACAAGTAACAGGCCTTGCGAGATAATTGAAGCGGCTCTTGAAAGGACCCTTGGTGGAGTCGTAAAAAAATCCAATTTTCTTTCTGATCGTTTAATTTTGTTGTCGGATAGGAGAAACAATCCAGTGCGAAAAAGAGCTCAAATATGCGTTTGCGAAATTGTGGAACTTTGATGAAACTCACAAACATTACTTTGGAAAGAGAAAACTCAGCGTATTAAATGCTAACATACATATATTTTATGTGAGGATTTTGTTTTTTTCTAAATACTTTTCCAGGTTCGTTACTTTTCATTTTAAGCAGAGATCGAAACGAGACGAAACATTAATTCGTTTCCGGCGAAGGAAATCCAATAACAAAAATTATCTCTTCCCAAGTATCACATTTCAGCAGTCCTAGAGAGAACGAAAACATTCCAAATTTTAGCACAACCGAAACAATCGATTACCGCCAGGCAAATAACTGATAAGTGAAATCAGTTCCAGCCACAACGCCAAACAAATGGGCCTACAATGGCACCAGACATACAATGGTTGTGGAAAGCGTATGCCACGATCGTGTTTCGTGACTTTTTCCTATGTCTGTGTGTCTTTTTTTCTGCTCTCGCTTGTGAGCAATTTGTTCCAGCTGTGTATTAGTAACGATGGCCGACGGCGAAGCGACGGTAACGCTCTATACAGATTTTTGTTTTAATGATTACGGTTTTCCTATCAACACAATTGGAAGGGAACCGTTCATGGTGGGAAGAGTGATGTGCGTGGACCCATGTGCTCATTGGATAAGATAAGGTTGGCATTCGCATGTAGTGAATATGCAAAAGAAAAACATGAAACATTTCGTACAGAAATTAGATCTTGGGATGGAAACTTTTTCCCTACCGAATTCTTTCGCTTCGTACTAAAAGACATGTACAAACCCCGGGCCGAAAAGGCATTGTTGCTGAACCGTTTTTAAAATGCACAGAGACACATGTTCATGGCAAAACCAAAAAAAACAAAAATGAATACAAGAATGCGTACGCATAAATACACCCACCGTTTGGGTTATACTTTTCCACCGGGTCACTTCCCGTTGGAAAAGGTCAAATGTATTCCGAAATTCATTCCGAACACTCACTGAATCTTTTTGGGGTGCGCTGTAGTTTTTTTTTTTTTTGCGCCGTGTCTTTCCTTCCTGTTATGTGACTCAATCTGATCCCAGCTGGTGAAATTCTCACCGTATCTGGACTGGCAAAGCGGACGAATTGTTTTCCGCTCGAAACAGCTCACCGGTCCCGAGCACCAGCTCGATGGATAGATTGAGTCATGGCTGTGGACGGAACCGAAACTAGAATGTTATGTAGCGCACCCAGCCAAGGAACTTTTAGTGCGAGCCGGCACGACGACGGAAGAAGCGTTCAGATAAATCGCCGTTCGAGGGTTAACCGTGCTGCGTTTATTTTTCGGGGTTAACGATTGTTGGTACGGGTGCTGTGGATTTCCATCAAACGATGGTATTTTGCGCATAAAAATGGTCAGAAAAAATACCTCTGCCAGGAGTGCGAATTCAGGACACTTCAAAGTGTGTGTGTAAAAGCGAATGCCCGAAGGTGCTAATGTTTATTCATCAATGTGTCCAGCCAAAGTGACCCGAACATGACACTAATAATGATGGCTCTGTCCGTTTCGAACCGGGCAGGGAAAATCATGGCCTTTCCCGAGGGTAGAGTGCCTTTCCCGGTGGATCAAATGTCTTTCGTGACCGACCGAATGATGACACAGCCGTCGGGTGTAATGGAGACGACTCAGCAAAAGGAGAAGAAAAGATACATGTCTTTACTTTCTATGCCGTTGTTGTTTTTCTTTCGCTTCATTGCAACTAGTATGTTGTAGCCAGGAAACGGATTTCCGTAATTTAGAAGCATCCTTTGTTTGGTGTTTTTGTTTTGTTTATGCTAAAAGGACAATAAACTGTGCAAGGGTTCAACTAGCATATGTGGTCATAGCATAGTTGTGCGAGGGGACAACAAGCATATTTTACGCCATTCTCACCCAATGGTGTGTGTTGTACATTCCCAACTATGATTCTTATCTAAAGAGGGTTTTAAACGAACCTCATAAGGAGATAGGATAACTGATCGTTTTTGTCTTATTTGATCGATTTGTTCTTTATGCAATATTACTTATAAAATATCCTTCTCCTTCATTCTCTATTTTAACTTCTATGTCGAAACTCATTTCAATAATTATAATTATTATCAACCAATTTATTATGGATTAAAACAATTCAAACTATTTTACTTTGATTGACGATTGAAACCCACAATTATTGAACAATCAGCAATGGACATAACATGAGCCAAAGTATCTATCGATTTGTCATTTTCACACTCGATCAAATCTCATCTCAATCAATACCCGAATGTAAAGAAATATAAAGCATCAGCACGAACAACCAATATTCCCATTAAGAAAATGCATCACCTCGCTATCAAACGATAAAGCCCAGAGATACACTCATACTCGTTCGCCATTAACAGACCAATACGTGATAATGTGACAACGCTGACCAAATCCATAAATTTTATCCAAGTTTAGCAGCAACCTGTTTCCCCACGATTGAGCGCTTCAACGGCAGCAAAACGATGGATGGATGGAACGAAACGGTTCCGTACAAACAACGATAATAATAAAATAAATAGTGCAACAAGACAAATACTCTCACTTACGCCAGATGGACAACAAAACCAAGCCGACGGATGGACTGGTTTCGGTTTGATAAACTTTCCGGACGGCATCTTGCTTCCATTCCCTGGTGGCAGCGTGGCTCGCCCTTTGCTTGATGGTCATCAATTTTCCTTCAAGTATACTTTTCCTCTATCGAGCCATCTCTAGAGAGCCGGAGGAAACACCATAACTGACGACGGAGGAGGATAGGTCAAACGTAACGAACTGTGAAGATGGCGGTTGTTCGGAAAGAAAATGCTCATCCTACGGCACCACACACATAGCAATGTTTAGTGGAAGATAAGAAAAAAAACTGCCCGGACTAACGAAAAGATTACCGTTTTGGAATGAGGTGCCTAAACTAACCGCCGTAGCTTGCACGAAAGGGAAAGCAAACTACACAATATTCGTACATTGTTTAACTTTTCTTGAGGAAAATTGTTGGATATTTCCGTTGGCATATACCGTCCGAGACTTGCAACGGTTCCTGTACCGTCATTTGGCCCCTTGTATTTTATCATGACAGCAAGCATGTTGCATTCTCATGATGCTGACGGACGAAAGCTAGCGGAGGGTTGATCTATTCTCATATTGAAATACCTTACCTTCGAAACGGTTGCGGTGCTTGCCTTGTTATGGTCGTGTAGTTATGATCGTTACACTTCATTCGATGGGTTAAACCGTACTCCTTGCTATTTCTCGTCCAGAATGGAGCCGCAAACCTCGGCCAGCTAGAGTTCGTTAAGCTCGCGGCGTGCCAAAAATCTATTACGGATTGAGTTTTGCCAGTAGGAAGAAAATTGGAAGTTAGTGAAATCTGCAGAGCGCACAACCATCCCGTAGCGGTTTATCAGGAAGCATGCGAAAAATTGCGAAAAGAATTCTACTATAAGCGATTGGCAGTGTGCAGACGATTCGCTTTTGGTCCCTGTTGCACGGTTGACCTTAGAGACAGCAATAGACTTCTGGAGAAAAATGTGATTTTAGTTGCTTCAAATATTTACCCACGCTTGTTGGCGTTGGTGTATCAGCGTACTATTTCCATGCCTCTGCTCTTGTAATAAAGATACGTTCGGTACGTATGTACGTGAGAAGCATGTTTGATTCCGCTTCCCACACTAATTGCTCGTCGACTGGGACTTGCACTAGGCACCGGCAGTATATAGTAGCCATCTCGCACAGATGAACCAGTCGTACCCTTTCATCTTCGTGGTAATCCGTACACGTACGCACACTGCTGCTACACTTACCTGCACGTCATCCGCAAAGTTCGTCAAACAAGTAAGAAGCTTTGTGATGTGCGTGCCGGGCTACCTTCGAAGGATTAGGACTGTTGCTTTGTTGCTTACGCGTGTCGTGGGCAGACCACACACAGAGATGCGTCATTTCGACATCGAATAAGAGTGAGAGAGAGAGAGAGAGAGAGAGAGAGAGAGAGAGAGAGAGAGTAGGCGACTACTTCAATCCTCTGAAGTGAAAACATTTTCCCAAGGAGAGCTTGATCTTCGCAGCTAGCTTTACCGTTCGGAAACTACCGTCCCGAGCTTATGGTTGGGATTGAATTTTTTTGGCTCTGTCTTTTATGTTCCATACATAATACTTCAAGTTGGCCGAAATGGTACAGAGAGCTTCTTAGTTCGTTTGCACCGTCGGAAAATGTTAATGCACCCATATACTGGTGGGGCTGGCTGGATACCCATCATCACTCACACACTCATCGCCATGATCATCATCATCATCAACACTAACGCGGCACAGTTCGAGCTGTTTGCCGCCATTGCTGGCTGTTGGCGCTTCCGACCGGAGTAAAGTCATCAATATTTATTGCCTCGTAAACTTGGTGATCAGGACTACAGAAGAGAAAGAGAAAAAAAGTCCTAATAAAATCATCATCCGCAGCTTGATATTACGTAGTGGTGGAGTGTCCATAATGGTAACAGACGGTTGGCCTTGTTCCAATTCGGAGTTTGGTGGTGGAAAAGACTTCAGAAAAGAAGCCTGTTGCTTGTTTGTTTTACAGAGCGTGTTAATTCCGAACATGAAGCGAAAATGTTATAAAAGATTCAAATTACAAGCAAATATTCTATTTTATCTTTTAGTTTCGTTCAACTCCACCAACTTACAAACAACTAAAGCAAAACAACAACGAACACATCCTCAAAAAATTCTCCCATACACAAAGTTCCACACAAACACCGTCCTACATCCATTCACACGGTACACAAAAGCCTCTTATGCTGTACGTGGTACAGCTTAAGTGTCCGGTAGCAGTTGTTAAGAAATAACCGATCCCACTCGTCCCTTGTTTTTGTCAAGCGAAACAACCGGAGGATAATATCCCTCTTTTGCCGTTTCCATGACGAATGGAAACACTAAGGGACTTCCTTTTGTTACTGGCAGCAGCTTAATGTTTACTTGCAGAGCAACAAACGTCACTGGCCCCGAGGTTCGAGGTAAAATGCTTTTAAAAATCGGCATGCAATGGATGCCAGGTTTACGTCCTGCTAGATTGGGCGCTATTAAGTAATGAAGTATTTACAACCGCCCAATCTCTTCCCTTTTCCCTAAGCGTTTCGTGAACGCCAAGTGAGCGAGTTCGTTCAATTACGATTTTACGATTGAGCTGTAAACGGGAAGGTTTTATGCAATTTCTTTTCCACCCAGCAGGAGGTGACGAGTCTGGCTCGAGGAGAAAGTTGCCAGTAAACATGAACTGATTGTTTGAGAGAAGGCGCAACAAGAGGGACTAAGGCGAAAGCGATCTAATCTGAGAACTGAGAGGTTTCTGATTACTGGTTAAGCTTTAAGGCTGAAGTCCCCAAGCTGAGATGATTTTGATTATTACCGTGCGTTGGAAACAAGAAAAAAAAAAACATTTTACAAACCTGATCGAATGAAAACTACAGGAAAATAATATTTAATATTAATATAATATATTTTTTAGTGTCTGGATGGGAAATTTGAATCTATTGCTGGAAAATATAAAAAAAAATCATGTAGCACAATAATTACATGTGACTTTTCTGATGAAATCAATTCGCACAGTTCCTTCAAAACTTCCAGCAAATATATGTAAATGATTTATGTTGAAAGATACTATTCTTGGGAAAAGCTTCATCGAACAAATTTCTAAGGAACGAGTACAATGAGTTTCAGGAAGGTAGAAAACAAAGAATGATTTTTCTCCTTCCAATACACGGTAAATAAATGAAATTGGATAATTTTTTTATGTTTTATAGAATCCTTCAAACTGTGTAGAATATGGCAAAAAACTGAAAAATTTTCTGTGCTCCACTGATGAATCATTTTTACTGGAGTTTTCTGACGCGTGTAACACGAATCTTCCTATGTCCATTATTCATACTTTTATAAAACTGTGTAAAATATCCGGAAAGGAATAATGAATATTTCTCACAATTCAAATCGGACACAGTGACAGTCACAGTCATGCGGACAGTTGAAACAAAAATGCCGTTTTACATATTGTCACGTTAAATTAAGCTCGTATGCTTTTATTCTCAGGAAATGTGTTGTAAATCAAAAGAAGAATTAGACAACATGGGAATAGGAACATGAAATTCCTAGAAAACTGAGATAATTTTAAAAGGAACACAGCTGACATGATCCTTGAAGCTTCATTACATTCACCACAAAAATTATGCCCGGGTGGTTTCAAATTTCGAAAAGCGTCGAAATGTTCCTGCAACGTTTTCCTGAAGCATGTACTTTTCAGCAAACTAACGAGGTGTGTCTTGTTTAATTTTTTTAATCTTGACTTTTCTCAAATCTGATGATCGTTTGGTGAAAAACCTAGAATGTATGTATTTAAATGTTGAGTGTGCTGACATATTATTTCCACTTGTACATCCACTTCACGTACGGTGTATAATATTTGAAAAATGTTATTCATGAGGGTGAACAGGTTGCTCCATCCAGGCAAACCTTCGGAAAAAATCGGTACGAAGCTGGCCATGCTTTTTTTGTACTGTTCTATACTATTACTACGAGCTAGCTTTCAGTTGTACGAGCTGATAAAGTTTGTAGAAATGAACCTGCCAAAAACATTGCCGGTGAGCACCTTTTCACTTTACAACAACATATCTGCGTGGAAAAGCTGCTCATAACTACACTCAGCCCATTTTTCTCCCCGTTTGCGCTACTCCACGTATTGGCTATCAGCGAGTCGAACTTCCATGCCGTGCTAGTTAGTGTTGCTGTTTATTTGCTTTATTTGTGTTAACTTTTTCGCCCGTCCGCTTGTTTCGCCATTTAGCCAATTAGCAGCGACACTTGTTGAACGGCTGCTGCTGTCGGCTGCAGACATTGTCGGTGGGTCATAATTCTTCCACTGTCTGCCCGCCGCTCGATAGCGGCGCGAAGCAAAACCAGCAAAAAGTACCACCAGTACCGTGGGATTGTGAATTATTTAGAGTTGTGTTCTGGGGTTGCTGCTTGCCTGCTTGCCTGGTGGAAAATCGCGTGCGGAAACATACGTACGTACCCGCGACGGTTTACCGGGTGGATGAAGATCCGGGTAAACTGGTAAATGACCTGCCAAACAACCATAAATCATTCCATTAGTGGCCTGTAGGATGGGCCGTTGGAAGACGAGAGACGCTTGGTGTGCCATTGGATGGTGGTGCTGGCGAACCTAGTTCGAAAGTTGTACTTATCATGTTTTATGGAGCTCTTTCGCTGATGCTGGTCCTGGTCTAAGCGTTGGTGTTGACGGTACGTAGGAAAAAGTGCAAAAAAAATCAAGGACATGCTCACTAAAATCACCACCATTGGGCAAAACGAGCATCCTTATGACGGAGACGAACTTTAACAACTGAACAACTGCAGCAACAACAGCATCAGCATCAGACCCTTTCCGGGAAAGCTTTCAAAGCGCCAGCAACGTAAACGAACGTACGGACGTCAAACAATTTCTTCCCATACGTTCATTATTTTAATTAAACATTCTCAATTTAATCGTTTTAATCGACTGCCACGGAAAAAGAAACATGTAAAGTAAACGCTCCAATGTAAACATTTCGAGTGAGAGAGATAGAAATAATTCCAGCAAAAAAATGCCACAAAAGTATGTTCCACATGTAAGCTGCAGGCAGGAATTGAATAAGAAAAATGTTCAACATACTTTATTGTTTGTGAAGCCAAAAGCACCAAAAGACAGTTCCACCGACCGGTCGCCTCAAAGCTCATGCGTCAGACTCGGCTGCTTCCAGCGAGCGAACGAGCGAACGAGCTTCTAGCAGCAACAGGCACGCGACCAGCCGTGAAGTAACGTAGGGAAAATATTTTTCCAACTGTTGCACACCGTTCCCCGTTTCTGCCCGAAACTTCACAAACTCACCGCGGTAAGGTTCTCATTTCAACCGGGCGGGCGATGAGCTCGCGGGAGATTGCTTTTGCTGCGGGCCACCCCAGGGCACCCACGTGATCCTTTGGTGCGGTTACATTTCGTTACCGTCAAATCGTGTCTTTCTTGCATACCTTCCATTTTGCGAGGTAGAATCGATTTTTGTACCGAATTCTCGGTCGCTTTCTGCCCCAGCCGCTATGCCGGGATGATGTTTCCAGTTTAATGATTTTTGCTTCAGTTCGCTCGACCTTTACCTATCCGTGTCAAGGATTAATTTCCTACGCGGAAACGCACGCGGCAACATCTTTGAGTTGAGTGAGTTGGCGAAAGATTGGAGGTAGAAGTCTTGCAGCCTCCGCCACAGTTATGACTGCCTCCGCCCCGTAACAAGTGCTTTGTGATGAAGTTTCGCAGCGAACCTGCGCCGGCTCGACCACCGTTTGTGTGGTGAGTCGTAAATTGCATCATTTTCTTTTTCGTTTGCGTTGCATCTATCGCCAAAGTGGGGGATTATCTGAAGCAGAAAGCTGTATAGAAAATGTGAAGCAAACAAAAAAATGCAGCACAAACAATTTCTACAGAGCAAACTGTACTGCAAAGTGTGCAGCCGCTCGTTAAGAACATCTTTTGAGTAAAATAAAAATAAAATGGTAAAGCACGAAAAGCGACCCGGGTTGGGTCGCTTATGGGAAGATGGCAGCCACGCGGTTAGTGTTTTTGTTTGCAGCAAGTTGCAGTGCGAGTTTTGCTTGCCGTTTTCCTCCGACGGCAACCTTCCGGTGATACAGCTCCGGTTGATGGATTAGCAGCTCTAGGGCTTGTTGTGTTGCGGTTACCAGGGTTGCTGGCTCCAGAACGCTGACTTTGTAGCACACAGAGTTTTACGGTTTCCACGGAAAAATGGCTCACTGGTTTTGTTAAAAAAAAGTTTGCAAATTCTAGGGATTTTTGTATGATATTTTATTCATCATTCATGTTTATACTGTTTAACAAGTATGAATTATTCATTACCGATGGGTTATCGAGAAAATTTTCATCGCTAACCTTCAACTCTTCCAAGAATGCTTTAACATAATTATCGTTGGTAGCATCACAGTGTTTCCAGGTTGAGGTTGTTACGAGGGATTCGTCAGGATTGAATGTAATGCTGCGATTCATTTATTTTACAGACATGAAATTCACTATTGCTTACTTTCAGTAATAAACGATTGCAATTTTTTATCTCAATCCCAGCTATTACATTGAGAGCAATGATCGCAATACTTCGATCTTGACGATCTCACAGTTCGATGCAAACCTTTCCAGGTGTTTCAAGATATACTCAATAGGGCATCAACACAGCTTTCTAGACATGTGCTTCACATTTCACCAGCAATTCTTCAGAATAAGATTTGCTTCTCGTATCTACAAACTGCCCCAAATTATGATTTTGCTATGTAATCAGATTTACTTTCCATAACTAACTTCACAATAATGATGAGCTCCAAGCAAACTAGCATCATTCTTATGAAGATATTGAAATAATATTAATCTGACATAAAACGCATTCCTCACCGTCTCCGGCACTTCTTCGGATCGAATGAAAGTGACGAAATCTTACGTAAAGATTAAGTCCGCTTGATTTCAACCCAATTTGGGCCAATAATCGAAACGTCAATCTCTGGCAATTTCAACGGTGGAGCAGCGCGCGGACGGCACAATGGCAGTACGCTTTGCAAGACATCTCCTTCTCTACCAACTATGCTGCGCGTGTCCATCTTCGTGGGTATCATCCCTAACATCATGATTACCATTTTCACCAGTTGATTCACCAAGGACAACCGGATGAGAAGAAGAATCGATAAATTTTAGTCCCAAAGTCATTTCCTTTCGTTGTGTCGGACTGGAAGGAATCTACTTTTTCGCCTGGACCCTGGGTCCATTTGACATTAGGAAGGATCAAGAGGTTAACGTTTTAGCTGACTGACAGCCGTGAGTGACGGTTGCAGATTGGAAGGAACGCAACGTTTAACGGTGTTTGGTGGAAGTTTTTGTAGGGCGGGACGGTGTTGGTGAGGGTACGGTAGTACGGGGACTGGTGTTTTAAGTTGACAGCCGGACAGAACAAGTGCCAACGGTAGCTATTGTTCCATAGCGAAATGTTCCAGTTTTATACACAAGTATAACACAAGTCATGATCTAAACTAGGGTTCATCATTCGGCTCAGACAAACATTTTCTTAAAATAAAATAACAATTCAAAAAAAAAATTCAAAGTTTGCTTAGCGTAGGTTAAAAAGTTCCAGATTGAAGCGAAACCATCAGCAATATGTAATCAAGTTCAACAAAACCGAAATAAATGACTAAATCACTCCATAAAAACCATGTATATGACCCAGAATCCTACCAGAGGTGTAACAAGAATTAACTAACAGGAAACTCACGCTCTTCTAATAAGGGGCCCTGTTTTATCGTTTGTTGGGAATAGAAATTCTCACCTGTATCGTAAACATTGCCTCGAAAGCAAGATGTTCAACGGATAAGGCTGTCCGCGATTACCGTGGGCCGCAACGCCTCGTTTCGGCATATCAAACTTGATCCGTTACCGTAAGCGGGACTAGCAGCAGCCAGACGCTAAAGAGTAGGATGTCGAAAATTTATTCATGGGAAATTTGTTGAAATTGATTTATAAACGGGCAACACTATTGGCGTTCAGTCTAATAGCCCCAAAGAAACGTTAAATACTGTTTGTTGGCTGGCTGGCAGGTGAGCTGTTGGTAAAAATCTGCGAACCAGGAAAATTCTGCCATGCCCGCTCGTGCCGGAAGCGTTGCCAAAATCTTTTACAAAAACCTCAACTGAAGCTCATGTCTGCTCGCTCTCAATCGAATTCAACAGATTGTTGGCGCCTGTTGAAGATAAACGGTTTTCCATACCTTTTTTACCAACACCAGCAGCATTAAAATGCCAGAAAAGCAGACAAAACTGAACGCTCGAAGGTAAACATTGTTGGCAGAAACAGGAGAATGGACGATTATGGTGATGGTTGAAACTACGGAACCAGCGCCAGATAAGACCACGGTCAAATGGTGTACGGTGTGTGGAAATGTTTTCGTGCAAGATTGCGGAAATCGGACGTTTGGACTTCATTTGCTTTCCCGCGTTCATTTCCTTTGTCTACGTGCCAAGCGGTGAAGATGGTCAAGGGTTGGAGAGGTTTTGGTGGTAATGATTTTGACTACACATTGCAGGAGCTAAACGTTCCCGAACTGGTAAACGGGAAATTCAATAAAGTTAGTTAATTTAACTTTTATCCCGAACAGATTTGTACAAACGAGTTTCACCGTCCATCTGGACGGCGAAGCGTGGTTGTTGTTTGTATGCTATCGCTGTTTCAATAATGCCTATAACAGGCAATTTAGTTAAAAAAAATAATGTTGAAAGAGAGAGAATACATCGAGTGACAGGAAATAGAAATGTAGCATGACAGTAACTTTTAAGCTTCTTACCATCAAACCTTGTCACACGAATAATTCTTATTGTTCCTGGCAAGCACACAACCCAAAAGCAAAACATGAATGGGTCAATTTTAACGTGCATACGTATAGATGTTTCATTTAATAAAAGCGTACACCGTTGCTGCGACTTTACCCGTACGGTTTCCACAACCCACCAAAAAGCAAAGGCAACCAGGAGAAACATGTAGGAGGAAGTAATGGTGAACGGTGGAAGAAGGAACCAAGTGCTTTAAGGGGAACAGCGGGACTGGGAAGAATGGCAACATCGTATGCACACGTATTCATGTGTTCAAACTTTGGCTTTTCTTACAGCCATCATCAACACTCAAGCGCCGCCTGTCAACGCCGAAAGGGGGAATGGTAAAGCAATGGCCCGGGGAAGGTGAGTGCGAACGGGGGGGCGTAACTTCTGGTTCGAAATGGTGCGGGACGGCAAAGCAAGGGGGCGAACGGGGGCCGGGCAACATTTTCTCTCTTTAAACCCGACACTCACACATACACGCACACATTCATGCCCAAACACACACACACACACACACACAATTGCTGACAGAACAGCACATGCATGCATGACGAGCAAAAGCGAATTCCCATTGTTTTCCCTATGCTCGTCGACGTCGTATTGCCTCCCGAAAAAACTGTTCCCAAACTGTCACCGCGACGAAAGTTAAGCTCCTTCTCTGTCCGTTCGCCGAACGGCTGTGTGACGGTGTTCACGGAGCCTGTCCGGATCCGGATGGATTGTCTCGCCGGGACTGTTAATTGAGTGACGTGAGTGACGTGCGGGCGTTTGCTGAAATCCGTTCGGCGTGTCGCTACAGAATGCAAACAGTCGACAGTGGTTGGTCGGCCGAGTGCTTTTGAAGCGCTGCTTTACGCCCCACAACGTTCAGTATCAACCTGGTCGACGGTTGAAAAATCATAGCACTATCTGCTATCAATCCCGTGCTCGGTACCTAAAATACCGCGACCAATTCATGGAACCATCTTTTGGCGAAAGGGTGAGGCGTAAAATAAGCTGCTTCGTTGTTTTGGCATGTTTGGGTGAGGTAAATAATTTTAGCGAAGGAGTAAACGTGGGCTAGAAAATGCGAAAGACGACGCTTCGAAAGTGGTACCGCTTTTTTGAGGTTAAGTCCCCCTTTCTGTCACAGGATATGCTATCAATCGTGTGGTTGAAAAGGGGTTGTTTTGCTGGAAATTAGAAAGAGATAGCTAGTGACGGGGGTTTTGTAAGACGTGCGGAGGCGAATGGCAAACACACGGTTGAAAGTGTAATTACAAATTTCAATAGCAAATAGCAGGGAGCAACACTGGTGAAACACTAGAAGCACTTCGGTTTGACAGACTTGCGGGTTGTTGACTCAACTGTCACATCGGTGGAAGCTGTACAAATGTGTGTTAATATTGAATAAGTATTTACCCTCAGCATCTAGCCAGCGAGGAGTTAGGTGGAGTTTATTCAATATTAATCAGATTGTTTGAATACGTGAAACGTGGTTCGTGCGTGGGCTGCTCACTAAAACAAAACTTTACCTTTTCCATGAAAAAAAAACCACTACCGAAACAAATATGAACACACTCAGGTAAAAGCCCATTTGTATCAATGCGCTTAAGTGAAACTGCACATTTGCATTCAAAACTCAAACAACTGCTATCAGGTTTGCCAATAACGGACGAAAAATGGGGGTTTTATCCTTGTTTTTTCTTTACACTCAAGCACCAATAATTTGTGCATCATGCACAAACATTTTTCGTTTGTATTTCATTCTTGTTTTCTGCTGCACGATGATTAAAGTGTGTGCCAGTGTGGGCTAGGGAAACATTGGACGAATATGTTTGTCCGTGGTAGCACCCACACCCGCCAAACATCAGCACTGAATACACAGTGTAAAGTCGTACCACTACATGCGATGCGAATACTGTTGACATAGTACGTGCGGTCGGAACAGAGTGTGTTGGCGGACAGAGAATTTCCTGTGTCTGTGCCACCCGTTTTTCTTTTGCAATGCGGTTCCCATCAAACCACGGGTTGCATGGGTTAATAAAAAAAGCTATCAACAAGTGCATTACGTTTGGTCGCTTGTTGAGTGTAACTGTATGCGTGTAAGGGGTACATTTTTTGTTGCTGTCATTTGACAGTTGTTTGGTTGATGGGCAAACAAAATAGACAGCAAATAGATAAATAAGGTCATACAAAAATAAAACACTACACGCAACGGAAAACAAGCCGCGATACAGCACGAAAAAACGGACTTGTGACAGGATGGTTTGTCGGTAAATTTGTGAAATATTTGCGTACGGTGAATTCATTACGCTAAAAGGATTGTTACCTGGTGTCTAACTATTTGCCTTTCCTCTGTCAGTAAGCTGGTTTGCTTTAATAGTGTATTTTTTATTATATTGAAGTGTTGTTTCTTTTTGTTTTCTGGCACATATGAAATATTTGGGTTTAGTTTTTAATTTTCACTTTGTTTCTAACTTGAGAACATGAAAGAAACAACAGGAACATTTGAACTATTTTTGAAGACTTTGAACACATAACGTGTAACATAACACAAATAAAATAAATATGAAGAACATCGTAAGTTTTAATAATTTGGACAAAAGTTTTTACAAAACGAATGAAAACAAATTAAAATAATAAAATATATATAAAAATTGAAATCATAAACCTCTTTAAGTTCCAAACAGTAAAGAGAGAAATTTTAGAAAAACATTTGAATAACACGTTTCCTTTATTTCCGAAGACTTGTTTTCGTAGTTTTTTTTCATAAACTGTTCAAAGTTTTGAAGAAAAACAAACCTTATTCAACTAATTTATAAAGCATCTGCCTGGGTAGTTGAAGATGGATATTTTTTCACATTGCATGCATGAGTTGAATCAGACAAGAATAATGTGCTGAGTGACCTAGTAAGCTTCTTACCCCGATCAGTGATCAATTATCCGTCTGAAGTAAAATAAAAAATGCATTTACTTATTTTAATGTTTCATACATCAAAAGTGTGCCCCATTAACTTACTGTGAAGGAAATAACAAAGAAAAAAAAGGAGCACGCTACAGCTTTAAAATTTAAAAGGTGGATAAAATCCCTATTACGTGAAGCTGCTTGCCAACGCGCCCGTGGCGTTCCAAGGATCCATCCGGCTTGGCACGGATCTCTCGCAGGGTAAGGCAAAATAAAACAAACCAGAAAAGCTTTTCCTTTCATGCGATCGGAAAGAATTATAATGCCAGCTTAAATGGAATTCTATCGTTTGGAACGTGCTCACGGCACTTGGTTTGTGCTTTGATTTGTAATCCAACAATTGCGCTCGTGCGTTTGTCGTCCTTCGGTTTTGCTACGCTTCGATGCAGCTTCAGCTTTACAAGAATCCGAGCACCGGCGTAAAACGATGGAGACGACTGCAGTCCAGGCATAACAAGTGTATCAACTGACACGCTTTTAGCATTGGTTTGACTTTTTCTCTGTTGCTTCGGTGCATTGAGTTTGCAAAATAAATTAGAAAAATCAAGGATATGAAAAATAGTCCGCCCAATCGATGTGGGGTAACGAGGAAATACACTTGCAAGAGATAAAATGTTTCTTCTCGGAAACGAGTTATACTTTTACTCAAATGACACCGTTTCATAAGTCCTACTATGAACTGCACTGTCAATTTATTTTAGTCTCGGTACGATTTTATGATATCTAATTTCCACCTTTGTTAATCCTAAAGTGTACTAAACAAATCTAAGCCTCCTCTTGGAACACATCTTAGAGATTTATCATTTATTAGAAAGCTACTAAATACTATCCGGAAAAACTACTGCCCTGCATTAAAGCACACTAAAAGTGTTCTCTTCCCAGAACTCTTCTAGCAACAAAATATGGAAAGCCTTCATGCAAGCCGCCTAATGCAAAAGCCGCCCTCACTAAAATTTCTCCCCACTGCACCAACACACGGCGTAGCAACGAAACCGCGTAACATGATCCATGGGCAGAAAACAAAAACTAACTTCGCGTGCTCCTGTTTGCACATTAGACAACTTTTCGATCATCTTGAATTCGCTTGTATCCATTAAAACATGCAACGAAAAGATAATCCACTATTGCCACTAGTGCCACTCGGGAGCGTGCTATTCGTAGCTTTTCACCATGGTCCGGCTGATTACTTATCGTAGGAAGCGGGAAACGGCCACTGGTCGTAATCGCCCAACATTAACCGGGTGCTAACGACTCTTCAACTCCATGCGAAAAGGTCGGCAGGTATCGGGACGGCCTTGTATGGTTCGGCTAGAGCCGTTCTCTCGGAAACAACGGAAAAAGAAATATACCGCCCGGTCGCTCCAGGGTTGCAGAGTGCGTCCGAACGGTGGGCTGGGTTGGATTGAATTCAACGATGTGAGTTGTTTGCGTGTGTGTGGTTGACTTAATGGAAGTGTAATCCTGAGGCGGATGTGAACAACACCGAATGCTTGAGTGCAATGAGCGCACGGGACCGTACCCGTACTCTAACTGTGGGGGACGGCAAGGTAAAACCAGCCAGCCCATTAGCCTTCGTCAGCGCCGATGGACAGTTTCGGAGGGTTTCTTTTGGAGTTTCGGAGCAATCCTGGCGAACTTTGTACGAGGACTGGCTAGGACTGGAAGCAAGTAAACGTGGGCAAGGCATCGACCTCGTGCAGTACAGCCGTAAGTGGTTTATTTCGGGGTGGAAGGCATCCCATGTACTGGTTTAGCTTTTGAGAATTATTTGTTTTTTTTTTTTGCTGCCCAAACATGTAGCAGGACTCACACGTGGCCATGTATCGTATCTTACACCTCACCTCACCGAAAGCCAATGAAACCTTTCTCGTTTTTGTGGCTCTGTCTTGTGAGATACTCCGTAAAAAATGAAAATTGAATCCACTTTCGACAACGGAAAACAGTACGGAAAGTGACTGAGAATATACTTAAAGGCTCAACGCTACGCCATCGGAGTGTGTGTTTGCGCCTGTGTGCTTAACGAAAACAATGTATATTTAATTACCCTACGCCGGTGCCGAAGAGCAAAAATCCTAGAAGCTTTTCGTGGGCACAGTTTTCCCCCCACTCATACACACGGGCGTAAGTCATGTGAGGAAGGAAGCTTTCTGTAGTTACGCGCTGTAACCGGCTGAGGATGATTACGGTTTAGACCTGATAGTCCAGTTACCCCGGTAAGTCTGTTTGCTGGATCGCTCACACATCCGACTCAGACGCGATTTGTGGAGGTGGAAGGATTCATTGAGCGGTAGGGAAGAGATTTCAAGAGTTAATTTTCCTAATGTACGGATAAAACCACCAGAGTTGGCTCGGTATCGTTGTGCCAGCAGTACACATGGTACGGGTTAAAATTAGCAATCATTAGAGCTAACGCAGCGCCACAGTTGAGCAGCGATAATTGCAGCGAAATGGAGAATGTGCCATTTTGCAGTGCTGTTACCGGATGCGCCAGAGATTGGATTGTTGCGCTCAAATGAATCGTTCAATGCACGCTAGCGTCATTTGACCTAGTTTGGGTAAAATTTTCCCCATTTGGCATAGGAAGTTTGTAATCTTATTTGCAATACGAGCTTAACCAGGTAAATTACGCTCACTGTGGTCTACTGCGTTGAATTCTCAATTTCATTACTTTCCTGCAGTAATAGGTGTTGAAAAATGGGACATACGGGTCACTGCATAAATGCTGTTATTGAGGTCAAACATGATGTTTAAGTGATTCGTTTTGTAAGCAATGCATAGGTCAACACCAGAAAAATCCACCATATCACAAGTTTCCCTTTAGCACCTTCGGCTTTTATGAAAAAACTTACTTAAAACTGTTTCTTAGAAAAAAATAGCTTATTCAAGCATCTCCTAATCTTTTTCATGAAATAAATATTTTTTTAAAGCAAGAAAATAGCTTTCCAAAAAATGAATAAAAACACTTGATGAGCCTTGAAGAAAAAAAAGTCCTTAAAATAATTCTTAAACCATCTTACCTTCAAACCGGCTTGTTTGCCTATGAGGGATCCATATCTTCCCTGTACAAAATTCGTAAAAGCACACCGTCCTTCTTGGAACTGACTAAATTAAAACAACCTGAGGCATTTTGTTTTTGTACCTTTTTTCTGTTGTTGTTGCTGCTGCTACTCTCCGTACACACAACAACATTTGCTTGCGTTGGGTTTGGTTTCGGTACATTGTGCCACAGTGCCACAGCAAATAAAGCCCTGTTGTCCCTACGTTCAACTGTAATGCACCATTTGTGTAATAACTCTGACGATCGATTGAATAATACATGCGGTACTTATGTCCTCGGCACACTTGAAAGCACTTTCGTGCATGAATTTTGAGTGCTCGCATCGTTCGGCGCCGGATACAGTAAGCCTCTGTTCCCACCCGTCATCGTCAAATCGACAGCGCAAGACAATTGAAAAGAACCACCGCAGGCAGGGAACGATGGGAATCAATCTCAACGTGATGCCGTCTTCAAACCGTGCTAATGAAGGAGGTAGGAATTGTTTCTCGTATCACAATCACACCCTTACCGGGTGTGCTAGCATGCGAGGGGAAGGTATTTATAACAAGAACATACGCCAACATTCTCTGAAGCGAATGGCTTAAAAACCAGGCACGGGTGGAGTTTTGGGAGTAGAAATATTGAGGCGATTAATTTTAGGTCGTCACCACGTACGGACCTTTCCACATAGCACGGAAACACATGGATATAACTGCCATAGATAGCATTTGCCACCAACAAGCATGTGATGAAGGAGGGCTCTTACCACTAGCGCCTACCTTTTTCAGCGCTACCTATAAATTCCTTAAACCGAGTGACTCTCGGGACCGAGAGCGATCGCTGAATGGGGGAAAATAATTTTTATTTTTACACCACCATCATTACTTTCCACTTCATTGCCATTTTTTGTCCATCCCTCGACGGTGCTGTGCCTTCCGCTTGCGCGTCTCCTTGGAGACTGATTACATTTATTATTTTTTGGAGGGAAAAGAAGGTTGCGCCCGTTGGGAGCAAATGAGCAACAGGAAACAAAATCATGTGTTTGTATGTGTATGAGTGTGTTTGGATCTATGCGAGCGAGAGGGAGAAAGCTCTTATAAAACTTATGTGTTGATTTAAGCTTACCTTTTTACCGTTTTTTTTTGCGGCTGCCGCACGAGAACTCCCGTCAACTCCTGCCAACTCACTAGCACCAACCTTCCGCCCGCTCTTGGACAGGAAGTATGGTTTCACTTGTTTCATTTACGTTTGGTGCTTGTTTGGAGCGGTATGAGCAATGGTTTGAAAATTTTTCTTCCGGTGCTATTTGTGAGCCTTTTTTGCAGACTTCTCGCTAGAAGCAGACACAAGATGATGCTTCGTGCTTCGTCAAAAAGAGCAACGTACTGTAGGTATGTTTGGTTTCGGGACGGGAAGCGTTTGGGTTTGGGGAACATGGGATGGAGCAGTGCACGAACAAACCAGTTAAATTATTTTCATCAATTTACATAGTCTGCCTTTTGCTGGTGTATTCCATGTTAGACAGGGGTGGGGAAAACATGGTAAGGTAGGCGTCGTTTTCATTTAATCAGGAGTTGAATTGACATTGAATGCCGCGGTAGTAGCTGGTTGGATACATTTGAAATTAATTTAGAGCTTTCACAAATAAAGTGACTCACAATATAATGAATCTCATTTCATTTTTATCAATTACGAATAATGTTGCTACTCAGTTTTATTCGGATGATTCTTAATGCAAAAAAAGTGAAAATTCTTACTTATACTTGGAGAAAATTATAAGTTAGAGGATTATGTTTGCAAAGATATAATGCAAAACAGTCACAACTCTTATAATACACTTTCAACAAGAAAGTTAATTAAAATAAGCGCCAAATTTATTTCTTATAATCAAGATTACTGAATATTGTCACTTTCTAAATGCATGCACTTAAAGGACTGCAAAGTCTATACATGTAAAAAAAACTAAAGAAAAAACAAACAAAAAATTTGAATCATGCCGGTAACTCCTCTGGTCTTAAACAAATCCCAATTATTTTTTTAGCTGTACAATTTTCTAATTAACATGGTTTACCATCACAACCGAGCATGCCAGGGATATGGCAAATGACTAGGAAGAAATGCCTAGTCAATTTTCTTTCATTGTTTGTTTTCGTGAATTTAATTCACAGTCACCACACGCGGTGGTGACAATACGGCATCAGTCCGTAATAATAAATAAATAAAATAATGGTTTACCATCAATTTAACGTTTTCAATTACATAAAAGTCTGGTAACTCGTGTAACAAAATATTTCTTGACACCGTTTTAAGTAAAAGCAAGTGTCAAAAAAGAAGAAGAAAACCTAACAGTAACATTCTACAGTGACACACGGCGATGACAAAAGACACGCCATCAAAGTGAAAATGTGAGCCACGCAATTTCATCCCTTTTCCCACTGCTAGTGTCGCGTATGGTCGTTCGGCTCACTTCAAAGCCGAAGCAACAGGATCGAGGTGCAAACGCACGACGAAACTAGACAGCTTCCCCGCTTTTTTTGCAAACATTGTCTTCTTCTTCATAACGTTAAAGTGTTGCTATTGCCTTTGCTGCTTTTTTCTTTGTAAGAAAGTGTATATTCATCAACCGACACAGGTTGAGCGTTTCACACGGTACAATGCAAAATGTATAAGGATGCGTTGCCTTTTTGCCACTTTTACCATTGGCGGATGCTGCCGGGCAAGTTTTTCCAGCATGCCCGACCCGCGTTAACGGTTGGGTGGCGAAGAAACACAAATGGCTTGCAATCCGTCGATGCTCGTCCCGGGCGCTATCGAGCTGCTTGTCACCGCGACCGGTTCGACCTGTTTAGTCGTTTTGGTGTGGAAGTTTAGCATTTAATTAAAAATTAAAATTGCTTCACCGGCGGCTGCCTGTGCTTCCTTTCGGTACCGTCCACCGGGTGAACTCAAGCAAGCCAAACGCGACGACGCATACTCCGCGAAGGAAGACACGGTTTCCGTTGTGGTATATTAAACCAGGGCCGTTAGCATGGTTTGCATATTACCTCGCCAGTGCACCAGGGTTTCCTCAATCGAGAACGTGATATGCCGCGTAGGAAAACATAAATAAAAACAGTTGTTAGAAATTAAGATTGCTCAGTGGGTGTGTGTTAGTGGCCGTCGTGTTATCGACACTGCGCTCGAAAAAAAAGTCTCCGGAATAGAGTTAACAAAAACTTCTAACATGGCGGGCATCCTTTTTCCGATGAAATTGTTAGCTTCGGGTTTTTTCTTGAATTTCCACACCATGCAACGAACCGATATTGCAAACTTGTAAATGAAATACTTCCTCTACTCGCGCACGAAGCGTTTACGCATTTTGTACCGTCATGTAACGCTTCTATTGCATTTTTACCATGCAACATCGTATGTCAAGAAGCAAAAAATAAAACGCGTTGAGCACACATTTCCAGCTATTCATACACTGCTCGTGGGAGAGCTAACGATTATAAATTCATGAGTGACGTCAAGACGACACTCGCGCCATACAGAAGTGACGTCTAAACGTTTGCTGCCTCTTGTTTTTTTTTAAGCGAAACTAAACACTTTCCCATTTTGTTGTGACGTGTTAGCGTAAAGCAAAATGAATTTCCGGGTAACATTATTCTATTATAGCAAAAAAAAACAGAACGAATCTTCTAGCGCACGGTGGTGATGTTCTCTGTGCCAGACACAGACTTTTAAACCAAACAATATGCTTTAGATGAAATTTGCTTGGAAGATTCCGGGTAAAGGTTCGAGTGGATTGTTTCGCAAAACCTTTTCACTTGATACGCTACGCTTACGTTACACTTGCTAACGCCAGCCAACAGAATAACAATGGAGAAGATTGCTGTACCGCATTATGGTCAACAGGTGATTCAGCGAAAGTTGGAGCGGTTATAACGATAGAAATAAATCATATTTTATGAAACAATTGGTTTTATCGACAATAAATTGTATACAAATGTATGATATTCAGTTTTACATTTGAATTGTTACATTATATTCAAGTTTCCAATATTATTGAGGAAAGTAAATGAATTTTGAACCTCCAAAAATGTTTAAAACATCGTTGCTGTGTTTTTTAGATATTATACTATACTGTATTGAAAGATTTTTGTCTGATCATACAAGCGATAAACCATTGTAAGCATTAATTAGGATTAGTTTATATTAAAACTTTTTTCCACCCCATTTGCTTGACCTATTACTACATTCAACAAATTAAATACTGCGGTCAAAGTTCACTATCGTCGAACGTTCGTTCGCGTTCCACACATCATCAAACCGTGAGTTTACCGCATTTTGATCCGATTAAATGATTTGATTTTAATTACTTTACAGCGTTAAATCTCCAACCGTGTTAATGTACGGCTGGTAGTGCGCTCGGTTTTCCATAAGATTCCATCGGGCATCAAAGTCGATAAGCAGTACGCCGAACCATAACAACAAAAGGATAGGACCAACTAGGACGCCCAATTTTGACGCATTTCTATTCATTCGTCGACGCATTCCGGGTCAGCAACTGCACCCACCGGATGCCGACTAATGCCCACCGTTCGAAATGGATGCAAATTCTGGTGTTATGTTCGCATTAGCACTCCCGCCCCCCTTCGGTCGTATCGGACGCAAAAGCCCACGATGCTGATGTAATCTAAAATTAACCAAAGCTAGCTACCTTTGTGGTGTAAAGAGCAGCTCGGGAAGAAAGGGGAATGGGGCAAGTATTTTTCCCTCCACCACCGTACCATCCTCCAAAGGGAACGTACTGTTCCACGGTGGCCACGGCGTTTGAACGTCGGACTTTAACGATTGTAATCCAGATTAGGTTGGCAAACAGCGCACTTGAAAGGCCTCAATTAAACAACTTTCCCACCAACTCGTTGCGTTCTTAAGTACCGAACGACATTTCATTATCACTTAGCCTCCCACGAGCTGTTCGATGATGGAGCACTAGCTAATAATTAATAGTGAAATTGTTTGATGATGCTCTCCAGGTACCGGGAAATCCCTTTGTTTCCCCAAATCGTTTGAGCTGAATATCCTTGGGAAGATATCCTTGAATCTGGAATCATACTGCTTTCAACGACACCGTGAATGTGCAGCCTGTCGTGTCCTTGGTAAGCCACCAATTCGTTAGGCAGACAAAGGAAAGCAGAGAGCGAGAAGCGGCATCTGCTATCTCATCCGCAGCTTGCTCGCCTTCCCATTCGATCGAATCAGACCGGCGTGGAAAGTGTAGCCGATGTAAAGCACATCCGTGCGCTGAAGGTTCAATAAATCGAAGCTGACGACACGATGTGGTGCGTGTTTCTGCCTGTGCACCAAGGGAACGATCTTTATTAATAGCTCGTCTCATCATACCTGTTGATTGGATCCTCTTTCCTCCGCTACCAGGAAACGCTCTCCGATACGGCCAAAGATGCTTCCTGGAAGCTACCTTAGCTCGCACCAAGCTCGACAAGAGTCCTTACCCTTCGGTGGTAAAGAAAATTGAAATCAGATCGAAAACAGATGAAATAATTAATTATAATTGCATTGTACCCCGTCGCCTCGTGTACCTTCCGGTTTCCTGTTTACCCGCTCTCTTATCGGTTTTGCGGTTGATTCTCGAACGAATGGTAGCAAAAGTTTATCGCCCCGAGGTGCCCAACGCCTACGGCCTCCGATAGATAAACCAATTTCCGACCCAATTCTTGTGCGAATACAACGGGAAAATCTGTGCTGCTGTAAACTGGGTTCGTCCGGCGCACCAGATTCTTTGTGTGTCGATATTTGCCAACAGTCCATCATATACGTTGATCCGCCTTTGGGTGAGGAAATTTCCTAGCAGTGGTAAGCAGTACCGCTCAAGTGCTCAGAGCTACAATCCATCTTGATTTTGCATCGGTATTCTTCCACTCGCCATGAATCATTCGGAGTCGTTTCCTGTGATTGGCACAGTACCGTAGGTTCGAATCTCGGCACGGCAAACGGAACATTCTTCACAGGTCGAGAACAACATTCCTAACGCTAGCGGAATGTAACCGGTAAAAACAAAGAATAACACCAACCATCCATCCACCCAGAATCCGGCCAGGAAGATGGAATGCGTGGTGGAATGTTTTCCGTATCGGTTCGGCTCAAAACATTCACCCGCACCATTTGTATGGCAAGAAAATTCCATCGTTTACTACGAATTCGATCGGGAAAAGGAGCCAAAATTCGTGGGTGAAAGATATTTTTGGGCCCTTATTGGACATAACCGGGCAGCTAAAGTAGCGTGAGAGAGAGAGAGCGAGAGAGAGAGGGAGAGAGGAGGAGATAAAAAAGCAGCACACATAAACCACGCACACCGTTTCATTCCGAGAACTGTTCATCATTATTCAATCAGTGTAGTCCAAAGGATGCGGCTACGGTTGAAAGCACCAGAAGAACCTTCGATGGTACGTGTTTTTTTTTTTTGGTTTTGTTTTTTGGTTGCTGTGGCTAGGATAATTGAAAGCCTGATTGATGATTTGGAGTGATTGTGGTGTTGGTGGGCGTGAGAAAACTTTGTGGAAAAAACAATAAAAAATCAACATTAGAGATTCAGTGCAAATTGATGGAGTGGGGATAGGAAGCGAGTGATTGCTGACAAATCATGTTAATGGTGATTTTTGACGTGGACTTATAATGCTAGTTGGTAATTTGAAGGAAGTGTGCTGCAAACAATGCACTCAACTTTATCCGAATAATAAATATGCATTAATCGGAAATCATAATTACCTTTTCATAAGTATCCAACAGTGTTAGACATTAATGATTCAAATAAATAGTCACTAATGATTGATTTGTTCAGAATATTTTAAAGTTTCTTGACCGCAGGAAACTTCAATTTGCTCGAGAAAATTCTTTTTGAAATTGTAAATTGTAGTTTGTTCATAACTATTTTCTATCTTATAAACAATTTTATGGAATGCAAAATACAGTAGCAAGTTTTCTTCTGCAGCGCATGGCAATATTAATTTTGCCATATTGCCAGTGAACTAATCACTGTAAACAATCTCTCTTATGATTCTAGTGGATACATTTGTGTGTGTGAGCGTGATTATGGATCAGGTGAACAATTCAAAAGCTCTACGCATCGTGCTGTACCACACAGAGGTTTGCTCTCGTTTTACCATACCAACCGACGGCTCTGGCTCTTGCTAACTCATCTCTCCTTTGCCATTAGTTTATTGTTATCATACCCGATTATGAACGTAAGTGTGGTTCCCTTTTGCTGACAAGGGATTCGCACCGGAAAGAACCATCCCATTCATCTTCCCGGACCGGTCGACTCAAAGGTGTCATCGAACGTCGCTATCCATGCGAAAGGATCTCACCAGCTGGAACGGACGGCCAGCTGGCTAGATGGATGGATGGTTGGAAAAGCTGTGCAACGTCTGCTAAAAATAGAATATTGACAATTTCCAAAGCCTGACCGGGCGGGGTATGACCCCATCTGCCCAAGGCACCAAGGCATATTGCATTGCATTACAGTAACTGGATTATTGCGGAGCGGTGTGAATTCTCTTCAAGCCAGCTGGATGGAAATCATCATCCGGGCAGGAATGGTTGGCGTTAAAATAAGAACGGAATGGCAAACCAGCCGGGTCGGGTGTAGCGGGAAGGCAGCGGAACTTTATAAAAGGACACCTGCACAAAACGGACCATTGGAAAAGCTCACCGTCCTATTGTGTGTCTTGTTCTGCAATTGAATTCCAGCTAACCTCCACGTTCCTTGTTCATCGAACGCCCCATATACCGAACGGTCAGCGGACAGAAGTTGCTCCGGTAGGAATCGAGTGTTCGTATAGTGAACATTTTTAATTGGTATCATGTTGCTTGGTTTACATATGCTTTCGTCGATTTTTCGAACGAATTTCAATTGTAGAACTGCAATTTTATCTTGTAAAAATGCGATCGCTGTAAATGCAGAAAATTAATACTCAGAAAAGAGCAGTGATGACGTTCTTTGAAAATGAACCCTTCCTCGAATCAGTGTTAGTTGCTAGCATGGGATGATAGCTTTTTTGGCAGATTCAACGCTTTTTCTTGCAAACACCATTTTTATTGGAGCAGAAAACAAAGCAACCAACCATCAAATTATTATCTAAATGTTTCTGTTTAATGAATTTTTGGAACCAAAAAAAAACAACCGTCACGCTGTCTCGCTTTCCATTCTAAAATCCGATGACGCGTCAGTTAAAAGAGTCACTTTGTTATGCCTAACAATATAACGCAGGTCATTTGCTGCGGAAAGACCTCTTTTCGCACCTTCGCCATCTGCACGTTTCCGGGATCACGCTCATAAGCCAGATGGTTTAATCACAGCGTGAGGCTAACAGGAAGTGGAATTATGGCATGAAAAAGGAAAATCATCAAACCTTGCTCCACCGCTAATCTTGAGCAACCCAACCCAACGAACGATATTATGGTGACACAAACGAACCGGAAAATCAGGTCGACGCTGAGGGGTGGGTCCGTTGCAGCTTCCAAGAAGCCACCGGTCTGGTACCGCGGTCCGTTCACGGTGTGCGTTGCTGTGGATTGAAGTTTATTGTTCTAGCTTTTATTGTCAGATTGACCGCGAGTTCATAAAACTTGTACCACCCCATTCCGTGACGCCATTAAAGGTGCGTAAGTGAAAGGGCCGCCGTATCCGTTAGGCTTTTCTTGTTATTTTAAGGAAGTTCAGACGGCTGTGCGTCTTTGTTCGTAATTTTACTGGAAATTTAATAGAATTTTTTTAATAAATTTTCATTAAAAATATATGACCAATAAATACTTTCACTATTATTACGTGCTACAATACGCTAAAAAGTCTTATAAAGGCCGTTAAAAAGGTAGAACTCTGGACGGACTATACAGGCGTCATTAGTAAAATCACACATGATCAGTTGGGATACATTTTACTTCCGCTTCGCAGCATAACTTATTATCATACTATACTATAAATCTGTCCATTCGAGTGCGCGTTGCATGACTGTGTCCAATTTGAATGTGACATTAATTTCTACAGAGAATAATCATTACGAAACGCCTAGGGAATCCAGTTGTATCAGATTCATGTTATTGAACGCTTACCTTCATATCATTATTTCCCCTCTTCGCTATTAATCATTCGCGGACATTGATGTTTTTGTTTTTTGTTCACCACCACAAATCCCACCGAAACGTTTCTGACCCGGTGCAGTGATTATAAAGCACGACACGGGGTTTAATGTTACATTACGGTTGGCGCTTATTAAACGCCGTAATAAAAGCAAAACCAACACAGGGAAAGTGTTAAGCGTATTTGATTGGCCGTTTTCCACTGTGTCATTTCAAGCGTTATTTATTACGTGTCACGATGGTTTGCATCAAATTTTTTTACCCGTTGTTTTCGTGCTGCTTGTAACTTCTTCGCGTTGCAATACGCAGCAGCAGCAGTATGGCATGCATTTAATTGCTTCGCTTGTTAATTTATCCACACCAACGGTCGAACAGTGGACGGGGCTGGGCCACAGTTCACCTGTACCGGGGTAGGTAAATTACGTTTCACTGTGTGGTTGTTGCTATTGACATTCTGGGGCTGTAAAATTCGATGCGGGGCAAATATTTCGATGTACCGTGCGATGCGTGCAACCATCATTTTGTGCCACATTTCGTGGAATGATCGTAATTTAAAATCATTTTTAAGCTTGTCGCACGATTATGGTAAAGGCAATGTACAAAGCAAGTACGCATCTAGCACGGCGTTGCATTCCGGTGCATCGTTTCGCTTCGATTTTTTGCTCCCGTAATAGCTGCATACCTGGTACCGGTGGCAATCGAGTTGATAATTGGTCCACAATTTTCATTTTGCAGTTTCATTGATTTCCACCCTTTATCACTGTCATATTACCGTGCGCGGAAATCGGCTTTCCTGGAACCTGTTGTTGGAACTTCCCCAAAGCCGCATTGAACTTTATTAGCAAATATTTAATTAACATGGTTTATCGATCCGTCAGGTACATCGCACCGAATCACATGAAAGGGTTTGTTTTTTAACATATTGCTTTGGCAGTTTTTTTGCCTGTTAGTCTTTCATCGCCAGATAAAACTATTTATCAACAGATTTTTTTTTAATATAAAATTTAATTTTGAATAATCTATATGGTGTTCTTTCTTTTGTTTTCCACGAACATCTCCCATTGCGCTAATCATTATTATAAACATAAACTTCAAACCATCAATTACCTTCGTAGGCAAATCTGTTGACGGGTGAGAGAGATCTTGGCATTGATTACATAGAATAAGAGAAAAAATCCTGTCTAGTTGAGTCACACAAAACGTTTCATGTTTCAATTACACAAAATATATTTAGCAAAGCATAACATCTGCTCCTACCATACCTATACCATTAAATACAATCTGGTCTATTTCCACAACTAGACTCTCCTTGTTTTCGATTTTTTTTTATTTTGGACTCATCTTTTAAATACAACTTGTCATATTTCATCCCACACTTCCATCCTCTCTTCAAATGTACTCACGTTTCCATAATAATTTTTTTCCACCCGTGAATCGTGCAAATAGTAAATAAATCAACAACCCACACAAACGTTTTTCTATATACTTCCAGCTTTGATATTGGCAGAGTAGTGTCGGTGGTGGTTAAAACATAGCGAACAAAACATCAAAGCTTCGTCTTTGTCTGTTACCGTAAAGCTTCAGTACAAAGCGCGCGGCTCCCATCCCCCAATCGGCTATACTGAGTAGTGTGCAACAAAGTCAGGATCGACCGCCAACATCAGTACACAAAACCACACACACCAACACCGACGATTCGGAATTTTCGATGCAAATTCGGTAACTTGTCATTCAAAATTAATTGCCAGCCTCGGCATTTCCCGTGTGCGAACTTCCAGGCGTCCATTTGCCGGCGTTCATGGTACCGAATGCGTGAAAAAGATTCGCTAGTCGAAGCACCTAATCGTGGTGATACGGGCAGCCTATCCGGTTTGAGCTTAAGCAGATGGACGCGAATTTTAATTCGAACCGGTTAAGCACGATCACCGTACAGAGCGAAAGAACAGAATACTCAATCCGTACCGATCTTTGGCTGGGTGGCGTTAAGCCAAACGATCGAAGCACACCATAGGACAGAGCCCAGAATCCCCAGCCCTTCAATTCGATCGACGTCATTAGTATCTTCACCACTACCACCACCACCAATCATCACTATTACGAACAGCTCCACTACCAATACGATCACCACCATCACCACTACCACCACCAACCAAGCCCTAGAAACCATCAGAACATCAACTCAATAAGAAACCACAAAAAAAAAACCCTACATCTTCTCCTCATCTTCCAGCATAAGCCGTAGATATGAGCCATGGCAAAACTGCGCCATTACAGGTGTTATTTTCTTTTTACAGCCGATTGTTTATGCATTTGTTTCTTGTTTCGGTTATGGAAATTCAGGCAAACCTCACGATTGTTTGCATCTGCATTTGGCACTCGTTTGCAAACGTTGCGTTGTGTTGCTTACAGTGAATTCTATCTTCTTTCCATCGTTTCCATGTACTGCTCTGTTTTTCGGTTGCGTTTGTTTGGCATAATTTCTATTTCGTTTTTCTCTTCTTTCTCCTTTTCTTCTCAATTTCTGACTCTCGAAAATGGTTGCACTTAAGGGATTGCGCTTATCAATTCTATCACTCTGTAATGTTTCTATCACGCTATTGGTTTCGCTCTGCTTTCTTTCAGAAACTTTTCTACGTTGTGTCCTATGAATTGGTTGTTGGTTTCAGTTAACTCGCTTTGCTATCTGCCTTATGCCTCTCAATTGCTGCTTGCTACACTGATTTGTTGTATTCTTTTTTTCTTGCAAATATTAGTATGAGTGGTTTTTTAGTTTTTATTTTGAAGGAGCTTTAACTGAGAACTATCGTTAAAGCACAATATTATTATAGTTGGTTTGATATGATTTGGGATGCATATTGACCTATGCTTAATTTGTTCTGACTTCAACACATACTGTCATTTAAGTTCAAATGGTTTAGTTAATATATATTTCAAGGCTGACAATAGCCTTGCTTTGAAAGCTTGCCCGCTATCGAATTAAGCAAGACATTTAGTTTAATTACTTCTGGGTTATTTATTTCAGCTGCTCATACTTGCTTTCTGCTAAATTTTTTAAACTTTAGTTTTTCTTTAACGTTACTCAGCGATAAACGCATCCCTGCATATAGCTTTGCCGTTGCGAAAACACATTTGACTGACAGTTATCGCTTGCACTACACAAAACAAACCCGGTTCGCATCGTGTTTGACAACTGTTATAAACCAAATAACGCATGCTGTTTGACACTTACTAGAGGATATGCTGCAAAGTTCTGTTCTGTTGCGTACACACGTTTGATAGCAGTTACGATTATTAACGATAATTTGTTGTTTATCTTTATTCCATTGTGCATCGTTCAGGACCATGACGGCGATCTGCTTTGTCTGCAACCTGCCTATCATGTCTCACCAGGTGGGACTGGTATGGCAGGGTGGAAACGGTTGGGACGATTTGGTTCGCGAGCAGGTGAGTTCTTGATATTATTGATACCACTTTTTCCTCGCAGCTACTTTTACATCCACACAAATAACTTTCAGGTCGAAGAGTCCACCATTCGACAGCGCCTAGGCGGACGACGAGACTCTGCAGCACAGATATCTGGTGCTTCACCTCCTAGTACCTCACCACCACCCGGTAAGTAAGCGTGTACGGTTGCAAGTTATCATTACAATGAATAACAACCTTTTTTGCAGGTGCTCAACGACGACGGCGCAGCTCGCTCGCTCAGCTAACCGACATCCTGCGCGAATGGAGTGGCGGTGGCTCAAAACGTCAAAAAGCACCCTTAAATCGGCGCGAAACCCTAGCCGATCTGGCCCGCAGTTTACCCTGGAACAAAGCTACCACGGCCGATACGTACAACAATCAGAACAATTCGGGTCATGCACCACCGCTACGAAAGAGACGCGAATCGAGTGCGGATTCCGGTGTGAAAAGTTGGTCCTACCGGCGAGACTCACACGCATCCGACTTCCGGAAGGAGCGAGAGTGGGAACGCGATCGCGAAAAAGAACGAGAACGCGAAAAAGACCGGGAACGAGAGCGAGAGCGAGAACGCGAACGAGAAAGAGATCGTGATGATTACAACTATTCGGCAGATAATTGTCGAAATGTAAGTGCACGTGTTACCTGTGGCTTTTCATGAAAAATACTGACTTCTGAGCAATGCTACATTATTTCAGGGCTCACGTCGAAACTCCAACGACTCTAGCCGTGATCGATCTTCACGCCGTGACTCCACAATTGGAGGAACGGCAACACCACCGCCACCACCTAAAGTGGTTGGAGCTCAGCGAAAGCGTAAAGACTCGCTCGTTGTTGCGGAAATGCCAAACTTCCGGCAGGAGCAGCGTCCATCCACCAGCTCCACAGCGTCCGACTCGGGCCCGCTGTTTGTGGCGGTTGCGCACGTGGACAGTGCCTGTCAGGCTTTACCACCGCCCACCATAATCACAAGTTCGGTTACACCACCCGCGACCAGTCCCACCGCACAAAAGGGACGTCGTGATTCGACTACCCAGTGCGGCACAAAAATGACCCGCCGGGACTCGCGCGTCAGTCCCGAACGAGCCCAGCGGCTGTCGAAGCTTCAGCGTCAGGTGAGTTTATTATAGAAAGGGTCTCATCCCTTCCGTTTAACTTGGAGCACTTTTCTGAACTACTGTCTAATTTTAGGCTACTGCTTATGACGAATCGTGTTTGCCTCCGGGTGGCTGGAGTCGTAGAAGCTCCCAGCCTGCGCTCAGTCCGGATGGTGAAGGACCGGAACGACAGGCAAGAAGGGACAGCCTCAGTCCGGATAGCGCTTCTAGGTGGGTAACTTGCTTACTTCCAGAAAAAGGTCGGAAGCCATGTGTTTGGTTACATCATGTTAAAAATTTGACAAAAGAACATTTCATATTTTCTTTCGACAGGGTTAATTGTCAGACATATTTCAGTTTTTTACTGGTTTATCCAATTTATCATTTAAAATTTGACTTGTTTATTTAGTGTTTAGAATTTTTTAGAATTTGACTTTTGTAGAACTAAATGGAGACGCCCAGTCCTTTAGTACATGATGTTAATTTTTGAAAAAAAAAAACATTGCAGTCTCGCTAGCAAAACCTGCTGTTCAATAAGTTATTGATTTCCTAGGGATTTTTTGTGACATCAAACCAGACATTCGCATTCATATATTTTATTGAGTCATACAATTTTTTTTCTCAGATGTACTAAATTGTACTAAAATTCTGCTCTCTCTCTCTCTTTCTATGTTCAGAGGGCGCCGTGATTCGCGTTCCCATCTTTCACCGGACCGTAGCCACGAACGCGAAGGAAGCCCACGGCGCAGCCGCCGCCTTCGAAGACAATCATCATCAGCCGCCCGGCAGCCTCGCTCACCCGATTCCTCCAGCTGTTGTTCATCAAGGTAAAAGCTTTGCTGCCGCTTCTGTGACAGTACAAAAGCTTTCTGTTCGTGCTTTAGCTATAAAATCGTACTCATGCTTTCCGTTCACTATAGGGATGCTAGTCCTTGCGCCCGACCACCACCACCCACCGAAAGCACGGCTCGTCCGTCCATCCGTCGGCAGTCAACAACGGAGGAGATCCTGATTGCGCGTGGCTTTCGTCGTCAAAGCACAACCGAGGAGATGATACGCTGCCGCAACTTTCGCCGCCAAAGCTCGCAGAGCGATGACACCAGCCGGTAAGTACGCAGCCACATTCAAAATGGGACGAAAAGCTTCCGGTGCTTAAGCTTTTGGGTCGCAACTTTTCCTACTCGGTAGTGTGTTCTCGCTCACCAACTCGCTCTTTCTCTGTTCCACACATACACGTAAACTTACACATACTCTCTTGTGCTTGATTACCCACACAGCTATCGCGGCAGGCGAGACTCGAGCGCACAAATTATCGACGGCACCATCGGCACGATGACGGTGGAAACCACGAGTACGTTTTTCGATTCTAGTACACAAACAGGTATGATTAGTGTGTGTATGTGTGTGTTTGTGTGTGACCGTCTGTTCGTGTGTGTGTCTGTGTGAGTGAGTGGCCTGGTAGGCTCTAAAGCTAAACATATTCTCAGCTGAACTAGCCACTAGCTGATACTCATCAAGTGAATCGTCTCATTTCATGTGCACATTTGCTGTAGAATTGAGTTTGTGTGAGTAAAGCGGCTTACAGCGTACAGCGTAACACGCACTGCAAAGCAGGAAAATCGGTTGTTTACATTTCGTTCCGAAGGTTCTTTCCAACACCTACAGCAACAAGAAAAGGATCATCTCGATCTCGGTACCCCGACCGGTATCACTGCCCTGCTGTCGGGGGTTGCTTTATGTTGCTGTCCGTCCAAACTCTACTCCCCTCCACTCTCCCTTACATCCTTCTCTACTTACCTCTCACACTGCCACTCCACCGAGATTAGAGATTCAAAATGAATCCTCCACCGGTGCCGCAGGAAAAGGAAACCGGAGCTTGGGACTGCATAATGAATGAAACTGCCGCTGCTCCGGTGGAGACTTTTTGCCTGCGTCATTCATCTGTCATGTCACACCGGCAGACGGATGGAAAAGTGAGGTCGGATCCTTTTTCCAACCATCTCGCCCCAACCCGCCGTCCGCCGACTCACCTATCGCTTACTCGTTAATCCAGCAAGCGAAGCACTTAGGGCTAGCCCAGTGGATTACAAAACTACCGACACAAAATATTTTCCACCCGTCCAGTACCTGACGAACTCCACTCCGCATTCTGCATGATGAAGGAAAAATGATTTATCTCATTGACCAACCACGAACCGTGGATCCGGAGGTTCCGTTCCGGAAGCGGGCGTGTCATGTGATGGAAATGGATGTCTCCGGGAGTGAATTGGGAGGGTGAGCGCTGGGAATGATTGTAAATAATTATTGCCCAGCGCGTTGGCCGCTGGAATCATCCGTTGAAACGATTGGATATAATTAATAGAGCATAGTGACAAGAGTTTTAAATGGTTCATCCCTTAGGCACTGCTGAAAAGTGGATGGCAGCATCCATTGCTGTATTAAGCGAGTGAGTGAAATTTCATAATTGGGAGGTCTCTTGGTACAACGCTTTGTTAGCTATGATAATATTTTTGAGACTTCTTTTTTCGGTGAATCTGTTTTTGAGTGGAAGCAAATTCATTGGATGTAAATGGGAGCGATAAATCTCTCGTCGTTGTAGCTGAATGTGACTGATGAAAAAAATTAAACGATACTTTAATTTGGACGGTTTATGAAAACATTTTACTGGGGGATATGGCGAAATACTAAAATTTAAACATTCGTAAAATAAATGAAACAATTTTATAAAAGACGAACTGACAAAATTGCAAAAGAAAAAACGAAAATTTCTCTTTCTTACGATTTTTTTATTTATAGCTCTTTGCTCAGTTTATAACATAATTACATCTTACTACCAAGAACAACTTTTACACGTAACAGCTACGTTATCCATTCGTAGCTGGATCTTTTGTGTTTAACACGAAAACACGACCAAAAAGACTGCCATTAAACACGGCATTACATTTTCTGAATTTACGCATCACTTACCAATTTCTTCAAAGAACTGCACTTAAAGCAAATATTTTCGTTTGAACCAACTTGCAGCACGAAGGTTGGCTTACTTTCAAAGATATCTTACCTTTTTTTGTAATGAGAAGGTTCGGACAAAATGAAAATCTTAAACTTAACAAAAGAATACGCAGAAACAGCACAAAACAAAAATAAAACACAAACCCCAAGGAAAACAATGCTCCATCCTGCGTGCAACGTGCCGCGTTCGGAGATTCGCTCGTCCTTTCTCGCTCTCGCTTCTTTCACTTCAATCGTAGCGTAAACTTTAGCTGAATTTGACAAGGCGTGATAAGGAATGGCGTGCACGTGAAAAGCGAAATAAATGATGTTTCCTTGGAACGAGAACTCGTCCCCCTCGTCCGTGCGCCCAACAGACCCAAGCCAACTGAAACATCTTTGGCCTTTTTCCAACCAGCTGCTCACCGTCAACTGACCGATGCGGGAGATTTTTGCTGAATGAGTTAAACTTCAAAGGAAGCTCCAAGAACTCCACAGTACCAAGTTAAACTGAAGCAATTAGCCTTACCTTTGCCGTTTGTACAATGGCTTGCTGGAAGTTTGTTAGTGATAAACTAGCGTTCGTTTTGCTGGGTTTGTTTCGATGGTCAAAACGGTGACGATGTGAAGCAAGATTCTTCGCAGCACCTGCAGCAACGGTGACAGTTATCATGAGCACGACTACACCCCTGATACCGGAAATCTGCTAGCAGAACGATAGCTTTCTTTTTTTCGCTCCCTTGAATCTTTTACGCGTCTTCTAGCTTTCCGCTAGAGACGAAGCCGGAAGACACGGACGAGGTTCCTGTTCGGAGCAGGACCGATGGGTTTCGAATATCGTACGTCCGATCCGTGCCACTCGCAGTCGCGGGTGTTATCTGATGCAGCTAATTAAATTTTACGAATGACCTGGCGCCCCCATCTCGGCCACGATTTGCGACAGCAGTGACAAAGACAGGTGAATTGTTGTGTGGCTTATCCCTTGGTATGTCCGTACAGATACGTACGGTTCAGGCGTGCTCGAGGTGCAAAGCGTAAGTATTCGTCGCTGGATACGGGTGTCGGAAGGTTTCTAAGCCTAACCCTTGCACACACGGGGTCAGAAGGTTTTTCAAGCACGTACCGAACGTACAGCTCGTGTATTACGTCGTTGAATGTTGCCGGTGAGCAAGGTAAGGTCAAGCGAAACGAGAACTGCCATCTACAGTGGTAGTGCTATCACTATCCTTTAAGCTATTGCTTCAATAAATACGATTAATGAAATTGAAGTACTATGGATGAGAAGGTGCCACATAATTTTTTTTTATAATTTCAATAGATCCATCGATCTGCTTCTAATTTTCTAAACCCTAATTTCCTTCAAATTACGCATATTCAAAGACAATAGTGTGATTTCACCTTTCGCAGTTCAAATCTACTTTAGCCTCTTAAAATAAAGTGCGTTGTTGCACTTTGTCACTTGTTGCCAAAACATGTCACTTGTCACTTTGTCAAACTTTAAATGTGCCCTACACTGGTTTTATTCCCAATGTGACGCAGTTTTCTAATTTTAAATTCTTGTAAAGAGCTAATTAAAAACTCCATTACCAAAATACAATTGCTTGTGTCGTTTGCAACAATTTGCGACTCATTCGCACAAAACATGACGCAACTAGATATAAATATTTTGCTAAATGTATTATTTATAGTGGACTATTTACTACTGAATTCTATTTCCGATGAGTCAAAATGTTACCAAATTCAGCATCGCCTCACGTTCCACGTACAACGCCTTAAACCAAATGCAAACGTCCCATGCAGGGTTTGCTTTTTCTACAATTGAAAGCTGCTCACCAGACCTACTTATCACCAAGGATTCATAGCGTCGTCATCCGCATCATGCAAAATCGATCTTGTTATTGGTTCCCGCAACCCAACAGCAACGATTTTCCACCCACGGGTAACTGCTTCTCGCTTAAACATAACAAATACACCTTCGAAAGTTGTTGCGCACGCGTTTCACTTTTCCGAGCCCCGATTCTCGTCTCGTATTTGCTTTTTCTTCCCAGTATTCTTCCATCCCGCCTGGTAGTAGTATTTACATTTGCTGTTTCCTACGTCAAGCATTATCAGACCCAAAATTAGAAATGCTTTTCATTCATCCGTCCTCCTACAGCACAACACAATTATACCCCTCTTCTACGATTTACGAAGATTGTGGTCGTATCGTATCCTGGCAGTCATACTTACCCTGCCCTGGAAGTGGGGCCACGTGTGCCTCTCTTCCATGTCTATCCCGCGAAGAAAACATTGCTGGTGCGTAGGATTTAAATTTTATGAATGAAAATATTGTTCAGACCGAGCAGTGGGAAAGATGAGCCAGAAATAGCTGATGCGGTAACTCTCGCTTTTAATCAAAATAACTCTTAACATTTTGTGAACGAGCGGACGAAGATGGGCTTCAAATTATCACTACTAAAAGTCAACGTGGTAAACAAGCGTACCAAGTTTGTACAATTTTCAATACGGAATTTCAACAGCACGATGGCAGGCCCTTTCCATCAGGCTTAGCGTTTAAGGTGGTTCAATGTTCAACAAATAGAACCATTGTATGTGTCAATTGCACGATTTGCGCCCACCCATCCCAAGCTCCCGTAGCGCTCAGACACGTGGCGCAAACACGATCTCACCTCGGTGAACATGAAATGAGCTGAAAACGTACGCGAACGGGCAACTAATGTGCTTAATTCATTCCGTCCTGTATCGTAAGCAGTTTAAAAACATAGGTCTGATTTCTATTGGATTTACTGCACGATGAAAACAGGGGGAAAAGAAGGCAAACAGTGGACAACGCGAACGCTCAACACCCACGTGCTTTTGCAACACTTTTTGGGCAGCTGAGCGAGAAGCGGGAACAAAATTTTAATTCCTTTCGGCATCGAATATTTTACCATCTTCACTTCACCTCGGGACGAGTGAACGGTGTCTTTGCGACCCGTACATCCGCGGGTGAATGGTGAACTGAAAGTTTAAGATACTGTTTCACGTAAATCTGATTTGCATACCAATGAGCTGAGATGATCGCATCAACGGTGGTCGCGTGAGCAGGTTCCGCGGGAAGAAAGGTTTCTTTAAGCAGGGACAATGTGCTTAAAATTGTTTCACAAGTATCACCCTTGGCCGAAGTGAAGTGCCTAGACCCAGTTTCCGTGACGATGGTGCGACAGTAATTTAATGGGGAAAATTTGTTTGGAAGCAATTTTCAAATCCGCACTTGATGAATCGTCCTCGTAACGTTTTGAAAGGGAAGTGAATGAAATAATTACTGGAAAAATTACAGTGTATGTGTGTGTTTCTGTGTGTGTGAGTTCTTGGAAGAGTTGTGCGGAAATCAGTTTTCCCAGCGTGTTCCAGAGCATACAGATTTTTAATTGTTGACATATTTCTGTCAATTAAAGCTGAGATGTGTGCAGTGGGCACATAGCAAACTCTGTGGATAATTTTACCAAAACACGCCTTAGTACGTAACTTGTTCTAAGTTGAAAATATTGACAAACATGTCCAAAATGAAAACATATTAAACTTAAGCACTTATTCATCGGACTCTTACACAAATACTGTCCAAATTATAGGCCTTTTTGGCAACTTAGCACAACTACTTACCACTTTCCAAATAATAAAAATGGTAAAGCACACCCAATCCAAAAACCCCTTCGAACCGTTTTGCACCGTTTTCACAGACATTATGAGACACACTTTCTTCCTTCGGTGCTTCATAATCGCTTAATCTGTTACCGTTTTTCAGCTGCATCCCGGAATAAACTCGGTGTTGCTTTCCCGCTGTCCGGTACCGTATACTACCGGCAGCAGCCAACCAAGGTAAAATGGGCTCCTAAATTTGCTGTCACCAGCCTAAAAGTCATTGAATAACATCCCTTTTTGGTGGCCAAGGCCACCCGCCAAAAAGGGGACTCGCACGGGCTCCGTCCGTAATTCCGGCCAAATTCGTCCAACCTCATAACAACCCCTTTACGTACGGCCGGCTACAACGAACTCAATCGAAAATCGCATAAAATCACGTTTTCCTTCACTCTTCACCTCAACCGTCCTTTAATATTGGTGTTCAAAGTGTCCCTAATGTCATCTCGCCACAAACGCACAAAAAAACAATAACGGCACAAGAACTAGCTACACAAGCAAACAGGAAGAATATCAAGAACTCCTCGTGCCTTCTGCACCCCTTCACCACCGGTATAAAATCAACGGGATATTGAAAGGATACCCCGTTCCACCCAGCCCGAAGTATAGTGAAGCGAAAAAAAGGGACAGCTTTTTGATTTCGAGCGTTCACCACCGCTGTTATCGATATTTGGGACCAGTTTTGGCACGCACACTTTCCAAACCTTCGGTGGATTAAAAATGTCTTGCTCAAAACATTCAGTGAGACAGCTCACCTGCAGCAGTAGCAGCAACATGCTGTAGCCTCGAAAGTTGCCCGACTTCGCAAAGAATGCCCCAGTCATTTTATGGCGAAAGCAACAAGACTGTCGCACCCGAAAAGAGAGAAACGGATAAATTTTTTTCCGATCGACAAAGAGAAGCTTGGGGAATTTCGGGTAAGGTGGAAGGCATTGAAAGTGCTGCTACAAGTTGATCCTTTTTGTATAGTAAAACGTGGCCGAAGAATAGAAACCACTCGCACTCGTCTCCTCGCCAGCTTTTTGTTCGTATCAAACGGAGCGAAATTTGTTATTTTTGATCGGTGGTACGTTTTTTGTCGGTTTCGGTGCTTTTTGCATTCCTTCGACGAAATTTAAGCCCTTTTTACGATCTTCAGTCACGCACAGAAACACTTCCACCGGCACCAAAATCAAACATCGGTAGTCGTCCCCATTCTGGCGTTTACTTCTTGTTTTTTTTTTTTTTTTGCTATACAATTTTCCGAATGCCGAAACGATCGCCATAAGATGTAAAAGTGTGCGTGTGCAAGTGCTCAGAGCTTCTTATGGATGATTTATTTGCCTTTTTGGCCATCAAAAGCGTATGGCATAAGCGTGGTGGCGCTATGGAAAACTAAAGAAAGAGCCATTTTGCTTTTCTTACTGTGCTTTGGGGTGCACAAAAGGAGGTGTGTTTGTACGACTCGAAATTCAACAAGTTAGATTTCGGGTCAGCGTTCATACGAAAGTTGTGGGAAATGTGTCGTTTTATCATAAGCTTATAGTAGATGAGTTTTTTTAACATTATTTTATACTTATATCCATTTTATCCGGTATACCGGGCCTAATTAATTTTTGGGGAGAAATACTACAAACAAAAAACGAGTAAACGCGGACCAAAACCGAACCACTCTAAAAACGCTACCAGAAACTGACCCTATCTTGCATGGAAATTGCTCCTCGACTTGCCTTCAGAGTTGAAATGTGGCCGTCCCGCTTCCGTTCATTCAATTTAATGCCTCGTTAAACGGTGCTTCATAAATTATGGTTGGTAAAGACAATAAATTTTGATGCATGTTCATTGCCATACTCATCCGCCAGTCGCAGACTGGTGGCACCACAGTGGATAACAGCCTGAAATTTGTTCCACATTTCTACCGGTTTTTCTTCTAGCCGTTTCGTGCCGGTAAAACCGAGCGTACAGTTGAAGCATTTTTCATGATGCACTTTCATTATAATTGCACTTGAAGCAACAGAGCGCGAAGCACAGGTATGGGTTGAAACTCGTTCGCTGAAAGGTAAACGAGTTTCTATGCGTGAATTAACTTAGCAAAACTTGAACTTTTTCTTGTCGCAATGCATACTCTTGCAACAAAACACGTACCGAAACAATATCTGCAAGAATACAAGCACAGTGAGTCGCTTTTTTCTGCAAAGCTGATTCAAGCGCATGTCCTTGAAAGGATTAAAAACACACCTGACTCAGCAGATGACAGAGAGAAAAATTTAGACCCGAGATAAGAATAATTTTTGCAAACACCTTCTGTCCTCTCATTTTTTACGAAACCTACCATCCGACGCCTCTTAGCATATTGACCGTCTCAAACGTTGCCCGCACAAAAAACATCTCTCCAAGGCAAATGGTGATGAATAAATCATCGTCCTCCAACCTTTATCGACCAGCTAACAGCATTTGGTTTGGATTTTTTTTTCTTCTTCTTCTAAATCAACCTCTTTCTATCCCTCTCGCGAGACTTTCTTCTGCCAATCATACTCCCCAAAGAAGTGTCCCATTTCATTACCACTTTCCCGGAACAAATAGCTTCCAGTGGGACGTAAGTTCAGCGATTCACTTTTTATCGATCCCACTGAACGTGGGACGTAAGTTCAGCGATTCACTTTTTATCGATCCCACTGAAAGATCCTTCCACCAGCTGGAGTGATTCTAGAACCTTTTTCCTCATGTTGGGCAGCATAATATCGTTGCGTGTTATCGGTTGTATCGTTGCAGTTTTTGGCGTCCTTTTTTTTTTTGTTTTGCTCTTCCAGTACAAGTCAAGTATTCGCTCGTACATGCTCCTTCACATGGTGGCGATGGTGGGGTGACTTTTACCACCACCAGTATCTCGTAAATTTGCCACCGCAAGCTTCCTCGCAAGCTGCACCACACAAAACACCAGGCGTCTCCATCGCCCATTAGTTACGATTCATGGTCACTAAATTTGATGAGCTGGGCTGTTTCGGCAGCAGGGTTCGGTGTCACAAGCGCTACTTTGAATGATTCGATATTTCTTTCTCATCATTCTCAGCTCGAAGGGTTTGGCTTAACGTTTTAATGCGTTTCCATCGCTTCAGTGAAAGTGTTGTCATTATTCAGTGGAGTATTTTTTTTTTCGCCTTCTTCACTGTTGTCTACTGCCGTGTCGATGCGCAGCACTCTCTCATTCACCCGGAACTTCATTGCATCATTGTGCTATTGTTTGTGACACTTGCGCAAGCACGGCGGCTGACGAGCGTCAACCTCCTGGTACCCGTGTTGCGGAGTCCATCCGGGCTACCACTGAAGGGTGCCAACAAAAAACGTCCATAAACGATGTTTAATGATGTAGAAAAGATTGCAAACCGGACATCGACCGGAAGGGACGTTTATACCCCGAAACGTGAACAGCTTTATGCCATAGTCATCTTCAGCGCTTGCATGTTTATATACACAAAGCCTATCGCAAAATACACGGCTGGAACGGTTTCATTTCCCGTTCCCATCTTCCTCGTTTTTTTCCCTTGAAACAATGAGATTTATAAGAAAAACTCAACTCACTCCAACTTGCACAATGTAATGAGCGATGCGGATGACCAAAAAAAGCGACAAAATAGCAAGCTTTCTCTTAACGCTCAACGCTGCAAGTCGCCGTACTACGCACCGGCAAGTTTATAGCGCTCGTCCGTAATTAGATCAAACTGTCCCTTTACTCCAGCGAGCACAAAACGACAAGGACACACTTATCGGTTTGACCCTTCTGTGGATCCGGCCATGGCGAAATGTTGCTGCGCAAAGAAAGACAGGATGGGAAACGGTGTTTTCCGGTTGGTTAAAAACTTTCACTTCCTGCCTGTTTTTGGTGCTTCGGACCAGCTAAGGTGGTTGGTTGGTGATATTTTTGGTCTTTATCCAAAATGTGCGCTATTTTTACCCAACCGGCGGTGTTGGTGGGAAAAGAAAACAAACAGAAAAATGAAAGGAAGTTTTCTATATTTTTTTTTGTTTTGTTGGTTTGGTTTTGAATGTTTCTCAATGTTATGCTCCCGTTTTGATAAAAACACCTGATTCCATTGGAGAACTCATCGCATCCGGAAACCGTGGTGCTTATATTGAACCTCTCTCGGAGTATCTTGGGCTGGCGGAAGTTTTGCGAGCAGCGTTTCCGGTTACACTGGACCAAACTTGCTTGCTTGCTGCCTTCCCGGTAAGGCTTATTAGCGATATTTTAAGCAGATTCACAACACGAAGATACAATTTAGGAATAAATTCATCTTAACATTATACTTCGGCTGGCACTCTTTTGTTTGCGTTCGTGCAGTTGAATAAGATACATACAGGATAGACTGCTCGCTAACTTGTAGCTCTTAAATTATGGATAACTTTATAGCACCGTAGCCGTTAATGTGTGGCGGAAGCAATGTTCAATTTAAACTTTGTGATGCGATGGAAAATGATCCCTCTTTTTCCGTGCTGCTTGTGGAAAATTTACTCGCACTTTTGGTGGTTGTTTCTTTTTTTTTGCTCTCCACCATGGAAAAATAGTTAGCATCGCCTTCCTCAAACCGATTCCTTAGACTGCGTTGGATGCTTTATGTAAATTATCCGAGCTCGTTGTTGAAAGCTGCTGTATGACACGTGAAACTTGACACTTGTTTTTGTGTTATGAGTTATTTGCTGCACTCGCGCACTCTTCTGATGGGTATGGCAGATTTTTATGGAATCTGATATAAACCACGTTTTGGTTTGCACTAAATTTGGCAAAATATTCTTGAAAAGTACGCTATAACACAATTCGGATAGCAAAGAAGCAAAATCGATAAAGCAGGATAACTTGTTAGATGTTTAATTATAGTACCACTAACGTCTGCTTCCTTTCTATTTAGAGACTTCTGCTTGGCTAAAAAGTCATCTAAATCATGATTTTTTGTACTTTTTGTTGAATTTGGATTCCAGTGAGTCGCTTACATCAGCTATGCTATAATTTCCTCTTTTCTTAAAAGACATTTTCCTTAAACCATATCAATACTTTCAAAACGGAATACAATAAAAATGAATAAGGGCATTAGCGTAACAAAACAAACTTTTTTTATTTCCTAAATCTGGAACAAAAATATACTCAAAATATTATCAAAACTGTGAAGCATTTAATTTCAAAATTAGCCTTAATGAGCACTTATGATAGCAGCTACATACAAGTTCCCGGAAAGATCGAAATCAAGCGTAGCCCAATATGTTACGATGGTATGGTTGAAAGATAAAATTGTATCGCTATGTTGCAACTCACATATTACTAGCGAACGACAATGTTTCGTCCAGATAGGACATTGACTTTCCCCTACGTACTGCCATGCCAAGTCCAAACGTCTGGCGTATCCCATAGTTTGCCATTGACTCGAACTTGAACAAACGTGTTCCATGTTCACCTTGGTGCAACCGAGGTGTGATGGTACATGCTTTCGTTTTGTAGCCTTTTTTCTCCTCTTCACACTCACACAATGAACCGTAGTAGTGGCATAGACAGCAGTAGCAAGAGAAAAATCCAAGTGATCGGGAGCGTGTAGCACATCCGTACGGGCAACAGGCAGACAGACAATCCCAAATGGAGACGCCTGGTACGGTGTACGCCAACAGGGAAGCTACACTTTACGGTGCGCATACACACAATAGGGTTCATATTACGCATTGATGAAGACAAATGGCACCATACCGTGGATCACTTACCATTTCACCTCACCTTTTCCCCCCACTCACACCCGCTTTGCCACATTTGCGATGGGAGCGGGAGTGGTTGTACCTAATTGAACATCACTCATTTATGTAGGGCCGTATTATTGCCATGGTACGACGACGCATGCTACCGTGCCGGTACGTTAGCCAAGCGAAAGATGATCTTTTATCGTACTGCTGACGGTTTTCCAAGAATGATACATTACATTGACTTGCCATCCCCTCGCAACACGAAGCCCCTATTGCGAAAAAGCACTCGAAAGCAATGTGCACAGCCAATCGTACAATCGACGAACCATCCGCAGCAAACGAGCCCGCCTCATGCATGCTCTCGAAAACCAATCGTTACGAATTCAATTTATTGAAAGCAACGCGAAGCAACGAACTTTCAGCACTCGAGCAAACACGAGGTGCATTGGGGCCCTCAACCCAGGGAAGCCTTGGAGCATCGTGCAGCAAAGGCTAGCGGAACCGTAAACATAAAAATCATTACCATTCTTCCACTTTCCGTCCACTTAATGGTGCATGATTCGGAAGGAATGCTGCGTTCCATCGCCGATTCATTTTATCTGCCCACCGATTGCGAGTCTCGCGGTCCAGTCTTCCATGAAAATCAGGCTCCAGTATAGTCCGAAACACAAATCAAACGCGTGAAGCTCTCTTACTACGCTTTGCTTTGCTCTTTACGCAGCTCGCTTCAGAAACGCTTCCCGACCGCTGGCGTTAATACCCTGCGTATCCGTCGCACCGATGGCCTCTTTCGTTTGAGTAATCGATCGTATTTAGTTTCCAATTTCATTCAAATGGCATAGCCAACAATCGCGCTGCTTTCCGTCTATCTGCTCCTCAACCACATGCACACCACCCCGCTTTTTCCATAGGACCTTCACCGATCATTCACTTTACGAAAATCGTTTTTGGTCCCATCCCCGTACCCCGTGTTGTGTGCAGTGACACTCAGTGTGCCTCCCAGCGCACGGGCCGCGCACTCTTGTGTTTCGGTCGATCAAACGAAAAACATCGTAAATCGTAGGTCGCAGCTTCGGCCACTTTACGCCCTGTCCTCATCAATTTTCCGTCATTCTTCTTCCTTGGGGGCAATGGTGGCCCATTTGCCCCCAAACCGGTGGAAGGTACTGTCGGGCGAAGAAATATGCTCGATGGGAGGATTTTTATTGCACGTCGGGAAGCGTCTTCTTCGCCAGACGCCAAGGGAGAGAGGCCGGTTCGGCGTTCCGAAAATTAATGCCACTGCCATTTGCAGGCGCCAGCAGAGCTAAAGTGGAATCATCAGTTGGTCATGAATGAGAAACGAGAAGTCGATGGCACTATTGACGTTGCAGAGTGATGGCAAGGGCTCCGAAAAGGATGAACCTGGGGTAGAGGAAAAGGAAAGTATGGTATTAGTAAGCCTTTAGGCAGCGCAAGTAGGCGCTATCAACTTGTAACTTTTCTTCTTTCACCAAAGGCTCTTAAACGCAGGAGAGGATGCTTGATTATCGTTTCAAAATGGATTTCAAAATTTAAATTGAACTGTAAAATCTGTAACATCTGTATATTTATTGAGCTCTGCTCTTTTACTGCAAAGATGTACCTTGTTGGACCAACAACGTCAAGTAGCTTCTGTGTCTTAGAAGAAGTGGTTGTTCCCATCGAAAACAGTTCAAAACAACAAAACGTACGAGTGTGCGCGCACGGAAGAAACCATACCTAGCCCCAAATTGAGGACAAGCTAAAAAAAAACAAATTAACAGCGGAAGTGTATCAGAACACACAAAAAAAAGAAAAAAAAACCATCCAGCAACAGCTAGACGAAATCTACCACCTGTGAACAACCAAGAATTGGTGAGCTACTCACACATCCAGTGAGCCGATGAGACAAGATGAGTTTGATGAGCTTCCAGCGCGCTCATCATTGAAAATAAACTTACAATTTCGTGTCCTATTAGACCTGGCGGTCCACTTTCACATTTTCTCTCACACACACAAATACTCTCACAGACTTCCAGTTCGTACTGTCATGTTTACTGAACACTCAGCTCTCACGCACTTGGTTCCCAGTAATATTGGGAGCGTGTTGTTAAGCTTTTCGCTCGCGCTCTCTATTCTTCTCCCTGCGTGGGACAAACTTTCACACAAACAACCATCCGGAAAACGGCTGGCTCCTTTGCACACCCGCGCGTACGTTCGGGATTTTAACTTGTTGGACTCCGGCACGGGCAAGACGCTGCTGGTTGGAAAGCACGAACCCAAATCATGACTGCGGAGGGGCTGTGTAGAGTTCTGGATGTTCGGGGTATTTCGGTAACCGAATTAACGGCGCTCACGCAATCAAACTCACCCACACACCCGCAACAAAGTGAGATATGCTTCTTTCAGTTTACTCCCCTAAACGGGTGTAAAAGGACACAATGCGGGGACCTCACGCGCAGGAGGAAGCTCACCCCGAAAACCAGAGCAGGGAAAACACGAAAACTGCGACACATATACAAACATACACAAACATACACACAAACACATACAGGGAGCTGAACCTTTGTCGGAAGCTCGCGGTGGCTTCTTTAGTACCCGAGCCGAACACGATCGGGTCAGTTATCTCTGAGACGTCCGCCGATACGCAGTGCTGAACGGTCTGGCTGTCTGCGAACGCTGCTGTGTCTTGCTTTTTTCGGTGGAAAAAGGTTTCCCAATTCCTGCGAGGGCTCGGTACGTGGGAAACCAGCCCCTTTCGGGTGGTCGGGAAGGTGTGTGTAGTTTTGTGCGAAGAAGAGCGAGCAAGAGAGATCAAGAGATTTTTGCATAAGTGTGCGGGAGGATACGTGATGTGTATGTGCGAGTGTGTGTTTGTGTGCATGTAAGAACAGCAGCAAACGATTTGGAAGAAAATTAGGCAACAATCAGTGGGAAACACTTTACATAAGAGTACTACGAACATACTCTGGAGCTATCTGTGAGTTTGTGTTTGTATGTGCGAGGATAAGGAAACGTAAAGACTCAACACCAATCTCTTACAGAAGTTAGTGATTGTCGATGGTATGAAGTGGCGTTAAAAACAGCTGGCAAGTATTTTCCTCCTTGCCCGTCTTACTCCACCTCTCGGTACACCTCATTTGTCCAAAATCAGCAGTTTCATGCTCGAATGCCTTCTGTCATTGTCATCCCTCAATGCTAAAACCTTTTCTTTTACTGACGCATAAGTGTAAACAGCCTTGACTATCTCATTTGTTTCCCAAATCTTTACCCTTCTGTGTGTCCACCTTCATCCCTCTTTTGGGGAAAATTGTGTGAAGCAATGCGAAACGGAAAGTTTGCAACAGCGCAGCACTAACGACATCATACGGTGTGCAAGTGAATACTGGGCCAAATGGACAGACCGTCTTCCGTCTGTGCAAAAACGCCAAAGTTCTGCCAGAGGGGTTCAACTTTTTGCTTCACTCGGTGCAAGTGGAATCCCTCTATTGACTTACTTTCTGCCGGAGTAAATAGAAGACTCTCGGGAGGACATGGGCACACATGCACACACAAAAAAAAACAAGAATGCCATACGAACTTCTGCCTCTCTGCTTACGCTCGGCAAACAACGCCAGTTTACCCCGAACAGGCCTCACTAACTCGCAAACGGAAATGAATCCTTGGAAGTGATTTATATTTGTTCTTCTCATACAGCAGTCTTGTTTTTAACAAGCTTTTGATTGTAGTTAATCTCTTTTCAAATTATTCATTTAACCATCTTCGAAATTCTCTTGCCCCGCCGTGCTTAGTCCTCGCTAGTCTAAAATTCAAATCATTTCATCATTACTACGTGTGCTGTGCGCTTACATTCCTCGTGACCAACCGGAACGGAACGCTTCCAACAATGACTGTATAGTTATAGTGCCAAGCTAATCTGAGCGCTTCGAAAGTGAGTTTTTTTTTGTGTTATTGTGTTTCCTACGGCGCTCGGTATCAGTGCGTGTTGTGTCCGGGAAAAAGTGGGTGCGTTTTGTTGTGTCCAGAAGAAAAGGAAAACCCCAGAAGAGGTGCCGCTTGCGTGCGTAGCTAATTGATACTTAACGAGGCACCAGCGATAGGTGAAAGCGAGCAGTAGCATCATACGGGAAGCCATCATCAACGGGCGGGCAAAAGTTCCCCAAGAACAGCAAAGTTGACACTTTCGCTTAGTGCTTAGCGCGCGTCCCTCCTAGCGGAAGGCTTACTGGACGGTTCTTTTAGACGTCCGGAACCGATGCAAAGCCAACGAACGATCAGTGTCTGCACGGCAGAAACACAGGTACGGTTATTGCTTGTGGTGTGCACCAATAAGGACAGGTTGTTCATAAAAAGGTTCATTATACTGCAGCACGTTTTGTAAGCTATATTTTAATTAAACTGATAACTTATTGCACAATATTAGAATCGATCAATTTACATCAAAGGTGGAACGTTTCAACTTAGTCATAATTTACACTTGTTTTTACTTTGTTAAGAATTTATCCCCGTGGAGGCTTGCAATCGAACTATACGGACTTTAATGAATATTTTTGCATCGTTTCGGTCGGCTTGACATCGAAATATTCACCTTCAAAGCTGATCGTTTAGTGTTTCAGAGAACTTTTTTTTATTTTTTACGCATTTTACCTATTTATATTGTTACAGCAGTGATTGTGTTGCACGATCACACGTCACAAAACGGTTGATTTTATCGCTACACGCCGAATTCTATTTGCCCTTTGCTTTTCACTCCATATTAATTCCATTTCCGCGCTGACGCTCCCACTACTGGTAACAAGTTTGCAACATTTGTGCGACAAATATTCACAGGAACGTGTGGTGCGTTTGCGTGTGAACGTAAGTGCATTATTTTGTTTTCCATCCACATGCCTTACAAGCGCCAAACAGCAAGCAATGGCAAAACTGGAAAGCAACAACAAAAAAACACACCAACGCACGTGCCAACGAAGCGTGAAAATGGGTACCATGGTAATGCCGAGATGAATCAGCAGAGCAGCCACTCGCAGGATGGGATGGCGTAGTCAAAGGAAATGGAAATGGGACGCCTTACCTTACCGTGCCATTCGTTCGCTTTTTTTTGCTCCAACTCCACGAAAAGAAAAGATGCCGACCGAAGATTGAACAGAAAAATAAATTAAAGAGATTCACACAATTGCCGGATGCCGGTGGAAATTGGCTCCCAGGAGGTTGGGGTGTGTTGAATGAAAATTGAAGAGAAATGGCTCATAATGATGCCGCACTCGGGTTTGCTGGTAGGGGCTGCCCTATGCCTGCCAACGAACTGCAATTCGAAAACACGGGGAAGAAGAGCTGGAAGAAAATGGTTGCGAAGGGGAAAATAATCAAAGAACAAAACAAAACCAAAACACCACTCGAATCGAGATTGCTTTATCCGATGGAGCAACTGGGAGCTTGAGGTTATATTTTCATTCTTTTTGTTTTGTCTGAAAGATCCATATTGCTCATATCAGAGATCAACTTCTGCTCGTATTCATTGCGTTTATGTAATCAAAAATTTCAAGATGAAACATTTATCATTGGAAAAACTAAAAATTGAGTGAGTGAAATTGCACAAACTTTCAACCAACAACGCCTTTGGCACTTCAATTAAGATTGCCCTCCCAAACATGACATAATAATTCTCGAACGGAGGTAAAGTACCGTGACAATCCCACTCAATCGCATCACCATGATATGCCAATACATTATGATACTATTGCTGCTGCACATAACACCCAACTGATATATAATGGGATACTGGATCGGCTGACATTTGCCGATGATGGAAAGGTAATGCGCGGGTGTATGAAGATGAATGTGAAACGAACAAACCGATGTCTTCAATCATTAGCAAACTGCACGGGGGAAAGCTGCTTTCGATCCCCAAAAGTTGTCACGCACGCCACCATGTTTACGTCACTCACCGTGAATCTTGAGCGGGTCGGTGACGAACGGTCGGCGGGAAATGCGAGAATGGAATTGTCATGCCACATATCGACACGCGTTCGACTGGCTTGAAACCTCATCCATCATCATCACCACGCGTCACTTTGCCCCCATACGGGGCTGCTGTGCCCTGCTTGTGCGATAGAAATTTGTTTCCCTTCTTCAACAGCGCGGGGTGGGAATTTTCACAGCGGGAAATACTAACAGCAGGGTACATAGCTACGAAATGGCCACCGGAGACCCCGAAGCAACCAAGCATAATCCTTAACTGAAAGCAAAAAAGCGAACATGCAAACAGAACCCTCTACGTAATCACCCGCATTCGCATGCTGCTTGACCAGTCGTGTGGCGAAAGCAAGCAAGCCAACCAACCTTCCTCAATCGGTACGATTGAGGTCAGAAGATAACACGCCCGATACGGAGGATTTCACCCGTTTCCCATTCCTTTGTGCCGGCCAGCTGGCTAATGGCCGCAAGAAATTGTTCGCCAAAGGCAACAACATCGTACTGAAGACATCGACGGCTTGTCAATTCGCTTGTTTGAATAATGGGAGCCGCATTATAACGAGCGGCAGCAGCATCTCTGCCCAGCCGCACATTTCATCTCCCGATCTCTGGTTGTGGGTTTAGGCAAGGCGACCCACTGTATTGGAAATCGCTAACATTGGCTAATGGTTAAGCTGATAATGATGTGCTGTAATTTGATGTGTTAGTCGATGGGTTCACCATTTCTTGGAGGCTGAAGCTGAAAATGCCTCCGGGCAGCTGATATGGTTGTTTGTATGTTTTCCACGTCCTTCCTTATCTTATTATCCTTTCTCTGCTTCACACGCCTATACTGTTTTTGCTCCCCACGGTTGATTGACCATTTGATTGGTTGGTTTGAATAGAATCATTGTCCCTTTCCTGCAGATTACTTGAATGGGCTCAAAGCCCATTTATCCCACAAAAACAAACGAATCTCAAAAGGTGGCCGGTAAAAAGGACGATTGCATTAGGGAAGAAAATCACGCTCAATCCTACGTAGAAGGTAGTGCTGAAGCTAAGAGAAAACGGATTCTCATTTATGTCAGCACCATCTACCGAAGCAGAGATTTCGGACTGATTTTTCGATGACATTAATAGTTCGTTGCCAAAAGCATTCATTAGCACCAATCGGCGGCATTTTTTTGTTATATCCTCTTTTCCTAAAACGTTCTAAACCTTCCCACGGATAAAGCAGTGCCAATCCTCGAAGCTACTGATTGACTTGGGAACGTTAATTGTATTCACTTTGGACGACTATTCCCATATTTATTTCCCTTTCCTAACGAAATGTTGCTTGCTACCAGTGCCTCATCAACCCTTCGCGGAAGTGTTTTTCCATGTCATCGTTAATTTCTCACACTGCCGCTACTCTAGCACTGTCAAAATGGTACGCTTAGATTGACCATTTATCTTGCGCTTGATGTATCTCAGCTTCCATTCCGCCAAACGGTCAATAGGCTAATGGTTGATATGGGTGCAAAAGGATCGAATAGTTATAAATCTATCTAAACGTTTCGGGATTATGCCGTTTCGATGCAATCGAATGGAAATGGAAAAAATGGTTCCCGGGGAGGGATTTATAATTGTTTTTCGCTTTAGTTACACCACTCAGGGAGCTGTTTTACGGCTGAATGGGTTCGAGAATCAATTTCTTCGCTAGCGCATAAAGTCATTTATTTTGGATAGCATTGATTTATTTCGCCATTCCTTCTGTTTTTTTTCTCTCTGCTCTGCTATGAAACTTAGCAATTTATTTACAACGATCAATATTTTAGAAAATCATTAACTTGCTGCTGTTCAATGCAGATATATGAAGCACACAACAATAGTTGTAGTTGTACATAATCTCATAACAATACTGCTTTATCATTTTTAACTGTAGCTAGTCAATGTTTAATGAATATTTTTATATTTAACTCACATTTTACGATACTGCAAATTGTATGCTCCAAAACGACGATAAAAGTAGTCGTTCTGGAACCATCGCGGGGAATAAGCAGATAATAATAAAACCTGCACCAACCCTGCCCCGGTTCGTGTGGTCATCCAGTTCGCTCGCATCACATCAAATCTCTTCATCAATATTCTTATAGTCAGCAAACGGTTTCGCTCGCTGTTACGGTGGATAATATTTTTAGCCAAAAATGGAACGACTCGAAACGATAAAACGATGAAGCGCCATAGATTTAACGGCTCGGTTTGCTTCGTTTGCTTGCTCCTTTTTCTTGGTCCCGAAACTTGAAGGGTTATTGTTTGTTCCCTGGCTCGCTGCCGGAACCAGAACTCGCACGCACACACATACATATATACTTCGACACGTTTCTTCACTTAGTGGATGTGAATGGCCAGAAAGGCGGGAAAGGCAGAATGGTGGGAGTTTTATAATACCCGTGAAATTGGAAATTGTTCAATGAATTAGAAGAAAGATTAAAATTTGAACCCCGATACTTTCACGCGGCCCTTATCGTTCGGCTGATTGGCATCCATCAGAACCAAGTACAGGACACTGGGTAGTAGGGATGGAGTAGAGATGGGGATCAGATTGAACCAGAGACGAGCAAATCCCGACTTCTCTTATCCCTTCCCGCCATTTCTTCGAACCAGATCGCCCAAACGGTCGAAGCTTAACCATACCATCTGGAGGCGTACTTTGCTTCAACAAAACGGGACGAACGCGCTCGCCAAAAAGGATAAAGGATATTACTTTCGCTAATACCCTCTCAGCCCGCGTATCTCGCTGGTTGTTTAACGAAAGTACCCTGCTTCTAGGTCATGCTGGCTCCACGTGCTGCCCGGGATAAGACGGTGAAAGTGAAAGAAACAGCACGGCCGAAACGCTGCCCGAAAAGCACCGTCTAAGATCGCGTGATTCAAGCTCGCACAATCCAACAGGCGTAGTTTAACACGATCGATTTTGAAAAACCAAATTGTTGCCACGTTGTCGATGGGAAAGTTGTACGTAAAAGTTCCGCTGAATTCTCAAGCCGTTTTGCACTCCCGAATGCACGAACGGAAGACAAATGGTAAATAAAGGCGAAACAAAATTCATAACATACGCCCAGCCAATATTTAGTACGATGGTGGGTTTTTGCGTTTCGCTCTCCGATTGATTATTCCTGTTTTGTTTTTTTTTCTCGGTTGCTGGTTTGTTAGCAATTCAATCGGAAACGCTTGTTTTCGATCCTGGAGCAAATCGAAAATAGCCCGCACGGTGGGTTGAGTGAATAACGGACAAAATATGGTTATAGGAAAGTGGGACTATAATTTAAATTTAATATGGTGCGTAAAAGTAATTGATGCCTGAGGAAATCTTTACTAGCTTTAGATTTTTTAAATTATATAAACAATGTTTCCGAGATTTTTTTAAATTTCTTCCAACTTTCCACGTGTCACCAGCAGTTGTAATGAAAATAAAAAATACACATTTATAACAATTATTATAATTTCATCATCGAAGCAACCACTCCCGCACAGTGTGTCTCTCCTATTGCCCACAGAAAAGCGTAACAATGTAGTAAACATTCTGGCACGAGTGGTCTGGGTGCCACACTACAGAAGCAGCAAAAAAACGGGAACCCATTTCCTGTCACAGCGCGAAACGGAAGTACTGTCGAGGAAGGGTAGCAGTCCCACGGGTAGCTTAGGCCGGAAGTGTACCACACAAAAAGAAATGGATGAACGAATGCTGTTGAAAGTGAAAGGCAACCGAGTGACGATAAAAAGAAACCGCGATTGAAAACGTGTCTAAAAATGGATGGGTATAAGTGTGTGTGTGTGTGCATGTGTTTGTGATTGTTTACGATTTCTTATCCTGATTCTACCGTTTCCTGCTTGTGGTTTCAACTTTGTCTCGATCCACTACCCACGATTGCTGACGACGATGTGTTCGATGGCTCGATATTTTCCATCGCCCTCGCCGTGTAAGCCTAGCGCCATCACAGCGACACATGTTTACTGCCACTGTCACGTACATCAGTGGTGGAAAACGAGAGAGAGAAAAGAAAAAAAAAAGAAATCGAATCTTTCACTGTGTTCATTCCACATACCACAGTACATCCTTGGGTGGGTTCTGGGTTCCGGCACGATCCACTATCCGGCCATATCGTCGTAGGTTACGATTTTATCGATCATCGCCACGTGGCTGGGCGTTTTTGTGTGCTCAATTGTGAGTGTGTGCGTGTAAGTGTACGTGATTGAAGAGACCAAAAAAGAAAATGTTTACAGTTATGCAAACAAATCGATTTGCCAGCCCAGAATGGAAGCAAAAGTGGGAAGAAAACCGCTTGTCACATGGCATTGTGAGTCATTTGATGCTAAGAGAAAATAGCATTTTCCCCATATGTTTGGAGCTTTTCCGTCAATTGAACTAAACAGTTATTGCGGTTGATTGCACATTGTTTATGACTGTTTCAATCTCTGTCAGCTTCGCCCGCTTCCATTGCTATTGCCTTTTTTTCCAAACCGCTTGTAAAATAGTTCAGCTAAAGCCACAAGAAAAAAAAACGCGAAGAACAAACACGAGCTGCAAGTATTCCGTCAGTGTTCTGGACGGCCTTTCAGATAGTTTTATTCCAATCTCGTTTCTCTTTTTGCGACACAACAAGCTGCCAGCAACAATTTACGACTGTAACCGCTGTTACGGCCGCCACCACAGACATACACGAGCAACAAACGACCCGACGTGCCCAATAAATAAATCCGTACCCCAATGGTCACATTTCGGGGATCTGGCTCCATTTCACTTCTGCTCGTCTGCTTCAGCCCCGAAGCAGCGACGGAAAGTTTCGATGATACGGTGTCATAAAGAAAAACACGACATGTGCATATTACTTGGGAGTAGCCACAACAAATAGTGACACGTCATACTTCGTTTTCTGTCTAACGAACCCCAAGGATACGAGGTGTCAGGGTTTCTTTTAGTGATCGTTTTTTCCCCATATGCTAAAACTAGCTCACCTCGTGCAGTTTTCTTTGCAATTTCATTCCACCAATCGGACGCATTTTGCGGCGTCTCGTGTTCCATGCTGTCTATTTGATCAATTTCTTTGCTCGTGCTACCTAGCTTGCCGTGGTTGAAAGTTTCTAAATCAATAAAATCAAAACAATAAACCCTTGGTGAGTTTGTGATCTAGCCGGTGGAAACTCTCATGCCCCCAAACACCGCCATACGGTAGCGCCACACTCGAAGATGAGATCATAAATCAAATTTTTGCTCGTGCTTGCGCGATTTTTCGTCCACATGCGAAACAGTCGACTTTGGATCGAGTCAGTGTCAGTGGGGGAGGAATTGAATAAAAATCCGAGCAAACAAGCTCACTTTTCTCCACCAACCCACATCTAGTCCCTCACAGTGCAACACTAAGGGCGATACGGGTTTCCCTAAGCTATGCCACTGGAGCGAATCGTATCCCACGGAGCAGCAGCAGCAGCAGCACCGACGAGATCGTAATTGGCTTGTATACGTTGACGGGTCTGCCTAAACGCGCCACTGTGTGCGTGTGTGGGTACGTGTTTATGTGTGGTTTCTTTGTTAAACACACATAAACATAAATATAATCCTTCGTCACGCCACATGTCTTGCGATAAAACAGACGCACAACAACAAAAGAACAAGAAAAAACATCCCTATCGGACACTAAATACAAGCAAAAGAAGCAATCAAGGAACCGAGATTGAGGATTCCACCAGCGCTTGAAGGATTTTTTTTCGCCTTTACACAGCATCGAAACGGAAAGACATGAGGAGTTGTGATTTAATAACTTTTTCCCGTGCCCTTTCAAAACTTGACCGGCCTGACTGCATGACTTTACATTTCTCTGAATGAAATAAGCGATCCCCCAGCTCCCATGGGGAAAGCAGACCTTGCCTGGAGCCAGATCCTGCCTGCCTTTCTCCACCACGCTACACTGCTCGGAACTATGTATTTATTCAACCTCATCATACGTTGTGGCAAACGCTGTTGGGAAGAGTTGAGCATCCTTGTGGATGGTTCTGGCTGGTGTGACGACGTTTGCGTGTGATAGTTGGTAAATAAATATATTATCGTACCGATGATTGGATTTTGCACTGTCATCGGTGTGTGAATTGATTTATTTTATGAGGATAGTAGGCGAAAAAGGAGAGACACGGTTCCTTCAGTAAATAATGCATGTTCACCGTAAATATGCTATTTAGTGGTGCGTGCAATGCGTTGAAACGATTAGTCAAACGGGGTTGAATACTTACTACCCACGAGGACTATTTTATCTTATTGTATCACTCTACCTCTATTCTCTTGTCGCGTGAACTACTAATAGTTCATGGAATAAAAAATTAAAAAAAAATTCATTTACTTTCAGCCTTGTTCAATATCTTGTTGAGCTCATTGCCTACTTCTCACAAATATTTCTGACATTTGTTCTCTTTAAATAAAATCTGAGCTCAAAAAAGGCAGACCAATTTATTTATTTTAAGTAAAGGAGGCTAAATCAACGACATGCCAAGACATCCGGCGGTTATTGTTCCTAAAAAGAAGGAAATGAAATGTTTTAAATTTAATTTTCAAAGATAACGATGAATAAAATATCGTCTCTTCCCAACAACACAACAAACGAATATAATTTATGTGAGGTATTGTGTCAATTCCTGTGAAAAAGAACCTCAATCACCACCATCATCATCATCATCTATCTAGTTTACAAACGCAAATGATTATCTTCCCTTTGTATAAATTACCACCAATGTTGGCCTCAATAGAAATACAACTTTCCAGCAAAATAAAAAGACAGCAAACCCCCCACCGAACGAAACTATTCCGTGTAGCATTTCAATTATGATTTTGTAATCATTGTTCCCCAAAGCGAAACCAAATCCGTTGTGATAATAATTACTACCCTTGCACCGGTACACATCGCCCTGGGTTGGGGAATTAAAATCCCATAAATGTTTCACCGGCATCCCACCAACACGACATCCATCCGACAGCCGCACTACTTTTCCAACGTCAGCCCATTCGTGGAACCGGAACCCATATACGGTTGGTGTAGTGTAGGTGGCTGTCAGGGAGGCGGGTTACATGTTTGATGAGGTAATGTGATTATTGTATACTTTCCATCACTACTGTTACGCTCGAATCACTCACGAGAAGGCACCCGGTAGACACCCGGTTCCGTCCGCCGCCCATCGCACCCCGTTTTCACCCACACTCTCGCCCTACCGTATGTAATGCGGTGTAATGATACGTATTTACCCATACGGTAACCGTTTTGTTGCTTTCCCATCCGGTTAGGTCGAAGCTGAACTTTTGGGTCATACATCAAAAATTCCAACTCCCTGCGCTTGTTCCGCACACGGTTTTGACCTTTCTGGCTGGCGGTAATGCTAGAGCCGCTGGTCCGTCCGTCGGCAGTGCAAGGCGCTGATGTAATTGGTCATGTTTCCAATTCCCTTGACAAATGGGCCATGTTTACAGTTGACGCTGGAACTGGAATGAGAAGATGTGTCCACAATTCCACCCCCGCCTAAACCTTCCGCTCGGGTCCGTCGCCGTCCTGTAACGGTTGAAAAGTTGGAACTGGCGCCGGTTTTTAGGTTTTCGACAGTGACAACTTCCAATTCCAGCTGGCACATTCCACAAACGCAATCCACTGCCGCTGACCAGCCAGACCCAGCCCGTACAATCCATAACGCCGATATTGCTTTGGAGCCTGATTAAATATTGATTCGGAAATTGGTCACCATATCATACTCGGCTGGGTGGAAAACGATAGTCGGCCCATATGTTTCCATGGGCCCGGGGAAACCCTTCGACGGGTCGGAGTTCACACAGTCACTCGCACACACACACAGGCAAATACAGGTTGAGTTTTATGAAGGTGAGCGAGCGGCATTTGAAGTGGGTTTGAAGGAGAGACAGAATAGAACAAAAAAAAACTATGGCAAGCCAGCTAAATCGAAACAGGGAGCGAGAACACACCCACACAGAAGCTAGTTTATCAACGATGAAACCGGTGACGAGGTTATGAATTTCAATTTCCAAACTTTGTCCTTGCCCGATGCTATTCCCATCCAGCAAAACATCAGCCAATGGTGTACTTTTTTTGTTTTGCATTTTTTTCCTTTCTCTCTTCTCGTTCCTGCCATTGCACTGTTCAACGAGTCTCGTCGAAAGATGTCCTTGTGTCAAAATTCCTCCATGCCTGTGCGTGACTATAGGCGGCTTCACTTGTCACGCTAGTTTTTTGTTGCTTTTGTTTGAAACACTATTCATTGTTAGTTGGTTCTTTTTCCCTTCTCTCTGGTTCAGTTGGTTATCTTCTTCCAGCGAGGGATTTCGGAATCGTTACAACGCTGAGCTGCAAACTGTATCATTGGATAGTCCGAAGGGAATACTAGTCACATGATACAGTGGTAGACGGTGTATTTGCATCATCATCATGAACAGTGTCGTCATCATCAATTGATTGCGATTGTATTGATTGTGGTCCCTTGTCAGATGGAGGACCAATGAATGAGAAAAAACAACACTAACCCAACGCTACTGACACCGACATGAACACGATGTAGATGTAACAGACAACCCGATATGTTGGTGTCCCTTTTGGGCGTTCTTTACGTTGGAACAACGTTGCAGCAAATGTAGCTAATATACAAACAAAAACTATTGAACCGGCTTGTTTCAGGAAATCGTTCATATAAAGGATGTTAATACGTTTCCATTGTTCAATGATGATATAAACGTTCAAATTAACCTTCAAAGCAACGAATAAAGAATTAATCCTTCATTGGGTGATATCGTATCGTATTCTTCTCACGCTTCGAAGCTATTTTGGTATTAAAGCTGAACGTTGAAAGCATCGCACAAACTCAATTCTGCACACAATAACTAAATTTACCTACATGTATCCTGGTACGTCGGCATTATAATACAATTCTATTTCTTTTTTCCTGTTCTTCAATCTCGCTATAGGTAAGCTCCATCGTATGCACGGAAGCTCACAACACTCCCATGAATCAGGTACATTCGTCCTAATATGTCCAATTGAAAATTCTTCATTGAGATTTTTTGCTTCCTTACGCAATGCCTATTGTGCTTCGCGTTTGAGTGTATAAGGCCAAAAAGTCATTTGCAAATCGATGGCGTTAGCAATGGCGGCTAAGCAAAACACAGACGCAGCACCGCGCTCATGGTTCCAGGCCACAAAACCTCCAAAGACGCCTGTCAGTTATTGCTAAAACCAGTGCTCCTGTGTTATTTCTGTCCCGACTAATCCAGCGCTTCAATCTCAAATCCCACCGATGCGTGTCCGGACAATTGCTACTGCTTCCGACCAGCGGTACCGTGTCTGGTGTGCCTTTAAGGAAAGAAGGCAACCCGTTGCCTTTATTTTTCTAGTGTACTGACAAAAGCTACAGTCCCATTTCGGGACTGTCCGTGGGGTTTCCGAGTACTAGGGCAAGATTTAGTTGATCCCTGTCACATCTGTGTGCAAGCACAGCACAGTTGTTGTCTGTTGTACCGAACCGAACCGAACCAACCAGCGCGCAAGATGAATCGCTAGAGGTCATAATCCCACTGGTTCTTCTGCTTCCATCGGGTGTACGAAACTTCTCACATTCCTGCGTCAATCGAGTGTCGTAAGATGTAGCTTTCCGAACCTTCCGAAATCGTTACCTTTATCATAATATCAACGTATCCCACGCGGCCTTTATTTACGTGTGTTAGTTTTCATTGGCAATTCGTACAAAAATATCACGCCAATGCATTGTGCTGCTGGCCGTGACGAGCCGGTCCAATTCGAATCATTTCAATTCGATCCTCCCTGCTCTAGGGAAGCAAGGACCCACCAGCAACATGAGCCGAGAAGTGTTGAAGCGTAAAGTTAAAGCTTGATTTGAGGGTAGCATATCTTGCGATCCTGAATCCTCTACCTTAAAAGACAGAATGGCCAGGATAGGCGTGTGTGTGTCGGTGTTTGGAAAGCTTCTCCAATTCTATGCACTGCAAAGCCCCGGGATTATCGATAGAATCCTATCCGGCTTATATTGGCATGTGGATATGAAGCTCCCCGAGGCTGCTCCGGAGTTATCGAACCGAAGCCGACGATACTGAAAGATCGGTTTCCGAGAACAAATTGTACACAATCTGAAGCTGCGAGGTACTTTTAATCACCACACTGAACCGATCTGAACTGATTTCTGCAGCTAAAGGTTGAGTAAGTTATCCCAACCATGAGCGGTGCATGATCTCGTCGGTTTTAACATAAAAGAAGCTTACAAACTTTCGAAATTATAAATTCAAATTCAGCAAATTATTTCTAAAAAATTATTTAAGGGAATAGTTTGCCCTAAAACAAGCTCATCATAGACACTCTGCACGGTATCTCGAATGACCTTATTCAAGAATTCAAGAAGGGCAACAGAATACGCCCTTTCTATTCGTACTCGAACTAAACGAGAATGAAGTTAGCGCCTGAAGGAACTATTTTCTTGGTTTGGTTTGTGTTATTCAGAACTCAGTTTTTTCTCTACATTTGCCCTTCACTACTGACCAAAAGCTTGAACTTGTTTACCTGTTCATTCGACAGGTCCACAAGGGCCTTCCCAGATAGTGCGCTCATAGCATAAACCCAACACGAAAACGGACACATAGAGCTTAACGTAACCGGTTAGGGCAGGTACGCAATTTTGGCCGGAATTCTTTAGTGTGAGAAGGTCCGGTCCTGTGTTGCAATATTCTCTGTGGTCCATTGCGTATCCACCTGTTCCACCGATAACTCTTCCGGCCTGCTTTGCTCCCGGATTTTTCACCGTACATCCTCAGGTTTAATCCCGTGAGAACTGTACCATCTCCAACACTACGGCACCAGAGTACAGAACGATGCATGAAAGTGATACGCGGCGTTTTGCGTACCGTGTGCTAACCCATTCTCGTGGCCAAAAATCTGCCTTCAATGGTCAATGGCCAGCGTGTATAAAATCCATCCTTTTTAGTGTTTTTTTTAACTTTTTGTCTTTCCCCCATTCGAAACACTCTTTCAAACACACAGTGTATGAACTTTCAACCCTTAGAATGGGAATGGTGCTGAGTGTATGAGGTTCTTAAACCCTCTCATACTCACGTAGCAAGTCCTCGGATACTGACCAATATTAGGGTAAAAGAAAAACACAAAAGGGCAAACTAACGTTCATAACACACCGCACAACAACCTCAAAATCCGGTAGCGATAATTGGCCCTGCTGCGGTGGGAAATAGCCAGCCTGTGGTGACCCGGATCCGTACCGATCCGACACCGCACTCTGGTCGGTATTCTTCTGAGAACCGAGTAGTGTGCATGTTTCCTTTTTGCAAGTAAAGTTCGCTTCTTGGTGCTACCCCCCAAACAACAACAAAAAATGCTTGGTGGGGATAAACAGTGAACCGAATCGTCGCGAATACGAATCAGCACACACAAATACAATGACCTCCCAGAAGGTAACACAAGCCTCAAATAGCTGAGGAAATTTAGAAGAGGAAAAAAAAGCCTCGTTCCAAGCAACATAACACTGACCACAAATGTGTCGTTTGCGACAGACCTGTACTGGGTTGTCCGCCTCCGGAAAAGCTGGTCTTACTGCAGAAAAGGGACCATTCCCACCGGGTTGCGAGAGAGTAGTGAAAAGAACAAAAAGAGAGGTCAGTAGAGGGGAAGAAAAAAACTATGATCAAGATGAAAGTACAATCCCGGCGCTCAGGTTGTTTCGAAAAAAGGGACAGGATTCGCCCCTAAGCCGTTAGGTGTAGCAGGGAGCTCAGTGACATTTATGGAGCCGAGGGAAGCAAATGGTTCTTCATCAAATCCTTCATCTTGCAGACGACTGACTTGATTTTTGATTGCTGTGCCAGAGCATTTGGGGCCGCAGACTGGAAATTTCGGACCTGTCCAGTGCAACCATTTTTGGCATTCTCAGATTCTGTGTGCGTTCTGTGAGCAATCTTTTCGGTTCGGTAAGCTTTTTCGATGGAAGGATGTAAGGATAAATCTTCTCGTTGTGCGATTTCGATCCTTTACTAGGAATGCGAACTAAAAATAGTTCTTGCTGTAAGTTTCGGTTTTCCCGTGAAGCACTTCTTTGTTTTTTCTCCTTTTACAAACGGGCAGTAAATTACATCTCGGAAGATATGCTCTGACCGGCGGTTGTGGTTGCTAGCGTGTTCCGAGAAGCTCAATTTTTTGTGGTAATAGTTCTTGACAGTGTTATTAACTGTTTTCCTAGCCTTTTGCTAACCGTAAGATACGGAAAATTGTGGTTTGGTCAATCTATTACTAACAGATTTGCTTGAGGTGGAGAGCAATATTAAAGCTCTCTAGCTACCATTGTGTACCTGAGAAATTTTTCGCTATACTTATTAAACCTTTGATTTGTTAAATATTATGATAATATTTCACATTCTGCCGGTCACAGGTTTGCAAGCACCTGTCCAAATTAATACCATCCAAAAGCTATACATCTCGACCACATCATGCCTTGGTAGACAAATAATTTGATTCCCCATAATTCTTTTCATACAGCAATACAGCCAGGCCGTCCTTTATGAATAGAAAAAATCTTTTCACACCCGCAGGCAATACAAGAAATGCTAATTTCTGTTGCTTTCATGGTCGAAAAGTCGAAGATTGCTGTACCGTTTCGCCTTCGACTCGGTCTTACTCCTACACCTCACCTGAACGTTTTAATTCCGAGAGGCGATCGAATCAGGCTAATGCTTCTGACCTTCCGTCAGCCATTTCCTTGGAACACCGGAGGTGGTCCGATACGGTGAACCATGTACTGCTTCAATATGTATTTGTGTTGTGTAAGAATTTGAGGGTTTTAATTTAAGTTTTAAAACGATTCTCACCAGCTAGGCTCACTCATCCCAGGTACGGATACGATAGGTTTTGCACCACCACAGGTATGCACGATTGGCCAATCTCATTCACTCACGGCACTCGTGCGGTTGAGGGAAGCAAAGAGCAAAACTTTATGCAAATTGGTTTAATTTAATGCTTCGATTTAACTTTTTCCTCCTGTGTTGGTTTTCTTTCCCGTGCTGCCTAACGTTTGATCATGTTGGATAATTTACATTTTTTGGGGAAGCTTTCTTTTTCTCTATTTTGAGAAGCATTAGAATTCCGTTTCGTTAAATTGGAGATGGAAGATCTTAATAGGATGGGAAACTGTTGTGGTTTTTGCCCGAGTGTAAATATGAAAGTAATAAATTAGACATTTTAATTACCAGAAGCATAAACATAATTAAATCGACCAGGATAACTTGTTTTTTTGTCAATTAAAAACGATGAACCATTTTTTTAGCATTGCGCGAATGTTGCAAATTAAATTACGCAGAAAAAGATAATCTACTCACAAAAACCCAACGGAAAAATACCATTCGCAATTTCTTTACTCTTTGTAATTGAATTTCCCTAACAATTTGAGTTTAATAAAACAAACCAACATCCCTAAAAATGCAATCAACAATCTAAGCTCTTAAATAACAACCAACGCCACTGTGTATTGCAGAGTGTGACCAAAATTAAACAACCGACTATTTTTGTTGCCTTTCCGTCGATGCCACCCGAACCCCAAAGCTTCCCACGCACATTCCCCGAAAACCAAATTCACGATGAAAATTTACAACTATCGCACGTGACGCGATCAGCCCGACAAGATTAATGTCCCACATGTTGGTGACGATTGCCATGGTGCTTTTTGTGCATGGGCAACACCAGATGAGACAGCCATTATTAGCGTACCGTACGCCGACTGTGATACGCTGAGCAGGATATCTACACATTTCGCTTCATTCCTCGCCCAGCACTGCTTGTGGTATACAGTAAACATCAAGCATCATCTCCATTCAAGTGCTTTTCCACTCAAAGCGCCATCCTACCCCATGGTGCGTTACAACTTATCCACCATTTTCCATTGCTTGCGTGCGGATGCGGATACTCTGTTGGTTTGAAATCGATCTATGCGTGGTGTGGCTTTGCTAAACATCACCCGGCGACCGGTGTTATAAACACAAGGAAACACCTTTCCCGATCGATGCGGTTCAACATGCGACTTCTGCGGCACAGTAGGCCGTCGTTGCTACGGGAGAAAAAGGAAAACTATGGAGAAAAGATATTTCATTCAGCAGGCATCATTCAAAAGGGCAAGGCAGGTACGCAGAAGAACACTCACGCTGAACACTTTTGCACAAGTACAGTAACACAGTTGGTAGCGGGAACTTCCACGCACGCACTAGTCTGCTAGTGTAGCGAGAAGGAAACACACGAGCAAAGTGAAGATTTATGTCTCTGGATAGAATTTCCATTGGCACGGGACAAACAATAGACCCGACACAACGCACCATACACAAGGCCTTCTCCTTGATGTGATGGGAAAGAGACCAGCGAAAGTAAACTGTGCCTGCTGGAAGACATGAAATAACGCACCACAGGTACGTCTCAGTATTCTCGCGACCGACCTATAGCTAGAGGCGGTTGATGTGCTTTTTTCCTGTGGTTTCCATAGTAACGGCAGTGAACACTTCGAAAACGAATCAACATCATCATCAGTGTAAGGCACACGTAGAGAGAGAAGCATCATGGTAAAAGCTTTTACTTTGCCAACACTTACTTCAATATTTGTGACGGTTCCTTGCTGCTTACGCGTTCGCTTTCACTCAAGACAACAATTTGTTTTCATAGTGCATTTTCATTTTCAAGCTAAACTCTGGTTTTCCGTCGAGAGTGCTCCAGGAAATTGGGCCAGAATGTGACGGTGCGCGTCAGGCAGTTCCTACAGAAAGGAACGTCCTTTGCTCTCCACAGCTTTTCACACTGTGTCGTTGCTTACTCACAGCTGATACCTAAGCCTTTGAAGAACTCCATCTGGTGTCAATCATGAACCCTACAGTTTTGGGCCACGTACTCTACTTTCCCCCTCCACGCAATGTTCCGTTGCGTAAATGCTTTGCGAAGTAAATCGAAATCGTTTTTGTTTGGAGATGGTGTTTTTATCGTTGTGTGTGTTTTCCCGGCCCCGGCTTTTGTCATCCTTCTCGTTCCAGCATGCTTTAAGGGCTGTAAAGAAAGTGTCGCACATTTTCTTTTGATGACAAGAGCTTACCATCGAATCGTTCTTTGTTTTCTGTACGCCCTTTTTTACACCGTTTCGGAGGGGTTGGCTGTAATGTTTGATGAATGGTATCAATTCCATCGCTTCCATCTGCACCGGGACACAAAACAGAATGTGAGCGCAACCGAAAATCACGGCACGTCAATTCGGTTCCTTGCCGGTCGTTTACCGGCAAACGTCGATAAGATTAATGATGCTAATTTGCACCGTGAACATCAAACGTCTTTTTTCTCGCCCTCGCACGGGCCAACGCAACCAGATATCAACTGGGTGGATTAATCAATTGGAACAGACGCAGGAGCACCGTGCTCTTCCAGTGAAGCACCTTGAGATGGTGCTTGAATTAATGCAATTGTTCACTGCCGGGTGTTATAATTAACGATCTACCAGTGGTGGAGTGTTATACTTTTTTTTAACCATTAATTATTGCAATTCCAACGGCACGCTTTACCCCTGAGAGATTGCCATCACGGAACTATACGAGCCATGACTAAGTAATGAAGCTCGTGCAGTGAAGGAAAAATGTTCACCGTCCGCCGTGTGAGAAACAAAAGCTCTCGTACGTGTATACACCTACGAACATCACAAATTAAATCTATAATTCACATACTCGTTCCTTGCTCCGTGGTGGATAGATTCAATTTACTTGGAAGCATCTGGAAGGCTAGCCACTCCTCAAAAAACTTTACGCAAACCGCATAGAAACTGTACGCTAAGCGCATGAACACGGTATGGTTTGAACAATTCAATAAAGCAAATACGATGAAGTTCGGTCCATGCAATGGTCCGGGTATAGGGGCGAATGGATACAATTCAAATCCATCCTCGACCCCCCCGGGGATCTTTGTACCGAAGGTCAATAAATAGTTTATGAACGCACTGGAAGGTAGGGGAGGGTGCAAAACGAAACGAATTTGCGTAAATTGGGAAAAATTTATGATATCACCAAACTGCAACGACGCTTGCCGACGACCCACTCTGCACCACGGTCTGTTCAAATTTAGACCGGCGTACCCCAAAACCGGTAAAGCGCACAGACATAAAAGCAAACAAACAACATACAGTGGTTTATTCAAACCAAGCTTCGGGGATCGGAGTTTCCCCTTTATTCACCCATTTTCTCGCCTGCACTGTACAAAATTCGGCCCAGTAACGACCGGATAAGTCGTCCCGGAAATCGATAATTGATTTTGAACCCCCGGGTTTTCGTACAGCCACCATCAGGCTCGGAAATGCGTCAAGCTTCCGGAAACGCACGGGCACATTTGTGTACTTTTATTTCGTACACCCTTCAACGGAAATAAACTTCAGCTTGATGGTGCTCGTTTTAGGCTTCCGATCGTTAATTTAAGCAAAACCCCCGAAAAGCGAACAACATACTAATCCTGTACCGTTTGAGTCGGGTTCTATGTTTATCAGCTTCGGTTTTGAACGTGAACAGAACCCTTTTTTGTGTGTGCGAGGAGGGAAGCGAGTGCTGCCCAAGGTGGTGGTGAATATTTTCGTCAATATGTGGCCGTTTATGTTACGGTTTGATTCCAAGGACGAATCCCTTTTTCTGCCTGCGCGTCGATCGATGCGAACGGTTTGCTTTATTTCCGACAGAGGTGAGTAAGTTACGGCGAGCGATTTTGCTTCGCTCGAAGGTAATATCTCCCAAATGTTCATCCTCCCGCGCCTTGCACCGTTTCTTCTCTATTAGCATATTTTGTCCTGTACAACGCTACAAATCAACAGCAAAAAGAAACTAAACACATGCACACCTACACATGCCCGGGAGCGCACCTAAAAATGGTAATAAAATGATTTTACCCCAAAAGGCACATCATGCTCGTGCAGAGAATAGTAAAGCAAGGTAACAAGGAGCAGCGAGCAAACTGGAAGCAACGGATTGAGCTTTAAGACTTTTTCTCCGCTACCGTGCATATCCTTGAAAGTTCATGGCTCCCGAGCCCGACTCGTAAACCTTCGTGTTAAGCAAATCGCTGCCATTTTCTTATTGAACCTGATCCTGGTACGATTGCTAGCGCTAAAGGTAGAACCGTGCCACAACCTGTTCGATCCATAAAAACCCGTCACCATCGATGCGACTGGTAGACCGACGGATCGGCGATGGTCGGGAGCGGTCTCCAACATCGTTCACCGGTGCTCTATTGAACCAGCGATACGGTAGCACGGGTACGTACGGTTTGACATTGTGCTGTAATCCAGCATGGAGTCAAGAAAAATTGTTCACGAACCATAAAGAAGACATATTCCGCATAAAGCATCCTCCTCGCTATCGTGTGTTGTACGGATTGCGCTGTTACGCTTCATCTCTGACATTCACTGAAGAGCTTTGCGCTTCTTCACCATGCATTTTCTATTATTCGCAGTGTAGGTGTATGTAAAAGAAGCGATAAAAAAGCTCATCACCTTCCTTGGTTCACGAAAACTTACTTCAATTCACGTTTTACGTCCTGGCAAAGCGATGCGAAACGTTATGTCCCGCATGTACCGAAGAACGCAGCCAATGGAGACGCCTGGTACCTGACTCGCCTGCACTTGGCTGCGTACGTAAACCTGTAGCAGGAAAAATTGCTCATACTTTATGTAGTGCTGCTTTAAATTATTTTTTTTAAACCAAAAAAATGAGTTTAAAGTGAGTTATCAGGTTCACCGATGAAATGCTTCAACTATATCTCTCTATATCTGTGCCTGCAGCGTACAACAAACGGAGGTTCAAAAGTCTTGCTCGACAATCCAATGCGAAACGTTGTCGATTGGGACGCCCTAAAGCAATTGCTACTGCTTTCATCTTTCATCGCTCCGCACAAACACACTCACTCTCAGTCGTAAGGTGAAAAGACGGAGGAAGCGGCATATCCTTTTGGCCGCTCGTATGACACCCAGACCCCAGCGTTGACTCACTGTAATGCAATCAAAAAATGTAAAATTGAATTTCAAACTCGTTGCAGCTAGCAACCGTCACCCCGTAGGCATCATGCTATCGTGCTTCATGTGCCTGTATTTTTTTGCTCTTCAATGTTGTTCCACAAACGGAAATACCGATCGAAACTGATCCCTTAAACATGACCGGCCGCCATCCTGCTGGCAGGTTCGATTTTGTCCGTTTCCTTGCTTTGGAGTCAGCTTCGTCAGATATATCTGGCTTTCGTGTATGTGTGTTTGTTAGTACACTACACTTTTCGTTTCGTATATTCTTCATTCCGGGATTATATTGCTTCCTTGATGTTTGTGCTACAATTTGACATGGAGCCGCTTCTGCCGGGATATTTCCTTCACCCAATCTGGCTTATGCCGGGTTTCGTTTTATTATTCCGTTCCGTTTGCACTGCAAAAGCATGCGGCTGTACGTCCAGCCATGTCTTGAATAAGAAAAGAAAAGCTCGTCGCTTGCTTCAAGACTACTACAGCACTTGTTGCACGGTCGTCACTTTAAAGAGACATTTTCAGGAAGAAGGATTAATGTTTCTATTTTTCTTTTCTTATGGAATATTCCTTATATGTGAGCACTTGATTGTGTGTGTGTGTGATGAGTATTTTTGTACGTAACGTAATTCCATTCGCCCATGTCCGGTGGTATTATCTGTCAGGCGAGCCACGTTTGTCCGCTTTACGTTTGTTCATTTCGTCGGAAGCTTCCGCCCAAGAGCGCACAAGGCGACGCTTGAGCACTTGACACATGGAACGTAATTTATCGGCTCGAGAAATGTAATCCTTTTGTCGTGAGCATGGCCAAGGAATTCGAACACACTTTTTTGCCAGCCAACAAACTTTTTACTGCAGCCAAACAAACGGCCAAACAAATATGGAAGACAATGGTACATTCATCCTCGTAGAACATACAGTTTAAAGTGGTATTTTCATTAAAAAAAAGTGAACTCAAAGACACAATTACAAACACAACGCAGTACTTGCCCGCCGGGACGAATGAAACCTTACACCGCTTTTTATTGACTGTAAGCCGTACATGAGCGAGCGTCTTCAATTCAGAAGATCGCTTGTCACTGAAAAACGAACAAGGAAACCATACCAGGCTGACCAAAACCCCGTAAGAAAAGTCATCGCTCCGAGAGCAAAAACCGCGAACCTGCTTTGATGGGTGAATCCCAAGAAAGAAGCCTGAAATATGCAAAAGGATTTCAAAGGAAACGTGCATTCCATCACTCACCACTTGACTGAGAAGAATGGCAGCACGAACGAATCTAATGCAACGTCTTCAGTAAAGCAGCCTGACGACAGCAGCATAACACCCCGAACCAGCCAAACACAGCCCCAGTGGTGACCTCCGCAGATTCGTCATACGGAAAGAACCTCCAAGTTCCCAGGGCAGGGCAAGCGAACCAGTTCGGCAAATATAATGATGATAAACTAGTTTGCAGAGAATGAGCTGGAAGAAAACTCGCCGCTCATGAACCGTAATTGTGACGCGGAATTGCCACTAGCACGATGCAGCGACAAAAGCAAAAACCCAAGCGAAGCTGAGAAGATTCTGTGCGAAGAATCTACTTCATCGGGAGGTTCACTTCAAGAGTACATACAACTCGATTCACTTCATCAATTTCCACTCGACTTTGCCCCGCTTTTCGCGTCACTTTTTTAAATTACAAATTATGCAACGAAACCATCCGAGTTGCCGAGTCCATTTTCTTCCCTCCGAACCTACAGTCTTTTCTCTATTGGACACAACTTTCGTGATAATTTTTAGTGCTTCTCACCATTTCGTTTCTTTGGCTGTTGGGTGCCGCTTAGCACTCGGCTACCCTAACGCCACGTAGTCGCGCAAGACGTGTCACTTCTCGGCAAATGGGCTACGACAGTGATGGGTTTAAAGAAGAATGGATTTTCACTCAAAACTCTTGACAGAAATCTTTTCCTAGCTGTTCTTGGGGAGCGTCATTTCTACTGAGCTTTGTAGTGTCACCACTGGAGGAGTGATTCTGAAGAAAAGGGAACACTGTTTGAACCATACCGTGGCCAGTGTCAAGAGGCGTTAAGCTGTAGAAGCAACTAAAAACCATTTATTCTGTGTCGTCCTTTGCATACCACTTACCAGTCGCTGACCGCTGACGGATGATGTTTCCCCTGTTAACGGTTTATAGTTATTATTATTTTACCTTGAAAAACGAAAAGTTCTTGATCATGCATGTGCTGGAAAAAGATAAAATATTGCTTGCTAAGAACGACCTGATTTATTTCAACATTAAACGCATTTTAAAGTGTAACATAATGTACGTTTCAACGTAAACAAATTTAACAACATTCGAATGCTTATTTTCTTACGCCTACCGACACACCGTACGGAAGTCGTGACGTGATACAATCTAAACTGATTTATTTGTAGTTCCAACATAAAACGTACCAGGGAACTTTTATGGAAACGTGAGTATTCAAGTCATTGGGTCACTTTGTCACGATGGCACACTTACAAAATTTTCCAACACACAACCGCACACAACCATAATGGCAGTGAAAGGTTAGAGCTCGCATTCTTTTATATTGCAACCGGGTGCGTGCCTCCCACTATCGGTTTACATCATAACAGCGCACTTTATTGCCTTCTTCACCTGCCCTGGTACGCCTGCTAGGGCTCAAGTTGCTCCAGGGTGAAATTATGCTAATCAACTCCGTCTGTGGTTGTGAAGCAAATGAACGAAAAGGCGCATAATTATCGCAGCACCTGGTACGGGCCTCCTGCTTGCCGAATCCGTTTAGGTGACGCCTCGGTTTATGACCTTCCGCACTTGATGAAGTGATTATTGGCAGGCACCGGCATAAACAATCGCACCGATGTGCTCCAGATGCGCGGAACGTGGTGGTTGGTGGTAACATCATTTTCTTGATTTATTTAACACACAATTAGATTTCAGAAAATTTGCATCGTCCTGCTGCTTGAGATGGGTTTATTATACTTTTACTTACTTTCACAATAAGGTAATTTCTAATCCTTTACCCAAAAATAGGTCAGGTTTGTTTAGGTGCTATGCTTCCTGCACGGTTACGGATCCGACTTTAAATGTGTATAAAAATACGTTGAACGACAATGAAAAGTACTTCTGAAATACCACACCAACTTAAAGAAGCGTTCATTTTCACGGTACTTTCCCCCCGTGTACGTCAAAGTCAATCGCAAAGGTCAAGAAATTTTTCCACTGCGCCCGAGCAAATATCACGTGCTGGGCTAAGGATGGAACCACAGGAAAATCCACTGCTGCAGATAAACTACCCTCAAATCGTACGATTGGTTTTTGCTCCAGGAGACACACAACTTTGACAGGTTGACCACAATGTCACTCGACACCTGCAAAGTTACCTAAAGTATTTCTTCTTCTTCTTCTTTTGCTTGCCGCACCTTCAATACGTTTTCAGTTTACTTTCTTACTGGATTGCTCAATACGCCCTTGGATGGTAACACTTTGACGGTATGATTACTTTGCAGCCCACTACTGCCGTAAGATAAGCCGAGAAATGAGAAAATGGCGAAAATGTGACACCAAACCGGGCATGAGATGAGATAAGAAAACCGTCCCATCTCGAGTGTCCTTCCCGCTGGATCGCATCTTACCGATGGCAGATATGTTTCACACTTGACCATTTCCAGTAGGGTCGGATCAGCTATAAAAATGAAAGGTTCAAAGTTTTGTCATTTATTATCAGCTTAACTGTCAGAAGGGGGAGGGGGGTAGTGGTTTGTAGGGGATTGACAAGATTGAAGTCATATTGAAAAGCAGACGCGATGAAGATAATATTGAACGCTCACGCCGTGAAACTTTAATCGTTCGTAATGGATCAATGAGAAAATGATGGCAATTTGTTTTATTGCTCGTATATTAACACTTTGCCGTGATTGAATATGAGTTGCGAGTGTGTCGTAAAACGTAGTGGAGTCTTTTCTCCGTCACAATATGCAGCAAATTATGAGCAGAATTTAATATCACCAACTGGACAGTGATTTGAGCCTATGCCGCTTCCAATAACTATCCTACGCAAACAACAATCAAATCTACCATATGACCCACCACGCAAAACCAGTTCAGTTAATAATGCATTTCATCTTTCCACCGTTCGGTGGTACAGTTTGTTTGATTAAATCTGAGAGCTAACCGTACCATCCCACCAGTGGGTGTTCAAAAGGGAAAGCCTGGCAGTAAGGAAACACATTACGTTAAGGGTGAAACCATAGCTGCTCACCTGCCTGGTTTTGCTAATCGACCAACCGACCGACCGACCGAATTCTACTTTCCTGCAACAACCCCACCGGCCGTAACCTTTACGACTTCCGGCCCACAGCAATCATCTGCAGACCCTCTGGCCATCTCTTCCAGTCGTCCAACCTGTCACATCAATATTTGATGACCGTGACCATCACCGATTCACGCAATTTTCTACCTCAAAGGCACCGGACGGACGGTCGAGGGATGTTTTGCAAACGAAAAAGAAAGTTATGTGCTCCATATTCCTGTAAACCACCAGAGTGTTTATGAGGAAACCTGGACGATAAAATGAAATTATTCGATTAAAGTTAATAATATTTTGATTTCATCGAATAATCGAATTGTGAACACGAATATTTTGCTAACAATATTGCAGCCTAAAAACCCATCAGTATCGAACGCACTAAGCAGAACATTTCAACAAATGTCCATTACGGGAGCGAAGCATAACTTCGCACAAACTTCTGCTGTTGAGGCTGTGGTTTTTTGTATTCCTTTTTCCTCCGTCCCAAACATAATTTACGGACTGGTCAAGTATCGTTAAATATTAAGCAACACTTTCGAGCGGCTGAAATGCATGTTTACTTCATCGAAACAAACAAATGGATGGACTCAGGTGCTACCGCGGCACCTATCTATACATCTTTTCTATCTTCTGACAAAAAAAGTCCATCTTAAACACTGAAAACCATAAAAACAGAAACAGTACCCAGAAATCCACGGACATGGCATAAAAACACCGAACTTAGATCTGCTTCTTCCATTAACGTGTGAAGATGGCGTTTTTTATGGTTCATTGGCAGCTTGAAAGTTGGCTGCGAAACCGTAGCAAGCAAAATGTAAGTTGTAACAACTTTTGCACGCTTGGCTACTTTCTTCTTTTTTTTTCTATCGGTAAATGGTACCGATACGTGATGGTTTGAAGAGTGGTGAAGTAGGAAAAAAAGAATCTCTAGCCTTTACGTATAAATCGCTCACTGGTACCATCGATCTCGAGACACCTTCCCGTTTTGGGGATGACATGTGGAACTGGAGAAGCATAACAAATGGTTGTCTTTCCTAGATCCCATAGAGACCCCGTGCCTAGTCATTTGGCTAACACACGGCCCGTGTAATCTTTTTCATAAGATCTTACGATGCTTGAGCACTTTTCTACCGAAAAGAGTAATAGATTTCCACTGCGGATGAAGACGCAGGAAAATGTAGGTGTACGGGCCCGATGGTGGTTTCTATCGGGTGCTATCGAAGGACCCTTCAAGTGCACACGACTGTAGGCACCCTAACGTACCCATAATTCGATACATAAATAATAAACTTTTGCGCTTTAGCAGCTGTCGGACTCATCTTCGAAGCACCATTAACTATCCCGAAAGCATGACCACCTTGCTCCCTTCCGCATCCGAACGGCAGACACCACCAGTCGACATAAAGGAAGTTTTCTTTCTTATTAGCTCGATATTACGCATCTGGATTTGATCCAGCCGGTGGTGTGGTGGACCGTACACACGTACACGTTGATGAATTATGCGGCACGGCTTGATGTTTCTCCAAGGGCGAAAATCATTATTAATTGGTTCGAAGTGAGATAATTTCTCCCTGCAACAACACAGCTACTTATTGTGCGTAGCAGGGATCTATTAATAACAATAATAATTTAATTTATATCCTTCCGTGCAACCAAAAAGGCTCAACTTTCTGCACCTTGAAAAATGAGACATGTCGAAAGTTATTAACAAATCAGTATAAATAATATAATTACAATAGGTCTGGCTCTACGTCCGGAGAGAGCGTTCCTTTTGTGTGTCTAATAGCGTTTCTGAAAACAGCTACGTTGCACACACTTTCATTGCTGAAATGTCATCGTTTTATTGCTTTTCTTATACACATGAATTAAAGTTGCACACACAAAAAAAACGAGCAATTTGTATGAAATACGTGTAACTTTTTCAGTAAAATGCTAACGTAAAGCTAATCAAAACCGAACGTCAGGTTTGTGTCTGCTGTTGTTCCCACCCAAAACATCGGTATCAACCGTTAAACTAACTCATGTTAAATGATGCATTGTGCAGCTGATTATTCTCTATTACATTACATTTTCCTTCACACACAACTTGTCACTCAGCAGCACGACCCGAAATCTTCCGAACGAAGCAAAATACCGAAAAATTATTCATTTTTCTTGCCATCCATCCGGAACGGCACGGTGCCGTTGACGACTTGTGCCAGCAAAGCGCAAAATGATCAACCTAACGCTTCGTCCACTTGGCCAATGTATTTTGTTCCACGAAGGCGCACAACCTTCTGGGCTCGCTCGTTATATCGTCGAGCGTAATTTGATGTACATTTTTCTTCCGATCGAGTGCATCGCAGGACGCTTCATCGGACAGCGTTCGTTAGACCGAGCGAAATGAATGTGAAATAGCAGCTGGACGAGGAGGAAACTAAATTCAATCAAATAATTTTCTCACTCCCTTGTATGGATCCGAACCATGCTAGCAGGAGGTCATAATTTGTTGCGAGTAGTGAGTTGTTAGGAAAAATATGGGTGGTAATCATGCGCAAACTTATAGTAATTTCAGTGAAGAATGATGCAAAGTTTTCACGCAACAATTTATTTTCTATAAAACATATAAGACTGCGAATAACTCTAACCAACGTCTTCCACAAACCTATTAGAAAACATAGAGCAAAGTATTTTTCCCCGTCTCATATCTTATTTACAGAGTGATGAAAATGCTCCTCGACTTTAAACGGTATAGACAATCTTTCGTTCGTATTCCTTTTTCTTTCTGGAAAAAAGTTTTTCGAAGGAAATGCCACCAAATACCATCTGTATGAAACGTTAAGCGAACGGCAAACAGTTGGAAAATGTCCTTAATCGGCTTACGTTGAGTACTTTCTAGTCTCAGTTGTGCTGGGTTTTTTTTTTCGTAAATGCTTTATTTTGCTACTAAAATGGTGTATTCCGACTCCATCGATCGGTTTTCTTTCATTCTTTTCTCAGACACTCTATCAGTTTATTATTTTGAGCACTTCTCAATTGGAGCTGAATTTATGCTCTTTTGCCCCTTGAGTGAACCATAGTATGGTTTGTGTGATTGATTATTTGTATCATAATAACAAGAGTAAATATAGCATCTTTTTGCCTAACAAAACAATTAAGAAAAATGATTCATTTCCTTCTGAGTTTTTATTCAAAAACTGTACAGTTTTTAATCAACCTTCTTCTCTGTTTCTTTGAATCCACAGAGCCTTCGCCCCTGTATGAGAACAATCACTATCACGAGGAATGTTTGAGGTGCAACTCATGTGGTCTCAACCTTACTGGCCCCAATCAGAAGCGTGCAAGACGGTTCAAGGTAAGTGCAAGCACACGCGCATCTTATGAGTATCATATTTGTAACGAACGTACACATTTTCCCTTTGTTTTGTCTACAACCTTTCACAGAATCAAATCCTCTGCGATCTGCACTTCGCAGACGTTGCCCTGATGGAGTGTTCGGACTTTATGCAGCAGCTACGAAGCTTTAAGCCACAGTCATTAGGTTGTGCTGTGGCACGGCGAAAAAGCTCTACCACACTCATCTTTCCACTGCCACCGCAAGCTTGTTCAGGTAGGTAGAGGCACCTACCCAAATATTTACATTTACCACCAGACTTACACCACAACACATTCGCAAAATTCGTGAATCTGGGTGACTGTGTCCTTGTAAAACAATTTCCTTGGTGTTGCTGCATAATTGCCATGCCGTGCTGTCCCAACTTATTGGGGCACGATTAATTAACACACCTCCATTCGAACGAAATTTCGTTCCCTATCGATCGTTCCGTGCAAGTGAAGAAATTGCTTCATGAAGCATAAATTCACGAGGCGCAAAGAGTGATATAACTGAACGGGCGAGGGTAAACAGGGACGGATGGTATAAACGATACGCTCCATCCATCAACACTTTCATCGAGTCCTTGGTGACGAATTGGAGTGGAATGGTGATCGTTTCCACTTCGGCTTCGTTCCAGTTCCGCACACACCTTTGTTTCGCCACCCGTCGTTGGGATTCCCTGTTGGGGGCTCGTGCTCCCCATCGGAACGGGGGCTCCAGCAACGTGGCAAATCAACCAACCACAAATCAGTCCAATCGTGCGCATCATTAATTATGTGCTGCAAACCGTCAACCCGGTTCGATGCCTGGTGACACCTCTCGCTTTCACCCTCCACCCCACTTAATGTCCTCTCTGTATCTCTCTTTTCCCCTCCCCTAGACTACTTTTTCCAACGATTGATTGTCGAAAATCACGCAATCACGGAATCGGTACGGTGAAACCAAGTGTTGCTACTCTTCTTCATTGATCCCTCGCCTACGGCAAGCTCGGTTTCCTGATCCCCAGGAAGGATTTCCGGTGAAAGCAATCTTTTCCGCACCCTGCACTGCTGTGCCACTCCGCAAACACACCACCTTCGTTCCTCGCCTGTTTTTTTTTTTTTTTTTAATGAGCTACACCCGTTTCCACTGATGCAATCCCACGGATTAACCTCAACCGCTCGGTTGAACTCATAAATGTCACTTATCGGTGGAGGGCGGGGGAAGGATTTTTGATTTCCCCCAAAAAGGAAAGCAAAAGGGGAAAACGAGTGGCGGCCAAGGGTCGATTTTCGATTTCCGCCATATGCTTCGGTGCAATCAGTTTGCGGAATGGCATCAAAAATGCATTGAACCACGCAGTCCCCCGGAACACAGCTAAACAACCGTAACGGAATATTGATTCCAGGTCGAGTTGCTAGCACAAAACGGACTGAGCTGCGCTGGTTGGGGCACATACTGTAGCCCCAAAGTGAAGTGGATGGAGTATCTAGCTGTTATGGATATAGCTATGAAATAGATTTTGTGCAGTAAAACGTAGAACGAATTGTTTCTCCTAAAATGAATGCGTAGCACGGTATTCATCGTTTATCAGAGTGACATGATATTTAGACTGTGACTATATGTTTAGACTGTGAGCTTTTTTATGCGTAACATTTGGCTTCTCTTTCAGGAAAAATTCAAATAAAACTGAAGCCTAATTAAAATGCACACTGCTTTTTGTCCTCATAAACATATGACCCATATCCGGGTTGCTATCCAATTACTGGAACAGTTAGTCCACTGAAGTATTGGCAACAGTGCTCTACGACGAGGAAATTTGTCCACACACCATTCCTCCCTTCTCAGTTACCCTGGAGCAGAAATGGATTGATTTTCCCTGTTCTGAAAATTTCACTTAGCAACAAAAGCTCCGGGCAGCTGTCAGACCTAACGTCCGGCTAATGGCAGTAATGGCTGCCACCATCCAAACTGCAAACAATCACGTGTGGCAGAAGAATGGAAAGCATATGATACGGTTATGGTTATGTGCCCCTTTTTTCCATCTCATGTTACTGCTTTTCCTTGCTCACTTTCTCACCGCTGTACGTCTCTTTTACCTTGGAACGTTCGTCGAAATCAAACGGAATGTCTCGCTTTGCCTCTCAATATTGCACGTTCACATATACGAAACTTTTCTAAGCAAACATGCATATATAACCAGAAAGCACACACACACACATGAACATGTACATTCTTCTTTTCTGCTCAAACTTTCACAACACCTTCGGCAAACAGAATAGCACAGCGGACCCGCAGCATGGAAGAACCATTTTTCGGGGCCCGACCCAAAAGTGGGCCAATCGTTCACAAGGGACCCGCTCTCGCCCGGGAATGGATATGGCACGAACCGGGGGAATATTGACTGAAAACTGTCCAATTGTGTTTCCGTGCAATGATGTTTCTATTCGCTGCTAGCACATGTCCACTCTTTTGCTACACACTCCGTGCACCATCTTCATCTCGGGAGGCCAAACTCTTACCGGCGCTCTGTTGCATTCCGGGATGGACATTCGCTCGGAAAGTTAGTTGTGCGCTCGGGAATGTTTCTGGCTTTTGCGTACGCAAACCGGCAGGATGGTGAGCGGGAGGAAATGTCAAATAGTTGAAGCTTCTGCCGCTAGCGAGCGTACCGTCCAGACAACATCCCAGCTTCACTGCATGTCCAGCAAACAACCGGAGCTGGAGTCTTGTTGCTTCCAGTATGCTGCACTTGTGTGCACTGCATATCACTTGCTGCATAACAAAAATTATACTGTGAGCTGTGTTCGATTTTGATGCGATCGGAAAGCGGACCGGAAGCGGGACAACGGGTCCAGGACAAATGGGTTTAAATATTCGTTCTGTGAGAGGAATGCTTCGATTGACAAATACTTTTCATCCGCTGGAGGATGAACCGAGAGCCTCAGCATTGACTAGAGGATACAGGAATGTCTTCCTTCCTAGTGTCCTTGTCCTTGGACATGAAATCGTCCTCCATATGCTCGGTGGCAATGGATGCTGGTAGCGTTCAATTCCATTGTTTACCAAGTATAGCTGCAAAGGATAGTATTTATGATCCATTTTTATCCACCGAATGGCGCCAGCTGGCTGAGCAAGACTGCTTTAAGTACGATTGCTTTATTTTCAACATCTTCTGAAAATGTTATGTTCTGGATGGTTTTCTTAACGGCCGTTCCTTAGCTCGACAGCCCCGTACTCTTCACGTAGGTGCTGCTCCAGTTTTCTAGGAAATGCAAACAAGACTTTCATTTCCTACCTATCCTATCAAACACTCTCGTTTCGAGCATTACTGCTCATGTCACCGAACAGCTAGGTATCGCAGCAATAGTAGTTTCATTGTAAATTGTGCTCAAACCATTGTTCAGACCACCGATGATGGTCCAATCATTTTTCGACTTCGTTTTCTCAAATGATTTGATTTCCGGTCGACATTTGCTGCCATCGATTTTTTTTTTTCATCAAAAGAGACATAATTCGGGATGGGGACTGTGGTAAAGCATAGCACGGTGTATCTTCGAACTGCGATACGAAGCGAAACGAATGGGATGATAATGTTGATTGGAAAACTGGGAAACGAGAATGGTTTGGTTCGGTTTTAGAGCAGTGTTGCAAGTGTCAGTCGAAAGGTTCGTTCGTCCCCCGAACGAACTCTTAGACTTTTTTGCCTCCTTCTTATGCTTGTTATCGGCTACATTCGAGAAGAAATGTCTTACTGACTCAAGGTAGCGAACTGGAAAGTGATTAGTGTTGGAAACGAGATCGATCGTTCAAAATTCGATTTTATTTATTCGCTACTTTCGTTGGGTGTTAGTTCGCTTTCGATCGAATTCTTTAAATAAATTATAAAAGCAATTTTTTTCTATTCAAAACTAGTAAATCGCTACGCAAATCACGCTTTTCGAGTGATTTCATCACTTTTGATGCCCTGTAAAGTTTTCTTCCTAGAATTGGTGCTGTAATAGTTTTTCCTTTTTTGCTTCATTCTTTTCGGCGTTTTCAAGAGAGGCATCCTCCAATAAGACGAAAAAACTACGCTTAAAAAAGTAATCGTTGATTGGGTTCTCTGCTCTTTTGAAGTTTTCCGTCAAAGTTGTTGGCTAGAACTTTGAGCAGCGGTGGCGCTTTTCGGGCAATCACATCAGCTTATTGCTATTTTGACGCTCCCAATTGCTTATCCATTGCACTGAAATTCTTTTTTTCCACCAAAGAAAAATCATGCAATCAAACGCCATGCCCCGTCAGCTGATAATTTTCCCATTCCCCTCTTATTGATACCCGCCTGTGTGACTTCCTGTTCGCTCAAAGGTAGCATGCAATCGATAGCGGTGCGACTGGAAACGATAGCCAACCTTGTATCCGTGCTGTCAAATTGAAAATTTAATCAACGTATTTCATCATTAACTCGGACACATTCCTACCTACCACATCACGTCCAGTCGTTCATAATGAAACTTGATCATCGACCAATAGCAGCACAGCAACCGGGCTGTTTCTTATACTCTGCCAACGTGCCGTACCATTTCCGGTTCACTGACAGTGTCTTATTTCGAACGTCATTCGGTATTTGCGTTCGATCGAGTTAAATTCCGTTCCAGTCATCCGTAGCCTGTCCATTGTGAAACAATGCCTAGCGCTGGTTGTTGCTTACAAAAACTGTCGCTCTCTGCGAACCGGCATCCGGAACATTCGCAGCGGAGTGACAGGCCGCGCTAATGCAAATGATGAGTCCAATTAAATGAATTTCACTCGCGTGCGTTTGTGTGCCGCACTCTCGCCTTATCAGACCACCGGTTTATGGAAGGAACAAATGTAAGATATAAATAAAAATAAGACTAAACAAGCGCAAAGTGTAGGAATGTGCAGCAGAACGGGCTATACAGTGTGCTGTTTGTAGCGAATGTTCGAGGGAGACCAACGCATATCAAGCCCACCTCGCTTCCATCGGCAGGATCAAGAGCAGGACCTTAATATCTGTCATTACGGGGACGATTTCCACTTTTCACTTCCTGTCATTTCTAATTAATCACTTGTTTTGCTTCGGTTCGCTGGTGGATGCTTTGGATCGAGGTCGGCCGCTTCCGAACGACCCTTTGCTTTGCTCGAGCGTCACGACGGTGAACTCGCTTCGATTGCGTTTATTTCGACATCGGCAGCAGTCGGTAGGATGGCAGATTAAAATGAAATAAAATAAAACCAAACCCCGGGAAGCCTGCCCTTTTTCTTTTCAAAGTGGCGCTAGGTTCAAGGAGCAAGGGAAAAGGAAAAAGGAAGAAAACATAGCCCAACCGGAAAACCTCTCCCTTCTCGTTTTCGTTGCCACACACCGTCTTACCGCAATCTCCTGTGTTCTTGGCTCATTCGTTTTAATCGATCGATGCAATTGCTAGCGCAAGGGATCGTACCAGTGGGGCAAACTCGCCTTCCGCCCCAGCGCTGGTAGAAAAGCGTGGAAAAGCGAAGCGATAATCGATGGATTCCTTTCGTACGCCTTCGTTTACCCGCCGTTCCTATGTTTATGAGAATCCGGTGTCACAGAAAATGGGCTATCGATTGGAGGGCCGCTGAAATGGCTTTCGATGGGAATGGTTGCGGGAAAAAAACTCACTGCACCATACTTCCCTGTTTCACTTCATTTTCCATCAACACCCGTCCTATTGCGATCGTACCCATTAGGATGGGAATGCTTGGCTTCATGCTCGTTCACGGCATGGCTACCCTTCGGTCGAATGGCTTCCTGTGAGGCCATCGTTTGACGGTGACGATTCTTGCCGATGTCCCCATAAGAATGTTGTCACACAAGCAGCAACCAGCACTACCCGGCAACCCAATAGGCCCAACAACCGTAGTCGAAACCGATAACCGCAAGAAGTTCATGTCCCAGGCGTACTGCTCGACGAAACTGCCTTTAACGACTTGCTCGAACAACTTAATTTACATTTGAAAAGCATCGCAATCGCAACGCCGCTTTATAGGCGAACCGAACAGCAACGATGCTACTACCCTTCCGAAGGGTGGGAAGGAAGTGGCCGGAAGTGCGACGAAGCGAACAACACATTTCGATGAGCAAACATCGAATGGTGATGGTTACGGGCACGGTTAAATGGACGATTAAATTCTTGATTTGCATACATTTTTAATTGCCATTAAAAATGTGGCCCCACTAACGGGAAGCGAACGGATCCACCGGAGGATAGCTGACTCACTGTAGGTGGAGGGCATGTCCGGAAGGAGGGAATTGTTTTCCACGATTTTCCTCCCCTACTTCAACACCCGATGATGCAACGAACTAACCGAAAACCGCAAACTTGATGGCAAAACGATTTGTGTTTAAACGGTTGCGTGGTGAGTGTTTGTATGTGCGTGTGTTTTGTTTAATGCTCGTGCTCAACATAAATAAAACCGCTCGTGACGGGTTGGTTTCACTTGCTGACATAATCATAAATATAATGATATACTTGCCGCCGCAGCCGCAAACAGTGAAGTCCAACCATTCCCAACCAGGTGAGAATCAATTAGCAAACGGGTTCATACGTGCTTCATGCAGCTAGTTCTATTCATTTTGGTGAAACGTGTTTCAGTTGTTTTTCTTTACTGATAATTTATTTATTGAATTTAATCTTTCTTTTTATATAAATGAAAACAAGACAATTAAAAAGCAAAATGTTTCATTCCTCTAACAACTTTAGTAAAATTTATTCGGAAACCTCTTTGCTCTAATGAAATATGCCCATCGGAGACACCCAATTGTGGTTAATTTATTATCAGAATTAAATCAACCATTCAGCCATGAAACGTCATCACATTCCAAGTCATAAGAACACAAGCAAACGCTTTTCCTCCATATCATGCCTAAGTAGTTATAGAGAACTCGCAGCGCGACGATGTTCAATGAAGTAGAGCATTAAAGCTGCATTTGTCATATAGACTTCTATTCCGCTTTAATTGTATTAATATAAAGTTCGATGATCATACACGTACACAAAGTGTAATACTTTCGGCCCACTAGTTCAGGTCTTCTAGATAAAATTATTCGCAACTATGATAGATAGTCAATTTTATGTAAAGAGGGACGGTTCTGATGGGGTTCGATACCAGCTCCATCATGTCAGTAATCGGTGGGAATGATTTTAAAAGCGGGCAACCCTTTTCGAAATTTAATTTACCATCTGTTACATTCCAACGGAATGGATCCACCTTAAACATGCCAAAAGACGGCGTCTCACTTACACAAACGGTTGTGAAATTAGCCGGATGATGGATGGAAGCTCATGATCGACCACTGTTAGTGCTGTTTCGGCTTCGGTCACGCGTCAACTAATTCTTCACGGTCGTGACAAGTTGACGATGGGTGGAGAAAAAGTTTCAGCTTCCGTTTTACGAAAACTTCTTTCAGTAGCCAATGTGACCGGGTTTGGGAAATCTTTCACGAACTCAGCCAGATAGCACATCGCTCCGGTGACGAGTTGACGAGTGAAACGATGATCGATCGACTGTTACTTCCGCGTAGCTACTTGCGGCAAAGTTTTGCAAACATTGCCCAAAGTGCTCCCGTACCCTAAGTCACTTCCACAGAAGCCTAACTTTAAGCCATACCGTGAAATGACAAAACTTACCACCACTTTTTGGCGCGAACAGAACTTTCAAATCCCAGTGAATTATGAATAATGGATGTTAATCACTTGAAAATCACACCCTTGTCGGTTCACTTTTGCTTCGATTTGTGCGAGATGTACCTAACAGTTTTCGTCGTTGAATACCTATACATGCATACACACACATACTTTTCTACGATGTCAACTTTTCTAGAAAATGATGGAATAGCTTCCGAAGAACAGAATCTTCCCATGCAACGTCAGCTGCGAACAGTCTGCTGGCGTGCGCAGTCTTCACTCTCTAGCTGAGCTTTCGATGCAACTTCACTGCAATCTTCTAAGAAATATCCCTTCAACACTCCGCACAAACAGACACACAGACTCTATCATAGATTGGCACAGCTTTTGTCAAGTTCTTCGGCTCGGAATTCTATCAAACAGGTTCACGGCAAAATTTTCTATTTGCATTCAGCCTGCCAACCACACAGAACGAGGCAAAGTAGAGAAGTTTTCCTGCACATTCGACACACTTCTTCGGAGCGGGATTGTTCGATCCGGAACGTGGCATCGGCTTAAACATGTATGGAAATCACTTTCGGACGAATTCATTGTCAGGAGCAAGACATCAACCACAGTGCATTGGAATGGCAATAGGTAAAGGATTGGACGTGATTTGATGAAGGTGAGGGAAAATTCTACCTTCTCCCGTTTCGCTTCTGAAATATGGTGATGTTGCTGCTTTGATTCTGTGCATGATATGATTTAATGTTTTCAAACTACTTTTATAAACTCAGTGAAAAGTATTTACAGTAAAATTTTGACACTTTCTCGAAACAAAGTGCATAATTGCTTGTTGAATAGCACAACATGCAATTAAATGCTTTGTACACGTCCGACAAAGCGTTCTATGGATAAAAGTAAAGTAAATACATCACAAAATTACGTTCTCTGACATAACTTTCCCACTAGCACACGGCAACCCAAATGCCAACAGCAGTATATTCACATCCCAAAACTAAGCATAACTAAGTACACATCCGTGGCACTTTCGCGGAACACCGAAACTATTCGCACCGGAACGACCAACTTCTAATCCTCTCGAAACATCGTACAAACATCGTGCCGCTCCCGAGAAAAGCCTTTCAGAGCTTAGTCAAACATAAACCAGTTACCGCCAGCGGGTGTACCACCTTGCCCAACCGAATTGCGGGACGCGATACGATTGACACTGGTTAACTTGTGAGCAGCACACAGTGAGTGTTGTGACGCTAATTAGTTCAAACTTTCACCATCAATTATCATCAACCGGTGGGTGCGGTAGAATCACGTGTATCTTTTTACACCTGCGGTAAGCCAGCGAAATATCACCCGTTTCACTCGTGACCGTAAGAAATTCGCGGAACGATTCCACAATCCTGCAAACAACCAAAGTACCCGGGGCACGAGTGTGGCACGCGTTTACCACTAATGGGAACACATTTTTCACACCTTCCTTTGCCGCCTTCCCTGTGCTACGGGACATCTGTTCCTGGAAGCAATTGTGAGTGCGAGAAGTTTGCCTTGGTTTGGCAATGGAACACCAGTTATCAAACATGCAGTATAGACTCAATGTAAACGAATTGGGGGTCGTTTGTATTGATGAGATGTGAATGAGAAATTATCCGAGATTACAGTTCGCTCAATAGAAAGCATGTGCAAATTGCTCCCATCATCATTATGGAACTACTATCGAGCCATGTTTGTACGATCTTTATGTACCATTTAACGATTATGCAAAAAAGCTCTCACCATATGAAACGGAATTGCACTTGAATCCAACACACAAGCTATCGTTTCGATGGAGGCGCCCAGTTTTTCATCGCCTATGAACAGCTTGATGCGCCAACGGGGTGGAGTTTGCTTATATCAGCAAGCTTTCAATCAGCTCGGACAATCATTGCAACGTCTAGTAATCACCCCGATTGCCATCCTTCGTCAGCACTCTAAGTCAACATCAGACCCAACTGCATCACTGCACAGAAACGTTAAATTTATTATTAAAATCCCATTACTCGTCTCCCTTTGTCGTCAACCATCACACTATCACACACCGGGACCGTACAAACGAACTGATGAAATTGCACTTTCTCGATTGCTCGATTTGTTCAATTTGTTCAAACGATTACTGGGGACGGCTACAGCTGCTCGTTTGGCTTCGGTTCGGATGGAAACGGCTGTTGAACACTTTCCCTTTCCTTTCAGCTGGAGATAGTCAGCTGAAGCTTCAATCTCTTTCAAAGCTCAAATCCCATCCACAAACAGTGGTTTGTGCACCGATTGAACGCTTCAAAGCTCGCATTGGTGCATGACGTGTGCTAATTGATTTTGTAGCGATCGTCTTCATCATGGTTTAGTTCCATTTTAATTTACCCGCACCAAATGTCGGTGTACCGAAATCCTTTCGAGCATCAATTGGTGCTGAAGATGAGCTCCAAACATCGATGGGACCTGCAAGGTTAGTCATAACCCATACACCCTATGCGATGAGATCATGAAAATTGACTCACAAACACGAGTCCAATCTTTTCACTCCCCTTCACACGCTTCACATCCTCGTGTCAAAGTGGTATTTGATCTTTGAACCCGCTTGTTGCATATCATGCAAGCGCTTTCTCACTACCATCTGACCCACCACAGCTATCTCGCTCTGCACCACTCTCGCATTATGGAACGCATCGTCTTCGGTGTCCGGAAATTTGCTCACATCTCGTGCCAGCCCGGCATCTACCGTCCTGGCCTTGGTCCTTGTTTTCTCTTTCGTATATACAAATGGTAGAAACAACAGCAGCGCACATCGATGGCGCCTGTGGTCGGGGCTGCTTTAGTTTTCTCATCATCATCATCGTCAACATCCATGTTCCCACCCGGACTCGCCCAACGCGGGACAGACACGTTCCATCCTCTCCCGTGAGCGGTACGCCTCCCAAGAGCCACTGAAGTTGCTGGCGCCTGTTAGTATGCAATTTTAACTCGATTTCATTTATTATATCGAGATCACGCACCACACATCCTCACACCCACATGGTGGTCCCGTTCAGTGAAACGACACATATCGTCGTAACACGCATGCAAACTGTCCTTCGCTGGTGTGCTTACACACACTCACATACATTCGCACATACAAAACTGACAATGAGAAGCCGCCAAGTGAGGCAGATTTTATCTCGATTTCGACCAGCACGCGTGTGTGTGGTTCATACGTGCGTCTACCCGAACGAGGCCATCGCGATGATTACCACGATGATGGGAAGGATGATAACGTTCGGAGTCGTAGCTGTGAGTGTTGCGTACGAGCCTCCCATGCATCCAGTCCGTTCTGGAACTACCCAAATGGAAATTTCTTTCACTCTCTGTGGCCTTCTTTATTCCGTACTGATATAACTTTATCTTTTTCCCCGTCCCGTGAAATGCATATTGGAAAAGAAACAAAGGGGGGGGGAGATAGAGAGAGAGTAAGAGAGAGAGAGAGAAAATGAAAGAAAAGTGGTTGGCCATGGAATGAACCCAACCCAACAACGGAAACGACGATAATGGCATTAACTTTATCTTCGTAATGCGAAAAGATTGCATACCTTTGCGATCTGTGGCTGATCTGTTGAGCGCCACCGAGCAGTAACCACGCTACAGTTTGTGCGTTTGGGCAGTAAAATTGGATTCCATCGCACGTTTTGTGTGGCGGCTCCTAGCTGATACTGCAACGCCGGACCAGCGCGCTTCCCGAACACCAAACGAGGGAGGGATTATGTTAATAAGCGGATGGGCAGACGCACACGCACATGTTACATGATTGACTATTGAGGATGTACGCTTTCATTTTGCGATGAATGAATTTTTTATCATTTCGCCAGCCCGTTGCCTTTCACGATCCGAACGATGGTCATATTAGATAAATTGCAACCATGTTTTATTGTCCTTCTCCTTCATCATTATCGCTTCCAGCTCACGTAATATTCAACTATAACTGATTGGTTTGAATCGTATAGCTAATATTTATTTAATATTTCCTTCTGCTCTCGTTACAGGTTCGTATCACAGTGTTGTACCCCAATTACACCTAGAGACAAATTATACACCTACGGACAGTGATAGGGTATGTAACTACCATCATTATGCTACAGCAGCGTTTGACGTTTGACCCCATGTATGTACTTTGTAATGTACCTTGCATCATCTACTGTTGCGAACGGTTAGGCCCGCTGACAGCATTTCTAACTGTCAGTTGTCATGTTAGCTTTAACGCCAGCTTCACTACGAATCGATTAAGCAAACCACGTCTTTCACCGTAAAGCAGCTAATAGTGAGGTCAGCCTTTATGGGGTTTTGGGTTGGCTCGTTAAAATATTCCATTGGGAGGGGTGTTATGCTTCCCCCAAAGGGATCACCCACCAAACCGCCCGATCGAGCTGACAAATGGCAAATCAGCACAACCGCACATCGAATGGCAGCCAAGTCCGTCCGAGCCCAAAATGCAAATCGAAGAAACCACCACCCTTGCTTTCATCCTACAAATTCCTTTCCGCTGGACCGGCGCCCAGCTGCCCCAGTACGAGCGATGACTTGGGATGGCCCCATGGTGACCGGGATGGATGAGATCACCTTTTGTGGCCTTCTGTTCCGGAAGGATAGTTTGAAGGTTGCCTCTCAAACTCATCCGCAAGACAAGAAAGTGAACGGAACGCATGGCCAGCCCCAGTCTCGGTGGAATTTTCCAGCTTTTGCTTCGCCAGTGACAGGTCAGGAAGCGCATGAATAATAAGATATATGTAGTGAAAGCTCGGTGGATAGTATTGCTCAACTGGGAGCTGGGAAAGTGACTTGTTTTGCATCATCCCAAATCCAACTGCTGTTGTTGTTCAGGAAGAAGTTCAAGTTTGCGCAGCATCCGGATGACCGTGACAAACAAATTTCTTCTTTATGACACACACACGCACACAACCTTTTCTTGCTTCAGTCCCCTTTACGGTGCACACCGAAAACCATGATGAAGTGTTTCTAGCAAATGTTGTACCCGAGAGTGTATTTCTTTGCGTCATTTCACTCGGCAATCATTTACAGTGTTCCAGTGCGTGCCAAAACCCACAAAAAAAAGAAGCGATTGAAAGCAGCAGCAGCATCATATTCAAATGATATGAGTCTAAAATGACACATGTCAAATGGGATGAGATCTTCCCAATACGGTACGTGAGCGAAGCCGTCAATGGGATGTGAAGTTGATTTATTGCGAAAACACCTCATACCGCACGCTCAGTTCTCGGTATGTCACCATGCTGATGGACATTTATTTATTTGTTTTCTGTGTGCGCTTCTTGTACAGCCATCGGGGTGAGAATGGGTACATCATAACAAAACAAGCCGTTTACGGGGTTTGATGGGAAAAATAATAACCGAAATAATATTCCCCATTCTGTCAGGCGGTTGAAAGGTCAGGCGAGCTTAGAAAAAAAAGAAAATAAAACACACAAACAAAATAAACACAAAAATAGCGTAAAACAACGGACGAAACAAAACACGAAATGTATGATTCTAGTGATAACATTACGCTGCGCTTTACCCAACGTGATCCCACATGAGACGGGATGGGTACGAACCTAGTTGCCAACAGTTGCCACTCAATAGCGCCGACAAGCGCCGAACGCACATTAGCATGGAAATGTATATTTATGCTCACTACATGCCACATTTATTTGGCGCCGCGTGTTAAAGCGACACAATTCCAACACGAGCCCGAGAATGGGAATGGAACCGACGCGTCTCGTGTGTATGGTGTAATTCAATGCTCAACAGTTCCATTTTTTGTACAGCGTCGCACTTGTCGCTTTAAACGTAGCGTGGTCTTGCTTTTTTACCCATCTGCACCCCGAAAGTAATGTGTTTGTTTGTGGTACCAGCGGTTGGCTACAGTTAACACGCATTTGCGAAAGTCGGCTCGCATGGCCCATCACACATGTCTCCTTGTCATTATTTTCTCCTATTGGAATGGTTGGCCAATTGGGAAAAGAACGGTTTTTACGCAACCAAAAACCTCGATATGGCAGCTCAATGCTGGTGCCCATAAATTCTACTCTTTTATTGAAGCACACACACAGTGGATGGGAAATGTGGAACAGTGCAAAATACAATAACACCCAAAATAACACCAACGTCAAGCGCAAGCAGTAAGAAATGGGAAATTGAAAAGGAAGTTATTTTTTGCTGTCCATCGCTCGACATTATCTTTTGTTTTCTGAATTAAAACAAGGTTCGTCGTGGTATGGATTTGTGCTATAAGTTAAAATTTTAAACGAGTATTCGCTTGTTGAGTTTTCTTGTGCTGACAATAATTTTGTCGTGATCATTGTTACCTTTATTTGAACATTTTTATCTCCCTCTAATCGTAAGGTGATTCCCTATTGCAGTATTTGTGCAGTAAGGATTCTGGTAAAGAATCTCCGTCAAATGCAAAAAAACGTTAGATTTTTATACACATCATTCCGGCATACCTAAACTACACCGATCAACATAAATGCAATCCCAAAGAGATGGGAAACAAATCCACTATTATAAAAAAATAAACCCTCGACAATAATCTACCCTAAACAAGCGAAGTAAAAGAAAACTGCGATAAAAAACAACCTCGAAGGGCAAAGCATGCCAAGGCAATGAGCAGCAAACAAAAAAGATTCAGCAAAACACACAAAACATGCAAATAATTCCATTCCAAAGCAAAATTTATGATTTAAGTTTTCCCCGTGGCAGCGTACACCATATTTCTTCATTTTTATCTCCATTTTACATTTTAACTCCCATGGCAAAACGGGGATGGTGATAGGGGCGTAAAGGTAAAATGCAAAATTCCCTTAAAAGGGAGAGTTCCAGAAGAAAAGCGGACAGCTGGAACTCGATACAGTAGCATCTTCTTTTTAAGGCAAAACAGGCGAAACACATTCCTATCGGATGCCGTCTGGGTAAGCGCTACGTACGCATGAGCTTTTTGAATCGAAAATCTTTTCACCTGTAGCGTGACACAACCGTGCCCGTGTGTACGTTGAACATGCGTTGAGCACAATCACTATGCATACACACACACACAACATTCCTTTCGGGCCTAACGCGCTTACGCAACATGCCAAGCCAGTCCATTATTTGGTCCTTTCCCGGTAAATTTAGCGAGGTCCGCTACAGCCGCCAGAAGGTGACTTGTGTAGAGGTTAGGAAAAATATTTCGATTATTAAACATTGTTTGGAACCAGGCTACTCGTGCTACCCGGCCGCTTTATCTTCTCCGTAAACGCGCTGCCTAAATGTTGGTCAAATGTGTTTTCCATCGAAGAATTTTGGTTGCAGCTTCTACGAGAAAGATGTTTCTCGATCTATTCACTGCACGTTTCCTCCAACAAAGGAAAGCGTACGCACTCCGCACACGGAGCGTCTTCCGCACGACCCTGCATCCGCACTCTGGACACGTTTTCCGTTCCCTTCGCAAACACATAAATATACGGAGTGGATAAGAAACCAAACCGTGCACGGAGTACAAGCAACAATGGCGCAACAGGAGACCGATACGATCATCCGGCTGCACGGCTGGTCCGGCCGAATGGTGCAATATTTGGAGAAAATTATTTGATTTTTCGTCTCCGTCTGTCCTGCTGCCCCAACATTACCATCATCCAACCACATTGCCATTAAATTGCAAATTGATGGAAAAAAATGTGACCTCACCGCCTCACGCCAGTGTCCACGCGCAGAATTCACAATGGGGAAAGAATCTCATCCCTGCCAAAAAAGTACGTCCACGCGGGTTGGGACAAACCCAGCGTCAGTGGGATAATGATGAGTTCCATGTTTTCCTTACACGAGCCAACGCTTATTTTCCCTGTTTCCGCTGTGATTATTTCCCATCGGACCGTTCCGTGTGCCTTGCAAAGCCTCAGGATGTTAATTTCCGGTTACGTTCAGCCAGATTTGTTAGTCTATGCCCTGTCCCAGCTTGTCCACGAAGCTGTTGCGTATCGCTTACCTTCCTTCCCTGCAAGCAGATAGCCATGCTAGCTGTGGGAAGATGTGGTTCAAGGTCTTTTTCATCAGGCGCACACACCTACACACGTGTCCCATCGTATCCGTCGAGCGCAGGGCTAAACGATCCATCTTGTTGCAGTAAATCGTCCCCCTTTCTCCATGCCCTTCCCAGCTTGTTTGTACACACTGCCCACGAAGTCACCATTTAATCAACTTACTGTGGTGGTCATTTCCGCATTTTTCTATCGCTTTCCCCGGGGCTAGCTGGGGTAGGGTCTGTGGATGTGTGTGCCTTTAGATCCCTCATCTTAAACGAATGCGCCGTATCCTGTCTTACACCACCGCATCCGAGATTGAGCCCAATTATATGATGAAGCTTTTTCCCCCTTTTGTAGCTGACATACCGTCATTCGCCGTGGGATGGTTGCCCTCCCTGTCCGTGGGTGTGTAACGTTTTGTTTGTACTGTAAGAAGAGCAGATTCCACTGCTCGTTCGACGAGAGTGTGTTTTTGTTTTTCCGCTTCCGCATAAAGCTAATTCCAACTTTTACCCCGTTCGGTTCGGTCGGTTGGTGAAAGAATGTTCAATCTCTGTCGAATCGATTACTTCATCTTGCTTTTTAGCAAGCTAGACGGCTGCAACAGTGTGATCAAAGTTTTGCCCGTATCAAACTCCAGCTAATGATGGTCCAATCTGGTCAAACCTTAAACGAGAAATCTGCCGTTCGTTTAACGTGATCAAAACCCAAAGTAATTTTCTTGCGACAAGCAACGAACGGGATAGAGATGTCCGGGGTGTTTTTTTTTATTTTCTTTCGTTCTTCTTTCGCAACGTAATCGGACGATATTGAACACAATCCATCATGAGCAACACCGGCAACGTGGTTTTCGCTATCTTAAGCAGGAAAAGTTGGATTTTCTTTAGAAAAGTATACGCTTGCTTTCATTGGAGTTTCTTTTCGTCTAAGCGCGCGAAAGTTTCGGTGACTAGAAACTGATTGTGGGCGGATATGAAATATTTTCGGCATGACTTGTGGCATGGAATGAAAAGTTTTGTACTTTTTTATATTTCAAGCAGATTGTAGGCAGTTCCTTGAACTAGAAAAACGCACAATTTTAGTGTTTTGGATTGTTGTGAATAACCATATTTATATTATAAATCTGCAAATAAAAATCACAATATTTAAACTTAACCAATAATAACTTTCCACTGAGTTCCAAATCTCAAACATTGAAATAACCCATCCTTAAGAATTGGAATGAAAGCCTCAATTTGATGAAATTATTTTCCTGCCCTGCATCCATTGGCCTTCCTAAATCATCGCTAGCGTAATTAACTCAATCATTTTATTACCTTCAAGTACAATAATTACGAAAGCCACGTGTTTGCAATCTTATCTTTATGTGTCGCTTAACAGACTCATCCCCCAGCCACAGATCCCATTATACTGTCACAATCCACTCGTACCGTAGTGCTCAATTTGTTCGGGAAAACCAGTCGAAAAAAGCGGAAAAGCAAACGGCTAGCGGGCACAAACCTCAAAACACTTTGTGAAAATTTAATGAGACAATTTAAGTACCCATTTGATGGTCTCATTCAACGCTCCTCGTAACCGGTTAGCAATCGAACCGAACCCATCCCGTGTTCTCATGCTGAATAATAAAAACCCTTCCGGTTTGGGTTCGGTAGGTCGAACTCCCCACTATGAAGCTTCCCAATGTTCCAACGCGTTTCGTACCACCTTAAGCCTTTCGAACTCATCAAAATCCATCAACCCTTCGTGTGGAGCACACTTACCGAGCGCCAGTTCCTGCGAGGGTTGCTCTTAATTCAATTTATTGGAAAATAATTTCCTTGGATCCGCACATGTTACACACTGGTTGGCTACCAGCGAACGCACGGCAACAGCGTTCAACTACATCCGATTTCCTTCCCAAGGTGGGGAGCATGTGGCTTTCCTTTAAAAACCCCACTTGTCACACGGTATTTCCCGGCGTCCATGCTCCATGCCGAACCATGTTTCGGGATTCGATTATATGCATATTTTAAACGCATCCAAACGCCGAATCATTCAGTGGTTTTGGAATTTCGTATTCAAATTGTGTAGCACACGGTTTGCTTGTATCTGGGTCATACCGACATCCTCCCGGTCCTGAATCCTTTGGTTTTCCCGCCCTTTCTAACGCTTTTCGTCGCATCGCACCACCCATACCGATCACTACCAACAACAGTGTCTTACGATCGTAAAGTTTCCCATGCTTTACAGTTCGCCCATTCCCTTCACCCTGCAACTTCTTCAATACGCTCCGAAACGCGTCGCGGTCAAAGAACCTTCGTCTGTAGGAAGCGCCTCACAAAGAAAAGACCCTCAACCCAGCGAAGGCTCACGGCATAGGTAACGCATGAATTGCTTCCTGCCCAATCTGGTACCCTTTTCGAATCGGAACCGATCATTGTCCCATACCGGGATACGCTTCTTGTATTATTGACACGAACAGGACGCCCTAAACCGGTGACCCAAGATTCCGAAAACCCTTTCGAAGTGACTTCCCCGTTCCGAGTGACTGGAACCACAGCCCTCAACTTAACCGCTCCGCACCAGTCGTGTGTGTATGTGTGCGTGTCTCAGAACCGAAGGACATGTCCATCGGTTGCACGGCGGTTGCAGATCATAAATCATGCACCACCCATAAAGCGGAAGGCGTATGAGTGGGAATAAAACTATTGCTGAATAATAGCAGCTCAGTGCTATTCTAGCTTCACTTCCTAAAGGAATGACTTACGATAGTTAGCAGCTGCTACCGGGACGGGACGGTTCGATAGTTTCTCCGGCATCCATTACTAAGCGACAGAAACCTTATTTGGCGCCCCACGGGACATTCTAGCGGCGAAATCCAGCGCGACATAGTTTGCCAGCTTTAACGATACTTCCGCGGTTAGCTAGTTGATTTATTGGATGAATTTATGACTGGAGTGGATAAGCGTTGGATGATTTTGGGTTGCAAATAAATTTACTTTACATGCGCCGAACTGGGCCAGCGCGACAGTTTGGTAAACAGAGCTATTTAACACACAATTATGCACTGTACGCTCCAATTAGGGTTGGTAACATGCGGGGTTTTGTTTTTTGTTTGGTTTTATTTGGGCTCCTAAAAACATATTGTTTTAAAACTTACTTTTGTACATAAAACAACGAAAGCTATTCTACTGAATTGTCTTGCCCAGTTGAATGAATCCGTGTGTCAGCAAAAGTCCTCCGTCCAACGGACAGCTGATGTGTGTGTGCCCAAGCCCAACGAAACTTTTCAGTTCCCTTCTTTATGGTCGATTTTGACCTGTTTTCCCTCCTTCCCACCCATGTCCCTTGCGTCGTCCTTTCATGGGCGTAGGTCCAAAACTTAAAGAGGTCCCCGGTGGGCCACTTCTTTCAATGACTAAAGTTTCATCCTCATCGCACAGTTCATCAAATTCTAGCTCCCACCAGCAACTGGACTGGCCGAAAAACCACACGAGGGATCAAACCCCACCGAACCCGGTTTGCGTGAAGTGTCGTCCGACCAGAACCTGGTGACAAAGTTTCATCATTTGCCCCTCGTACGCTAACCGTTTGGCAAAAGCGGGTTGAACGCGTGTCGGAACGAAAGGCATCGTGAAACAGATGAGACCGGATTGATGGCCCAGTGGTTTTTGGGCTGTGGGTTCCGAGATCATTCCGAGGAAAAGTTTTGCACATTTTATTGCCTACGGGAAGCGAGATGCGCTTCAAAGAGAAACGAAACCACAATGTGGTGTTGTTCCTTTCCATGCAAATCAGTGATACTAGGGTGCAGATGGATCTGACGTTGTAAGGGTGTGTCGTATTTCGGTTCGACCTAGAGTTTATCGCTTCCGTTTCTCTGGCGCTCGTTCAAAGAGAGATTAATTTTGTCGAAACAATACACTTACTACACACTCAGACGGAAGGACGGTACTCAACGCAACTGCTTCTTCATAGCTATTTTTGTTTTTTAATGATGCAATCCTGCGAAAGTGTTATAGGAAAAAGAGTGACTAGTGTACAGTGCGACGTAGTGAAACGGGCAACCCGAAGGTCACCACAAAATTGCATTCTTCAAGCAAACGGTACAACGGAAACCTTCCTATCTATCCTTGTCGAGTGATTCGTCTCCTTCGGATGAAAGTGCCACTGGAGCATTTTCAAACGAACAAAAAACATCTACAAAAGTAACAGTGAATGTGTAACAGCATGGAGAACTGGAATGAAAACACAGCCCCGTACCCGGCTGGCTGTAAGTAGAACAGCAAGCTCGTACTGTACTTCGGACGACATTTTGCTTGGTGTTATATCTTACAGTGAGCTGGGTCGGGGAATTCAACGAAGCGGTACGAAAAGCATCTGTTCCGAGTTTCTGTTCCTGTTCTGGCTGAGTGCGCTTCGGGGCCAATTGCAAGAGCGTCAGCAATTGGCAAAAAAAAACACACGTGCTCATGCGACGAGTGCTAAAATCTGACAAGAGAAGCATAATTTCAATTACACTTAATCTACTTTTATTCGTTTCGGTGATGGAACCTAGCTACTGGCGCATAACTGCACAAACGGGAGATAGTTACGCGAAAGGCTAGTGAACAAGCGAATGAAAGTTGAAGTAACTGTTGCTTAAACCATTTCATGAACCAACACTTTTCAGCACCAACACTACTATACTTTCCTATACTTTTTTTTAAATATGAATCATTAAACATTATTTAAGCTCTTTAAATCTTCCAATATATTTAAATGCCAATTAAAATACGATACAAAACAATCATTTCACTCGATCATATCGCGCTCCGTTCTACTAAGCCCATAACAAACGACCAAACACTTTCGCGAATATATCTATCCATTGAGTTCCGCACCGAAACTAAAAGATTCTCTGAAAAACGGATTTAATTCACTCCATGCATATCGACCACACCGACCCACCCAGCTCCCCCATCAATCAATGCAAGCCCACCGCTCCACCGCCAACCGAGCAACCAATAGACCAACGACACAAACGACTAACAGATCCCACCATGCGCTATCGAGAATGGCGTGTGAGGTCATTAATTTTGCCGCCTTAAATATCACTCATTACAAGGACTTACTGAGCAGCCTTTCACACAGACGGCCTTTCGCATTTGTTCACCACTAGGGGTGAGCTTGTTGCTCGGGAACACTCTGTTCTCCCAGTGTTCTCCCGTGCAGCCGATGTCCACAATGACACATCGCCATCAACAAAGTCTACAACAACTTTCCGATCCTGCTCCTCCACGAGACCCATTACCCGCCCGCCCGGCCAACCATTCCCATGCCCTTTTGTTCTTTGCCTATGTGTCAGGCCATTTGGTGTGCAGTTGATCGTTTGGCGCTTCTCATCCCACAGCTGTCCCTGTTTTTTTTCCTGTTTCGGTGCTTTGGGAAGGAACTCCGGCTTTGTCTCTCTTGGTGGTCGTTTGCTGTTTTTGTTTCGGCCTGTTTTTAGTACGGTCCTGACTGTTGAGGTCAGGATCGTAAATATGCCGCACCAATCTGTCATCATTTATTGCGCACAGCGGCATCAACGCAGTACATTTGCCACCCTCCGAGCCCGGACCGTAATGAAGGATAACACCAGCAAAAAGCCGATTATTTTCGCCAATTAAAAATCACACACCCGCTCCCCGCCTTTTCCACCGCATCCGCCCTACGCATCATAGCCTCGGACAGACCCGAATGGTGGATTGTTGAGTCATTCGGTGGGCGGTTTGTGTGGATAAGGGCGTGTGCAAAGGCAAAAGTGCAACAAACGAGCGTGACCGTAATAATAAGTGCGATTTCAAAAGATTTTCTCATTGATGACTTTTCCCGTTCGTTGTGCCGGGCTCGTGGGGGTTTCGGTAGCGGTACCGTGGTTGAAGCCGGACAAAGCGACCGACAAAGGGCACCGATGAAACTGGCAGCCCAGCAGCAACAAGGACGTTCGACTAACGACCGGATGTTTTGGGCAAATAGAATTAAATCCCCGTCCTTTATTTACTTACCCTCCCGCATCCCACCCATCCCAGTGTGTTCTGCTGCTCTCGTGTAGGAGTTTTCATTGTGCCAGATCCCTCGATCGTGAGAGTGTTGTCCGAGCGAAGAAGAAACCTGGGCTGAGGATAGCGAAAAAGGGTGTATAAAAGCAGTATTAGTGATAATAAACTTTTCACTTCAACTTCCAGCATTCCAGACCGGCCTCACACTGTGTCAGTTCTAAGGGCCGGCTATCTAACCTTTACCACCATGCCACCGCACGACAGTCTCAGTCCGTTCGTTTAAGACTGGTCATTCGTTGTTCTCCATGCAGGCAGGAAATTAAGCCGAACGAGGGAATGCTTTTCGACCGCCCGGTTACCGCTTGCTTTCGTGCCGTGTTTTCTTTTTTCCATTTTCTTCCCTACTATCTCTACCTCATGCCGGCCTAATGCTTTGCATGCGCACCGAAATTGCTCCCTCACAAACCGCCCACCAAACACACGGCAGTGACACGGTCGAGACAGTGGAAGGAGTAGGACGCTTTCGTAATTAGTGAAATTGCTTCCAGTCCCGTATTTCGAGGTTCGTGTCCCTCCGAAGCTCGGTCGGTAATTGGTTGTTCGTTAAGTAACTCCGGTCGCTTCTCAGGTCCCTGGCGCACGACGTAATCGAATGCGCTCCAAGGCGCTTCGATCGATCGTTTGCTGTGTCGTAAAATCGAACCGTAAGCCGGAAACTGGCAAGGGACAGCTGCATCGTTACCAGATGCTTCCTGATTTTGGCGATTGGTAGCATGGTCTATTTAGTGTGACTCTTTAAGATCATTTAAGTTTGCTTTTTTAACAAGAGAAAGTTAGTACACACCAAAGGAATAAGTAAATAGAGGGAAGACTAGAACAAGTAGATTGTTCAAAAGATTCTCACGATTGGGGACTGCATGTTTTTTACGAACATGGCAAAACGCTGCTAGCAAATAGAGCTTTTTTATAATTAAACTCATCATCATCGTGCCGAGCTGAGTAAGGAGCATAGCTTTCATTAAGTACTAGCAAGTCCAATAACAATATTTTTTCAATAAAATCTGTAAACAAAATCGATTGGGCTCTTGAACGATCAACAACAATACCTCATAGAAAAAAAAAACCATCGCCAAGTCACGATATTTTGCTATATTCCCATAGCACTTCATCATTTCTTCATCTACATTATCAACTTCATTACATGTCGTGTAATGTGCTGCATAATTCCATTGCATTAAGCCAACCACGGGTACCATTTGGCACCGGAAGCACCAAACAAACTGTTGATTATCCTGCAAACTCTTGGCAGACACAAATGGCTCGTCCAAAAACTTGAACCATTACGTCATAAATGCTCTCAGCAAACTGCAGTACAATATACCTCATAATTGCTTACGTGTCTGAACCATCGCGTCGTGTCTTGGAGCGCTTTAACAAACATATGAACCCAAAAACAATCGTCCAGCCAGATGCAGAACTTCCAGTATCCCAGAAAGTATTACCCATAAACATGCAACCCGGAAATGGGGTAATTTTTCGGCTTCTACCCGTTACACTGTAACAAATTGTGTACGGTACACGAACTAAGCTTCGCTTCAACTTCCATACCACCAAAGATACTAGCGCAAATCAATTTTAATATCCAACCGAAGCTTTGCTCTTTGGTAATCCTTACGGTTCTGGATGGCGCCACTGGCGGTGGTGTTTCCATTATATCGGTTTAGGACGCGCCCGGCACCACTAATCAACATCGCTTTTCCATCGTTCGGTTTAGCTCGTTTATCTGCACGGTTTTGGGGCGTCTTTGTGAAGGATTTTCTACCATGGTGCAGCTTAATACGTTTGATATCTCACTATAAATTGGGTCAACAGGTACGGTACGATGAAACCGGTCGCCATCTAGTGAAACTATTACGCGAACGCCATGAGCTTAAAAGCTTGCTGAGCCAATTTAAAAGTAAACCTGTTGTGTTTAATAATTTCATGTTTATTATATCTTAGTTTTTTAAATGTTCTTTACGCTACACGCTGTAATTCACACTTATACCTTAAACAATTTTATAATATAGTGTGATGAAATGGGCAACCTGCAGCGTGTTTTGATAAAATACTAGCCAGCGTACAGATTGCTTTCCTTCTCCAAGCACGCATCATGTGACCATAAACGCCATACACGCAAGAGAGGAACCTTACTGTGGTGCTTCGCTCCGCAGATGTTCATCTGTAAATTCCATTACCATCCCCATTCTCATCATCATCGAGGCATAACGGGTCGAGAATAGTACGGTCACGAAGATCAACTACCTTTTAGCGGTGGTTGGATCTCTCACCGAAACCTGCCAACTCACTGTCCCATGCTGCGGCAGCAAGAAACTAGCTGCCGTTTCAGTAACCAGTCGCTAAACCCATCCTTGGCCAACCAACCAAACGCAGGATCGCACGCTGATTGCTGTTGCCAGCGCTTTGGATGTGGTGAAAAATGGCGTTTGCCATGGGAAGTTGGTTGAATATGAAAACCACATAGCCACACACACACACCCAAATGTCTTCGACACCTTCTTAGCCGCATCCACACGAAACTCTGAAAGCTAGATGAAATCTCGTTCCAATCCACGGTGCCAGTGTTCACACGCTGGTTAGCACCGTTATAATTAATTCTCACCGTTGGATTATACATATCGTTGCTATTAAACTTTATTTGTCTACGGGTTTAGACCCGCTACCTTTCTGTAGCGAATGTCAGCGCTTAGGCGTGCCGTGGCAGCTATCTTCGTAAGCGCTTTTCATTTCGCTACGGAAGCAAAGTTTGTCCTAGCACAGCACAGTCCGCACAACAGTTTGTGTATTTCCTCGGAAGGTAAACGAGAGTGAATAAGCTTAATCTGTTGCTGTTGCTCACCGTCTGGAGAAGTATTACTATTTGGTTACTTAATATTTACGACACCGTATGAAAATATGGGTTTTGATTATAACTTTTCACGTCAGTTAGATGTGCTGCTATCCGAGGAATGTAGCAAAGTGTTTAATAAAAAATTCACATGAACGTTACCGGAAGAGTCGCTACCGATAGGGTAACGTTTCCATGTGAAAGCCTGAGTTAATTATGAGTAATGCGTTACATCAACAGAACCTCATTTTGTAAAGTTTTCCAATCCAATTTTCCCGTTCTTTTCCGCATTCCTTTCTGCGGGCACGATAGGTTGTAGCGTACATTATGCATAACTTTGATCTATTTTTTTTTCTCAATTTTATTTTCCTTAGCTACATTCATTTTTCATGTACCTATCGTTCAATATTTCTCTTACATTGAAATCCTACCATCTAAACAATGCTGGAGCAAGAACAAAAAAAACATGTCTTTACCCAACACCTGTTCTACACTGAAAAATGCGCAAAGCTCTATTTGTGTGTGAGTGTGAGTGTGGGCAGGCAAAAATAAATACCGGAACTTTACCCATTTAACCCATTTCCGGTTGGGCAAGCCGCTGTGGGCTTTTTTCTTCGCTTCCGATCGCTTTGGGGTGTGCCAGCACCTTCAGGGTGCTGGGTCAAAGATGGTCCACCTGCCTTTCGGTGCCTTCAGTAACACCGGTAGGCACACCAAACACAGACACACGGCTCCCGCAATCAACCGCAATTTCAGGCGCTTGTTTAAATTTGATATGTAAATTTATCCTACCGAAGAAAGCGCAACCAAACGACCGCCCGCTAACCGTTCAAGGCTCTTTGGAGAGGGTTGGGAATTGGAAAACTGCGGGCCTGCCAGCAGTTACACAGCGCCCGAGTGGCCAACAGCGAATGCGATAAATGGAAAACGGCTCATCGAGCAAATAGTGGGCCACGGAAGTGGTGGAAATCACCACGTTGTACCACGTTGTACACGCTGTTGTTATGTACACGACACAGTTTACCGTCTCCTATTTTCTACGGGCTTAAACTAATCACCCTACCCGGTGGTTGTGATTTTGTTGTGTAATCTAGTTGTTAAACTGTTTGATTAGTTTCCCTATTTGCTTGTTTTGTTTTTTCATTCTATTCTGCATTACAGCATTGTTACAGCTGCACGATTGTTTTTCGGTTCATTTGCATATTAATTGGATTGGAAAAAGTGTCCGTAAATCAAGAGAAAATAAACCCCTTTGCGAAAGATTTCTTTACCTTTGGTGCGAAACTTAATGGACCGCATCCTTTCCAATCTGGAGTTTAAATTTGTTGGTGCGAATGAAACAAAAAAAAAAAACAAACCCCGCGCAAATCATTAACCTTGCCTTAGTTTCTTTTCTCGCTTGCTTTAAAGATGCCACACTGGCTAAACAAGCATCATCAGGTGAAAGCAAAGAGCGACGAAGGTCGGTCCACAAAGATGGGATTAGTGTTGGATTAAATATTGTCACTTGACCAGCAAGGTAATGAGCGGCGGGAAAATGCTAAATTAACTGCAAGAAACAAAAACTGAAGCGACCTCTTCGCTTGGGTTTTTCTAGGTTAACCACGGTAACTAGGGATTACCGTGCCTGTAGTTGACTGTCTGCTGCTTACGCTGATAAAGTTAAACCTGGCTGCAAAGCTAAGCAGAAGATAGGGTAGAAACATTCATGTTTTTTTTTGTTTTGCTTCTGTTGTGCTATAAAGCTCTAGCAACATTGGGATGAATTTTAATCATACAGAAAGCTATTAAAATTCTGCATGCAGAAGACGAGTCTTTTTAATGATTGGGTTTAATTACGCTTTGATGGTAATGATTTTTTCGTAACGATGATGAAAACGTTGTTGGGTATGGTATCCCATAAGCTGTTCCTCCCAAGAGTTATTAAATTCTCCACCGAAATGCAGTTTTTGGTTACTAAAACTTGTATCTTCTCTTTTTATTTATTGACCTAAAACGTTAGGAAAAATCATACACCAGGTTAGCTTAAATACTTTCTTAACGTTATTTTGATTAATATTCTCTCTCCCAAAGCATACAAGAACTTTATGATCGTCTCATACTAATTGAAAATCCATTACAAAGTTTAAAATCTAGTTAAGCAATTAACAAATCACACCTCAACATGCCCGAAATCGCACAACGCTGCTACCAGAAAGCTTGCCATAAGTTCGCAGCAAAGAAATGCTTCATCATAAAGCCAAACGACAAGCTCACTTTCTTGCCTGACCAAACAGAGCGTACGCCCGTTGCCGAAAGTTTATGAAGCCACATTTCTAATTCTCACGCAACCAACTTACCGTACACGGACGTCCATTGTTGCCCATCGCCGTGACACCGTGGCCAGTTGTGGCCAGTCACGAGGGTAATACATACCCGGAAGATGGGTTGCATTTGTTCAACTCTCCTCCTTCGCTTCGCCGGGGTCATACAACCCGTACGAAAGCATACAGATTCTTGCTGTGGGAAAGGCGGACGCAGAGGGTCATGACATAAATTTATGCACTTTACGATCGCTACGACGTTCGTAGCGCGTGTTGGCTACCGGGAAGAGATTAAGCATGTTTTGCTGGAGGGTGATGTTTATGCTTGCTCAAGAAACCTTTGCGTTTCCAACCTTTGTGTGTGTGTGTTTGCCAGCTTCCTTTCGGGTGTATTTAGTCGTGCAGCGAAAGAGACTCATCTGCAAACGGTTCCCTCGTAAAGAAGGCTAAAATCTTAGGCAATGTACTTTTCCAGAACGTTCCAGTGGTTTTTTTGTGCTCATATTACAAAGCCCTCGGATGCTGTAGACCGGTGATGGAGAGTTCCTTATCGGGGTGAAATATATTTCATCCTAAGATACTTATTGATACGGTTATTATTATTAGCTTTTTTCTTTATTAATAATTTTTTTTATTCTATTAGAAATTATTGTTTAAGAACGATGACAAAACTGATCAGAAAAATAGTTTCAATTCAATCATAACTGCACACACAAAAAATACATCAAAGCTTTTATCTCCAGAATTATTTTCTACCAAGTCGATCCGTACTTCAGGTGTCGAATGCTATAATCAAACAAAACAAAAATGGTTATACGCTCACACAACAACTACTGTAAGCTGCAGCAAAAATCATACTAATTGAAATCACACATGGGACTAACTAATTCATAAGCCCTTTTTGTCTAATTCGTTTATCTTTTGCGAGATGCTCAACCATCAGCTCAAACGTCCCAGTGCGGCCCGATAAGCACACGCTCGAGTCGACGATAAATCTTAATGCCGCTGAATGTGCTCCGTTGCGAGAAAGCTCATGACAAGGCCGTCATTATAGAAAAATCAATTTGCCGGGGCTCGTTATGTAAAGGATACATCCCGGAGCAGGCCAGCCGTCCGATTTCGGCCAACAGCGATGAATTCTCTTTTCCTTATAACCGACGCCTCGGGACCATATGCTGCCGTAACTGTGTTATTCTTTGATAACGAAATTACGTCTCTAGGCATGGGAACTCGATCAATCCGTCGTTGAAGGAGGGTTGCGTGCCAAGGCAGCCCAAACCATACGGATTCCGGATAAGAAGGCGGATAAAGGAGTAACGTTCGGTACCGGCTGTGCCACTCTTACCTAATCGAAAGAATGTCAAGGAATGTTGCCATTGCGCGTGCTAGAACGAGAAGGACACGCCGCCAAAAACAATACGCTGGCCCATCAATCATCCATTCGTCAATTTTCATTACGGCTAAACTCGATCAGTTTTCCGCAGTTCGCAATCGTTCATCCATTTCTGCTCCATTATATCGCTCCTCGAGCGTGGCCGAACGATTCATTCATTCACACCATCGTAATGGGATCTGGGGGTTGTGTGCGCGTAGGAAAAACCAACGACGAATGGAAGGCAAAACACTCCCCGTACCCAGGCCCTGGCTTACCAGACAAGGGTTCGGCAGACTGTCCTGCCATCCATTTCAGTCCAACCATACCCCTATTCTAGGCTCCTACCCTGAGTGGCCCCATTTTCTTCTCGCCTCATCCAATTTGTGTCCTGGTTTTTGTTGTTGCGCGCGTTAATAATTGATGAGTTAATTACTGGGAACGACCGAACACCGGGCCTGCCTGCCATTTCCAACCGGTACGGTACGGCATGGTTTGCATTTTGCTAGGATTTCTAGCGAATGGGCGATCCCTTTCTTTTGTCCTGCTCTGTTTTGGGACCGTTCGTCGTTCGTTCTAGTGATCAATGATATCCTCCAAACGTGGCCCGTACACCGGGCGGATAGATCTTCGCGCACGGAAGGATAAAAGTGGTCTTTTCCTAACATTCACCACCATCCTTCCGGATGTCCCTGTCATTCGTTTGGCATGCGGATAAGTTTACGGCTTGGACATGGGTCGACCCATTCTTAACAGCGATCTAACAAAAGCCTACCATTCACAGACACACAGGCACACAAACACACTCGACACACATAAACAATACACAAACCGGTATAAATCGCGTCTTTGAACGTTCGCTTTTCGAAGCAAATGGGTTGGCCAAAACTCCTCCAAAAGGGAAAAACATTGTTACACACATTCGTTACACATCAAACAAACAGCAACACTCTCGAAACTTCTTACGTTCCCTACTTAATGGTCATTATCTATGTTTGGTTTGCTTTGAGTCCTCTTCAAATCCGGTTTTGGATATGCCGGAATTAAGTAAAAATCAATAACTATCCGTTGAAGATGATGGTATCCACGGCCGCTGTTTGTCGACTCGCTAGCTAAAGAGCTACTCGCGAGTGGAAAAGTTTACCTAAGCCAACATTTCTTCGATCCCTTTGGATGGATTTGTTTGTGTTACTTGAGTGGATGCATCAGCATAACACGATCTGTATTCAGATAAACCTGAAAAGTGTTACAAGTGGGTCATAATTATCTTGAAAACACTAGTCTTCTTAATTTATACCGTCTTCTTATTATTTAACCGTAATCACATACTGAATTCGATATTATTGCAAACCTCTAAAATACCGAAAATAATCTCTTCTTTCAGTTGAATGATATGGCAGAATAAAAATTTACTGCAGGTCAACCGCCTTCACACATTTCCCTCCCTTGTCTCATTGAGGCATCGCTCACAAGCGCTCGCCACTTCATTCTTGCATCCGACATCCAACCAAAGCAAACGTCTCAAATTCAGTGTATTATTTTGGATTTTGTTGAGGATCAACGTTGTGGGCCAGCTTCTCTGGCAACGGCTCAAAACACACCCTCCAAAAACAACTTCAACTAAAAGAGCGTCTACCAAGACGTCCCATAAACGAGTCCATCTTGTCCATCAACATTCCAACTCCGTCGGTCCGTCTATACGCCAGTACCGGCACGAGAGACTGTTGCCTACGCGGACGAACGAACGGTCGCACAGCACCAGTGTGAGGTTGGAAAATTTACTTTACCGGATTATGAAACGAGCCACTCGAGTGCGAGGTCGTGACTCGTGGCGACGGAACGATTTGCGACGAATGTCCCCCGAGTGATGGCTGTTGTTTTGCTGTTGCCGCCATTCGCCGTGTCGTTTATACGGTATGAACGTAAATGGTTTCTGCCTGCCATTCTACCTTCCGGCACCGCACCTCACAGGACACACTCAAACAGTAGCGTACTTCAAGCATGTCCTTTATCCCCTTAGCGTCATGCAAGCTTTGGCCGTGGTGTGGCAAGGATTTGCTTCGGCCCATTTGAAGATTTTTGCTTTTTCACCTTACCATCACCACTACTACCATCCGATTTCGGTTCTGGGTAGTGTGGGAAAAAAAACTTACGATCGTGATCATCATCATCATCTTTTGGAGATTGTTGTTTGCCTTTCGCATTCGGTTCGTTAGCGTCCCGAAGCTCAGCACGGTGACGACAGTTGAAAAATATACTTAACAAAACGATGATAGCCTTAACGCTAATGCTTTTTGCTGGCTCTACTTTTACAGCAGTGGCACTAGTGAAGAGGCAGACAGCCAACGTACCCTTCGACAAGTGGCTGTACGTACCTTCATGTAAGACGCGCTTTTTCTCAAAGCCAATTACTACTTATATTTCAACCTCCCCTTCATGTGGGGAATGGTTCTGTCACTAATTCTTTAAACGAAACCGGTGAAATGGTGATACCGTCAATAAACGAAACGTTTTACACTTCCATTCTAACTAAAAAATGGATTCTCCCTTTGCTCCCCTGTTTACGCTGCTGGTATATGGAGTGGAAAAGGGCAAAGCGTTCGTACACTGAGCATGAAAGGTGGCATCATTTTTAACCTCCTCACACCCAAGCCTCCTGCGGGTGAGATAATAAAATAATTAACACCCTCTCCACAATTGAAACGATTCTGCTACGTTTCATCTTCGAGAAATTCCGAGCATGCACCCTGCGAACAAAGGGGAAGCGTTACTGAACTTTATTTTTTTAACTTCCACCATCTCACAGAGGAGATATAATCAGTTCGATGACAGTCCCTTAACGAAGGTTAGTAGCAGCAGCAACCCGTGTTCGTGACGAGGGTTTCATTAGCTTTCGGTACATGCGCCGGGTTTAATGACAATTTAACCCACCCGCTTTTAAGCGTGCTGGCGTGAAAATGTTGTTAAGCAACGTTCGGTGGATTATACAACCGTACGAAATCTGCAGAAATAAAGATATTGAAACTTTATTTTGTATGATCACAACCGAAATCATTCCCATAATGCTGGTTCGAGATCGTGAAACACCATGCGCCTCCATCGAAGTAAAAATTGGTTTTATCCACCTTCTAGAGTATCAAAAAACTTTTAAAATTACTTTTCTCTCCCTCTTTTTCTCTTGAATCTTTTTTTGTCTAGTTGCAAATTCTTTCATGACCAAATGAACTAATAAATGCCACAAAATTTTACGTTGATTGAAGGCAATCAATTTTCCGTCCCATTCCATTTGTTTGCTGCAAACATTTTTCAAACTGTTACCAAGTGAGCCAACAACAACGCTCGGGGGCAAGTGGCCATACAGTAAACCGCTGGCTGATAAACGGTTGCCAGGCCGTCAGACAGACGGAAAACACCAACCATCCGTAATCATTATCCGCGTCCGGTACTTGGCGCCTCCATCGGAAATCGGAGACTGGCCTACTTTGTTTTGCATTCTTTCGTCGGTGTGTTCATCTTCATCGTTGTGAAGGAAAGATGCAAAAACCAGCTCGTTCAAATAACACTGCAGTCAATCTTTCGATACACGCGAAACGGAACACCGTCCCATCTGGATATTGAATTTGTCCATCATTCTTCTACCAAACCAGCACACAATTTACCACTGACCTACGCGCGAAGGAAGAATTATGCTAAGCTTTTACTAGATTTTCATTCCACGTCCAAGTTTCACTGCCGGAAGCCTACAGTCTTCCCACACGCAAAACGCGCTACAATCTAGCTGTACCCGACACGGGTACCGCTTGCCACGACGGAAAACATTTTCTAAACCCATTTTACAAAAAGATTGATGATGGGTTCCGGCACCCGCTCAAATGCCCGTTCGCTAATTCGTTTGTTGGGTTCCGAAAGAGGCCCAAAGACTCAAAAAAGGCACTCATACCACCCTGCTCCTCACACATATCCAGCCTATATCCACACGGGCATTTTGTGCGAATGCCGCGGCGGTGGAAATTATTCGCGCATGAAAATGCGCTATTTGGCAGGCGGACGCGTTCCGTTCACCATTTATTAGATTACACTTCAGACTGTGCAAACTTTACGCAGTGGTGGTATGGAAAAGAACAGGATTCCTCGTTCTGCTGACCAAACCTGTCATGGAAGGGCTTAAGCCAACGCCGGAGGACGATGCAACGGGCCGAATAAACATTCGCAAACATCCCTTTTTGCCTTAACACTTGTCACGAGCGTCCCTCGAGTGGGAATGGTTCCTGAGGATTACCCCGGTTCACCCCGGCATGCTCATGGCCACTGTCTCTCTACAAGCTTTAATTGGAGCGGTAATTTCATACAATCACTTGCCATAAATTTCCAACCCAATCCTTTTGCGTCGGTGAACACCGAGGGAATACCGAGCAATCGGTGTGGTTGCCATTTTTTTTTTACTTTGGCAAACCTCCCACCATTCGCCGGTCTTCAAAACCGACATAAATTCACGTTCATCCACGCGTGTGAAACCGGGGGCCTACTTTTGTTTTCGCTAAACGTCCTCCTGCAAAAGTCCAACGCACGAGTTGCTTTATGATGAATTAACATGCAAAAATGCTCACTTTCGTTTCCTTGGTGTATGAGAAGTTATGGATGATGGTGTGCAGCTATGGAATACTGTTGCCACGACCACACCGTGGTCTATTGAGTCAGTTAAGCTCACAATTACTCTTTCCGGATGGGCTCCGTTCCAGGGAAACCACAACGGTCCAAGAGGTTGTTGTTTGCGTTGAACGGGGCAGTAGGTGGTACTAAAATATTATGCTATTTCCATTAGTAATAGGCTTCACCTGAGCTAGCCAAATTCTTTATAATCCTTGTCTTGTAATTGACCTTCGACACGCAACGCAAACCTTTCCTACAGCATACTGGACATCCATTAGACTGTTGCAACCCTTCCATGATGGATGTACTTACGAAACAAAAAAGAAATATTCTAACTTTCTTCTCACTCACTTTCTGCTCTATTTCTGCCACCATAGATGAATTCTGTGAAGACTATCCGCACAATCTTATTCCGACACCGGGGTACTGGATCGAATGTTCCCGCCAGAAGATCGCCTTCCCGAACCAGCACACGATATGGGACGATAGCGAGTCGGAGCATGAGGACGCCGCCCGTGGTATTACCGTGGAACCGCAGCTAGAGCGCAACTGCAGCGATCTGTACGAGGATGACGAAGATTCGGACAATGTGCCAAGGTAAGCAGCTGCCGATGCCCAGTGGACTTCACCTTCATGACAAACCATTCGCATGTTGGCCATCGGTCCATCACACGCGCCACATCACTTTCTGATGCTCGCTTCTGCACGCAATTCACGAACACTTACCAACACAACATTTCAGCCGTGTAGCATTAGTGTAGCGCCGTTCAAATTATGTTTCTTTCTTCTGCTTTTTCTCTCTGTCTCTCGTTTCACGCCTGTCATTTCACTCTCTGTTTCTATATTATCCTTTTTGTGTTACGCTGTACATTGCAATGGCTTTTACATTCATTCATGATTTGTATAAAAACAACCATACGTACCATACCGGTTGAATGAATCACATCCAACACACACATCACCACTGTACATCCGTTCACGATCGCTCGCACATCATCATCAACCATCGTGTCCGTTTGTTTGGTGAAATCACGATTACCACGCGCTAACAACAGTCAGCATTTCCGTAGAAAAAAGACCGCCATCGAGGAGCAGTGGGAGCAGCAGCAGGGCTTCGAGCTGACCTCGGTCGAGCAGGAAACGTACGAGAAGTACTTTTACGGTACCGAGCACTGGAACTACTTTACCAACGATGAAGATCTCGGCCCGGTAATCCTGTCGATCAAGCAGGAAACGATCAACGGGCGCGACCAGTTCCGCATCCTAGTTAGAGCTATCTCGTACACCGTACATGGACTGATACCAGCCTCCTGTGTTTTTGCTGATAGGTAAGCGTGCAGTGTGGCTCCATGTAGTCCGTTTGCCACGTTAAAGCAACGCCTGAATGCAGGCTCCATGCAACTCGTTGATACCTTCAAATGCACACATTAAACAATGTTCTCTTTTCTTCGCTTTCCTTCCTATTTTTGGCAGGTATAATAGAGAAGAAGTAGTTAGATCGTTAGGTAAGGAAGTAAATCTTAACCCACCACTGACGCTGGGACAGTTGCCCGATACACCGGAAGAGCTTCTGAAATTGGATCAGGTACGGAACGTCGTCCCGGCGTTTGCTTGTGCGAATGTTGGCCCATTGCCAATATCTGTAACAGCCAATGTCCTTCCTTCCAAAAGCTTGCCCCTTTTGCAGCGTTTCTAGAAATTGAATTTATTTTCCTTTGCTTGGTTTTAAATATCACACCCCCATTCGACTTGCCAGCCTCATGGCACACAAACTGATTCGACTTTTTTTTCTTTCCTGCTGCAGGTTTTCATAAAATCTGAGCTGAAGGTGGGCGTGATCTACGTGAAGGAGGGTCAATATACCGAAGAACAAATTTTAGACAATAATGAAAATTCACCGTTATTTGAGGAGTTTTTACAGCTACTAGGCGATAAAGTTAGGTTACGTGGTTTTGATAAATACAAAGGCGGCCTTGACACTGTTCACGATTTGACAGGTAAGTGGTGGGCTTACCGAAGAGGACCGCGTGCCTTCAAGCACTGTCAGTTTCAGCGGTCCCGAGGCGCACGAAAAACGCCAGATGGAAAGGATGAAACCAACAGTACACACACACGCACACATACACAGATATACATCCCACAAACCATAAATACTAATTAATCTGTGATACACCCTTATCTTATTACCATCCACGGCTCGGCCACGGCAGGACTTTACTCGGTTTATACAAATTGGCGTTCGATAGAGATAATGTTCCACGTATCCACGCAGCTCCCGTACGAAAAGCACGACCCCCAGAAGCTCCAGCGTAAGCGCCACATCGGCAACGATATCGTCTGCGTGGTGTTCCTCGAGGCGGACAACACCGCATTCAGCCCGGCCTGCATCAAGAGCCATTTTTTACATACGTTCATCTTGGTAAGTAGCCAACGGTGTCTGCCGGCAAATTATTACCACACAGCCCACTTCAACAGTCGGTTCGGGTCGGCTGGTACGGCCTTACATAATGCTGTCTCGAACGGTTAGCTCGGTCGCTTCCGGTGGTGTGTCTTTCGGCACCATGCCGCGCACGGTACGGAAGCGGTTGTTTAGGCCTGCACGGAAGACACTCTCAACCCATCCCCAGCGGGCCGCTCGTTCTGCTGTCGCACGCAGTATCACGTGCCTGGTAGGTCGTGTCGTGATCGTGCTGCGGGATGCCGATGCTGTGGCCGCTGGCGCGGCAGCAGGGAGCTGAATAATTTGTGTCCAGGCATGTGACTACAAGGGCGGTACCGTGGGTGAGCGTGAACGGTCAAATCCAGCCGTACCGGGGAGCGGAAGAACTTACCATTATTTTTATGACAGTGTGACTGTTTTCACCTACACACTAGCGATAACAACACCATGAACCACCACACGATCGGGCTGTCCCGTTCCCGTATTTCATCCATTTTTGCGTGATACGAAAACTGCTCCAGTTGAAATCACGTGCCAACTCCCTCGTGCTGGCGGACGCTGGCACTTTTCTTAACCTTGTTGTGTCGGTTAGTTGAGCATGTGGGGTTATGCTCTAACGAGACTGCTAACTCGTGAATTCCGCACAGACCACGATGCTTTGGCGGCGATGGTGAGGATAAAATGAACCAGTACCACTGCTCAACAGTCACTCCCATTTGGGATGGTCAGCATTATTAGATGCTGCGTTTGGTTTCCATCGGATCCAACCGTTCCTTTCGCTTGACTTCATTGCACCCATACCGGCCCTAGTGCCGGTCTAACTTCGCCCTTTTTGCCAGCACTGAAAACCTATATCCACTGAAAGCTTGTAACGCTGTTCTACACAGTGCACAATCGTGGGGTGGAAGGTGTTGTCCAGATCAAAGCACATCCAGCGCTGCCATGTAGAGAATGAAATCTCTACACTATCCTCCGGGCAGCGCGTACCCGTTGTGCATGTGTGCTCTGGACATGAACGCATTTGCGAAACCGCGAATTGTGTCTGACGATCTCGGACAGATTTCCCACGCAAGAACATTAGATCATTTGCCTCCGCTTTGGTGTGTGTTTCGTGGCCAGACACTGAAACGCACGCTACCGGCATGCCAGCTACTGGCATGTAACTGAACACGGAGATCATGATGTTTGCATCCATACTGCAAACCATTACAACGCCAAAACAGACGTCGTAGGAGCGGGAGAATGAACACGAATGGTACGACTGAATTATTGTATTTCCACTAAAGGTTTATTTCGCATGGAACTTATTTCACTGTTTGCTCGGGAAATTCAGCAAACTATACTATTTGCTGATTGGGAGTTTTGAACAGCGGCGTTTATTGGCTGACAAGCAACTGTATTTTACCATCAAAAATAGTATGTGTTCTGCGAGAGTCTCGAAAAGATGATTTTAAATTTTTAAAGCATCCTAAATTTTTTTAATGATTTCTTTTGCCTGGAAATTTGGCATTTACGTTGTTTTGGTCTGATAATGACCAATTGTTCTTTTGCCTGTCCTGGCTGTCCGATAATGAGTTTGGATAAATATAAGCATATTTTCAAATAATTTCTGGCATCATTAAAAGCAATTAACTCAGTAAAGCTCTTGGTTTATCATATCGAATCCGACTAAGATGAGAAATAATATGTTCAGCAATATGATACCATGCAGCATTAGCAAGACTCCCATACGTCCAAGTGCTATGCGTCCTCCCTCATACACATACGAATACAAGCAACCAAAACGCTTTGCAACGATATTCCCATCCCTTTGATCTACTATCTGCCAATCTCAAAATCAGTACCATTTTTCATCTACCAAATTGGGAACCGAAAAGGTAAACCCCAAACAGGTATCACTTGCCCAAACCAACATCCCTTAAAGCACGAAAATGTTCCTGGTGCTCTTGTGCAGGCATCATATTCCAATTCCCGGGAGCCATAAAACTGTTGACCAAATCATCGAACCGGAACACGGGTTGTTTGGGGTGATGTGAAACACGGCAGATATGGGTGGATGAAATTTAATGATTATAAGTTTCGTACACAGTACGCCTTGGGTGGTGCGAGCGGGAAGCGGATACCCGTATCAGATTCGTTGGGGCAGGATGACACTGCGGTGGGCTTGAGAGTTTTCGGTTATTTATTTTTCTTTCTACCTTTCTCATCCTGTCATTTACTTTAGGCTTTACCCTATCTCTCTGATCATCGAAACCACTTTTCATTGTACCTACGAACAACCTTTTTTTTTGTCGGACCGAAACCAGACAAATAGAAAAAAAATTCTCCGACGTACGATGCATTCAAAACTATGCAACTCATTCTAGCGTGTTGGTGCGTGTGTATTTGCGAATGTACTGAGACTGATTCTAGTCTCCGTCCTGTCTTGAAAGCTCATCGTGATGAAGGATGGAAAAAAATATCTCACCATCAGTTTATCTCGTCCAATCTCGAGTATGTCCAGAGGTTCATCAACTTCTAGCGTAGCTTCTTACCGATTTCACTTTTCTTAACTTAAGTAAACAAACATACTCCTCACATCTTATCTAATCGATTCCTCTATTGTTGTTTTCCTTCTTCCTCATGTTCCTTAGGTTCGTGTTTCGGCTCGCATCAAACGGAAACCGACGCGCTACGAGGTTTCAGTGGTGACGCGAGATGAAGTCGGTGCCTACAAACCGTATCTCTGGGAACAGTCAGTGTTCGAGAAGGGTCCGATGTTTAGGTAAGTGATCACCGGGAAGCTTGCCACAGCAAACCACGGTTGCAATTTTTTCGTCCTAATCCCGTGCTTCCCCAGAGAATGGTTGCTGACAAAGATCGTGAATGGCGAGCGGGCCTCGTACTCGGCGCCCAAGTTTGCAAGGATGCAGGAACGCACCAGGTCCCAGATGCTTGAGGACATCGTGGCCAACTTGGCCAATCACGCGGAAACCGGACAAATCCCCAAACCGTACCGAAGGGGTTCGTGGAGACCCATCGGTGAGGATCCTTGCATGTTACGAGTGACAGTTAGTTGCTGTATGCGACTCTATGTGCCGCATAGTATGTACTTGAAAGCTATCTCTCTCTCTCCTTCTCTTTCTCTCTCTCTCTCTTTTGCTCTCTCTATTTGCAAAAGACATACTCATGCACACAGACTCGCACTTTCTCTCTCACACAAACACAGGCTTCCTCATACGAAATTGCACACGTACGTTACCGGTCATTTGTGTTAATCGCCTTATCGAACTTACATGTTAATCATTCATCTTTAAGTTTTGTCCCGATCTACCCCCAACACTCTCATGTTTCCTTTTTGTTTCGTTTTTTTAATGGTACTTTATCTCTTTTTCGTTTTCGACGGAATTACACAACTAATTGGCAAAAATACCTACCTTACTGCTACTAACTACTATACTCGTACAAACCATAACACAAACGTTGCTTCTACATCTAAATCTTTATATGCTCTCGTTTCCTCTTCGATCGTATGCTTTTTTCGTGATCGTGAAGTAATTGTAAGATGAGCTTTCGTGGGTGTAGAATGTACTATTTTTGTATTCAATTTCTGTTAGTTTACGCATTACCGGTCTCTTAACACATTTTGTCTCAAAACTAGCCACTTCTCTAACTTCTCCGTCTTTTGGATTCTAGTCCCTCAAAGTGATGTTAATTTAAGGCTTTTATTAACATTTAACGTCAACCTAAGAACTTTAAAAACAAACACTACGTCACTTCAACTTCACGTTTTTCTTTAAGTTGGGAAAAGTTTCATCATCAGACCAAAAGTTCAATCTGCATTTTAAGCCATGCGGTTCTGAGAACATAAATTTCTATTGTTGTGCTTATCGCAAAACCGTTGTGTTAGAAACCCCAACTACTACACAACAACTATGTCACTCGGCCAAACAAGGATGATTGTTCCTCGTTCAAAGCTTCCTTACTTCACCTATTTAAGACATGTTTGCATCAGTTGCTAACAAGGAGCATGGGCATTGGGTCATAAACTGGCTCTAGCTTAAGTCTTTAGTACACTTTTTCCAACATCACCTGTTTCCTGTTGGGTTCTTAAAGCTCTAGTTACGACCGAATTAAAGTAGAGCTTCTTTCTTAAGGAAAACAACAAACTATCTTATGCTCTTAACTTCAGTGCAAACTCACTTCTTGTTGAATCGTCAACCCTAGCACAGGGTAGAAACTTTTCCTGCAACTATTTGCTTACTCTCTCTCTCTCTCGCTCTCTCCTATTTCACCCAAACAATCCCTCACACACTAATGCTCACACAGTAAACGAACCGTAGAGTAAATGCAGCGGAAAGCCATTGTCCTTTTACCGTACCGTTGGCCACCGTCCACCGGTGAGTGGAAATCTATCGACCACCTCCACACCCAGCCCGCCAGCTTTACGGGCAATTAAATTAGGAAAATTATTAAGCTCCTGCTAAGTGAAACATAAAACTGTGAAACTCGGCGTCGTTTGGTGAACTTTTCCTTGCCTCGCCCGGCTCTTGTCCATTGTGTTTTCGGGCCGATGCAACATTGTACGACCTACCGTAGATGGCAGGAGTATGTCGGGACCATCGGGTATGGGTGGTGAGGAAGGAATTGTGAACTTTGATGTCGCCTGGCTCCTGTCGAACCATTAGTAATGTAAACATACTCATTCACGTGTGTCCGCCATCGAGCGTGTGAGATGGTTGCGTTGGGTGAAACCTTTAAGGGCCAGAAACTCTCTAATGATAAAGAGGATAATGGGGAAAAAGGGAGGAAGAGAGAGAGAGAGAGAGAGAGAGCACGAGAAAGAGTTTGGACACATCGCGTAACCCAGTTCCTTTACCCATGGCTCGATCCCTTGTTAAAAAGGATACTTTTCTTCCCTTCCAAGCTCGTTACGTTACGCGCTTTTGTTTCCTTGCTGACGGGTTCTGTGCTCACCAGTGAAACCAGTGTTGGTGCACAGTCGCGGCACCCACCCACAAACGCGCAAGATAAAAATAAAAGTGGCTCCCGTTTTCGGAGCTCTCCAGCTACAACAATGCTGGTCACCGGCGGCATAATGCGACAACCAGCCAGACACAAAAATACACGTAACTTGATACCTTCTCGCTAAAGGATAGACACACATACAGACCAAGGTAGCAAAGCCCGGGTACGCTAAAAAGATCCCGGGAATGGACGTTTGTGTAAAACCCAACTGGGAGCTGGGAGTTTTTTTCTTCACCCTCGACCAGCACCCGTAACTGGGGCAACGTGAAACGTAACGACGCCAAAAACCTCGAACCTCGGGGAAAACTCACTCGCATCAGAACGAACTCTGCACACCGGGTTAGGCTTTCGCTTTGCGCCCGTTCAACACACCCCCGAACACATCGTCTATCGTCTGCCATAACCTATGCGAACGAATTGTTTGAACATCCACCCTTTTGTTCCGCGGGTTGTGTTTTTTTTTTTGTTCATCCAAGGAGCGTACCGTTTCCGGTGGGACAAACCAGAAAACAGGGGGAAAAAATAATAGTCCGAATCCCGATTCGCGATGCCTTCAGGGTGTGTTATACTACACTTGGTGTGAAACCGGCTCGTATTCGGTTTACGCGAACATTTTCTGCTACTATAGCGCTATTGTGCTGTCACGCCTTAGAGCGTATACATGTGACACTGTAAGGTACCAGCAGAGTACACTCCTCGGGTGTGGTTACCTATTTTTTCGTACACGATCCCTTCGAGCTTTAGGTGGATGCTTGTTTGCTTGTTTGCCTTATGGTTCGCTTATTGTATGATCATTTCTGTCTATCTGCGTGACATTGATTACTTACCACCAATCTATCTGGGCATCGAATTTCCATGCCTAGCATCCACGTCACAACCAACAAGGATCATCGCTACGTGTAAGACTCGTGAGTTGAGATATACGTGCGCAGTTTGAATTGAATGCTTTCCTTAAGTGCTCAAAGTTATAATTGTTGCTCAACATCTCTGCCTTACCGGCAAGATTAGAGTACCAGGCTGTATTTTTACCAGGAAAGCAAGACATAATACACTGCTCCCGGTGGTAGGATGATTGTTTGCTAGCAATTCTAAAGTTTCTTCCGGTCACGCCATTCTGCTTTCTGTGGAATTGTTTAGCATTCTTTTAACTTGTTCCTTTCAGACGCTCGGCCATTTGCTTTTGACAGACTTTTCACACTATGTGGCGTTAAGAGAGTTCACGCTGTTTGTAATGAATATTTCGTTAAAAGTACAACCTTTGTCAACGGAATGGTAAAAACGGGCATGATTTGCGTTAAAAAATATTGTTGAGATTTTTACTCCAACTTATGGAGAGCTTAATTTGGTTGTATATTATTCTTTTGTTTTATCAATAAACTGTTAAGAAACTAATTTTGAATATGGTATGGAGCAAATTATCATTGTAAACTAATGGGAATACTACGCCTTAAAGTATGCAATTTCATGTATTTTTCTATTATTGCACGTACTTCGGGCTCCTACACTTTAAACAACAAGACTCGTGCACCATTTCGACCTTATAGCTTTAACTAGATCGAGTTTTTAGCTAAAGCATTCCGCTGAAGGGCTTTGTTCCGTAACGGAACACCTTTCCGTTATGTTCAGCCATGATCGTGTCCGCTTGAATATGGTGTACATTTTACATATGCAATTCAAATGGCTATTGCTCAAATGGCTACACTATTCTTTTACTAGCACGCATCGGATTTCACCGAGATAAATACCACTTTAGTGGTGTTACACGCGGACCAGGACGGCCAGAAGCTATCGGACTGACCTTTCCTAATGGTGCACCATTCCCTGTGCGCTAGGTTATGATTTTCTCCTTTCCCTACGTGCAAAAAGGATCCCATTTTTATTCATTCATTCTTCCGCACGCTATCATTTGCACGGTGTAACCGAATGGTGCAGTGCACAAGCCGCCAAGCTGTATGTGAGATTTAATTTTGGAAAAATGAGATTCAACCTGCTATGCTGTTGAACCACCTGCAACCTACAGAAAAATGCATCACCATTCGCAGATAAGGGATACCCCCGATCAGCTCCCATTATTCGCATTCGTTTTCGTTTAGCAAACACCGGCATCCGGAACGGTGCAGCTAAGTAAGAACTCCCGAAATGGGCATTCTAAGAGTTTCACAACTTTTTCACCACTTATCTCGAACGACCGTGTAATGACACCCAGCCTGTGGTTTTCGGTGGGGTCTTTTGGGGTAGAGAAGAACTGCAGAGATTTTTCTGTCCTCACGGTACGTGAACGCATGCAGAACATGCGGCAGACATCACCTAAATCCACCTATTTGCATTAACCTTAATGGGACCGGAAATCTTGTTCCAACTGCTATTATTCGCAATTTTTGCCTACCAGCGCCAGAGCCTTGCACGAGCATTAAGCTTATTAACTGGATGGTGTTAGGCGAGGGCGTAAAGTTACCTTTAAGAGCTTTCCACTGTGTAGCCATGTTGAACACAAGGCGTGTGTGTGTATGTAGTTCCCGTACAAGCAGAAAACATACCTCCGAACACCTTCCCGTTTTGTGTGATACTAATTCATTAAAGTGTATCTGTGCGTTGTTTTTATTAGTTTCGTTCGCTCACAGCTTACTAAATGTTACCATGTCCCTGGAGGGAAAAAAAAACGCACCTCGAAAGGGATATTTCTTGATTGTGCTCTGCCGGATGTGGATGAGTTTTTCCAGGCAGGAGAGCAATGAAAGTGCTGCACATAAAATTGAAATCATGACGAAACCCCGGAAGCTGTGGTTCATTGCGGACCGATTCGGTGTTTGTATGTTTTTAAGAGCAAAAAGGGGTAGAATATTTAAAATTATCTTCTTTTTCTTGCTTCTTTGCTATGTTTACCCTTTCCTTGCTTTCAAAAGCCACCTGTGTCAGTACACTTTTTATCGCTTAGCACGTTTTCTTCACCGGTGCCCCTTTTTGCGGTGCGGAAGTGTTTTTCGGGTGGCTCCAAGAAGCTGCTACCAAACAAGCAAACACAGGGGTTTTTATGCTTTGCACTCTGTACTCCCATTTCACGTGTCCACTGAGCGACAGAAGGCTTCGGACGACGGCTGGTTTGGGATTTTATTTTATTTCATTTTATCTCATTTCATTTTATCTATTTAGTTTTTTCGCTTCCCGACCCGGAGATTCTCCCCCCCTCCCGAAGGCTGGTCTAAAGTTTAGCTAACCAGCTTGGACGGAAGCTAGTCATGTGTTTCGGTAGAGCTGGCTAGTTTGCTAGCTAGCAGGGTTTTGGCAAACAGAGATCCCAACCGGATGGCCGAGCTCGTTTCTTTTTTTCCTTCAGGAACTCGAGTAGGTGGTCGGCGTACCGTTGCGGTACTATCTCTAATGGAGATTAAATATTTATTAAAATTTATCATTAGCTGTCCGTTCTCGTTCGATGCACGACGAAAGGCAAAAAGGACGGTAAAGGGTGAGCAAAAATGTTCAAACAACATTCAGTCGGTCGCCAGTTGAACATGGCCAACATGTTGTTGCGCTGAATGCTGTTTCGCACCGGCAAGATAACGATGTGTGCTAGATGTGTGTCGTTTGTGGCTTACCCGAGAAGCCAATCCACTATTCAGTTAGCGGATTGTGTTTGTGCTTTTTGTCATCCCACCAAGTTCCGCTTTTAATTTGATAAAACCGGGATAAAATTGTGTTCCACCGCTACACAGTGAGCGGAGACACGATGCACCATGATGACATCCTTGATGGTAGCTGCTAGCTGTGACGATAAGCGCCTAACTGACCAGGCCAGGCCGTGTCCGCACAAGCTTATAAAATTATCAAACGAACCGTACGACCTTGCTATGGGTGAAACAAAACGAGCTAGACGCCCAAGACATAATCCGTTGGTGCGACCATTTCTGCCAATACCGCCTCAATACTGACAGTAATGAGAAAGGTTGGTCGCTAGAAGTTGCTAGTACTGACAATGGTACTAACGAGTGTGGTTGCCGTCCCATTATATTATCCCTGTCGCCATGAACCGAGCTCCTTCTCATACCTTCCTCAGGCGGAACAGTCGAGCAATGAGCAACGGCGACGACGACGGCGGGCCACAACAGAAAAAAACCCCTGTGTATCGGCGTACTATTGCCGAGCACTAAAAGCAATGAGTGTTGCTTTCAATTATTCATTCTACCACCACCGTAAGGATGGTGGGGGTGAGCTTTTTATACTTGTTTTCCCAGCGTTGGGGGTAAGAACACAGGCACGTAATGGGCACCAAAAGCACCACCGTCAGCGTGTCGTGCCTTGTTGCAAATTGATATAAACAGTCAAACGCTGTTTCTTTGCGGAGACACCGAGCGTGACTAAAGGAAAGCTTAGCCGATTCAGTTTTTGTCTGTCGGTGTGTGCGTTTGAGTAAGAACCAGCTTTTCCCCTGTTTTTCAAAGCGTTAAAACGATCGCACAAACAACCAACCATCTAACCCCTTTCTTTGCGAACAGATTAAGCGAAGCCGTTCGATGTTCTGGAGGGCTGTTGGGTGATGGCGTTAAATTTTATCGCCCTCCATTCCGAAACGATGTAGCTCCAAATAGTTGGAACAACGCTTCGAAATCGACACTTTCGCAAGCGGTTCCGATGTACTCTCGACCCTTTTTTGCTGGAACTTGCGAGAAATGGGGGGGTAAATTTGGTTAAGATATCTCCCCGTATCGTGTTTGATAGCATCCATTGTCCCCATTATCGACAATGCTTTTTAAGTGAGGGAGAAAATGCGAAGCTGCTTATCTGTCGACCCACTGTTTTCTTGTGCCGCTCGTGGCGCTTTAAAATGCGTTGCGTTGTGGATCGTTTACTTTTTAAAAGGATTTACAGTGGCAACGGTTGCCCATGGTAACAAGCGGTTAAGTGATCAAGTGTTCAAAAAGCGGGAACAGCACTGGAAGAGCTGAACATAAAATAATGAACCGAAGAGCAATCGTTTCCGATCGATCAAACGAAACGTGGATGGAGCGCGCATTGGGGAGTCATTTGAATTTTACGCACGTGTGAAAGTATATTGCTTTTTATCACATCAACGATAAGTATTCAACGCGAATTGCGAAGCATTCCGCAACCGATAAGCGCGAGAAATAATTTAATTGCTATAGTCTGGAAATTTCATTTTCCCAAAAACCTTGACATCCCGTGACGACTTCCCGCAACTACACGCTTCACTATCTGATCATAAACAAACGTCAACTGTATCATGATTTCCGTGACCTTCAAGTCGTTCAGTGCCTTTTCCCATAAGCGGGGAGAGTTGAGAGAAACGGTTCCAAGTCCCATCGTAAAACAGCTCACCACCAAACACGCCCCTCCCTGCAAAGCAACATTCGGTGCTCAATTTATTCCAAATTATAAACCATTGACATCCCCAAATATTGGCATCAGTTTATTATCGCACTCCACCATCTCTTCTACCAAATCCAAAATTGGAGATCGAGTCGGGTAAGGGAAAGAAGGGAAAACAAGCGCCCAACAAATGGCGTTGGTCCTTCTTGGCCCACAGACAAATCACAGACCCTCCACAATCGGTTGGCAGCAGCTGCGTCGCATACAACAGCTCAGTTGACATCATCATTTAAAATCTCCCAACGGAGATTTCCTCCTGCTCCGCGTGTTTGCCTCCCCCCACCCCCTTGCACCGCTGGGCACAATAAAATGATGAAGTATTTAACCCCATTTGGATCCTGGTTTGTTTCGCATTGTGCTCAACGTGTGTGTTTGTGTGTGTGTCTTTGTATGGATCCTGCACGCACAAGCGAAACCCTCAAACATAGCGTAACGATCGTAGATTTTAAATCCCCAAAAGTTCGCTTTCCTCTTTCCTTTCTGCAACTGTGCTTCCTTTCGCTGAGTTTTTCACCCCAGAGACCGTTCTCCTCCTCTATCGACATTCTGGTGTGTGCGGCTTTCTATTGGTTTTGCTTTTCTTATTGCTTGCTGACGCTTGCTGGCCGCCTTTCGGGCAGTGCTTTACAGTTTACGAGAGTTTCGGTCTTGTTTCCTTCTATTGCCCGTTGCTTATTGCTTATAGCTTATTGCGTTTGTTTGTGCTTCTATTTTCCTATGTTGCGTACGTGTATGAGTGTGTGTGCGTGAAATTATTTATTCTAGTCAGTTGTGCCTTCTTCAAATAGTACCAGTTTGCCAGCAGACTTTCTTCCTTTGTGTATTAGTGTGTATCGCTTCGCTTCGGTCGCTACACGATGAGCTGAGTTGTAATGATTTTCAACGAATCATATTAATAGTTTTTAAAGAATTATTATACCATTCCCCCTACCATACCATCAATATTATCCTGCCGAGATCGTCCTCCATCGATAGTTTGCATGTGTGAATCCATCGTAACCATAATATAACCCATCCCAGCACTAAGCCACGCCCTTTCCTGATTGCTTTCCCCCATTCCTCGATTGTTGAATCCCACTGCCCCAATATGGAAACCCTGTCGCATCCCCTTCCTTAGTTGCTCCTTCCAGTATGGCAGTCCTTCCCACCCAGCCAACCCTCCCCTACTTTTCTTAGTATGCGCCTACATGTAGGCAAAGAATAATCGCACGTCACTAACGCCACAACCAACGCAACCGCCCGTTTGCTTGGCTGTGTTTGTGCTTTTTTTCTTTTTCTTTCTCTCCCTCTTTCTTTCTCGCACCGTCACGCAGGACACATGAGGCCTTCGTCACCGTTACTAGACTCCGTTAGAGATCAGTTCGAGGACTATGATCAATTAGCGAAAGATTTTACAAGAGTATTTTTAAATTCCGAACCATCGTGTCTTCAGAATGCACAGCTCTTCGATGTCGTCTTTCTGGTCGGCCAATCGAAGCAACGGGCCCGCTTCATCGGTGTCCGTGCGATCCTTGGCGTGAGGAGTCGTGTCTTTCAGGTAAAGGAAACGGGCACCTTTTGCTAGTGTTTATAGTTTGATTTTGTTTTTTTTTGTGATTGATGAACGTGCACATTCCCTGGCCTTGCATTGAACCCTGTCACTCATCATAAACTCGATCGTCCCGCAGGAAATGCTGTATGGCATACAAACCGGTTTCGGGTCACCCCAAGTCCCCGTAGCAGAGTTACTGGCCCGCCCCGCCCCTACCCTACTCTCCCCGCAGAACCAACGTCCGAAGAGTAGCAACTTCCTGCAGGTACCGGACATTGAATCGCCCCGTCCGAAGAGTGTGCCCTCGTCGCCGATGGTGAAGCGTGCGTTCTCCCGATTAGGCACGATCACGGCCGGCTGGGGCAGGTCGATCCGCAAGCAACAGTCGCAGCTGAACGCGGAGGACAAGAAGAAGTGGGCATCTTCACAGGACTGTTCCGGTAAGGGTGCGCCTGCTCTTTGGTAAAGTTAATGGATCACGCAGTTCGCTAACCGACGTCCTCTCCGTACAGATAAAGATGGCAAGGAAACTAGCTCCAAGAGCAAGGCCAATGCAGGACAGTTGGCCGTTCCGCGGTTGTCGGTGTGTGCCGATGCACAGAAGGTAGATAGGGCGAAGCTGGCCCAAACGGAGTTCACCATTATTGAGTTTGATCCGGATACGTTCCGAGTACTGCTGGACTATCTGCACACTGGAAGCTGTCCGTTGACATGCACCTCGATACCGGGTAGGTCAATTGGGACGCGCTTTCGAAACCTCATGTAACTTATGCTCATTTCTCCTGTAGGACTAATCTGCGCCGCCGAGCATTACGATCTGCCAGAACTGCTACAGGCATGCTTCCACCATGCGAAACAGTTCCTACGCATCGATGTCGTCTGCACGATGCTTACCGCCCTCGAGAACTATTACTGGCGATATACGTCCGCGTCGGAGCTGGTAAACATGATACTGGCCTTTGTCGAAACTCGTGCATACGCACTGTTCCAGAATGCGGACTTTCTCACCCTGAGCGAGAGTATGGTGCAGATGATTATGTGTCGCAACCTGGAGATTCCGGAAGTTCGAAAGTTTGAAGCGATGCTTGCTTGGGCAAAGTATAAGGTGAGTTTAACCTTTACACCAATAGCTCTACCGAATCTAATGCTCGTCTGTTTTGTTGTCCCAGGTAAAATCGAAAGCATCGGCCAAAACGGACGCCAAGGTTGAGTTCCGCTGCATTATGGAGCGCCTGGCACGAGATCTTAAGCTGCACCGCATATCACCGCAGGAGCTGATCAAGATCGTGCTCCCGTCGAAAGCGATCAAGAACGAGCGAATACTCGAGACGCTCATGTATCAGGCCAACAGTGGCATGTATCGGATACAGGACAGCTATTTGGAGGCATGCCAGCAGCGCCTCCAGAAGCAAGACTCACGCTACAGCGAGTGGGGCGAAAGCTTCGACTGTGGCTTATAGGATGAGGATCAGCTGTAGGGCGAGTACAGCTGAGAATCCACCCACCAAACCGCACCAAATCGTACCAACTAACCAAAAACGGCAAACCCGTACCCTGTGACACTCCTCTCCGGTGGCATCAACCCACCCGTCCCGAATGTCCCGCTGTCACTTGGATATTGAGAGCAAACATAAAACTGCTTGCCGCTCCTAAATGTGCAATGGGACGAAACAGGCCAAACAGAACGTTCCACCATTAGTAGTACTAGGTTATGTTTGTGCGCATTGTTTGCAAACTAGTTGCTGTTGCCTCGAATGCCTTTCGTGTTATCCCTTCGTTCGCGGCCCGATAGTCCAAGTTCCGATTCCTATTGATAAGTGTTCTTAGTTCCTTGGAATGTCCTGCGATAAGGCAGGATGTAAGTTGAACGGAAGTCGACTCATGTCGATGCAGAACTATTTCAAGATAGTTGCGGGAATATTGTGCCACTGCATCATTAGGCTGGATTGGTTCGGCAGAGCAAAGCAGAGGTAGAGGAGAACAACAAAAAAATGGATAAAAATACAGAAAAAAAACAAACACAAATACACTTTCTCAATGGCTGTTGAATATAATTATTGTAATATTTATTATGATTATGTACATACATACACGTGAATATACATATACATATACAAGATATACATATATATAGAGATATATACATATACGATATATATTTATCATAGTTGAAAGGAGGACGAGGACGTAAAAAGACGTGTGTCTATATGGTCGAAACATTTGCTAGTTTATTCATGTGTGTGTGTACTCCAAAACAGCACAGTCCGTAAATGAAAAACAAAACTAAAACAACAAGCAAACAAACAATACATATTGGAGATGCCAAAGCAGAAAAGATGAGCAAACATTCAGAGCCCAGCATGGGGATCCAACTATGGCAAGCACGTCTGACAGGTGTATGAATTCCTCGACGAACGTCTGAAGACAAGATTTTATGCAGAAATGAATGCGAAAGCTACATTTCCTTTCAGCTCTACCAGCCAAAAACTCAAGCACTTTTGATCGCCAATTCTCGAAGGTTTCGAATGTTATAAAGAATAAAGCTTACAAATTTTTAAATAGCTGCTCCCACGCCCCACTGAAGCTGTTTAGCAGCTCAAGCATATAGCAAATCAGTATACAATCTTAATGAACGCGCGATGAACAACAAATTTCTTCCCCAGCCATAGTGTCGCAGGCTAACATTTACGTTACGTAGTGGCCAACTCATCGTTCCATGTATAGCTAGTGCTGAACTGCGGCTAAACACACAGGTGCGCCTCAAGGGAGAAAAGTAAGACCCAGCTCGGAACGCAACATAAACTTCCTAACTCTTATACTCACGTCCATATCGAGCGAAACTACAATGCCAAAAGAAATGGGGGAAATGATTTCGCAACATTAGCATGCCATATATATTCGTTGCTTAAACTACAGTACACACGATATATCGATCGAACAGAAAACGAAAAGTAAGCGAAACAATAGCGCCACAACGAACAAATCCGGAAATAGCCGTCATTGCGGCTGAAGATGATCGTACCGGACACTCAAATTCGACACTTAATATCCACACCATTAGTTGTCTGCTGTTACTCGCTCTATGTTCTTTCCTGCTGTGACGCATTTTTCCCACCTTTCGGTCCATTCATGTCGAATGCATGTCGATTGTATTGTATAAAAAAGAAACACACACACAAACTAAACTGGAAACCCAACAACAAAACAATGACTAAATATTGAGTGTTTATATATTGCGCCAGTATGGAACGCACGTAAACTGAACATTAAAAGGAAAACTGCGCCAAACGACATATGGATTTAAACAGTCACTAAACTGCAAAAAAAACAGAGAGAATTAAACATTTATTTATTTATTTATTTATAATTCCAGTATGAGGAGAGAGAATTAAACATGTTGGTATAAAAAAAAAACAAAAAAAAACTAACGAACAAAAGCTATCATTCGTACGAAAATGTATGTCCATTGGTTACATTTCAAATACGTTAAATCCGAAAGGAAATAATTAACCACGTGGCTGGATGACAAAAATGTACGTTGCGATCGTGCATGGTGTACCGTTTGTATTTGAACCAAAGGTAAACGCTCCAAGGTACGCCGCTTGACAGCAAACGCTTCAACGTACAAAACTTGAAATTGAAGCGTTCGGCAAGCGTTTTGCCAACTGTCAATTGTGTCAAAGCTATCCGAAGCCTACAAAGCAGCCCCGTGAAGGTGGAACGCATTTTCACGATTTTCCGTGAGAAAAATCGAGAAAAACGGCGTAAAACCGTCCCCGGTGCATTTTGCCACGGTTCATTTGGTGGTGTGGTGCGTTTTTCGGGTAACGGTGACGCGTACACGTACGGGTGAAACCGTTCCGATCGTGTTTTCTGCGCTTCATCTCCTTGCCCGTGTACTTGGTACGCTGGTACGTGAGTGGCAAGTGGGACGTAGCAGTAGCAGCGGCAGCACCAACACTGTTGGTGGGATTAGTGTAAAATTGATGGGAAATGGGAAATTTTCCCCGTAGCGATGTGGCAACTGTGCTTCCTCTACGATTGTGCGATTGTGCTGTTTGTTGCTGGTGAGTGAAAATGTTGCATAGTGCGTTTGTTTGTGTTCCAGACATAAACAAAGCAATTGTGTAGTGCTGCTATTTGTAAATAACGTGTCGTTTGTGACGATTCTGTGCGTGTGCGGTGCTGTGTATCGATGGAAGCTTATTTGGCGGTGTTGTTTCTACTGCGAGTGAGGAATCTTTCAAGGACGTTCTTCTAGCAAAAGACCTCGTATAGCGGTGATCGGTTGAACGCAAACACGGATTACGACACAATCCCACATCCCCTCCCATCTGACGTGAAGCTGCAGCTGACGGAACAGATGGGAGTTTTTGTCCATCCATTTTTAAGACGGTCCTCCTGTCCGTTAAAATTGATAACAAGCCCTTTAAATTCTGGACCAGCCATTTAAATGGACATTATCAATCAACTGGCCTGTTTGGGAGGAATACGCACACGAAGAGAACCAGCGTTCTGTTGTTCGATCGGTGCACAAAATAGGGAATTGAATCATGCGGACTTACGTTATGAAAGTGTTCGTTAATTGACTCGATTAACCCATCTGGTAGATACGTTTTCAACTCGTAAAATAGAAAGTAATGTGTTTCTAATGATGATCGCCAGAACGAACAAAACATGCAACCAAACCAAAGTTTGTTGGCAGTACATTACGGTTAGTAATCGGCAGGGCAATTGTAGCTTATCAATCAGGTGGTAAATGCCCTACATTCATTGCGTTTTCCATTTTGCGCATCATAATACGGCGTTTCATTAGTGGGCGACGTACGGCTTTGCGTACGCATTTGTTTGACAGTACCATTTACCATTAATCGCTCAACAGTTGGTAGACTTCCATGGAGTAGAAAGAGAGGCAACATTGTAAACGAGAAGAGAAAGAGAGCGCATAGATTTAAAAAGATCTTCTACCCTTCCTACCGCACGTTGCTTCTAGCCCTTCTACACACGCACGTACGTAATGCTTGCTCGTGCCCTCTATTCCCGTTGGACCGTTAACAGAATATTCTCTCACACGCATCGCTCTCTCTCTCTCTCGGTCTGAAAAACACTTCAAATCGTACCGGCTATCTTTCTCGCATGCGGTTACTCTCGCTCTTGCATTAACATCGCAGTATGCTGTGAGTTTACGTCGACTGTCCATGCTGTCATTGTGGTTCAATGTGCTGTCAAACCGCTCCGTGCACAGACAGACCTGAGTGCGCGCGCGCTGTTACAAGTTTTATTTTACTACTATCGCCGTATACACAACCTATTGTTTTTGGAGCTGTATTTCTCAAGTTTGGCCGGTTTTAAAGTGTAATGTAAGCCAATTTGCGATTCAAGGTGCTGACTGACGGTTAGGCAAGTTAATCGGAATTCAAATTTACCTGCTATTGTAATCTTCATCTAAACCGTAAATTCGCCAACAGAGAGCAGGTGCTTAACCGTGCAAAGTGACTAAATGTGATTGTGCTTTAAGAAGAAGAAAAAAGAAGAAAAGTTTTCGTTAAAAATACTCCAAAACGTGCAAGAAGATTCAAAGTGGTGGCTACACAGAGAACCGAGAACCGGTGAAAGCAGTTCACGAATGGTGCTGCTCTGTTGACACAGCTTTGTCGCACCCATTATCGTCATCACCGGCAACAGAAGATACGCCCAGTTTTCGTGTGCAGTTGGCCCAAAAACCGGAGCATCATCATCAACCCTCGTCGGTGACAAAACAGGACCGCGTAGTGTAACGGGTCGCTGTAAAATCACGTGTGTAGGTGCAAAATTGCGGCTTGCCTGCCATCGTTGGCAAATTTAGTGACCGAGTGTGTCCGTCCGAGTGAGTGTGGTGTGTGGGTGTGGGTTGCTAAATTGGCGAGAACCAATTCACCTCGAGCCCGTGCGACATCATCATGTACAGCTCCGACTATGAAAAACGATTCCTGCAACTCCGCAGTCCCGCAGCACGTAAGCTATTCACAACTAGTGAATCTCCCTCGTCTCACGATCGCTTCATTCCCTGCCGGTAAGCATCCTGGTCCAGTGCCACGACCGAAGAAAAGATGGTACAATGTATCACATGTATTTTCTAAAATGTTTCCCTTCTATCTCTTGACACACTTTCAGAGCAAATAACAACTGGACGACAAACTTTGCTACGATTAGTACGAAATCTAACGAAAATTCACCCCAATCGACCAAGAAGCAGCGTGACTGTGGGGAAAATGCACGGGACAGTTTGGCCTACAGCTGCCTGCTGAAGAACGAACTGCTCGGGACGGGAATTGACGATGTGAAGCTAGTGGCGGACGATAAGAATGGAAGTGGTGGCGGAGGAGGTGGTGGAGGAAGCGGAGGAAGTGGTGGAAGTGGCGTTGGTGGAGGTCTGCACGCAAACAGCAACCGGACCGGGCTGTTTAAATATCAGTCTCCGACGAAGCAGGTACGTGTCTCATAGTTCCTAACCGATACAGAAGGATGCCCATTAGCACTAATTATCGAGGAAACGATTTGGCGGATCTTCCCTACCGGTAGCACACGTAGCGGGGTGTCATGTGTGCTAGGTTAGATTTGTAGGGCGACTTAAGACATGTTTGGCGAGTTACTACTTGCAAGGTGTGACCCAAACGTTCGTCTTTATTACAACCTGTTTTCCTCCAAACGTTGATTCACGATTAGAGAAGCAGGTTGGTGCCCGTTTCTAAACAGGAGATAAAATAAGGCTCCTTATCAGAAATGGTTCTTACACCACGCGGGGTTTGGTAAGTTGTTTGCTTCGCTTGGCAGCGAAGTAGTAGAATCAGGAACAGATTTCGTAATGCACGAGCAACCATATCGGGTGCAGTTACCGATAAGAACATCCCTCGTAAGGTTTTCTCTCTGCTGATAAGAAAAATGTGAGGCGCAGGTTGCCCGACAGCAGCATACCTGTGGTAAAACATGTGTGTATGTGTGTAGTGAACCTCTTGATAAGAAAAATTGCCAACTCGAAAGCCAAGCCCAACACGCTACAACGTGCATTTGACACGTGTACTTCCCCTGACAGACAATATTGTAATTGGCTTTGGCTGATGTTTATAACTCTCCTTGTCTATCTCACCCACACAGTCGACAGATAAGCGAAATTTAATGACATTCTTCGTTTCACAAAGCCTCGCCCTATGTCACCGATCCGGTTGCGGAACGATACGATAAAGTGTGACTCAGTCAGAGGTTTACTGTTGTTGCAGTTGTGATGCACCCTCGTTGCATTGCTAGGCAAATGTTATGTCAACCTTGTAAATAAAACAATGTAACGTCTAGACGTGGCGATGACGCTGTATTTGTGGATGTAAATTAAGCATTCGAAGTTTTCGTAGTATATATAAGCATTTTACAGTAATTTATTTTACTTTCCATTCGCTTATCAATACTGAACCCACTTCTTAGCTCACATAAATTGCCAGCAAGCAATCTCCCCCGGATCGAAATGCTTTGTTATACCGAGAGTGGAGATCAAGTTATAAGGCCGCTGCTATGCATTTCATGCGTGTCTCCTACCAGGCAGACAGGCGAACGGCATTTGGTAACATTCCGGCGCTGGTTTTGTTTATTAATAGATACACAGTTTTAAACCATTGACCCGAAGAAGATCGCTATAGATAGGCGGTGTGTCATGTGTGAGGATGTGCAGAACGCTTTATCATTACCTCATTTCTACTGGTGGATTGAGTCTTTCGCGTTACTTGATCGTCGTTGATCACTTAGAAGAAAGGGCGCTTCGTAACTTAAAGTATACGTTAAAAGTGCGATGCGAAGTATTGTTCCGAGTCGTGGTGCCCGCAAAGGCATGGTTAGAATTTTTAATGTCTTCCATTCTGGTGCTGTCTATATTTGGCACCTTTTTCCCGATCCAGTCATCACGCATTTCTGGAATCGGAAGGAAGGAAGAACGTATTAGGAGAACGATCTTTTTTTTTTATTTCCTCCCTACTCATGTTACACGACGGGAGGAACCATATTTAGAACACTTCCTTAACACTGTCCCACTCGTGCGAAATTCACCTCGTGACAGGTTGAAATGGAAACAGAAAAGAGGATACATAACAAAAAGAAACATTTTCACATGGTGCAATAATTATTGGGAAGCGTCCAATGCGTGATGGTTGGACATCGTTTGTTGACGCGCTAGATGCTTATCACCGCACTGCTTTGTGCGATGGACCGTGCGATCTCCCGGAGCGGACCAACACGACGACGGCAACCGCCGCTGGCGGCTATCGGTGGCGCACGATCAGATAAACGCTAAACGCTAATCAAATCTTACCCATTTACCCGTTTCAATAATTCGCGCCCATCCATATCAAAAGCAAAGCGACACTCGGTTCGGTGATCCCCTACCGTAGTAGCCGCGCGAAGACAGTTAAAAACAAGTAGCGAAATATGCTGAACCACCGAAACGTGCACGCCGGGGAGGTGATGGCTAAATATGCCGAAGCACATTAGCATAAGTTACGTGTCGTGGTAGCCTAGCCCCCGGGGGCAGCCGGCCGGTCGATCGGTCGCTTAAGTTCATTGGCGTTGGGAGAAGCATTTTTTAAATTTCGTTGACATGCAATGCATTTACCAGCTGTGGACGTTTCTTGTCACTTCGGTGCAATGTTCTGTTCTTCTTTTCCTGGACTTAGAATATGGTTCAGAAATATCTATTTATAAACGTTTAATCATGTGGAGCAAATGTTTCTCCCATTTGACGAATAACAGGAGCACAGACTCAGGAAAAAGAAGCCATACGCATAGCAATAGCGCCGGATTGGATCCACTTGTAATTAATGCAATTATCATACGAATCGTTCCGTCGCAATCGGAGGGGAAATTAAGTGAAAAGGCTGCGAAATGAATTTTCGCAAAATTGATTGTCTCTCCCATATATGTATCGCACGGTGCGAAACGTGCGTACGAAAGAATAGCTTCACTTTCATCCACCGGGACGCTCGGTCCCCAACCACTAATGCGCATGGCTATACGCTTAACATATTAATTTTGTAGCTACGCAAAAATCCCGTGCCCCGGATAGAGCGATAGAGAGATTGCAGATTGACAGAAGTGGGCGCATAGCAAAAAAAGAAAAATAAAATCAGTCCGAACGCATAAAATATTCGCGAAACGGTCGCGAAATCGTTGACGCATCGAAACGCACGTCCGCACGCACTCTGGCCGATGATGGCGATGAGCCGCCCAGTCAGTTTGCCAATTTCTTTCCGGTGCGCTCTCGTTCCGGAAGCTTCATTTTGGTTTTACGGATCCACGACGATTCGCGCACCAGATATACCGATATCGATATCGGGACAGACAGATTCATTGACAGCAATTACTATGTAAACGGGTTCGCAACGCTTATTTATCTGTTCGCTTTTTTAAAATTTCCTAGAAAGAAACGACCATATACATTTCTATTAATTGCTTGATTGAAACGTTTTCAAACCGATGCTGCCTTGTCTTACCACATACAATCGATCGGCAGCACCCTTGCGTCCGAAGAATTAGGGGGTAACTTTCGCACGAGACTTCAGTTTTTTTGCGGCCCGTTTTTTCGCAAATAGAAATGCGCGAACTTGTGCGATTGTGCAAAAGCCTAAAACGGCACATTTCTTCCTTTTCTGTAACAATAACAACAGACGCAAAAAATCGCGATAATTAAGAAATCGAGTCCGAACCTCCGAAGGGGAGGTCCGTCCCCCCAGCAAAAGTGCGTTTGGGGCGATAAACCAATGTATTCCGTCCGTCCGGCATTGGATGTGGGGACCCGCCAGGTTACGCATGCTTCCACCCGGCCGTGCCTTGCCCGGTCGTCCTTCCGGCACCCCCGGTATGGAGACAATTAATTGCTGCACATTATGATCGTGTGCGTGCGGTTCTGCGTGAAGGTAAAGGCAATGGAGGATTCAATTTTCTGTTCGTTGTTTTGTTTGTCCAGTTCTACACGCATTGTGCGTGTACGGCGTTTGCGAAAATAATTCCGAAAGTTATCCATCCATTGCAAGCCGCCAGTTACTAAGACGGGGGTGAGCTTTTGGCAGCAATGCCCGACCATCTCCACCATCTCCAACCTCCAACCTTCACTTCGTCGTAGTACAAAAAACAACATACGGTTGGACAAATTGGAGACTCAATGGTTTTCCGCCGTTGGGTAGTAAACGAAAGACAAATATGTGTCTTAATTTGAGAATGAAAAATCCATCCGCATCCCTTCACGCACCTTCACCGAGGTATGTCCGCTGATTCCGGTGTGCGTGGGTTTATCGGGTTGAAAAGTCCGTAAAACTGTAACCGTTAATTGAAAAGAAAAACGGCTACTGCTAACCGGGGGGTGAAAAAGGCGATAGAGAACAATATGTGAAGGTGGTGATTGCTTTACTAGGTTTATGAGTTTTCTATTAATTTTTGCACACGCACCGGTGCTGTGCCCATGCGTGCTCCCGGGGGGTTCCAGTTCCGCACATGGCCATTTGCCACCGGTTCTACGCACTGGCATTAGGATTGGAGCTGTGCAAACCACCTGTAGCTAGCAGAACTAGAAAATAAGCCCCAAGGAAGAATATCATCCCCGGAACACTTAGCCAGGGCCAAATGCTCCGTTTGTTTGCTTGCTACTATTGTTTGTCTAAAATGTCATCATTTTTCATCCTACTTTATTAGCAGACCCCCGAGACTGGTGGGACCACCGCCTGTTAGTTGGGGCCCGCATTTGCACTGGAGCACCGGCGGATGGAGTTGCTTTCCTTTTTATTGCAGAACGACACCGCCAGTCATGCCGAACGCATTTGTCATGAAATGGCCATTAAAATACTAATAATGGTATTATTAATTTTTTTTGTGCAAAATTTTAAGCTACCAAAGCTTCCGTTTCGGTGAATCCGACACAAAGTGAACCAATTTGTAATAGTAGAGAGAATCAGGAACTCGGCCAAGTGCGGCCTATAATGAAGTTCAATTTCTTGCACCAATGGTCATCACATTCCCATTCCCAACTCCTCCCGCCCGGCTCTTGTCAGTCGATAGTGCGCCTCCTTTATTTATGATAACACCACAATATGCCACAAGATCACATGGCGGCTGTCGGTGTTGCTGCAATCAATTGAACCGGAGGACCTTTCTGATGGTTTTTCCCTCGTAGTTTTGCTCTTCCTTGCGCTGTGTTGGCCCATTAATTGTTCTAAAATTGCTTCTAGGTCTTGAGTTATTTTGCTCGAGCCATGTGCATCTATCGGCCTGACCGATGCAGCAGCAGCCAGCAAACCTGCCGCTCCGAGGTGATAACGGCTATCATCGGGCTCAAGCTTTATTACCGGCACGATGTTATTATGTTTGTTTTGATTTTCCCTCTGACGGGAGATGCAACAGTACTACACCCAGTTCGAATGTGTCGGTCGGAGTATGGGTTGCAAAATGCGCAGCCAATGTTGCATGTTGGTTGGCCCACATCCATATTCTCTGCAGAAGAAGATGGCAATTTTCAAGGCGCCAGCATGCCGTTGTTTTTTTTTTGGAAAATTGCGATAAGACCTTTAGGTGTGTCTTCTTTCCATTTCTCCGACTGGGATCAATTATTACCGGTGGTGCACTTGCCGAGTGCCAGATTGGATGTTTCTAGGTCGCGTCTTGATGCTGGTGGTCTGCGTGGTAGTAGTTTTTTTTCGGTTGTTTTTATTACCGAGGTCCTCACGATGGCGCTTCAGGTCAGCATGATAAGCCGTATTTTACTGTCCGACAAGACCTTGGTAATATTTTTTGTTTTTCATATATCCGCCAACCAGAGGATGACGGACGGGATCCATCCGATTGTGAGGGACGTTTTGCGTGAATGTACTTTATTGAGCGCAATTAGCCCACGTGTTGCTCCATGAGGTGTTTGCAATAATATACTCTTTCTGTGAATGTGTGTGTGTACTTTTTATAGCTTGTCTTTCAAAAGGAAGGGTTTTTGTGCGTTAGGTCATTTTACAGCCGCGTTTTGCTTTAAATCTGCGCACAAACGCGCTTTAGCAAAAGGGAGCATCAATAACATGGAACCCTTCACGCCCTACGAAGCGCCGCCCTTGGTCAAGAATTTTGGGCAACTAATCATTGTTTTATTGAACCACCGTAACCCTCTTGCGACACTGACCGAAGACCCGGGAATGTGTACGTACTTGGTGCGGCAATGCCCTTCATATTGGATCGGGATTCGCAATTATAAGCTCCGCGCCCCAGACATCAGCCTACCGAACCGTATCGGTGAGGTGACCTTATTATTCGATTGCTTCCTTTGATTTTCGCTACCACACTTAGGACGTGCGCGCAATCATTGTAACAGTTTATGTAGCGAAGCTCTCGCACAATTTAGCGTGGTTCAGCGAAAGTGTCCAATAAATTCGCAAACGCTACTTGTGTCTGTCTGGCCTCCAACCACCAACGGGCCATCATCGGTTGGTTGGGTTGGATTGGCAATAAAAGGACGGTCGCAGTCGCAGAGGACCCATTATCGGTGAGCAGCACGGTGTGGCGGGAATTTTGGTAGCAAGGCTAATGGTTCTAGCAATTCTGTTTCCAGGCAGACGACGCTGTTGGTTGGGTAAGAGTGAAGAGGGTTCCGGTTGAGGAGCAATTAATTTAGAAACGTTAAGTAACGTATTATTATTATTTAAGTTATGCTTTGGGTGTAGTTTGTTTACTCAAACATACAAAAAGTGTAGTGAGTTCGTCTTTGTTTTTATTTTAAAACGTTTCCTTCTTGTTTTTTGGCGCCACAACCATGCGAGGTCTTGGATTTGTGACTATCATAACCTTTTTTTACTCAGAGCTGGTTCGTTTTCTTCTTCCTTGGCACTACAACCTCTAGAGATTTCGGCTAGCCATTTCTTCCATGATTTAGTTTACCCGCTCCCTTGCGTAAGACGAGATGATCCTGACGCACTTCATATCAAGTCCGCTACCGCCCCAATCGCTCCGCCACTACCCCATCAAATCACTGTGGACCATATTGTAGCATGAAAACCGTCAGATTTATTTGATTTTCCCACAACAAGTTATCGTTTCGCAGCTTTTGCAAAACATACATAGCTAGATAAGAGCTCTGATTGATAAGTTTTTTTTTGCAAAAGAAGCGTGAGATTTGTTTTAATCACAGCACATAACATCGACAGTAGAGGTTGTGGTTTTAGGCTTGCGGTCACTATCGTTTCTGTTGCTTAACATTAAAAGAGGGCGTTTTGAAACGCCTTTGCGTGGGGAACTTAACACTGTAGTATAGAGCTATGTTTTTAAGATAAAGTTAGAACAATTTAAGAGGGAAAAGGTTTTCTCTACCTTCCTCTGACTAGAAAGAGGATATCCATAACTTGGCCAATAGCTAAGCAAATTATAACGGAAGCCTTAATTGAGATCGCTTTGGCTTAAAGTTGCTGCATAAGCTGCTAGTTCTATTTCACTGCCTGCACTTTCCAAACTGACCGCAATATGTTGAAATGCACCGTTGCATCGTACGGTGCATCCACTGCTGGCAAATGTTGGCATAAAGGTGTGAAATAAAAATTCAAAGGAGGAAATGATGGTGCACCGAGAGGGCCGGGTAGAGACGAAAGCGAGTGCTAAAGAAGTTTCGCGGTTCCGGTGCATATATGCATATACATTGCTGCCGTTTGCGGATGGTTATGATTCTGCCGTTTTCAAGCTGGCTCGAAACTAACTGTAGTCTGTGTCTTGTTGTGCAAAGAAGTGGCTGCACACGGGAGTGCAAAGGCTCAAAAAGGCAAAGTAAAAGAAGCACAAACCCACCAGTACACTCCCTTTCTCCCCATTCACCACACCAAATTGTGTGGAAATGGTCAAGAAATCATAAAATAAACAGTGCGATAAGTGGTGCTGTACGACCCATAATCATCTCCGTCTTGCGCTGCATTGCGCACGGCGAACGGCAAGTCAAAACAGAAATAATAATCTTTCCTAGCGTATGCGTGTGTATAGATGCCGGTGCAATATGCTGTGATTCCTGCCTTATCTTCAACCAAACCGCGGTACCTCTCCGTTTGCTTTACTTTTTTTACGCGAAAGTGCAATTCCGAAGTGCACTTAAAGAAATGAAGAACCGAGGTAAATGAGTTTAAAAAAAACGGGCAAGACACACATTTTAAATCCTCAGCTTAGTATGGACAACAGCGTGCGGCAGTGGACAAAAAATAAACTTCTTTTCACGATTCGCAAATTGTTGACCGGTGGTTGACCTGCGGTATAATATGAACTTACGATTGCAAAAAAAAAGAATTGGGTTTGCAAATAAAATCAATCATTGGAAAAGATTTTTTGCCTAATATTTGTCCTTTCAATTTTTTTTCATTTTTTGGGTAGAAGATCCTCATCGATCATGTATGAAAATGCTAGCGTCAGGCTTTTAGTATGCATGTGATATGTTTATCGGATTGAATCAGTATTAATTGAAAAATGTGACGCATACAATAAATATGACTTTGGTCTGCAATGGATAAGAACAAGTTCAATATTAGATCTTAAACAAAACTTACTCAGAGAAGGTTAGGAGTGTGTAATTAGAGCAAATATGTTAGTCAATATTGCAAGAGTGAATAATTTATTTAAATTCTTCATACAACAGTGAAATAATTACATTTTTTAAGACGCAACATTTGTCTTGACACTTGGAAGGCTCATAGTATATAACGTGGATTTGATCCCTCCACAAGAATATGCCTTAAAGATAGCTCTTAGACATAGGCATCAAAATTGATGCAAAGCAGAATTATTGTTTTCTCTTAAAGCTCATGATGTGAAAGTTATGTTGTCAGAAATCGTTATTTTCTGCATCCTCAAACTTTTGGAGTCATATTAAAAGGCGTTGTAACGAGGCTGTGCCAAGTTTTCCAACGATCGTTACCGAACTATCAGTTCGAACAAGAAAGCCAATAAAAATGGATATACAAAACAATGTGGGTTGTAGAAAACAAGTAAATGCATATGCATGCAAGAATTTAAACCAAAAAGTCCCCGAAAAAAAAAACCCCAATTGTATGTCACAAAAAAAAACTGGCGGCTCCAAACGGCGGGCATCGAATCATTTCACGCTGCACTACGACACATCTCTCTCTCTCTCTCTCTCTCTCTCTCTCTCTCTCTCTCTCTCCATTCCGTTCGCGTTTCCTCGCCCTGCATTAGGTGAATGGTAATTTATTCGTGTAATTTCGCGAAGTTTTTATGGCATCCTTTTGCGGGTTGCAAATGAACAGAAAAAAAAGAAACGTTGCTTAAGTTGCTCATTTCAACTCATTTAAATCGTGCGTTGGTGGCACATTTGCGCCTACAGTTGCAGCTCATTTTACCATTTTTATCATTCTTCAACGCCCCTTTTTTTCGAGATTTGGCTTTCGGGTTCGTTGCAAGGGTGAGCGATAGGCGTACTTATTTTGGTGCGGAAGCATTAGCCCCGCAACCTACCTATTTGTGTATGCCACCCGCGTACGTGAAGCAGCACCGTCCGCCAACTCATTAAGTGATCGCGATTTATGTACTTTTGCTGGCGGTTGCTGGGTGCAGACGATCTCACGGCGACGACTCATTAATGGGTCAAAGTCCTCACCGCCAATCGTTGGCTCAAGGAGCTCAGGTTCTAAATAGGAGACGGTAATGAGATCGTTAGGCAATGCATAACAATGGCTCAGTGATTCCAAAATCGATCGCATCATTAGAATAGTTTGGTGACATTGATTTTATGCAAAAGTCCATGGATGTAGACGATCTTTTGCACAAAGTAACTTAATTCGACAGCACGAACTCGTTCAAAATAAATGCACTTTTAAATAGACCTTTTGGAACCTATACACGGTTCGTACCTCCCTGCTAATAGTCACGTGTTTCGTTTCTTCATTTGCTTAAAAAAAGAACACCCCACAGGTCGAATGACACTCGAAGTAGCATTCCTCCTTCTTCCAGCCAAAGTAAGTCAGCATGGATCGTTCTTCCTACGGGTTCATTTGAATGTTTGCAGTGCCACTAGCACAGCGATACTTTAATGATATCCATTAGCTTGTGGACATCTAAATTAAGGCAACTGTGGGGGATGGAGTGTGCGGTATGTCCAACGTCCACCGTATATGAGCTGGGTCTCCCGTGGTTTGTTTTTTATTATTCCGGTGATTGACCGCTAAGTCGTGCGCCCGGTGATGCAATGATACACCGCAACTCTTCACTTTACCACCCTTTTTCTGCCTTCCTTCCCTGGATTCATGTATGCACATGAAAAATCGGCCGACTGTTGCAATATGATTTTATGCTACCTCGTGTGCAACTTGATCGGATCCATTAGGTAGGCAGGAAGGAATCGTTGGCATGATTAACTCTGAAGCAGGTTGCTAATAATGTAATGGATCGTCTAATGTTGCTTCCGTCAGACTTCCAGCTGCGCAAAGAATTGTGAAGCAATCGGATTAACAACCTCTCGGCATAGGAAGGAATCCCAAGAAAAGTTTGTACACAAAAGCTCCGCACCTACCAAGATGAATGCCTGAAAGACAAACCAAAGCGAAAGTGTACCGTTTCTCCCGACCAAAAAGAAAACCCACAGATGGGGGAACAGGAGAACTCGTCCAAATCCCGGTTATTGGCTTCTGGCTCCCGGTGTTAGAACAGGCGGAGTTTTGACAATCGAGTTAATCGTTAGGTTTGGTCATGGTCCATCGAAACATGCTTCTAGTTTCAGCGCGTGTTTCATTACATTTTCTTTTCGGCGTTTGTTTGAGTAGGGAGAATAGAAAATTAATTATCCGTGAAGTATATTAATTGAAGAGACCGATAGTGGCCGATGGTGATAGTCTCTGCGTTCGTTGGTAATTCTTTAACCTTACAAACATGTTGGCAGAAGATTCCAGTCCCACTCTAACGCATAAGCGCCGCGTATAATCATCCTCGTTGCATCCGTATCCGCATCACCCAGAGTGACTTCCAGTTATCAGGTAGTAACATCAACGTTATTACGGTCGCCAGACGGAAACCCCGTCAGGGTGCGCGTGCCACACAATCTAAACGATCCAATAAAGAATCCCCGCGGATGGTAGAGCAAATCCGCGTAATTGTTGCAATGTTTTGCTCATTCGGGTGCCTTCGCCAGTTGATAACGATAATGATCTGCGCTGGGCAATATGAAGGAACTCAAGTTTCCACAGCCGAGCGCGCGCTCGCAGTTGTGTGCCATTAAACGGTATATAATTTTTAACGAGCATAACTTGCTTTTTGCAAATACTGTGCAGCGGATTAGAATGACGCTGCAAGGAGCTACATCCATCATGTGAAGGCTCACTAATGGGGATCAGCTCTTTTCGTTTGCGGGTGAATTAAATGACCCTTGCACACGAAATGCATCGCATTTTTGAAGGTTGTAGACGATTGTTGTTAATTAGACTATCCGGTCGAGTGTCTCTCTGTCTGTAAGGTGGATTCAAATTGGCCATAAATTTCACGTCATTGCGACGGTGGCATCGGCATGGTACATTGTCTAGACGACAAAAAAGGAAGATTAATCCTTTTCTTATCGTTCACAGACAGGTAGATTGGAAAAGTAATGCATCGAAAAATATGTCGATGCAATTCGTAAATATTCGAATACATGCTAACGATTTAAGATTTTTTTTGAATAGTAAAACTTTTCACACAACAATCCAGCCAAAACTTCCACACTACACTCAGTAAGCAAAAATATTCCAATGACGCAAATGTGTGCAAATGCAATCATCCGCCAATGCATGAGCTAAATCAAATGCAACGTTTATGCAGTGAGGTCAACCTTCGGTACAATGGCTGGAACGGACTGCATTCGTTGACAGGCGACTTCGCTTCTCCGTTGTACTCGTAAGGAATGAATTGATCAACATTCAACTGCTGCACCGCACCCGAATGGTTAAAGATGTCGACACATTCTTCCCTGTTGGGTGCCCTGGAGTGTCAATTGTAAATGAGATGTGAATTCTATTGAGCTAGATTGCATCTTAAATTGCAAACGATTTAAACCGCCACTGCAGCACATTGTTCCGGAACGGGTTTTTGATGAGGCTCAAAAAGGACCCCTAAATTGGGATAAAGCTTATCGTCTGCATACTCAATTATGAACCGATTGGATGACAATATGAGAGATTTAACACAACTGAGATCTTAACTATAACAACGAAACTAATAGAATGTTTTTTTCGACTTTATCTCCCCGCCCAGGATTACAACGAACAGTGTCCATATTCGCTATCGCCCGTCAGCATCAAAAGCCAGAAGCTGTTACGATCGCCACGCAAAGCGACGCGTAAAATTTCCAAGATACCGTTCAAAGTGTTGGACGCGCCCGAACTGCAGGACGACTTCTATCTCAATCTAGTCGACTGGTCCGCTCAGAATGTGCTGGCCGTTGGTCTTGGCAGTTGCGTTTATCTGTGGAGTGCATGTACCAGCCAGGTAAATACAGTCGACACGTGCGACCTTCTTGCGCAGTGCCATTATTAACCGTACCGGTTTATTTATTTTTTTGGTTATTTCTTGTAGGTTACACGACTATGTGATCTCAGCTCCGATTCCAACACGATCACGTCCGTCTCGTGGAGCGAACGGGGCCATCAGCTAGCGGTTGGAACGCAACACGGATATGTCACCGTGTGGGATGTAGCGGCTAGCAAACAGGTAAAGATCGGCAAACTGGGCAACGGTTTCCCCCTTCCCGCGGTGACTCCCGGATTTCTATGATCGCTTGTTGAGTAGTTCGTAAATACAATTAAGCACGATTGTTCTCGTTTCACGACGGTAACTTTAATCTACCGTCTGAAGCATCTTCTGACTCAATTATTGTCGTCGGGGTTGTTTAATTATGTTGTGCTCGCGGGAAGAAAAGAAGAGACATTTGTTAAGTGCATCGGCGGACGCTCAGCAGCAACCTGTGTCTTAAGGAGCACACAGACGCATCCATTATCTTCCCGTACGAGATCGTATACACGTACCCCGGGAGTCACGAGAGATGAATCTTTAATTGATCTTTATTTGCAGAACCACTTCTCGGCCACAAGCACACGCGACCGCTGTGTGCTGTGCGTTGGACCGGTTCGCTTGTGTCGGTTTCGTTTGTATCGTACAGCTTCCAGCGCAAAAAAACACAGATGGGACTTTTGTTTACATTAGTTCCATTTGGCAAAGGCTACTTCACGAAACAATTGGCAAGAGCATCTTGTTTGCTGTTTGTCCCGTGTCAACAAACCGTGCTCCCGGCGCAAGGCACATTATATTTTATTGCACTTTACTGTTGCATACCAAAGCAAAGTTCAGACAGGGGGAGTGTGTTTCACGTTGCTGGTTCAAAAAATGAAATGTAAAATAGCAAAGCCACGGGTAAATACAAGAATTCTTGTCCCTCTTCTTTAAATTGCACATCGCTTCCTGTACATTCCGGTTTCGTACGGCGGCGTGATTCATGTAGATTTCTTGACCGTTACTGTTTGCTTGTGTGTTAATCATCATACACTGCTAGCCCATTACTCTGGAAATGTAAGGGGTGTGCTAGCGCAAATATATCGGTTAAATTCAAATTTATTCTATAATAACGCAAAAAAAAAACACCGCACTGTATGATTCAAAGTTTAACAAAACAGTTGGCACCTTATGATTCTCCATCAACTCACACGATTTCGCAATTGTCCTGAAAAGGAAAGTGAGAAAAGTTGCCAAAAATTTGCAAACAACTCACCTTTCACTACTGTGTCGCTTCCTAATGTGGAAACGCACGAAATGTGCACACAAACGCCGGTCGCGATGGGGAAAGAGTTTGCAAATTTTAAATTCACCTCCCTCAATCAACCCACATGCGGATTTGAGAAGCAAACAAAACTTCCTCTTAAGTTGTACGCACAATCTGAAATACCCCCCTGTAAGCGGTTTGCCGGTTTCTATCACCTTCTATTTCGCTGTGAAAGTGTGTGCAAAAATTTGCAAACATGACCGACTCCATACGCACCCCACACATCCCACATAACGGGGAAGAGTAATGAAGGAGGCGGAAACGGAGAACAGAACTGATCCCCCCCACGCACGCATCGCGTCATAGAGCGTGACATGAATTTTACAATACCTCATCGCCGTTTTTTTTTTTTTTTTTTTTTGCACTACAGCCATTTTTGCACATGTCCGCCGAGATCCGGAAAGTGCGTGGCCCACTTACTGAAGAGTGTAGGAAAAAGTGCGTTTTTGTTTTGTCTAGGTCTAGACTTTTTTTTTGCAAATTGCTATAAACTCTTGGCTGTACGATTTTAGCAGCTTTTTCGCTGTGACATACTTCCGAAGGATTTTATGGATCTTTTTTTACATTTTTACATACTCCGCACCTCTAACCTTTTCTCTGTCCTTCTTTTTCCAGGTAAACAAACTGCAAGGCCATTCGGCACGTGTCGGTGCCCTGGCCTGGAACGGGGACGTTCTGTCGAGCGGGTCTCGGGATCGTCTGATCATGCAGCGTGACACGCGCACACCATCGCAGGTCCCGGAACGGAGGCTCGCCGGTCACCGGCAGGAGGTGTGCGGTCTAAAATGGTCCCCGGACAATCAGTATCTGGCCAGCGGCGGTAACGACAACCGGCTGTACGTGTGGAACCAGCACTCCTCCTCACCGGTGCACTCGTACTCGGAGCATATGGCTGCGGTGAAAGCAATCGCATGGTCACCCCATCACCACGGTCTGCTTGCGAGCGGGGGCGGTACGGCCGATCGGTGCATACGCTTCTGGAACACGCTCACCGGTCAGCCGATGCAGTGCGTCGACACAGGCTCGCAGGTGTGCAATCTTGCCTGGTCCAAACACTCGTCCGAGCTCGTCTCAACGCACGGCTACTCGCAGAATCAGATTCTCGTGTGGAAGTACCCGTCGTTAACGCAGGTGGCCAAGCTGACCGGCCACTCGTACCGCGTGCTGTACCTCGCGCTCAGCCCGGACGGTGAAGCGATCGTGACGGGTGCGGGCGATGAAACGTTACGCTTTTGGAACGTGTTTAGCAAGGCACGGTCGCAGAAGGAGAACAAGAGCGTGCTGAATCTGTTCACAAACATTCGGTAAAACTGCGCCGGGCTGGTGTTAGAGACCTTTCCGCGCGTCGTTCAAATTCTTAGTGATGGAGTGAGTGAGGCCGCTGCTGCTGCTTCGTTATTGTACAGCATCCAGAGCATCCAGTTCGTGTGGGAGAAACAGCTCTCGAAAGGGGTCGATTTTTTAGAAGCTATCTCTATTACTTTTGTTTTGTATTTTTACCTTCCCTTTATTTTTTGTGCTTTGTATTTAACGCAATTCTTTAACAGTTTTCCTCAACATACGTGGTAATTCCGTACGATTCATGATATAAAAAAACACACACATTAAGGATAAGGTTGTTTGATTTGAAATTGTAAAATAGCTTTGTTACTTTCATTTACGTCATGTTACAATAGTTATATTTAGCAAAGCTCCATCCAGATAATTTAAGATGCACTTGGATATGTCCTAGCAAAATGAAGGGGGCCCTCACTTGTGCATCTGTCTAGAGTTGCAACATAGTCGCATCGACTTTGCTTCCGTTTTTTTTTTTAATTTAGTTTAATTTCGTAAGACTGTGCGCTTTTTCCCATCAATGAACTGGATTGATCTTTAGGAGTAGGAGGACATTTACGTTTAATATGATGTATTTGTAAGGTAAGGTAAAAACAGTAGGATTTAGGTTTTTTGTGCATAAGCAAAATTAAAAATGGTACACGCTTTTGCTGTAAAAGCGATACCATGCGAGTGTGTTCAAACCGTTAGGGGTTTAGTTTTAGGCATTGGTTGTTTTGCTTATATAGGTTTTCCTATGTTTAGCGTAATCTTGGAACCGGAATTCATTTTTTTCTGTTTAAAGTTCATCGTAAAGATGGAACAGTGCAGCTGGAGCAGAAGAAGAACGTTACAAGATTCCAAGGAAACGATTGCTAAACATTTGCAAAGGATGAGTATCCTACAGCGAGTGTGTATGGGTAGAACAAAATGCCGGCTTCTCTAAATAGTATAGTTATTTATATTTCCACTTATTTTCTATTAACATCCTGGAAAAGGAGCACGGTATCGTGTGCACTGTGTTGTGAGGCAGAATTAAAAAAAAAAAAAACAAACAAAAAACTGAGTGGCTTCAGGCGAATTGAATGGAATCTCTAGTGAAAGGATGCGTACGACAGTAACACCAGCAAATCCTTCCCCTAGACGTTCAATCGAAATGTGTGTTATGTTGTGTCGTGCAGTTAAAACGAGCCTAACGTAAGTGCTATACAAAAGAAAACCGGAAGCAAACAAGTGTCTTCACTGTGTGTACTGCCTACCTTCCGAGGTGTGTGAATACTACTGCTAGGGACTCACTACAGATAAGCGAACGCTTTAGAGAGGGAAATGTGTATCGTTCGGTCAAAATAAATTTACACAAGAAAAAACACCAGTTGCCCATTCCTGCAGGTGGTACTGCGTTGAGAAAGAAACCCATACCATTTCAAAACGAACAGTTCAATAATTCGTGTTTATTTCTTTTCCTAAGCTGCTTGCATACAACACTACACAATATCTAATAATTATTGTTCTCAAACCGCGAACCAGTTCGCACAAAGCCTCGAAGTTAGGCCAGAATTAAAAATACTAAATAACACGTTTTTGGGATGGGGTGGGGGAGGTTCGATTATTGCTTCGTGGATTGCCTCTATCTCTCTATCTATCTCTCCCTTGAAGCGGATGAGCGAGAAAATGCATGATGCTTCGAGGAATGTTGAAATCTATAAGCACGGATGTCTTCTCCACGGAGCAATCGCTAAGCCATGCTGCCGGGGCTCTATTTTTTGCTGCTCGCTTTGAAGATCAGCGCCAACCCGGCACCGATGGCTAAGGCCGACCCGGCGATCAGTGCCGAACGTTGATTAATCGTTATTCTGCGGAAAAAGAACGGCAGAGAAAAGAAACGAGCAAAGAAACACAAACGGTCGTGTAAGTAAGACGTTTATATTACAATTCTTGTCATGTTTCTTGGAACGAGCGGTGGAACCGATAAGACATTACAAATGGACGGAGGTATTACAAACAGAAATGGTAATGCAGAAAGAACAAAAAATAAACTTTACAACTTAAAAACACCCAAGGGGAGCCTCACATGGCATATCCCCCCCGTTCACTTGCTTTTATTCGATTCGTGGAGAGAGAAAACAAACAAACAAAAACAGTCACAATAATGCACCTAATTATCCCGCTTAACAAGGAACAAGTGAGAATGTTGTTTAATGTAAGTGGCTATATATAAACTATGCATTCTAAAAAGAATTCCCTGCACCCGAACTCCAGACATCCAAAATAGAGAAAAAAAAAGATTAAAGTTAGACAGCCATCACATATAGTCGCATCGCTCTACGCGCTTCAGGTGTTTTCGTAGATCCACGATCGTTGGTCGCCGATTGGGGCAGGGGTGAACGTTTGTAAGGATGAAATCTAGTGACAAGCACGGGAGGGATCAACCGAAAAATTTCGCCTTAATCGATCCAAACCAGGACGATGCTGAGGATTCATTGGAAGGGACAGACACGCTACTTGGTAGAAAGGGGAAAAAAGTATAAAAGAATGGTGTAAGCGATAAAAACAAAGCCACACGTTAGCCGCAACAAAGTGGTTCCCGTGTGCTAAGGACACAAAGAATTTGTCGCTCGCCTACATGCATGAAGGTGGTGTACATAAAGGTTAAGGGAAAACACCAACTGTAAAAAACTTACCCGGCGCCAGTTTTCTTTTTCCGTTCCGTCTCGATGATTTCACCGACCAGGAATTGCTTCATTTGTTCTCTGTAGAAAAAGAGGCGTACAGAAAAAAAAACACGAAACGAATTAAAAACATAGCGAAAACGAACATAAAAATTGCAACGCGAGCATTTGACCCTGGTTTCCATTGCATCAAAACACCGTCCACGGAGCCGCTTGATTGCTCAATGCGTGCAACCGTTTGGAAATGGGTAGATTGGGAGGTCTGGTACACCTTGTAACCTACTTGGCATCCGAACTGTGTCCAACGTCATCAAACTCGGCTGTCGCTTCCTTGCCAGCCCACTCGATCAGCACCTCCTCGCCACCTGGATGCTACGGGAAAGACGGTTGGAGCAAACATGAACACACACACATAATGAATGGCGATAGTGATAAGTGCCATCTTCCACGAGATAAAGCAATCCAAGCCCGAAAGGCCAAGAGACGTGTACGTACCTCATGGAGAAATTTGGTCACATCGTACACCTTGTCATGGATTACCATCCACACGTCGTCCGGTTTGTTGTGTTGGGCCACTTCCGCCAAGCTGTACTGTTTCTGCACCGTTTGGGCCATATTTCTGCTACGATATGAGGATGCTTGGATGAGGGCGTTGAAAGATATCGGACAAGAACTGCGAGTTTGCCGTAGGAATTTCACTCGTTCTCGACTGATCGAGTGAACCACAATGATTGATTGTGATTGCTTACACGTTGGTAGGGGGGGACAGATAGGCAAATGGAAGGTCAACTGTTGGCGATGGAGACGGAGTGGGAGAACTTTCTAATTAGACGGAGACAATGCAATTAAAGGGTTTATTCTTGTAAGGGTAACTGCGCTAAGTGTTAAATCGATCTGAGTACAACAAGAAGTGCAGCTATGGTTCAGGAAAATGGAAAACAAAGACCTGTTGTACGTTCAATAATGATCGATTTATGTACGTCCATCAGCTGACATGTTTGTTTTGCCAACTTCAACTTGTCAAAACTCACAGCACATGCTGTCAGCTCAAGCGGGATGCTTGCAATGTGTGAATTTTATTCGGAGAATCCATCAGAACTGCTCTTTAAACTCTTTTATTTGTGTACTGAGTAACCTATTATGAGTATTCTCTTCCATTTTCATCTTGCAACGCACAATCCATTGTATAAATCTCCATTGCTTATAATTTTTTATTATTTGGTTTGCTGTAATTTGCTGTATTTGTGCAAATCTATGTACCACCCTGTGCTCGCATCCGTTTCGCTGTCAAATATTGTTGATGAACTGAAAATTATCAAAACAAACGATTAATCGCTACTGTATAAAAACAAAACTAGGCTCCATTATTGCGCTTTTCTTAGGGTAAATACACCGTTCCTATGTTCGGTAACGTTGGACAATCCGGTAACCATGAATCGGACGACGAAGAGTTCTTTAAACCAGCGCCCAACACTACTGGCAAGTGAGTAGGACGAGTAGCACCAGGAAGTGCAAAAGTTGGTGACTAATTGAATTGCCTTCTGTTCATGCAGATCCACATTGGCGAAAATATTTGGTATTGGTCCAAAAGTCACCGTGAACAGTAATAACGAACGGGCAAACGCTCCCGTGGCACCGAAACCGGTCAAGATCTCGGATCGGTACGGTCCATCCAACTTCCGATACATTCCTGCCGAACAGGCCGATGACGATGAAGCGATCGAAGATGCAAGCAAACCTCCGGAATGGACCATCGTGCGGGCATTGGTGGTAACGGCTTACAAGCTGTAAGTGAACTTTTTAACGTTTGCAAAGCCAAACCATTAACTCCTCGCCGTCACTCTTCCAGCGTTGATGGTGATAACGTTTTCTTAGGCAAATTAGGACTCGCTTTGCTCAACTCCTCCAGCGGCCACAGGTTGCTATTGTACCGTACGAAAACGGATGTGCTCGGCACGGTAACATTAACCCGCGACACAAAGATACTGCTCAAGCAAGACTACCTACAGTTCCGTGCGGATGATTCGAACGATTTTTGGAGCATTCTGTTTGAAAGTGAATTCGACCGTAAGGCGTTGCTTACGGCCATTGAATCTTGGTGCTGTGTGGAACGCGAACCGGTGGTGGAGGAACCATTGTCGGAGGTGGAAAAAGAACCAGAACCTCCGAAGAGTAAGCGATCCGAGCTTGCAGCCCGCATGGCACGAATGGGTGGGCAAGCTATGCCTTCGATGCACGAAAAAACTAAAGCACCACCCATCCCCACGACAGCACCTGGTTCCGATTCATCCGATACGTCCGATTCAAAGATTGAAACCATAACGACGCGAACAACCGCCCGCAGACCTAACCTAATGTCAACCGTAAGCATGCAGATGGTTCCGCTGGCTGGAATGATGCCAACGAATTGCAATGCAGTGCCGAATCAAGCGACCGGGGCGACCATGGCAGACATGAATTTCAATTTGGTGATGAGTGAAAGCCGCATGCAAAACACCGAAATGCGCATGAACTTGACAAAGCTAGAATCCAAGCTTGATCGTGTGCTCGACAAGATCGATCTGCTAAGCGTGCACGGTGCAGGTGACCGGTCATCATCGTCAGTTGCCGCCGACAAGGATGCGGAAGTACTGGAACTGGAGGAAAAACTGCTCGAGCTGAAACGTGCGAACCATGCATTGAAAAGCAAAGTGCGCACATTGGAGACAGCCGACAGAGATGGTAAACGTGAGGCAGAGGCACTGATGGAAGGGAAGCTACGAACGCTAGAAGAATCGGAACGACGCCTCAAGGAAAGTGTGCTTAGTTTGGAACTTAGGCTGGAGGCATGCCGTTCGGAAATAGGACAGCAAAAGGAGAAGCTCGCCGGGCTGGAAACCCAACTCGTAGAGGAAAAACATTCCGTTGAAAGTAAGACCAAAGAAATGAAAGCAACACTGCAGCAACTGGAAGAAGCCCAACGTGAGCGGAATCGCCTAAACGAACAAATTGAACTGGGAGATCGTCGATTGGAAGAGCTTCAAGCGCAGCTGGCACAGCTGCAAAAGGAATGTAACGAGCTCAAGGAGGCGAACCAACGCCAACGTCCGTCAGTGGCTGGCAACGCTACCTTGGTGAAAGACATCATGAACGGATGCTTCCAACAGCTATGCGGTCAGATAACCGACCCGCAGGTGTTGAAGATCATTGCCCAAACGATCAAGCGCGAAACCAAAGCGGCATTGGAGCGAGAAGGTGAACAGTAGAGGTGTAAAACTATCCACAGAAAGTTATTCTAAAAAAAAGTCCTCAAATATATACCGTCGAACATTGGAAAACTTATAGAGGATTACGGTTTAAGTTTGATATTTCTTTTATTACTACGTGATTTATCCTAGTCGCGGATCCCGGAACGGCTGTCGGAGCTGCTTTTAAAATATCGTCAACTTCTTCTTGTCTGTGCGCAACTGTTGCTCCTTGGAAATGTTGTATTCCGACGCCTGCATGCGTGATATTTCCGCGCGCTTCGCATCAATCTGCCGACGCAGATTGTCTGACGCCGGCGTTCCTGCCTTGTGTCGTGTTAGCGCTATCTTAAGCCGTTCCACATCGGCCTCCGTTCGGCGTATCTCTTCCGATAGTTTCAGGCTAGCAATGTTCAAGTTTTTGGACGAATGTTCCTTGAGATCGTGTCTCGTTAGCTCACCATGCCGGGCCGATGGTTTTGATTTCGAGCTTTGCCCACCACTAAACACCTGCTCGTTGATGAAGCTGAACACATCCTTTGCTTTGTCCGCTTTGGCCCGACGCTCATAATCCTTGGCATCCCGTTTTTCCTGCTGTCTCTTGAGCTGGACAAGCTTTTTCTCCACACTGAACAGATCCTTATCACCGTTAGCCTGTTCGCGCAGCTCCATGCAGTAATCGAGCGAACGACCCTGCGGCAGCACCTGGGCACTGACCGGTAACACAATTCCTTCACCCTCCCGACCGAGCCCCGTTCCAACGATGTAACCCATTTTTTGCATAATTTTCGATCCGATGCCACGCGTGTGTTCCTCCCATTCGCCTAACCGTCGATCGGGTGCCGGTTGAAAGAGACTTTTCTCCACCAGCTGAGCCTTCCGGAGCGCTTCTTCGTCCGCCTCCTCGTCACTAGAATCGTCATCAGAAGCGCTCTCTCGTGGCGAATCGTGCGCATCGTCATCGAGTGGTAAAAGATCTTCAAACGGCACGTCCGCTTGTTCACGTTTGCCTTCCTCTAAGCGTATTTTACATCGCTTTTCATTAAAATCCACCTCCAGCACGGTACCCTTGCACCAGAGTCGTGAGGATTGTTTTACCAGCGCTCGGCTACCTTTTTGGCGCAGTCTTTCAAACTGTGGTTCCCGGTAGTCGCGTAACTCGTCCAGTCGGACCACTTCCCCGTGTGAGTAGTGGCATTTGTCATCTGCGAAACGACACTCTCCTTCGAGAAAGTATGCGCAGGGTATCATCTCCCGATGGGTGGGGTTAGTGAAGAGCACCTTGGCGGTGGCATCGGCCAGATCGGAAGTATCGAGGCTACATACCATCGCATTATGGTATGCGGTTGAGCCCCAGCTGTGCAAATGTGGCGCCGAACACTTGCTGCCAATCAAACCGTCAAAATCTAATTCATCATGGGATTCTGTGACCGGCGGTGTTGCTTTGGCTTCCTCGCAAGCAGCTTCTTTTGGTTCGGCAGGAAGTTCTTTAATCTCTTGCATAAAGAGTGCAAATTCATCATCCATACAATCGGCCGTTGTTGCTGTAGCTGTTGAAGCTCCATTATCGTTCGCAGGGCTCGTTGCGGAGTCTTCATCGCTAGTAGGCTCGAGCGTTTCTAGCGTTAGCTCCAGCAGTTCAATCAGATCTTGCTTCAGTTTATTCAATTCTTTCCGCTCATCTGCATCGGTGGTGCGCTGTAGAGCTTGTGCAATCTGATCAAGCTAAAACAGAAAGAACAAGGTTTATTGTACTATCGAAACTTGGTAAACATTAAAGGGGTTTTAGTCATTCAATTCATCCTACCTGATCTTTGTATTGCCGAATCGATTTATCCAACTCGTCGACACTCATTGCTTTAGGGAATCGCTTTAACTAACACTACATAATACTAGTTCTAGCTATAATTTACTCTGGAAACACTCCAGATTTCTGCATTTCCAATTATTATTTTTTACTCTTTCGAAGCCCGCTTGTTGACGTTTGCTCGCTGCAGCTGTCAGTTGTTGTTTTGTTTTATGTCTTCTTCCCGCTCTGCTCCTTCTTCTTTTCGTACTCTTTCCACAATCTGATGCAAATGATATGCACAGTTGCATTTCCTTTCTTTATGAACGGTTGAAGATGACCGTTTATGCATCTTCAAACTCCTTTAGAATGTTGTTTGATGGTTTTCTCATTCACAAGGAATGTGCGAATTTGAAATTGAAAATCTAGGTTGAAATAATAAATGCTTGCGTATTCGTAGACAATTGATAGTTCCACATAATCGTACCAAAGCATTCGTTTCGGATTGAAGTCAAACTACCGTTGGTTTGTTAGATTTCTATTTTTTAAATTTGTTCTTCAGTGCGAATTCCGATTTACAAGAGACATAAATTTAAATTAGTGTACAATAATTAATCTACGACAGTTACAGTCCCAACGAGCTTCATAGCAAGATCGCTGATGTACGCAAGGAAGAAAAAAGGACAACGCACAGCAAACAAAACATCCGCCGAGATTGAGCAAAACGGGTTGCTGACGCGCTCACCGAAAATGCATCGGTTGACAGATGTCAGATGTTTCGGAAGCAGTTGTTTTTGTTGCTGCTGCATACGGGACGAGCGTGAGGGAGATGCCTACCACACGTAGAAAATGAAACAAAAACCAACTTCCTTTACGCTGACAGCGGAGAATCCCGTCAACAACGGGAGAGAGAATTGGCCAGAAAGAGCAACTGCTCCCACTCCCGGTCCGGGATGCGAGTTCGATTGTTTGGAAAAACAAAGCCCGTGTTTTTGTTCCTTTTCTATGTGCTGCTTCCCGTTCTCGCAAGCGCTGCGTTACCGTAGCGACCTTTTCGCCCATCTCGCTTTCGCAAACAGCTGAGAGGCTTACATCACCGCTGAAGTCATCGCTTGCCATCATGCTTGCGCTCTTTCTTTCCCTTTTGTCAACATGCCCAGCTGTGTGCAGCAGCATCGCGCACGCAACGAAAACATCAACAAGAACCCGGGAAGACGCGCTTGTATTGACGTTTTGGGAGAGCTTCTATATTCCCGCTGTTTATCGATCCACTCTCTCGTGTGCGCTCTTTCATTCAAGCGCACCGCTTGCACACACACACACTCTCTCTCTGTCTCGCACAGCCGCAACGCTTGCAAATCGTTCCCGATGGTTCCCAGAGCGATAGGTTTACTGCAGGCGAGAAAGCACACGGGCTTTTATTATTCCCATACCGAGCGCGTTAGTCGCAGTGCGACGTGTGTTTGCAGTGCGTTTTGTCCATTGTTTTTTTGTGCAACAATAGAAACAAGACAACAAGAGCTCACAGGAAAGGAACATTTTGGGTGTGTATTTTAATGCAGTGATCGTCATCCGTGCACCTACACCGCAGTAGGGGTCGTTTTCTGTTTTCGGTGTGTCGTAACCAAGAGGCAGCAGCAGCAGCAACAACAACAGGAGCAACATCAGCGTGTCTAGTCATAGTATTTATTGTGCGGCGCTACTAATACTACAAATTGAAAAAAGACACATCGGTTTGTTTTTCCTCGCGTACGGTTAAGCGCGACATCCCAACCACGGAAAACCACGCGGTCCAGCATCACTTCGACGCCCGTAAGCCATTAAATTGTGAAACGCTTTCAACCGAAGGGGGCTTGAATCCCGTTGCTTTTCGCTTCGCGACCACACAGCCGTAGATGTGTGAGAGAGCGGGTGTGCGTGTGTGAGAGCGCGTGTTTTCTTCTTCTACTTTCTCGCGCCGTCTCCATGTGTTTTGTTGTCGATGTTGTTTGTTTGCCCAGCACCATCCAGCATCGTGGTCATCTTTAGTAGAATCCTGCTGACGGTAGCAGCAGGGAGCGTAGCAATAGCATAAGTGACACCAACATCATAAACAGCAACAGCAGCAACGCAAGCACCACCAGCAGCAGTAGCAGCAACAACAACAGCAGCAACAGCAAGTGCCGATCGGGGGAGTGACGCGCTTTACGCTGACTAAACTGACGGTTCACTTAACAAACACGCCTCATCTCTTTCTCGCAAGCATTGCTCTCGTTCTCTCCCTCTCCCAACCACCGGTGCGCTACACCTCTCGTGTACTCGCCCTAGTCCTGACAGATTCCCTTTGTTCTCGGACTGCGGGAAAAAGCGAACAGGAGAACAACAACAACACCATCGCGGCAACAGCAGCAGCAACGCGGATCGTCGCAGCAAGCGCGTGGTTTTTGACGGCTCTAGTGCGTGCATTTGGTAGCGCGAACGCACGTTTCGCTAACGATACACGTCCGAAAGCACGCGGTACAGCGGCATAAGGTGTGTACGGTTTGGGTGTTTGCTGTCCGGTTTCCACCCACTGCGCTTGACGGTGGTGGCGGTGTTCATCTGGGAGAGGGAGAGAGGTGTGCAGAACGAGAGGCGGTGATTCGGTTGGTGACCGGAGCACAACGTGGTGTACCTGTACGACGGCAGTAGCTGTCACACGCTGCAGTTGCACTTTTATCGATCGGACAGCGGTGTGTGGCCATTATCAGCATCTTGAACTGTAAATAGCAAAACGTCGACCTCGTTGCAACCGGGAGGTGCTGCATTATAATCAGTGCAATCGGGTCTATCTTCTGACGTACGACGACGATACGCGTTTTACACAGGTGTGCGTGTGTGTGAAGGAAGCAAACGGATAAGGAAACGTCGAAAACTGCCACTGCACGTCGGCCAACTTGCAAGAAGCAGCAGCGGTACGTACGAGTGCCAGAAAGAGATCACCTTTCGAACGAATTTACTACCGAGTTCCGAGTGGACGGATTGTCTGTGCAGAGCGAGGATAAGACATCCGCGAGTTGTGCAAACGCAGTGCGAAAGAAAAGCGCATCGTACGAACAGTTACAACGGCTATTAGTCGTCCACCTCCGAAGAATCGGCTGCAGAAGCGAGGCAGTAACCATGTTGCGCTGCGTGTACTAAACAGCAGGCACTAGTCTAGTTAATGTCACACGCCACACACCACTTCACAACGGTGTGCCTGCGCCACGAGCTTGCATTCTCTGCACTTTCGAAGCCCCCAGTTTCGGTCTGTTACAGCAATGAGCGGATAAAAGTTTTCGCGTGCACATCGGAAACTCCTTACACGCCTTGCCCAAATAATAGTGTGCTGTGCATGCACGTTCCTGATTTTCCTTTGTGCAATTCACCGTTCCCGAACTACTTGTACAGAGCTTGACGAAGTGAAAAGCGGAAGTCCAAACCACGCGCTCGTGCTGCACCGGAAGTAACCTGCCGCGAATTGTCGTACCAGTACACGAACATTACATACACGAGGCCGTTCTGTGAGACTGCTGTAAGCGGAAGGACCCATATTTTGTTGCCCAGGTGGGGTGTGCCGTTGTACATCGTTGGCAGATACCCTCGTGGTCATTCGGCAGCAAGGAAGAACAGCATCCAAGCAGAGCCAAGTAACGGAAAAGGATACGCGAATAAGAGAGGAGCAAAAAAAAAAAACACGCGGCGGGCACATCTTCGAAGCAATTACAAAGCGCAAAGCACCACCTTCCGCGATATGGCGTTGTGAAAGTGCCGTGGTAAAAAGGGAAAACTGTTCGTGTTTCAACGACCGCTTTGCCACTTTCGATGGCACCTGGAACTACCACCGGTTGGTAAGGAAACGGTTGCAGTTGTTTCAAATCACAAGACATCGAAAAAGCACATGGCCTGCTGACGGGAAATGGCTGCTTGAGTGTATTTTCCTCCCAACGAGCGTGTGTCTGTGTGCGAGAGAGTTTGTGCATCGCTTTTTCATATCGAACGAGTGTGATCAATCACAGCAAGCGGGCAGCAGCAGCATCAACCAGCGCATTTGCAACGGATCACCCCACACAATACATGCAAAACAACGTGTCCATCATTCTCTCGCGACGCTTGCAACGCAAGAGAAGAGACTGTGCAGTTTCGATTTCATAGCTCCCCTTGGTCCACTACTACTGCTCCACCACCCGTTATGTTACGCTTCTTTCCACTGCATCAAACCACAACCACCCTCTGTTGACGTGCAGCGCTTTACAACGACAGCTTCGCTATAGCCTACCCCGATTTGGTGTGCTCCAGGGACGACGCAGCAGCGTGAAACGAAAATAACTCCACGGATTCGCGGATTTCTCGGTGACCTTGACGCGGGGGTCCGTTTGTTTTCGTCTTCCTTTTGTTTTTTTGGTGTACCGAACCAATCCAACAACTTCCAGCGACAGTCACGTCGACCGTTCGCCTGGTTGCTGCAAGTATTATATCGCCGAACCCTAGCGCACCCCTTCGATTAATCATTCCCCGTCCTGCTCGCACGCAAGGGTATCGCTGCATCGTTGCAACCCTCTCCGCGCCACCATCTAGCTGCTAGTCAACTGCATCGCGAACAACTGCGATGGTGGTGGGCAAGCGCTGCACTCGTGATTATTCGCTTCATCGATAGCATAGCACCACCGCGTACCAGCCGTAGCAAAACGCGATCGAGGTTGAAATGGTTTTTGCAAAGTTTAACGCGTTATAACACAGTATTTGTTGCACTCGCGCCGCCCCATTCCCCCCCAAACACCTCTCCACTTTGCCATAGCGTCAACAGTTCAGTGAATTCCAAGCAACCTTGCGTGTGCTTGTGTGTATACGTTTGTATAGTTGTAATCAGGAGCCGCGCACACCTTCCTGCTCGCAGACTTCTGGTGCATTACAAAGCAGCGCACAAACAATAAACTGCGCGCAAACACACACACACACAGAACCATTGATTGCCTGACTGGTGGCAAGCTGAGAGGCATGTAATCGATTCAACAGTGGCGCAAACGGCCAGAAAAAGAAGGCGCTAGTGAGCAAGAGCGCGAGAGCAATAGCAAAACAAAAACAAACCCAACAACATATACCAACCCCCCCTTCATCGAAAAGAAACGTCACACGCCAGCCCTGGTGATCGAAGACGTTGTGCATATTCTGGTGAGCGAGCGAGCGAGCGGGTGAGCAAGTGAGAACAACTCGAATTGCATCACGACAGCCGAAGAGCGCGGGAGCGAGATAGCGAGATTGAGCGCAAGTGTGCGAGCTGTTGCAGTGTAGCTTACGGCCGGCCCAGCTGAGCGAACACCGAATCCGAGCAGCTGAGTGGAAATACTTCACACACACTGAACGCCATACACATACACAATCGTACGGTTGCAGTGTATAAGGCTACGAGAGGGGTTAGTATTACAGCATCATCAGGCACGCGGTGCATCGGTAGTCGTTGGTGCAAATAAGCGGTTCGAAGGACCCGCGTTAAACTCTCACGTCGGATTGGCCGTTCCTGATGTTCCTATCGATTAGTGCATTTTTTTAACGACGTCGGCGGAATGTAGAACACAGCACCGCCCAAAACAAGACCTGTCACCAGCCCCCCGCCACCAATCCCATCTCAAGGACGGGAATTGAAGCGGAAAACGTTAAACAGAGGAGGACACAAAGACGGAGCACTACGATATCAGTATCATCATCGCATCACCAACTCACCGTCGCCGTACTAACGAAGCGTGTTTCTCGCCAGTGTGCACCAAATTGTGTGTGCGTAGTATCCGGGGTACGTTAAAACGCATCGGAATCACACACCACTGCAGCCAGGCCTGCAGAAAACCCAAAATAAAGCAAAACAAAAAAGCGCAGTGGAAGAAACAATCGTGCGGTACAACGGCAAAGTAGAACGTGCCACAGCCACCATCACCACACCAACCCCCAATTACCACCCATCGCACTCTGCTACACACGTATAAGTATGTGCGTAGGTGTGTGAACGCTCTTCTTGTGATATTACAACATTCGCACAATTCCTTGGCACACACCATATATTATTAGCTGTGTGGAGACAAGAGCAACCACGCGGTTGTGTTCAGTAAAGTACAAAAAAAAAAAACAACAACAAAAGCGCCATCTTTAAGCAAACGGCAAACAAATATCCCCCCAAACTAAAGAGGCTCGTGAATAAGGTAGTTGAAAAAAGTAGGAGACAAAACTGCAAAGTGCAAGGCGGGCCGAATACTGGTAGTAGTAGCGGAAGCGAACGGTTGAGGCGATAGTAGGTCGCGCAGATTCGTTCGATTCGATTCGAACTGACCACCGTTACGAGCGTTAATTAAGTATGGATAGCACGCAGCAGCAAAAGCAATCGCGCACGGTGGACAGTGATGAAGAGGAGGACGGGCGTGAGGTGAAGATGCAGCTAGACGAGACGGTGGATCTGAAGGGGCGAGCAAAGAAACGTGGAACATCGATGGAGATCGGGCAGGAAGCTGCTGCTGGTCTGCAAAAGAGAGAAGGTTTGTTCAAATGCCGCACTAATGTTGCTAGCATGCTGTCATAGCGATGACCGTCTCTATATGACACAGCAATTAATTTATATCCTTTTCTTGTTTATCGCAGCCGTAGCGAACAGCGAAGAGTTGCCGAATCAGTCGCAGAAGATTTGGAATCAGTACGTTGTGCACGGCCTAATCGATAAGGGTACGTTCAGCACGGTCTCGCTGGCAACGCTGTGTTCCGAGCAGCACCTGCCGTTCGATAAGCGGCGCCAGTTTGCGATCAAGCTGATCACGCAGACGAGCCATCCGTCACGGATCGAGCGCGAGATTCTTTGTATGAAGAAGATTGGCGGTCAGCGTAATGTGGTCGGTCTGCTCGGCGGGTTCCGGCTGGAGGGCGAGGTAGCGCTCGTGATGAACTACATTCCGCAGGAACCGTTCCACCTGTACTACGCGCAGCTAACGCCCGCCGAGGTGCAGCGCTTCCTGCAGCAACTGTTGATCGCCCTCGAATGGGTGCATCTGCACGGTGTGATCCATCGGGACGTGAAACCGAGCAACTTCCTGCACAGTCCCCGTAACGGTGGTGGCTCCTACGTTTTGGTCGACTTTGGGCTTGCACAAGAAACGGATAAAGGTGCGCTGTCACTGCGCACACCCGTCATTCCTCGGAGGCCTGAAGGCGGCAGACTGGAGGATCAGGTTGTCCCCCGGCAACAGGATACCGTCGTGGTGCGCAAACCGTTGAAGAGACAGGGCAGTAACACTAGTACTACCACCACCCACCCTTTAAAGCTCTCGAATAGTAGTGCGATGAAAGATCTCGGCGATGTACCGCTGGCTCGGCAAACTAAATCGGTTGTTGCCACCATTGGAAGCGGGCTGAAGCATCGCCGCTCGGCGGCGGTACTCGAAACCCGATCGCCTTACGCGAAGGATCTCAAATCGGGCGTTAATGGCACGTCCTCTAACCTGCCGTCGTGCAACTGTTCGTGCCGGCCACAGGTCTGCAATGGGTGTTTGGTGCAGCCGGAAATGAATGCACCTCGGGCTGGCACACCGGGCTACCGGCCACCGGAGGTGTTGCTGAAGTATCCGAACCAAACGACGGCCGTCGACATCTGGGCAGCTGGTGTCATCTTTCTGAGCCTGCTGAGCAAGTACCATCCGTTTTTTACCAACGTGGACGATAATACTGCGCTGGCACACATGATTGAGGTGTTTGGCTTCCAGCGCCTACAGGAGACGGCCCACGCACTCGATCGCAGGCTGCACGGCACACCGGAAACGATGGAAAAGCAGCCGTACAATCTGCGCCGCATCTGTCAGCACTTTCGTGCTATCCACGATCAGCGCGAGATGGGCGCGGGCGGTGGTGGTGAGGCGGGAGGCTCTAGCCCACCATCTGGCCGGGACGAGGAAAATTTTTGCTGCGGCAACTGTTGCAAGCCGCCGGAGAGCTGTTTGTGCCAGAACCGTAGGAATGTAGCCGATGGTTCGGACGGGCGGTCTTCGCGGAATGCAGAATGCGACGAGTACGGTCCGGACGCTTACGATCTGCTGGAACGGCTGCTCGAAACGAATCCGCACGTACGTATTACCGCCGCGGAGGCGTTGAAGCATCCCTACTTTCAGGTCCAATACTGAACTCTGGGCATCGGTGGTTTAACGAATTGTCTTTGGGCACGTTTGAGAGTTTGGGAGTTTGATACAGAACGCCGCCCGACACAATTGCACCAGCACCACCGGTACAAACTACATATGACTAAGTATGTAGGAGCAGAAGTAAGAGGATTGTGTGTGGCCAGTGGCGTCAATTAATGCCAGTATGTACAGCAACAACAAAAAGCAGAAAAAAACAACGCAACGAGAGATTGAGACCGATGCAGGAAGAATAGGGGGGGGGGGGGGGGGTGGCATAAGAGAGTTAGAGATTATCTTTGCAAAGTTCATTACTTCTTTAAGTTACCACCGAATAGATAACACACGCTCTAATGCCACACGATCGTTCTCACGGTTGCATCTCAACCATAAATCGAACGCCAAAAGCGAGAATGCCCCATTTACACAGACCATTCTACACGCAGCGAACACATACACACCGACGACACACAGGCACTTGTGGCAGGATGCCCTCTTCTAGAGATGGGGAAGCGTCCCGTATTATATAGGCCAGTATGATGAAACACACGTCCGCGATAGTGCAATAGAGAAAGAGACAGAACATGCGAGAGAACGAGAGGGTACGAGACAGAGAAACAAGTGCGCCTACATTCCTTTTCGTCCTTGTACTACACCCAAGGCTCTAAAATGGGACGATGAGCCAAGACTAGCATCCCACTGGGCCCCACGTGTGGCCGATTGCACCAACTGGCGAGATGCGGCATCTCACACGCCCATATTGCACATGTGCTCACAAACAAGAGCCCCAGCTCTAGCGAATGTAAAATTGCGAAGCAAAAGAAAAACACGTAAAGGTGCGCGCCAAACATGCGCCAATTGCCATGCGTTGTTGTCGCACGTCGGTCACACCGGAGTGTTCCTCCTTCAATCGTTTTTTTTTATATTACAATGTGGTGTGATGAGCTCTCTCTTAATCAGCAAGGAGAAGGAGGCGAAGCAGGAGGAACACAGAACGGCAGGCGGTTTTTGTTTGTAAAATGTTTGTTTTCATTACTTTATTTATATTTATGTACCTTTTTTTTTGTTTTGTTCTTGTTCTTAAGACAAAAGTCTGGTTTAGGAAACGATATGCTCTAGTTGGCGCAAGCGCGTAGCTTTCACGAGAAGCTGATTATTTATTTCTTTTGTTTTATCTATATTTCGATGCAGGGCACCGGTCTTCCCGGCCGCAGCTTCCCACCCGATTCGCTCTTCCGCTAGGTGGAATTAACGGAGCGTTTGGGTTGGAAGCGTGCGGTTCGCGGACGATAAGTTGCCCAGCATCGAAGGATCGTGTTGAGCGCCGTAATTTTAAATCTATTTATTAAATTATTATTGTCAGAAAGCTTTTTGAATTTGAAAATGAAACGTGTTGGAAAGCGAGCGGCGTTTTACGTTTTAATCTGTTGCTACATCTGTTGGTTCAGTTTCTAGTATATAAGCTTCTTCAAAGCTTGCCTCTTGGGAGCGTGCGTTCGTGTGACACGGTGAGGGGTGTAAATGCCCAAGTCCAATCCATGGGCGGTGGGGTATATGCAGAGCGCCGCACCTGGCACTGCTGAAATCTTACGCCTGTCGCCCAATTCAGCAGCATTATATTTGTAGAGTTAGAGCGAGAATGAGATTTCGTACCGGCCAGCGGCATAAGATTACGAAAAGGACGCACGACAAAGTGTTATTTGATAGGACGATAGGGCATGGCCAGTAGCAATTGAGGCGTGAGGCAAAGTCGGAAAGGCGCACCACCTTCCACGGATGTAGGAAGCGCCAGCGTGGTCGTAATGCAAGCAAACAAACAATGAAAAAAAGAAGTACAACATTAAACCAATGGGGGTATGATTACAAAATCAAAACAAACAAACAAAAACACAATCAGTGTAGCCAATGGGGAAATGGGACGAGAATCGCATCATCATCAACGTAGAATTAACGCCTGTGGTTGAGATGTAGTATCTATGAATGTATATCTGTCTCTATATATATATATATATGCGCATGTATAATAGATTTATATGTGCGCGTGTGTGTACGTATGTTTGTATATGTTATCGTCGGGACACAAGGCACCCCGTTACCGCTGTTTCGTCCTTGTTCGAAAACGATCTGTCCGCATCTGCAGTTGCATGGCACGTACTGAGCAGCCGAGCTCGTCTGTGGAAGTAAAAAGTGACATGAACTTTCGTTTTTATCTTGTTAAACTGCATCCCACGCGGCTTTCCTTACATTACCTTCACCTCGGCTTTATTAATCGGTTGAAAATATGGAGTTTCCCTTATTCCCTTTTCCCTTTCATCCCTATGTGCTATAAACCGTTAAATTAAATTTTTCCTTTCCAAACCCATCGCTCGAGAGAAACGATCTCATCGGTTGTGCAAGGGACACGGAACGTTACGGGGGCTGCTGTTATTGCATCCATAACGTTCCATCTGTTTAAGGAGGCGAGGGCAGCCCCTCGTTAAGAAGTACTGCTCTAGAGAAGAACAGACAGACGGAAGTAACAGAGGAGAAGCGCATGCGAAACAAAGCATAGGCATTGTTGGCGGATTTTGTGCGACACAGAACTGGTAGGAAACAAAACTGAAACACATGAAACGGATAAACGTGCGGTGCACTCGCAGTGGCACAGGCATTTCTATGGTACTAACCATTGGCTAGATGCAACCACCGCAGACAGGGAATGTAGGAAGTGTAGCACAATTTGAGTGTAATGTATTTTAAATCGTAATACCCGTTGACGTGTATGAATGAGCAAGAAAAACATCCCACGTGTAGGTAAATTAAACGCAATATCGTCTGAAATGAATATCTGTATGTGAAAAGTGGCTGGAAAAAATGAAAATGTTGAGAACAAATTTCAATCTTACGGAGGTAAGTGAATGTTTTTATTCCTGCAAGTAACGACTGTACAAAATCTTACGAAAATGCTTCATTGTGGCTCAATAACAAATTAAAAAAACAAAAAATGGTTTAATTTTGGGAAAGGGAAGAATCCTGGGTCTTGAGCCTACTTCTATTAGAAGTCAATAATGCATAATGCATTTCTATTGCTGACCTGCTCAATGTTGTTCCCTTGATCGTCCTGCGTAGAATGTAGAAAGCGCAATCGTGTTCGATTATTAGTTAACACTACCTATGCCTTCCAAATCTCATCTCAATAAGACCCGTAGGAAATTAAATAAATAAATACAAAAATTCCTGACGGTGGCAAAGACCGGCAGGATACGATGGCTGGGGCATGTTATGAGGATGCCGGACTCATGCCCCGCCAAGAAGGTATTCGTCAGCGACCCTCAGTTCGGCACGAGGCGTCGGGGAGCACAGCGAATTCGTTGGCTGGACCAGGTGAAGGGAGACCTGTCGGAGATCGGGTGCCTACACGGATGGGAAGCTGCGGCCAGGGATCGAGTTTCCTGGAAATCTATCGTTGACCGGGCCATGTCACGACGACGTGCTCTTTAAAAGAGTAGGCCAACTTGATGATGATGATGATGACAAAAATTCTTTGCTACTCACATCTTTGAAGGCTAGACGGTCTGCTGTAAAAGTCTCCGATAATGCTCACGATCTTGCGCCGTGGTCACGCTAATTGTTTGTCACGGCCTTTCTGGCAGACGCATCAGCGCATCATCAGTCTATCCCAATTTAGGCCTACCACAGCTCCTCGGTCGATATGGAGGGCCTTAAAAGATTTTACGGGCTCCGGCTTATCCAGTTCCCCCAGCCAACCTGAGCGTTGCAATTTCATACATCTTTTTGAACATCTTCTTCTAGAAGAAGGATTCATCAATTTTGTTTTGGACGAATCTCAGAGAAAAGGTTATGACTGCAGATGCCATAAATGTTCTATATTTTCCCAGTTTAGTGATTTTACAAAATATACATTAGAAGGTTCATGTTGAGAATTTGTTCAAAAAACTACATCCAACTACACTTTCGCCTCCCTAGCGAGGTTTGATGCCATGCAGCTGCTTAATAACTGTTTAAAGGCAGCTAAGATCCTGAATGCTGCTTGTGCACTGCAAAGAGTTGTGCCTTAAATTTATAGTGAAAAATCAGATAGTTTTTCCCTCGGTTAGGCTCATCTATATAGATGATGATATATGTCACTCCTTCTTATTCCACACTAGTAATTCCATTAAAATAGAGTCGCCTCCAACTGCAGATTATGTTGCTATTTGTAGCCATAATCAACCGCGCCAACTGCAGTCGAACCCTGTAAATGTTTATGGCACCTATCTCACACACACCATTGCAAGTTGTCAGCTGTCATTCTTATTGTTCATGATTGTTTCTCGCTAACGTCAAAACGGCACCTTGGCGAGCCCGATTCCAAACCGTCTTTCGTTCGCAGTTGGTCGAGTTTACGCATCTCATCTCTGCAAAAACAAGACGTGCGAGCTGTTGTTCCCTACGGTAGTGACCGGTTCCAGCGGGGTTTCGTCATGTTGCCAATCGATCGAGCCCATTTCAACAGTCGGTGATTTTATTTCGTTCTACTTGGTGCGTGGTGCATTGTGTGGCTGCTGCTAGCTTAAAGTGAGTCCCGTCGTTCAACGATTGCACCTAATCTACCATATCTCAGTTCCTTGTGGCCTTGTTGTGATAGCATCGCAGTGTACACGTTGACGGTCACCGTCCGCAGTGAGTCTGTGCAGGGAAAGCAGGAACGAAATCCCATATAATAAGCAGTGCTATTAACCGTGAAGGGTGAACGGTGGTGTGTTATCGTGCGGCTAGTTCGCAGTATATTCTCAATATGCTGTCGAACCACGATAACGTAATTGGTTCTATTTGCTGTGCATAGAGTGTGATGCTATGCTTGGCTTGTGCTTGTATGTGTTGATGGTAGGGAGTGCGTGTACGTGCGTTGTATAAATCATTCCTGTTTAGTTTCGTGATTTTTTCGGTTCACAGCCTAACGTCAGCCATCGTTTACTGTACGGAAGTGCCGCCATTTCTAATAGTGCTCACCCTTCCATCCATCGATAGGATTTAACCTCTCTCCGGAACTGAATCATTGCATGGATCGGCATTGTTCCGCACCGTAAGCTGCAGCCTCCCGGGATAGCGCAAAGCTTGCTGTCAAGTGCCACGAAAAGCGACAAGTGCAACGAGCCTCTGGAAGGTAAGGTTGCTTCGTTGCTCTGCTAGACTCGATCTCCTCTATCTCATACACCAATGCCTGGGGCAACAAATCGTACGACGAATCACACACGGCGTAAATTGGAAATTCCATCCACGATGGCCTTCGAATGGCCATCGTCATCTTACGGTGAACGCATTCGTGGCTGTGAGCTTCAGGAGATGTGCTTGCTGCGTTTGCCCACTACCACCACGACAAATGGCGGTGATTTTTGAAGGGTGCAATATCCGCGAACAGATTATTTGATCGTCCCTTCTGATTGTCGACCAACACAGCCACGAAACTCCACACAAACAGAAGATTTCGTCTCGCGCACTCTTACGTCACAGAGCATGTGGTGTGTGTGCTTTTTCATGTGCTGCTCCCCCACCGATCTGAACGTTTCTCTTACTCGCTCGCGCACTCATCGCTCTCACGCAATCATCGTGCTCGATGAAACGGCACACCTTGCGTGTTTTGGTGCTGCGCGGGATGGTGTATGGTGGGATATGGGGTACGGTTGATGATGCAACTCGCCGACTGCTGCGAATTGTTGCACCGGACAACCCTCAGCGATTTCTGTCGGCAGGCTCCATTGCAGCCATCGCAACCGTCAGCCTACTATTATTACAATTAGACGTATCGTATTCTCGTTTTCGTAGTGGTTTGTTTGTCTGCTTTTTTCTTTCATCTTTTATGGCATTCTGCACGCGGTTCTGTTTGTGTTGCAAATTTAAGATAGCAAGGAAAAGGGTTTCTCGGGTTCCCACTGCTAGAGTTGGGGTGGTCAGGTGATTGAGACGATAGCGGGGCAGGATCGAGTGTCGAATCCCGTCCCGGGGACCGTCTAGTCTTACGCCGGTCTGACTATCTAGCTACGGGGTAAACTAATTCTAGGAAGCCAGAAAGTGGCTCTTGAGGCTGTGTGGTGCCATAGGAGAAGAAGGGTGTTTGGGTTTTGAGTTGAGGATGCAGCTCTCTCGTCTCGTTGTCTGGTAGATTATTGTAGAGATACGCCATTTTAGAAATTTAAATGTAATTTACTGAATTTTCTGGCGAAAATTATCATACGCCATCATACGGCCTCTTCCCTTCCATGGCGAGAAAGAATTCATAAAGCGACACAAACTTAGCGCGCATAATTTAATGAAATACTCATAAAGCTCGCAAGCATTTTTTTGTCTCCCCTTTTTTGTTGACTCAATGAAGCATATGCTTTCGCTTATGTCACACAGCTTTTCGGGAGGGGGCATCATATGATAAAGAAAAAAACAAAAGCAAAATCAAGTGGGAAGTACATTCCTCTCAAAGTAGCCCTCATTACCTTGTGCTCTATTTTACTTCTGGCTCCATTTGCTTCACCTTTCTTTTTTTTTTTCTTCGAATTTCATCTCCTACCGTGATGTGTGGTGGCTGTGCAACATCACCGCATTACGACTGACGATGTGAGATGGTTTTATGCAACGGCAAATTCACACGTGAACCATTTGTGCGACCGGTTTTATTTTTTTTTCGGCGTATATTTGCGCTACACTCAACAACAGTCGTGCGGCACGGGGGAAAACATTCCTTAACCGGGTTTTTTTTTTATCTCGCATTAGGATGCTGAACATAAGCGTACTATTATTCATATGAATGTGGTTGTGTCTGTGACGTTTAAGGGAGTCTGATTGATTTAGTATATAAATTGTAATATTTTGATGGACTTGCATAATTAGTGGAATTTTCTTTTTTTTTGCTTACTTATTAGCACTGGGAACGTTATGTTGGTTGGTTGGCTTACTCAATGGCTTAAATCGTTCTGGCCGTGTGCGAGTTATTCAAGTCTAAGAATTACTATAGGCGCGTACTTTTTCAAAAATAACAGCTGGGAAATATTGAAAAACTAAATATGTATCATGAAAATGTAATTAAATCCCTTCCGTTAAGGAGCATAGCAACACCAAAACTAATAAGCAAGGCAGGACCTGTGCAACAGAACAGTTAAATGAGGTAAGATGAAAGCAATTGCATGGACTTCATTCATCATATCCGGACAGTTCGTTGGAAATCAAATATCTTGTAGGGGTGAATATGGAACAAGCTTTTATCTGCTGACGAAATTAGGTCCATCTTCTTCTGTCCTTTTTGGTAGTGCTTACTACTGGCATATTCGCCTGAAGAATTTAGACATTAAACCACCAGAAAAATTATGGCAGAAAATTCTTTTGATATGGGTTGTCCTTTCAGTCAGAGAAGAATTACACATAAGCATGAATTTCCAGTAAAGGTGAACACATAAATTCTGTAGATCTTATTTGCAGACCATTAATTCCATATACATAGCAAAACGACCAGGTCGTTCCTTACGAATAAAGAAAAAAAAAACATGTACAGAAGACAAATAGCTCACGAGTGTGATTTTGGAGCAAGATAATGCTGCTATCCATGTGAGCAGGATTTCAACACAACCTGCTGGTGGTCAACACGATGTCCAGATCTTAATCTAAATGAAAATGTATGCTGAATCTTGGCAAGGTTTTTAGCGGTAGACGTTATTTTACTATCGATCGAAACACTACAAACAGCAGTAAGAAAAAAGAATGGCTAAAACTGTAAGAACAGCTTATAGATTCGATGCAATTACGAACTTACGAACTTATGTAGCTTAGTTCATGTTTAGTTAGTAAAGCTTTTTGAAAAAAAAAAAACATTTGTTGGTCTATTCAAAACAATACTAAAGGATTTCATGCTGTTTCATTATCATTACGCTAAGGTTTCAATTTCTAGTGATTTCTCTCACTCAAATCATCAATGAAATCGTTCGGAGAAGATAAGTTTATAGTTCAAGATGGAGAACTAATGTATGGAGTTTGCCTTACAATTATTTTTCTCCCGATTCTTATAAAAGCCTAACCATTTTTTTTCATTCGATGGGTTAGGCTGGGTCAGGTTTAATAACCTCCCACCAGCACCGGTTGAAACTTATTTCTCGTTCGGCTAAATCGGATTGCGTAAACCAACGGCGGCAGCACACAATGCTAGGTGTACAATTGCTGCGAAAACGTCAGCAAAAGGTAGCAAGCTGACTTTTAGCTTTTGCTTAAATCACCAATAAAAGCAAGACCTGCCAGCAAGAAGTCGGTCAAATTGAATCGTTGACGTCGTCGTTAGCGTCGTGCTTCTTGTATTTTATTTGCTTAACGAAAAAACCCTACCAGAAAGTCATGCGAAATAGTTGCAATTTTAGTCCACCCGTTTGGCTCTAGCAAGATTAACAATTACTTTGTAAGTTAATGTTGCCCTGTCCTGAAAACCACCTCATCGTGTTTTTCTTTTATCCTTTTCTAGTTACATTTCTGTCCGACGTGCTTTAATAGAAAAAATGGTCACTATTCAGCGACAGGCCAGTGAGTATAGTTGGAGAAATTTTTGCTTTTCTGTCGTTTCCCACTAATGGGCACTCTCGACCCAATATCTGCTGCTGCTGCCACGGCTGCTGGTTTCTGGCTTTCAGGATGAAAGGTTGTCTCTGTTTTTTTTTTGGTGTGACAGGATTACGCCGAGATTCAATTATAGTACCAACAGAAGCAGGCGTCACCAATGGAACCACAAGAAAAGGGTTTGCGAAGGCTTTAACATTTAAGCTGCGGTCCGTCCTGTTGAAACGGAGCAAACAGAAAACCAGTCCAAACCAATGCAGCCAAGTACGAAATTCCTCGGGGACTGATTTTGCTGTTTGTTATTATATTAAATTTCCTTTTTTTTACTATAAATTTTGGTATATTCTTTACGTGTGCAATAAATCGTGTATTTTCTTAATGTTTATGTTTTAATGTTGGCATGTGTGCATTAAGCGTTAAGCTTAATGAACCCTCCATTTCGCACCATTCAGCGCAGAGAGTACAACTTTATTCATCTTGTACCGAGATATTTATTATCATAGAACTTTCAAGCACTTTCGATGCTTCTTCGATTCATTCATCACCGTTGCTATAGCGAGAGAGAGCGAGAGACAGATGAATGCCACCGGTGGTGGGTGGGTGGGTGAAATAAACTTGTTGATAGCGCGCCTCGCACCCTCCCCAAGAAGGGACCCACCCACACAACAACATTATCTGTTTGATGCTGGCAAATTTCTTTATCCTCCCTTCCCACGATTGGGGCCCAGAGTTCTAACCGTAACGAAGTAGAAAATTTGAAAACGATTGCGTGAAGTTATGCGATTTGAAACCGGCGGCAGTATTATTTCTTCCACACACCCGACTGAACGTTTGATGGATTGTCAGGGCGGCTACCGCACACCATCATTGGTTGTTAGCGTGAATTTTGAAAGGTATTAAAATTTCCAGAATGAAATACCAACCCCGAGCGACGGCCTCGTGATCGGTTGGTTGGTTTTGTAACCATTTTTTTCGCGCTCGCAGCTCGAGCTGGTGCTACTTTGAAGCCACCGTAACAACTGCCGAGCGAATGATGTTGATTGTTACATGGATAATAATAAACTAGGGTATAAGCTTTAATGCGGATGTTGCAGATAGAGGTGTTTGTTGTTAATTATGTTGGGTGCATTTAATACTGCTATCAACAATTAAATATTTACTCAAAAGATTTCTATTTAATTGAACATTAATTTAATTTAGCACTTTAATCGGAAGGTTTTCGAATTCTCGGAACAGGGTACAATTATGTGTAGTGATGGCGAGCGAAATAAGGCTTCCATATTAATTGCTGTATGGATTGTACCCTTCGGTAAATTCTCCACGCGCTCCACCGTGTTCCGTGATGTTTATCCGACAGCTCAAAGCTCTGTGGAAAAAGCTCGTGTATTTATCGCCTCACAAAAATGCACAAAAATTCAAGAGATCGTAAATTTTTGCTCTTAAACGATCCATTTTTTTTCGTGTAGTGCTTTCATTTTCACATGTGTGTCATTAAATCGCATTTTATTACTCTGTGTGTCCATCGGGTATAAGGCCAACATATGCGCCAGTAGTATATAAGTACTTGATTTTTTTTAACCTCTAGTGAGTAACGACATCCAGAATTCTATTAAAAGCTGTCAACAGCACATGTGATACAGTCTTTAATCATGATACTTGAGCTCACACTTTTTAGCCCATTAAATATAGTTGGTTGTGCTTATTACAATGTAAGAAAATGAAATTTTGTCATACATTTTCAATGCCTTCCTCCTGTACTTTCGCTAATGGGTTACCTCTTAGGTCCGTATAGTTTATGAGTAGCTACTTTCCGGGTGAAATTAGTTTACACACACACGCACTCACATCGCTTGTTCGGGAGCCCCGAAAAGCCCGCGTACGAAAGATAGCTGGCTTGCTGCTGGTCCGACTTTTCGGCCGGAACATGCGACAGGCCAAGCGTGATATTTTTAGGTTGAACACGCATTGCTAAGCTTTTGGCGCTTTGAGCAAACTTTCCTAGTGCTGCTGCTCGTGATCGCCGGCTATTCTTGTCCGAGTGAGCCTTTCTCTTTTTTGGCCGTTGAAGTCAATAACATGACTCAACCCCCCCGAAAAGCACACAGACACACCTTGTGCCGGTCTGGAATGTAAAGCTGCTGGGCTTCCGGATGCAGGAGAGCACGATGAAACGAATCTGGGCCATTGCGAATCGGGCGGCAGCAGCAAGCAAGCAGGCGCAAGCTGGCGTGGAGGAAAAACGTTTTAAAATTAGTTTTCCTCCAAAGTGCCGAACAACCGAACTGCCCCGGTCGGTCCGGTGGTTTATGTTCGGTTGGTTTTTGCTTCATAAACTTGCACGTCTCGCTTGCCTACGTGTCCGAGTTTTTTTTGTTCTTGTTTGCTTCGAATTACCGTGATCCATTCACTCTTGTGTCGGTTTCGAAATGCTTCGTTTTTGCTAATCCAACCCGTCCGGGCTAGTGGTGACGGACTGTAAGGTCGATCCCGGTGAAAGGATCACGAAGCTGTTTGCATCTGAGTTTGATTAATGGAGTTACTGTTTAATGTTTGTTTAGTTTTCTTACAAATCTTGCAGCTTTACGCGGCAAGACAAAACAGCCCGTCTCGAGACAACCAATCAGCAGTGTTAGGCATGAAATTTTAAAGCTTTGAGGATGAAAAGTACCCCGTAAATGTAATGGGATCGGTTAAGTTTTGTCACCAAAAGACTTTTTTTTTTCCAATCATTTCATCCTCCGGTCAAAGGATTGTTTGCATGTAGCCCGAAATATGGGTATAAAAATATCACTAACGGTCTGATTAAATGTCAACAGTTAAAGGTTATCTTACCAGGGATCGGAGGATCTAAATATGTTTCATGTTTTCATGGGCAAATGGACGCCGCAAACAACTTTGACGTAATGTTAAATTCCTTCGCCGTTTACTTACATCTCCATTCGCCTCTTGAGAATGGGTGTGGTGAATGTCCCACCTGCGGGACCCAAAACTTAGGAAAGCATCTTTGTGAAATCAATATTAAAAGCAATGTTCTGCCTGAGAGAGAGAGATAGGTATCCCATTGGGGTTTGTTGGTTTTGTTTAAAAATCAAAGCAAAATCTTATGATTTTCTAAACATATGTTAAACAAGTAGTACATTTTCATGTGTTAGACGTATGTTTGCTATTGCAAACGATCAAATGTTGTGTGCATGCAATGTTTCTTAGCAATACAATCAAAAGGTTCAAGCCGCAACACATGCTTGAATTGAAATTGAATGTGAACACATCCCTCACAGGTATTCTTTAGCGTGGCGCGTGCTATTTATGTCACGCTAAACCTCAAAACAACCTCCCTGAACGGCGTTGTATAGGCGGAGGAAAAAAAAAAGAAGCCAAAGCACTGTCAAAATTTGCACACCGAATAAAACACTTGGCTGACTTTTTCGGCTGAGCTTTTCTTCCAAACGCGCCCGGAGAAGCCCGAGCTTTGGGATTGAAATGTTCATCATCCTTGAGATTGTTGGTTAAAAATAGACTAGACAGAACGGTCTGGAAGAAGTTGAATATGCGTTGGCTTTGCGCGAGCTTTCCAGTTTGCACAAACAACGTAAGTCACGGTCGGTTGGGTACGATTAAATTTTGTTCGGTTGGCGTCTCTTTTTTTTCTACGGTATCACTATGTTGGATATTTAAAAATTCCTTTTAAATTTTATTTTTGTTGTTGATGAAGAAAATTTAACCGAACCATTTTATACATGTTCTCAGATTCCGGCTAGTATAATGATCTTAGTTAATATCGAGCTGTAGTTTCTTAGGGTTTCCGGTTAATCTTTCCTCTGATGGACGTTCCGCAGATGGCATGGCTGATTCAATTGCTGTCAATGTATGGAATGCAATTTCCAATTTAATAGAATGATAGATGAACATTTGCTATCCCGTTGCATGCTTTCGCCTCCAGCAACAAAGTATGCGATATTCTTTGAACTGTTTGCGCCAAGCTCAGCACTGTTTATGATTATAACTTTCTCGGAAGCAAATACCAGATTCCACCACAGTACACCACATAGTTAAGAAGAATTTTAAGTGCTGTATTAATTCGTTTGAAAATATGCTCTAAATATGCGTATATTTATCGTGTGGCTTTTATTAGTGGCGGTGGTTTTCTACATCAAAAGGACCAATATAAAATCCGAACAGATGGAATCTTAATGCTAACACAGATTGTCAAGGCGATGTACCATTTTCCTTAACGATAAACGATTTTCGAACAATCTGTTTTTCTATGACACACCAAACAGACACCGATGCATATCGAGTAAAGCTTTCCTGCAGCATCTGCATACGAACACATGGTACCAGAAGGGGGAACAAGCTTTACTGCTTGACTAATTGCTATCACAAAATTAAATCACCTACACGTTTGCCAAACAACTAGGTGCAAACACGATGCAAATATCCCGTTCGCCAGCCAAACGAGGATTATAAAAACCAACGGGCAGTGAGTCAATCAAGTCTAATTGTGCACAACGTGGACAGTAAAATGCGGTAAGCATCAAAGCAAAACGTATCATTTCAAACAATGCGGGTAAGGACATTGGGCTGCCATCTCGTCCTGCTCCGTTTGGTAGTCCACTTGCACAACGGTTTTAGCTTATGCATGTCTGTAGTCGTTTTAGCTGTGAAATGGATGATGTGGTTTTACTGTGTTATATTTGGACAACCCTCGAATCCGTGCCTTCCGAAATGGCCGACAGCTGTGTTGTACGCTTCGGGGCCTTGCAAAGGTACCGGTTCGCTATATCTCACCGAAAGGATACTGCAATAGTGATATAATGGTTGGCGATAGAGTGCCATTGGCAGACGGACCAATTAGTTCCAATGCATGCCTGCAAAAAAACAACGGTTGTCTGTGAATGTCCCAAAACCAGACTACAGTTTTATGCATAACGAGTCGTTTGCCTTAGAAAACTTACCGCTCCGCTCGATTCGTCTGAGATATTCAAACCACACCTCTCCACGATCATCTTTTTATGATATATAGCATATTGCAAACCATATTTGCACCCATGCACCCGTTTTCGGCAACGCTATCAATCGTGTTTTAAAGTGAACATTCACTGCAAATATTCACTGAACCGCTATGAAACGTTATCAATAAGTATACATGACTTCGCAGCAAACTCCACAAATAAGCCCAGTTTGCAAAAAAAATCCCCGAATCAGACGTTATACGCTAAAAAAAAATAAAACAGGCGGGTCGGAAAATAGTGTGCGGCGGGTAGTAAAAACGGCTGAACAAACATTAAAAATGTTAATCCCCCCCATCCTCAACCCCCCCATTTACTGACAGCGACGATGAGCACAGTAATGTGGTTCGTTGTAACTGCTGGTGGTCAATTGATATCGCTATCCAAAAAGTGCACACAATCGTTCCACTTTACCGATGGCTGATAATGCTTCTTCCAGTTTGTAAAAAGCGTCACGGGTGTGTCGATGGTACAGTGGACAACCGCAATCGTGAACGGATCCGTTGTCCAACTGCACCCGGTACGGTGTGGCAAAAGTGGTTTCACCGCGACATTCTGGAACCAGATGCAGCAAAAAAAAAGGAACATGAGAGGTTCGATATGGACATGTCATTGTTATGTGTGTGTGTGTGTGTGTGTAACGGAGCGGAAAACAAACGACAAATGATTAATATACTGTTCAACAATTAATGTAATTCCATTTTTTTAAAAATGTCCACAACCTTGTGAAATTGGCTGGAAAATTTACCTGTGGGTGTAAAATTGTACGTGATAATGGGTCTATGCACAGTTCGCAATCGTACTGCATCAATTTACGCATGGAAGCGTCACTTCAGCAGAACTTCATTGACGAGGAGTGACGTGTGTTATGTTGCAGATTTTGTAAAACAAGTCCGCTTTGCTGTGTTTGTACAATCAATACTAGCTGCGAGCTCTGAACGATGTCAATATTCCGGGCTCTGTTTGCTGGAAAGTTTTCCAATAAACTGACCCCAATCCTCTGTTTGTTTCATGCTAGGTTTGAGCATGATGAACGGTAAATGGAAGTATTGGTAATTCGAAAAGTTTGATTAGAATCACATTTGAGTTGTGATAGTTGTAACAGGAAGGATAAGCGCAACAAGCAGTAGAAGGAAATGTTTCTAAATTTAACAACCAACTTGAAGAATAATATAACTTTCCAACGTTATGCATAGTTAGGGAAAGGTTCTTAAATATTGATTCCAATTCAATTATTACGGTCCTGGCCCGGTGCAGCGATTCTGGTCTTTCGGGTGTAAGCATCAACGCTATCATTCGATCTCAGTTTGGACCTATCACGCCTTATCGGGCTGAGTAGTCCGGTGCTATTCTCATGACATGACCAGTGTACCGTAAAATTCTGAAATACCCTTAAAGTCGGGGAAATAATGCTTTGTATAACGAAATTTACTTAATATATTTTATCGTTATGTGTTAATTTTCCTAAAATGCACTCCTGGAGACGCCTGGTACTTTTCGTTAAATTTATTTTTAAATAGCAATGCAAATAAAATTACCTTTAAATTCGAAATTAGTGAGGTAACGTATGCTTATTTGTAGATCTTTAGTCCATTTAGCAAGTGATCCACTCGCTTCAATTTGCAAAATTTTCTTGCTTTTGCACTACACACTCTACGCTCTTCATACTATGTTTCGAATTTTTATCTCATGCACATGAAACTGTACCCTGTTATATTACTCTAGTGAGTGATAATAGTGGTGATGGGTTGCGTTTGGCCTGCGGTCAGCGCTTTGTGCGGTTCGGTATTGTTTACTATTATTCTTTCCAGATAAGACGTCCGAAACACAAACTGTGAGGCTCGCTGCACTATACCGAACCACTCGCTCGTCCGCATTGTGGTATTTTTTCGGACCATTCGAAGAACGAACGATCCGATCCGATAACGTACTAAATCGCAAACCGAAACGTCTAGCAATGTGAAGCAATCGACAAACGTACCACAAATCGCGATAGCAAGATAAGGAACGCCGTTACGATGGGGTACAGCAAAATAGTGCGCTCCTCCCGTTCGGGGTTTTCTAATCGCTGAAACACAACCACTTGCGTTGAATGCTTCCGCTTTTTGAGCTTGAAATGGTACAAAAATTTGCAAAATTATTGTTCAGTTTGTGATAAACCGTCACGAGTGGTGGCCGCGAGGTGATCGCTTCGAAGAAAGTACGTTCTGCGTGCGCTTTTCATGGGTGCTTTTGTGTTAATCGTTGTTGCCAAATTCAACTGTACTGCGTGTGGCGGCTAGTTTTGCGTTGCTTTCTAGCTAGTAAAACATCAAAGAATCATACGGAAACTAGATTCGTTCGTAGCGCGTTAAGCTGTTAGCCCGCTGGGTAACATGATGTTTAGCGGTGCCGCGACTTGAGTGGAATTTAATCGTCTTACCACTTCAGCTTCTTTGCTTGCTGCCCTAGTTTCGCGCAAGCAGCTTCCAAAGCTTAATTAGTGGCGATAAAAGTGTATTGCGCCGTTTGTGCACTTGAAGGTGTGGAAAATTCGAGGAATATTTGTGATTTGATTGCGACGCTTCAAAGAACGGTCTCGTCTTGCTTGGGTGTCGGTAGCGTCGTAATCTTCATTCGCTGCTGATTCCCAGCCATGTTTGAGGTGGATGATGTGCATCTGCTGACGGGCGTATAATAACTATCTAATGCGTTTGTTTACGCTGCGAGAAAGTGTCTTAAGTAATCTGTTGTTCTAGACCTGGTAGGTTTGCTTTGTTCTTTGGTTCACATTCTTCGTCCATTCTGCCCGTATAATCTCGCTTGATACAGTTCGTTGTTTTTTCCCTTTAGGTTATCAGCAGCTAACCAAACACATTTCATTTTGTTTAACAACAATCGGGCAAAGATTTAGAATCAGGAGAAAATGTGATAAAATTCTACGAAAGCTTCCACGGGAGATGCTTTTTGCAGTCCGCAGCATTGTATATTGAGATTTACATTATATTTATTTCAGTCAAGGGGTAGTACGTCTAGTTAAATTTAAGCATATGAAGCTCTAGCCAGATGCGGTCTTTTCTACAGTGTTATGATGTGCATACTGCCTCAACCTTTAACCCATAAGCTTGTCGGTTTCCAAATCAATGATTCAATACCAAATTGCTTTGCTCCTCAAAGCGAATTTTGTTTGATTTTTAATCGCACAGTGTACTCACAATTTTCTCGGCAAACCCCCTTTTTGCCACCAGCACACACACTGTAGCAAATTCATCTTGTTCAATTAAACATTTAATTTCGCATAGTTTGTTGAACAACTTCGACAGCCTCACACTGCAGGCGGTGGTGTGGCAATCGATGCGATGTGCTCTTTGGCGATATAATGCCGCTGTATTAGCTTTGGATGCCGACCGACAATCGAACTCGAACTTTGCTGCTTGCATCCAAGCCCCGTCAAGCCATCTGGAAGGAAGGGATGGAATGGATGTACGGAACGAAATCAGTTCGGAATTAGATGAACATTTTTCATTTCCTGGCAAATGTTTGATTTGATGCAGGAGCAAGAAAGCGACATGGGGAATGGGGGTTTTCAGTCGCTTTTTTGGAGGCTTTTTTTGTGAAAAGTTTTCATTGCCATTTTCTTTCGTCCATCCCTCGTCTCGCGGTTGTGCGAGCAATTTTCAATTTGATTTACTCTTCCAATTCAACCACAACCCGTTATGCGATAAAATTCTTACCGCTTAACCAATGCAGCTGCGGGAGCAAAGTTATCATTACCCTTGGGGCAGGAAGTTTTATGTTTGTTAAAGCAATGCTCGCTAAGTTGCTACGGTTGCTTCCAACAGTTTCGCTGGATATAATTAGTTTAAAAAAAGTGTTTTCTCCCCATTAGTGAGTGCAAACAACAAAAAAAAGGAAAACGAAAGATTGTTAGATTACGCTCTAATGAAGCTGAAACACGTGCTTTACTTACGCTGGTACAATTGTTCTCCGCTCTGGAAGTGATTGTTAAGTATGTTTGCTTTTAGTTGTTCGCTTAATTAAATGGATAATATATGGAAGAGGTTTATTATAAATTACTATAAATTTTCTTATAATATGAAGGGGATTTCATCAGAGCTAAGTAATCCCTGTTAATGGATTGGATGTAGAAATTGTATTATTTCTGCTTTTTTGCTTGCAAAGTTCCTAGTCTTCCAAGGCGTTTTCATTGAATTTGTACCATTCGGCAGGTAATTGTTTCGTGCTAATGAAACATCATACTTCCATCGGTAAACAAAATTAAATCTTCCCGTAGACTTTGCCCAAATTTTCATCAAAGCATTCTGCTGAACTAATTTGAATTATTGGAAGCAAAGATTTTAAGGACCGCTTGTTGACGCAACAGATTCAGGAGAGGTTTCTGATCATAAAACAACTTTCCAGAGAATATGTTTGGCTTCTGCTTGTTTTTTAATTTCTTTTAAGTTACCGAATGGAGCTAACGAAATGGCCCTGAAAACACCATAAATAATGAGAATATGGGGCAAAACATGTTTATGGAATGTATTTCGAAGAATCTAGATAGGAAACAGAGTTTGTGCTGTACTTATTAGATTCATTTAGCAAGGAAAGAATTTTTTACTGTCCAAGTATGTCCTTGGGAGCGAATTATTTTTGTACAGCAAATTTCGATGCATCTCAATGCCGTCTCTATCTGTTTTTCAGGGCACGGAGTGTAAGATTTTCACCACACGATAGGCTAATATTCTCATCGCTTGAACTTGACTCGACTGGAATGTTTGCTTAAGGCATTAAAGCTCTCCCACGTTGCTTACAAATGAAAGTTTAGCTTTAAAGTTGCTCGAGGGCGTTAAAGCCATTCGATGCCGATGACAATGGAGTTTGGACAATTTGCTACAACAAAAACATTTTCTTCTTGAAGCGACAGAGAGCGAAGAGAAAAAAAAAACTACTCACCTAAATCAATCTAAATGCAAATTGAAAGTGCGAAAAAACAACATTTTAATTCAAACAGCAGGCAGCTTCGGAACTCAAACAAGTGTGCTTGGCTGGACCGCGAATCAAAGAACGATGGTGTGCATTGTGTAGTGTACGTCTTTTCTCACACCACTACATCATAGCTCCGACCCTCAGTCCATCGTGTGCCGAACTAACGAACGCAAAATTTCTACAACGTTTCTACAAGAGCTTTACGAAACGGTTCAGCTCCATTTTGTGTTGTCGAAGAAGCCATTAGACTTGCAGCCGCTAGCGCTAGCAATTGATGAAATGGGAGCGGTCCAAACTCTTTTACCATACCGTGCCACCGTCGCGGGGCAGCAGAAAGCAGCATCTACGTACGCTTGTCCTTCCAACCCCTCTGAACAACCGCTTCTCAAGGTCGTCCAGTTTGGTCGATTTTCGAGACGTGCCGTTTTGCTAGGCTGGTGTCAGCTGCTTACTAGCTCACTAGGAAGGAATGTTGTTTGAGACTGGAGGTAAGCTAACGCTTTGTTTGCACCGACCGCGAGAGTGAAAGGCGTTCAAAGATATTTGTTGTTTGGACGTTTGTGTTGGGACAATTTTCGTTTAGCATTTCCTTCTCGCGATAAGTAAAGTTTTGATTTTGACTCTTGGAAGAATGTTGCTTAATTATTGAATAATCGCTGCTTTGCTTAATGGATTCCTTGGTTGGCAAAGTCGCTGCCAGATGCTGGTGGATGGCTAAATTCTCAAGGCCTTTTGCTTTGCCGCCAAGAGTCTGTGCTCGGGAGATGCGCTCGTCCACCCGCCCTCTTCAAGTGCTAGCGTTCGAGTCGAACGTCTCAAACCAGGTGCTTAGGAAGTTTAAGAACCATCTTCCATAAAACATTCTCAGAAGCTGACGCTCTTCTATGCAGCGGACGCTTTCGAAAGGATCGATCAGATGATGCAAAATCTTACGATTTAGATTAACGAAGCAAAAGTTAAATTTAAGGCTATCTTACCAGCTGCTCTGCTAATCAATAGATGTTCTCGGCAGGTACGAGAGTCGCCAGAAAGCTGCTCATACATCAGGGTTAAAATGTTGTCCTAATAATAGAGCCGATATTAAGATGCGATAGCTGCAGCTACCGATGCTTGGGAGATAGTTACAGTTTCTGACTGCTGTGGATATTTTACGCAAAACAGTACGATGATCCTCATAGCGAATACAGGGAATTAGACTCATCAGGCTCTAGTGGGCTTATCACGTCATAAAATCAAATTATCCCGCTTGGAACGATTATTAATGCTTGTAGTAGCGCGTTCTAAGCTTTATTTAGCTAGTATTTTTGCTTTATATCTGATCGCTAGCATTAATACTGCTAGGACGAAATGAAAAACTCCATCTGACATATGAAATGTTGTTGGCGAATGGAAATTCTCCAGCTTAACGAACAATTTGCCCGGGCTCGCTTTGCAGTTCCCCGGACAAAAACAATGTTTCATTATCGTTGTATGTTCAGGACGAAGCACGGTTTATGTTGCGCATTTTAAATACTGCACCTGTACCTGTACCACACCGGAGATGAAACCGGTGGATGCGAATGACTCTCGCACTCATCTCGTCGCCATTCTGCCTGCATTGGTACGATAATTGAATTATTATCGTAACCCGAATGCCACTACGTGCGTGGTGGGGAAAACACGGAATCGAGCGGGAAAAGAAAGTGTGCAGGAAAGATTATTTTTCCAGCATCGGTCGGGGTTCAGTTATTGTGTTTATTTGCTTACGCCACTCACTTCCCGTAAGGGGCAACATCAACATACCCGACAAACACGTGATACTGTAAACACAATCAATATCAACGTGTCCACCCGCACAGGGAGCGAACCATGATCGCGCGGACAATGATCTCGTTGTGGGGCTGAAGCAACACCCCCGGTTCGGTTCGTTTCCCTGTCCAAACCATTCCAGTTCTAGTAGTAGTGAGTGACCTTATTCGAAACGCGCGGTTGCGTTGTTGATAAGGTTGCCGAAGGAAGGAATACAAAAAAAAACACACACACAGCATCATGGTAAATCGAGTTTGCATTAATACCGTCCAATTTCCGTACGTGACGTGTGGGTATGGAGCTTGTCGCGTCTGGTTGGGTTGTGTGAGATTGCGGCACGGTTCAAGCAACCTGCGCGCAAAGACAAACTGCCTGGTGGGGGTGGATAAAGTTAGCCAGCCGAAGCATAGGTATCTGAGAGAAGCACAACTCAAACTTAATTGTGGTCTACACTAACCGACACTGACGGGCGTGAATCTGCCAAATGGCGAGACCCTACCACGCCGGATGTGGCCAGATTCTATGGGATTGTGTGAAGCCAGTCGACGGGCATGCACAAACAAGTAATGAATCACATCCAGCCAACGCCGAACGGCAGCTCAAATCACGAATGGTGGCGGGGTCGGTTAAGGGATGACGCTCGTTAGATCACACGGTGGGTTCTCGCGCCAACGACTCCAGAGTCGCTGGGCATTTGCCGCCTGCACTGCGATTGCAGTGATTTTCATCTCGTCACCGCTGGATAGACAATTGTCTCTAATTGAGAGGAATCGAAACAATTCCGTCCATGTTCGGCGGCGTGTAGTACATTCAACTAAGCGCCCACTGTAGTAGTGGTGATGTGCTCGGTTTGTTTTGCATGATTATTGTGCTCTACTTTGCGGGCCCTTCCCGAACCGCGTTCGTTAGTGTTTTTTTTTAATGTGGAAACAAGTACAACATAATAAAATCAGCATTACAAATCACGTAGAACTGCAGACACCTAATGCAATTGCTTACAGAACTGATTGTGGACGAGAAAGTAAGTGAATAATGAATACAACAAGTTTTTAGTCTCGTGACAGAGACTATCGTGTAAAGCACTGATTAAATCCCCCCCCCCCCCCTCTCTCTCTCTCTACTTTGTTATTACTAAATTGAGATTACAAAACAAAAATCTTGCAAAAGCTCACGTACCATCTCATGGAATATGCAAATGTGTATGCACTTGACCCTGAAGGTGGCGTTTCTTGCAGCCAGCGGTAAGATGCCAGCTTGAGGTTCCACACCTCACTGTGGCTAAGTCGGTTCACACTCCGTTCTCTAGGACTCGCTTCTGAGTGTGGGTTGGCACAGCTTTATCTACTCCCGTGGGTAATTTTAATGAATTAAAATATATTCTCTCTTGAAGCGGTTGGCAGTATGTTATCTGCTTGCACGACGAAGGATAGAGCAAGTTTCCTTCGCTTTCGCTACCTAATCACATTGTTCCTGCGGTCAGGAACAAATTGTTGTTGCTGCCCGTTTTGTATGTCACCAGCAGCCAAGTTCATACATCTGTGCCTGTTGTGGTTTCTATAACAGATGGGATGTGTTAATGCATTGTGATGTTGTGAAACAGTACGTGTACATTCAGTAACGCATCGCACATGAAACGGAAAGCCTTCTAAAAAGCTACTGTGACGCGCAGCCTTATTTTTGCAACATAATTTTTCATCTGACATCACGGACCACCACTCCATCTGTGTGTGACATATATCTTTCCTTAAATAAGGGATTTCTCGCTCTCCCTGCTTAAAGGATAAAGCACGTCTTTTTTTGTATTTAAACGAGTATCAATATAATGGCTGTCGAAGGGAGTGAGTGATCTCGATTTGATTGTCATTTTCCCAAAGGGTTTCAATCTGTTGTTGCTATTTCAATTAAGCGTATTTCCTGTATGTGTGTGGCCGCATACAGTGGCTTTCAGCATCCTGGCGAAAGGTAATTAAATATTAAACTATTCGTTAAATACATGCTGCTGCTGCTGCTGCTAGCAGTCAAGACCACTTTTATTGATATTTAAACGTTTAATGTAGCACGCTTCGCAGAGCATCAATGTTGATCGATTTATTTATGCATAAAATAGTGCATTGCATATCATCAGATCGATTTGAATGCTGTATTTAGCCGATCCACTGGTGACGCACAATTTAGGCTTTCTCTCGCTGGTTTTCCCTGTTTGATACATGGAGCTGGGCATATCGAATTCTTCAAAATGCTAGTTCGTCTGCGGTGATCAATGAAGTCGTATGACTCAATAATCATTGATTCAATGTTCAAATTCTGTTCAAAAGTTTAGCAGCTAATTACGCACAAAATATCAACCACTAGTAGCTCATACACTACTTGCCATAATAATTCCACAAACTTATTATACAATATCAGTTATTGGACACTGATTTGCATGAAATTCACCGGTGCATTTCCTGTGTTTTTGAATGCATGCTCACTGCGTTTAGCATAACACATTGATTCGGCAAACGTTGAATATGCAATTAAAATCACACCGGTTGACTAGAGTTCTCATGTGGAGTGTTTATTTAACACGTACTTGGAACGATTGTTTTCGCATGCTCAATGATGACCGTCATCGCGGCTGGTCTGTTGTGGGGCGAATCTGTTATTTTCGAATCGGTTCCACGCTTGAAATTGGTGGCTAAATATATGCTTGATTTTACATAACAAAAGAGTGATAAAATGTTTTGTGTGTGTGTGTTCTACTTAACTAAAAAAAGTCGACACCAGTATAATAAAATGTTCATTAAACTATGCAATCAATCAATATTCTGTACCGATACATTCTGCTGCAATTCGCCACGCTATGCTACGCATTTTTATTACTCCACTTCACTTAGCAAACGCCAAACGATGTCATGCTCCGTGTAGCATCGATATAGGATGGGTTAAAGTCAGGGGTTCGCAAAGCTTGTTAATTGATTTTAAACAGTCCTTAAATTCGGCTCTTTTCGGCTCGAAACTGTTGTAGTGATCACGGCAAAAACGGAGATCAAATCCCCTCCAGACCGGTTCCTCGTACGCAGGACTTGACTATTCAGCTACGGGTAAATTCAAGTTCAATGCCTTTATGCCTATAATGCTATCTTCTTATTAAGTTATTAAAGAAAACTGTAAAGTTTTCTAAATTTATACATTTTCCTTCGATTTTTTTAGCAGCTTTAACAGTGGCATTTAAAACGTACAGCATACATTGAACATTTTGTCGACCACTGCGTTCATCGTCTGTAAGGGGTAGCTCGAACCTGAAACGCCCACCATCGGAATGCGCCTAAATGACAAATTCCACACCGAATTGCGCTTTCGCTATGATACGGGGTGTGATAATGCCGTACGCTGTGCTGTGACTAACACATTTCGGGATGAAATTAAAATGGCTCGGCACATGCTTCAAACGTTCAAACAAAATTTGGAGCAAAATGAAGAAAAAAAGGCTTCTCATGGTCATAAGCCTCATTGCTTATTGAAATTCGCAATCTAACACTATTATCGAAGCGCTATCCTTTTGGAAGGCTCTCGAGACATTTCATTTTGCTTCCTTCCTTTCAAAGCAATTTTCCTTCTCGTTGGTTGGAAAAACTACTGCTAGCGTCAATTGCGAAAAAGTTCACACTGAATAATGGCATCCTGCTTCGAATGTTGAGATAAGAGAGAGAAAGAGAGAGGGAGGGAGGTGAAAGAGCAAGACACGGCAAGTGCACACACACACACACGTAATGTGATAAATTCTTAGTGACATTCTTTTGCTTCTACGCCCTGGGAATGGAGGGAAATGGAGTGTAGAGGAATGGGGGATATGAGTCCGGAAGTTGCAAACTCATCCGGTGCATAATACGTGAGTGTTCGTTTGGCTGATGTTGGATGCATTCGGCGGGCGATACGGTCCTTTGGACGGCAGATGAAGTGGAATCAATTAATGTTTGGCTTCAGGTTTTTCTTTCAACGATGCAAACGTCTACCGTACGGTGGTACGGTGCGGTGTAATATTCTCGCAAGGGGCTCGTACTGTAGCATCGGTTTTTTGCACATTGTTAGCTTGGCTCTAAAAGAAAAGTCAACACTCATGCTTGCACAAATAAACTACAATCAGGCGCAGTAAGAATCGGTGAACCTACAACAACACAATGGGTGTCCTGCTTGCAGCACGTTCCAAAACAGCACGTGTGAAGAAATATGTCTTCCATAAATGTATTTTTCATGTCCCTTTCCCAATTTTTTCGCTTCCTTCTCGTTTCAGAGAACTTTTAGTCCTACCCGGAACTAGATTATCCTGCCCCGAGTAGTTCCCGTCACTGCTTTACTGGGGGGAAGTGCTGGCCGCAAACCTGGAATCGGTAAGCCACCGAGCAGCAGCATAGTGCAACATTGAGGGCATAAACTACATGGACCATTCGGAGCACCACGACTACAGCCAGCACGCAAATATGACGAGTGGAGGTGCTCACGCCGGTCACGGGACGGTTGATCACAGTGCGCACGATCACACGATGATGGATCATGGGGCGCACAATCACCAGCATGGTGGTGCCGGTATGGGTGGTGCGACAAGTCGGGCCGGAATGGTACATCACATGATGTCGATGTCGGTAAGTGGTACCGGTTCTGGCCGAAATTATTGCCAACGGTAAGCAACCTTTCCGGAACGCTTAATATAACGCCTTTTCGTTTTTTTTTTGTTCACTTTTCCACAGTTTCACGGCGGATACGATGAAACGATCCTGTTTGAGCAGTGGAAAATCGATAGCCTCAGCGGGTTGCTCTGGTCGATGTTGCTCATCTTTGTAATGGCCGCACTGTACGAAGGATTGAAATACTACCGGGAGCATCTGTTCTGGCGGACGTACAATGCGCTACAGTATCGCCCAGTCACGGTGACGGAGAAGAGCAATGGCAACGGCGTGGCGGTAGCCGGAACGTCGACCGCCGAACGGGGTGGTGTCGGTGCGGGCGATGGCTCCAATGGCGCCAGTGCTGGTGGCGGTGGACTAAACGAGGAGGGAGCCCGAATCGTGCAGTAAGTTTCGCCAGAGCGAAGATCGCTTATCGACGATTCAATTATCTTTGGTGTGTGTGTGTGTGTGTGTGTTTTGGTGGGGACATTCCTTTGAAACGCGAAAGTCTTTCACCATCACGTCGACTGTTAGCTCCTTATCGTTGGCGACGGTTGACGAAAACAAAATGACATATTTTCACACAATTTTCTCATTCTTCTTTTTTGTGTCCTGTTCCACCATCTTGCTCAAATTTCGAACTGTCAACGCTGTGGTATCGATCCGTGCTGGGATGCTGCTTCGGATGATATTTCGTCGGTAATTCTCCTGTTGCGCTCATCATCATCATCAACCCCGTGCCCTGCTGTACAAATATATCGACAACACAATTGCCACATATCAATGTCATCACCATACACCATACAATGATTGTGCATCGTGCATCGTACCCTTTATCCATTGCGCGACCATTCCATCGCTGCTGCAACGTGAACGCAATTGTTTTGTATCCATCGGTGCATCGGGGGCGGATTCGGGCTCTTGCGACCCACACGTACCATCAAAATAAATCAATAATCGGTCCTTTCTTCGAGCAGCATGGTTGGCGAAGTGATCCACAAGCAGCCGTAAGTTTCGTTTACATTGTAAATATGGTTTGCGTTTTACTTTGACGCCCAATCGAGCCATTAACGTACGAGAGGGTTATTGAAAGTTTATTTATAGTTAGTTTAATATTTTCTGTTAGCATGATAACTTTCTCATTATTTGAACTAACTTTCTGCTTCTTTAATTATTATACTCCTTTCATTCGGGCAGTTTCCTTGTATTTGCATCAAACAAAATTGTCCATTAGAGCCAGTAACATACACAGAGAATAACAGAAGTAGATTAAATGATAGTTTATTATTTTTAAATCAGTAAAATTTGCCACACACCCAACCACTAATCTCATACTTTGAACTCACTTTCTGCTACGTTTACTATTATAATCCTATTTCTCCGAGAAGTTTCCTTGCATTTTGCATTAAGTAAACCGTGCTACGTGTTGCTGTGCAGCAGCGCCTACATTTGCTATCTCACTGCACAATAAGCCTTACCCAGCAGCGTCAACGTAAAGAGGGCTTACATCACACAGCTTACCATCTAGCAAAAATAAGGCACAAACAACATCCTTACACGCTCTTTCCCCATGCATTCTTTTTCCCTCGTATGCTTACGATGCATCCACTTCAGTCCATTGCTTTTGCGCATCGTATTTATCCTATGCATATATTTTTTGCAATCCTTTCTCTCTCTCGTTTCATTCATCGCTTTATTCGCTACTGGCCGGTTCCTGCCTTTGGGGCTCATATCGCTGCTCACTGTTCGTATTTGTGCTTTTTGTGTTTGTGCCTTATCTGAAGGAGCAGTCAGTGCAGGTATGAATATTTGCGTTTGATTTATTTCTTCCTGCAGCTCACCATTGCCTGGGGGAGGGGAAAAAAACGCTAATCGTATTACAATCAATCTCTTGCCACATACTTTCATACTACTTATGCATTTGCATTTTCATATCTATTTTATGCTTGCAAAAGAAAGCTTCTGCCGCTTGTTGCATTATAAAGTTAGGTCAAATGTACGACACTCACCGCCCAATATTACCTGCGGAAAAATAGGTTCGATTTAAATAACCGGTTGAGGGTTTTCAGCAAGAACTATCATGCGAGCATGTCCAAACATTATTTTACAACTTTTGTTAAAGAATGATTATTGCTAGTTGTTATTGTGGCCTATTTTTGCTGCCTTTTCCTTTCCTCACATTGGTCCATTGCTTTTTTCCACTCGGGATTCCGTTTCGGGAGCGTTACACTTTTCATCCTTTCAGCACTTATTCTGTAGATACATAATAATAAGTAGGAGAAACAGCAATAAATCTAATCTATCTTCTTCTTCCTTGGCACTACAACCTCGAGAGGTCTTGGCCTGCCATTTCTAGCTTTCTGTGACTTAATTTTACCCTTAGAAAAGTAGTCAGCCCTGCGTACGGGGAGGCGGTCTGGATGGGATTTGAACCGAATTGTGAAGACCGGCGCCACTGTCGCCTCGGCCACCGGACCGCCCCAAACTTATCTATAGGCGCTTAAAAATCTTCCCTCCACTAAAACAATGCACCTGGTTATGATAGCAACACTAGCAATCTGCTGCTGCACCGATTCGTGATTCGCAATCCATCTTGTTTTCCACGAACGCAAATCACGCCCGCCTGACAAACCAGCATTATTATCATACTAAGAAATGGTAATACGGCATCGCAAAATTAGAGCTTAATTTGTGTCATAATGTTTTACACCGCAACGAAAGCTACGTAGCAGACACGTGTGCTCCATCAACTTCAGATTGCCGTAATGAATCCACCTCAATTAGCAGCATGAGTGCATATACACTGCCCCCATATCGCTTCCTGAGTTGCACTGCCGCTTTACCGGTTCCGGATTAGTTTATCTCTCGCTTAGTGACAGGTTCCTCGAATCCGTACGCGCGGTATCTTCCAGCTCTTGATTTGTGTCAATTAGTAAAAGAATGCTTGTTTGTACTGGCTCCGCTCGTACTCCTTCGCTAACGAAAGGCAAGGTGGCAAAGTTCAACGGCTCAACCGGACAAAAAAGGACTTGTTTGTGTGTTGCCGTTTGCTTCTCAGAATTCGTTTGATTGTAGGATTAGAAGCAAAATGGACTACACTCTTGCAGGGTAACAACTATTCCTTCGTTCGAGAAAATCTTCGTTCCCTGTTGTTTTAGTTCGTTAGACTAGTTTTGCTGGATCTTTTGCTTTAGAGAGAGAGAGAGAGGGAGATAGAAGCTAAGGTCATCTAGATAGATAGCGCATATCAAGTCGGTCCTAATTACCTTACACTGCTCGATTAATCTTGCACGGAGATCAATAGTGAGCCTGGGTTGTTTTTTTCCGGAAAGCAATGCGTGTTATATCCGCTTTCAGTGTTTAAACCTGTATTACTATTCTTTTCTTTCCTCCCCAGACCAACAATGCTCTCGCTGATGCACCTGTATCAAACGCTACTGCATATCCTGCAGGTCACGACCAGCTTCCTGTTGATGTTGATCTTCATGACGTACAATACGTGGCTTTGTCTGGCGGTTGTCCTGGGCGCTGGCCTCGGCTATTTCCTGTTCGGGTGGAAAAAGTCCGTCATCGTCGACGTTACCGAGCACTGTCACTAAAGCAGTACGGGGAGTATGGCTGTGCACCACACACTAGTGCGGAATGCGTTACGAAGAAGGATACATCTAACATTTCGTACCTAAGTGAGCTGGTCTGCTGTTGTGCAAAGTACTGTTGCACAGCAGCAGCCACTCTTGTGACTCTGCGTTTTACAGCGGTACAATTTTACACGGAAAATCCTGCTACACAGACCCATCGACCGTATTCCTGCCTGCGGGCTTACTATGAATCTATGGTACTATAGCGGTAAAACACATGGAGAGAAAAAAAGAAGCATACATCGAAAAAAGACACACACACACACACACACACTGTACGCTGAGGAGGACAAACTAGAGCAAAAGTCAAACTGGAGAAGAATGAAAAAAGCAAAACAAAAAAAACATAACAAACTCGCCCCCAGGTGCGGAGATTTGTCGGTAGCATCAATTTAATTGCAGCGCTAGGAAGGAATCGGATCGGCGTTCACGTTACCAATCTACCAATGTGAGATATGTAATACGAATTTACCTGTTGATTGATTGTCGGATGCAAAGCTTCCGGGTGGTTGGTGTTGTGCGCGATATCGGATCGCAAAATCGGAATGGGTCGAAACGACAGCAAGGTCGTGCAGTAAAGGCGAATGGAAAACCCCGATGTAAGTACTACATGTTATGCTCAAACATAGGGGTAATGAAAAAAGGAGAAAGGGAAAGCACACTAGGCAAAACAGTTTCCTATCAAGCGAAGGATGCTGGCGGGACAAACAAGTTTTGTACATATAACAGAATCAATGGTGCCGAGTTTTGGTCGCAATAGTCGCTGGAAGGAAGGGTCGTGAAAAAAAGAAATAATCGAAATATCATATAGGTTACTCCATAGATTACGGTCGCTCACTGTAAAACAACAACACACCCCGCAACAGCAGCAGCACGTGTGCGAGATTAGATTTTTTGTACAGGAAAAATAAGTAACACACAGACTCACTCACCGTACTATTTGAGAGGGAACATGGGACGAAGGAGTAGCCTGTTGTTGCTGCCGAGACGCCGCGGTGAACATATTTTAGGGAGGAATTGAATCGAATGGCTGTTGGTCATATTTTTATTCAAAGTAACAACCCCGAACACAAATCCTAGATGTTGCATATTATATAGACAAACAAAGGCTGGATTCCGAGCGTGTAGCAAAGCGGGCGAGGGAAGGAGGGAAATGTAAGTGGCGAAAGCGGCAGGAGGAGCTGAAGTTTGCAGCAAAATGCTATAATAAGAACATTTTCTTCCTATCTTTAACGGAAAAAAACTAAGGAGTTAGCTGTTAAATTGTATCCAGAGAATCCACTAGCAGAATCGATCATTGCTCCATTTGTCCGTTAATTGCTTCTTGTTGCTCGTTTTTTTTTTTCGTTTGCTTTATTATTACACTTTCGTTATCTCCTTATTTTTCCTACTGCAATTTACGCATCGATAGTTGGCCAATATAACTGCCACTGCAAATGCTTTTAGATCCTTTTCTATGGCTTTATTTTGTCCGTTTTGTTGGAAACGGTTTCGTTTTTCTTTCTTTCCTTTAATTAAAGTGTTTAGTTTGATGTTTAGTTTTAGTTGAAGAACAAATACCAGCAAGAGCGTAACGTTTTTTTTAAAGAACAATTACTTTATATGATTAGGGTTATACGCGGACAGCAAATACCTACTATAAATAGAGATGGAACAAAAACAAAATTCATTTTTCCCCGCAAATTACATGCAAAACAGCAGTCCTTTAAAAAAAGATTATAGAACCGAATAAAAAAAAACATGAACAATTTCAAACTGTACAAGCCGCCGTCTAGTGGAAACAGTTAGATAGGGAAAAAGGGGTTTTTAAGCAACAAAAACAAAACAAAACGAAATGAAACAAAACACAATTTAGAAACGGCTTAACGATTTAGCGTTAGGAGGCGGAGATTGAGTGTGGCGCCGTTTGTGGCGCACCGATTATTATTATTATTATTATTGGTCATTTTGTCACTGTTCTTGGTGGACTTTTGATTTTGTTTTGTCTTCTCTTTCTACTACTTTTAATTTCATCTTTCCTTCCACTGTGTAGAACGTTTTCTCCTCTAGTATGTTAAACTGTTAGCTTTTAGTGCAATACTAGTGATTTATTCTCTTTTTTATACAAAACAAAAAAAAAACAAATATATATACACACACAAACTACATAACGATGTTAGAACCGATCGAGTGCAGAACTGCTGAGAAGGAAATGGGATGGGATGCGCTATTGGAGGGTATGAAAGAAGGTTTGCATTACGAACACTTTTAATGCTGTTTTTAGAAAAGTCGTTGAATTTGTTTGCTCGTTTTCTTTGTGTATTTTGGAAACTAACAAACCAAATAACACACTACTCCGTTTTCTGGTTTTTTATTCATTGAAACAGATTTTATTCGTTTGATTCCGCTTATGTGTTGTACAGTTGTATAATAATGGTTTTTCATTTGTTTTATAGTTTGATACTCTTCGCACTGCTACGATGGGACAGGCGGCATGTGTTGCAAAAAGAGTTACACTAATAATATTTGCCTCGGGTAATTGGTGGCAACGGCAAGACGCGACCACACGTCCACAAGAGCCAGTATGGCGAGCAGCCAGCAGTATGCAAATACAGTTTGATTATCTTGTGTTGTGTGCGGCACACTGACATTCCGGCACATGTGCCGCACTACGTCGACCTTACGGTTTGGTTTCCCTACCTTCAAAAGGGCCCATCAATATAAGTGTATACTTCTTTATGGTGTGTTCACCCGTATTTTCCTCTTTTAACGCTGTTAAGATTGTGCTGTGTTTTTGTTCGATTTAAATCCTTTTTTGGCTAAGGAGCAGAATAGGCACGCAAGTTGCATGTAACACACTCGCACACAAGCTTTCGTGGAAGTGCATAGTGGAATGAGAACATGACGAGATAGGACGAAACGATTTAATTTAAACTCACAGCAAGTTGTGTTCATAAACTGTGAAAAGCATTTTCATTTGGCGTAGTAAAATGTAGTTTTAGTAGTTGTATAATTTTCTACAAAGTTTGAGATAAATGAATAATAAACTTTTTTTTATTAAGTCACGTACATAAATTATTGTTATTAATGCTGAAAATTACTCTTTTATCTAGTATTTGTAGCTTTTAGCAAGCTTATGAACTATTTAGTAAAAATATACTTTAAAACAAAATAATTATTTTTTTTTAATATCAAAAATGATCGAATATGGATTAGTAATGATTAAAATTATAATTTAACTAATTAAAACCATTGAAAAAGTTGATAAAAACTGATAAAATGTCTAATGAAAATTTTAACAAACGTTCATTACAGCTTACAACAACTTTTAATATTTTTTTACTTAATTAACGGTTAATTTAAATATTACTTTTATGTCCTTAATACTCATGCACACATTTCACCGTGAACTTTCACACAACTTGTAAACAGTTGCGCCCCGTACAACTTGTGAGCCTATTCTGCTCCTTAGTCCTTTTTTTTGTCATTATGACTCGATCGATCGAAATATGCTAAGATTTTGTACCTTCTCTTCCTTTTATGCTGTATCATCAAATTTGGAAAACACAAAAACAATTAACGAAACACCCCGAATGGCTTACATACACCGGTGATTTTATCACTTCAGTATCTCGTTCATGAGGCATAAACCCGTTGCCATTCGTACGGGTGCAGTTAAGCCTAACCGTAAGAAATCATTCGCCAAACCCGTATGTCCGAAATCGGATAACCCTTGTCCCAATTGTTATCCCCAAACAACCTCTCTTTCTCTCTCCCAGCACACAATGTACACGAGGAGGCTTAACAAATATTAAGTTCCAGCTTACAGTATAAGAAGCTATTATCCTTTGCATTTTGATTTGATTTTCCTTGTTGGAATATTATGTGACACCATAATTTCCGTATTCCGTAAGCAGGGTAGCAAATTGTATAGATTATTGTATTATTATTTAAGTATTGCGCTGAGCACAATATACATGCTTGAATTATGCTGCTGCTGCTGCTGCTGCTGCTAGAGCCTGCTAATCACCGTCTTCCATCGAGTTTTGCTATTGTTTTTTTTTGTTTCTCTAAATTGTTGATTAAATACTGACCGCTACACATGTATTCCTTTATAGTTTATCCCGTATTGTGAGAGTTTAGACCGCTTAAACCTAACGTTACATTATTATCAAGATGCATCAAGAAAGTCATGTTGAGAGCGAGCAAATTTATACTAAAACCGTTCAAGCTCTTCTAGCCAACACCCTTCACCCAGATATCCCAACACTCTCTAGCCGACCGCGGGAAGACGCTTGACGGAGTCATGACATGATGCGGCTCGTTTCTGGAATATTTGGGTTGTAGGTAGGGTGTCGCTTATTTTTGTACCTTTGTGTAAGTAATAAAATTCCTAACAATCTTCATAATCAATGATAAGTATTATGCGTTAAACATCACAACCAAAATTAAGCTGCTAATTAAAGCGTTTTTACTACTACGACGGCTACGGAATCGATTGCGTTTCGGCCGTTTGCTCTACCACGTTGCATCGGAAAAATAACCATAGAAACAAAGAAGAATCATAGTGCATGCGATGTGCATGTTTCGCCTCCTTTGTCGATCACTCAAAGCAGAGAGGATGGCAAAGTTTCCTTCTACGTCAATGCCATTGTCACTCATCATCATCATCGGCACCATCATCATCATTTTTTTTCCATTTACCACCGTAGGGAGATGTGTTGGTAAATACGCCATCAATTGACCTATTTTTAGCGATTTTCAATCGATCAGTGAGCGGATGTTTTCCGGCAGCATCTTTTTTCAAGTACCATTATCCTTTTTAAACTACTACCACCAATATATTCACGGCTCATTTGAATCCTTTCTATGCCATGCACGGTAAAGTCCTAACGCTAGTCCTAACTCACGTTCACGTTCACATCATTTGAGGGCAACGCAACACAAAAAAGGGAAATCCAATAACGACGTATGGCAATAATTAATAACAAATGCCAATAAATACGAAATGAAGCGCATTCTTTTTCATCTACTCTTTGGTATCGTGTTGTAACGCGACAGAACTCACCTCTTACACCGTAACTTGCACATTTTGAACCACGGTGGAATATTCCGTTTTCGAAGGAACGAGATAAAATGCCGGATAAATTTCCGCACCGCATGGACACTTTGTGGCTGGAAGACGAGGCAAAAAGGGGAAGGAGTTGATAATGAATCATCGACAGTTAATCATGTCGAACTTACCCATCACCCAGTTAAAACTGCCCAGCTTCACGGTACACTTCGGACAGTACAGTCGGCCCTGCGTGTTGCGATAAATGTCCGTCATCCATGCAAGTGGCTCGATGAAAAATATTTTATTGCACATCGGTGTATCCTTCTCGGACGACCGGTTGCTATGTTCGCTGCTAATCGAACTGCGACGTACCTGTTCCGCCAGCTCGTTCATCCCACCACCACTGCTGGGCGATGATCCCGTTGCCACGGCAGTTTGAACGTGCGTTACGTGGTCGGCCACATTTTCACCATCCGCATTCATCTGGGGCTGTCCGTCGCACTCGGCTTCGTCGCTCGTTCCTTCCTCCTCGAGTGTGGCTTCCGGTTCGCGGCCAACCTTTGCCGGCGATTGAGCTAGCGTGGCTGACTTTGGTTTGTGCAGCAGCAAGTTGCTTCGGGAGGCAACGACACGGCGACATTTGCGGCACCGGTAGACGTACGGTTCGGGTGATTCCTGTGTCACGCCCGGATCCGTCTTCACCACGTCCATACACTCTGTGGGCAAACGTTTCGCTTTCCGCACGTTATCACCGGCCAATCGGAGGCGGAACAGCTTGTACCGTTCGTTGGTACGATCGATCCGGTACGCCATCCGGCCGTACAGTTTGAGCTGATTCACAAACCCGGGGTTGGGCATTACGAAGATCCGTTTTGCTTTCACACGCTGGAAAGCGGCCTCATAGTTGAGCCGATACTTTTGCATGACGTACGCGATAACAATCGTTGCGCTGCGACTTACCCCAAAGTAGCAGTGCACCAGCACGTGACGACCCTCGGCCAAACTGTCCGCAATGAAGCGATTGCTGTCCTCGAAGTGTCGTATCAGGTCCTCGCGCGGCACGTCCGCTGCCTGTATGTGGCGCACGCGAAGATTCGGATGGTCCGTTATATGCACCGGCAGTGGCACGGAATCGATCGACAGGATGCTCCGGATGGTGTGTTTCTCCAGCGTTCCCATGTCTGCTGCAGCGGATGCATTGCCCAACCACAGGCCCGGTTCGATCTCATCTAAACTTATCGGACCCGCGTTAAAGTCTTCGCGCGTTAGTACGGCGGTCGGTTCCGGTGCACGACGAACGCTGGTGGACACCACCTTCGTAACGACTGCGATACCTTCGTTCATGGACATGCTGTTCGTTTGACCTATCTTGACCAACTACGACTACGATTCGCACCCTTTGACGAATGTTTTACGACCGTGCCCCTGCCGAACCACACTGCTCTTGACAACAGGGTGCACTGTTTGCGAAAAAAGAACCTCCGTGGGGTGGGTGCCGTGGCAGAATGAAAAGGAAGCTCAATTTTCCACACGAACTGCGGCGGGAAACTAGCTAACCGCTCTATCACGAAACCCTACACTTTTTGCTGATCGCGCGCACGCTTACCAGATGGGGTTGAATGGTGCTTGAGAAATGAAGATGCGCTTGCTGTGGAAAGGCTTCCTTGCTGCTGAAACCGTTCGCCGTTACAGTGCCTTTTATCGCTGGCTCTTCAGTCGTAAATCCGGTTCCGGTGTGCAACGAGGTGCGAGAAAAAGGACCGTGCGTGCAAAGTTTGTTTTGTTTATTTCGGTGCGGGTGGGTCGGGCGGTCGTGGAAAATCGATGAACTCGACGGCGTGACGTTTGTTATCAGTGTTTCCCGCTTGTTTCTTTTGCAGAGTTTTCTTTGTGCTGCGATGACAGTTTCGACAGATGCATGGTGGGAGTTTCGATTGCCGGTGTGAAAAATAATGTAAAACAAATGTAATTTCTTATTGAATTCACAGCCCGATGGAGGATGATAAAGTTAGTAAACTAATTCATCATAATGAGTAATTGATGTACACTAACATGACAATAATTATTATTAATTTTCGAAATCGTTTCTAATATTAAAAAACAAGACCTAAGCGATGCATGGAGACCGACCACAGTGACGCCGGTGCTGGAAACTTCGCGAAACATCAAGAAGAAGCAGCATGCTGTCCGCTGTCAATACTTGCGTGTTTCTAGACAAACGAAAAGCGTGAAGCAGTTCAAAGCAAAAGAAATCCTCCTACTTATTGCTACTAACGCCCAAGAAGCCCTGTAGTATATCGAAAACTAGTTGACGCAAAGATGTCTCGCGAAGCGATCGAAAATGTAAGCAAAACAGTACGGTTGAACAAGCGCAAGTTTATATTGTATTCACCTCGTTTCGTGTCCTTTGTTCTTCCTACAGCTTACGCAGGACCTCGAGGAGATGCGAACACTAGCAGGGAGTGCCCAGCGCAGCCGAGTGCAACAGATGCTAGCGATCGACATTCGCAAGCTAGAAACGGACATCCAGCGTCAGCGGGATCTGTTGGCCGCGCAAGCCAGCAGCGAGCAGAGCATTTCACGGCCGGTGCAAACATCGGTGCCCGGCGATATCCGCCGGTATCAGGTGGAGCTGAAAGAGTACGCCTGGGATCAGAGTGACAAGTTTATCAAAATTTTCGTCACTGTCAACGGTGTCCAGCAAGTGCCAGAGGATAACGTTAATGTGGAGTTTACGGAAAACTCGTTCCAGTTGGTTATAAGCGATCTCAACAACAAGGACTACATTTTCGTCGTCAACAACCTGCTCAACCCGATCGATGCGGAGAAGAGCTATCGGCGCGTCAAGTCCGACATGGTGGCGATTTATTTGGCCAAGCAAACGCCGACCAAATGGGCCCATCTGACGCTAACGGCCAAACGGTTGCAGGACTTGAAGGATGAACGGCTCTCGGACGGCAAGAAAGCGACGGCTGACGATCCATTGATGAACATCATGCAGAAACTGTACGAATCCGGTGACCCGGAGACGAAGCGTATGATAAACAAGGCATGGCACGAGTCGCAGACGAAGCAGAAGGTATTGGAGTAAAGTACTGACATTGGGACGGGCGAGGCGATATGGATAAGCATTCGTTAGCAGCAAATGTAAGAATGAGCTGGACATAAAATAACATCCATTTCATAATGGCGATAAACTACTACACCCCCGGCCAACGAATAATATACTATATGTAAGTCGTATGTTGAAATAAAGTAACATTTACTTATTCCAAATTGCATCTAGACGGCTTCGGCTATACTGTGTGCGCGATGTAAAAAATAAATCCAATCAAAGTAAGCTGTAGGTTGGAAGCCGAATCTGGCAACGGCTTTAGATACTGTTTGGCTGTGTTCGGTGGCGAAAGCCAAGTTCAAATTTTCAGTGAGACAAAAGAGCTCCGTCCCAAATTATTGACAGCATGGAAAACGAAAGCCAACCGGAAGAGCCGCAAGAAGAGCAGCCAGTTGATTTTGAGCAGGGTGTTGAAGAGATAGACGAAGCCAACGTCTCGAAAGTGTCGGTACTTTCAAGCTCGTTTGAGCCGAAGCTATCGTCCATCCTAGAAGAGAATGATTCAGGAGTTCCGCTCGAATGGGAATTGCCCATTCCAACCCTTCGTCCACAGGCAGAGCGGTATGAAAAGTTGGCTCGCCCGAAGGTGCAACATTTAGAGGAAACGTTAGATCGATTTGAAAAGTGTAAGAAGGACGAAATGAATGAACGGATAATGCGAATCAAAATGAGATTACGTGAGTTGAGGTAAGCATTCGGGAGTGTTGAGTGTTGTTGGGTCTCTATGTTCTTCACCTAGAGCGCATCTCATTTTTCCAGAGGGCCAGAAAAGCGTTACAGCCATACGTTGCAAAATGAGCGAACCTCAGAGAAATTGTCGCGAAACTCGGAAGTTTTATACAAAAACCTACAACGCAACCTGCGAAAAGTGGCATTTGAAACGTTAGCTAAACAAATTTTCGATAAAATGCCCGAACTCATTGTAAAAATGCAACACACGCGTGGTCAAACATCAACACCGGAAATGACGGTTTTGCTAGATACACTGCAGACCACACTGCACCACTATCTAGGACAACCAACTAACGAGCACGAGGATCGCATTTTTAATCATCTCTGCTACGGTTTGGCAAAGTTTATTGAAAACATTGTTGAAAATGTGCATGCAAATCAGCAAGAGTGTGAGCGGGTTGCTGCGAAGGAAGAACTGTCTCCCAACGGGTCACCCGGTATCGGTAGGAATGTCTCCACACGGCAATATCCGGTAGCGGTTCAGCTAGCACGAAAGGCATACAAGGAGCGTCAAACGGTGGTTAAATAAAAAGACAGCGAGCTGATTATAATTCGTATCGTTTTTTTTAAAGAGTAAAATTTGAAAGTTTTCCTTGTAGAAGCTTTTGAACGGAATTGAATGAAAAACAGCAGCTCTGCTTATTATGGCAGTTTTATAGCAGCAGCTCTGAGAACTGTCAAAGCGCGCGAAGTGTTTTGTTTACATTCATCATCAAGTAGGGATTCTCGAAAGAAAGCAACGAACCGCGTCCAGTGGTAAACGGAATGTGAATTCGCAAAATGTTTTTTCATATATTTTACTGATGAGCCAGCTTTTTGTAAGACATTAATTAATTTTTCGTGCATGGCGTGTTTTAAACAAAATGGAATCAGAAACCCATTACGAAGCCGTTGACAATGAGATGGAGGATGATGAAGCATCGGAGGCATCGTCGGTGGGCGATTTTTCTGCCAGCGAAGATGAATGGCAACCGGCAAAGGATGGCCAGAGCAAAGGGGGTGAAACAAGTGCAAAACGAAAAGCAAAAGTTAAACCAACCATCAAACTCCCGTAAGTAAATCGAAGCTAAACCCTTGTTTCGTGTCACAACAATACGTAATTCGTTCGTTTATTTGCTCGTCAGTGTTCCTCCGGCCCGGGTATCACGACGGATTGCCGCAAAGAAAGGAATTATACTGCCAGACGAGTCAGACAATCCTGCACCGGAAACGGTGTCAGTTCCAGGTGCAAGCACCAGTGACGATGAATCGGAAGATGAGGATGTAAAGATGCCACCGAAAAAAGCAAAACGAAAACCGACCCGCACTGCTAAAGCCAAACCGAGGCGCAAGAAATCACCTGCCAGTGAGGAACCAATCAAACTGACCACCTTTACCGTGGAGGAGTTGTATCGTAAATATCGTCCCGATTTGGCACACCCCGAAAGACCCAGTACCTCGAAAGGACTAGTGACAGAACCTCCGAAAAAGCGAGTTAAACCGATGAATGCAACGAGTGAAGCGGAAGGAACGGGGAACGAATCGGAGAGCAGTGGTGATGACTACTTGGTAGATCCGAGTGAGCTGGATTTGAATTCGGACTTTTTTCGACCATCGAAACAGGAAACGGAACAGCGGCAAGCGGTGAACCTGTACTTCGACTGCAACGCTGGCGTGGAGCTTACCGATTCCGAGGAAGAGCCAGATACGGGTGATCAGATCGGCGGTGAGGCGAGCGCGACGCCAGAGCAAGCAGAAAACAGAAAGCTGGCCGAGGCAGAGTTGGGCAAAAAATTAATTCAACAAATTAACCAATCCAGTAAAGCGTACATGCAGATGGTCAGCCTGGCGGAAGCGGCTACCTCGCGGGTATCGCAGGACAGTAGTAACCCGGATGCAGGAACATCCAAACAGAAAGGCACATCTGAAGTCCAGCAGCTGGACGATATTGAACGACTGTTGGTAGCGGGAGAAAAGTTGCCCGTTCGTGGTGGAAAAGGTCTTGCCGCCGGCTTCGGTAGGAATGATTTTGTGAAGGTAGTGGCACCGAAGCAAGCCGAAAAGGCCGACGCTCCGAAGGAGATCGAAATTACGCTTAAACTTGCTCCGGACGCAAATGGTAAAACGACGTCATGCAAACGTACTTTTGACGTGCTGACTGCGCTGAAAAGATTTATGAATCGGGAGAAACGCAACAGCCAGATCAACGTCCATAAGGTTGCACTGCTCTGCTGGATCGGTCACGGTACATACGTGAACAACGAGCTCCGGAAACCTTCGTTGATGCGTTTCGCGCAAAAGAAACTGTTGCCCGGTGTAATGGGTCAGACCAGCAAGGCAAGCCGTCCGAATGGATTGACCAACCTGCGGTACTTTCAGGAATTGACACGCTACTACAGACGCACCATCACCCTGAAGGACGATACGATGTTTTACCGCCAGCGGCAACATCCGGCGCTCGGAAAGTTTCTCATATTCGCGATTGCCAAAAAGGTCACCTACTGCCGACGCGATTACATTCTGCTGTTTGTGCTAATGCTCCGAATACTGGGCGTTCATGTGCGGCTTGTCATCTCACCCCCTGTTCCACCCAAGCAAATTCCATCCGATCAGCTGTACCGGATGAACCCAAAGACCGCACAGGAGCAAGCGATGGAAAGGAAACTGTTGCAAGATTTCCGCCTGGCACCGCAGGACAGTATGGTTTACGTGGCCAAACAGAAGCTTCGAGCCTTGATTGCAAAGCAAAAGGAGACAGCACAAAAGGGCAAAGGTAAGAAGCGTGCCGCTGCCGGATTCTCCATACCGCAGTTGGATGGGGGTGCCGACGATGATCCGGTTGTGTCGCAGGAAAAGAGAAAAAAGTTGAAGCTTATGGCGGGATCATTTTTAAGGAAGGAAAACAATCGTAAGACCACGGCCGTGCCGACAGCAACGGATACGGATCGAAGCGAAGCGGACGATCGGTCGGTCCCGGATGAGGTGCAGCAAAGAAGGGAGCGCATATTGGCCGCGTATCGCGCGCGGGCAGCAAAGCTTGCGAGTAAAAAAGAGCAAGAAGCAAACGCTCGGCGTAAGGCGGACAGTGGGAAGAAGGCGAAGAAGGCTAACGGGAAGATGGGAGTGGATTACTGGGTGGAGGTGTTCTGTGAGCACGAAGACAAATGGATCACAATCGATGTTTTGCACGGGGATGTGTATAAGCTGGAGGACATTGTGGTGGGTAGCAATTGGAGCCACAACCGGCAAATTAGTTTGATATTGTTATCCTTTTGATACTAATTTGATGTTTTTGCCTCCCGCAATAGAAACAAGCAACGCAACCGATCTCTTACGTGCTGGCGTGGAATAACGATGGAACGATTAAGGACGTATCGCCGCGGTACATTTCCCGGCTTGGAAGCAAGAAGAGCAAGTTGCGCGTGGAAGATGCATGGCTAGAAAAAGCGTTACGCCCGTACCGTGGCAAGCGGACTAAGCGTGATCTTATCGAGGACATGAAGTTTGATCGATTGCTCAACAAACGGCCCTTTCCGGAGCAGATTGGCGAGTACAAATCTCATCCCAAGTACGCAATCGAACGGTATCTGTTGCGAAATGAAGCCATTTATCCGCCAGATGCTCCCGTGCTCGGTTACATACGCGAGGAACCGATCTACTTTCGCGACTGTGTGCACACACTTCATTCGCGTGAATCCTGGTTGCGCCGGGCTAAAACTGTACGCATGCACGAAGAGCCGTATAAAGTGGTTAAAGCGAAAGCGAAGTACGACCGGTTCACCGGTGCTGCCATTACCGGACAAACGTTGGAGCTATTCGGTGAATGGCAGGTGCAAGACTACGAACCACCGGTAGCAAAGGATGGGCTAGTGCCGAGAAGTGCGTACGGTAATGTGGATCTGTTTCAACCGTGCATGCTGCCAAAGGGTACGGTTCATCTGCAGCTGCCCGGGCTGAATCGTATCTGCCGTCGGTTGCGGATCGATTGTGCACAAGCCATTACCGGGTTTGAGTACCGGGCCGGAGGATGCCAGGCTGTGTACGATGGGTTCGTCGTGTGTGAGGAGTTCCGTGATCGGGTGCTGGACGAGTGGTACCGGGAGCAGGTGGAGCTGCAGGAGAAAGAGGACGAACGGCGCCGGAAACGTATTTACGGGAACTGGCGACGGTTGATAACGGGGTTGTGCATACGGAAGAAGCTGAAAGATCGGTACAATTTTGATAACATGTAAGGTGTAATGGTAAGGTGTAATGTAAGGTGATAACATGTAAGGTGTAAAAATCCGCAATCCGTTTTCTCGCTATACGTTCGCCTCAGAATAGTACATTTGTTTTCGGTTGTATTTATTTTCGTTTTCCAAGGATTTGAAACTTGCGCAGTGTTGAGTTAGGAAAATGAAATATTTCATTTTCATTTCATTTCATAAGGACAAGGTGTGCAAGATTGTTTTTCTTGCATGCAAGTGATGTCAATGAACCGTTACAAAATAGCGAAGGGATGAGTAACTGTAATGACTGACGAATGCGTATCTCTAAGCAATACAACAATTGGTCTCCCTGGTGATTAATGGTTACTTGGTCCTTGCTCTTCGTATTCGGTGAACCTAGGCTTGACAGAGCCGTCCTTTTTCGTCTGGCCGTATGCATTATGCATATATATATTTCGTTGGAATTGCATTGCACTGTCCATAAAAATTACCTTAAGATAATATGATTTACTTCCATCGGCAAAATTAAATGTATTATCAAGTACATGCCGTTGAAAACTAATCCGTTAAGCAATACGGCCCAGTCCGTTCCTTTTGAAATGGTAATAAAAAGTAATAATTCAAAAATGACTAAAATATCACCCATTTGATAGTAATAATAAAAGAAATAGAATAAAAATAATAATTATTTAAAGATTACCTAGGTATCTCCATTTGTATTGCAGAACGACCGTATGTTTGTCTAAGTGCACTAAGAACATATTATATATATTTTTAAGGGTCACTTTCTTATTAAGCGTCTGTAACCTTTCATCAATCAATAGTATTGGTTATCACTTCAGAACGGGCTGGATTGGACGTGTGATCGTCCGGGACATGTTTAACATGTTAGTAAAGAGAAAAGATCTTGAAAGCATTAAGAATCGAATAAAATCGAAATTGAAATCTTTTTTGCTATCTTATCCTGCTTTACGGCATACGACATCGTTTTTGTCAATATATTTCCAAAACACAATAATTTTAAACATATGACAATAAGTAATTCTGTGTTAAAGCTATTCTTCCAATGCGGTTCCATTAAAACTCCCGCGAACTCCCTCTACCGTCGATTGCGCGTGAGCTTAGGAACCGTGAAGAATCTGGTCGAAATTTTGTTCCCAACTTTAGAAGACGGCTGTAGGTTCCCCTGGGAGATACCATGTGCAGCAAGGAATCGGATACAATCTTCAGTTTCCTTTTCCCGGCGGCTGTCTTCGTTGTCATCCCTATCTGTATACTCCACTGACGACGGAGACACCCCCCGAGTGGCACTTCCGGTGGCGGGTGATGCTGCATGCTGTGTCCCGTCTTCCGAATCGTGCGATTTCTTTGATGTTGTTGACTGCTGTTGACTCTTTGCCGTCGCTTTTCCCAAACCACCGATGGGAAAAAAGTCGCGGTCCCGAAACCGAGCACTTCCGCTCATAAACGCAACCTTCATGTTACGGCGTCCCTTCCGGGGCCGTACGGGAATATTGATGGAATTCAGACGAAGCGTAACCTTTCGCCGCACCGATGCGGCAGGTCTTGCAGCTGGTCCATCGCCCGGGTGCGGTTTGGTCGATGCCGATTGAATCGGAATGCGAATCTGCTCGCTACGGTAACGGATGTGGCCTGCTAGAATTGGAGGTAGAGCGTCACGAATATCGTAGCGGCCGGGTGGCGGACGGAAGAATGGCTCGCGGCAGTACTGGTCGTACGTGTACCAGCAACAGGCTGCTCGATGGGAAATCTTTTTTCCACCCGTTTCTTGGGCGCGTGTTTGCTGCTCTGGATGGTAGTGTCCGGGACCGGGAGCGTTCGGATCTCGACGACAAACCGTGAGTTCAGATATGGCCAGACGCAGTGTTGGACGGTCGCTCATACGATCACCTGTGCAGGAAGAGGATTTTGGATTAGATCCTGGGAGATTTCATTATGCGAATGGGAGTCCGATGATGTCAGTGTTGCCAACGAACGGTTATCAGATTTAACTACACATTATTCACATCAATGTTTTGCGATATGAGAACCATGATTGTGATATATTTCAACTTTTTGAATTGCGCAACATTTTCACATCTTTCTAACACTATTTCGAAATGTTGTGTATTGTACCTGGCACAAATACAGGAAAACAACAATCCTCTCTCCATCAAAAATTCAAAATCACTTTGCATTTTTTTCCTTTGTGGTCTGTAAGGAACAGTTCAGCCTCATAAATCAACATTTGTGTCGTAAGATTTGACATAAAGCGTAACACTTGCACTCCCAGGAACCGCGCAGGGCCAAATAATCCCGCTCACGTCAACGAGCCACACCATTACGGGATCACGTCCTCCCCGGCATTCGACGGATACGGGGAATGCAAATTAAGGGTACAACGGTCCGTTGGCAATGATGATGTTTTGCCGGTTTTCTCTGCCATTTTTTTCTTACAACCGATGCTGATTGGTGGCTTGGTTTTGTTTGGTTTCGTTATTTGGTATACCGTCCAGAAACTTATAGCAAATAGTCGCGTTTTTTTGATAGAAGTTTAGTTTATTTCTTACATGGCAACAACTCACTAAGAATAGTGTTCCATCACTCAAAAAATATATATATGTTGTATGTAAGCCATCCTTCTTAGAGTAATCCTCTTACAGATGTGCAACGTACAAAAAATATGAAACGTACTCATGAAATATGATTACTTTTTCATAATTTTCACCCAAAAAAAAAGCAACGATATCTTACTTGAAACCATTCATGCACATATGCACCGAAGCAAAAAGCAAGCGGAAAGATAAAGCAAATCCATCTGGCGTCTTCCTGGCTGCCAAAAAGCGACCGAATCCCAAATCCCGAACAGCGAGCGAAGTGGCTGTAGCTAATGTACTTTAGGATCAAATTTTCCAAAAATCTTCGGATGAAGAAATGGTGAGAACCCCGTAACCCAGGGCTAAGTGCCCGAAATATATGTACATTTAGTATTCTGATGTGTGAAGCTACCGGAAGCCGAACGTGCATATAGTAAGTCAGCTGGCAGCAGTCACTTAGCGCGCCCGGCGTCCGGGCGAATGACTGGAATTGTAATGATTTCCAATTTATTTGCATTCACACTAGAGATCCCATCCCGCGCGTCCTGGTACCCCTAGCGGCGAGAGCGAAGTGTTAATCTTACGAAAGCTATGGATCAGTGTGGAAGCAGCAAAAAAGCGTTAAGGAATTGTTGGAAGCATAAATCATAGTCCCGTACGATGGATTAACCTTTTGAATGCTTATACGAATTGGTAAAAAAAAACTGCACTATTGGAAATAAGTATAACGACAGGTGAAGACTTCCTGATATATGACCAACCTGTTTGTATCATTTTATACAACTTTGTTAGAGATTTAATCCTATTCACTATGAGCGTACATTGTGGCAAGGAGATTCTACATAGAATCAATCGACTTATCCGGGAGTTTCAAAATTTTTTATCCTCATTCATTATCCACCGTACACGGAACAGGTGATTGTCAAGGTACCCGCAAACAGCAGAGCAAAAACCAAAAAAACTAAAATTATTAATATAATTTATATGAAAACAGCCGAGATTATGCATTTACTGTACGACTAACAACTGGTCTGGAGTGGTCTGATGGCCGAGGCGATATTGGTGCCGGTCTTCACCCAACAGGACTGTGGATCGAATCCAATCTAGATGGCACAAGGATGCTTTGGATGAAATTCCAAAGAGTGAGAATCCTGCTCATTCGTGCTTAGAGCTTAAACGTGGGAAAATATGGTATATCGATGGAGGCGCCCAGTATTTCATGAATTAATCTTAGAGCCATAGAATAAATCACAAGGCATAAAGTTAGTGAAATTTAATAAATAACTGACTCATGTCCTTTTAACTTATTGCACTTATTCCACTGGTGTGTAATAATAAGTATACAACGTGTTTTTAGTGAAAAATTAAACCAATACAAGAATAAAAGCTAAACGAAACGGCATAGTAGTTCCCACTAAACCATAATAAAAGCACGAAAAATAAACTTAACAAAGATGGAATAAAGTTTTGTTTTTTCCATCCCGAAGCAAAAACAAAAATCCGGAAAGCTCTCCGGTTAGGAGGTTCCGTAGTGTAAACAGTGCTAAGACACAACAACATCACGGGTCGGCACAATCGACATGGTTTAATTTCAAAGGCCCGCTTCATCCGCTTACTATTCATCCCATCAACTTCGCTCGTACATCATCCGCATCCGGGTATGTTTTATTTGCCAAGACTCTTTCCATCCCGCCCTACCGCATATCCCCTCCTGTCACTTCTGTCACTCCGGCTATTTAATCCATTTCACAGTCCTGCGAGATGCAGGGTGATCGCTGGCGAAACCTCTCCCTGTTGCTATGGGAGTCTCCGTCCACTTTTTTTTGTGTGCTCTCTACCAGTCTCAAGCGCAAGGAACGCATAAAGGATCCGGCAGTGCCACGGTTTGGAGCACGCTTTTCAATAGATTCAATGATGTGTATACATTTGATGCATATGAGTGTGTGTGTGTGCACGTGTGTGGTGTAACGCACCAGTTACACTCCCGTCCCGTATTACAAACGGGACGAAAACGAGGATCACGACCGCACAGCGTTCTGGTTCCTCTGTAACGTTACTTACTAAACACGAGAAATACTTTCATATTCATACTGCTTTGGCTATAAATCAAGACTCGGGAAAGGATCCCGTTTTACGTGTGTGTGTGTGTATGTCCTTTTTCCTTCTCCTTTCTTTCCCACGGAGTTCACGCTTCTATCACCAATATAAACACCCATCCAATTTGGTGTTCCTCGCTTCGGTCATGGTCCACTGCCCGGTGTTGATGGTTTGCTCGACTTTCCGATTTAGCATTTGCCATTTTTCCATACGTTTCCTTTTTTTTGCCACAGCCCAACAGAAGCTTACCGCCCACCCATCCACGTCCAAACATCCTTTTTGGTGGGAGGGTGCATTCTTCTTTTACGTTTACATCCGTTTATCGCACGTCTACCTATAGAGCTTGGGCTTCAACAGTCCAACCCCGCCATATGACCCACCTTACCCGGGTTACAACGCTATCTGAAAGAGGCTTTAGAGCCGAGAAACCATCATCGACATTGATGTCAATATCGTGTGTCACATAAAGCGGCGTCAGTTTATGTCTCGCACGGTGTGTGTTCGGGTTGGGTTTTATGTTTATTTAAAGCACTGTTTGTATTTTATCGGTTTTAGGTGACTGGCGAAGAGAAAACTGGTGTGCTGCATTAGCCAGCGAAAGTGGCCCATAAAAGGACTGGTGGTCTGGCCTTAAAAAAAAAAAAAACAAAACAGGAATGTAAATATAAATGCGAAAGCTTTAGGCACCGGCCGCGAGAATATGAATTCATAAGCAATGCGTCACATATGAATGTGTCTAGGAAAGGTTACTGACCTGACACCGTTAGATTATGAGATAAAAAGTAACCCACTACCACCAAAAAGGAAAACCAGTGCAGTAAGCACTCTATGTGTTTCGTAAGGAAGTTGTCACCTGTGCAGTGGTGTTGGATACGAAACAAAATAAAATGAAAAAAAAACAGCACGCCCACCTTCACCAATAGTGGCACAAAACGTGAGCATCGTGAATAAAAATTTCTGAAATACAATCTGCTTGCAACCTCACAACCACAGTGGAACCGTGGAACCGAAAACCCAAAAACCAAGCTGTGCATAAATAGTACTTACCGGGTCGTATTTTACCGACAAAGTATTTGCTCGGATGCAATAACTTATTCATCTCCGCCGGTAGGTGAATTGCGCTGATCGTGTCCGGGTGTCCAATGACCGACTCGGTGCCATCAGAGGTGCTAAACTTTTGGTACAGCGATGGTCCCGCACTTCGCTGCCGGGAATGGCCTGGTGTCGTCCGGTGCGGCAAGCAGAGAGCAAAGGAACGAGTAAGTGCATCGGATGAAAATTAAAGATGGAAGACAAAAGCGAATAAATAACCCTATTAGGCAATTATAGGTGTGTGTGTGTGTGTGATGGTGTTTCGTTTCGTAAAATTACAGTTGCATAATCCTTTTGCATTGGAGGATTATAACGCATTATGGGGGTGGGTGGGTGTGAACAGGCAAAAAATCAATCCTATCCGTCCGTTGAAGCGTGGAAGGGTATTTATAGCGAAAACCCAATTAACTATTCATTGACCCAGTATCGATACTGGTGCAGCAAGTGCAACCCAACGATACTGGTTGCTCTGTAACCGGCGTCTAAAGTACGTACATTGTCCGTGTGTGCATGTGTGCGCATATGTGTGTTGAGCTGCTTATGGCATAATCCTGCGATGCTGAGATTATTCAGCAGATAACAATGTGATGTTTGTTAACAAATTGGATACAGCGACAAGGAAGCTGTTTGTTGTTGTACCTGGGGTGTTCGGTAGCTAAATTCTAACTCTAGCTAAACTTGTTAGTGGGGCTTTTTAACTATAAATTTTATGAGGCAGATGTAGTCTACCTTTTTTATACTTCTTTGTGGTCTGTTTTTGACTTTTTGTGGAAGCTCATGGATTTTGGAACAACAAACAAACAAACAAAGAATAATATGATATAAAAAATGTCTTAATTTAGTGGAATGGCAGGCCAGAACCTCCCAAGAATATGGAAAACAAGGAAAAAAGTTTGGAAGAGCAGAACAATTATTTTGCGCCTCAGTGATTACTGTACTGTACTACTCAATACTGTATAAGCTGGCTAGAGAATACTGTATAAGCTTGAAAATTGCATTATGAGAGTATTAAACAGTTTTAAGTTTTTTTATGTTTGTAGAATATTATCACTGGTTGGGAGTGATTTTTGTGATATCAGAAGGACGTTAAAGAGTTGTAGTGTTGCGCGCTCGACTTACAATTTCATACTGTTTATTCACTGGTCCGGTTACAAGTTCATCCTATTGGTCAAGTCACTTTCCCCTTAATTCACTTCTAAGTTCGTTCGTGTGCGTCAATTTATACTATCTGCTTATAGTGTTGTTCCTTTACCATATTTCGTGTAATAATTAATATTTCATGCATTTTCTACATTCCGGCCACCAAAAGAGAATTCTTTTCAATTTCTGCAAATTCGTTGTTTTTCTTCATGTAACATGCTAACCAATATCCTATTCGCTAATATATACGTAATTGACGTTTCGCTTGGGTCGGTATCAGTGTTTGGTTACATTATTAGTGCACCATGTGGTTACACAAATCCCTCGTTTGTATCGATTGGTCGTGGTAACAAAGCTAAACGATTAGCTGCTCTAACAATTTGTTTCCCCCCTGCCGTACGTAGCGTAACTACACGCACGACACCATCCTTGCCCGGGTGCAGCGCCGTAATGCGCCCCATTGGCCAAACAGTCGGGTGAAGATTATCTTCCTTGATTATAACCAGCTGATTGATCTCCAGCTTAACCGGTGCGTTGTTAATGTGTTTGGCTCGGGCTTGGAGTTGTTGGATGTATTCCGGATACCATCGGGACCAGATCGTTTGCACGTGCCTCTGCACGAGTTGGTACTCCTTGAGTCGGTTGGTCGGAAGGTGTCGTATGTCAACATCCGGGATTGCTTGCATGTTGCTGCCGATTAGAAAATGACTTGGGGTTAATGGTTCTAAATCGCAAGGATCATCGGATAAAGGGGTCAAAGGACGGGAATTTAAACATTGCTCCACCTGAGCAATAAGTATAAGCATACTTTCTTGGGCGATACTTGTTATACTTATCGTGCGTAAAATGTGTTTTTTAGCCGACTTGACTGCCGCTTCCCATAATCCGCCGAAGTGAGGGGCCCTTGGGGGAATGAACTTCCATTCCATTTCGTTGGACGAACACCAATTGATGATAGACCGGCGATCGTCATCGTTCTTCTTCAGCATTTCGTACACGCGATGCAGCTCGTGGGCAGCTCCCTTAAACGTTGTCGCGTTGTCGGAGTGTAACTCGCACACCTTGCCTCGGCGTGCCACAAAACGACGTAGTGCTGCCAGAAATGCCGTAGTAGTTAAATCACTCACTAGCTCGATGTGTACGGCTCTAGTCGCGAAGCAAACAAAGATTGCGATGTACGCCTTCGTCGGACTCCGATTGCGGACGGGTGATTTCAGCATAAACGGCCCGCAGTAGTCCACTCCACTGATCGAGAAAGGTCTGGTCGGTGATACTCTCGACGTTGGTAGGTCAGCAACACTTTGTTTCACGAGAGTCGGCTTGTTTTTGAAACAAACGTGACACCGGTGGTAAACAGCCTTAACGAGATTCCTCCCACCAATCAACCAGAATCTTTGACGAAGTGTTGCTAATAACAGTTGCGGTCCAGCATGCAACAGTTGAAGATGATACGCCACTGCCAATAACACCGATAGTGGGTGCTTCGCCGAGAGAATCGCTGGATGTCGTCCTTCTTCTGGAAGATCAGCATTTCCGAGCCGGCCACCGACGCGTAACACACCAGTATTGTCGATGTACGGTGACAACCACTTCAGCTTCGATTTGTCGGAAACATGCTTCTCTTGAGCTAAAACCTTTAGCTCCTCCGCGAACGAATCCCTTTGGGCTAAATGGCATAACTTCAGTTCGGCCCGACGTAGTTCCGTGGCTGTAAGCGGTGGAACACTCTTCTCCTCGATGTGTGGCGCATCCTTGCAGCTTACTCTCGATGATTTGTTGGCTCCCTTGATGCACTCCATGAAGCGTAAACAATAAGCTACAACTCGTCTCAGCCTGTAGTATGATGAGTATCGCTCGAACAGTTTGTCACGGAACTCACACCTCGTAGAAACTGTGACAATCCGTGACGCCGTCGCCCGTTCTTCGATGACACCGTCATTCTCCTTCACTGCTGGTGGATGATTTGGCCATGCATCATGACTGTAAGCCAACCAACGAGGCCCATGCCACCAACGTTCACAATTAAGCAGCTCCTCCGGCTTCAGACCCCGTGATATGTCGTCTGCTGGATTATCACAACCAGGAACGTGACGCCACTCAGCTATCCGCGTTTCTTCCTGTATCTGCGCCACTCGGTTGGCGACAAATGGTTTCCATCGACGTGGTGGAGAATCCAGCCAATACATTACCGTCATTGAATCGGTCCAACAAAAAGCCATCGTAGATGCCGGTAACGTTCGACTCACCTTCTGGAACAGTTGGGTTGCTAATCGTGCGGCGCACAATTCCAACCTGGCGATCGAGTGCGTATTCGCCAATGAAACCACTTTCGACTTCGCTGCTAACAATTGCACCGTCACAATGTTGTCCGTCGATTCTGCGCGTACATAACAGCAAGCACCATATGCACTTTGTGACGCATCAGCGAAGACGTGCAATTGCAAGCTGACCGTTGTAGGTTGGGAGATAAAACGTGGCACTCTTAATTCGCGTAGCGAATATAACGTTGAATGAAAGCTTCTCCACTCTTGTTGAAGCTCACCGGGCAGTGCACGTTCCCAATCCCAAGCCTTTCCATTCTCCTTCAAACTCCACAAACGTTGTAGAAAGACTTTCGCGATGATGATTGTCGGACCCAACAAACCAAGTGGGTCGAATATGCTTGCCGTGTACGACAAGATCAAGCTTCTCGTTAATACTTCAGCTGGTTGTGGAAGGCCAACCTTGAAGGAAAACGAATCGTTGGCGGGTTCCCAAACCAGCCCCAGCGTCGAAACAGCTTGACCATCCTTCCACTCGTGCATTGATTGAATCGCAAGATCTTCACGTGGGACATCTAGAAGCGATTCTGGAACGTTAGATGCCCACTTTTTCAATGCGAAACCAGCTGAATCGAGCATTGCGGTGATTTGCTTTCGCACTTCTACTGCTTCGTTAAGGTCAGTCGCTCCTGTTAGTAGATCGTCGACGTAAAAATCACGTAACACGGGATCAACTGCCTTCGGGAATTGATCTTTGTGGTCATGCGCAACCTGCTGGAGCGTTCTAGTGGCGAGGAATGGAGCTGACGCCGTGCCGTAAGTAACGGTATTCAGCTCGTAGGTCGATATCGGATCCAGGGGGCTCTTTCGGTACCTGATACGTAGCAGATTCCGATCGATGATGTTGTGGAGAATTTGCCGGTACATTTTCTCCACATCGGCCACTAATGCGATTGCGTAGGACCTGAATCGCAATATAATCGTTAGTAGATCTTCCTGGACAATTGGGCCAACTAGTAACGTATCGTTTAAGGAGTATCCCGAGCTCGTTTTACAGGACGCGTCAAACACGACCCGTACTTTTGTGGATGTACTCGATTCCTTCACCACCGCATGGTGCGGAATATAACAATGCGGAACACTATCATCCACTGGTTCGGTAAGTTTTCGCATGTGACCAAGTTCCTCGTACTCTTGCATGAAACGCTTATATTCCATCTCCATTTCAGGGTTGATCTTCAATCGCCGCTCCACAGCCATCAGTCGTCGATCCGCAATCTCCTTTGATGAACCCAATACTATATCTGCTCTGGGATTACGAGGCAGACAAACGATGTAACGACCATGGTGATCACGCGTTGTAGTGGCAGCATAATGCTTCTCACAAGCATCTTCCTCAAGCGAGAGAGCGGGTCCCTCTAGATTGGTCTCATTCTCCCAAAACCGTTGCAGCAATGTATCGAGAGACTCATGTCTCCTAATTGAGTGGCACGAAACAGGACTAGCGACTGAAATGTGGGAAGTATTCCCAGCAACTGTCCACCCAAACGGAGTCTCAACCAACCAAGGACCGCCTTTGACCAGTAACTGCTTCTTTCCGGTATGCCAATCCCAATATGCGTCACTCCCAATGATCACATCAACTCTTGAAGGAAGGTTAAAGGCAGGATCAGCCAACGGAACGTCAGGGAATTTCCAACCAGCAACATCGATTGGGGCAGTCGGTATCTCAGCACAAGGGGAGTTCACTATCAGGAACTCAAGTGGCGACGAAAATGGCGCTGACTTTGACTGCACCGTTGCGATGATCGAACCCTTGGCTTGCTGAACACCCTCACCGATACCTGTCAATGCAACGTTGATCTTTGTACGACGTGTCAGCAGCTTCCGCGCTAGGGATTCGGACACGATATTGCACATGGATCCTGAATCCAACAACGCTCGTGCTTCATGCCGAATGCCATGGTCATCGACTAACCAGAGAACCACCGTTTCGAGAACCACAATTTCATTGCTCGAACCTACGTTCATGGTTACCTGTGGCGGTGAATCGTCGTGCAACATGCTGTGATGACGTGCGTTGCACTTGTTGCAACGGAAGACGGAATTGCACGACCGTACCTGATGATTCGGGTTCAAACAGTTGAAGCATAGTTTATGCTTCGCAATCACTTCACGCCGGAACTTTACGTCTCCTTTGCAGAACTTCGGGCAGCTTCGTAGATGGTGTGGCTCTGCACACTCTAATGGACAGGATGCGTAGGATGTGCTGCTAGCTGGCTTCCGCGTTGACACTGAATTGCTCACGTATCTAACCTTTCCTCCCATTCTTCTTTCTCCACAGGCCACCGGCGTTTGTTTCGATTCAGATATCTTCGCTAACGTTTGGGACGAACGAAGGATTCGGATTCTATCCTGCAGGAAATCGATTAGATCTGAATACTTATCCTTGGAGCTGGCCGATGAATGCTTTTCCCAAGCTAGGATGGTTGATGAATCCAATTTGAAGAACAGCAATGTGGTGAGGGGAGTGTCCCAGTTGTCAACCGGTTCCTTCAGCTTTCTTAAACCGTTCACGTGCCGCGTGAACTCGTCCACAAGCTGCGCCAATTCATCCACAGATCCTTCATGCATCGCGGGAAGGTGATGCAATGTTCGATAATAATCACGGACTAACATGCGCGGGTTATCATACCGTTTCAGCAGCGCGGCCCAGGTGGTCGCATAGTTGTCCGCGGTCAATGTGGTATGCTCGAACAGCAGCGCCGCCTCACTCTTCAATGATGACAACAGATACTGAAGTTTCAGTATCGAAGGTATATCTGCTGACGAATCGATCATTGCCACGAAGCGATCACGAAACGTGAGCCACTTCGTCGTATCACCGTCGAACGTGGGGAGATCGATTTTCGGTAACCGCACATTAATTGATCCGAAATTACCCGTTGAGTTCAGGCTAGAATTGGCTTGCAAAATCGACGCGTTGAGAGGATTGGCTTCACACGGTTGCTTTTGCAACAAAAATCCTTTCACCTTTCGGTACACACTGTCCATTTCACATCGCTCTTGCAGCAAAGCTTCTAACGCTTCGGGAGATTCTTCCAATTCCTCCAGTTTTGCTACCGCGTTCAAATAATCTTGAACATGCCGTTCTAGCTGATCCAAGCACACTGGTATTTCACCCACATCACTTTCACTATAATCGTTTTTAAATTGTTCAATGTTCTTCACAAGCATTTGCGCTTGGCGCTTTTTTAATTGCGCGGCTTTGATTTTCTTCTCCATTTTCTACGTTGCTTCACTAACACACACGTAAAATGAACAAAGTTCAATGTTCTGCACTTCACTAACACTTAATACAGACGATGTAACGTTCACTTTGAATTTGATTCGAAATTGTTCACAACCTGCTGCGTTGCATGCAAGTTTCGTTAGAATACGATAGGAGTGATGGCCGTTAAAATGGAACCACGCTTCGCAATGGCGTAGATTTCCGATGACGCTAAGCTACGCGGGACGCTAAGCTTTGCCTGTTGCCTTAAGTTGATGCGTAACAACAACTTTCACTCCAGTAAGTCGATTTGAATAAATCGCAACACAACTCACGAGAAAACAAACGAACATACAAGGGTTCACGTGCACGTAATGACCTTTCACAGCAATTCGCGCCAATATGCGGAGCAAGACAGCGAACTGTTCGTTTCCTCACAAACACAGAGATGATTCACGTCACTGTGTACGGTAATTAACGTAGTGAATTTTTTCCGAAATCACTAAACCGACTTCACCAGATCCGGTTCGAAGGACCAAAAATGTAGAATATTATCACTGGTTGGGAGTGATTTTTGTGATATCAGAAGGACGTTAAAGAGTTGTAGTGTTGCGCGCTCGACTTACAATTTCATACTGTTTATTCACTGGTCCGGTTACAAGTTCATCCTATTGGTCAAGTCACTTTCCCCTTAATTCACTTCTAAGTTCGTTCGTGTGCGTCAATTTATACTATCTGCTTATAGTGTTGTTCCTTTACCATATTTCGTGTAATAATTAATATTTCATGCATTTTCTACAATGTTTGTCCAAAATTTTCTTTTTTTCCTGTTTTACGTTCGTATAATAAAAAGCCATGTTCAAATTTTTTTCTATCCGATAGTTTAAATTATCACATTTGATTATACATGTTTACATCAATGTTTTTATATTATGAAACTTAATAAATGTCATCTTGTTTCAACAACGAAAATCAAACACTCGTATTCATAACCTAACAAAAGCAATAAAAAATAATAAGGACACCTTCAAATCATTTTCCGATTTTACACCTGCTCGTCTATCTTATCCTTTCACCGGTTAAATAAACTGAATGAAGAATTGGCCGGAAATCCAAACCCTAGAGAGAGTGGTTTAGCGAAACCGAACTACCATCTATTGACACGTACACACATACATATTCTAGCCTACAGGGTAGAAACCCCTGTACGGTAGGGAGAGATACAACCTACCTTCAGTGGAGTGGCCCTGTCGGCCCTTCGCTGGACCTGTTGATCGGTTAGCCAAATCGGCAATACTTCCACCTAATCGATATCTGCCGCAAAATTCACCACCGTCACCACCGTCACCATCATCAGCATTATCGTCATCGCGTTTCGTCGTCATCGTCGGCGGACACAGGTAAGCCCATGCCAGATAAGCAGGAAACGGATGCGATGGCAACAACCCCACAAAAAAAGGATAAACCGGAAGAGAGAAAGTGAGAACGACGGGGGTTTACCAAAAAAGAAGGCATTGATATAAAATTTTAGAAACGAGGATGGCCCACTCCCATTCGACGCTCTTGCTGAGGCACTTAAAGGAGCAAAGCTTGTGTTCTCCATTTTTTTCCGCTGAAAGAAAGATCTAGGAAGAATGTTAAAAGCAGTAAAGGAAACCAGTATATGGGTTTTGTGAGTGCGTGTGAAGGCGGCTGCTCTAAAAGGCAGCTTTCCCAAAGAAGCAGACCGGAAAGCCAGAATCGAAACGCAATCGGATCCGATCGGATCAAGGTGATAAACATTAGCACACGGTAAGCGCCCATAGGACATGAGGAAACACGGCGGTGTGAATCGAGAGGGGGAGAAAAACGTTAACAAAAGTGGCCTATCCGCCCAAACGAGATGGAAAATTGGTCGTTTCGGGTGTGCCAGGTGCGTGCCGGGAAAGATGATGGATATCGATTCGGCGAACCGGGCCGGCACGTGGGAAGGTGGTGGTGGGGGTTGTGAAAAGATAAATTTCATTTCTGATTCTCCATAACACATGGCTCTTCCGCCTCATCGATATCTTCTCACCCTTGTTTAAAGCATTCGTATCCAACCACCCCTTTTGCTTTCGTCGGTTGAGTAGAGACGTTTCTTTTATGGTGAAAATTCAACACCCCCCACTACCGTACGCCGAAATTGAGCCGGGATGTAGGGAGAGGCAGTGAAAGTAGGTCTCCTTTTTGCACGTTCGGTCTGCTCTCACATCTCAAGTCGCGTTGTGATAAAAATGCTCAATAGAACATAAATGGTAATAAAAAGGGAAAATTTAGATAAATTTGATTGAGTGCCGCACGTGAGAAGCCTAAGAACGGTGGCGAACGTTGGGTGGCTTTTGTGAGCTTCATATTTATTGTAAACTGCATAAATTAGACGAAGACGTAAGGTTGGGCGGGAAGTCACGGGGTGAGAAGTGATAGCTTACCTGCCCGGTGGTAGGGACCACTGCTTGCGCCCATCACGAAGCGGTTTAGGACAGTCGGGCCATCCGACACGGTGCGCATTACATCGACGTCGTACGCGACCTAGAACGCGCAATTCGGATTGACTAATTTTAAACGACTTCTCTTTAGGCCGGAATGTGCCTGTAATAAGATGGAGTGTGAGCGTCATGGTAGTTAATGAATCAAGCTGATGGGTGAATTACAATCGCAATAAGAGACATAGAAACGCTATGAATATTAATGCTTTCTTGAAATTGGGATAACAGACATTTGTCTGTCTACCTGCGATACAAATATTTGTTGCTAATTGGTTTTAATATTTGGAGCATTTAAAATAACAGAGAAATGAGTTAAAAGTTAATTAATTTGCGATCAAATAACAGAACTACTTAACTTCATTTCAATAACTCACAACCATGTGTTGCAATTCGTTTTATGGGCAATCCATCTCAGAGCTGCTCCAGTTAGCGTTTCTAAGCAATAAACTCTTCCAAACAACTTTCGACATCATTCTCTTCTTCACTGTCGTGTTTTCAACTTAGAACACAACACTTCACCATCAGGTAAAACTATATACGGTGGCGGTTCGGGAAACTTTGCCATGAGAATGAGAACAGCACAGCAAAAGTGCATCTCAGCCAGTTGTTTCGCCAATTAGCTGTTTTATGGCTGGTTGTTAGCTTATCTTGCTGGCTTAGTGTTTATGTTTTTATGTTTGCTTTGTATGAAACGGGCCTGGCCGCAACATTGGGCGTATCTTGTTATTGTGGAGCAGTAGTAGAGATCGTAAAAAAGGGAAATTGTCACTAAAATCCCACCAAATGACCGTTTCAATCGATCCCATACGTTTGATAAGGTGGATTGGTTCCTATCGAATGTGGCTCAATAAGACATTTGGGAGCAACATAAATGGACCAACTGCTCACAACGGATGGACACAAGGAAATAATAAATAAGATCATAAAAAATGTGCTTCCCACAGGAAAGGTTTCGAATGTTTAAATCGTGAAGTTAGAACATGAGGGCCCAATTTGTACTATTTGTGTGTTATAAATCTCACAATCTAATATTATTAGTGAAGAATATTATTCTTCTAATTAATGTAAAAGGAGTAAAAGTGAAACTTAATTTCAATGTACTTATTTTAAATTTTAATTTTTTTATTAATCACACTACACCAAAAGCTCTAGAATGCAAACAGCATCAGGAATGCCATCATCAAAGAAAACAAACCCATTGCTTCGGATAAAGCAAAACCAAGGATGGCATATGAGAAAATTTGCTGTTTTTGTGGGGGATTCCGAGCGTACCCAAGGATGAGCGCCCCAAACACCGTTCCAATTCCGAGCCCGGATCCTCCAACGCCGATCGTTGCCAAGCTGGCCCCCACGAACTTGGCTGCCGTATCAACATCGCGTCGTGGGCAGGACGTCATAAGGTGTCGCTTGTAGGTGTTTGGCACCTCGGCAAGGCCAAAGGAATTCATCATCGCTACCGAACGGTACCATAGAAAGGTATTTCGTTTGTTGTGGACGACCATACCATTGTTGGGATGTTTCTGTGATAAGGGTTGAAGCTGCAGGCTCATGCTTTTTCTATTTGTTGCTTTTGGCAGTAGAGAATCTGCAAAGTTATCGCAGAAAGTTTATAAATTAACAGTAGTTGCAGAGGTTCTGCCAAAAAATAAAAAAAAATGTAAAGTTTAACATTAATCGAATACAGAGCAACGCTAAAAACAAGCCCGGAAACTTTATTATATATAAATTTATAATAATAAACTTTTTATAGAAAGACCCATGGAGGCGCCTGGTGTTTCAGTTATAACGACAACGATCTTCACACGATCGTACGTCACAAGTATAAAATGAAACAAGTAATTTTCAAAACACACATTTGTTTAAAGTAATTTTACGTTCAAAAGGGTGCAGACTACGACACGATTTGATCACAACCACAAATAATAAAAACAGAAGAAAGAAATTGTTTAACAAAGTTTACTCTCCACTTACCTTTCGTTAATTCTTTGACGTGATATTTCGCCATCCTTTGTAGCAGAGCGGTCCTTTCCTTTAAACATTGCTGTTGTGTAGATTTTTCCACCCGAGTTGAATGAACGTTCAGTTCTTGGAATGTAAAAAAGAAATAATGTTATTAGAAGATTAGTTTTCCTCGAAGCTCATTGTGCGAAATGAGGCACACATTTGAAGAGTCTAATTTGTTCCTCCGTCTAAGGGACCGTCCGCCCGGCACTAACGTGGGCGGAACAGATCAACTTTTAAAAACAGAAATAATGTGATTTGCCTTTGAAACGAAATTTGAGATAACTCAAACATCCCGGCAGCGCAAAACCATGGCAAAACATCAGCCAGCCTACGACGGCAGAGGGGGAGATTTTGGTGGGCATCGCAACGAAATCGTTAGACCGAAAGCAGGTCTTGGCAAGTGGAAAATTATTTTGAAACGAACGGCCGGCAAAGAAAACGAAGATGTGCAATAAAAGTTTCGCCACATTTTCATCCGCCACTTGGTAACCGAAGTAACTTGGTCCCATCCAAACTGGTGTACACCTTTGGCAAGCGAGTCCAGAAATGTAATGACAAACATAGCTGATAGGCAAATTGTACCATCCTGAGTCGCACGGAGTTGCTCGTTGTTGCTGATCTATCTCTCTTTTCGTAGTTACTATCTTTTCCCCGTAAAGCCACACACTTTGCAGTCACCAGTTAGGGAACGAGATTCGATTGTTTCGATACAACCACCACCTTGGAAGGGGTTCGGCAACCGGAATCAGCACCAGAAAAAGCGCAACTAAGGCCGTAAATGAGAAAAACAAACTTTCTCTTCATGATCATCCTTTCGGCACGGAAAGCGGTTAACCGTTTCCTTCGTCTTCTGCACGGGAAAAATCATCCAGAAAATCACGATTCTCTGTGGGATGATAGTTTCCGGTGAGGGTTTCGGCGGTGTTGGACAGGGCCGGAGAATCGTTATCGAATCCACCGGTGCAGCCCAACCGGGCGGTTTCCAACACATTTTAACGCTTAATGTTTTCTCCCCTTGTTTTGGGACGCCTCTCTATGTGTGTGTGTGTTTGTGTTGCCATTGATTCACCTTATGCCAACAACGACCACTCGTCCACCCACGAACCTTTGCCAATCTTTATCGCCATTCCATCCCCAAATTTTTCCACTTCCGACCAGATTGCTTTCCCATCGTTTCCGGCGTTAGGTACGCTTTCTTGGTTTTCCTTGAGCGAAGTTCTCCCTTACCAGTGCTTGGGAGTGCGGTGTCGGACTGTTCCGAAAGTGAGATTGCAAATGGTGTTGCATCGCTGGGTGTTGGGTGGTTTGAACGGCCAAATCGAACCCCACCGTCTCTAACAGGAAGTCGAGTCCGATACACTGTGCTGCCGGGATGGGCATTTCGGGGCAGATGGGATATATGAACACCTATCTCAGCGACTACCGTATATATCTATCTAGGAGCTAGTATAATTTTCACACTAACTTTGGCACAGAAACAGCGGCAGATTGTACCGGGCCGGGGCAAATATTTGCTTCGAAATCGTTTCACTATCAATAAAATGAACGGACCTGGTGGATGCCATCGTTTTCCGCATCGTTTTCTGCACCGGCGTTCGTCTACCTGTTTCGGTTCGGTTCGGGATTCGAATGTTTGGGGCGTGCTGGTAGGAAATGAAAGAAACGCAAGTTAATAATAAGATAGATTACGGTGGGGAATGGATTTTCCTTGCTAGACAAGCTGCTAAGCAGGATAGCGTGTCCGGTACGTTTCCCTAGCAACGGTACGGTTGGCGATGGTTTCCATCCGGCAAATATCTTAATCTGAGGAACCATAGTTCCTCACAAGATGATATTCCAGTCCGTGGTTGATAGATTATAGACGAAGTGAAATGGAAGGAAGGATTTGTGCTTCGGTTATCTTTGTTTTTTTTTGCTCCTTAGAAAGGGCACAATTTATGGATTTCCCTTTCGATCGTAGACCGTATTATTGCTTTGTTTTTATTTTCGCAATTGAACCACCATTGCAAAACGGAACTTGATAGCGCTATGAAGTTTGGGATGAAGTGAAACTTACGAACTCGTTGAACGGAAACGCACTTACCTGGGCCGGCGTTGTACGTGGCTCGGAGCAAATATTGTGCTATCAGAAGTGTAATAGATTGTCAATTTGGAAGTTTACTTGCGTGCAGACCAGACCGGTTACTGATGGTGATGATGTTTCGTTTCTAGGCGTTCAATTGATTCCTTGCAAGATTGTCTGCAATCTATGGTGAGGGAGAAATTTTATAGAACCGTCAGCTACTCGCTCCCCGGCTACTGCACGAACGAATAAAATGAACGTTTTCAGCACCTGCGGGAAAACGATAGCTAAGAGTCGATGGTATCTATGATGCCCGCAGCCAATGCAACACACATCACTAACCCATGGCTGGTAGGGATAGTTTGGTCATAGCCGGTGACTAGCAAGAAAGTGTTCAGCGGTAAAGACAATCCTGCAAGCCGATTGGTTGGGCACAATAAAATGAACAAAAAAAACGAACAACGGGGCTTGGAGAGAGGTGAGTGCGTGGTAAAGGGTTTTGGAAAATTTTCTGTTTTATATACCGTTGTTAGTTTATTTTTTTCATCATTCCACAAACTTTGTCACTCTCGCGCCGTCGCACACACACTCACTTCATTGGATGATCATTGTCTGTAGGTGACCGTAGTTCGCTGGTGGAATTGAGTGTTGAGATACAATTGAGATTGGTACAAAATTGAAAAGTTTATGTCCCAAATAAAGGGTAGCCTGAAGGCATTACGAAGGGTAGACTGGAAGGAAGAGGCGCTAAAGTTATATATTGTAGATACTTTTTCGTCATAATCTGAATTGTGAGTTTACTGATCCGTCAAAGAGAATGGGTTTGTTTTAAACTACATCCAGAGTGAGGAAATGAAAAATTCAGTGCAATATGTTCAGGGGCTTGTAGTATACTTTCAATTTCTTTCTTGGTATTTATTTCCGTGCACAATAGTTTAATCTTTTTTTAATTCATTGTAAGAGAACTACCATACCGTACCATACCAGTTTATTAAGGACATTCCCTTTTTCTTTCCTTGTTTTCTATATGCTTCCTGTAATATTACCTTATTGCTAAACAAATTATTGATACATCTTTCGTTTTTGAAATTTTGGAATTAATTACTAATTTTATCTTCTTCTTCCTTAGCACTACAAGCTTGATAGGTCTCGGCCTGCCATTTCTGGCTTTCTGTTACTTGATTTTATCCTTAGCAAAGTAATCAGCCCTACGTACGGGGAGGCGGTCTGGATGGGATTTGAACCTCGGTCGTGCCTTGTGAAAACCGGCACCGATGCTAAACTATTTGTAACATTGACTTCTTTTTTTAATTTCAACGGATGAAAGTACTGACTTCTGTTCCATTCGTAGAATATTGTTACTAAAGTTCCGCTGCTGCCATAACCATTTCCGCAAGAATCTATAGTTAAGTGGTTCCTTAGAATCCAGTAAATTTTTATGGTACTTCCAAGAATCAATCTGCTTACAAACACTTTCCATCGTAAATGAGTTATAAATGAGTCAGAAATGAGTTATTGCGCTGGAAAAACAATCATCCGAGCAGGAGCGCTACTTTCCGCGATAGTATGATTATGGGAAGAAGAGAAAAGAACACCAGAATCAAAGTAATAAGTTTATCGATAGCTTTCAAACCATAAGCGCGGCTTGGCAAGTATATTGGCTGCAACTTTCCGCTTATCAAAAAATCAATTCCATCCTGACGGGTGGGCGTCCAGAGATAACTTAACCATTACGACGGATTTCCTCCATCGTTCCTGCCAGCGAGGTCGCATCGCCTAAAGTGCCGTTATTAGCTACATCAGTCGCAGTGAAAGTTACGCAACTTTCCAGCCAGAAGCAGGGCCCCGGCCGGCTTCACCGCCCACGGACCGATTAACTCCCGGCTAACCGACAACATAAGCTGACCGTCCAAAACTCGGTCGGCTGCGGTGAACCAATCAAACAGACAAACTGTACGTTACCAGTGGTGACCAACAACAGCTAAATTTGCCCTCAACTTGGTACCACCCCATCGCCCAACCCCTCTCCCTCCCGAAACCAATAATCCAAATTGACCGACCGAACGATCGTGGTCCGTGGGGCAAAGTGACGGCTCAACGTTGTGCACCGTGTGTGAGTACCCGGCAGCTAGCTGGCGCATCAGTTTTTCCATTAGCCACTAGCGAGCATCGGTTTTGGTGCCTCGTTGACGGCACGTGGGTGAAAATGAGCTCCGGTTGTCGCATCGCCTTTGCTGGGAGAAAATGGGAACAAAGGAGTAAAAACTGGGATGGGAAAGGATCAGTGAGAAAGGTCATCGACATTTGCAGGCGTACAAGATTGTTTACATTGATTTCTGTTTTTCCGATTTTTTTGAGGCTTGGCGTTTGAGGGTAATTTCGAAACCATCGAATTTCGCTAATGGTGTGGTTTCGATGGACATTTTATTTTCATTTGAAACTTCACTTTCCATCCTTACCACCGGGTGAAATGCTCAACACCGGGTGTGCTGCCCTGTGCTGATATTACACTTCTTTCATGATAATTTTTCACCTTTTTCTTGCCATTTGTTGCCTTTCCAATGGTCCGTTCCTATCCGATTATGCGCAAGGGGCCACCACAATTTTATTTCGATCCGCAACAGAAATAATCATCAGTTTAACATTATTATTATTGTTATCATTATTTTATGATAGCACTTCATTATGGTCGTTATTGGTGGCCAGATAGTGTTTCCCGTGTCGCATTCCTGCAATCGGATGCCTGGTGGCAAGTGGGCACCATTGTGTTTCATTAATTTGCCAGACCAGGCGTGTACAGCATGAGCAGAGAGAGAGGGAGAGTGAGAGAAAGAGAGGGGGGGTTTGAAAATGTGACCGAGTGTTAATTTTATCGAAGCAGTAAGATTATTTTGCTCAAACGAAACTCAAGATTGTGTGATAAGGGATGCATCGCAAAAATCTGGAAAATTATCGTGCTAGATGAACTAATTTTAAAATTAAGATTGTAAAAATTGCTCCCCGCAGAGAAAGATCGCTCGAATGAATGGCAAAAGAATGACGTGGGTATAAAAGCCGTGAAAAACAGCTATCAGCAGAAATGTTAAAACCAGATGGTAACATGCTGAAAATGGTTAAAGATTTTCGCACCTTGCTCTCGCCACAGAACCACCCATCGGTTCGATCCAGCTCGGAAAGGGAAAAAAGCGTAGCGTGAAATAGAGGCGAAAAAAAAATCACCACCACACCAGGACCATCGATTGGATTGCGCCCAACATTGAGGACGGTATGGGACGGCTACATACATAGTCAGCCCATCGAGAGCCAACCAACGCAATGACGAAGGTTTCCGGTACGCTACGCTGGAATGAGGGTAGTTCGGCTGGCAAGGGTGAGAATAAATCACCGAATAAACCAGAACAACCCCAAATTCACCCTTCATTTGTTTTAATTTAATCGTTATTGCGTTATCGAAGCAATTTTCACTGTTCAATGAGCTATTCGGTTTTCGGTTGGGTGTAATTTTTATTCTCGGTGTCTCTCGGAGTTTTTTTTCCCCACCGCCATTTTTTTTGTATCGTGCTGCTGCTACTGCTGCTCTTGTTGTTGTTCGTGCTGGTGTTTCCCGCCGCCACCACCGACATCCTGGCTCATCGGTGCCCGTTTTGCTTCGTTATCGCGTTCACATTTCTCATCGATCAGATTGGCTGTGGTGTGGCCGGGTAAGGATGACAAAAGCTGGCCTTGTTGTCGAGATTTGTGTGGTGCTGTGGTTTTGCATTCCGGTGCGATTCTGAGGTAAGGAAGAACGAGGGATTTTTTGCCAATTTCTGCCTGTTTTACAATAATGGTGCCATTGTTAATCAAGTATATAAAAGAATCCGAGACAAAAAAACACTATAAGTTATTTATTTATTTATTTATTTATAATTCCAGTATTACGGCATGACGCCGTATTGTCAACACCGCATGTGTTGACGATTACAAATTCACAAATATTAACAAGGCATTTCCTCCCTGTTATTCTGCCTTATCCCGGGCATGCTCGGTTGTCGGTGTGTGGAGATTGCAGTGTGGTTGTTCATGTCTATTGGAGGTTGTATTGATGATTTGGTCCGGGTCTATTGCTTTCTGTTGCTGTGTTGGTGGTAGTGTGGTGTGTGGAACGGAACATCCTTCCGTGTAGCGGATCTAGACTGTTACAAAACAAAAAGAAAACAGTAAACAGTAATCGGGACATTACAAACATTTGCCTGCGTACAGTGTTCCTCAAACTGCCCAGCAGTGATAGCCCAAGCTCGATCAAGCCAGCACCGAACTCAGAAGCTATCGGCGAGTTCCATCCCGTAACAGCAGGGTCTCTGCTAATTACGGGGTTGAACCCGCCGACCACCTCCGAACCCAACGCCAGCCACGCCGGGCTCGCCCCATCAAGGCTAGACAGAGATGAAGAACACTGTTCCAGAAAATTCTGCCTCCCTTCTTACGACAGTGCCGACTTTGACCCCGGATGCTGTTGCTTTGTCAACGGATCACCCGTGGCACTACAAAAAACACTTAACACTTAAGACAAAGACAACACAACGAATAACAAAAAAGGAATGGCGGATGGTTTGGTAGGATAATGGGGATGTGGAATCAAAGGATAAGACCGTTGTCTCTGGCGAATCGAAAGATTAGCCTCATGTATGCGAGGTCTCTGGTCGCCAACACTTCTCTAATTTCTGTGCCCGGTCGTCTGCCGATGCCCTCGACTGCGCCCAACAAGGAGGGTCTTGCGGTTGCAAACTCCACGCAGGACCACAGAAGGTGATCCACATCGTGAAATCCGTCACCGCAGCCACACACCTTCGTCTGAGCCAGAGTTATACGCTGCAGATGAGCGTTCAACGCGAAATGATTCGACATAAGTCGAGACATCATGCGTATGAACGCCCGGTCTACAGAGAGCCCACCGAACCAAGGCCGCAGGGACACTTGCGGAGAGATCGAGAAAAGGAATCGCCCGAGATCATCCGCCTCCCACATGCTCTGCCAGCGAGACAGGAAAAGCTGCTGTGGTAGACGAAGAAACTCTCGGGCCGAGATCGGACGGTCGTAAAATGCGCCTTGTTGGACGCCTGTTTTGGCCAGTGAGTCTGCCTTCTCGTTGCCGGGAATTCCACAATGAGAAGGTACCCAAATTAGCGAAATCCTGAACGCCTTGTCGAACATGGAGCCAAGCAATTCTATGATTTTAATGACAAGGAAATCCTGGCTCTTAACAGCCTTCGGGGATCTTAGTGCTTCAATAGCGCTAAGGCTATCTGTAAAGATGAAGTACTGATCCGAAGGTCTCGCTGCTATAATCAATAGTGCGTACAAGATTGCGGCTAGTTCTGCGGTGTAGACACTACACGGCTCCCGCAATTTGAAAAATGCTTCGGCGGACTCACTAAAAACGCCGAAGCCGGTGCCCTCCTTAGAGGATGATCCATCAGTATAATACTGGCTACTTTGGTCTAAATGGCCATACTTATCCCTGAAAATGCCCGGAACTACCATCGGGCGAAGATCATTCGGTATGGTCTTAATTTCCTCGTGCAACGAGGAATCTGTTGTTAAAAGGGAACTGTAGGTCTCAGGAAGGGCAGCACGGTTTAATGCCTGTGGAGCGCTAGGATGCACTTGTAGGGCAGCAAAATCTTCATAGATCTTCAAGATTTTGCTCTTAGAACCTGTCTCTAGAAGTGCTTTAAAATTTTCTTCGATCAAGGGATTTGATACTGAAGAACGGACTAGAAGGCGAAGCGACAGCATTTCAAAACGAAGTTTTAGCGGCATCACTCCGGTCATCACTTCTAGGGACATGTTATGTGTGGATTTCATGCTCCCTAGTGCGAGTCTAAGACAACGATACTGTAGCCTCTCTAGTTTGAGGATATGCGTGTTGGATGCCCAATGGAAGCATATGCTTCCATATTCCAACACGGATAGTACCGTTGTCTTATACAGTCGCAGGACGTCTGATGGATGTGCGCCCCACCAGAATCCTGTGACTGTCCTTAGAAAGTTAATTCTTTTACTGCATTTTTGCACCAGATGGGTGATGTGTGTACTCCAGTTTAACCTTGAATTGAACCAAACACCAAGGTATCGAAAATTGTCGGTAGTTGATATCTTTTCACCGTACAAAAAGACATCAATTTTCGGGTCAAATAGTCTTTTCTCCCTGTTTTTTGTCGTGTCGCTAAAAGGAGAAAAGACTACCATCTCAGTTTTCGTTGCAGAGAACTTGATACCAAGGTTTTCAGACCACTCAGAAAGGTTATCCAAAGTGGTTTGTAAAGCCAGTTGTATTTCGGCGGCGTCCCTGCTTGCAAAAGATATGACGCCGTCGTCAGCCAATTGTCTAATGCTGCAGTTTGGTGCTAGACAAGAATCTATTTCGCTAACATAAAAGTTGTATAACAGGGGGCTCAAGCAGGACCCTTGTGCTAGTCCATGGAAACTGGTCCGCTTTAGTTGCACATGACCATTGTTGAAATTCATAGCTTTCTCCGACAAAAGGTTGAATAAAAAGTTATTCAACTTTGGACCCAGCCCCACATTTTCTAGTTTTTGACTCAGCTTGTATGGTGATACTGAGTCAAAAGCCCCCTGTATATCCAGGAAAATAGATCCCATGTTCTGCTTGCGTGCACGAGCAAGCTCTATTTCTGTTACCAGAAGGGCTAAGCAGTCATTAGTACCCCTGGCTTTACGAAAACCAAACTGGGTATTCGAGAGAAGGTTGTTTGATTCCAACCATTCTTCTAACCGAAAAAGAATCATTCTTTCAAGGAGTTTCCTCAGACACGACAGTAACGATATTGGCCGATACGAATCGTGTCTTGATGGCGGTTTGCCAGGCTTCAAGATAGTGACAACTTTCACTTCTCTCCACTCTTGCGGGACGCTGTTGACCTCCAACATATTGTTGAAAATACTTAACAGACGCTTCCTCCCTATGTCGGGCAGATTTTGAAGCAATTTGCTACTAATCTGATCCAGACCCGGGGAGGAATTTTTGCTTGATAGGAGAGCAAGTGATAGCTCTACCATTGTGAACGGTGAATCCATCCTAGGGTCACTACCAGGCGCATGTTGTGTAAAGCTTTGCGCAGGAACGAAATCGGGGCAAAGCTTGTGGGCAAATTCATACAGCCACTCGCCAGAAAAGCTTTCGCTCTCATTGATGTTGTTGCTGTTTCGCATCCTTCTAGCCATTCTCCAAAGCGAATTAAGTGAAGTGGCAGGGTCTAGATTATTGACGTATCTACGCCAATAACCCTTTTTCTTCGCCTTCAACAGGTTTTTGCAAGTTCTCTCCAGTCCTTTATATTTTTCATATAAGGACCTCGAGCCCGTGTCCCGGAAGGCTTTAAATGCCTCACGCTTCTTGGTGAAAGCCGCTTGGCAATCCTTGTCCCACCAAGGAGTGGGAGGTTTTTTAAATGTCCTTGCTTGGTGGGAACGCCTTGTTTGGGCCTCAAGGGCGCACTTGTTTATCAGTGAAACAAGTTTTTCGTACTCCTTGACAGGAGACAAATCTTCCAAGTCAAGTGAAAGCGCAGCGGCTATTAATTCGCCGTATCTCGTCCAGTCGATGTTCCTCGTTAAGTCACATTTAACGGGGATTCCTTCTACTGGACATCCTCCCTTGATGTAGGAAATTTCTATCGGCAAGTGGTCACTGCCGATAGGGTCCTGGATTACCTTCCAACTAAAATCCAGGGCCATTGCTGATGGACATAGAGACAGGTCCAGTGCACTCGCCCTACTTTGAGGTGTCTGCATCCTAGTTGCCTCTCCTGAGTTGAGAATCGAAAACCCAAATCTGTCGCAGAAATCTCGGATGATAGGAGTGCGAATGTCATCCTTATCGCACCCCCAGTCGATTCCATGAGAGTTAAAGTCTCCCAGGATCAAAAGCGGTCCAGGCAAGACCGCTGCTAAATTTCCAAGATCCTCTTTGAACTTTTCAATTTTTTCCTTTTCATTATTGGCTATCGGGGGGATATAGATAGATGCAATTGTCACGTGAAGAACGCCCAGTTTTGCCTGAACTGCGACAGTTTCTATTATTTCTTGTCTAGGGGTGGGTATTCTGGTGAAAGTGTGACTCTTTCGAACACCAATCAGTACCCCCCCACCCCTAGTAACGCGATCTTCACGGATTATGTTATATCCCGGGAAGGTTAATTTAATTTCATCCGATAGCCAAGTTTCACAGAGGGCAAACACATCGCAGTTGTGTTCGCCCACTAACGCTTTAAAGGAGTTTAGCTTGCCAAGTAAACTCCTACAGTTCCACTGTATGATAGTAGCCGTAGGAGCCATTAATCATCCAAACGGACCATCATACTTAAGCATGGCCATTGAGCCAGCCACTGTTTGATCATCCCCTTCAGGAAAGGAAGGGCCCAAGTTGCGATCATATGCAGATGCTGCGGGAGGTTAAGGGTCAAGAGGAGGGATTCTAGGATCTCGGAAAGGGACGGTGTAGGGATCCTCGGGAAGCCCTTGGGCTCAGTTGGAAAAGCTAGGTTTTCCAAAGGAACTTCGGCCCGAGGTGATCGCTTCTTCTTGGGCTGCTTCCTGGCAATTTGGGGGGCGGGAGTTTTGGGATCAGCGTCACGTTTTGGGACGGGAGGAGAAACTTTAGCGAGGCGCTGTGGTGCCAATGGTTTATTTTTCGTCTTTAAGACCTTCCGTTGTACCTTTTTGTAAGGTACTCTCAGTGCTTTTACCGATCTCGGTGGCACCTGTTCCAGTGCAGTCGGATTGGTCTCGCCATTTGCAGCCGTGTTATCCAGCACTGCAAAGGGGTTCGATGCGTTTGCTCCCTTTAGAGCATCGCTGTATGAGCCGCGTGCCCGCTCGGCTACCGTTTTGGTCTGCTCCCTTTGCAGTTTCCGGTACACTGGGCACAATGCAACCTCATGCCACTCCTCCCGACAATGCGAACATTTTTGGGATGGGGCTTTGCACTCCTCGGTAGCGTGAGCCCCTCTGCATTTTCCGCAGCAAATCTTGCGAGTGCAGAACGGATCAGCATGTCCAATCCGGCTGCACTTCGAACAGGTGGCCACCCTTGGCACGTATGGCCGGTTGATGGGTATCCGGAGGCCTTCTAGGATGAGGGCCTGCGGAAGTACCGTTCCCTCAAACGTGATCCGGAGAGAGGAGGTCGGAATATATTTTTTTTCGTCCTTTGTTGATGGGTCTAGCTTAAAAAGCTTTTTCACCTCAAGAACTTTTACCTTTGGGGTATCTGGTGCGAGAAAAGCTCCCACCCCAAAGTTCAAAATTTCCTCCTCCGGGTAATCAAAATCCTCAATCACGCCGGTCACTTCAACCAGACTACCAGGGATGTAAACCCGGTAGTGCTCCGTATAATCTGGATCAGCCGCAATTACATTGGCTTGAGCCCGGTCCTTTGCGGTGACCCTGATCTTATTAGGGCGCATCCGAAACACATCGGCAACGCCCGGGTACTTTTTAAATAACGATGCCGCGATCGTCCTCACGTCGAGCTGTTTAGTGCGTGGCATAAAATACACTAGCGGCTTACCCTCCCACGACACCGGGTAAGCACGCGCTCGATGCTCAGATGGCTGATCATCATTTTTCGCCAGCGGGGTACAAAAACTATTTGCCAGCGGGGCACTACACAATGCCTTCGAGGTAGAAGGTCTCTCTTCTAGTGCCACTTTTTTATTGGCAGGAGCGGCCTTAGGGCGACCAGGCTTACGCTTCACATTCGGCTCTATCTCCCTCTCCGAATCCGATAAGTCGGTCCCCATTACAGGACCGGAGACAACGGGGGAAGTAGGGGAAGACAAACTTACCGATATACACGATAAGTAAACACGCGCGCACGAGCACACACACTCACACACACACAAGACAGTTCACGATCGATGCGACGATGCAGCGTCGATACGCTTGCTTATCGCAACGATCGGCAGATACACACACTCACAACACTAAGAACACACGTTGATCGGGGCTAGGCGCCACACGATCGATAAACACAAACTCCGAGCGAAAGCCGGAGAAAGGCGGAGACACCGATTAGTGCGATACGGGTAATCACGTTGATTACGCAATCGCACACGAGGACAATGACCACTATCTGCCGTACGCAAATGATCCTTTTGGCGCTCCACAGCGAAACACGTCTAATCGCCACGGAAGCTGGAGGCAGAATGGACACTATAAGTTAGTTGATTGTATTACTAAAAACATCTATGACTTTAAGATTATTTTTGCTCTGAAGAACGTTGCTTATATGTTTTATACAGTGATTTATTGAAATTCTTCTTATTTTGTATATCATGCTGATTACACTATACCACAAAGCAAACTTAAAGTTAGTAAAACATGAAAATGACAGAAAAAGAAAAAACTTAACTGAACATCATTCAAATAGACCGGAACAAAGTTGAAAAGTTTAAACAGAAAATAGGAAAAAACTTATCATAAACTTCAAATATGTAAAGCATAACAGTGAACCAATGATGCCGTGTTTTAAAAATTCTTTAAAAGCCCGCTATCAAACGCAACGGGCTGTAATAATTCACCGTTCACTTTTGCACCAGTTGACACTCGTCGAATTTCCAATGAAATATAACTGTGTGGTGCGGTGGCCATATCTTACACTGCAAATCGCAACCGGAACCCCGGTCCGGAAGGAAGGAATCCATTTAGGTCAAAGCCTTACAGCGTTGACGCTGCGAAAGCCCTGAAGGTCCTTGCGCAATATCGCGTGCTTCGTAAATGGTAATAGTAAAATGCTGGGAAATGGAAAGAAAAAGGCGAATGTTGGATAGAGCGAGTGCGGGTTTAGTGAAGTAAGTAAAAAAGGGGCTCTTTATTGTTGAGGTTTAACCATATCTTGGTACTGGCCACCGGGCGGGCACGGTGCTAACAAAGTAAATTAGTTATGCCGCTGCTGAGAGGGAGCGAACGCGTTAACTACTAAGCGTTCCAAATGGTCCAATTATCTAATCATTAAATTCATTTATCATCAAAATCATGATTCTTAGCCGGTGCAGGAAACCGCCTCCACGTCATTTGGGAAACGAAACGGAATAAACCATTCCGGTGGATTTCTTTACGACGGTACTGAAAGGGGTTTTAAATTCCTTCGTTCGGGCTTTATTAATTCCGCTCTAAAACTGGGGTTCTATTTCATAAATGGTCCAGGATGTTAAATGTTGAAAAAAAATTCTCCGAGAGAGAGAGAGAGAGCGAGAGAGAGAGAGAGATAGAGATTTTGTTGTTGTCACGCGAAAGCTGTCGATTGGAAGATTAGTTGCCAGCTGCCGGAGCACACCATCGTAACCGGGAAGCCACAAAACACAGCTTCCGAGAGACGGCGTTTCCGGTACCGGAGATTGCCGGTCTATTCGGAAGATAGATTGCCTTCGCGTCCGGACGTTGACGAGGGAATCGGATTATTTTTTTAAATGTCTCCGTTTTTTTTACCCAGCCCGAAGTCCGTCACAGAAAGCTAAACGCTAAGCACTTTGGCAATGTATAACATCCCCGATGTTCACGGGCGAATCAAACGAGCGGAAGCATTGGAGCGCGGTCGTAAATATGAACAAACCGAATCGGAATCTGGGAGGCGAATGTTTGCAAGCTTATCAAGCGTTCTGTGTGCAGTACACGCTCAAAGGGTGAAGCGTATCGTAAAGTGAAATGACAGTGATGTGAACATTTAAATCAGAAAGGGTTTTAAAAATTAAAAATCCTGCAAACAGTTGAATAATGACCGTGAGCCGATCGTAAAATGCACGGGCGAATTCATTTAATTATGTAGTTTGTGTGAAAGATAAGGAGGTTAAATTTGTATTATTGGTATGATCCGGTTTAAATGCACTTTTAAACTGCGTTTTACAACGGAAAATCGAAGTGCCTGTGAGCAGTAGCGGATCAGCCGAGGAGCGAAAGGAGTGGCCTCGTCGGTCGGGGGGGTCTCATCGGTGTGGGATATCCTGTTGTTTCCCTCTAATATCACAATTAGAGGGGCCTCATCTGTGGGTCAGTAGATTGAAAGGTGTTATCTGGTGTATTCTAGCTACATTCTAGCTCCATTATTTATTCTTCAAGCCTCTTGGTTTGATTTTATTTGTTTATTTATTATTACGGACTGATGCCGTATTGTCATCCTCTTGGTTTGATTATTATTGTAATTATCTAAGAACAATTACTTGCATACTTTTCTTGTACATCAAATGCTTAGCATTTGAGCAGACTTATGGGGCTGGATTGCTCGAATTCATTCGCTCGACTTATTGTCTTTTTGTTGTCCCAATAATATTGGAGCTTTCGGTGTGACTTCGGGATAAGCTCGAATATAAATAACAACAGCGTTTCAGCACCGTATATTTTACACTTTCTACACGCGAAAGTCCTATAGGATTTAAATATTTGAAATTCAATTTATAAAAAATGCAAGTTTTATAAAAAAAAAAACATTTATCCCAACATTGAGGATCTATCGAATCAGACCCTTTCACAGAAGGTGACGAAGGTCGAGAATTTCGTGCGAATCAAACAATATAGAATGCACCCAGCATGTTTTCCTTCGTTCGAATCATATTTAAAAAATGGCAATTTTAATTAACCATCAACATTTTTGCATCAAACAGGGGTTGAGCTATTCGTTTAGACCGGCTTGCCAGGAATGATCGTTCCCCAATTCCAGCGAATTATTAAAAGTGATTCAGAAAATATGTTACCGAGTTCCTAGCATCGTTAAAAGTCCCAGTAAAACTTCTTGAGCTCAAAACAACAGGCATTGTAATTGGCCGGGAAAGGAAATGTTGATGCAAATATTTTAATTAAAATTGTACGCTTTAGGGATCATATTGTTTCTGTTAGTTGAAAATATTTAAGTGCAAAAATCCAAATGACGAAACTTTCTATACGGACCTGAATGGCATTTTTTTTCGACCCGTAAAAACTCGATGGCCAGCAAACGGCATGGAAGAGAATCAAAAAACTACTGTCAAACTACCCCTTGTTCCGCTGCTACTGCCGGCCTACCGGCCCAACATAACCCATGGACAGTTTCGATAAGTGAATGAGTTGTTATGGTGTGCCGTGTCAGGGTTAAAATTTCACTACAAACTGTCTCCTCCTGGGGGAATGGTATGCCAAATGACAGCACGGCTGAAACCCCGTAGATAACTACCGTACCGTGTGATTGCTGTCGCTTTTGTGTGCGAATGGATTTTCCATATTTCGAACCCTTTTTGGGTGTGGTCGGTTCCTTCCCTCCCCCCACGAGATGCCCTTTGTCCGGCTTACAGTGCCGGAGCAATTGTAGCATGAGGCTGAAGTGGAGTCTACTTTCTATTCTACCCACTTGGAGGTTTCTATTGATCAGCATTTAGATCGGGCCGTTCGGGGCAGTTGCTCCTTTTTTTCTGACAATTGTTTTCCGTAACGTGCGTCCACTGGCAGAAGCATTTGAGAGGACCATTGGAAAGAATCCATGCACGAGCATTATCGTTACGGTTGGGATTGTATCGGAAGGGACGGAAGTTGGTGTGCCGATTGCAGGACAATTCAAATCCTTTTCCCACAGAGATATTCACACTCATAAACCCACACACACAGACACACACTTGCTCGAAACTGTTGTTCGTCGGTTCAATCAGCTGGCCATCTCATGGGAAGGATCGTTTCGGCAACCTTTTCGTCACCGACACCGGTCACCCTAGTTAAGGCGGGTGACCTCTTGCGGTCCCACGGGTCTGATTTGCTCACAAACATACAACGAATGCCGAGCCACTGGCACGTAGTGCGACGAAAGGATCCCGATGATGACCTTTGAAAAAAGTGTCAAATCTAATCGATGCAATAAAAATGATCATTTCAAGCAAAACTGTAACCCCAACTGACGAGCCGTAACGCCAAGTAGGAGAACGGGGCTTGAAGGGTAGATTTTTTGTTGGCGTTTTTTTTCGCGAAGCATTTCGTTACAGTTTCTTCTGGTAGTGTGTGGTATAAAATATCGAACAGTAGGGAAAAAACGGTCACCACCACGTGCAATAACGCGTACACCCTGTTGGAAAGATTTCGTAAAGCGATTATTGAAATGATGAGAGGTTTTTTTTCTTCTTTTTGGTACGGCAATAGAATAAAATTCATGAAATTCCAATCGGTTTGAAATGTTCGGTGGAAAGTGTTGTATAAGCTGGAATTGCTACTCGGGCGGGTAGCGTGAGGCTAGTGTTGCGAACGCGACAAAATAAAATTGAGCTAAACTGACAGGCATGCAAGAGTTAGATGAGAAACTTTAAATAACTAAATATCTTTGTTTAGGATAAAATTCTCACCGAAAAACAACCTTGAATCACATAAAGACCCCATACCGTAAGAAAGACGAAATTATGGTAACATGTCAGGGTATGTCATAAAATATCTCGAAAAAGGGACAATATCCAGACATATGAAAATTATAAATAAACTCAACCCATGTAATAAAAACGAAAGTGAAGAACATGGGCCGAAAAGGGTTAACACTAGAACACAATGCATACATTGTCATTGCGCGATTAGTTTCATGAAAGAACGATCAACGCACGGTCGTAGGGCAGTGAAGAAAAGACCAACTTGACGAATAGAACAAACGACGCGCAGGCAATAGGCAATAGGAAAATAGGCATACGCACTTGAACCACAGATGCGCGATGCATTACCCATGGTCATAAAACGATAGGGTAACAATCGCCAGATATTGTAACATTACAGACCTCCTACACTAGCCGACGTCAGGCAGGGATCAAACGCATCGGCATACCGAGTTAGGATAAAGGAGATCGATGTAATGCTATTTCATGTTCTTTTTCCCACGGAATTTTAGTATATAAGACAGCATTTTTGAGAATAAAGAGCGACTTGTAATCCAAACCTCAACGAAGAAACTTGTGTTTCATTGTTTGGGTATCAGTACAGAATCGGGAAAGTTTCACCTTTGCCTTCCCTCCGGAAATTGGTTACGCACTTTGGTGCCTCCCCACTCCGTCGGAAGAATTAGGCGAAATCAAGCCAAGCAAGAACCACGGTTAGATACTTCTCCTGGTTATCCAGGAAAAAAGGCTAATCGTCTGATCGAGCTACGGCATTCCCGTTGTCCACGCCGAGTTAGTGTAGTGCGAGTCCGCCGCTAAAAACTTCTCTTGGTTATCCAGGAAAAAAGGTTAGCCGCCTGATTCAAGCAACTCTGACAAGGCCAGGAATCTGCGCGGAGATCTCCGAATCGACCATTCCTTCGCGTGGTCGGTTCAACAACGGTTCGTTATCGAACTAACAAATGGTGGCTCCAGAGAGGAGTTGTTAATATCCGCGCGCGTTAACAACTCATTCGAGCGAACTTACGTTCGTGGTGTGCTGTCGCCAAAAGAACAGCCTCTAACTGAACCCGCACCAAGTAGTGTTTCAAAAAGGTTCAGATTCAAATTCTGCGCTCGTGAAAAATAAAGTGAATTGCAGCGAGTGAAACGGTTTACAATTAAAACACGTAAGAACTACAGTGCTATAAGTGAACCGATCGAGTGCCGTTGCGATCATATCAATGTGCACAAGTGCAGAACAAAATCGGAGAGCATCAGTGAGTGCCAGTGCGTGATATAAGCTATATATAAGCAATAAACACGGCTCCGAACTAACCCATACCAAAGGGTAATAAGTTCTTTCAAAAAGGTAGAACTAAACGGAGTACGTTATTTTACTATCCGAAAACAATAGTGTTACAATACGGCTCCGGAGTGAACGAAAAAAGTTCACATCCGAAACAAACTCGAAAGTAACTTTAAATGTTTGAGAAAGAAAAACTCTTCTGTGAAGACGTCTATGCTTACGAAAGAAATCGTGTTTAACAATCAGTACGTGGACAACCGCGGAATAATAAGTTAACCGAGTTAATGACGTTTCGATCGTTTTAAAGTGCTCGCGTTTAAATAATTGAGGACATAAACACCAGTGCATAAAAGAAGCTTATCAGCAATAAGCACGTGGGAAAGAGTTCTCGTAAGGCGTATCTTAACGGAGTAAGTCAGTGACTATCGGTGCAGATGGTTTTTTAGTACGACTCCGGAGTGAATTATCAGCGAGATCGAGACCACATTGAACTACCGGGCACGTCAAGGAAAGGTAACACCGAAAACGGTAAGTCGAACTTTCTTATCTATAGCTCAGAGTAGGAATTTTAAAGATCCGCCGAGATGCCTTATAAATTTACCACGAACACTTCCGGCAGTTGCCGATTGTGCGTGGTGGAAGACACTTCCGAAGAAAGCATGATTTCATGCTATGAATGTGATAGGTGGTTTCATTTAACATGTGCCAAACTAACACGTAAACCAAAGCCGGAAGAATGCTGGCTTTGCGTAAAATGTCAAAAGATAGCATATGAACTTAATAGATTGCCCAAAGAATCCACTAGTAAGGATACGGAGGCTATGTTTTCAAGACTATTGCTTGGTCAACAAGAACAATCAAAGGAGCAATTACAAGAATTTCTAAAAGCAGTAACAACTATTGCGAGCGACAAACAAGGATCGCCGCACATAGAAACGCTATTGAAAAGACAATCGCTTATGCAGTTGCCGAGATTTGGAGGGGATCCTGTAGAATGGCCAAATTTTAAACAAACATTTGATGATACTAATGAGGAGGGAAGATTCTCTAATTTAGAGAATTTAAACCGCCTTAAACAGGCTTTATATGGACCAGCCCTCAAAAGCGTTCAACAATTAATGCTGGATTCTTCAAACGTGCCAGAAATAATGACACGCTTAAAAAACTCCTTCGGAAGAACAGATTTAGTGTATCTTGAACTACGTAATAATCTGTATAAAATCCGAGGAGATTCCAAAAGCATTGTCGCGGAATTGGTGAACGCTTTAGAAAACCTCATTCAAATAGTTAATCTGATGAAAGAACCCGATTATTTGAAAGACCACACTTTGGTGTTGGAATTGACTGCTAGGCTACCACACCAGATTCAGGAGAAAAGAGCCCAGTACATGGCTGAAGCGGAATCACCGTTAAGGGTTCAAACTCTAGATAACCTATGCGATTGGTTGAGACCTTTCGCTAAAACGGCAAACATGTTAAAAACAATATCCGCACACACTCAACGTGGAGGCGTTCATCTTCACGAACAAAAAATCCCATACAAAGGTTTTCAACAACCAATCCAAAGGGGTAAGGATTTCGAACAAAATTCGAAAGAAGCTAGCAAATGCTTAATATGCAATAAGCTACATGAAACGATCAAATGTTATGCATTGGTCAATGAGGTGCCATCTGAACGAATAAAAATTGCTCAAAATAAAGGTTTATGTTTAGGTTGCTTGAAATCTAACAATCATACAATACATGATTGTAGATCCGCGCAAATATGCGGGATAAATGGATACACCGATAGGCTTCATAAAATGCTTCATGTACCTCAAAATTTTGAAATCGAAGGAGTAAACAATCATCAAGAACTAGAAGCAACATCATCAACGCACTTCCAAGTGTTGCCAGTTGAATTGATAAACGGCAATCACAAAATAAAAACCTATGCGCTTTTAGACCCAGGTTCATCCTCAACCCTATTAGAAGAAAAAGTTGCGCGTCAACTTAACCTAAATGGGGAAGTAAAACCGCTCCAATTACTATGGACACAAGGAAAACAAACTGAACACGTTAAAAGCCAAAACGTGGAATTAAGAATCAAGGGTACAACTAAAAAGGGTTTTCAACTGAAGAATGTGAGAACGGTTAAAGATTTGAAATTACCTGTTCAATCTTTAGATTATGATGATCTAAGCAAAAAATATCCTCACCTTGCTAATCTTCCAGTTTCAGGATTTCAAAACATTCGACCCACTATAATGATCGGCTTGAATAACAATCATTTATTGATGGGGTTTAAACATAAATATGGTAAACCCACAGAACCGATAGCAATGAGGACAAGATTGGGTTGGCTAATTTACGGAAAAACAACCGAAAGCCAAGAAGAGGAATATTCCATGATAGTACAAGAGAAATATAGTTTTCGTAAACCAATATCCAACAAATTTTCAGTAGAAAAGTCTGTATTGAAACCAGTTGTTCGAATTTCTTTACCTACGGATATTGCAAAGTCAAGCTTAAAACAATCAGCAAAACGACGGAAAATAAAATCTGAAAAAATAATTTGCAGAATTATCAATGACCATCAGTCAAAAAGAGACAAATCCGGAGAGATTCGTCAAAAGGGCTACAAATTAATAAATGAAAATTCAGTTCTTCAGGCATCAACTACAAAAAAGAAAAGAAATCGGATTTCTACCTGTATCGCAAACTCCAATCATTTTATGGAAACACAAATGACAAAAGATCGAAAAGGATCTACTCCTGTAAAAACTTTACACGGGAAATACCGCCGTCCAGTCAATGATCTGGCGGATTTGAATGTTTGCGGCAAACAAAAGTTTGAATCACCGTTAAACAAGAAACAAAGGCTACCCAATAAAGGACGAATTGAAAGTAGTTTCATAGGAATTCATGAAGAAAATATGATTGAAGAGGTAATTGATAAAGAATTACCGACAATAAAGATGAAAAGTAAGAAAATAATTTCTGATGCATGGAACTACGAGGTTTTGACAACCAGCTCAAGGAAAGCTACTGCAATCACACAAACGATTAAGCCTATAGGAAAAGGGTTTATTGGTTTAATCAAAGGCCTCAGGGTATTGTTCAACAATTCATCGACCTTTATATTAATCATGTTATTTCTCTTTTCAGCTGAAGTTTTGGGTAATACAACAAGGAGATTGATTACATATTTGATTGCAACCAACAAACTATTCTCAAAAGAAAAAAGCCTCTTGCATGCCACAAATGATATAGGAAGACAAGAAAATCTATCAAATCAAATCGACACAAATGAAGCGTTCAAGTATTTTAACTTTCAAAAATTCAAAGTAAAAAACGATCGTCAAATGGACATTGCGAGAAAAAATACACAATAGTTTTCTAAAAGAGTAGAAGTGAAGAGATTAGCTCAAATGTTAGAAAAAATCGACTATGACTCTCTATATATTAAAAGTTAGGTAATTGCAACGCACCCGCGCAAGAGCAACGCATTTTCATCAGTAACGTCTGAGTTCAATCTGCATCAGAGAAGTCTTCAGAGCGTCATTCTTCATCCGGAAGAAACAGTTGGTCTGCTATCAACAATTAGATGACAACGGTCAACGTCGAAGGGAACTACGAAGCGGTAATATTCGGTTGGCTAGTGCTTAGATACGAAATTGGCTATCTCAACAAAAAAGTGGAACTTCAAAGGGTGTGCAAAGTCACAACTATAATCTACGAAGAAAGCTAGCTAATGTTCAACTATCAAACGTTCAAGGTCGAACAACTGCTGTATGTCTTGCTAACGCCATCGAGAGACTACTGTTTGGTCATATGGGCCGAGTCTGATGGAAAGCAAGGTCAAGATGCTGAGATCTCCAGAAGATGAAAACCTGCTATACAAAGTGATTAGAGAATCACTTCTTCTGTGCAACTAAATCAGAGCTGAACAACACCCAAGTCTACAATAGTTTCCGCATAACGCCTTACTGCGGTCTAAACTATAATCTTGGTCGACCAGCTGATTACAATGCATCTTCAACTATCGATATCTAAATCTTAAAATCCAGCATCAAAATGACGACTATTCTTCACATCGTAACCACTTGAGAAATCGCCCAACTGAAGTCATCGTGTTTTAAGACGACGACGTGTGAAATCAACGAGCAACTACAAAATCTCTTATAATGTAGAGATTCTTGAAAATCGTGTTAATCAAAGTCGTATCTGAGTTTCAACACCCAACGCGCAGCCCTACGAGTAGTCCAATGTGCAACCAACAGTGAATTATGCCCCACTATTATTATCTCCTTCGTCATCGCCGCGACAACCTACGAGCACTAACGCATCCTCACCGGCTAGACATCTGTAAATGGTTTCTTCAACCGACTGCAAGCATCGATGAACCATCAACGGCAGAATGCGTGCAATTACAATCAGGTGTCGTATAAAGAAAGTCGAAACAATTCAATTGATTAAAATATTTGGAAAATTAACTCAAAGGGAGAGTTTGAATTTTATCTCGGCAGTAATACGTCGCGATTATTTGGTAAAACTTGTAGTTTTACGAGGGCCGGAATGTTGCGAACGCGACAAAATAAAATTGAGCTAAACTGACAGGCATGCAAGAGTTAGATGAGAAACTTTAAATAACTAAATATCTTTGTTTAGGATAAAATTCTCACCGAAAAACAACCTTGAATCACATAAAGACCCCATACCGTAAGAAAGACGAAATTATGGTAACATGTCAGGGTATGTCATAAAATATCTCGAAAAAGGGACAATATCCAGACATATGAAAATTATAAATAAACTCAACCCATGTAATAAAAACGAAAGTGAAGAACATGGGCCGAAAAGGGTTAACACTAGAACACAATGCATACATTGTCATTGCGCGATTAGTTTCATGAAAGAACGATCAACGCACGGTCGTAGGGCAGTGAAGGAAAGACCATCTTGACGAATAGAACAAACGACGCGCAGGCAATAGGCAATAGGAAAATAGGCATACGCACTTGAACCACAGATGCGCGATGCATTACCCATGGTCATAAAACGATAGGGTAACAATCGCCAGATATTGTAACATTACAGACCTCCTACACTAGCCGACGTCAGGCAGGGATCAAACGCATCGGCATACCGAGTTAGGATAAAGGAGATCGATGTAATGCTATTTCATGTTCTTTTTCCCACGGAATTTTAGTATATAAGACAGCATTTTTGAGAATAAAGAGCGACTTGTAATCCAAACCTCAACGAAGAAACTTGTGTTTCATTGTTTGGGTATCAGTACAGAATCGGGAAAGTTTCACCTTTGCCTTCCCTCCGGAAATTGGTTACGCACTTTGGTGCCTCCCCACTCCGTCGGAAGAATTAGGCGAAATCAAGCCAAGCAAGAACCACGGTTAGATACTTCTCCTGGTTATCCAGGAAAAAAGGCTAATCGTCTGATCGAGCTACGGCATTCCCGTTGTCCACGCCGAGTTAGTGTAGTGCGAGTCCGCCGCTAAAAACTTCTCTTGGTTATCCAGGAAAAAAGGTTAGCCGCCTGATTCAAGCAACTCTGACAAGGCCAGGAATCTGCGCGGAGATCTCCGAATCGACCATTCCTTCGCGTGGTCGGTTCAACAACGGTTCGTTATCGAACTAACAGCTAGTGTTACGACATTCATGCTGAACACCCTTTTGCTGCTGGTTATGGCATTCGTTAAGCGGAACTTAATGGTGTTCCATTGCTGTGCGATGGACGATCGATTGATACGTTGTGCAATTGTTATAAAATACATGCCATTTTTTAAATTGTTTTCATAACTCTAGAACGGATGACGAAGGGTTTAAAAGGCGGATGGTGTGACCAGTCGTGTTTCAGACCGTGGTTTACTGATGCAAACGATAAGCACTTCGACGTTTGCTCTGTGACAGTACCAAATATACATAAAAAAGTAGATTGAAACAGGGTGAAGTTGTGTAATGTGGCCATTTTAATCAAAAATCCATTATTAATAATAGGCTAGATCTCTAGTAGTGAGGATATTGATGAACTGACTGATATTTTGTTCCTTTTGGTGGTAGCTCAATGTAAGGTATTTTACATTATTCTAATTGAATTAGCTTGCAAACATAACGCTGTAGTTGCAGAATGTCATTTCTTAAATATCTTATCCATCCTGCTCTGCTCCAGGATTCCTGTTCCCAAGATATCGGATCCCAAGATCGCGGATCTCAGATTCAAGATCACAAGATCGAAAATTCGAAGATCCCGGATCTCCGACCCCAAGACACTGGAAACTGGATTCAGATTGCTGGCATTCTGGATCCCAAATTAGCATACTGGACCATATGATATAGGATCTGGGATATGGGATGTTGGGGTTCGGGAGCATGGAACCTGGGATCCTGAATCTTGGGATCTGCGAAATGGTGATGCGGGATCTAATCGAAATATAATATAAGTGGCTGAGGACCATAAAAAATTCCCTTTGAAATCTGAAAACGTTACACTTCTCATAGCGAATGTATACCGTTTAATTAATACATTGGAATAGAAATATAATCTTTCCATTTTTATTCATTTTGAGTGGTCAAGCCGTATTGTTTAATGTAACTTTATATCGAATGGCTAATCTTTAAATAATTAATACGACCCACACGCTATCACAGAAAATATGTACTAAATAAAAAGTGTACCGAAGTTAGGCTCACATTTGTTATAGGTCCAAGATTTCAACAAACTTGCATTTTAAACCCCTTCTTCGTGCTAATTGAATAAACAATTCACTATTTGTTCACTGTTGCAATAACTGTGCAAGTGCGGCAAAAGTGCAGCTGAAAAATTGAGTTAGCCAAGTTGACGTGCCTTACCCGGACGGCGTGCGAGCAAGCACATGATCGGAATAAGTGCTCAACCTTCAGGTTTGGTCCGGGAGGCTTTCTTTAGTAAATTCTCAACTTAATTACTTTCTAGTTAGTACGTGTGTTAGTGTGTGTGTGTGCACGTGAGTGTGTGTATGTGACAGGAACTCGATCGGAATGCATTGACTCGGTGTACGGGGTTGGCGCTTGGTTGACGACGTTCGGTCCGCAGTTCCATAAATACACAAAGGCAAGATACCAGGATAAGCGGACGCCAGTCCCTAGCCGGTCCGGTCGCGTGTGAGCTTTGCGAGTGGAAAGTATAATTGAATATTGTGGCAAGTTAATTGGAATTCTTCCTTATCTTGGCGCTTTGTGATGCTTTTGGGCGAGCAGAAACCCATCCGTCGGCGCTGTGCTGTGTTCCGTTCCGATCAACCGTCGATTCGAGCCTTTCATCCGATCGGAATCTGCCCAGCTTGTGGCCATCTGACCATCCGGCCAGGGTACGGCATGGTGTCACCGCCGGTTTCGCACATACGTTGTACGGCCCGGTCGGCCCCTCTGCCGGCACCCTATTTTCCAGTTCCAATTGTGCTAGAAAGTGTCAAAGTTTTTGTGGTTTCGGGGTTTGGTGCCACGGCTAAGGGATGTGACGTTGGAGTTTGATCCCTGTATGGTACAAGCGCTCTTACAATGCTTTGCTTCGCCAAGGTTGAGTTTTTCCCTTCCGTATCGATTGTACAATCGAGCTAGCAAGGGGGGGTCAAGAAGGGGCAACGAACGATGGGTGAGAAAAAAAAAGAAAACCGCAGCACCAAACGCTTGCCACATTTCTCTCCGTGTCCATCCAGCCACGGTCGAAGCACGTTTCGGCATGTTGCTTACTGCCGTTCGTTTCCATCACCTTTGATCACATGGTTCATGGGTAAAACAATTTAATTTTGTTTAACTTTGATCTGAAAGCGACCGATCCCGCTGGTGGTGCACCCGATCCCCAAACCACCCCTCCCCACCCCCTCCTTTTGGATCCAAACTTTGGATCGGGTTTTTATCGAACTTTTCATTTTTCACCAAGTGAAGGACGGAGTTTCCGTTTGAGCTTTTCCGATAAACCGGACACAACTTTGCAACTTCTCCGTTCCCATTTTGCTAGAAAGGTTCGTGGTTCGGACATTGGAAACCGGAAGTGAGGGATGTTTGTAGTCCAATTGTCGTCTTTGTATTTGTGTGTGTGTTACAGCGTCTGATCAAATGCGGGATCCATAATAGATGTTTGGGGCTTTTCCTGGTTAATGGTTAGGAGGGAGAAATTATTTTTTCACTTTCCCGAATTTTGCGGCTTTTTTTGTGTCAGTCCTTAACCCCTGCAAATCAATGGAAATAAGATGCTCTTAAATATGGCGAAGGAAAAAAAAAACCCTTTTCGAATGTTAATCATGTCATAGTCTTCACCTCGAAGGGCTTGTGTTGCTTGAGAAGTTGTACAGCTGGGTCGTGGGGATTTTTTGTTGTCTTTAGGTACTGAAACTTGTTTTTGGGTTTCCAAACCAAAGAAGGATTATAAAATTTAGCTTCATTGCGTTTGCGGTTAAAATTATATGAGGGAATCGTTTTTTTTTGGGATGTTCCAACAGTAGCGGATTGAATACCAAAAAAGGGGTCAGTTGATTAGAATGAGCTTGACCGTTGTCTGTGATCGGATAGGATTAGACTATGCTCGGTGTCTAAGAATCGTAGTACATTAACGACGTACTTTACGCCCTAATGAACAAGGATTTACGCGATGTGTATTTCTGCTTCCGTTCCGAAGTGGAAAAGTTGTTCTTTATAGCATCATTAGCATATTTTGTGTAGTTTAAAAAATAATTACCACCCTAATTTTTGAAGCTTGATTACATGTGAGTTGAAAGGAAGGATTTTACTGGCAGTTGATTGGGATAATCTGAGATATTTAGACGAGGTATTCAGAGGGAACTATTCAAACGATATTTTTTATTATAAACCACTATAAACCTGGGTTATGAAATACATTTTATGTACATTTTTTTTCAAGAATTGCAATATATTAACAAATCATTAAATATGAACAAGCTTCGAATGAAAAAATCAATCAACCCGTTGCCGATTCGATCGGCCGTCATAAAAGTTGCACCCAACAAGGTTGTTTCGAATCGATGTATCCAAACTTTTCCTTCCATTTGACTTATTTCGAGAAAAAAGTTATTTCCATTTCTTCGTGAATGTGAGATTGAGTGTGTGTGTGTTTGTGTGGCTATACCTTTCCTGGCGTATGTCCAGCTTCCCAATGGACAAGATGCAAGAGTTTGTACAAGCACTCGTCGCATTCAATCGAAAAGTTGAGCCGTGGTGTTTGTTAGGTACAGTGCGGAAAAGGCACTGACTGGGCTCGAAAACTGTGTTTGGAAATTTGGAACTGTGCTGCGCTGTTTGTTACCTTGCTTTTCAGACTCAATCAGACGGCCAGCTGACACGATGAAGAAAACATAAAGTTCATTCTTCCGCTTGGACGGTGGTGATACAAGAATGAGAAACGTTTTGCGTGGTGTGTTTGATTCTCCCGTGTTTGTTGGCTTAAATCTTTCGGGTTGGAAGGAGTGATGCGGGAGTAAATATTCAGGAGTTTTTGGGTGAGAAAAATACGCAAAAGTGAACATAACTTTCTTTCTTTTTCTGCTACTACGAAAAACTTTGAACCTCTCGGTGCTGGCGGGCAAAATGAACTTATTTTTTTAAATCGAAATATGGCAAAGGGATGATTTAAATTTGTACTGGGTGTGTGTGTGCGTGTGTGTGCATGTTAGAGACATGGTGAAACATGTTGTTAAAGTTTATCCTTTCGGAGGAGGGGGGGGGGGGGTGATGGGGGGAGTAGAGGATAGTGGCTATAACTCTAACCCAACGCAGAGATGATCTAACTTCTACCATTTTACGCAGGTGTGAATGTAATATAATATTGGTGGCTGTTGCTATGTTTTTTTGATATCTATAAATTAAAAAAAAATATAAATTTATAAAAGTTTTGTTTAAATAAAAAACTGAAATTCGACATAAAGCAAATCCTGTGTCGACTCAGAAAAGAGACCTCTCTATTTTCAGCTTAAAACATACATCATCCAGAGTCCTTTTTTTAATCCTCTACTCTCTTAAGCAGTGTTTAGCTTGTCTTGGGAAATGGTTCTGGTACATTGATCACTCAAGGTAACAATATCAATTTCATTATCTGATTGCGTGAAATGGATTTGTAGCACAACATTTGTGTTAAATATTGTTATAGAAAAGGGATCCTGTTGGATATACTTACTTTGGGTACCACAAACAATTGTATGGAATTCCAGACAGAAAGTAGGTAGTGTGGGTTAATATGTATGCTGGGCTTTTTAGAGCATGATTCCAAAAAGTGATAGTAGACATTTTAAGCAGAAAAAATGGTATCCTCTGACAAGCTTTTTATGGAGCGCTATTTCTGTTGGAAGACCAAGTTGAAATTAGTATTCAAGTATTTCGCTGGTTTTGCTCTCTTTTTACTAAGAAAATACCATAGAACCATAGAACAAATTGATAGGATTTTAGCAATTTTCCCACAAAATAGGTACTACTTTTTAAGATTGGAAAGTTTATTGAACCGAACTGAACAGAGTGAAGCCGCGAGAGAGAATGAGCGAATTTTTCTGCAACCGGAACCCTGTCTGATAGATGCCAGGTTGTGCGTTTAGCACAGCGGTCGCTGGTATCGGTCATCTTTTTACGACTTACAACGGTCGCTACAGGATCATTTATCGTATATGTACTGCATAAAAGGGAGCTTTTGACTTTGTGCTTACTTAACTTGGCAGCTCAGATTATTATGCTATGTAAGGTCGGTTATTTCTGAAGTCGACGTTGTTAGTAAAAGCAGAGCTGGGAATTATAATAAAAATTGATTTGTTTCTATCAATAGCAACGACACTAATTACCCCTAATGGTAATTTCATGCATGGCTGATAATTAACCCTATTAACAATTGTTAAATAACTTGTAACAAAAGTAGTAACAAAAATATTGCAAGATGCAAAACGATCACATAAGATCATCTTAAGCAATGTTGAAGTGAATATCGTTAGTTTGTATAGGGTTGGATTGTTTTATAACCAATTTGTTCCAGCAGACCGCGATTTGAGTATCTTTTCTACAGCAACTCAACAGCACACGAAACAGTTATGGCCCTACGGTATGATTGCGCGTGATACGATCATGCTTTCAGTTTTGATTATTTTCCTGTTTTTTACATTTTTATTCTTTTCACACTGTTGGCTTTGGTGTGTGCAGCACACTTGCCGGGGTTTCACGTTGTATACATTTTCCGGGGGGCTCGTTTTCGCTGTTCGACCGTTTTCCGTGTTCAACAACAACCGACGGTGCGGTAAAGTCAGAAAGAAACCCACCACCACCGTTCGTATCGCTGGGACAGAGTGAGAAAATATTGCAGAAATAATTTCCTTATTAGAAAACTTTATCACACGGCGGTTCCGGGGCGTAGGAAATCATTCTAGCACCATCCATCCATCCAGCCATCGCGGGTGCCTCGGGCGGGTGCTTTGGGTTGATGGTAAAATTTCGCTCTCCCTTTCTTGCCACCGATTCGAAGGAATGTTTGCCATTGGATGATGGGAGGGAAAAACCTCATGCTTAATGTACACCGGGGTTTTCCCATCCTCACGCTTCTGCACCCTTACGCTGCGGGGCGGTTTCCTCTTCGACACGAGTCCATCGACGCGAAGGATGGTGCAACCTCATCATTGGCATTTCTTAGGGCGATTTACCGCCACCGCCGGTACGTTGCCGCTTCGGCGGATGGTTTTCGCTTACGCAGGTTTCACCGTGCGCTACTTGAAAGCCACTTCGATAAATTATGTTTTAATGATTTTTCCACGCCAAATTAAGCTGCTAATGTTATTGTTGCTCACCCTCGCCCGAGAACGGGATTGCTTCACGCTGAATCTTTCGCTTTCTTGTGCGCGGCGAGGAACTTTTTACCCCACATGGCTATTACGGTTGCCGCTCGGTACACCAAAAAACAAAAACGCAAAAGGATGAAACAAGTTGAATCAGAAAAGTGAGAGAAATTATATTGTTCCACGCGTCGCACTTCGGCCGGTGCTGCTTGTTTCCGATGTGTTGTTGTTTTTGCACAGTTCCAGTGCGTGAAACTCGCGGTACAAACTCAAGGTCGGCCCTTCGTTGCGCGCGGCTCGGCGTTAGAAGCTACACGAGCTTTTATTTGCCTTACCCAAGACTGTGTGCGCCCGTTCGGACGGTAGCGTTTCCCGGTTTGTGTTGTTTGGAAAATGTTTAATGACTTCTCGCCGGCGATTGGAAGAAAAGCGAGAGAAATGATCCGTTTTATGCTATCGACGGTGGCTAGCAGCATTGTGCCGTGCAGCAGCACTGCCAGAGCAATTTGTTCATCATTTGTCCATTTACGATGTTCAATTTGCAGTTCATTTTCAAGACAAACTGCAACCGTTAGCGCAGGTTAATTGTTTGATTGTGGCCGGGAAAGCGCACGAAACTGATGGCCCGGCAGGGGGCAAGTCGTCGGCAAGTGGCACTTGAAATGTGCGTTGAAGCACTGGTGAATTGTTTCTCATTATTGGATGGAATGTGTTGCCAATTACGCTAGTTGAGTGGTTCAGACGGTTGCATTTCACATACATTCGTGGGGTTTATGAGTTTATTGAAAGAAGATAAATTACATCGTTTTGGGTTAGCTTTTGGGTTGCAATAAATTTGGTGCGGTTAATTAATCTCTTGTCAATTGGAAAATTTCATTTAAATTCATAACTGTACTATAACTTTTTTTTAAAGATCATTACAGATAGCTATTTTTATCATTTTTCAGACAACAGTTTTGTTTGGCTTTGATGATTTAAATGCCTTTGTTTCACTTCAAAATAAATTATTTATTACTATAGTGAATAATTTATTCTTTAGACATTTTTTGATCCACATGTTTGCCCTTTGCTCAAAATTAAACGAATCTTTTAATGCTTTAGAGATGATCCTTACGTTTCCTTTACTCGGAGCCCGGAACATTAAGAGACTTCATAAAAGAGTAGGAGCAAAAATTTAAATGTTTTCAGACGAGGCCAGACGTTGAATTTTTTTTTATTCGGCCGTATTGCTCAGAGTTTGAAGGTTACTACAAAAACAAAAAAGGTAAAAAGGTACATCGAGCAGGTTGAAAGGTCAAAGGTTGAAAGGACAGAGCATTGCTGCCATCAAAATGTTACTGCAGACAAAGAGTTGAGCCTTATCCCAGACTCTAAACTAAATAAACTTATTTTTTAACCATCCTTGGTAGCGTTGTGCACCAGGAATCACATTTGTTTACAGACATGGAAAAGGTTGTAAAATTTTATAAAAGTTTCTGTAGAAAATAAAATATTTTCCTTGCAGAGAGAGAGATAAATACGGGGAGGAAGGGTGAATGACACTGTGAGAATTTTGCACCATTTGACGATACTTTCTTCGTCATCATTGATATAAATTGAGCAACGATTGTGTGTACATACATGCAGACGCCAGCAGAAAGCAGCAATCAACCGACACAACTCAACATCTTTCGAGGCTGGAGGAAAATGTAGCCCCTGTCCTTGCTTTCCATCATCGTGTTGCCATGGTTGGTTCAACCTTTGGTATTGGTGTTGATGTTTTCCTTTTTTCGTATGCTGTTTCTATCGTTGCCCACGTCGTTCTCCGTTCGGCGTCGTGTTCCATCTTCATCAGCGTTTTATCAACTGTCTGTTGAATTAATTGTATTTGTGCGGTAAAATTAGGCACCATTAGGGGAACTGCTGCTGCTACACGCACCCGAACGCTCATTGCCGAGTGAAGAAAATAATGTTAACACAACGTTCCCTTCACAGAAGCCCGATCGGAGTGGAGGATTTACTGGGCGAGTTGCGTGGAAAAGTATAAGCAAAATAAAAATCAAACGCTAACGCACAGCCTGCCTGTGGTGGCATATGCGGAACGCAAAATCCTCCCGGTTAGGAAAATGGAGGGCGCTGGGGTGCACAAATAGTCGGACGCATGTTTACGTCAGAGATCATTATTCTTACTTATCTTCTTGTATGGTTTGTGCTTCACCCTTGACTTGACAGTCACTGCTGCAGATTGTGCTCTCTACGGCACACCAAAAAGGCTTCCGCATCGATTCGATTGTGTGGCTGTTACGGCACGAGCTGTCCACGGGAGTGGGCGTCATTGAGATGCTGGTTCTTTACTTTTTTTTTGTACACCGATCTTATCCCACCGCTTTTGTTTTACCTCTCGTGGATCTACGCCACACACCAAGTACTCTACATAGACTGCGTACAAAATACTGCAAGGCAAAAGGCAGGAAGCATCCGACCAAAAGGGCATGAAATCAACTTGTGTGTTCTTACGCAGTGCGAAACGGCATAATAAATGAATCCCTGGTTCATGCGAAGGCAACGGCTCGGCTAACGGTATCAGGAGAGCACTTAAAATCTGCTTTAAGTAATAATTTTTCCACTCACTTTTCCAGGCCGGCAAGGGTCGGCCGAACCGTGTGGTTTAAGTTTTGGAGGGTGATGTCGGCTTTCCTTCGTACGTGCGGGAGCCACCGTGCTGGGGAGCGTATCCGTTGCAGATGTTGTGCTGAAACTCATCACGGTAAACTTACGGCGGGAGGTGTTCTGCTACGTGTGTGTGTGTTTGGTGCTGTGTTTTGCAAAGATAGAAGATCTTGTGGTCTGTTGTGTTGCCACAGATCATGACAGGTGAGGGCCTGCTCGTAATACTATACGGAAACAGCAAAGTAAGCTCAAGACGTATAAAACCGGTGAAAACAACCCCTCCTAACATAACAGGTCCAAATTTGGATCCCGTACGGAGATTAGGTTTAATATAAGTCGTATCGTTTGCGGCAAACAATTTGCGTCGAGTAATTGATAAATTGATACCGAACCTCGGTGGCAGAAGCCGAGCACGAGAGCAAGAGAAAGAATGAGTGTCTTATGCTTCTAGGCAGATAATATACTGATCTGCTACGCAAACTATGTGAAGAACTATGACCTACCTCTGATTCCTGGTACGCTTACGGTTGATTTCGGTGTAGAATTATAGCACGAACGATTAGGTTCGATACCGCATACTGTACATTACGGGGTGCGCCATGCTGGTCTGACTGAAATAAGGCTCAATTTAAAGTTGTTTAATTGAAGTGGAAGCAGTATAGTTGGGGGCTATTTTTTATCCAAGTTTGTGATACATGAAAAATTCTTAGCTTAGAGGAAAAATCACACAAATTTGTGTGCGCCCGTTACTAAACCTGCGTTAAACCTTTGGTAAGGGGGTCATCTTCACCACGATGCTGACATTTTTGTTTAGCGGGCTTATGGAGATGTGATGCTGTTTGACTGGTGAATCAGTTTCTGTGGTCACCGGTAGGCGCTTGAGCTGGATTAGAAACGTTGCTCGTACCTGTCCCGGATGGATCGTGCTTTGATCTTTTCCGATTTTCTCGCTTCGTTGGCATCATCATCGTGTAGGCTTACGGTGGGAAGGATCTCGCCAACACCATCATCGACATCATCAGCATCATCGGCGATGAAAAGATCCTTTCAAGTAAACGTTAACACAATTTCAAACACCGGCAGTCTGGCTTATGGTGTACGCGTTCGGGACAAATCATTCGCTGTCGGAATGGATTTGATTCGATTCTTCAATATTTTCTCCCGTGTTTCTTTTTTGCGTTACCGATAGGTTTTAAAAATAATCGTAGCAGGAATAAAATTGTGATCCTGGGCCACTTTCAGCGACCGGTTGCCGCTGGCATAGAAACGTGGAGTGGCGGATAATCTAATCAAAATGTACATTATAGACGAAGCGAAACGCTTGAGCAATGAGACAACCGACGCGGAAAATTAGTTTATGAGCCTGTTTTGTACGAGTCCTGTCTTGCTGCGCGTACGTCCATCGGTGTAGCATCAATTTGATTTGTTTTTGGCTTTCATGACACTTACTTTGGCCGGCTGAAAGTGTTTGCGTCAGAACTGTAATAGTTTGGTCTGACCTGCCGGCGTACAGCGTCCAAGTGGAGTGAAGTAGAGCAGTTGTTTGTATTTATGTTACTTGGTATAATTAGACAAGCGATTAAGTAGCTCATCTTGTGGATGATATCCCGTGAGATCAAATGTGTAGGAAGTTGGCTGTACACATACTTATTAAAGCTCTGTTTGGACATGGTTTGATCTGGCGTCATGTGATTCCGTGTGCCGTGTTTATATTACATTAGAGTGCTCTTGCACACTACGTTCTGAGTAATTTGATATGCATTTGAAACAGTGAATTAGATTCTAAGAGTGACCAGTTCGATTTGAAAGCTCGAGCAGAGCAGTCGCATTTCGATTCCGGTGATAAGAGAGCAATCAAGTATCCAACGCAATGGCTGCGTCGAGAAGTACGCTAAAAGTGGACTTCTCAAAAGTGCCAAGAAAAGTCCCTCATTTGGAAGCAGTGACTTTTATTATGGAGAAACTCGGTGTGGAGAAATCCGATGTAGTGCGTTTACACCTGAAATCGTCACACATCGCGTTCCTGCAATTGAAGGACGAAACCTTGGCCCGCCGAATCGTCGAGGACAACGATGGAAAGCATGCCATAACCGCCAACGGGAAAGAAATCCCGATATCCGTTAAGATGAACGACAATTCCGTCGTCGTAAAACTTCACGACCTGTCGGAGAATGTAACCGATAGTGAAATAAGAAACTATCTTTCTACATTTGGAGAAGTAATTTCAATCCGTGAAGGAATTTGGGGCAATCAGTACCCTACCGAAGGCCTACCAGATGGTTACCGATACGTGTCGATGGTGATAACAAAACCTATACCATCACACATCACTATCGGACGACAAGAGACACTTGTCACACACAGAGGTCAAAAGCCCACATGCCGTTATTGCGAGCTATCCGCACACTTTGGTATGACCTGCACGCAAAATCGTAAACTCGTAGTGCAGAAAGCAAACGTGAAAGAGAGGATAACCTCATACGCAGCAGTAGTGGACGGTAGAGGAGCATCATCATCGTTTGAGAGAGCAGTGCCAAAAGCAGCCCACGCACCAACAAATGCGCTTAAAGAGACCCGTCAGGCAAGTACTCCCAGTACAAATCAAGTTTCTGATACGATTCCCTCTCCCCCTTCCACATGCGCTAAGTCCCATACACATGTTCCCGATCCCACTGAGTCCCACAATTCCCGCTCTGCGTCTCTCAAAAGACAAGGGGATACAACGAAAGAGACGGAATGGACTACTGTCCTGCCAAATAAAAAACCCCATAGGGATAACCGAGTACGGAGTGAAGAAAAAAACGGTGATATGGATCAAAACAAACCATCAGCTGGTCGTGGCCGTGGCCGTTCAAGAAAATCAGAAACGCCGAAGCGAGTAAGAAAGTCATCCTATTAAAATGGCGTCGTTTAATTTGGTAACTGTGAATCTGAACACCATACAAAATCAGACAAAACTAGATTGTTTTGAAACTCTCATGCGTGACTTAGAAGCTGACATAATCTTCATGCAAGAAGTCGCTAATAGTAACATCGCGTTAAAAGGATACGAGGTCATAACTAACGTAGACTACACAAAAAGAGGAACCGCGTTAGATATAAAACCACATCTCACAGTAACTAACATAGAACGCAGCCTTGATTCAAGACTTATAAAATGTGACATAAATAACGACATCACGTTGTGTAACATTTACGCACATTCGGGTACACAGAATCTGAAAAATCGGACTTATTTTTTCAACAACACAATACCGTATTATTTAAGAAATTGCAAACAAAAACTTATTGTTGCTGGAGATTTCAATTCGATTGTTAGACCTCTTGATTCAACAGGAAATAGTAAAATTTGTCATTCTTTAAAAAATCTAACACAAGCTCTAAATCTCAGGGATGCTTGGGAGTTAATTCATAAAAAAGAGATAGAATTTTCGTATATAACTTCCAATTCTGCATCCCGTTTAGATAGAATATACGTATCAGAAAACATAAAAGAAGGTGTAAGAACTTCTGCATATCACGTTAATGCATTTTCAGATCACAAAGCTCATAGCCTACGTATATGTTTACCGATATCAGTACAAATGTCACGAACAAGAAAAGCGTATTGGACCATAAGAAAACATGTACTAAACGAAAAAAACATAAAAGAATTTGAATTCCGTTGGATCAACATCACGAAGCATAAGAAAAATTTCTCAAGCTGGATTGATTGGTGGGTTTATTTTGCAAAACCCAAAATCATAGCTTTTTTCAAATGGAAAAGCAATGAACAAATTAAGGAATTTCGACATCAACAAAACCGTCTTTATTCCGAGCTGAAGCGAGCATATGAAAATTATTTTGGTAATCCATCTGAAACGGTTAAAATCAATCAAATAAAAGCTAAAATGTTAACGCTCCAAAGAACTTTTCTCGAAAATAACTTCAAAATAAATGAGCGGAGAGAGAATGATGAAGAAATATCTACCTACCATTTGAGAGCACGAAACCAAAATAACGGAAAATTAATTAAAAAAATAGATACAGAAAATGGAGAAACTCTAAATAACGACAAACAAATTCAAGATTACATAACTGAACATTTTAAAAAACTTTTTAACGAAGATCATGACCCATTGAATATTCCAAATAATTTCCCTTCAAAAAAATCCATTCCCGATAACTGCAAAGCAAACATTGTAATGCATGAAGAAATAACGACTGCAGAAATTATGTCAGCAATTAAGTTATCCGCAAAAGGCCGTACTCCAGGATCCGATGGAATTCCTATAGAATTTTACCACTCTTGTTTCAACATCATCCATCGAGAATTCAATCTGGTAATAAATGACATTATGCATTGCAAGGTACCCTCGCCCTTGCTCGAGGGAATTATTGTACTTGTAAAAAAAAGAAATAGCACGTCGTCTGGAATAAAATCCTTCAGACCAATAACGTTGCTAAATGTGGATTACAAGATATTTAGCAGAATAATGCGAATTCGGCTAGAAAATGTTATTAGCATCCACAATGTTCTATCACCGATTCAAAAATGCCACAATAAAACAAACAACATATTTCAATCCATAATATCGCTAAAAGAAAAAATATCTGATTTAAAACATAGGAAGATCGCAGGAAAACTCATATCTTTCGACCTAAACCAAGCATTTGATAGAGTTAACCGTACCTATCTTTACAAAACAATGAAACAAATTGGAATTAACAAACAGATAATCTCAATACTAAAATCAATAGGAGACAAAGCCACATCCCAAATACTTATCAATGGAAAATTATCCCAACCTATACCAATTCAAAAATCCGTACGTCAAGGCGATCCAATATCCATGCTTTTGTTCGTAATATACCTAAATCCCCTAATACAGAAACTTGAAAAAATATGTGCTGGTGAAAACGATTGCCTTACGGTATATGCCGACGATATTTCAGTAATATCGTCCGCTCCAGATAAACTTCACAGGGTAAAAGAAGCGATACTTAAATTTGGAGAAGAAGCAGGAGCAAAGCTAAATTTGGCAAAATGCAAAGGAATAGACGTTGGTTATACAGCCAATCGTAACAATATCAAAATTTCTTGGATAAATACCACCAAAAACGTGAGAATCCTAGGAGTTAAGTTTCTCAACGACATTAGGCTAATGGGGAAAATAAACTGGGAAGAAGCAATACAAAAACTAAAATACCATGCTTGGAATAACAAAAGCCGTCATCTAAATTCGATCCAGAAGGTTAAAATAGCCAACACTTACATTCTTCCCAAGCTCTGGTACATCGCGTCGATATTTCAACCACTCAACTCTCACATAAGCAAAATTAAGGCAGAAATAACCAGATTTGTTTGGGACAGAGGAAAGCTTAGAATTCCAGCGCAAACTCTATTTCTGCCCCTAAACCAAGGCGGACTTGGCCTGCACATGCCAGAATTAAAAAGCAAAGCTTTATTGATAAATAGGTATATTCGCGACAAGGACAGCACTACATTCTCAAAAATGGCTCTAGAAAATCTAAATAATCCTCCCAACATAACCATTTCGAATATACCCTGCATTAAAGCAGTAATCCTAGAAGCGGCATATATACCAATCAATCTGAGAACGACACCCACCAGCAAAACAATTTACATATATCTACTAAATAAGCTAACTAGACCTAGTATATGCGAAACGCATCCTGTGAAAAAGTGGGACAAAATATGGAAAAATGTGCATAACCCCAAATTAACAAGCAATCAAAGAAATTTATATTACTACCTAATACACGGAAAAATACCTCACAATGAAATTCTCCATAAAATGAATTTAGCCAACACGGAAAAATGCTCCCATTGCAACGAGGTAGAAACATTAGAGCACAAATTTTCTAAATGTGCTAACATATCGTCAAAATGGAAAACATTCATAAAGCTAACAAAAGAAATAACTGGAATCAGAAAGACAGATTGGGAAAATTTCGTGTTTCCCGTAACTAGCACAAAATCCTACAACCATTTAAAATGCTTTATCAACTACATTTCAGAACTTTCCAGTAATATAGACGTTATAATAAACAAGGAGGCATTGGTGCAAAATTTATAACAGAAATCAACAAAAACTAATTTAAACTGTAAAAAAAAGTATATGTTTAAGCGATTAGAAATAAAGGACCTAATGTTACTATTTTATAAAAAAAAAATTATCATAAATTGATAAAAAACACAGACTTTTTAAATGTACATAGTATGAATACCTTTGTTTCAAAGTATGACGTTAACCTTAAACATTCTAACCGTCAAAAAAAAATCCCCACGAGGCTTAAACTGTTTAATTCCATAAAGCTGTTTCAAACTCGTTGCTGTGCGATTTATATTGCAAACATCTTTTCCGCATCAGATTGCAATTCAGCATTGCAATGGGGTGATGCTATTTTCCGAACGATTAATGTGCCGGCCATCAGTCCAGGGAGTTCGAAAAATTGTTTCCCTCCTGTCCTTGCTGACCGCAACCACAATGTCATCTGGAAGCCCGTACACCCGAGCCGGAAAGTCCGATCTAAAAACCCGGGATCTAATCAGACGAGCTGCGATCGGGTCGACATTACCATTACGAGAAATTTTGGGCAGTGTTTACACAACCACAACATCGGTGTCGTGTGAACTGAAAGGATGGGAGAAAATCGAACGAATCCCCGCCCGACTGGAAATGCTCGGTCCGGCCGATGTCCGACAGCCATCGGACTTAATGGGTAACTTCTGGGCAGGAGTCTGTACCTTGCTGCCCTAGGCATCCATGCTTTGTGTGAACAGTTTTGCAACGGAGGCATCATCAGCGCCACTCATTATGTGCATCTACTGGTGTGCTGGAAAGGATCCTCCGTTACCATCCGGCAAAAGGCGACCGGATACCAGACAAGCATGTACCCACGGACATGTTGGATGTACTTCAAGCGTGTAGACGAATTTGGGACTAATCTTTTTGGGTTTCAAGGAGACAAGTGTTGGCCAACATGTGAAGCTAAAATTCGTTTGCCGTTCTGTTTCTTTGTCTTCGCTCGAATGGTCGAATGTACCGGAAAGCCCACCCATTTCTTTACCGGAAGGTCCAGAGTACATGATGTACATGTGGTTTCTTTCGACTCTCCGAACCGGAAGTTTTGCTCCCTGAAGTACAACCGTTTCTTGGCCGGCCATTAACGAAGGCCGGACGACCCGTCTATTCCATCTGGGGCCACGGTGTGCACTGGTCAATTCGGTGAGACGTAACAAAGGCTCCTGTGTCTGGCACATTTTAGGTTCCAATAAGTTGGGGTTAATTTATGTGCGGCTTGCATACTTTTCTAATAATACATCTGCTCACACCTTCGCTCGGTGAGACATTTTCTTTCCTCGCAGTTTGAAGGAGAATTGTTCGACTGACGGGTAGCTGTGGGGGAAATGAAATCTTCTGTTGCCATTTTTCTCACTCACCTGTCCACCTGATACGAGGGTACGGGAAGGAATGGGGCGGCTGGAGAAGGTTGAGTTTTATTGGGCTGTTGTTTGGTTTTCTTTTCTCTGCCCCTTGTGCCCCCCGGCTAACCCTACATCGGGTGATTTATTGTTTAAAAAGCATTTGGAAATAAACATAAACTCCGGCAGGTGTGACAATTGGCTGACTTTGGCTTGCGATTCAGTTTCTAGCCGTTGATTCCAATCGGTTGTAGAATGTGCTTAATGGTGCTATGTTAGTGCAAATGAGATCTTCCACGTATGAAACGTATCGGTAGTGTTGGTTGGAATTGAAAGTTAAGAATGAAGATGATATTTACATGTATCACTATTAAGCGTCACATCAAGTACCGAAGTGCAAACAATCATCTGGGAACAATGATTTGAAATAATAGTTGTGTACATGAGGAACTTTAATCATCCTTAATTTCTTTAGCTTGTAGTTAAATATGGAATAGAATACTTGTATGTGTAATTGATACGCTATTAGATAGAGCCATAATTTATTTAAAATTGGTGATGTTCTGCCAGGGTATCTAAAGCGAACAATTACTACACATTTTATGCGAATGAAGTGCTCTTTGGTAGTAAAGTTCCCGTAACTGGAAGCTGAAAAGCTTTTTACACAAAGTGAAAATAATTTTTCCCGGTAAACAACATCCCAGTTTGATAAAACATAAATCTGTCACCGGCAGTGAGTACGCATGTTGGCTTCGATCGACCGTTCGCCTTACAGATCCGCTACCAGGTCCCAACGCTCAGAATACATTCGCCCTAATAAGCCACCGTGCATCTACATCACATGGAACAGAACTGGAGTGCAGAGCCCTCAGGGAGCCCAGAACGTTCCCGTTTTCGGTGACTGTTCAAAATTTATTGATTCCTGACCGAACCCCCATCGAGCAAGACCTCGGGCACTCGCTAGTACACAGATGGCCAATTTCCGTGATGGTTTTGAAGAGAAGTTTGTCCATCCGGTCGTTGGCAGTTGTCGGATGGGTAGACTGGCGAAAAGGCATTCGATAGCCAATCGCAAGGCAGACGGATGCTTCGGAACAGGCTACGCTAATTACGTTAATGCGTCATCAAACGTTGTGCTGATGAGTGAAATGATTTACTGGCACGGGGGTGGTGAATTTTGACCGAAAAATGAGATCAGTTCCGGTCGAGCAACAAAGTCACAAAGTAGATCGAAATTTATCGCTGTTGTTGGACCGACCAAACTTATGGTACATTGATGGAAACGCACCGAGGCAGGCTGTACGGGTTGTACATGAACGCGTGGTAGATGGTTGTCTTTGCTGCAGAACCGTGTACTGAGCGGTAAGCGTGGCCTGAATGAGACAGTGGCGTACATTTGATGGAATGATTAATTACTTTATTTTTGGCTTGTAGTTACGGGAATTAAATCTTTAGTGGGAGCAAGCATACAGTACCCATTGTAATGAGGGAGCAAAGAAGAAGTAATGGAGGTGCCGGTCGCAACGATGTAATTATGAAAAGTGAACAAAATGCTTTCAGTTTAATGGAGCGATATTGATATTGAGAGATAATTATGGATTATTTTGGGCCATTCACATTAAGATGTTATGGAATAGCAAACATTGAAGAAAGTTGTAGAAAATTTAAAAATATATGACGTTTTCTTAGCAGACATTCAATATTTATATTTTTTTATTTCCTTCCATGTCTGTATGTGTTAGGTACAAAAGTATTATTGTAAGTGCTCTTTTTGTAGTTTTTATTTCATGTTAAGAGATGAAAAAAGCCCAAGAGGTAAAAATTGCTTTAATCATATAAACAACAATAACATTTAAGAAATTGTGTGCCAAGATCGTCATTTTCAAGGATAACTGAATAATGTAGTTGGTTAAATAATTCTATGTATGAGTAATGTCAGCCATAATATCACCTCTTTAGTCTATTAGGTATTCTTCAATGTGGCCGGTAACTTGCCTGTAAAATGGTAATTTTTAAAATTTCTCTGCGATGTACACATCCCTTTGTGGCTTACACAAATAAAAGCATTCAAATAGATAAATCATTCCAAACACTGTTGCGGCATTGCATCGGAAGCAGATAAGCACGATTGTTCACCGGTATTCGTTTAGCAAAACACGGAACACCAACGGTGGTGCGAATCGAAATTGATGCAAAAATGCACCAATGATAACAAAAGCAAAAAAAGCAAAGCGAACCGAAAGTACTTTCCAAAGTTCAGCTTCCCAATAGCGATTATCCTCCGCTGCAATCGTTTTTCGTTCCGCACTGTGACGAGTTTCAGTCGTGTGACATCGTTCACATGATATACAGATGCAACAACTGTTGGTGACGCGGAATGATGGGGCCACGTTCGCGATGTTTCCATGCGGCCACAATGCGAGCTAACGGCGGAAAACAATTTCAAATTTATTGCTCATCTCCATTCTAATCTGTGCTGCAATAAAATAGCGTTGCGTGCTAGTGGCGGCGACCAGTGTGTGCGTTTGAGGCGTAAAAAATGTGATGCAGTATGGCTGACATTGTCATTTCCTCCGAGAAGCCAGCAAGTCTCGGCGCGTAGTTAAGCGTTTTTGTTCGGGATCGTTTGTTGTTGTTGGCTCCACTTTCTACTGCCTTGTTGCTCCCTGTAAAGATATGTAGCGGAAGGTGTCGTACGATAGAAGGATGTGAGCTTTCCTCAACAGTGAGAGCGATCGATCGTTGAACGGATGGTCCGGGAGACTGGGACTGAAGAATGATAAATAAAATAATAAACAAAGCGCGCACGGGAAGAAAAACTACCCCGAGCTCGATTCATTTTTTAGCTCGTTCTTCGCGTTTTGGTATTTACCCTTTTTGCCGAACGGCGTACGACATCGGGAAAATCGTACGAGTTTTAACGGAAAACTAATACTGGCAACTATCGAGTGGTGACTCCCGGTTGCATGCGGAAGTGGCACAATCAAACAGCGTGCTCGGAAAGTTAGCTCGAGTGTCTTTCGGGGCATGGGACGATTGTGTTCGAGTGTTGCCACTGTAGCTGCACCGTTCCTTCGACTGACTGTTTGGTGACGGTTGGCTGTACCCTTAATCCGGCCGCTAGTGGATACGGTGCAATGTGCAGAGTTTTCCGATGGCAATGGATGAGTTTGTCTATGCTAAGAGGGAATAAACAATTGGTTCTTGCTCAGCATGGATGAGCGAAACAAGCGGAAATGGCGAGACGAATTTATCTTCCCATGGAAGTAAGAGGTGAAAAACTACCCAACCAAACAATCACGGGTTTCGGACGGTTCTTCGCGCCAGTTTTTCGCCCCGTCTCCAATGGGGGAAAGAATAAAGTCATATCCGTTTTTCTGTGGGTGCAAAAACTGGCTACTTGCTTCACATGGATAAAATGGAGCGAAAACCTCGCTGCCATTCCGGCTCAAGGGGACGACGGAAAAGAGTTATATCAGTTATTCGAGAAAATATAAATAATGCATGTCATTAATTTGATTGCGACTGAAGTGGCAGCCCGAAAGGGATGCTTTGCCTTTGAAGGCGAATGTATCCCATTTAAGGGATGGGTGGTGACCGTTTGTCCACTTTGGGTGTGGTTTTTTTCTGTTTCTAAAAACAAAACGAGGGATGAGCTGAAAGATTAAGTTTCAAGCAGGGTCACCAAGCAATCGGTAGAACACTTTGAACAGGAATTGGCCGTAGATGGAACGAGTGTGTTCGTTAGTAGCAGAATGTGCAACGGAAAATGTGGGAGCTAATAAAATAAAAGTCAATTTATTGATGTGTTTCATTACTCAAGTTTTTTTTGAGTTTATTTTGCCAGCCAGTAGCTAGCTGGGACTATGTAAATTGAAAATCATCTATCTGTGCAACGGTTGCAAGGGCATAATGCATTTTGAGTAAACGAAACAGGATGATCGTTTGTTTTGTTTTAATCGAGCGGGTGAACACATAAGACTTTTAGATGGTTAATCAACCGAACCAGTTGTTCTTCTTCCATTTGTAATGTGAATCCATTGATTTTTAAGCGTCACATAACTTGTGTACGTAGCATGAATAAGCTTCATAGCTATGGATTAATTATTCTGTCACCCTTATCATGGTTATTCTTGCCTTTGGGTATTGTTTATCATGTTGTTCAAGCCAGAAGAGAAATAATCTTTGAAAGTTTACCTTTCTTTCTAAATATTTATTTTGTTCTAAGAAATTAAGAAATGAATTAATATTGTATATATATAATTTTAACTTACTAGTCACTAGAGAATTTCTTAAAATCTTCTGCTTAGAGATCTACTTAATGCAGTTTACATATCTTGTATGAGAATTATTTCCCTGTACGCGGGACTAATTATACATCTAAGGGTAAAATCAAGTCAAGGATGCCAGATGTGGCAGACCAAGACTTCTTGAGGTTGTAGTGTCAAAGGAAAATATAAATCAAGTTTTGCACACTTGCTGCTATTTTCTGCTGATAATGTAAGTTGCTGAAATCTGAGCTGTAAGTTCGCAAGAGGAACCGCACGTACAAAGAACCTCACTCCAGGTAGAAGATTGAATGTGGTAAGGAACTCCAACTTCCATTCCAGTTAGGGAAAGAGACTTAATCCAGTCACTCTTAGGAACGACCGATGTAATTTTTTTTTATTCATAAGGAACGGCCTGGTCTTATTGCTGGGACCGATCATTTATTGGAGAAGAAATTTAAGATACAAAATGTTACAGGCATTTTAAGGATAGGTTTTATGCAACTCAGTTGAAATTACTACGGTATGCTTATGAAGTAATCCTGAATAGAACGAGAATATAAAATTCGTTTTGTCTTGCTTGCTTGTTTGTTAGAATGAATTACGTTTGCTAACAAACAAATGTTGTAACACTGAAACTACTGTTGACAATAGTTTCCCTCTTCTGCTTAACGCCCTTAGAGCATCAGGCAAGTTAAAGCAAAAAAAAAGAATTTTTTGTTTGTTAGTTCACAGCAAACTACCATAAAGTGTATCTTACATTGCGTGAATCCTTCCCGTGTGTTGAGCAAATTGCGCTCAGCACAAAAATGGGCAAAAGTTTAACACATTCACGCCAAATGAAAGGAAGCGTAAATTGCAAACCGTTGAAGTTGTGCATGCTTGGTGTAACGACAGTATTTTCACTCTACTCCACCAACCAGCTATCGCCATCCACCAAACCGGCAAGTGATAAGAATGTACAACGGTACACCTGCACGGAGCAAGCAAAATGTTTCGCAGTGCACGTAATTCGTGATTCTTTTCGGGTGGCATCTTAGCCGCCATGCGTCAAAGATGCTGCTGTTTGATGTGCCGGTAAAAGGTGGCTGCGGGTTGCTGTTGTAGAATGACCCTGGATGTGTGTACCGAACGAGCACGGGGGAAGCCAAAACTAGTGCAGCAACATAAATTACTTTTCCAACAAGATTTTTCGCTCCACAAGAGAAAAGATCCTGACTCCGTGAAATGTAGCTTCGTGTGAAATGTGGGACGACCGCGGCCAAAACGCATGCGGCAAGGTAAACGCACGTATGCTCTGGTTGGGTTTCTTAGCTGCAAGGGTCAGGGTGGGTGGGGGGTTTTTCTGAGGGAAAAGGAAATTGGACCACCTTTGCGAGAGGAAGCAAGTTTGATGAATGACTGTACCGTTGCTGGTGGAAAGTTTTGATGAAAAGTTTTTGACAGTGACGCAGTGCCGAACCCGTTCAGTTGGAGGAGTGTTTTTAGCTTTTTTTATGTTTGCCAATGTTCTCATTTTTTATGTCATCTGCTCATGTTTCCGTGTTTCGTTTTTTGTGCCGGTTTGTTGTCTTTTTTTTTCTTATGTTAGCTGTTGGCTTTGGTCGCTATGAGTCGTTTCGTTAACTTAACATTGTGCTGAAGAAAATGACGCGAGGGCAGAGGATCGTTCCCTTCCCGGACACAGGAGATGAGCAGAACCGCACAATCGACACGGATGGAAACTTTACCACCCGGGCATACCACGGTGAATGAGCGCATCAAGAGCGTAAGATCAACAGAAGCAATTGGGACACAAGAAAGCACCTGCAAAGTACCGTCGCGTTCGTGGAAAAGGGCTAGGCAAGGGACTGACTGACTCTGCGGTGGGAAAGTTGAGCGATGGTGGCGTTTTACTAAACAATTGAGTTTCTACCAACATGATTAAAACTTGGAATGAACATGAATAGCTAGAGAAGAGGGAAAAAAGGTAAATTATGATAGCAAGAAACAAAGGACTTTTTACAAAATAAGGTAGATATATTTTGTTGGGCTTTGGAACTAAAACTTTTGTAAAACGTGTATTTAATTATATACTAAAAAGTCATGCGCAATTCAGCATCTATTTATTTTATTCAAATACAATGTATTGAGCATGTGGCATTTTGTATGGAACAAGGGAGCGATCCTCCGATCATTTAACTAGTGATGCCTTGACTAGCTAGACTAAATGAACTGTTGTAGTCGCTGAGACTATCTGAGTTCTAAAACGTCTCATTCGTTTTGCAATGATGCTCTTTTATAGTCGCTCCTATACTCCTGAATCTTTGAGATTTCTCAAAAGTTTTGATCATTTTTAGAGACACACCAGCTTGAAAATCACCTATTAAACATCTTTACCTATTTATATTCCACTGCTTGATATAACGTTTAATACATCCGCACCAGTATTGCCAATGGAACTATGCCTCGTAAAGCATTGCCCTACCCATCCAATTATTGCTGCGGTAAGCAAGCAATCGGGTGAAAATGGACCGGAATAAAAATGAATATATAGAGTGATGGATTCGTTTTTTTTGCTTCTTAATTAGCCCCAAATGCAGTACGGCCGTGCAATAATTGTCAAGCGCAAATAATGTGCGCATGATGATAGGAATTGAATATGTGAGCGTGCGGTGAGCTTGCGATTGATCGATAAAATAATTCAATTAAGCACTCTTAATTGTAGTGTGAAACCGGCTTCAACTAATGGCGACGCGGTCACTTGTAAAATATATCAACGAAATCAATTAATCCTGCGGTACTGCGGTAGCGTCTATTTTCGTGATTCTGGCCATCCATTACTTCGTTCGAGTCACCAAAAATTAGCAAACAAAGTTATCGTTGTTGTGTTACTGTTAGGGCAACTGTGTTTTTTTATTTTATACTATCGGTTTTGTGTACCAAAGTTAGTTAAATAAATCATTGACTGCTGGTAACCGAAACGCTAATTGTTTGTTAAAATATTCATCCACCGAAAGGTTCGACAGAAGTGTTGGGAAAGTACGAAATATATGTACGTTGTAAAATCGCTTAAAATCCCATTAAAAATCAATTGTTTCAATTAACCACAAACAAAATATGACGCTCAGCAACGTTGTACATCATGTCACGCGGAACCGGATCCCTTTTTCGAACCGCGTGGTGAATGGATCCCATCAATAAAAGGATGGTTACGCACCAGCACCGACTGACTGAGTTGGGATTGAAACATTGAGCAAAGGACTGGTGGCCTGCTGGCCTTAAAAAAATGTATGATAACTTCATGAAAATTCGTCTAGCTCGTAGCTCGTGGAGCTTTTAGCTTAAAAGCTTTTGCAGGACGCTAATAAACTAAGCTGTTGTTGGATGGCTGGGATGAGGGGGACGATATCTTGCTGCTGCGAAACGAAAAATGGTAGTCTATTTTTTTGGCTTTTCCTTTGGGATCAAACAATAATTTGCGGAAGTTCGGTGCGGTAAGTTCGGGAGGGCGTATGATGATGAAAGCGTCACTTAAGATTATACACGAGCCAACCAGCACATCAATAAAGTGCGATGAATTAAGTAGGCTTCCTCGTGTCGATAATGTGCCCAAATTTTGTCAATACTGATATACCAATTGAACGAAAACAGTGGGACAAGTGAGATGCAAATTTGTTTCCAGTGTCCGGGACCGTTAAAGTAGTGATGATCACCTCGCGACCTGGAAGCGGTAAGTGTACATTCCCGTACCATCCCAAACGGCCAACGGTGGAGCAAGTTTATGTTTACCGAGTACGCTGGCTGCGACAATTTAGTGTGTTTATCTTTTGTTGAAAATATTATGACAGAAATTAATTATGTTGCTCCGTGAGTTCCAAGTGTGAACTTGGTGTAATGTTGCACCGGACGGACCATTTTCCGGTCGCTTGAATGGGAACCGGGTTCTACCCGGTTCGCGAGTGGACGCGAAAAATGGCTCAAGAACGATACTGGCGCAACTTCGCGTAAGGCAAAGTTACACCAAAGTCCTGGCAATTTTTCAACAGATAATACGATGTGCGGGTGCAGGTGGAAAGTGGACTTGTGGACCCCTTGTTTTCTTTTCCTTCGCCACCGCCACCATTTGCTACGGTACGATGGCAATAAAATAATAGAAGAGCACTTGGTTTGTGTCATCCGCGTGCTGTTCGGTTGGGGTTGGTGGATCGTTGGCGGATGGTTGATAATTTATGCATCATAAATGCATCATCGTCCGAGAATTTGGTGGCGCAAGGGTGCATTTGTGCAAACACAAGAACGGCGGGTCCGGATGGGATGGTTTGGAAGCACCTGAAAGCTGGGGAAGGTAAATTTGACTTTGCTGTTCGTTTGGAGCTTCGGGAAAGATTTAAGGGACCTGGGAAACTTTTGTGTCGCTTTGATAGTTCCAGGTACAGAGATTTCTTCCCAGTTCTGTAAGATCTTTGGAATGTAAAGTGATCCAACAACGTTGAGGCTAATTTGCCGTGATCAACTTAAACTAAATAATGCTCATTCGGTTGGTAAGCGTGTTTCTCGTTGAAAATGATAAGTAGCTTTTTCTACTCCTTTTGTACTAAAATCTTGAAACATCTTAAAATATGTTAGAAGAATCATTACCTTATTTTGTTTTCATTCTTATAGAATGGCTTGACCGTATTGCTACCAATGTTTTCATTATGAACATTGAAAGTAACATTTAGAAAACATGGAACGGATAAAATTCAATCTATTAGCGTTAAGTATACACGCCTAACACACTAGCAGATAAAAAATCTTAACATGACTCAGTGCAATCTACTCATTACATTTATTTGAAACGTTTCTCAGGCAGACATTTTCAAAAATGTAGCGATGACAACATGCTCCACAAATAGCTTAAGTGGTCTAATTAAAAAAAATGAAGAAATGCATGGCACTATTCAAATCAGGACACGTGTGCTTGTGTACTGATGAAAAGCTTTAAACTGTGGATAAACGCCTGCGAAGGGAGACTGAGAAAAGCACTCTACTTAACCGGCATTACATTATAAAGCGAACGTTGAAGCGCTGTCCTGTACACTGGGACTGGGAGAGCTAATCAAATTGTCAAAAGCTCCTGTAAAACGTACCATACCAGGTTAGTACGGTAGTCGAATGCGAAATGATGCCCAACGCTTCCGGCCACTCGTTTAATGTTTGTTAAAATAATCTGGCAAGCTGCTGTAACCGTTGCTGAACCTCTCCCATCGATTGGCGCCCGTTTTACCGTTAATGCCTTTCAGCGGGATTACAGTGGTGGACTAATTCCTGGCGCTTATTCTCTTCCTTAAACCATGACCACTAACCGAAAGACAAACGAGGCAAGCAGTACCCGTCCAATGGGCTCACAAAAAGCGTACGTTGTACTTATGCGAATGCGTTATTTATTCACCCGAGATGGTGGTGATATGCTTGCTTACGTCAGGCGACTAAGCACGGGTGCTTTTCTCGTTTTGCGTGCCAAAAACCGTCGTTGATGAAATATTCTTTCATGTGTGTTGTGCACATAGACAAAAAAAACCCTTTCTGGTCGTTGACCGGAAGGAAACATTAGTGTGTTAGAAATGGCCTCGGAAAAATATTTCCTTGCGGAATGGTTGGTCGCTTTCACCGTTCGTTTGTGTTCGGTCGTGGTTTGCCGAATCCGGCGAATCCGTTCAATTCCTGCCGTAATGGCGTTCGGTATATGCCGCAGAGACATTGACGCTATCGATGATAATCGGAGGTACCCGATTCGGGGCAGCAAGAACGCGAACTGGACTAGGTCTGGTCTTTTAGCTTTTAGGCTTGTCTCCACCGGACCGGAAAAGCTCCTTTTAAATCATCACCGAATCGAAAGAGTCCGGGCTTGAACGCTGGTGCATGGTGAACCACTATTGGCATACTGCCCTGGTCGAGCGTGCCTGCGTGTGTATGCAGAGGCAAGTCAACAAAACGCTCGAACAAACGAGTGGGTAAAGACAAGACATCAAAACGAACGCATTTTGCCGTTGCGGTTTGGCAGTAGTGTGTTTTTCTCACTGCCGAGTAGAAAGCCGATGAACCGACGCACGGATCGCTTAATGTTGTGGTCATCGGAGAGCAGTTACTGTTTTTTGCGTGACCACGACCGACAGTGAATTCTTGCAGATGCTTTCACAAGTAGAGCGAGTTCCTCTAGGGGTTTGGTAAAATTTTCCGAATTGCTAATGAACATTAGCATTTCAAAGGCTTTATAACGTCGTCGCGTTATGGGTAGTGGTGGCTGCTTGTCTTTGCCAGTGCGTTTTTAATTTGAGACTTGACTTTCTGTGATGTACCGGTCTCTTGCGCACTATATTAGAGATAAAAGCGGACGTAGTGGAGGGTAGTAAAAACAAATGCTTTAAACAGTTTAAAAATTCACAGTAATTTTTCAAGAAGAAAGTAAGAACTTTCCATAATAAAATAAAAAAAAAAGGTTTCAAACAATCCTATTCGTATTTGATAATTCAATTTAACCACGTTTTACACCCCCAGTTCAATGGTCTTTTGAACGTTCTATTAACTACCTACCCCGTTTTTGCCATCTCATTTGTTAACAAGGATAAACGCCAAATTCACAAGAGATCCCACGGTAAAGCTTTACTTCGAGTACGCACTCGACGAGTCAATCGGTGGCGATACAGATTGTTCGTTGCTCTACCACGGAACAATGTTTTGCGCTGCGTCATCATTCGGGTTTCGTATGGTATGGCGTGCGGCAAAGCTAATGAAGCTAGTAGCATGAATCGGAAAACATTCGGGGCAACGAGAGCTTCTTTTTTCACCATCCTGCTTGATTTACCACAAATCACAGCTACGGGCGTTGTCTTCATTAGTGCTTCCGATGGTGGAGAGAGGAACGCAATATTACTCGTTAGTGGATATGAGCAGGATGAGAGTACTCAAACTCGTACGGGAAAACTGGATTGTGCGTGTATGGGATGATGTTTACTTTTGAATTTTGGTATATGAAAATTAAAATAAAATATGCTTGTTTTAACCCTGAGGCGAAGTAGATAACTGAAATAAAAAATACATAATGCTTCAATGTGACAAAAATGTGACTGGATAAAGTCACCGTGGATGATGAGTGTGAATGAAATGGGAAAACTGCGAGTGCTTGGTCTAGACAAACAAACTAGACATCATTCCAAAAATGGAGACCATTTGCTAGAGATGGCGTTCCAAACTAGAGATGGCGTTCCAAAAAATCATACCAGCAGAAGCTAATGGAAAACGCCAAAAATGAAGAATGATAATGATGTTGCGGATTTGCGTACAAATCAGGACAAAATGTAAATGGCTTATGAATTATTGACTTTTTTTTATTTGCGTTGTGTGAGTTTGTGTTCGTTACTAACCATCTGTTTCGGTCAGTTTCTTTAATCTTATTCGTCCAAAATTTTTGATGAAAATGGAACAAACACCCTTGGACAGCAAGTGTGTTTGCGTGTTGGAGAATTTATTTATGAGAGTGTAAAAATTTTCAGCAAGTCAGTTTTGTAAAACGATTGTTTTTTTCGACATTGCTTTCAGCAATTTTTTTCCGGTGGGTCCGCACTAATCATCGTGCTCAAGTGCCTGTCAATGAGGATACAGTTTCAAATCAACAAGGATCTCGACCGAAACCGGACAATGTCCGTGGTTTGATTGTTGCGGGTTAGGGGCATAATGCGGAGATTTGTCCTCTTCCGCAAAAAAAGGCTACGAAGGGACGCTCAAAAAGATTCATTGATGGGAGTGGCCTGCCTACCACTAACCGAAAACTACGCCTAATCCGTTCAGGAGGATTCGGTTTTCCAAAGTTTTGTGTGTATGGATGGGATCTCCCTCGGGCGGACGGTTTCAACCGATCCAGAATGCAATCCTCTTTGTGTAGTTTCCTCGCTCGTCAAACAAAAGTATAAGCGGGGGAAGTGGAGTTGAGAACGATTGGGTGACGTAACGTACGGATCGCTGGATGGATGAAACTCAGCAGCAAATCGATCGACCAAAAACCGATTAAAGCTCGCTCGTACATCGTTAATGAACATGTATCCTTCCTATGCGTGTGATGTGCAGAATGTGTAGACGTGTGTGTGCCAGTGCGCTGTTGAGATTGTGTATCGATTAAAATACGACGGCAAACGCGTTTGGGCGGAAGCACGCTGCGTTCAGTATTCGGCTAGGCGGAAGCTCCAATCATCGCAGCAGCACTGCCAGTGGGGTGAATTAGACTTCAATCAGTGATTAGCGCGCCACGCGAATCATCGTACCACTTTTATCGCCGATGGTGATCAACGGAAGTGTGTCGTAATTGAACAGTGTGTTTCAATGCAGGGTGCTACGATGTTCTGTCGATCGATTCCATAACTACGCAACGGAATGGGAAGAACCGTACCGTGGAGATTAAGCAATCGCGATATTGATTTCCATTTAGATATTCGTGATGTTCGTGATTCTGCGAGCATGTGTGGGGAAGGAAAAGTTATGTACATGAAACTTCTTTACCTAGCACGACCCTAAGGGCACTTCGGTTAGCCATGTAAACGTGGTACAATAATAAGCCATAATTAAAAATCGCAAAATAAAATCAAATTTTATGCAGCACCGACCGTACCGTACAGCTGAAATCTTTCTTTGGGATGATATTGGTGTCTTCTAGTCTTTATCGAATTTAATTCATACTTTTATATTTATTAAGTTTAGCTTTCTATTGGTTTTATGTTTATAGGTAAATGCATGTTATCAGTTTAGGTTTTAAACAAATGGTTATGATTATGAGTGTCATTTGTTACAAGTTGCATAAAAGAGAATTTTTTGAAGATTTTGGCACAACAGCTTGAGGTAATTTCAATGTGCTGGGTTTCAGCATTATTGCGATCGCAAAGCGTATTGAGCGCGTGTGATTGCTCACACATAAATTGCAACGTTACTCCATATTTATGGAGTCTGAATAGTAAGGCCTGGGTTCGTTTCTATCACCATTGTCATTCGACCGTCCCAAAACCATCGTATAATAGTTTAAGCCATTCCATTCTTCTTAAACAAAAAAGCTTTATTTAAATGGTTAATAAGTTTAATCGAACTTATTTCTGAAGTCTTTGAATATGTAATATATGAATTAGTGATCTTGTTTTGAATATATTTACTACCTACTTTTAGCGACTTCGTCCCAAAGTGTGTGCGAATGTTCCTCAATAGTCTTTTACAGCTCTTTGATAATGTTTTAGTTGATGGTTATGCGATTAGTTTAAAAATGTTATGTTAGGTTTCTATGTAACTATTTTAAATCATTATTATAATCCATGTGCTTGCAAAGAGCAAACATTCGAACAATTAAAAAGTTTCATTAATTATAGACATATAAACTTTCATGTGCACGCACTTCATTGTATTCTGTTGTTTTCGGCTGCTTGAAACCCTTGTGTTGTGGAATTATGACTGAATGTAGTTTCTATGACTACCACCCGTAGCTGTGCACGGTAGAATCTGTATAGCGACAGGAACTCGTTAGACGAATGTAGAAACTATGACCATTATCGTCTCTCCCATCCTACCCATTTCGCCCATTTATTGCTTTTTGTAACGGAAAAGCTCGAAAAAAAAAAAGCAAAAACAGCTAGCATGCTGACTGAGATTTGTCATAAAGTCAGTGTCCGGTTTCTTCCTTTTATTCCAATGTGTTTCCATTTTCGGTAACACAGTTTCTCATATTAACTTTTTATTGTTTCATTTTTACTCTTACTGTACGCAGTGGGAGAGCGTAGAAAGGGGAGGGCAAAACCGAAAAAAGATGCAAAAGAGTGTAATGGGTGAGGAATGCAGACTGGAGGCAGACGCAAACAATTAATCACCGTCGGTGCGAAACGGAAGTTCCGGTTTCCGTAGGAAATGAATCTTCACTTCCCCTGCACCACCCGTGCCAGCCCATTCGTTGTGTGGCGGCAGTCTATCCAGCTGTGGCGTTCATTTATGATGTCCAACATTTATTTTCGACTAACCGCTTACACTTCCACACACACATACACGCTCCCCTCACACCCGGACTGCTTCGGCCCACTTTCAGGGGCAGTTTAATCCTCGGTTACTGTCTTATCCTTGGGTTTTCGAGATGTATACCATGCCAACCACATGATGAGCAGGCAACGGAGTGGAAATTATCCGAACTGAAACGTTCGTCGCTTAGTGTGTTCTGGTACGATGGTGAAGTGGCGTTGTAATGGTAGCTGAGTGGATAGGGAGGTAAGTGAGTGGCAAGAAGGCTCTGGATTGAGGTTTAGCGCTTGTAGAATGCTCATTCGATTTGGCAAGGCGAATAATTACGAACGAAGCTGTTGTGTGCCATCACCATGTCCAATGATGAAATGTGTTGGAAAGAGAAACGTTTTATATTTCATACATACATACATCTAGGACATACAGTATTGTACTAAATGTTTGTGTAAATAATTTAATAAAATAGTATGAAAAGTTATAAAAAAATTGTTTTACTTACACTTCCAAATTTACCTACACTTATTGGTCGGTATTCAATACCATATTTTCCGAATGGCCGAATGGACAACATTATTATTGTCTACTTAGGTCAAGCTGTTCATTAGCGGCCATCACTGTTGACAACGTAGCATCAAATGTGCTCAGGAAACAAATCGCTGTTAACCATTCCGAGGTCAACAGTCAGTTTTGCTCTAATTCAGTGCCTGCCCGACTATCGCCCGCTGTGCCTGTTCCTTTTTCACCGTCTATCTGCTTTCTAATTTATCTCATTCTTTCCCGCTGATGGTTGGTACAGAGCATCACCCCCTGCTCAGCATCAAAGCTCGTAGCCAAAATGAGCATGGTGAAAGAAGGCACATCTTCCTCACTTGACCGTTTGGTAAGCGCTCATGACTCGTGACTGAGAACAAATGATAGCCACTTCCCGGTGCGTCCTATCCGTGCGACCTTATGCTGATGACCCAACGTGCCAGAAGGGGGTAGCAGGATTTTCCTTTGACGGTGTTTTAGTGGTGTTATTTTGTTGGTTGTTGTTGTCGTTTTTATCTTTCGTTCTTCCTGACTTTTCCGTTGTTTGTTGGGAAAGAAGAAAACTGGACGAAAGTCGATTCGTCTTCGTCTTGACTTCAAGCTGTGCGCACGTTACGTTGCAAATATGAGCGAAGAACATTGTTCTGGAGATGCTTTTGTTTGACGATGTTACCGTTCATGGGTTGTGAGCAGCATGTGAATCTGGGAGCGTGTAGAGACACGGTATGGGGTATTTATTATAAATGGGCAATTTATATCATTTAGCGAGTACAGTTTGCAGTCACCGCAGTCAGTCTGAGCTGACGGACGCTGGCATTACGTCTACCTTATGGTCGCTCGATACCAATTTTGTTATCTCCTCGGCAATAAAGCTGGAGAAGTATTGTTTTGTTCGAAAATTGTACGTTGTTCGTTTTTGTGTGTGATACTTCTAGCCGTTCCTTGGCTTCGTTTCCAATTATTTCCAACGATGATTTGACACATACGTTAAAGAGAGGGCTGGAGGAAGTAGGATAAATGTATTACAATGGTCTGTTAAGCTGTTCTTATCCTATTTGAGTGCGTTTTTATAGGGTTTTCGCTTAGTAAAGACTATTTTATCGCTTCGCACATGTTTTGTCGACTCATCAGTTGAATGGATTGAGAGAACGATGGAGGCGCCTAGTTGCTAAGGCTTTTTCTTAGTCTTTGTGATTTGTGATTATGATTTGGGTGATTTGTGTGTGGCTTGTTAATTGTGCTTCATGGAACTTTTAAAAAATGGACTGTGTTATTTTCTGGAGTTGTTCGAGTGAGGTTGTCGAACGTAGTAAATAAAAAATAATATAGTGAGTTGCGTCCGCAAACTTCTCAATAACTCGTGAAGTACCAGGCGTCTCCATTTCGTATCTAATCTTGAAATTATTGCATTGCCTAATGTTTTTTTTTTTCAAAAATTTATGAAAACCATTAGGTTGTACATTTTTAAACAAAATTCGATGTTTGATACATGATTACTAATGGTAAAAAAATTTCAAGAAATCAATAAGTCTGTAAATAAACTGAAACATGTTGCGTACGTAAACTTCTAAGTAACTTGTAAAGTACCAGGCGTCTCCATTTCGTATCAAATTAAATTTTTCGTTGAAATTCGTATCCTGAAGTTTTTGCATTTCATAGTGTTTTTTTCTTAATTTGGTAAAAATTTATAGTTATACATTGTTAGAAAAAAATCTAGAGTATGATCAAATTTTTTTTTTAAAACATCAATGCTACTCTAGTACGGCTAAGTTAGTGTACAGAATTATTAAACATCAAGAATGAGATTTGATTTTTCATGTTTTAATCATGCAGGGCATTCGATTTAAAATCGATTGCTTGATCTGATTCCATGACATATTGGTGAATTCTTACTCCAAGACGAAAAAGCTGCTAGAATACATTGCATTTATATATTACAATCGATTGTCGAATCAACCAAAACGTCACAGCTTCGGATCTGCTTTTACACAGTATACTGCACTGATCCAAAAGCGAAAGAAATGGTCCGTCGTTTGTTTAGAGTCAAATCAGGAATGCCTATATGGATTCTAGTAATCCATAAGTATGGCTTGCATAAGTCAGGAACTACTTTCGGATGGGTGTAAAAGACAATCGGTAGGGATGAAGTCAAATGGTCGTTGCACATTCCGACTGCTTGTTTGTTCAAACGGGGGCAATGTTTTCCCCTGTGCCATTGCCCTTGGTTCATATATAAATTCATGCCCACTCCGTGCGATGATGATGGCTCGTGCCGCGGAATCATTTGAAGTACTTCCTGAGTTCTTCCTTCATAGTTTATTTTGTTATTTTGCATCTCTTTTTATCTAACCTAGAAGCATGTTTCCTCTCTTTTTCACGCTTCCTGCTTTCCTCTAGATCTTAGAAGATCGGAAATGGTTAAGGCGGTGAATGTCGGATTGTGGTAGACCTATTGCTGCTTCCAGACACGTAAGCGTACTCTTACGGTTCGTACCCTGAGAGGCAGAATGTCAAGCGACTGTATCAAAAGCATGTGTGGATGCCGATATGGGTACGGCGTGTTTTTTTTTTGTTTGAAGAAAATCTGCTGAGCATTATAAATATTTATAGGGAAACGTTTTCTCCGTTTGAAGAACGTACCGGGAGCGCACTTGGCCTGCTGTAGTAAAAAAGGTCTAAGAAAAAAAAAACACAAGAAATCCGTACAAATAACATAATATATATTCAGATAATGCGGAATAATATCGCATTCCGAAGAAATTTCATCTCGTTCGTGTGAAGATGGTTATTTTCTTTTTCTCTTTCCGTCCTGTTTTCTGATCGTTTTTCACTCCTCATGGCGCTTACTACTTTGAGCTAATCTAATCCAGCAGTTCAAAGACGGTGGCGTATAGCGTTTGCTTTTTGTTGCACTTTGTTTGCATTGCCAAAAATGAGCATTTCAGTAAATGTTTACTGCTTGAGACGAGTTATTTTTATTTTTGCTTCCAGTGTGGTCGGTTTTTGGGTGGTATTGTATTTTTCACATCTCGACTATAAATTAGCTTGAATCGGTTTAAATATTTTCATGTGTAATTTGTGTGTTGAGCAGCAGTATTCTAGAGATTTATTTGTATTTAAATGGAAACTAGGACCAATTAGTTCTTTCCTCATTTATTTCCTATTCTGATGATTTTGCTTCTATTATGATTATATGTACTTCTTTTAACGTCTATACGTACTTTGCATGTTTCATTTTGATGCAACATCCAAAAATCATTTAACTAATGATTTTTTTCTGCCTTTGCGAGTATGCAAATGTGTTCTGCGGCCCTTTACCGTTTTACCGGCTATAGATTACCTTCTGTGCCGACCGGTATTGTCGTTTTCCATGAATAATCAATGTTGCTGTAAAATGGAAACCAAATACGGTAGAAATGTTTCGTATTCCAATTCCGTGCCAGGTTGATTACGATGAACTGTTTCGATTATCATAGCGAGAAAAGGGTCATCAGATTACCGGACACCTCAGTAAACATGCAGCACGACTGTACCACCAGGCGTGCTCCTGCGTGCAGCTCTCCATAGATGAGTAATGGTAAATCGTAGGGTTAGGTTGGAAAAAATATTTGCATGATTTTTGAAAAATACTACAAAAGGCATAAGAGTAATGTTTAAACGATGGATTAAAGAGGGCTTTGCTCGGTACTCGAAATAGAAGCAAAAAAATAGAGAAAAATAGTTAGTCTAAAGCTTCTGCGAAATCTTCGTGTTGCCTACCAGTTGCTTATTACTTCAGACGAAAAATCGACTGTTGAACCGTTGATTAAGAAGCCGTAAAGCCCGACAAAAACCATACCGTACAAAAAAGAGCATACACCAATGACGTTGGTGGTGATGCGTTGACTGCTTCGTGATGAATATTTATCTTCTCGTTCATCTTGAATTCACAACTCATTCCATCACATTTTTCGTTGGCCATATTATTTGATTTCTACTCGAATTCGGTGGTGGCAACACATGAACAGCACAACTGAACAGGTGAAACACATCGTTGCATAGTGGGTTGGTGAAGAGACAGTTCGTTTTTTTGTAGCGTGACTGCCACCAAAATGTAGCCACTGGCTGTAGGAAGTTGTGCCCACCGGCCGTGAGGTGCTGCAGGTGCACGAATCGACCGTATCTGGATGCGAGGTGAATGCATAAATTCCGGAAAAGTAATGGACTCGGGCAGGCTCGTTCATATTTATAACAGCATTATCCACTACAGCCGGGCACACATACTCGTGCGTTCTGGGGGTAGGTGACTTCATTAGGTTAGCGTTCGTTGTCATGGAGTTGTGTTTGGGAGGATTTTCTCTATGGTTCGCAAAAGCCAGTGCTGTTCGTGTGTCAAGGGCACAAAGCTGTGCAAGTTTTCTATTGCTTTAGATTATTTCTTCAGAGATGGTTTTCAGAATTTCTATAAGACAAGCAACGCAATTTTTTACCAAAACTTTGACTTTTATCCAACCAACTGGTGGGGGTTTCAATTAAAACATTTCCATTATTACGTGTTGAGCTTGGTTATCAGTTTTCAACATTATTGATGAGAAGCTAAAATTGTCTTGTTTTCAAGATTTTTTTGTCATTTCATCATCATATCAAGCTATATTGAGCTGTGAAGAACATGTGAAGCTGTGTATAAGAACGTACTTAAAATCACGGAATTTGCTTAAAATTTTATAACTACTGTATAAGTCGTGTAACAGAATTTACACTAATTTCTTTATGAATCTTTGTCATGCGTAAAAATCTGAAAACTAACAAAAATATAGAAAAAAACCAAACCCAAACAAACAGACAGTGCTTTGTAGTAGCGCTCAAGCATCGCCGACGGATATTAACGGCACGAAATTAAATTCTTCTCACGTACGCGCTTCAACCGGCCTTTTCTTTCGCTGATGTTCATTTAGTTTTTACGTGTACACGAGAAACAATGGTTCGGTTGTTGAATTGGTTTTTTGTTGTCCTATCATCAGCGTTAGTATTAAGCCACGCGCGGAAAAGCAGACAGTTTGGCCTTCTTTTTGCACCGGTGACCATTTTTTGGATGTCTGTGGCAAGCGAGAGGACCAAATGTTTATTGGAACATGTTTCTTCTTTGTGCTTTTGAAAATGTCTGGCCGACGAACAATTGTTTGGATGTTACAAGGGTGTGTGACCGGCTAGTGTTTTGTACGTACAGCAATTTATCAATCATTTTTCTATCCCCAAAAAAAGAAGATAGAAAAGCCCTCGGTGAGAGGATTTTACAGAATGATGGTGTCTGCATCGGTGTGAATGGTGTATTACGGGATGTTAAAAAAAAGATTTGGAGACATTGGAATGCCAGTTACAACTCGGAACGATACGGTTGGAGTACGGACCACAATCCACTGTGATTAAGTTTGGTCCAGGTAGACAACTGTAATAGGATACAAATTGTAACGTTTTAATCCGCTCACTGTGGTTTTTTGAAAAATATACCGTGCATTTGGTTTTTGATTGTTTCGAGTTACACGCAAACGTGGTATACAACATGTGACGATGATTGAATCATTTTTAGATTGGAGTTAAAATCCTTGATTGGATGTTACTAAGCTGTACGATAAAACAACGCCAAGAAAGATTTTTTCACTGCTTAACGTGACATAAGAGTTCAGCTTTATTTCGTAGAAATGGTGTAATGCATTTCAATGTTAAATCGAAAGCAACTGCACTGGCATTAGTTTTGTTACAACATGCAATCCTCGACGGTTAAATCCTCTGTGACAAAGTAGATTTTGTGACAGAAATTCACTCAATTAGGATACGTCTCACGGACGGGCAAGAGCTTAAAGTTACGTCAAATGGATTGATGAATGCAAATGATGAGCGCACTTAAACTGCAAAAGCACGTACGTTCTTACAGCGGATGTAAAACTGAGAGCTATTAGAAGCGCCTTACAGAAAAGCCTCACAAGAAAGCTTCCATTGTCATCGTTCATTCAATTTTATCCCAATTGCTGTATTAGCCAGTATCATATTGAACATTGCCCTGGAACAGCTTTCTTTGATGTTGGCTTTATTCTAATGAAAATAATTCTTCCCTAACGAATCACTCGGATGCAGCGGCACCGTACCAGCCCGTTGCACATTGTAGAAAGCAACCATTCGATCGGTTCGTCTACCAGCAGCCGAGAAATTGAGCCCCTTACCTCATGCTGACTGTCTCGAGAAAAGATTATTGATTGCATTAAATCTGAATCAGGCTCAGGGCGGATAGTAAGAAGAATGCTTTCAGCGATGGTAGAAGCCATCGGAAGCAACCCGGAGCACAACTATTGCATCACACGCTAGCAAGCGAATGTGTGGAGATAGTGATATTTTTAATTTAAATTCCCATTTTTCCATTGTTCGTTCCGGCTTGCCTTCTTGACGCTGGATTATTTCATTCACTGTGAACAAAGACGCGGTGCAATAAGTCGGTGCACGTCAATGGTGTGCTAAATGAATGGAAAGTAAATCAGTGATACGTTTCGGGGGTAAATGAGAAGACATGGAACGGTCCATCGATCGTTCGGTCGATAGTGGAAATGATTCGCGCAAAAGAAATCAAACGCTTGTCACCATGGAAACTGTGGTGGATGAAAGCACAGACAAAAAAAAATCGATCTTTGAAGACGATCATTGTGTCTCCGAAAGAGTCCTTTCTCGTGAAGAGGATGTTAAGAAATCGGATTTACGAAGAAGTAAAACGGAATCGACCAAGTACGCCAAGCGCCCAACAGTTGACTGGTAAGAAACTTAATTAACAATCAGGGTGTTCAGAAATACTTTAGAAGCACTGGCGAACAGGCACAATTGTGCATGGAAGTAGTGGAGCGAGAAACAGAAGAAAAAATCGGTTTTATTTAGTTGAGAACAAAAACACACACCAACCCAGCCAATGTGAAGCGCTTCAAATGGCAGCCGATTGAATCGAACGGGGAATATAGAAAGCAATACAGAGCAGCAAAACAGAAAAAAGCGAAAAGCTTTTTCCAGCAGTGATCGGTCGAACCATCCAGTGCCGTGATTATGACGAGTGGTGCGAGTGTTGATAAAGTGAGTCCTTTTATCATGGCGAACAGATGCCGCCATGGGGCGGTGCGCTGTGTGCACGTGTTGCTGTCAATGTTTGCGTGGAGTGAAGATTGGTGGCTAATTAATTGAAACGTGTGTGATTTGTTGTGCAGATAGCAAAGTTGAGCCATTCTATTCGACCGTTACGATTCAAGTAGTGTGCTGGGTTTCGTTGGTGGCACAATGCAAGGTGGTGAGGACGTCGATTTTGTTGGCGTTTTAGAAGAGCTGAGGATATTTTATTGATTTCATAAGGTGCTTTTGTTCCCGACTAACTTCTTATACAAGTTAATTTGAATTTTACTTTTACCACGCGCAAGAAGTAAATTATCAATAGACGATCATTGAGATGTTATTTTATTGAATGAAATATATTTTTGCAAAGGGAAACACATTTCAGTTAGTCTTAACTACCAGTAGATATGGCATTGAAGAAAAGGTGTTTAATTTATTCGGTGCTGGTTATATACCGGTTTTGAATATGTGTTCAATAAATTATGACAAAATAGACTCCCCATCTGCCGGATTGCTCTTATGCATTAACATTTTTAACCTTCATGTAATTATTAAGTTTTTAAATCATGATTGCGTTTGAGTCCTCAAGGGTTTTCGAGGACTTTGGTTGTTGACAACCAATGCAATTTTAAGAAAAATATTACTTAAAGCTTTTGGGAACTTTTAAATGGTCTAAGTAAAAATAAAAAGGTGTATAGGCACTTTATTGAGAAATAATGATCTTTTCTATTGCTATCCGATGTTTCTTTTGTTCTGAAGTGCCATGGGGAGTGCTTTGAATGTCCGACTGCTTGAATGAAAATTATTCATAAAAAACAACCATCTTTATTTTATGAATCAGCAGGAACAGCCTACCCGAATCGGTTCGGATTTATCATTCACGCATTCAAACCATAATGATTGTTTCAGCGGTCCTTTATTTTTGCTCCGTACGACGTCAGTTGCAAGGAAGCAGTGCCAGATGCCGTTGTTTTACTTCCCAAACAAACCAATTCCGGTCGAACCGTGTGCATTTAGTACGTTTTCTGCGAAGCTAAACAAAATCGAGTTCACTTCGATCGTCGTGTGTATCTGCGGCACAGCAATCTGCACATCCGTGGATTTAGGTGCAACGCCACTTACGGCCAGTGGGCAGTGCAGCAACGCATCGTGCGAGGGCAGAAAATTGTGCTATGTTTGTTTAGGCATAATTAAGAGCAGTGGCAAATAAATTAGCAAGAATAAACATTGTATTCGCCCGTGCCTGCATGCACGAACCGAAAGCTCCTGCGCCTGTTTACGGACGTTCGCGAGGGTGACCCTGTTGACGAAAGCCTGTGTTGGGCACGCGAAGCTTCCACGCATCGACACCGGTGGCTCATCCCAAGCGACCGGGGTCATTTTCGCTTGCATTGGTGGAATAATAAATCTAATTAGTCTACAATTAGCTTGCGTTTTAAGCTTTCCTCAGAGGATCTGCAGTCGCGTCCAGTCGGTGAGTGTGTAATGGATACTCTATCGCCGGACGGTACGGTTTCGGCGTTGTACCGACCCAACCAACCCGTGGGCAAACCAATCGATCTGTCATTCGATACGCACGAGCCACGGCGATCTAAATGATTTATGATGATTGATAGCGCAAAGCCACGAGTGCATTAATGAGATATGCGCCCTTGTGGGTTTTCTGTTTGTATGGTGGGTTTTTCCTTCCCGTACGCTTTTCGAGGATTTAACCGCCCGGTAAAACGATATGTTCGTTAATCGTTCAAACTTTCGTGCAAATGACGTTCGCTGTTCGGTGCGATGCTCGGTGCAATGCACAATTTTTGTTTTGTAAATTGCACTGAAAACCGATACATAATGAACCGGTAATTGAATGCATTTTGTTTTAAAAATCAACTCACCCATTTTGTTTCATTCGGGGCAGCATATCATGATGCACGGTACGGCATTTAAATTTACTACCGGTAGCTCGATAAGGATGATACAATGGTTAATTAAACGACTGTTTAACAGCAGCTCGGTATCGCCGAACGGAGTGAAAGATTTCAAATTAACACGAGCAAGGTGGAAAGCTAAAAGCTGATGAAATATTTAATCGGATGACTGGAAGAACAGAGTACATCTTTCATCGTCTTTTGAACGTCTCTTTTCTACGTTTTTGAATTTCCCGATTGTATGACTATCATTTCATTGTGGAATCTTCATCAGAATTAGAAAGTTCTGCATGGGGAAAAAATGTTCACCGTAATGCGTCTTCATTATTGGTTAAGGCTCTTCATCAAACGGAGTGCATATTCGCTTCCCGACGTTCTACCGTGCGATTGTCGTCTACTGCACACGCCCCGGGTTAGTGCCAACGGTAGGTTGTACGATGAGTTACTTAGCTCTTAAGCGGGAAACAACTCACACCGAGAGACGAATGAAGTCAGAAAGATGCTGCTAGCGCACGCATACCCGCACCGAGCATTCTGGTGGTGGTAACTTTTTCAATTTTTGAGTTTTAATTTAGTTTCCAAGGAACAAGGATATTGCATGACGCTTCTTGCTTCTTGCTCATAGTCTGCACGACGAAGGATGCGATATCGCATAAACAGCCTGTCCACTGCAAAGACCAAAGGCATCACGATATGCGTCACGATGGTGACGATGGTTTGGCCCTCCGATGGTCAAACTTATCCTGCCTGTCAGGGTTTGTAGTAGGAGGACACGTTTTCTTACCACGGGCAGAAATATCACATTTAGTTGCAAGATCTCTCCAAACCACAAAGATGACACAAAGTGCAGGGAAAAACGGCAAAAGTTGATAGTGCAAAGAGCATAAAATGAAAATTGAGAAAAAAAATACAAAAACTATTTTCTTAGCGCCTGCCGTGGCCCGTGAGCTTGGGCGAAGAAGATGGAAGAAAATCCCGAGTAACTGCTATTGAAGGGTGACTAGAGAAAACTGTGGAAAAACAACCGCACTTGTCCTTTTCCTCCTTCCCTTTTGGGGCAGTGCCAATTTATCAGCCCACTTATCTGCGATCCCACGCCAGGGAAAACTCGTCGGTTGGAATATCCGACACGTAATCAGTGCTGATCTCTGACCGATTTCCCCACCGTTGGCTGTTTGCTTTGTTTTAATAGCGGGCAAAAGCGAAAAAAAATGCTTTTCTCGCTCATAGCCGAAAGCCGTAGAAGAGCAGTACGAGGAGCAGCAGATAATTACTTTTTCGTAGAGTTGCGCTCGCAAGATTCCATGAAAACAAACAACCAATGCACCGTGGCGTTAGCTATGATTTGCATTAAGACGACATTAGTTGGCTATTACGGTTTACGGCCGGTTCGCTCGGAGGCAGATGTAAGTCGGCCCTTACAAAGCGGAAACGTCCACTGCGGGCGTATGTACCGATGTTACGTTCACATCACAATGGGAAGTTTTCGGTTTTACCTTCCTTCAGGACCGACTGCTGCAGTTGCTTTTTCGCCGTGTTGCCTTTCCCATGTACCATGGCTCTTTTGTTTTCTCGTAACGACTTCATACCGAAGTATGGTGGAATTTGGTCTTTTTACAGTACTAACTAATTATTTTATGGTCTCTTAGTTCCACCGTACCGTGCCAAGTAATCCAATTCCGTGCACTTTGCCCAGAAGTAGGTGGTTGAATTTATTTTATAGAATCGAACTAACCGGACACGTCCGGTGCGTTTGTGTTCACGTTTCCGTTGCCGGTCGTTAGAGCGTTGGGAAAGTCTCGTTTTACCATTTGGTTAAAAGGGAAGCTTTTCTAAGCATTTCTTGATTACCGTACTGAATGTGCCATTCACCAGAATGAGTTTGAAGCTTTAATTTGGTGGGAAAAGAAATGGTTCAATCGCCATTCCGCTGCTATACGTTGCCATATTTTATCGCTCCATGTAGTGTAAACATCAATTGTGTATGAGCATTTTGATTGATTGACGAAACGAAGGAATGTGGTATTTGTTTTGTTATAATATTAATTTTTGAATGATTTGATTTTGGTATCAACATAAAATGATCTATAACCTCGAAAATGAGTACTTACCTCTTAAGTTTTCTATTTAACGGGTTCTTCTTGAACTAAAAAAAAATCCAGCAAAATTCCTAAGATAAACGAAAGGGAGAAGTCCAATTCCTATCCACGCACAACTGAACCCGAGCACCAGCCATCACATCAATCCGGTCACCTCAAGAACAGCATTCAGATAAAGAACATCTCGAGCATCAACATTAACTACAAAAGAACAACCATGTTGAATCTGTTTTTTTTTAATAAGATGATTTTTAATACTCATTTCTTCACCATTCTGAAGAAATAAATGGAAAAGTGTCTTGTGAAATTATGTATCTTCAGCTTGTTTAAATTGGTTAACAAAAGCATACAAAACTAGTTTTTGAGTGAAAAGAAATTATAATGATAAAAACATCCATTAAATCGACTACTTTTTAGCTGTAGTAAAACAAGCAACAGGGTAAAAAATGTGAGTAAAGAAAATTGATCAAAACTTATATTTTCTTCCTTCGCAGGCGTAACAATGGCAGATGAATGGGAAAAATATTGGGCCCGGGAAATCATTCGCGTTTGCCACGAGTGCCCTGAAGACAGGAAACCGATACCGAGTGTGACGTGAAATAAGCACCGAAAAGGGATTCGCCACTCGTAGTTGAACAAATGCAAAAAAATTCGCATTCGAATCGAATACGCTACAGGGTGAAAACATGCAACGGGTGGTAGCATTATGTTTGGTTGCGTTATTTGTTTGGCTGCTGTTTCACGGTGTCAAGCCAACGATTTGAAACGGGTGTAAAAAAGCTGTTTCAAGAAAAGTTTCAACGAAGCAATACTTGTTTTTGATTGTAAGTTCTGTAGTAGCATGGTGGGGGAAAAAACAGAATACCCGCTGGAGCATTGTGGTCTGCAAGTCTCGACGTCGTGCTAAAATTATGAATTGTAAAAAGAAACCTTGCCCACACAATCCAACGTCATCGTCAATCGGTTCGCGTTCACAGTGATCGTTCTTTTCGATCGTTTCGATTGCTGCAAATATCCAAACAAAAACAAAAAAAAAAAACCGGTAGAACATGCAAAACTCCAAGTGGCTGCGTATTGTGTGGTAACAATGCGGGAAGGGCCAAACCCCAAACCGTGAGCGTGTAAAAACGTGGCCACTGTCTGTTACCGGCTGACATGTGGAAAAACATTAAAAATTTATGGCTAAAATATGCACGATATCTTGGGGATGCTCGGTCTACGGCAGAATGGGATGGCTGCTGGATGCAAAGAAGGATGGTAAACGCCCGACCGAGACCCAACGCCTGGCATGTGGTTTGGCGCGAGTTTCATACTGGTTGAGGTCGGTTCTGTTTGTGTGTATGTGTGCGAGTTTGAGGAGCATTGTCTTCTATCTTCTGTAAGCAAAAAGGGGAAAACTTTTTGAGCACTTGTTTGTTTGTATGATAAGAACGTACTGTAAGAAGCTGCACCTTAGTTGTTGAGCAGAGGGATAACTTACAAAATACTACGTTTAAAACATTTCAGAAAACACTTCAAACATTTCACGATGGAATATTGTATACCGAAGAACGCATTTTTCTTCTGACTGAAGAAAGATTTGAAAACACCCATTTTTTCTATTTATTAAACAAATATCCAACTTAACGTTAGTAAACCAAAATGTGTTTCTAAATTCTAACAAAGATTTATTTGAAGCCTTACAAATGCCACTGCTGCCATTTTGCTGTTGTCGTTATTGGTTGGCTTAAATTAACTCGTTTGCTAATGGATTCTCACACTTCAGGGTTTTGAAGCAGAGTTTGTGTAATTTTTGGAAATATTATCCGCTAGCGACACACTTACCAGCAACGGCCGACTTACCAGTGCACGGTCGATCCAGAGCCCGGTCGCTTGTTGAAACGTGAGCGTAAGTGGCTTATTCCATCGAATGCCCTACTTCTCACTCTCTGCATTTTCCTAGTATTGACAAGATTTTAATGCAAACCTCTTCTTGCATTATTCCACTTAGGTTGCTGACCGACCGGAAGTACATTACATCCGGGTGGATGGTAAATTTCAATTAACGACAAGCAGCAGCTTTCGCTACCTACGCCGTGCACCGTGTGCACCAGTGTGTGGTAAGGCGTTATGCGATGCGATATGAACATTGAACACTTAATCCCAGGGATCAGGCAAAGGAAGACTAAAATGTTAGTCCAGCACTCGGGCCGACGGTTGAGAGCTTTCTGTTTGTCGATAAAGTTGTTCCCCGGCCCGGATCGGTTTCGGTCTTACGGGACCGTTGCGGCAATGCACGGCCAGCGTCAGTAAATCGACATTATTTGCTACAGAGTTACACGAAAAGAATAGTTGGGATTTTGACGATGGATGGCGGTGAATTTGGAGGTTCCGGAACAATCCACTTATGGTTATGATCGCGTTCATGCTGGCTGTGCTTCAGTACTTAATTAGTATTTACTTTATGATCCGCAGTTCCTGCGCTTGCTGCCAGTTATACAAGATACATTTGGGTTTAATACGTTATATTAGTGCCTGAGAATTGAGTTTAGGAAAGTATTGTAATTTTTATTGAAAATAATAAAAAAAACTCTATGCTTTTTTCAATACAAAAATACATTACTAAAACACGCTAGGATCAAACGAAAACGTATCGTTAAGCGTGGAATGATCTTTGAAAGGGATAACTCCAAAAGTCGACCCTTTTACAATCGAAGGTTACAGCGAACAATATTTCATGGAATCCAATGAAACCAAGGATTTCGAGTTTCCATCGTTTCAAACAGTGAAACAGTAGAATTTCTATTGAAAGAAGCAGGTTATTTTGGATGTAGTTCTATGGAAGGCACATGAATTTGGAGTGCGATTTTCATGCATAAGACTCTGAAACATGATACGATGCCATAGGTATTGATGAGATAGATTGATGAGCTAGGGATGCGCTCAGCTCAATTCTGATTACTGACAGTTTGTTTTAATACCTTCTAAGAAGGTGTTTATTTGAATTATGAGAATGTTATGTTACTCGTATTTATCAAGTAACACATTTATAAACGATTCGTTAGTGAAAGGCAGAACAATGTTTTTTTTAATATTATATGTTCATCCTACCGTAGTAAAATAAATCAATGTTTCTTGTAGATTGCAAATGCATTGTTGAATATTTTGGATGACAACAAAACGCCAACAGGTAAGATGATTTTTGTATTGGTGATGGTTCTAAAAACTATGCACTAGTGTTTAATGTTAAAGTAGCGTAACGCTTGTCCAACATGTTCAAAAATATTTTTAAAAGAACGAGACGTTCATCTACAATGGCTAGCGGCAATTGACAGTTCTTCATAAATTTTATTTTAGCTACTTAAAAAGTTTATTTACTAAATGTTATGTTTGGAATATCAGTACTTGTACTTTTAATATTTCATATTTATATGTCTCATGAGACACACATCAGGATCGTCCTGAGTCGTTTTTTTTTGCCCTTCATCAATTTGCGCACTGATAATCTCGTCCTGTCTCCTTTTTGCTATGATTTAGCCATATCCTGCAAACGTACATACTTCATAACTTCTACACTTAACCGGGACAAGGCAAACAGCTGGGAAGGATGCATACAACGCGGAAAGGATTTAATTTCGCTAAGTACTCCGAGACTGTGTGCCATCCTTCCACATAATCAACCGCCTGGTCAGTACGTCATCACAATCGAGCAAATTGAAGGAAAATCACGTACGATGACACGCTGGAAGGGAGCATTCCGGCACGGATAGAAAGACAATGGGCGATATGGGAAGCTAGAGCGGAAAAAAGGGAGCATGAACCAATATATCTGCATGTGCTCATATTCTTTATTGTGCCCCTCGTCGGGTAAAAGCTGTGCTCAGAACTATCCGTAAAGCTAGAAAAAGTTAGAATACTTTTTGTTTTTGCTTTTGATACACTTTCCGACCTAGTGCCGTCCCCGGTTTAACGTCATGTATGCCAGGCATGAGATCCACCCATTTCCCTCAGCCAAAACAATGCGCCATCGTTTGTCAACTTTATTGAGCAATGCGAGAGCCATCGGGGCGTATGTATGTTTAGTAGCAAAACATGACGGTACGGATTGCGGGGGTTTGCTGGAGGTTGAATATGCGCATACTGCAGAGCCAAATAGAACATATTCAATCGAGTTTGTGCGGAGTTAGGACGCTTGGTTTTCGGTGAAGTTTACTTCAAGCGCGAGACTTTGTAGTAGTATATAGCGGCACACTAATCGGTACGCTTGGGTTGGGCATTAAGTCTGCAAGAGGAAAAAGACAAACCGTAGCAAGCGGTAGTTTTGGGAAAGTTTGACTGCAGCTGGCAAAGCTTGGCTCGTAACAGCTGTTGTGATGAAGTTGCTCAGCGTGTTGTTGAGTCCTCTGTTATTGCGATGTACGGGAGAGAGATGCCATGCTGCAGACGGTGGAGTATTAGCGTATTGGTTGAGGTAATGCCTAAGTCCGCTAGCTTGAAAGTCCATCAGATTAAAGTAAATCACTAGAACAAGTGTATTTTTCATATTATAAGTTCCTGTCGTCCGCTTTAATTTTTCAAAGCGCTATAGTGTGAATGGTTAAGTTTGTTGTTTAGATTGTCCTCCGATTTACACTAGAATATATTTACAAGCAAAAGAGCATCATAGAGTGAGTTTCGATACCTTACACTAAAAAGCCATTATCTTTTATGGTTGAAATTGGAAACATTTAAATCAAACTGATTGTGATGTTAGTTTTTCGAATAATCTAATTGATATATTTTTTCATTTCATTTGTGTGAGAATCACAGTAGCTACAGAATAGCTCTTAAACGGAACTGATCGTGCTCACGCTAGAGCACACGGGTACATGAAGCATGTCCAAATGTTGCCCCACGGGGACACTAATTCGCACAGAGGTCATTAATGAACGGTATCGATTTCAAACTCAATTAGCTGCTCAGCGCATGAAAATGGCCTGATCAAACGGTTCGGGATGTGAACAGGATGCAAGTGGAACATACCGGACCGTCGCCTTTGTGCTAGTTGCATCAATGGTGAGGTGGCTGCTGGCGATGGCCGCATGATACGCATCGCAAGAAGGTGTTGAACGTCTGAAAAGAAGCTCCTATCACCCGAAGAAGCACCATGCCGAGTGTGCGGGAAAATTCAATCAAATTTCAAAAATTATTCCGTCGAAAATCGGGGGAAAGGCTTCGATCGGATCGGAATTTTCGGATGCCGACGACGTAGTGTCATTTGGTGGTGGGAGATGGGCCGGTGGCAGCTCGGTAGCTATCAAGCTCAGCATCCGGTATAAATTTCCACTCAACCGGATTCGATTCAATTAGCGCTCAATTATGGATGACAGTGGGTTTGGCCAGGAAGGCCGGTACACCTTGCATAGTGAGGGAGCTTTTCGGGAAAATGTCCTAGCAGAAGTGAACGTCGGATACCATCAATTTAGGCCAAGAAATTCCTGACCGTCAGTAGGGCTGGATTCAAACGGAGGGATGTGCAGCAGGATGCGATGTTTCCTCGGAAATGCAAATTGCACTTGCATTGCAGGCACTGTAGTTACCGTTTCGTGTGACGTTTCGAATTGCCACTCGTAGGCAGACCCGAGTTTACCCAACACCATTCCGTACCTGGTACGAGAGGAGCAGTCAAGGAAAACATCAAAGTCATAAATCGTTTCCATAATTCATACGCGTTATCGGTCGGAGCGGAACCGAACGCTGAGAGTTGGCTTGGCGTCTGGTTGTGTCTGACAGTGCAGCGTTACGGGAAAACCGTGTTCCTCCGCCTGTGTCTGGTTAGATTTTATTCTTTCTGATTTTTATTTTCACGAATGGGTGTTGTAGATCGTAGATTGAATGAAAAGTACCATTTGCCGAGATTTCCTGCGTGATGCCTCGCGCCTTTTCGATTGAGCTCACGGCAAGTACATACAGTTGAGACGTTTAAAAGCACGTGAAAGCTATAAAAGACACACATAAACATCTAATGCTTGTGCCAAGAAGCTCGGAACAAACAAACATGCATTGATTTTGACTCTAATCCGACAGCCGCCGGTGCATCGCGCCGGCAAGCTTACGGTAGTGTAGTGTGACCGGCTGGGGCGAAGCTAGAACTACGGTTCTTCTGAATTCACCAGGTGCTTAATGGTGGATGGTTGCTGTGTGCAACTTTTGGCACCGTTTTTGACACAAATCTGGCTCATGCGCCGCGCTGCGTTTCGTCTCGTTGGTGTGGGTGCACCACAAATCCGGTCGAGATTGTGTCGGGTCGACTCTCTGAGCTTCGACGAGAATGCAAATTAATTCCATTAGATGCTTGTCTGATCGCGAGGTGCTACTCCATGCACCAATCGGTGTTGGTGTTTCCAAAAACCGTTTTCACCGCGTTGGTTTTTGGTTAGGCGAACCGAAAATGTATGATGGACGAGTGAAAGTGCCTAACAGCTAGGTGCAAAAGACGTTCCAGGAAGGTTTAGTTTTAATGATTTGCGGGCACGCCAGGCAGTCTAGGTGTCTAGTTCCAAAGAATTGGTGGTGCTACGTTAATGTTAAATAATTCGAAAAACAGGATGTTTAATGTATTTAAGCGTTCGGGGTTTACTTCGCAGTGACTCCCGGAAAAGTAGGCAAAATTTCGTTGAAACCCTCGCCGTAATAATTAATATTGTTAAAGTGTACTCGTGTGACGATCATTATTTAAAGTAATAAATTTTATGCTTTGCTGTAACACTCATGGTTTAATTATTTCGATATGCACAACGAGCTAAACAAGTGAATTTAGTTAGGAAAATAGGGATAACCAATTGCGTTATTCAATAGCGCAGTTAAATTTTAATAAAAGCACTAGTTTTAATATACGTCAGGCCGAGTTACCCGATGCCATTTAATCAAGCGCTGATGTTTAAATGCTCCAGTAAGAACGAGTTGACTGGTATGTTAAGTTCTCTTCAAAATTTCGGAAAACATTTCTAAGTTAGGCAAACAGATGAGGTTTGAACTTTAGAATTGGATATCGTATTGAGATAGGTTTGTTAGAGTGCTTGTATTGCTATGCCACTAGATATTTAGTTAACAAATAATATGTCATCCATATTGCTGTCTTGGTATTAGAGCTTTTAGAAAAATACACTATATCTCATTTGTTTATATATGACAAAATATTTTATGAGCAAAGCTTTAATATTTACCTCAAAAGTGAAATTTCGTTCCTAACCAACGACAGTACTGATCGTTCACATTTGACACGTTATCGTACGTTCGGTTCCATCAGGCGGTGGGACAAAATAGGACAAAAATTAGTAAAGCATTCTAGCAGCGTTCACATCCCCGCATGATTAACCGGCAAACCCCAAACATCGGTGTATCTTTCCTTTTTTTTTTGTACAGCGTCGTCCAAAGCATGGAATGGATCGTTCTTAGTTAGTCTTGTTTCTTGAGCGACCGAGAGACGTCACCGGGCGAGAAAACGAGACGCAAACAACGTGAGCAGAATTTTCGATTTTAGATTTCGACGCCTGTTCGGTTGAGAAAGTGGAACCGCCCGTCACGGTAGAGACGGTTGATCCGTTATTTCTCGGTTCTCACGGTCTCCCGGTGAGGTGGCAAGACGTGTGCTAAAGAATAATATTTATTTTGATCCCCGTATCCTCCAAGCAGTCTGCAAGCTTTCGCTGGCTTCACAGCAAAATGCTTTCGATTTTTGAGAATCAGCTAATATATACATGTGCGAACGATGTAACCGAGCGCTCGGGCAGTGAAATGAAAAGCACACGCCTTGCGGCTAATTAGTATTCCTACTTGAAGCGTACGGAGCGCTTGTGGGATAGAGGAAGAACGGTACCGAGGGACGCTTAAGATTCGATAACATTTCCACCGTGATGCTGCTCAGCATTGGGGTAAGGAGCAAATTTGAGGGGTAAATTTAGAAGATTAGATCCTCTTATGGTAGAATGCGCTGCACACTACTATCTTGCCGTGGCAGTATCCCATCCGAGCTGCTCGGTTGTGTTTATTTCGATTAATTTTGGCGTTCCACTTGCGGGATGATAAATTTGTGTTTCCACGGCGGATGAGATGGTTCAATAAAGTGTTTTCAGGCAGCCTTTTTTCTGTTGCTTGCTTTAATACGGGTGCGATACGTTGTGTTCGGCGTTCGAAATGATGCTGATGAGTTAGGAGAAAATTAGTTCATCGACGCTAATTAATGCATGCAAAACAGTTCACTCGGGGTGGTTGAAACTGAGACACTGTTGTTGAGATATGAATTTGAAAGAGTAATAAAATGTGATCCGTTGTGAGAAGGGTTAAATTCGATAAATAATCTTGGTCGGAGCTAGTATTTGTTTGTTGTGGAAAATGCCAGGTAACAGCATGAATGCAATTTGAATAGCAATATGGTAATCATACGAGCAAATTACAACTGCTGAACATATTTCCAAACGCAATCTGAAATAGGTAACCTAATATGCTCTAATACTTGTACAATAGTCACAAATCGAAACCTTAGAACACTTAAATGAAGACTCAGAAACACAAAAAAGTTGTATTGATATATTAAGCCAAATTTCAAGCCCTTTTTAGCAGGAATGTTTGGTTTTCTTTTTCAAAACCAAGAACTCAACATTCACTTACAATCTATTATTTCAAAGCCCTCTGGCGTGACGAATTTTCTGGTGCAACATGCCGCGTATCAGGCGAGCAACTCTTATCTAGCTCCACCGTTTTCTGCGTATTGCTATTTTTAAGAAACGGTTCTGTCACAAGTTAATCAGCTTCGTTGTTCACAAGACACCGTACTATCCGAGGGGCATTTTAGAAACAAAGATTCACTTCATACGCTACTTCAAGTAAAGAAAAAAAAATCCCCCCTTCCATCTCACTCACGGTTTCGGTGAAAGCTGATCGAAAATTCAGGACGCAAACATTTGATTTCCCTGCGTTACAGTTTCAGCGCCGGGCCGGTACGTTCAACGGTGTGTCCATGCTTGCTGCCGTTCCACGCCACGGCTTCGATGGTGCTGTTGTTCATTTTCGTCGTTATGTCTGGGCGACGCTGGCGGCGATACGTTGTCCTGGCGGCGGTGTCCTGTCAATTTCAATAGGCTCAGATAACGAGCGAAGATAAACATGTCCTGGCAAATTATGTCAATCATCACTTATCGGGCGAACGGTATTAGGACAGGCTAACTGAATAAAATATAGAAACAAAAAAACAAGAAACTCCTCGCTAGAGACGGTTCCGATACAGTTGACGTACTTTTGCGTACATTGGACACGATGGGCTCTTCGTTTGCTGTGAACGTGAACGAGAGCAATTATCATAAATTAATGCACTGAAGTGTGGAGGAAGCAATTGCCAGCGCTGGATTGATTCGAAAAACCGGCTAAGACATTTCGTGCGGACGATGCGCTTGTTTTGGCAAGTTCATCGAAATACGGGTCTGGTTGTAAGGTAGGCTGAGGGTGCTAATAAGATTGCATTATCTCGCCGACTAGTCAGTTTTGAGCCGTCTTACATGGGTCGAGAGAGAAGACACATTATCGGTTCGCTTATCTAGTGATGCATGTCAGACGGTGATGAGCTTATATTAAGTGAAACACTCCATGTCAAAATATTGACAGGGCTCAAAAACATACTTCTTATTTGAGTTGCTTACCGACTACGTTAAATGCGGTCGTCTGTCAATTGTTCTGACGGACGTATTCATATCCTCTAGTCATTTGTGGACGGATCTAATATGCATATTTAAGAAAATAGCTATCATCAGTATTTAGGTTATTGAAACGTGCATTAGAAATATTAGTGATAATAAGCAAAGAATATTTAATGATTCCCAAGTAAGTCGGGTCGAGGGCACTTACATAAGGAATTATGGAGGCGCCTGGTGTCGCTTAAAAGTAAGGTTCATGAAAGTTGTTGTGAAGAGCGATTTCTAATGCAAAAATCATGAATTTGTGTACCGGATATTATAAATGCATCCTGTTTCTTGATTATAAAAAAACTGTGTTTGTTTATTTATTTTATAGTTTGGAATAAATCTTGGAAGTAATTATCATTTTGAATATAACTTTGAAAACTTTGTACACTGAAACAAATATTTACAAAATATACAATACAATTATGTTCCTGAATACAATAAGAATTAATTTCTTGTTGTATCATTTAAAGATTTTGTATCGTGATTTTGTTAATCGTAATATTTATAACCTATTTATTCTACCTTTTTTCATTGTTGAGAACTTGGAGCTACGAACACTTTAAATCCATCGAGTCCATTAAGTACTGAGTTAAATACTGTTACCCGATACGTCACAAGCAAACAGCAAAGCATTAATTACAACATCACTCCTAGCCCCTTACAGCCGGTAGCTGTTTTGACGTCTTTATCACGTTCAATAAAGCGCGCGACCGTTCACATCAGCCGATCACTGTGGAGGTTTTACACAAATCGGAAAATCTGATCCACACGCAACGCGGGTTGTGGAAGAAAGTTTTTGCGGTAAATTCACCTCATCCCGGGTACGGTACTAGTGGCAATGAACCTTGCCAAAGATTACTCACAATCTCAGAGCGCAGCCTTGTCCTGTTCGATACCGCAGCGTGTCTTGCTTTCGGGTGAAACTTACACGACCGCAAACGTGTGGCATAAGTTTCTTGCGGTTATCGTCCCACAGCGTGATACAGCTGCTGGTGTCCCATTTCACCGCTACCAAAATGGGGAATCCGCAATGAGAAACGGTGTGTGTGTGTATGTGTGAATGTGTATTTATCTCCCAAACCCTTCCACATTGGGGGTGAAAAAACGTGCTTTGTACGCGATTGAAGCTATTTTGCAATGTGTGACGGGGCTGCATGATAAACTCCCTGCTACGGATTCGCAGACAGCTGATGTAAAGCATAAGTGGTAAAGCTGACAGCGTAGTGCACGATGCAGGATAAGCACCCCGTACTGCAAGACCACCGAGCGTTTGTGTTTATCATTTTCGTTTGAACATCGTTCCCGCCCGGTTTCTTCGTTCGAAACGTATGGAATGCGTCTAAATATGCCATTTACTGGCAGGGCGCTGGTGTGATACGGCTTAGTCGTGGGTAAGCGCTCAACCACATTCCACCTTCGATCCCGGTGTTTGTTCAGGGAGTTCGATAGGTTGGGCGCGCTGGATCAGTTGTTGTGCGCTGACGATAATTATGCTAATCATGACGGAGAACGGAATTTGATGCCAAATATCCACGCTGCCGCTAACGTTCTTCAATTACACGCAGGACTGAGCGAGGAAAAGATTGGCTGTGCGTCTTCCAGTCTTTGGCAGTATCGTAATGAATCGCTATCTCTTAAGTAGCCAGTGTATCGCTTTGATTAAAGTTTCTGCATTGGAATGTGAAATGATGGAAGGCAAAATGCTGAGATTGATAGTACATTTCAGCTACTGATTTGGTGCAGGGGTAAATTTGATTAAAATGGCGGTTTAGACGACATTTTGAACCATTCACTTTCAGTTAATATTTCACCTGCTAGTTATCGTTAAGTCTGGATTGGGGAGTTAAATAACCGGTCTCATATGAGTGGGACGGTTTGGTGGCCGAGGTGATATCGGCGCCGGTATTCAAGAAGAAAGTAAGAATAATTGTCGTTAAAAATTGCACCATTTTGCAATTTGGTTCGTCCGTTTTGTTCATAGAATAGCGCTTTTTTATTAACTTTTGTTATGGAGCTAGGATGATTGCTGTATTCCCAAAATGAATATTTCCTCATAATTGGATTTCCTTATTCTTTGTATAGTCTAGAAAAAATACTTTCTATGAAAATCTATCGGGATTTTTTACCAGATTCACCTGTGCATGTGAGGTTTTACTGGGGACCCCACGAACAGGAATGTTGAGCCATTGTTAGGAAGAAAAGCAGTACAATTGATGGGATAAAAATAAGAATGAAAATTGCAAATTTAACTCACCACAAAATATATTCAAATTTTCCTTAGCTCTTGCTAGATACCAACCTCTATGAATATTCATACCCATTTTCGGAATTTGTTTTAGAATTGCGGCTATTGTTTCTCAAAAAAGCGGTATACTATCTACAAAATGGTTCTCTCGTGCATATTTGGAGCTTCTTTTGACAATTGATGAAGTATGAAGGTTAGGCCGGTGCACAGTGCTTCATCCTAGAGCGTAAAGTGCCTTGTAGCTCGTAGCTGAAACGTAACTCAACACGCTTCTGACTTCGGTTTGACTGGTTTATGAGCATGGTATCGTCTGCGTCAGCAGATGCTCCAGACAAACAGGCTAGCTAGTGCGCGGTTCTGCAACTTTCTAGCCGGCTGCTACTACTACCAGTGTGCAGAACCAGTTTGCACTTGCACTCGTTGCATCTTTGCGAAGCGAGTGTTAATATTTGATGATGTTTCCGTGATGGATAAGTGTGTATCCGTATCTTACGGGGGCGAGGCGTTTTTTCTGCCGGTGCAATTTAAACGAAAAGCGATGCAGACGAGAACGGTTGAGCAAGTGACGTGTGTGCCGGATAACGGATAGTCCAATGAATTGTGGTTTTTCTCACTTCAGCAACAGACAGAGAAAGACTGACAAGCTGCACATGTTGGCATGTAAATATAGTCCAATAGACGATTGCAGTGATGGAAACATTTTATCTTCTTGCGGTGTGTGCCAGTCGTAAATTTACACGTATATTTGAATTGAGTGTTCGAGGTAAGATCTTCATCTGACACACTTGTGGTTTTCTTTAATAGAATGTGATAGTTTATATGAAAGGCACATTCATAATGAAGTTATTTTTTCACATTTAGCTGGTTTCTATTATCATTACTGGAATATTTTTTTAAGGTAACAATAGAAGATACCTTGACTTATAAAACATAAACACAAAAAGACTATTGAGTTGCTTGCTTTTTGCAGGCAGCTCGAGTACTTTAGCAACGTAATGTACGAGCTCAAGTTTTCCGAGCAAAGTGACACCACACAATGGGGTTTAGTGTATCACCCAGGCCACGAGCCTAGTACTGTCCGAACCAAATCAATGTAATTCACCAAATTTGCAAAGAACTGCTCGTACAATTGCTTCACATAAAAGTTACACGCACCATTGGGTCTTTGCACGGCCAAAACCGAAGCGTAATCTCCATGGAGACGCCTGGTAGCGCATGATATTACGATGGTAACGTGCGCTTGCGAATTGCGGGCGCATACTTCGTTAAAATCGGAAAATGATTTCCATTCCCGGTTCTGGCCCATCCATTGCTACGGTGGTTGAGCTCAATTGACCGTGGGTTACTCTTATCAACCACACTGCTTCCAGCCCGAACGTGCGCTGTCGTTAAGCCCTATTTTGATTTTGTTATTTTGCTTTCCCGCTCTGGATTTTTTTTTCAGCTGAGCTATCTCCTTCCTTAGCCTTTGAAATGATTTGGCTCTGTTGTGAAATGTACCAACTGCGTTGAATCGTTGGCATCAAATTGCTCTTGTTTAGCACGGGCTGGTTGCAAAACTTATCGATGACATCAACCAATCATAAACCGTCCTGTAGCAGTATGAACAAATAATACATTTATATTATTTGAAAATAGAATATTGTACGAACCGAGTTTTATTGAACGGTTGTAAAACTTAATGGGCTGTTGTTTATATATTTTTTATGTTACAACACCTTAAAATCAATACCCAATGTAGCAACTGTAGTGAGAAAACGCTGAAAATATTTGTAAATTAGACGTGGTTCATTTCACATTTCAACTAAGAGTTTAAAAGGAGCACCCTGCGTTCGTTATTCTCATACTTTTGAAGGCGTAGACGACTGTAGTTTGTCCCAGATTGCCTTATAAAAATTGCATGCTTTCGATCAACTTCCATGTTAGGGGTCATCAACCGCGGTCAGAAGCAATACCACACACTGTCGTAAAATGGCATCACCGTTCGATGTACTTGCGATAACATTTGTACCTGTTTTTTATTTGTCAATCAGAGCGGATCAGGTAAAGGTGTTTGAAATAAAAGCAAAATTGTCTGTTCGTAACCAAAGTTGTCACTCATTTACTGGCGGACAGTTTATGGTTTCGGTTGAAAGATGTACTCAGCTCGTGATCGACTAATGGTGCGGTGACGGTGTGCGGGTTTTATTGTCTTCCAAGACCCCTAAAAAGGCCTTTCCCTGTTTCATATCATCACCCCTGCATCAACATGAATTTTCTTATTGAGGGATGGGAAAACAATATTCACTTTTGCACATCCGTTACCCGAAAAAAGAATAGACCCGAACCCGAAAACGGAAACTGTCAATTGTCAGTTGTGGTCGTTTGGTTACACTCATTTGCCCACGTGGGCTCATCGGTGGAAGGAATTGATTTGAACCCGGGACAAAATGTTTTTTTCTTCCTTCCATTTCCTTTCCTATATGAATTGGGAAAATATCTTCCCACCAGCTTTGGGATAAAGCTCAAAGCAAGGGACGGTTTTCGGGTTTTTTTATGGAACAACCCATACGTCAATGGTGCAATGGTTGGAGCTATGATGAGATGGTGTTGGAAGATGGTGACGCACGAAGAAATTTCATCATAAGCCTTCCTTCCCGAAAGATGGTACTTTAGATGACATCGTAAAGCGAGAAACGTGGGACCGAGGCTGGAGGGGTCCACAAAAAAGTGGTTCAGATTTATTTACCCACCGGAGGATTTTCGCTGTCAGTCCAATGACTTTAATGGCGTGGCGTTAGCAAGTAGCGATCAACGAGCCATGTGATATTGTGCTATAAAGTGGAAAAAGATTGACGATTGTATGCGATTTCGGGTGTACGGTCGAAAGTGTGTGCGTCGCACGAAATTGTCACACGATGACACGTTGAGACCGGATGAGTGATGAGGTGAATGATGATAATCCGATTTCAACGAGGAGCTTCATTCTTTTCATAAGCCGGTTGTGGAGTAGTTGCTTTGTAAAGCCAGGAAAAAAAGGAACAAAATGGACGAAACAAAATGAAAGTGAAAAGGTGTAGAACAGTTTCAGTTTTTGTTTTTCTGTGATTCCTTTTAGTGTGTGGCTCGTAAAATGGTTATTGATATTTCCAGAAAAATTCAAGATTATTTGGAAATAGGTTTAGGTTAGCATTTCAATAATCTAGTTTTTTGCTGTCCATTATCGGTGATAAATCGCACAGTTGAAAGGATGGAGTGCATCATTTTGACAGTAATCCAAATCGATGAGGGGATTTACAGTTAAGGACATGGCAGGTTTGGTATTATATGAAAATTGCTACACAATTTTTGATGAACGTAACTAAACATGTATTTTAATCTTACGGACAAGACACACATTGAAGCAGATACTGTCCATTTCAATTTTGCAGTTTTACCCGCAGTTAGTACTCATCTTGACATTTTCCGACCATTTTCCGGAATGGGAAAATAGTCAGCATTCGTCTTAGTATTTGACGACATGTACACTTACTTTGATTTTGTTGTAACTCGATCCGTACCGCTAGTTTGGTAGTCCAAGGAAATTTGACGTTCTTTGGAGTTTCCGGAACGATGAAAAGACAAAAAGCAACCGTTTGTAACCGGAACTGGCATTGGAATGGTGCAATGTTTTAGAAAAATAAATAAATAAATAAAACATCATCAAAGCGGATGGCTGTAAGAAAGTTACACCGAAGTCGAAGCAATCGTTCACGAAACCGGCACACGAGCGTTGAAATGCGAGTGTCTGGACGAGCAGTTTTATTTTTGCCGGGGTTTTCCTTTTTTTCGTTTAATTCCTGAACCTTGTTTTGGCTTGTTTCGTATGCAGGAGTCATGTTTCACCTTCACCTTACACGGAAAAACTGCCAGCAGCTCTGACATGGCCGCAATCGTGCCTCTGAAGCCAAGTGAATCCTTACCGGGATAGATTTCCGAATCTCTTTGATAGTTTGTTGGCTCGTGTTTAGCTCGTTGATTTTTTGTTGTAGTTGCTAGCCCGGCATGCGACTATTTCACTGGCCGGCATCGGCTTCCGTTGGGCTCTTGTTATGTCCGAAGGGTAGTGTAGAGAATGGCGGTGCACAGCAACGCTTCGGATCAGGATCAACTCGGATGAAAATCCCAAGCGGGACCGAGTTACAAGTGATGGCCACGATTTGATACTGGCTGGAACAATTCTGAAGTACGATTTCTCGTGATTCTCATTTCGCTGTCTCTTCAAAAGCGTTTCAAGCATAGCAGCAGCGTTCGAAATGGAGAACGGATCCGGTTACGAACGATTTCTCGAGTTTTGCAGAAGTGAATTGAAGGTAAATTTTTGCCTCGATCAACAAGCACCAGCAGCGGAAGAAAATATCGCAAAAACGAGATGTGTTACGATTTGGCTGGTTACCATGGTGGAAATAGAGTCATTTTGGCAGGTTTATTTTTCTATGAAATTGGTGATCAAACGTTTGTTTGATGTGTTGCCGTGTACATTTGTTGGGCGGTACATGAAAAGTTAATATGTTATTTGTAGTTTTTGGATGGTTTTTTGTTTTAAAGAAATGCATTGATTCTAAAGAAATGTTACACTACTGAAGCAATTTGTTGTAAGTTGGTATGCAAAGATTACAATGTTGAATACCTTGAACAGTGTTGAGATTTTGTTGTTTAATCAATGTTTATTTATCATTTGTTATATGGGCTTTGAGTTATGTTGTAGTATTGCAATGAATTGTATTTAAATGGGTTCATTTTATTTTGGGGGCGAAGAGGCAGTTGACATTATTTAATTATATCCGGAAAATTCCTGTCCGAAGCACGGCTTGACCTGCATTTCTTATGCTTTGTTTTATCCCTATCAGCAGCGACGCGCTTGAGGATGAAGTAGCTCGTGTAATTGAAATATTGTTTACGACTTCCAAAGCTCCAATTGATTTATATGCATCAATGAATCTTTCTTTGCTCTAGTTGGGGTTTTTTTCAATTTTGAACTTCATCTTTCATCGATGCAGTTTAAGTATGTTCCGAACGGTTCATTTCAGGTGTGTTTTTGCATGAAAAACAGCTTTGTATTCGATCGTGCAATAATGCGAAAGCATGTATAGGAGAGTACACACCACAGCTATTTTCTACGTGAATGGTTAAAAACTGTTATTCAATGATCAAAAGTAAACCGGTTATGAGTGTGCTGCCTAGTACGTTATTCATTGAGCGCCGCTAGCTGTTGAAACAAGTAGTTTTCCACCAATTTCCTTTACTCTCAGTATAAAACTGTAATCTATTGATTTCTTTTCTATTGAATCTTCTGTTTATGCAGTGGAAAGAGCACATTAGCTGAATAGAGCGATTTTAGCAGTGATGTTAAATACGGTATGTGAAAGGATAAAGTAGGAATTTAAAATGAACAAACGGTCCGGAAACTTTTTTAATGTTTTTTTTAAACTTTATATTGGTTTTGTTGTTAGCCTTTCAAAAAAGTTTTGTCATACAAAACGTTTTATAGATTTCTTAATCACTTAACTATGACGATTTTTATCGCTTCAAAAGCTAGTGCAAACACTTATCCTTTTTTAGCTCATTTTATGTTTTGTGTAATGAATCATTTGAATTGAGCTACTTAATGTTATTTATTTTTCAGAAATACACTATCAAGCAGAGAGGGTGCAATAATTAACCGAAAGGCTTCAGGCTTTTTCATTCCCACTAAAACCACAATTAAAGAAAACAGTATCATATCACCAACAGTCAAACGAAACCGCTACATCAGCAGTGTTTGTTAATTACTGCTTGTTTGAAGAATGCGAATACTTATCCTGTTACAATGCTCTCTGCTACTTGACCCATCGATACCAAGAATCCATAAAATCAGTTACTGCTACCAAGGAATGATCTGAATTGGATTCAATGCTCAGACCTATCGTGTAAACCGGTGCAGCTAACATTTCGACCAACGGACCGCGCTCACAACGTAACACGAAGTGCTAGAACAAGTATTTAGGTACAAATAATTTCCTTAATAACAGGAAAGCAAAACAACTCTACATAATTTCAAGAGGTTCGATTGGCTGGTTTATGGTATCCAAACGAAGGTTTAAACCACGATTAATTGCTCTCAGACAAGGGCTCTAAACTAATCGTTAACCCTTTTTTGCTACTCCAATGGATGAATGAGTTTTAAAGCTGTTTTTCCTCTCTCTCTCTTTCTCTCCCTCTCTCTCTCCCTACAAATATCTTACTTACTTATCTCGTTAAACCGCCCCAAAAAAAGTGTGCTCCTAAAATTATGCAATGAAGCGGTCAGCAGTAAAATCCTGACAACTATTGGAGCACTTTTTCAGTGTCGTAATTGACCGGAAAAAAATGTACCAACTTTCTCTTAAGATAAAACTGAGGATAACACAGCAGTACGTGAAGTGAGAGTAAAAGCTACACACACTCCATGGCTTTGCTGTCAGCTACAGAGATGGTCCAGTTCAGTTCAATCGCATCCCAGCTCGCATCATTTAGCTCAGAGCAACGGGTTCTGCCTGTTTCAGTCCACCTAGCGTTCGTTACTTGCTAACTTTTGCCGCACGGTGATTAATAGTGACCGTTAGGAGGGGAAAAGCTTCAAATAATTCACTGTCCACCGGCAAATAGTCGTCGGTTCGGGTGCGGAAGATTGTTTTTCCACGATAGTTTGAAGATTACTTTTGGAGTAGGTTGCTGGTTAGGGTGGCAGTTTTAGTGGTCTGAAGCATGAAACAGGAAACGGAAGCAGAATGTAATCAGGTCAATAGTGTTAAGGGTAACGTTTCATTTAGCATTTTCATGATCGTTAGCTCATGGTGCATAAACGGAGGAGGTATTATTTTGTAATAAAGTAGACCTGACTAATGCTGAAAATAATTTCTTTATTTTGTTTTTTAGTTTTATTTTGTTGAAAAATGTTAATGCATGATTGATACCATTTATTCTCCTGTCAAAGCTGCTCATCAAGTGATCAACTTTATAAGCCTTTTAGAAATTTAAGCAAGTTTATAAACTTTAAACTCCTAACCGGCTCGTTAGCCTTGTTTATTATCAGTTGAACACCTAACGCGAATTAATGATTTTCCAAGTTTTCCACGATTTCGCAGGATGCCTTTTTGTTGCTTATCTACACAATCCTTTTGCTTAGTAGCTTCACAGCTTTACTTTCCACCCATTTATTATATTCTAAAGGCCTCCTTAAACCCTTGCCACATAACTGCTGTTCCTCAACGCTTCATTTGTCCCTGTACGAACGTTTTGCGCTTTTTGCCATTGACGATACTTACGGGTGCAATCAAGGAGAATTTATGACTGCTGTCTTACGGTTAACATTTCTTCACCATTCAGTGAGTGAAGTGTGCCAGTGTTTCGGGATTGAAGTGTGCGTGAAAATCCGCATCGAAAAGCCGTGCCCTTTGCCTTGGATGAAGTGCTTGGCTTACGTCTTGGAATATGTATTGAGGGGGTTGTTTAGAATTAAAAAAATACTGCCAAAAACAAAAGCCCCTCAATTTTATTTGGTATCGCAGTGAATGCTACAACTAGTCACAACACTGTTGGAGTGATGGTCTTTGTTGCTTTTAAAGCATGTACTATGAATTAAGCCTATCGTAACGAGTAAAACAACGTGTAGCTTGCCAATAAACATCAATATGTTCTTGATCTAACGCTGAACCCTGCTCGCCCTTCGCATGAAGGTTCAAAAGAGCTAGTGCCAGGCTTTGCTGCTACCAGTAGCCCCTACCGAACAGGGACAAAGCTTCCTTTTGCGTGAGCACTGAAATAATGGTAAAGATGATGCGAGATTATGAAGTGCTGTGAGTGCAAATGAGAGCATAAACTCAGGATATGAATTTCATCAGGCTGCCGGTGCGACTGTCTGCCACTGACTGTAGCCCATAGTCGTTAAGCAAATGGAGTGTAAAGGTAAGGACAGCTGCCGATTTTGAGGCAGGCCTTCAGTAGCTCGTGGATTCATGGACTAATGCCGGACGAAATGAGGCTTGCACATCAGCATTTATTTAGATAATTACGGACGGATTATGTAGCACGTTAAAATTAACTACCACAATGTCTTTGCAAGGAGGTGGAAAAACTGGAACGGCTCGATTTACAAGGACGTGCCGGCTGCAAATGGTACCGAGACCGAGAAGAGTACTGTCTCGGGATTAATCTTTGCCATCAGCGACCGAAAAAGCTCTACTCGTTTGATGCAGATTGAATACCAGTGGGTCAGAAATTAAAGCCATCGAATGGCCGGGTCTCTCATTGCAAGCAAAGGCTACGGGTAATTGGGACATCTAGAGAACCATTCCAGCAATGCTTTCACCATCTAATTACACTTATGATTTTTTTTAAAACATGCAAATGGTTGTTTCGCTTATGGTTTGTTTGGTTCAACGTGTAATTTACGGAAAGTTACTTATCGTAAAATTAGATCCATTTGGGAATATTCGTGCAGAGTAGGTTTCAAAAGTAAATTGATAATTTTCTAACAAAGTATGTATTATATCGAGTAATTAATTAACCTTTTTACTTGTGACGATCAGCCTTTGACAACAGCAAGGTAGAGATTCAAGTTCCTTTCCTCTTTCGATCAATGTTACGAATTATTCACATCGAATCTGTCTGGTTTAAAATCAGGGATCGAGGAGGGCACAATCATAACTACTCGAGCGGGTGGCCCTGAAAACAATGCAAAAAATGTTAGGATTTTCAAATGCGACATTCGTGTTTTGATCACACCACAAATACAAATGTCACATTCCCTTAGGCGTCTTTTTGACAGAATGTTCACTGTCACTGTCGTTCATGTCAGCTGAAACTTTTTTAAATTATCTCTCCCAGTCGCTAGCAAGCTTGCATGGACGATTTTTGCTGTAAATTTTCTTCTAGCATAATAAGTCAAACAAGAGTGTAACAGAAACACTCACTCTATAGTACCGCAAAAAAAAAACGGCAAAGGCAACACAATGGGAAATGGGATTTTACACAATTGAACAAGGTTCGCCAGTGTAAGAGGAGAACCCGGGACCAGCAGCAAAACAAGACCCGATTTAGGCAGATTAAATGGCTCCAGCTTAGCGTCTGACACGTAGTCGAAGACAAGCTTTATCTGCCCAAGCCACATGCTCGCCATGATACTGGACGGGCTGTAGCTGTATCGGTGAGCTTGACATGGCCTCAGCTGTCCCTGCAATCAGTGTCGTTTCGTTGGACCAGTCCCGAAATTTGCCAGCCATGACAATCGTTGGCAAGCAACAAGCGAACGGCGTACGAGGACCTCCAAAATAGCCAGGCTATCATTATCATCATCTTCGGTGCTATTATGCTGGTTCGCCAGCGCACAAGCCTCCCGTTAAACTGGGCTACTTGCCTCATGCTCAAGAATTCTCTTTGCGACCACCGGGCCGGGTCGTCCTTTGATGATGCGTTACGGTCGCTGACCAGCGTTTTGAGCGTTCCCCCATTGCCTGCTACTGCGCGGGTCAGTCGTTTGGCTTTTCGATCCCTTCCGGGATCACACGCTCGCACACACAATCTACCATGTACGCTCAAAGTTCGTCGTAGTCATTTCCGGATGTCTTCCGTACTGCGCTACCCTAGGCGCTCCACAATGCTCCCGGGAGCCAGCCGGATGTCTTTGTTCGACTGTACAACGCTTTCACCGTTAGCGCAAACCTCCGGATACGGAGTGTATTTACATGCTATTTTCTGCTAAATATTTGTCATTTGTTTTTGTTTGGCTTTGCCTGACGTACGACTGTTGTCGATGTGGCCGCTGTGCCCCGTCCAGGCTCTACTTTCTTTGCACAAATCAAGTGACAATCTGGTCCCACTCCACGCACCTTGGTGGGAAATGTGCAACAATGGCCAAGGACATACACGTACGGATGCGATGGATCCGATTCCAGCCAGTGGAGTAATTCAACTTTGTAGTTACACGGAAACTCAAATTCTCTCCGCACTACCGGTGGCACCTCTACCCAAGCCAGCATTGTCTTTCCAGCCCGTACAAACGGCTTCAACATTTCCCATCGGCATGCTGCCTTAGCCGGCTCTTTTGTGAAGAGCGTACGCATTCGCATTGTGCTCCTTTTAACACTTATCTGTACCGCACCGTGTCTCCTTCTCAACCAATCCCCAATGACACTCGTCCAGCGACTCCGGCCCTTAGATCCTTTTCCTCATTATTACACACTATTCTACTTTTACCGCGCTACATTCCGACGGAGCAGCAGCAGGAAATGAAGACGCATCGGACGGAGAAACAGCAACAGCCTGTTACAGTTGCCTCTCGCAAGCAACGACATCTGCAGTAATAGAAGCCAACGTTGGAATCCGCCTCCGGTATGGAACTTGTTTCATTTATTATCTTTCACTCTGAAATGCTTTACATGTCGCCGGTGGAATCTTCGTCCCGTTCCACCGCCGGTGTCCTGGGAAAGTGCAAAACGATGCATCCCGCTCGGGTGCACACACGGGACGGCGTGGGAGGCACACGGGGCCACGATAAAAGAAAGCACCCAACCCGAAGTGAAAGATACATTTAGAGTGGAAAATTATCCTGCCCGAACGATGCTGAATGATCGACGTCATGTTCACCAGCAGTCGTTTTGTTACAATTTCTGTCTAATACAAGCACCGTCGTAGCTCAGAAGCCCCAAACACACACACACACACACACACACACACACACACCCGTACACAGGATTGTTTTAAGTCTGGTTTCATCTACGGCTACGAAGTGCGTCACCACAAATCAGCCTGAGAGTCACAATGTTTTCAATAGTTCCGGAAACTGTGCACCCTTTTCAAATGGCTCACATCATACATCGCAAACAGGATTCTACATTAACTTAATTTTCCGCATCTAATGTCGGCCGGATATGGGAAGTACCATCGTTGCGGTGATGACGAAAAGTTATTCAGTCCCATAAAAGCAATATAGGATACTACCGAAAGTGTGCTGCAGTTTGCGAAGAGTTTATTGTATGGTTTACGGATGTTGTATGTGAATCTGCGATCGTATGAACTTAATTCAATTAATTATAGTAATTCAAAACACAGATCTTTTTCATGTCGTTACAAATAATATCTTTTGTTGTAATCGAAAGACTTTATATATGAAACTATTTACTTTATTAAACATAAATCTAAATCAAGGACTTCTTCACCAAAGCACTTTCCACTGACGGTCGCAATTGAGTTGAATATCCTCTATTTTCTTAATCTTTGAGCACGTAGCCCGCTCAAACCTACACATCCTTTCATTTTATCGTCCCTAATCACTACCATTCTTTTCCTTGCGTACATACAGAAACACACTCTCACTGGTGTGAATTTGATTGGCCAAAATCGGTTGCCGGACGCGATGAAGGATAGCTGATAAACTGTCACCGACAGGACAAATGAAAGGGCCAACAATTTGTGGAAGGGTTAATTAAAATTCGTGCCCTTTCGGCCCATCCTACGCCCGGTTCGGCGTGCCTTAGTGCCGGGGGTTGCGATTTTACTTTTGTATTCATTTCGGATTAGAAGTTCATCCTTTGCACCGTTGCTTGTAAGATTCAGGGCGACGCCTTTTTTCTTCGGGTGCCCTATGTTTTGTGAGCGTATGCTGGTGCTGATCTTTTCTTTCTTTCTTCCAACGGTTGTACGCAGGCTACATCACCTTAGCCAATGGACCGTGCCAGTACACTGCTAAATTGTGATTCGTCTTGTCGGACATCTCCCCTGCTAGACTTTGGGTAAACAGAAAATGGAAGCAAATGAAGAGCGGGGAAGGAGTGCAGGGTCAACTTTCCTGCTCACCACCTTCATCGCGTTGTAGGATTCCGGTTTTGCATCGTAAATTTCTCTTGGATCTCAACGATAAGAGAAATAAAATACTGAAAGTTTTTGTTGTTAATTTCCCCACCACGTACACGAGCACTGTACTGGCCTGACAATGCGAAGTGCCATGACACGAGGGCAGGCAAAGCTACAGCTTCTCCGACCTTTCCAAAGCACGTTTTCTCAAACACACAGACACACACACACACAAAAAGGAACAGCATAATTGTGACAGTTTTTCACTGTGGGACAAGTTGGCTCCTTCTGTGGACTACTCGTAACGTATCAAAGGGTGAAAATTAAGAAAAGATTTTTAAACTCTTTATCGCTTGCTTACACACGCTGCTACCTTGCTTTGAGTTGGGTTCCGGAACGGTAACAGATGATTACGGCCACAGTACGCAAAAAAAAACCGCAACCCATTCGGGGACGACACCTTCTCCCAAAGCAGTGTGATACACCCTGCTGTCAGCTCATTTTATGCTCACCTTACCAAGTACGACCTACGCATCTGGCCGTCCTTTCGTACGGGGTTGTTTTGTTTTATTTGACTCCCGCAATTCAATCCACCCTACCACAGCACCGAATTTAATGTGAATTTTCTTAACCCAACACAAAGAAACACCTGAGGAATGGAAAAAGCAAAATGGGTAAAGGATGGGAAACAATCCTTCCGGTCATAAGCCCGGGCATGATGGATGGAATGAAAACATGACCTGTTTACCTTGGCGAAATCCGATCCGTACGGAAATAAAAGAAATAACAGCTTTGCACCCGAAAGGTAAACGACTCTCCTCACCAACGGTGCCCCCCCTACCGGACCGGCGATGGTCCTTAAATGGGAAGCAAATTTTCACCGAATTGACATAAAACTTCTAGTTTTGTTGTTTTCCTCGCCGTTTCCTTTCGGAGGCGCGCAGTTTTGCTTTCGGACTTGCCTTTTGTGTCCTTCGGGCACACCGTGACGGTACATCGGATTGCGATTGTGCCAGGTCCCCGAGGGAGCTGGGCAGAACGAAAGTGGACGGGTGCTAGGTCATCATCAACTGTTCGTGCCACTGGCCTGCAGCGATTGTCCCTCACGGAGGATAAATATTTAAACAGTTTTCGGATGAAAAATGACCAGCAGACCGGACGGATTAGGCATAAGGGGACACAATGGGTAGGCACAATAGGGGTTTGGATGGGGTTCGGAAGGAGTTTCGCACGACCAAACTTTTTTCAAAGGCGAATCACATATTGTCCAGAGCGTTTGGAGTAGAATTATATCACTGTTTGTACAGTTTGGTTAGTGTACAATATGAAGATTTGTCAAAAATAGTAGTTTTAGCATATAAGATGCCCGCAAAATATTGGGGATTCGTTAGCAATAACATAACATGTGAAATTATTTTAAATTATAATTGTCAGAATCATAAGTTCACAAAAGGGAAGCGACCATATTATGGAAAGTTGAGGAACAGATTCGTTCGCGAAAGGTCTGGTGGCCGAGGTGAAAACGGTCTTCACACGACAGGACCTGGGATCGAGTAAAATCACCATCCATATCAACTGCCCATATCATTCTACGATTATAATCAAGTCACAGGAAGCCAAAAATGGCAGGTAAAGACCTTTCGAGGTTTTAGTGCCAAGAAAGAAGAAGAAACCTATACGAACATATAACCTGGCTTAACTTACTGTGAATCACGTAGGTCTCGTAAAGTTCATGCAATTACTTACATAAGAACAGTGTGGTCACGCAATACAACGTGAAGATGATAAGGATCGAATGACAAATCTTTGGAAGATTTTATGTTGCTTTAATATGAGTTATGCAACCGATTACAAGGCTTCTGAAAACTGAAATAGTTATGTGGGCATAACTTAAGCTTGATGAAATTTTTTATTCTAGATTATACAACGACAAAAAAACTGTCTTACAATTGATTGTTTCCCATCATAGAAAGCTTTATGAGCAAATTTTATTTCTTATTTAGAAACATTTTTCAATTTACATTTGCTTAGATGTATTTTAAGTACTTCAATTGTAAAAAAGATTTAATGATTTATTTCACGGCTGTAAGAGCAATTGTAAAAATCTTACGTAAACGCTTGATCGTTCCATACCGACCATGGCACCGAATGGAGCTCTTATCTGTTGCCAACATGTGTACAATACCCGATAAACAATTAGGGCCCTTCTGATTGTCCCAGATGCTCGAAGCGTTGGAAATAAATTTGTTAACAGTCCATTATGAAAAGCTTAAGCCTTAATTTACCTTCCGCAAGCAAACGACGACGACAGGTGATATGATCGCTTTCGCATGGCGTAACAGCACATCAATCGTTTGCAACACTTAAACCATCAATAAGAAGTTCCTCTATGCCTTGTGGCAAAACCACATGAAAGCGCCATATAACAATGTACGCTGCAGTCTTGCCTTGCTGAGAGACGGTAGCAGTACACGCATTCGGGCACGTTCCTTGTTCTTGGGAGCGCTTGGATGAATTGCGTTCTCGCATAGTGTTCTGTAATTTCTACTATAATTTCTACCGATCGTACAAAGACGCAGAAATACAGCGGAACGAGCATGATACGGTGGAGCGGTGCTGCTGTAATCAAAGCCATCGGCTGCAGCAGTAGCAATAATTTAGAGCCAGTGTAAACACGTCTCCGTCAGCGATCGTGTCATACCGTAGCGTCAGGCACCGGGGGCAACCGTTTCGCTGAATCATTTCTTGCTGCAGCACGTCCGTGTGTGTGTGTCCATGCAGGGCACGGCTGTAATGTAGACGCGCCGGCAGTCATGGCAAAATGTCAAACGTGGCGAACATTGCTTGACCCAGACGACAGAAACAGCAGCAGCACTAGGTCCTGGGTTGGCCCGACTCGGCCCGAGACCGTGTGGGAACTGTCGCTGGCAAATTGACGCCGGGTTTTCCATTTTGTTTATCTTCGGACGAGTCAGACACTCGGGTGTAAATGTCGGTGGACGCATGAGATGGATGTCTTGACGGGCGGGTTGCTGGCAGTGCTACGATCCAGTCACGTCATCACTGGGTGGCTTGTGTAATTTAATTATGATATGTAATCTGTGTTTATTTCTCTACTTGTCTGGGCCCGGCTCGCAAGCTCGTGAGGCGTTGTTCTGCAAAGAGGTTGTGTGGGTTGTTTCAGCGGAATGATGTTTGCATTTGCGGTTATGCGCGGAACGCAGCGCGGCAAATTACAATCAATGGCAACAAATCAAGAGTAGTCTTTAAAATTTAGAACGGGCTATGATATGCTGCAGATAATGGAATAAAGTGTGTGTAAGATAATAGTCTGACTAATATAAACCTATGTATTGAATGTGTTTGAAATAGTGCGAAAATTTATTCGATATTCTGAGAAGGGTTAACTTGCAATACATTTTCTACTACTACTGATACAAAAACAGAATAATAAGACTCTACATGTGATAAATTTCTTGTTTTCGAAGCACATTTGGTAGAGTTAAGCATATGTAAATAACATAAAATTTGCACCAATTACTGCGTAATCGTTTTATTTATACGAATGTTAAAATTCAGGACAAATAAATTTGAATGACTTTCGCTATAATTTTGTAGAGCTTCTTTCAACAAACTCTATAAATCGATCATGGGTAACTGTCAAGCGACACTCTACCGAAGGTGCTTCATTAACCCAAATTGCGTTTCAGGTGTGTTTGCTCTCGTTCCAGCGTCCCGCGAACTTCTCCATACGTCTAGTGACGCTGCGGAAGAAATCAATTCAGCTACGTCTGAAGGATGTCCACATGCCCCTAGAGAGTTCTCCCACGGGAGGGAAGAAAATCGTCAGGAAATTGTTATACGCATCCGAACGGTGTTCGTTTGATGATTATTTCATCCCCATCGCTTCACCTGGTCCGATGCGCATCAGCCATCAGCTTTGGGTTAACCGTCCCGAATGGTTCGTTTCGCGTGCCGTACACAAACAGCACCGGACACTGACGCGACGGTGAACGGGTTTGAAATTTGCCATCAGTAGTGGCGCATCCTGTTCTGCATCGTAGACGGAAATGACAGCGGGATAGATCGGAAGGTGCTGATTTATTGCACCATTTCCGTGGCCATAATCAAGGCTGGAAGGCGCATACAAACGAACGGAAATGGGTCTCGATGAGTCGTACCATTCAGAGGGTGGTGCGGGTTAACCCGCGTAGACACGCGCCCGGATGGTCAATTAACCCATTCGCGTTCGGGTTGTGCCTCACGGGTGGTTAGGGATTTCCGTTTTGTTTCGACAGTGTTCTACTCCGTGAACGCGAATGCGTTCAAGAGAAAATGGGAAATGGTGGCTACGGTAAGGTAGATTCCACTGCTTCTCGAGGTGTTGATATGCCGGCGGGAGTATGAGTGTGTGTATATTATGGTGGACATGAAATCTTTAATCCTGCACCTTGACGATGTTTCAAAAACTTCAAACTTGCGTGAGACTCGCTCCGAATTGTTGTGTTTTTCTATAGCTAGGTTTTTTCCTCATTTGTAGGGTTGCGAATAATTTTCAGGAGAAAGCTAATAAACATCATTGTTTTACATAGCTACAAATGCGTCCTTAACGTTCAATTATCGTTCTTGCAGATGAGATTTAATAAATAAATGCAGTTGACAATAAGCTCAAAAAGCTTTTAATTTTTGCTAATTTGCGCACTTGATTTAATTGTAAGAAGTCGTGCGATAATGATCCTTGAACGCTTTCAAAGAATGGCAGTAACAGTTTCAACGAATACTTCACCTGGTCGGGTTTCCAGTGAGTAAATGAATGCTCGGAAACTGGGAATTCCATTAAAGTGCAATACTACGTACCGTAAGCTGGATTTCAAAAGCTTTCTTGGATTGGTGGGTATTCCGAACATTGTAATTATTACCAATATTGCCAGCTACTCCTGAAGTTGTTTGTGTTGGTGTGTATTATTTCTGAGGAACCAAAATCATTGTAACTGGTTGATAATGTGGTTTGATAAATTTAATTTGTTATTTCCATCATAGAAGCTTTGCATGGCACACAACATGAAATAGGCTTCCTGCATATCTCCTTTTCCATCGAATTTGGCTCACATCCAGACAGCCGTTTGATGCCTTCCCATTTTCGATCATATGGCACCCCCAAATACATGAGGAACCTTTGTATTCAAACAAACCCACAAACAGTTGGGGGAGCTTGTTGCAGCATAAACTGGTGACCATGCAGCATTTATTCCATCACTGTTCAATACATATGGAGAGAAATTTTATCCAAATGCCTCTGGAAATTATAATCAAATAGCTCGTTTCTTCCAATTTGAAACAGTTTGCGTTGGATTTAACGCGGATAGACTATCGAATGTAAGAGTGCCGATTGGCAGTGCTTGTATACAGTTTGGTTAGTGAGCAAGCGTTTTGTTTCTAAACACATCAATAAATTGCAATGCTGTTTGTGGTTTGTTGAATGCGTGACCTGATGGACACTGTATTGGGTGATAATTATGAAGCGAAATTAAATAAATTGACATCATTTGGGAAACGAATGAAAAGGTGCAGATTGTTAAATTAAATTATTATGAATTTAATTTAAATATGGATCACTTATCTCAATGAGCCAGCTGCACTAGATTCAGGAGTTGTTAAATATCACGTGAAGTTGTGCACATAATTAAAAGTTATGGCTGTAATGAACAAAAAATAGCTGCATGATAGTTTGTGCTTTAAAGTAATTTTTAGGCAATTAAACATACAATGGCACCGTCAACTCGGTGCCAATGGTCAACGGTTAACCGTGTTTCAGTACAGACAATCTATTCTGTGGCAGTCAAAATCACTAATGGGTTTGGTTGTAATCACGCGAACCTTCACTTCCCATCACAAGCCTACTAAAAAAGCTCTACGCATGCCGCTCTTCACATCTCTTTGATGTTGACCACCGGCGGCACATTTGACTTTTCCGTTGGGAGTACCGCTGCTGAGGATGTAGCTACGAAAGGGTAAATGGGTGATTAGAAATTTACATTTCATCGACGAAGTTGATTGCTGTACTTTGGCCGAAAGCTCGTTAGGAACGCGGACAATTGATTATGCGCGCTCGAACCCGGATCAATCAGTATTTGGAGATTTGGGGAATGCTGTTGGTAAAAAAAACAAGGGACTCCCGTGTGAACCACCATCGGACACGTGATTGCAATAGTGTTTGATGTAGGGTTGCTGTGATCAAAGGCAACAAAGTGAAAAAGGATTGCATCATGGAAGTGTATGCGTAAGTACGATTTGAGACTCGTTAAATATGGATATGTGTGTGAAAGCAGACGTCATCATTCATCTTGTTCGGTATGTGGTAATACAAAATTCGATTAAATAAAAAATGAGGAAATTAATTCATTAAAAAATTATAGTTTTACCAATGTTTTTAAGACCAATAGGATTCATGCACGATGTTTTTAAATCTCCCTACGTTTTTATGAGTATTATGGTAGTACGATCATTCTACTAGAATTAAAATCTTGGCTGATTTGTTTAGCTAGGTCAAACTAAAGTATGACATAAAATTTTATAGCTGATTTATATCTGATTGTATTTATTATGCTAAATAAAGCTAAGAAGACATTTCAGTTAAGTCACATTAGGCTTTAATTTATTAGATAAATCTGAGATCTTTAATATTCTGACAAATCGTAAACGGTTTGTGTGCCATTATCCGATGTTTAATTTAAAGCCCTGTCATCATTTACCTCGATGACGAAATTTTCTTTGTTCGACGAGGACAGAAGGAAAATTAGTAACGAAACTTAAGTCACCGCTCGCCAATCCCAATCGTCCAACAAAAGGACCACATTCTGCCGGCAGGTTTGGCGAAACCATTCCTGTGTGCGTTGTTGAAATTTTATCCCATTTTCTTACAATTTTCTCACAAATGCGACAGTCCCCTGGCGCTATGTCATCGGCAAACACCTTTTCAAATTAGAACTTTCTGGCACCGAACCCTTCCTGTGTCAGTGTGGTACTTCTCCTTACCGGGGGCTTTCGAGTTGCTTATCCATATCCCTTGGCTTTTACCAGGAACCCTTACGGACAAAGACGCAAGCGGGACCACTCCCAAAAGTCGTATAAGCGTGAGCCCTCCCTCCCAAAGTTCGAGGACGTAGCAGTCAAGACGTACCGCATCGGTAGCCGTCACGAGTGGTCCCCGCAGTAATTTACGCCAACCCAACGTGGAGGACTGCGAGCACGGCGGGCTCCCAACGGAAGGCTCAAGCTAAAATGTTACAACGACTGGCCCGATACCGTACGGGGTTGGCGAATAATCTTACCGGCTTGAGCACGTACCCGTTGTAATTCATGCGAATCGCGAACTTTCAAACATGGGGGGGTTTCGCTGTGACTACCGGGCCCACTGTGCAAGTATTTCGCGATGCGTTTGACTTTGGAATCGGTACGCCAGGTGGGTGAGATTGTGTCAGCCGTTTATGCTGGCGCATAATTCGCTAAACCTTCGAGCGTTGGTGGTATGAGAGGGGGGGGGGGGGGGGGTGAGAAAGGGTTTCACTAAGAGATATTTTAAAAGGGCCGCGGCAAAGATCCCTTTCGGTGCCGAGCGCGTGTATGAAGAATTACGATAATGTTGCGAGGATCACACCCAAGGGTGCCTCGATGCGTCAGGGGACCCGAAGGTGGATTCCTTTGATGATGAACGAACGAAGGTTGGGCACAGTAATGGAATGAAACCCGGAGTGGGCTGATGTAAGGAATTTGACGATGGTTTGGAAAATTGTGGGCACGGTTGGATAGAGCAATGATTATGCTGAAGAATGCGATTAGAAAAGGACAGTAAAATTAGCTGTCGCTAAGTGGTGTCGTTCGTCCTATAGTAAGGTGCATATGATGAGCACAGAAAATGTTAATTTAATATTAGACGAATAAGAGCATTTTAAAAGCATAACTTTTAAATAAACTACTTGCAATTTTTCATATAAACTAAAAAATCTTTTCGCAAAATTTGTGTTTTTCTTTGGTGTTTGATGAATGGGTTTGACTACTTTCAAGAATTCATGTTGTGTTCTTGTTCAAGTCAGCTTATTAACTACAAAAGAGTTGGCTTAGGACAGTTAGTGGGAATTAATTCCGCTTCCATTCAAACTAGTTGGTTAACAGTAGTCCAGCAGAAACGATTCTGTCCAGCTGACGTGGGAAACACGCATCAGAGTTATGATTTTCTCGGAACAATTAAAAGAATAATTGATGTTCAATCTTTGCCCTAAAGCATTTAACTGCGATCAATTTGCCGGTTTTGCTGATTGCATGTTCACCGGTCGTTCGTCCAATGGGTTGACTCGGCTTAGTTGTTGGGAAATGATGCTTTAACGACTTGAAGCGATGAAAATTGGAAGGATTGCACCTTATCTGTGAGTAATTTTTATGAAATATATGGTTTGGTATCTGTTAGTCTTACAAAAGGTGCTATTATATACTATTTCTTCTTCTTCTTCTTTGGCCTAACGACCTCTTGGGTCATGTCTGTCACATCTGGTTTACTGGACTTAATGATACCACGTAGTTGGATAGTCAGTTCTCACTAAGGGGGAACGGTTCGGATGGGATTTGAACCCCAGTCATGACGTATGAAGACCGGTGCCGTTGTTGTCTCATCACCGGGTCGCCCCGCGTAGTTACTATTTATGATGCTATTTGTTTTTTCAAAATGTACTTGTTTTCAAGGAACCAAAATATGATTTATTTATTGCTGCGCAGAATAAATAAATTATTTTTTGAGTAGAACGCATCACAATACTTATTACTAACCGTCAAAGTTTTGTTTACGTTACACACAATGGTTTACATATTCTCGTGGATTCTCGTCAAAAACGTAACGTTTCGTCTAATCAACGAAATTGGACTCTGGTTTCGGTAGCGTTGATTGATGAATGAAAGATACGATATCCCTTCGCCAAAGACATTTTCATCGCCCCTTTTTCTTCCACTTGTGCAAACATGTTTGTTCCCCACAATCAAGTTATTCACACCAACGCTATACATCACTTTGGCGCATCTCGCCGCCTTTCAGCGCCGTTAGTCGTAAGTTGGGGTTTTTTGTTTTTGCACCGCTTTGCCGCTGCCGATGGAAAACAAGTCTTAATCCTACGCCGGAACACCAAAGGTTGTGTGGTTCACACGTCGAAATTTTACCCGTGCGAAATGTGGGTGTCGTGTGGGGTGAACAGAGGGTGAGAAAGAAAGAGGCAGTTCCAGAAGAGGGTCTAGGATGCTCTGGCTGGAAAAATACGATCGTAAATTTGCACTTTTAATGTGTTTGTCACCAAAGTTGTTATCAGCCGGGAAAGATGCGGTAAGCGAAAGCGTGTCCACGGGTACGCTCTTTGAAGAACAAAAAGTTTGGTGTGTCTAGTGGTCATCCGATTGCACTGGCCGAAAGCTGCTAGCAAAAACTCTCGACTGCACAAACACGTCCAGATATACACATACATACCAGTCGTGTGCTACCAGCCGTGATTTTTTGTTTGAGTCTTGTTCCCGAACTCGTCCATCCTTTTCACTTCCGGCAAACAATCGAATTTTGTGAACCGACTTCCCGTCATTCCGTTAGTCTGGCCGTTTTCTTCCGCGATGCGTTGGTTGGTTTGGTTGGTCATCCCATTTTTCATCCTTCGCTTCCCTGATTCCCACGATTCTCTGTTTCGTCTCTCCCCGAATGACCAAAACTGCTCCCGTGCATCGGTCTTTGGCTACGGTATTTGCACAAACTGCACAGCGGGTGTGTGGGTACGCCCAGCATAAAGTGACCCCGTTAGGAAAATTACTCCTTCCAGCTATGGGCCAAAACTCGTGACTCTTTCTAAAGCAAGGCGACGCCCGGGGGCACCGAGCACAACTGCTGATTACACATGGTTATGAAGGCAAACACACAATTTCCCGAGCATAAAAACGATCGACCACTTCCTTCCCTGTCTGTGCGGTGTAGAACCTTCTGGAACGTCAAGCCGGCACGGGAAAGCTTTCCCCATGCTTTTGGACTATTTGTTTGTGGGCAAATGAAAGGCCAGAGGAAGACTTTTCTGTAAATGGGGATTTTATGCTTGTGCAATGTTGATCCGTTTTTCCGAGGTATGAACGTTTGCCAATGATGTGTGCGAGTAGAAATAAATCCACGGAAGGACGGGAAACTCTAATTTCGGATGAGGATTTTAATAGCAAATTCAAGTTCGTACTTGTGTTTGGCAATTTGCCTAAAACAAATCTGTTTTGAATAGATGGAAAGATTACTTTCAGCTCTTGATGATTATTACTTAGCAAATATTTCGGAAGATCAATGGACTTTTCATTAATATTGCTAATAATGCACATATTTAATCGAACATATCGACCATCGAAGAGTAAATCTCTCACTTAGAAAATGTCCTCAATTCTCTTTCTTATATGCTTTCTAATATTTTGACTCTATATATTTGACTATATGTAAAAAAATACTAGATTTTTATTTAAAGCCATGCCATCAGGACGTTCCTAATAAGTTAAGTATTTTTTTAGCGAAATAGAATTCTTCTTAACAAGAATGTAATGAATTCTTTTAAGTGTTTGAGAAAAATATCCTGATTGATTGTTTATTAATTATAGGTCATTAACAAAGTAGTAGATCAATAAAATTATTTATAAAATCCAATTTGGAATAATTAAATAAACTTTCGAAAATAAATGAATATTTAACTACATAAGATGATGGAATCTTGATAAATTTTCAGCGCGAAAAGCCTTTCAAATAAATTTCAAGAAGAAGTATTGCATGGGTTACTTCTTTAGCAAAACATAAATAAAGCTGAAATAAAAGACTTTCTTACATTCCGTTTGGCTTAAACTACCACTCATTCGAAATGACATAAAACACAAATCGGTGAACTGTCTCCCAGCATAACTTACAAAAAAAAAACAAGTTCACTAGCATGTTCTCTTTTGTGTGCATCGAAAACAGGTGATAAATAAAATATTTAAACATAAACACACGGCACAAAGCACTGATTAAAGGAAGCACAGTCAATTACAACTTAATTACGACCAGAAACTAGATTGTTAAACTAAAATAAAGAACCTAAAAAAACATAAAAAAAAACAATTCCTTGCATCTTTGGCACCCAGTTGGGACAAAAAGAAAAAAAACATCACACACACACACACAAGCACCGTTTTAAATTGGATAGGGAACAACAAAAGTCAGGCCCGGCTGCCAGGGTGGTTTTCTTTGGCTGCATTCTTTATGCGGTACGACACGGTAGCAGCGAAATAAAAAAGCACCCAAACGGTCAGTTCTTGGTGGCCCTGGCGCATGTTTCGGGGTCCGAAGAGCGGATAATTTACGATTTTTGTTTGTCTCGGCCGGTTGCCGTTGCCTAACGCTTCGGAACAAAATGCGCCCACCTTTTTCGGTAAACAATAGGACGGTGGAATGCTTCAAGGATATAATGAAAACCTCCGTACAGGCCACACAGCCCTTACCCTGTTGATCGGGAAATGGTTTATGCCGTGCTTTTGCCACCCTTTGCCGATGCTAAGGAAGGAAAAGAAAAAGTCACGGCCGAGTTTTTCCATTACACCATTTTTACAGGTTGGTTGTTTTCAGCCGAATGTGAATTGTTGTGGTGCATGCTTTGTGTGGCTGTGTGTGTGTAGGGGTACTTTTTTACCACCCCCCCCCAAAAAAAGGGATTTGTTCCATCCCGTTGTAAATCAAATTCTTACAAAGCAAAACAATCATCCCCCTTCCTGCCTCTCCTTTGCTGCCTTGTTCCCTATCCCGACAAAGAAAACAAAAGCAATCTTTTTTCATCACCTTTGCGGGTGGGTTTGAAACCACCGCTCGGTACGCAGTCAGCCTATGGACTGGCTGGCTGCATGGCGATCGGCCAGTATGCCGAGGTACCTGAGGTTTTGTTTGCTTGTTTGATGTGTATTTTCGGCGTCCCAGGACACACTTACCGTTCGGTTGCTGGCTCGAACACACGTTTTTTGTTTGTTTTGTGTTTGGTTTAGTGCGGGCCGAACTTAAAACGGGGCGGGCACAACTTAAGCGGTGCAAGATAGAAAGCATACACGCATTGAATGAGAAGCATAGCATGCCAGGAAAATGGGGAACGCCAAAGAAGCAGAAGGTGGTGCGTACAGATGGGATGAATTTCCACCGATGGGGATAAGGAAAAGAATAGGAAGTGAAAGAAGAGGACAGGGGCAGAAGGCAGATTTTAATTCACAACCGTACTGAATAATTTATCGACTGTGAAAATTTATTAACACGCCTGTGAGAGTTGTGCCGAATGACCGGCACGATTTTTGGCACTGGGAATCTGAATCTGGGTGGTGTTGCTTTAGCACATTTAAAGAGGGTGTCAGAAATCGCTTTTTCACTCTTTTAACACCCTTCGGGAGTGCTGCCACCCGGAAAAAAGGGGGAACAAAAATTCAACGCAGTCTTCAGCTCTGTTGCGGCACTGTCTGACCGGTTGATGGGTCCTTATAAAAGAATTTTTGTTGGGGTATATGTATGCTTTTTGCTGATAACCGGGAAGAAAAGCGTGTTGTTATAGTTTTATGAATTAATGAATTTTGTAGATAGCACTGTATCGTTCAGGATATAAAGCCAAGACGACAACGCATCGAGCTTATAACCGTAGTTAGTTTGATAGGAGAAAAAAGTTCAATGTAAGTGTATATATTTTGGATTTATTATCAAAACAACCCTAGGTGGTTTTGACAGAGTCTGGGGTATAGACATGTGAAAATAAAGTTCGTCCCAAAATAACCAACTTCCTTAATATTAAACTTCCTCCTTAAATAAAATTAAATAACTACTGTGGCCTTCAACAAACAATTCGCCCACATTGGTATTATACTACTGTCTCCAGCCCTTTCTTGAAACGGCAAAAGGAATCAAAAACACGCGTAATAAAAGAATAGTTCCCACCTTCTTGCGTTAGCCTAGATGAGCAACTCACCCCGTAAGCCGCAAAGTATGAGCTCAACGCCATCGTAGTACCATAAAAATCAGTTCGGAAAATCCTTCAACAATCCTCACACGGACAGGGGCGACTTTAACGAAGGGTATAAGATTTACAACCTCACACAGCCCACACTTCGCCGTTAGGCCAGCTGGTCACTCTAATGCTACCGGCTGACCGTTATCAAAGAACAGGGAGGTAAAGAAAGGTAAGAGAAGCGTATACCCAATTATCCGGACGTGAGGGGTTCCTAGGACGAAACTTCGATTTATGGTACAATTTATGCGTTCACGATGTGCGTCCACGTGTCGATGTGATAAGAAATGGTTTATGCGTGTAATAGCGTAAAGAGAAAGGAAACGAGGATACGCAACACTTGCATGGGAAGGCAGGCTCAATGGAAAAGCGTGTAGTAATTTACGTGCTAGAAGAATTAAACTTTGATACATGTTGCAGTCGGTGGAAAGGCTGTTAATGGGAGCTTGTACCCTTATAGTTGCTTGATAGAAGAGTTTATGTCACAAGGGCTATATACAGGGGCATAATGGAGATAGAGAACGTTGCTCTGTGGGTAGCCACATGGTCTAAGACAAAAACATTTGTTTTAAAAGAAGCGTTTTATGATATAGTTAAGATATTATTACTTCATATAGACGATCAGTCTAAGAGAAACAATTGCTTAAATATTTCAAAGTCAAGCAGGTTGAAATTTTGAGTAAGGCTTAACCAATAAATGAGGTTTCCAGAAACTGGCATTACGCATTACGTCTTCCATCCATTAAATGCAGCATGTTGTCATAGTGGACCTTACAGGGTAGTCATATTCAAAAGAATTCTACTTATGACTACCTCTTTCAAGAAAGTCTAGTAGACGGCTGTAAACCTAAACGATCCTTATTTACATGATCATTGAGAGGAAAATTCAGAATCAACCATTAACAATAAAAAAAGATCTGCATTATGATATGTTAATATACATTTTTGAAACTTTCTGTTAAAAGTTAAACTTGTGATGATATGTTAATATACATTTTTGAAACTTTCTGTTAAGAGCTAAAATTGTGATGACATTTAACAACTATACAGCTCGTATTCAAAACGAATTTCAAGATATGCTATGCTCACCCATCCGTTTGAGTCATTCCCAGTGTAAGGCGTCGCGACGAAATTGAAATAAAAATCACTTTACTCAATCGAGTTCGTTAGCAAATAATGAACGACCATTATAAATGAGCAAATGTCGCGAAACGTGATGGAATAAAACGAAAGCAGGAAAAAAACGACCCCGCTGCCATTTTGGTTGGATTAATCTGATCGATGTAAATTTGTCATCCTGCAACTACAGCTTGGGCGGCGATGGTCGGTCTGTCACAATCCGACAGGTGCCGCGCTCGTGAGTCATCGATTGCGTCGTCTAGATACGTCAATGCTACTAAGCTGACCATTTTGTAACGAAAAAAAAAAGAAAAAGTAAACCAAATCCTTGGTCCAACTGCACCGCGACACACTGCAAGACTGAAATGCTTCCTTGAGTTGGGGATCGTTAATTTTCCTGTACATTTGACGTTTGTGCCAGAATAGGATTGCAACGGGGGATTCAAAAGGGAACCGGTGCCTGGATTTGTCCGCGCCAATGAAGCGTCCCATTAATTCTGCATTCAGTCCAATTTGCAATAACTGTCGAAAGGCCAAATGAAGTGGGACGATGCAGGCCATGATGGTGGTGTGTGGGAAGTGACAATGTGGTGTGTGTGTGTGTGTAGGGATGCATTTTTGCATTTCATTTTCCCGATCCGTTTGGGGCACGAGGACGAAGGCTTAATGCTTCGCCGAGTTGTCAGTTGTCTAGATGAGCTTCATTTTTCCACCCTTTTTCCCGGCTTATTCCGTAGCGTTGGAGCGGGGATCAGATGGAAAGACCGGAATTCGTTTGAGTATTTCGTTTTTGTCTCTGTCGGCAGCATTCAGACATTTTATTCGTACCGGTGCAACGAGACATTCAGAGAGTTACATGTGCCTTTATTTTACAGACAGACCATCAAGCGTTCAGCCAGGCAGACAGGCAGGCAGGCTGGAAGGGTTGGTTCTGGCATCAGTAGTTGCATCGGGGATGAGCAAAATGAAAAATGTTTCTTTCATCTCGTTTCTGTTGCTGTTCGCCATTTCGTGGCTGATTCACGCTGCCCAAGTACAGCTTCCATGGTTTTCAAAATGGAATCCCCCCTCCCCCCTTTTTTTCGTGGCTTCTTTTTGCTAACCCAATTCCGTTCGACACTTTGCATTCGGAGCTTTTGAAAGCATGTAATGTGAGTGAAATAGAATAATTTGTTCTCTACAGTTGCTTCCCATCACGAGTCGGATTTAAATGCAATGAAAATGTATAAACGGGTTAAATACATTGAAACAACTGTACCTTCAACCACCGAAAACCGCTAATTGGTTCTTGTCGTTACAGAATGGTGAATTAATTTGAGAGCTACTTTGAAGAAACGGAAGATAAATTGCAACTTATCCTAAGGCTTAATTTGATACAGTGTTAGGATAGTTTAGGATGAGTTTTACCAACGGAATGCTTAATTAGTTTTACGCTCTTAAGAAGAAAAATGTAAATAGTGTTACAAAATAACCAACGTATGTTTTGACTTCAGGAAGGATTTTTTAACTAAATAATTAATTTTTACAATCAAATTAAACGATAGTATTCAAGCGTTGATGATAGTAAGATAGCGAAGAGGATTCCGTGTTTGAAATCAAACTTAAAACCGATCCGATCGATCGATCGATCGATTAAAACCGATATTTCATTCGGATCTATGACAAGTGACAATTCACAGTTTAAAAGTCGTTTTTAAATTTATCTTGTGATATGTGATGAAAAAGCTATCAAACTTACTTACTTTGTCCCAATTCCGATATCTCATAAAATCTTCTTTCGTGTATTTTCGGATGTGTACACAATAGAGGATTGTAAACCACCAACATGGTAAGTTAAATAATCCCTGCTTTTTTCATTTATTTCAAAACGATTCATCCACCTTGATGCATCCGGAAGAGGAACACTGTGGAACACACCGCAATCTATACGCTCGTTTCCCTTCCAGTGTGTCCCCTCCACAACGCTTATCTGTTTATCTGTTAGTAACAATTAGCTTTATGAATCTGTTCCACAGTTTCACACAGTTTCCTTTGTTTTTACGTACACATGTTGTCACATCCTTCTTCTGGTTAGTGGCTTGTTAATATACCACCGGACTTTCCGTTTTCTTCCAGTTTGTTAGAAACGTCGTTCCGTCAGTTGTTTGGCTGTTTGTTTTGTATGTTGTATGCTAATAGTTGCGAATGAATCAAATCTAATGTACAAACAAAACCGACTTATGAAAACTTCCCGCTGTACGAGAGACTGCACACTATTATACACTGTCAACCACTCGATCAAACCACGAACAATCCAATTCATGCTAAACTACATCATTCTAGGCAAAACTTACTTTACTTTGTCCTTGCTCACAGCGGGCGGAACAATCGTTCGTGCTGAAATTAGCTAAAATCTTAACCAGTTGGTTTTCGTTTCTTTTCCATTTTCACTCGTTTCCATACTTTCGTTTTCATTATCTCGTGTTTACCTATTTCTTTTATCATTTTTCTATTCTTGATTCTATGTTTATTGTTATGCTTGAGTTTTACGCCACTGCATCTTTTGACTGGATAGTGGGATAACGTACCTGCAGATCTCTGTAATTACAATATTTTACACCAATCTCCATCGATCGCACCACATCGTACACCAGTGTGCTGTTTGTATGTGTTTGTTTTGTTAGCAAATGCTTTTTTGTCAACATTTTCCATTTTACTAAAAAAAGTCAACCGTTCGCGATAAATCACCGTGTCACCATCGAACTGGATGTGGCAAGTGTTCAGCTAATTTGATTTTTTCTGTATCGTTAACTACTTTTGCTCACTCTCGTGCGGCTCCATACGTACACCTTGTCTATTTTATACACACTCACTTCCACCTTCGTTCACGCATATCCTTACACAAACACTCTACACCGCCCATTTGTTTATCAGTTTTAGTAGTAATAGTAAAGAGATGATTTGTGTTTAGTTTGTGGCGCATAGTGCAAGGTTACGATTACGATTTAGCTTACGGTTTCCCTTTAATCCCTTGGGTTTGATTTAAATATCGAGTTAGATAGTAGTGTTGTGGGATTTACGTGTGATTTTAGTTTCATTGGTTATAGGACAAACATAAATCTAGAAACAAGATGCAGTTATTTTCGATTTTTATTACACTGGTACGTAACACAAACTATCCCATAGTTTCTCAGTTTTTGTTCCGTTTGTTGCCACCGTTTTTATTTTTCATTGTAGGATACCTTCATAATTTAAGGTTAGTTTTTTTTTACAGCATAGAAAGAGTTCCGGTTTGTTTTGAGAGTAGTAAAAATCGTCGGTTCGTTCTGCGTTCCGATGCGCTGGATACCGTTTCCTATGTACAGGTAAGTTTTCACTGTGTGTTTTCTGTATGAGTGTTGAGAGTTCAAATAGTATTAAACATTCTTCTGTTAGTTTTCAGCTCTGCCTTGTCCGTTACAGTGTCGGATGGATCGGTTTTTAGTTTATTGTTTGTTACATAGTTTTCCATTAGGTCCAATTAGAAAACCGTTAGAAGAAAATAACAAATGATAAAATGTTTTAACATTTTATGATTATTAACCCTACTGCCGTCTTGCAACATTACAAATTTAGCAAGTTTTAATAAAACTTCCTTAGTAATATGAACCGAATTACTAAACAGAGCATTTTATTTGTGAGAACGAAGGGCTAAATCGGTGAAAAAATTTCCTTGATGGTCAATAGTAGTAGTGGTAGAAGAAGTTGCAGTAGTAGTAGTAAGCCGGACATCAATCAACCACTCTAGAGGGCAGTCGTTTGGTGGAGCTGTTTCACTTCCTATCAGAAACGGGTCGCATGGTTCAGCAATCGACCCTCGCCGATCGTCGGCAGTCCACCGGTGGAAAGATCTTGTGAGGCAATGGAACCGCCACCATTGGACGCTCCAACCGACGGGTTGTGGGGTAGTTCAGGAACCGTTTGAAGTAAGCTTGGCTGTGGGAAGGTTTCCGGCAGGTTAGTGTGTTAGTGGTAGGGTAGAAGCAAAGCAATGGTTTATTGAGGTGTGGTAAGAGAAGATCGTTCAATCGTGATGGTGGGATTTGAATCGAAGAAGGATTGTAAAGTACATTGCTGATCGCACATCCTATCGAGCGAAGCTTTGTATGAGTCAGTCCGTATGGTAGGCTTTGGTGGTGGTATGGGTGGTGGCGGCGGCGGTGGGGAAGGAGGTGGAGGAGGAATGTTAAAAAGCTGAGAAGAAACAACGAAATAGAAATCATATTAAACATAAATAAAATACTTCTTGCAAGTAATATTAAAAGCTAAAATCAGGTGAAATGAAGAAAATTATTTGAAAGAAAAAAATCTTTCTAATTGCAACACGATGTTTCGTTTAAAAATATTCTTTCATTCTGACAGTCTTCATTTTTGTATGCTTTGATAATGAAACAACCATCCGAAAATAACCTTAAGCGATGACGCGATGACACTGATAATGGGATTTTCTTCCCTTTCTCGCTTTATTTATGTGTTCCGGTGGACGAATGGCCACGTAATGAGATCAAAATGTCCCACTCGCTCCCAATTACAGCGGCACTCAAAAGCTTCTTATCAAAAAGGCAACGTAAAAGCAACTAATAGCCTCGACTGGTCAGCAGTAAATGATGTGCTTTCTTTAAGTAAGAAGAAAGGAAAAGCAAGCGAAAGACTGGGCAAAAACAAAAACGGTTCAATTAAGAACCGAAAAATGTCTCCGAACGAATGATGGAAGGAGCAGCAGAAAGCACAAATCTGTCCGAGGTGAGTGGTTGGAAAATTGTTGCGCGACTTGTCCCATGGTGCCCGGCCGTTTGCCGTTCATTCACAGACGGTTCAAGTTCATCCGGTGTCGCCAGCTCTGGTCGATCGAGAAGCGAGACGTATCACGTGAACGTGTAATATGCTCCGGGGAAATCCCATTAGCCCAAGGGCTCTTCCATCATCGAAAGACAGCTTAAATAAAAAGCAAACAAACGGATTCACATGCGCACACATACATAAATCATTCGCCACGCCGGTCGCAATCGATCCGGTCGGGGTTTTGGGGCTGATTGTCAATTTACTTTCTGCTTTCTGCGGTAACACTTAAATGTGGCCTTGTTTGGTGTGGTTGGATGTATTTGTCTGTTTTTTTTCTTTTCGCTTGGTCTTACTTCTATTTTGTTACACAATCCCAAATATCGACGCCGGAGATATCCATTTGCGATAATAGTGTGCGGCGGTTTTGGGCGGCACATTCTTTGCGAGCTGGGCGGTTGGCTGGAGCGAACTCCGCACACTCTTCCGCTTCTGGCATACTTTGAATCGTTCCGGTCGGGTTACTGCTTTACTCGTGTGCCTGTGCGTTCGCTGGCGAAACAGGTCGAAGGTGAAACGGAAAGCCAAAGTCCGTAGATCAATCAATTTAAAGCAACAGTCGGCTCATCGTCACGGAGATCCGTAGATCTATGGCGTTCACCATGGCAAAGCTGTGGAAGGTTCGTTAACCGGCGTTCGGTCGGTGTCGGCAGGAGCACAGTGGAAAAAGGACAGCGTTCATTATCGGGACAATGAGCTCATTTTTATCGGTCACCCCGAAGGTCGATCGGTATGTGTGCGGAAAATGTGGAAAATGTTTCATCTCATCCCATCCGTACCGTTTCTGGTTTTGGAGAACTCGATTAGAGTGACTGAAAGCCCAGACACGCTGATCGCTGATTATTGGCATGCACCGAACGACTTTCGAATCGGATTGCATTGTGCAAATTTATAGAAATCCATCCATTACTCGCATTCTCCCTAGCTTCTTTGTCCAGATACAGATTTTAATCTCTCTTCCATTACTTTAAAGCAAAGCACGAGAGCGAATCTGTTTCGTTACTGTTGCCGGGAAAGGCACAGCTTTTCGATGGCTGACCTGTGCAAGATAAGTTGCGGTCAGATTTATCACTCTCTAATGGCTTTTGGTTGGTTTGATTGGATGTTCTGTGTTTCCATGATTTGCTAAATTCGTTAGCAAATGAATGATGGATCGGCAAGCGTTGCGATTAAAAAATCGACCTCAAATGTAACTTATCATCGAGCCAATGCGGACGTTAGTGATTATCTCATTTACAAGAAAGCGGGTCGAGTTTTAAAATAAATCATACAAAATCGGACTTATCATTGCTCTTAAGATTGAGCTAAGTGGGTGAGTTGCTGTTTTTATCATCAACGATTTTTAGCGGGCTAATCAATGCTTCTTTCTAAGTTTTGACCAGATACATGTAATTAAGGGTTGTTTTTCTCTTAGGATGTGCGTGAGTCCAAAGAAACGCAACTTTCGCCTTTTTCTGTCCAGTATCTCTTATTGCACAAACATTACTGCATCGAAAACCTCTTTGGAAAGTCATTTATTTTCCTTTCCATCCGTCTTGCCATTTAGCATTGGCATTCATTTATCGTGGATCGAATGGTACGGTCGAAGTATTAAGATGCATGAACCAATGTATGTTTCTTGTCTATTTTTTCATTTTCAAATGAACGAACAGTAACGAAATTTATAACAACGTTAATTAAACATTAGAGATATTTGAGTTTATGGAGACATATTGGGAGACACCAATTATTTTAAATACGAAATATTTCCCCAATATACGTAATTAATAAATTATACTTTAACTTCAACAAATCTATCAACTAAATTAAATCAACTAAAAAGCATTGCCATGAATGCACGAAACCTGTTCAAACGTAAGCTGCCGCTGGAAGGCGTGATATCAATTTCCCATTTTAAATCATTTATTGCATCCACTACTTTAGCTGCACCGATAGCACGCAACTTCAGCTTCTGATTCAAATTCTCACCACCGCTATACCCCGACGGATAGTGCGCCCCGTTGTGTGACAAAGCGAATCAACTTACCGGTTCGTTGGAGCAGTGCTGCTGATTGCCAACCGGAAGCGAACCCCCGAAAAGGGGCGGTGGTGGATAGCGTTCGGTCAGCGACGATTGGCTGGAATCGGGTGCCCTTTGAAGTGGTGACTGCACTGACACCGTATGCTGCTGGAGCAGGTGACCACCGCTTACCGGAAGTCCGGTAGCATGGGAAATCGGTATCGATTGACGTGGTGCATTCGTGTAGACTAGGTTGCTCGTATGTACGGCGGGATGATGAGCTAAATCGATCTGCGAACGATGAATGTGGACAGAAGTAAAAAGAATTGATAGAATGGAGGATAAAAAACCACGCACATTGCTCCACAAAGCTCATACGAGAGAAATAGTTCTTATTTAGAATTTTAAACAATTCAATTTGAAGCTGCATTGAAGCAAAAGTAGCAAAAGTTGTGAATGGTTTCACCAGCAGTAAATTTATTCGTATTTTGCACTCAAAATTGTATTGCTCTTTTGCAGTTTAAGAGCAGAGCAAAACGCACAAGCCATAAATATTGTATCGCTGCATTCGGTAATGCATAATCCTCCCCCTTCCCTTGCTGCACCTGCACTAAGGTTGCATAATTTGCATTCGTTTGCCCCTGGTAACTGGTTTTTCGCAGCGCGTAAATACATTTTGCAAAGATTAACTATGTCCGCAGTTTTTGTGCCGAAATGCAGAAGCAAACCAAGGCAACGGCTGCGACAGGAGACGGGCGGAACGGGCACTTATCCACGGTTTGCTTTCCAAATAACCCAAATTTCCTATTTCATAAAATATGCGAATGAATCAACGCACCAACGCCACCAAACCCCGGGTGGAACATTTTGCAGCAGGATTAGATTTATCGCTCGTTCAGTTGTAAATGATTTGCAAATGAACATTTACACCCCCAGCTTCGGGTGAGGAATGCGTGGGAAAGGTGCAGTGAACGAAGAGCGGAACAAAGAAGGATTTAATGTAGTTCGCATTTGGTTTGATGTTGTACCGGTGGTTTGCAAGCACTGGACGGGGCAGTGTACCAATTGGGGGATTTATAAACATAATATGTTTTGACTGGTAAGTACCAAATTATGGTAAACTAATGGATCATAAATATGTTATTGAGTGGGTTTTCCATGACAAAGCTACCATTATAGAAAGGGAATTCTTCAACTAATTGGCTTTCTTCTGGAAGACGGTAGGTTGGCCAAACCGAAAACAAGACAATCTTGAATTAGAAACTCTATCTTAGACAGGATATATTACGAAAAACAGTAGTGATATTATTCAGCATCTTGATGCAAATATTGGGGACTCCCAAGGCCTCTTGAAGATACTTAAAAATATGAACATAATAAAAGAGCTTTTGTTCAGTTTACCAGCTGCGTGTTTTACTCGCTCTTGTTTCATATAGCTTGGATGAATTACTCCACTCATACATGTTGCAATAAATGTGGTTAAGAACGTTTCGCTAAAAATTAATTTTAATAATTACTCGAGCGAATAATATTTTTTTCCAGCAGTCAATAAAATCCAGATAACTCCGACAAATTCAATGTTATCAGGAGTTTTAGAAAATGTGAGGAGCTTGAATAAAAACTGTTCTACACTGTATACAGGTTTCACATTCTCAGTATTGCACAAGTTAAACCTGAAGTGAATTATTGGGAAGTATTTTGATATATTGATCAATTAAAGGTGCAATGCAGTTGCAATGAACTGCATAGTTGCTATGAACATTTATAATGGAACACTAACTTTTGTTTAAAACTTTCGATATAAACTGTTAATTAAATTAAATATTGACTGATAAATTGCCCTTCTACACTAACTCTGGTTGCTAATTAATTTAAAATGTATCGACGTTTGCGCTCACCAGACTGCTGTTGCTGCATGAGGTTTTGTTAAACTAATAACGGAAGCAAAGGACATCAGTTTCACACGCGACCAGTTTCTGTGCTTCCGGTGATCGATTCGATTAGCGACACCATGGCATCAACTGTGCAGACTTTGCAGTGCGAAACAACTTTGCATCTCGTTGCAAATTATGATCGTATGTGCAATTAAGGAACGTTTGTAGTTTCGAGTGTGGCGGGGTGAGTTTGCTTTATATGAATATTCCTTACTTTTGCAGTAATACTAACCGATTACTCCGCAACGTTCATACCTACCGCAACCTTAACAGGACAGGCGGGTTACAAACTTACCCACCGAATGGAGACGGCTGGGAAGAGCACGGCTTGCCGCGGGTGGTCTGCACAGGATTGATGATGAAATTTTAAATATTTCATTAAAAACTTTTCGCTTACGTACCCGTACAGTTGGGCCGCTAGTTGACAGCATTCTCGAGTGGCGCAAACACGCAGTTTTCCGGCGACGACCGGTACATAATCAACATTAACGTAGTCGGTGGCCGGAAGCACCCGGAATGTCACCCGGTCACCCGGGGTCCCAGTGGAAAATGTGAGCCGATAGCTGAATTTCAACCGAGGGGTCAACACGAAGTCAAAGGTGGGTCTGGTGAGTGCGGTCCGGCGAAAGAGAAATTTCAGGAGAAAGCCCTAGCGGAGCCCGAAACGTTCCCACGGAATGGTATAACAAAGTACCGAAAACCGTGGTCGACACTGGTGGGACAAAATAATAATGTGCTAGGTGCATTGAATTTATGCTCGGGCCGCATCCGGTTCCACCCGACCGGCACACGGACCGGAACGCACCTCGAATACCTTGAATCGCGAAAACCCAAAGCAGCGAAGGTAAGCTATGCAAAGTATGAGAAACATTTTCGGCCCCACGGTCCCACGGGGGGGCCGTCAGGGTTTCGGGATTGCGTACGGTCATGCGGGCCACGGTGGTCCAAGCTGATCGTCAAAGGTTCCCGAGGGAGCTACTACACTGGCTCCCTTTCGTTTCCGACTCGGACATCATGTGGCCGGGTAGGCGTTTGGGCGGGACCATTCAGGAAAGTGAAACAGGACGGTGATAGAAAGTCATGATTTGAATTTGCGAGCTATTCTTCCGGCCAACAGTTTGCCCTCGCTTTACGCTTCTCGCTTCCCAGGGGAGAAGGAACGCTCACAGCCCGACGCTGACTGGGGACTGTCCCGTTCAATGGATAGCTGGGAGCCGGCAAGATCGTTGTGCCATGTTCAACGAACTACGGTGCTACTTCCGTGGGCACGGTCATTGTTTACTCGCTAATGAGAAATTTGTCCAATCAGATGTGAAATGATTCGATGGTCGATGGCAGAATGTCAGGGTTTTCTTCTTCTTCTTCTGTGGCACTACAACCTCGAGAGGTCTCGGCCTGCCATTTCTGGCTTTCTGTGACTTAATTTTACCCGTAGAAAAGTAGTCAGCCTTTCGTACGGGGAGGCGGTCTGGATGGGATTTGAACCCCGGCCCTGCCGTGTGAAGACCGGCGCCGCTGTCGCCTCGGCCACCGGACCGCCCCAGGGTTTTGGCTGGACTAAATATTGGCAGGCGAAGTTATGCTAATGACCGTGTCTTTATGTGGAAACAGATAGGAGAAAAAAATCTTTTCGAAGGAAAACCATTGAAGGAACATCAAGAGTAACAGTGTTAAAGTTAAATTTAAGCCTTCTGACTTTGAAGAAGACTGCAATTACCCAGAAAATATTTTTAAACATAAAAAATAAACATTTAATTCTTGTAAATGCACAACAGGTTCGAGTGCGTTTGACAGTAGTTTTCGAGCTAAGAATTACTAAGAAAATCTGTCGGTTGTTCAATATCATTTGAAGTGCTAATAATTTTTGTTTGGTACTGATATGTTGGTATTTTTGAGCTTGACGCCTTATACCGTCGCCACCGATCATTTCATTAGTTTGGCATGCAGATGCCTCCTCGCTGTACTGAAGTACCAATGCAACAAATACCCTTAAACTATTATTCTTCTTTCTAGGTACTACAATCTCAAAAGGTCTCGGTCTGCCATTTCTGGCTCTCAGTGACATGATTTTACCATAGCTGGATTATTAGTCCTGCACACGGGAAGGCTGTCTTGGTCGGTCCTGCGGTGTGAAGACCGGCGCCGCTATCGTCTCGACCACTAGACTGCCCTATTTCTCTTCCTCTTTAACTTACTTTCACTGGCAATTACATATTTTTTCTCAAGGTGCAATTTACAGAAAATATGTAATCAATTCTTATGATGTGAATTTAACAATTCCAAGCTGAAACAATAAATTTACAAGAATATTTCTATATAAAGATTATAGGTTATTGCTCACTATCCAGATGGATAAAAAATCATTCTTTTCAATGATTAAGAGTTACACATTTCCAAAGAGAGATGTAAGAAATCAAGCCAACGGTATACTAGATTCCATGGGACAACCGGATATCGTGAAATGGATTTCATCCCTGCTCATCAACTATCCCACAACCAATTCCAATCAGCAAATCGATTGAATCGCCCAACTTTCACTTAACTTTACACAATACTGATTGTGCCAGTAATTTTTCCGTTCTCGGTTCCTCCGTCGCTCGAAATCGTACTTTAACCACAGCACTTTGCTCTTTATCGTTTTCCACAGAGGAGGCATGCGAATGGCTCGGTTGTAATGCCAAATTGGCCATTCCCGGCGCCCCGAGGGAGACTCACCTGGGCATAGATCGTTGGCTCGGACCGCTTGATGTCGGATTGCCGTGGTCGGCCCAGCGTTGCACTGACGTACATCTGCGGTTGACCGGGATTGAGCTTTGGCATTCCTCCTATACCGCCTCCTCCACTGCCCGGTCCACCTCCACCCACGCCGCTCATCGTTAGGTCGGCGTAGGTCAAGTCGTGCTGAAATGAGTGTGCCATCAATAATAAAAAGAGGGATAAATAATCGTACACAAAGTCGGTACCAAATCTCTGCCAACCAGTACTGCCGAAACGAGGCGGAATGCATACCTTGTGACCATCGCTTCCATATCCACCGATGATGGGGGTCGAAATGATCGTACCGTGCATCGGGATGTAACTCTGACTATCGGACGACGCCACCGGGTACACGTTCTGTTGCATACAGTTTTGCTGTGGATGCTGCTGCTGTTGCTGCTGCTGCTGCTGGACGTCTCTGGCTAGAGCGTAGAATGCACGCGTGTCGTACGTCGCGGCGGCCGCACTCGGAGGCAGCAAGCCACCGGACTGCTGTTCCGCCATCGCGGCCGTTGCGTAAAGCCGGGGATGGGCCGCATTGTTGAGCCACTCGAACGCTTTCTCGTCTTCTTCCAGCCGGTGCGTTAGAATCGCTGTGGAATTAGATAGACTGAAACTTATGGCGAAAAAATGGGAATTTCCCGTGCGAGGCCGCGGTTGGGAAAGCAGGTGGGTAGAAAGAGAGGGCTCCATCTACTTTTTTTAAAACATTTTAAAGGGACGTTCAAGCAAACGAACCTTGTGGAATGATGTCCGGGTTTTTCTCGATGCTGTCGATGCTTCCGTTGCACTGTTCCCTGGCCAGATCCGCATCCGGAATGGACTGACTGATGCCGGAAGCATCGTTCGTTGACATGTTGCTCCCACAATCGCGATCCCGGCCGGCTGACCCTCGAAGGCGCGTCACGCACACGATGATGGAGGCGATCGATATGAGGGCGGCCACCACCCCGAGCAGCGTACCGATGAACGGCTTAATCTGCAGCAGTGCCGGCGAATAAACGAGAGACAAATCTGCACGGCAGGAAAGTTAATGGTGGAATGCGCTTTTTGAATTGCCAGGAACGTGAGCGAACACACACGCGCACACTTACCCGTTTGTTTCTCAGGATTTTTCAACGTGAACGCTTGCAGATAGGTGGGATCGCTGGAACCTTTGGAGTTTTTGGCAGTGAGTATAATATCATATCCTACACCGGGCTCGAGTCCTTTCAGGTCGAACGAAGGTGAACTACAGTGTACAAGAAAGGAAAGATAAAAAAAACCCGTTGAAATCTAGGGGATAAAGTAGTACATGGTTGGTGAGAACAACACTTGGATGCGATTGATTGTAACATTCGGCAGCAGTGTTCAATTTAACCTTATAGAAAAAAGCTCTACAGTTTAACAGTATAGAAATGCATTTGAATATATTATAGCTTAAAGGTTATCAACAGTCTTTAGAAATTGATATGATACTTAAATTGAGGATATTTGTGGACTCTAGATATATTAATCTTCATAAGTAATCTGTATATCAAAACTGAGCCTTGTTAACCAAATTTCGGTATAAACTTTTACTAGAATATACTTGTTTATATTGTCCTCCATAGGTCAAACATTCCACTGTATCAATATTGATTCCATGCTTTTGAATTCAATCGGCAAATTGATATCCGCCAACGTTTCTATTAGCCGTTCAATAAAAAACTTCAACAAAAAATACTTCTTATTCCATTCATCACAAAGTCCCGTCGTCCATCAACCCAACTCTTACCGCGGAAAAATAAAAACGAAACCATTCACTACCGGGGATGCAGAATTCACTTAATGAAATGCGCAGCTTTAGCTGCAGCTGCCGATAATTACCGCCATTCGATGCGAACTGGCATGACCGAACGAACCGCTGCCATTGTTCCGGGTAATTGCACCGGAAACCGATTTCATGGGTCGTGTCAATTTCCACGCCGGGGACCAGTTTACGGTTGGCCAGCGCGAACGCGAACGGGCAGCAAACGTTTCAAGACGTGGATGCAAAAGTTTAACCGAAAGAGACAACTAACAGACTTCAACATGAACGGTCACTTCTAGTGGAAGGTGAAGATTCGTCGCGGGACCGCTTTATCGTATCGACCGGTTGGCGATTTATCTGCCCATCGGACGGAGTTAATTTTTCTCCCACTTTTCCTCCTTACACTTTTCACCTTCCAAAACGATCTCTGCCACGCTTTGTGTACTTTTTATTGACTTCCGTCTTTTTGCACCCGGCCAGCGTGTCGTTTCGTCCGTCCGGTGACCCCCGTCTGTTCGCACGACCCTAATTAGTTCGAGTGAGTGAAAATGCGTGCATCCATTAGCGTCTGCAGCGGACGCGACTCGGTCCGCGAAAACGGACCGGAAATGGCCAAGTTCTATGTTAATTAGCTGCCCTGCATTTTCTTAGCTCGGTGCTAGGCGTTCCGCTTCCAACGCCGGCCGGTCGGGAGGATGTTGTGTAAGAATTATTTACATCTTTCTCCCTTCTAAGCTTATTTACGCTCGTGCGTCAGTCTCCGTGTGCCAAGCGGAAGAAGCGAAAAGTTAAGCAACACGAGCGCGCTACTGGTACCAGTTTTTGTTTTGTTTTTTTTTTTTAGTATTGCACACAAGCAAGAGCGGTACATTTGCACTTCACATTTTCATCATCGTAGCAAATGTTGAACTTTTTAATTAACTCCTTGCGCGAGCCGTTCGGCCGAAGGGTATTTAAGCGTGGGATGGTTAAGTTTTAAAATTCTTCCAAATTTGAAATGAAAAATTCACGCTCCAATTGGGTTGAGTTGTTGGCGATACCGAGCGTTGGCTTCCCTGCGACCTGGACGCTGCGGGGCAAACGTTCGCGCAATTCAGACATTCCCGACACTTCCCGGATGGGAAACGATTAAAACAGTAAGCATTCAATTTGGTCGAGTGGCGTTTAATGTTTAATGCAGGTTGCTGGTCTGGCGAGCGTGTGAGAAGAAAAGTTGCGCGGAAATGCACTTTAGGCAATTTGTTTATGAATTTCCAAGGATGTACGGAGAACTTCGGGCAACGGCCAAAGCAGCAAACATTTGAAAGTTCAATTGTACGATATCATTATGAAGCATTGCTACTGGCCAGCATCGCCGGAAAAGGCTCTCAACTGTTCGATTTTGTTCTTCACCTTATTTGTACAGTTGATCAGCTTCCAGCAAAATATAATGAACATACAATTAATGATAATTTCAGTTTATTCAAGGAAAAGCGGAAGCTTTCTTTTTAGTATTTAACTTTGCTACAAAATCTGTAACAAGCCACTAACTGATCTCTTTCTAAAAAAACATCCAGGCACTTTGAACGATCTCTATACATTGCTGTAACTTTCATAAAGACCCAGCCTGAGTGATTCATAAATTTTACACAATCCCCCTAATAAGCTGCAAAACTCAGCCACGGGTAAGGAACATGTTCTCTCGCTCGGTTCTCTATTTCCAGTCAGTACAAAGTAACGCTAATCTCAAATCGATGCTAATAAATTTTAATTGCCTCATTGTAGCCGGCAAGCCTTTGCCAGCGGTGCCATTTCTGGATTGTGTTTCGTTCATGATTTTCCGCATTTCCGCGCATTGCCACTTTTCCAGTGGCATCAATTAATTTTAATTGGTTCACTCTGCAACCCTACAAATCACAATAGTCCGTGCCACCGGTACCGTGGCACGGCGCTAAACCGTGATGTCTCCGCCGGCACAATGCTTCTCAAATACCATCGAAAATATCGACCAATCGAAGCTAGTGGTGCCGCCGTGGTTAGGCATCTTTCATCATTTGGAGCCTAATGATGACCCGGTTCCGTGAAGAAGTGCCAGCAGAAAAGGTCGGTGGCAATTGAATGCAAAACTGCCTCAAAGTGTGCCATTTAAATGGCGATGCAATGCCGTACTGGTAGTTAAGCTTGCCCAGCCCCGGGCTCGAGAATGTTTTGATGTCTGGTGAAACGTGCCCTTATTGTTACTTTAAGTACCCCGGTAAGCTTCGAAACCTTTTTCGCTCCATCCCACTCCCCCCGTTCGTTCGCATTACTCACGTTGATTTAATCGAAGTCATTTGCTGCCGGCTTCCGATCACGTACAGCTCGATCTGGAAGACCTGTGGCAGCCCACCGTCGTAGCCCTCCAGACATTCAATCTGCAGCATGTCAAACGTCTGATTCAGGATCGTACAGTTCGATAGTGGATCCGGTTTTCCTGTGGAATGTGGAAGGTGAAGCAGTGGTAAGCAAATTGAAATTAATAATGGTGTTTGCGTGCAGGAATGCTAACGAGAGAGAGAGAGAGAGAGAGAGAGTGAAAGAGAAACGATGCAAAATAAAAAAACAGGGCCAACCGGGGCAAATTGGCATCGGATAAGTGGCTTTTTATTGCAAGCTCCGTAGTGCTAACAATCTGTGTTTGTATGTTTTCTCGGGATGGAGAAACCCACAGTAGTAGGTATGAAGCATGTTGAGTTATTTATGTTGATTTTCTATGACCGGGATGAACGTTAGCGAAAACAAGTTCAGTTTAATTAATTTCAGACATGAATAAAATAAATTAAAACCAAAAACTGTTCACCACAAAAGTCACAAAATAAATAAAACTGTAGCTCGCAAACCAAACATATGCCCAAAACTCAACTCAGTCGTCCCATCGGTTGGGTCATGAGGCGTACACGGCTTAAAACTTACCTGCTGGTATGAGATTGAATAAACAAGGCTCCGTTTGGGCGCCAATTTCGTTCCGGCCCCAGCACAGCAGCGTCCCGTAGTCCTGTGAGTATGGAAATGAGAGAAGAAGGGAAAAAATATATACGTTCCAGTTAAAACGGACTGACGAGTCACTGACGAATCCATCCATTCAATTCGAGTCCGCATCGATTTTGTGCAAAATTTCTATCTTAACATGAATCGTGGACTGACTAGACCGAAAGAAGCAAAATAATATGACCGCCCCACGCCACGGCCTTATCCTTGGGTAGGATCAAAAGTTTTTGCTCCTTTCACCTTATGCTTTCTGCTGCTGCTGCTGCTGCTACTACTCCCATGATTCTTCGAAACAGCAGCAACATCAACCCGAAATCGAATATCAAGCCCTGGTGCGCTCTGGGTAAAAATGATGAACGAAATAATGGGCAGACGGTGAAAATTGGAACCATCCCGTGCAAGCCGTTTTTCCCGGGAAACCGAAGCATGGTGCGGCATGGAAATTGGAGATCAACGAAAGATGATGAAAAATGAAGGGCTTTGACGTGATTGACAGAAGGCAGAGCTGGGCCGATCGAGCTGACGACTAGGGCACGGGACTGCAGCGGTACCATCGATAGGAAAATATATGTGTTAGCAGTGCTCGGCGATGATGGAACGGCCAGGGGGTTTGCGAAGGAAAATAGGACAAAGCATCATTTGCAATTTGCTCGGAGCTGATGAAGACGTATGACCGAAATTGTCATTCGGCGGGCTGATAAATTATCTTCCGGCGTTCTGTTTCAAAGGGGTATGATGTGAAGGTGGTGGCGGTGAGCAGGAGGATAGGATCAGGCTGGAGAAGGATGTGCAGTGTTCTGGCCACAGGCGGAATTTGTTTTATTGACTGTTGTGATTGAAAGTTCGGGGTTTAGCGTTGTGATGAAAAATGGATTCGATGGCGGCGCACTGATATTTGATTGAAATCAACCCAGCTCAAGCGATGGCACACTTCGGGTACGGTTAGTTCGATAGGATCAAAAAAGGGAACGTAAGTTTATCACTTGAAGTCGTCAGAGGGAGGATCAACGCTCAATGGATAATATAAATTATTAAAATAGTTGAAATTAAAAAGAAAAAAAAGAGATATCTTCGAAAGATGGACCCAACAAATTGTTTTCAATTTTTATTCTTCTTTTACTTGGCTCAATATAATTTTATCATAAATTAGTATTTAAGTAAATAATGAAACTCGTAGTCACCCATGATCGCTCAATAGAAATTTGATTCTGTAATATTTTTTAAAGTAAGGTGCCGTTGAAGTTGAACTCTCTCAAACCTTAATGTTTATCAAATTTCTTCACCATCAGTGTATTGTTTTTATACCTCAGCATCGTAAACTATAGCTGGAAGCTAATATGTTCAAGAAATAAGGTTCTGTGGTCAATGTTAAACGCTCCATTAGTTTCCAATGCATGTGGCCAGGCTTATCTCACTTGTCCCGAACTTCAGGGATGGATTGAAATATAGTCATGAATAGACAGCCTTTCAAAGAAAATCTCTCAATTTAAAAAAAATATCATGAAGGAGTATAAAATGACTGCTTTATCTCAAAGTTCGTGCAGGAAAGAGTTATTTCAAAAGGTTAATGCTTTGGGTAGGTTTGTCCATGAATCAATCCCAGATTTTGAATGATGCTGATTATTTGGAGGGACAATAATCAGCATCATTCAAATGATGTTCCTTGTTGAATAATTGATTTACTTTTTTTAGAACGTTATCTCGATAAGCTATGTGGCTTGGCCTTTTCGTCATGAATAAAAGAAGCTTTTATTAATTAGAAATATGTTACAAAATAAATTAAAAATAGATTGAAAAATTCTCTGTGGGTACGCTCAAAATAACTATGTGTTCTTTAAACAAGCACATATAACAACCAACTAAAAAAGTGAATGCTACAATTTTCAGCATTGTAAAAGGCCTTATCAAATAATCACACAGCATCAAATTACGCTTAAAACTTCAAAAAACCAAACCATGACCGCAAAACAGCCTCTCGCTCCTCAAATAACACAGGGCAGGGCTGTTCTGTTCGATATCAAGCGCGATCCCAACTCATCAACCAACGAAATAGAAACAAAAGTTAATGAATAAATTATGATCACTCAACGAGCAGCGCGTAAACCTTGGGTGCCACTTGTCCGATCTATTTTGGGTACAATTTTCGTGTCCTTCGTTGTCCGGGAAAGTGTGGCTATAAATGGAGGGACGATATTTTCTTGGTTTAAAATTTATCAAATATCTGTATTTTTACTTCCAGACAAAAAAAAATACACACACTAACAACGGAGAGAGAAAATCGTTCGCTACATTTCCTTGCGAAACCATGATCGTGGTAGAAAAAGATAGAAGAAGCTGTTTCTGTTTGTGTCTGTTCAGCCGTTTTCAGTGGGAAATGAAAATCAACAAGAAAAGACAGTTTCCAGATAGCGTAATCAGTGTGATAACGGATGAAGAATGTGGTGGGTCGCTTCAAACGAGGAGAAAAAAAATGCGGTTGATTCGACGGGTAAGAATGGTAAGGAAATGAGGTGCCCTAGGACCGCTGTTTGTGAACACCCTCATAATTACAAAGGACTTCATTTTTCGGGTGCCGATGATGGTGGGGATTTTTCTTGCCCGGGACAAACAGGCACACAAATCCCGCGTTTTCCCGCGTTTTTGTTTTGGGTGGGGTCGAACGACGAGAAGATAAAGAATTTAAACCTCCGCTAGGAGAAATAGCTCAACCAGTGTGGTGTAAATCTTGCGCCCGTTACCAGCACCGGCTTATTTAGTTTATGGGGATGGGCGACACTCTGGACACGTTCGTGACGGACGGCGCAAACACTGTTTTTTTTTGTTTTGTTTTCCCGGAAGGATCTTTATCAAGCAAACTGGGACCGATGGGCGATGAAACCGTAAAGCCGCCGTCAATCTTCCATTCCGCTGGTAATCGTTTTCAATCTCCTTTTTCGGCCGAGTTACACCGACGACTGTTCGTACGGTATTATACGGTATACGAGATCTAATCCAGCTAGAGCAAACAACAAGAACAAAAAATCACCCAAAACTGGATTCAAAACAAAACGGCTTAAACATTCCACAGGATTTCGGTTATCAGCAATAGCCGGACAATCGGGTCCGGAAACCGTCCTGTGGTAGGTTAACAAAAAAAGGAAGAAACAAAACAGTGAAAAAAGAGAGGAAAACATGACCATCCCTGAAGGCGTGAACGAGGCTACTAACGATGCTTGAGCAGTGCTGGGAAGGATGGGCAGCTTTTCTTTCTCAACCGGTCACAACACAACCCACCCACGTCGAACGAGGATGAAAGTTTTCTTGAAGGGTTACCCGAGGTGTAAACAAGAAATTATGATAATTGAAAACATAATAGGTGTTGGTGTTGTTTTCTCGATGGTAGTAGCATGGGTTGATGATTATTTTCCGCACTGTGCTCAAAAAGGCCATGCGGGCCCGTTGCTTGAAGAGCAAGAGGAAAAAGCAGTTTTCTTCCCCAACGAAAAGGGATTTGTGTGTGTGAGAGAGAGAGTATAATGATTTTCTTTTTACTCGCGCCATACCAGCAAATGGTATGGTTAACGGGTGTGCGAGATCTAGCGAAATGTTTCCCTAGTAGGCTTGTTGGGTTGAACGCGGGAAAACGTCGTGGGTTGTTTTATCCATCCCTTAAGAGCGCGACCCGACACGACCTGGCGTGAAGTAGAATGTCGTGTTTTACAAGGTGCGTTTTTTTGCTGGTGCTGTTTCTTCTTCAGCCTAACGTCTTGCACGGGAGTACGATGAAAATAAAAATAAGTCTATACTTTTGAATGCGGTGAATGGGTACGGTGAAGCACGGGCTAACAGTTTTAAACGAAGTAGAATGGAGAGAGTTTGTTTTGTTGCTTCCGCGAGAACAGGGAGCATTGAGTGCTTGATGGGCATAAGTTAGTGGTGTCTAATGTAGAGGTTGTCTTCGTGGCAGGATAACTGAATTCGACGTCAAAAAATCTTAAAAGAGTCATTCAGACGGAAAAACTCGTTTAGCTAATCATTTTAACAGATTATTATTAGATATTTTTCTTAAAACACATAAGTGTGAAAGTGTTCTAATGGAAGAGTTTTTAAGTTGTAAAACAATTAAATTCAATTGAATTATTTATTTATTTATTTATTTATTATCAAAGCTTATTTTTTCTCATAAGAGGCGACTTAATAGAACACTTTACAGCATCTTTTAAGTATTTTGCACGATGGATCAAACGATCAATTTAAATATGGGCGTTTCTCCAAACAGTTCAATAATCCCTAACTAAACGTAAATGTTGGGGTGGTTCGATGGAAGGGGCGATAACGGTGCCGGTCTTCACACGGAAAGACCGGGGTTCAATTCTCATCTAGACCACCTCCCCGAACGTAGGGCTGTCTACTTTTCTACGGGTAAAATTAAGTCACAGAAAGCCAGAAATGGTAGGTCGAGATCTCTCGAGGTTGTAGTGCCAAGGAGAAAGAAGAAACGTAAATGTTCATGGGAACTTTTAAAAATTGAATATTAAACAGTAAGTATCACATAAGAACATTACTAAACGATGAAAAGCCTACACCCTTAATTGTTTGATAATATCAAATAGAAACAAACATGGACATTCACATTGGACTAGCGCGCGTGTACATAATATATAATATAATTGATAATGATATTTCAAACATTTTATTACTAAAAATTGACACATCACCCATCTATCACATTATTAAAAAATTGAATTTAAACAATACTTAAGGCATAACTTCCAAACATAAAAAATAAAATAAACAATATTTTCAGTTGATTTTTTTTCTTATTCAATTGTCACGGCCTGGTCGTATTGTTCCCATGTGAAACATGATCAATGAGAAGTGAAAAATTTAGGTCCAAACTAAATTGAAATAAAATTGTTGGGCGTTGCTAATGGTTTGCTACACTGTATTGTCATAAACTGCAACACATTATATCGTTTATCGTGATAGTTAAATTTGTTAGTATAATCAACCTGCGATCAGTGCATTAAAATCTATCACTGTTTCTTAAAGCTCTAAAAAATATACATTTGCTTACCTTTTCCGTAACAGGTTTGAAGTGAGCCACACTCTTGGTCCGATCGCTCAACACCTCCGACGCAGGAATATCCAAACTCTCCGACACGGATGTGTTGTACTTCCAGGTGAACGTAACGTTGCTCGGGTTTGCCTCCAGCTCACACACAATCTTGGCCAGCTCGTTCCGGCCCACATTGTACGTCGTCACCAGCCCCGGTCGACAAACGGGCGCAACTGAAATGTATGCAAGAAAATGAAAGTGAAAACATGGTAAAAAGGCGCCACAATCCGCAGTAAATTCTCAGTGCATAAATTGTGCATTCTAAAGTAGGTTGGTTCCGGGGCAGAAGTACAAAATTAGAATTATTATCGGATGCGATCAGCCCAGCTGACCTCACAGAAGGGATGAAGAAGCAGCGTAATAGAAGAAAAGGAAAACATTTGCACACTCCTCACGGGGACGAATCGTGCGATAAAGTGAAACGTTTGCACCATTTGCGTGATTGGGTATTTAGATTCCTCCGGTCGAGTGCGGAAGCGCCACTTTGCATAGGAAAATAGGGTAAAGCAAATGCGCAACGCCTGTGAAGATCTTCCGGATATCACCGATTTTCTTATTCTCAGTTACCGTAACCTTGAGGGTGGGACAAGTGCACAGCAAGTTGGAAGGAACATCGCTATCGCTTCAATCGAATCGAAAGAAAGTGAAGGTACGAAAAGTAAACGGTTTCCGTGCTTCCCAAATGCCCCTTGTAGCGATGGAAGTAGCAGAATCACCTGAACGTGCAAGTTGCCCGAGCAGACCTCGATAAGTAGCAAGTGGTTAGGAAGCTTATCGCACACCATCCAATTCTTTGCCCGAGAGGTACCAGTCTTTTTGCTGCTTTTGCCCACTATTCCCGATGCTCACTAATGGCCGGCGCTTGGGGCAGGAGTAGAGATTAAATTTAGAAACTGTACGATCCGAACCGAAGACGGCAGCCTGGCAGCTTAGGCATCGATATTATTCAATTACTCCGATGTTTCGAGATGGGAAACTGATGCGGTGGGTTTGGGCATTTTTTCCCCTCGGCAAGTTTTTGGGAGCGTATTCCGGAGTGAGGCTAGCGAGTGCCAGTCCGAGTACCGCGTGGTACACGGACAACATACACGTGAAGATAAAGAACGTGGAACGGAAACGGTGGGCCGTTTTGGTGGGATTTTCAATTACCGACCAAATTCGTGCTGGCACGTCGTCGATAACCCGGATAGGAGATGGAGATTTTTATCCACCAAATGGCCATCGAAGCGTTGCCTTCGTCTGCTCCTCCTGCACACACCCACAAACCCCACCCAGCGATTGGGCGTTTTAATTGAAAAGTAATACTCTACGCTCGTTACTGGGTAGCTAAAATTTTCAACCAGCAAGCGAGATTGTTTGCTTTTCAGTTCAATTAGGCACTAGTAGGGGGGGGGGGGGGGAGGGGATTATAAGCAAAACGGATTAAACCAGCGTGGAAAAAAACCTGTTCAAAAGTATCCTCGAAAACAAAACAAAAAAAAACACTTCCCCGGAACATTAAAAGGATGGCGCAGGAAACTTTCTCTGCTCCCACGTCCACTCAAGCGACTTTTCTAATCGAAAATGATTTGGGTTTAATGTAGAAATGATGTCGATCTTAATGATCCAATTAGATGGTTTCGCCAGTTTTCCGACGTCACGTGGGACACGTTGCTACTCACTATTCGAGCTTTATCGTGTTATAATGAGTATTAGCGAAAATTTAATAAAGTTTAGATTCAGATTATGGGATTTTATTCGAGCTGCAAAGGGTAAGGTTAGGCGAACTGCTCGTTTGTAGTAACAACCGAAGCAGGGGCATGTTTTTTCTCTCTATCTCATCGAGGGAGTTTAAATTGACAATGGTAGTGGTAACATTGTTTTGATTTCATTAGCTAGAGGCGAGTGATTAGAGCAAAGGGGAGTTTAATTAATTTAAATATATTTTGGAAAATATTATAACTTTGTTTAAATCCACACGTAGACTGTGCAAGAAATAGTCCGTTATAGATTGAGACTTATTCATCGAACTTGGCGATTTGCTGCTTTGACATTATTTGAGGCATTTGTGTAGTATTTGTGGCTTACGATAGAACAGCATAGTTATTGTCATATGCCAGAAAACGTTCCGTACAATTTTATCAAACTAATATCACATCATTGGAGACAGGACAATCTCAAGGAGACAGGTCCTAAGGAGTGCCATGTTTAATTTTGTTATTTGTTAATTTTGTTGTTGTTATTATGCACGGTATTCAGGTTATCACCAAAACAGCACCTCCAAATGTTGAACAAAAGAACATATGTTAATTAATCAAAGAACAGCTTTAGTATAAAAATTAGCAAACATTTCGTTAACATTTCATTTTTATATTATCGTATATGGGCGTGATTGTGTTTTTTCTGTATCTTGTTATCTATATCTCTCTATCTTTCCCTCTATATTAATAAAACAACGCCTTCTGCATTGTCTTCAGCTGCACGGGAAACGTTTTTCACTCTCTTGACCATCCCTTCTGGACCTCCCATAAGCTCTCTGTCGCTCCATCTGTTACCGTACGCTATTGTCTAGTTCATTCGCTGGGATGAGAAGAACAAAAGTAGTAGAAATCCAATCCATATCTGTTAGTTTAATGTAGCGGCGAGGGTTTTTTCGGCTTCTTTACGAACGAACATCATAAAAACAGTGGCACCAAGTGGCACTCGGTGCAGAATTTCCTACGCTCAGTCGTACCCCAGTGCTCGGTCGGCAGCACTGCTCCGCGTTAATTCAATCAAATTCCGGAAGCTAGAATGGTGCAAACTGTGCCCCGATATGGGTGCGCTTCCTGGTGCGTCGTCTCGAAGCAAACGCCCAGCAGCGTGGTTTTGTGCGTTGAAAGACGATACACGGCTACGGGTGGTTGAGATGTGCGTGGAATGGTTGAGAAAGGGAGGAAAAGGCTTCCAGGAGGATATTGCGCTGACTTCCTGCTGGAGCAGTTTTACTAGCCCTTCTTTGCTCCGTGCCGGAACAAATAGAATCTGCTTCGAAATCGATCCATTGTCGCTGTGGCATTACTGTGCAAGCAAGTGGTGGTGTTGCTGCTGCTGCTGCTGCCGTTGGGCGATAAAATTGATTGTTTTCCTTCGCATCCCTAGTAATCATTATTTTCATCGTGGTACCCTACTGGTCGGGTTTGCCACGGTTGTTGCCACTCCCCGTGCGACGATTCAGTTGTGCGCCGAGCGTGTCGTCACGTTGCACAGTTCGTCAAACACGAGATAGGGTGGAAAAAAGGAGCGAACGTGTGCTAAATTTTTCACGCCCCTAACAAGGTTCGTGGACGGTGGAGCATTCGTGGGATACGTGTGGCACAAAGGAATTTCACTTGCCCGCCGTTGATAAGAGGCAAGATGGTCCCTTTTCTTCGGAGTTTGGCTAAAGGTTGCCGCTAGGACAATAGTGAGGCAGACTATCAAAAGTAACAGTAGCGCTGTGGTCTTCGGGTGTTACTATTTGATGGATCGAAGCGTGGGATGAACCATATGGTGCAAAAATTTTCCCTTCACTCTTGCTCTCAATGATGAGGTGTGACAAATTTGTTGAAATGGTGCTGTTCGTTATCAAGTGGAGCATCGACACTGAAGTCAAATTTTCAGGAAGGAAAGGAAACCTACAAAACAGCATAGAGAGCAACCCAAAACCCAAACTGGGATAAAATGGGATAGCTCTCTTTTCACAAACACAACGACAACTCTGCAGGAGCAGCAAGAAAAGGAAAACTCCGCTCACTTCGCTCACTCCGCAAGCATTATTTTATGATTTTTATTTTCCACTTGAAATAACAAATTTCAAATTGAAGTTAAATGGAAAAAACGTCTTCACATTAGCTTTCAAATAAACTTTAAAATGTTACGAGCGCTCGTTGAGAGTAAAGCATGATGATAAGTGATGGGAATAATCGAGCGAAAGGAAAATGAAAAGTAAAGCAAATTTGATTCTTTTGGAATCTATGTTTGAAAATGATAAAAATATACACAAATGATAGAACTTCTTCCTCTTCTTCTTCGGTGGTACTACAACCTCGGTCATACTCTCGGCCTGCTATTTCTGGCTCTCTGTGACATGATTTTACCCGTAGCATGGTAGTCAGCCCTGCCTAAGGGAAGGCGATCCGGATAGCCTTAAAAATGATAGCAAAGGGTACTGAATGATGAAACAACGGAGTTGTTCAAGTCTCATAATATTATGACAGGAAGCCATTTCAATGATGCAATGCAGAAGCGAATGATTCTCTCAAGGTTGAAGACAAATCAAACTGTTTTATTTTTATCTTTAATGCATTCATATCACTACGGAAACCCCCATTTTACAGGACATTGCACAACAAAATATCGTCGTGTTAGCTAGTGGTTGAGTTTGAATCGTTAATTTACCTCCAGATGTCTTAATTTCTGCGTGGCGTTGAGCGTTTTTTGCCATTCTCAACGAAACCTTTCTTTGCCTTCACCAGACCTTGTCACACCGTTTACAAAAAGCGTGAGAGAACGGAAGAATAATTTCGTTTCATAGCACGCACTAGCAAGCGACACACACCCACCTCGCACACAACGCAAATGATGCGGGCAAGCTTGATACTTTACACACATTTCCACCAAGCAGGCGACACCGGGCATAGTGACAAAACTGAGAGTGACAAAAAACCCTCCAGAAGCGAAAAAAGTAAGACGGCACCTTACTCCAGCGGGTCCACGGGCAAAACTGGCAACGGAAGCCAACACCAGAATGCCGGGACTAGGTTTTTGTGGCTTCGTTACGCAGGAAATGACTTTTTTGCCCTCCGGATCGGCGACAAAACCAAGCTCGAATGTTGCTGCTCCTCGCAAACATAAATTCATCTCAAGAGTCGCCCGGTCGTCCATCATCCCGGGTCCGAAAAACCGAACGGTGAACGGAAGCGAGATGCTATCAAAATTAAAATTCCACGTTAAACTCACACCAGGGCCGGAAGACGCGTCCCCTCGGTGTGTCCTTCCTGCGCTCCACCTCACTTACAGCGCTCGTGGTCGACCGAAAGTCGATGGTCGTTTTGATGTGATGTCGTCGTGCGGTGGGCGCCAAAGCCTTTTCCTCTTGGAAAACATGGCCAGGTGGTTGTGACAGTGGCACCGACCAAATGGCAGAGTGGTAGTGAGCAAATAGCCAGTGGAAGAAAGAATGAGAGCGAGAAGCACAGGGGCGGTGGAGCAGTGAGATAGATTGTGTCACAGCAAAAGGGCCGTAAGCATCAAATAGACGATCCTTTTTAACACCACAAATCTAATTAAGAAACTCACTGAAGCTTTCAACGCGCGTTTTTTGTTCAATCCCTCGGTTTTTTGCTCCGGTGTTCGGAATGGAAAGAAATGTTATCCTTCAGCAGCACCAGGCGCGTGTACCGACCGATGCTTCGAAGTAGTATGTGTGCAAAAAGGGAAAATTGTATCTTGAACGAAGTGTCACAGTGTTTCGGCAAGCACAAGCAGCACTGCGTCTTGGAAGAAATGCGACAGAAAGGACATTAGCAAGGAAACGAAACTCTCCAAAATGAACAGTCGGCGTGCGAATGGTTTAAGAGATGAAAAATCATGAAATGTAATAAACAAAGAAACCCTTCAGCATTTCACTGGAAGATCAGGTTCCAGCGAGCACAGGCATCATTTCAGTAATCTACTCAAACAATGTGAACGAACCGTTGCTTGAATGCGTTCGTTTATTCGTTTAAAAGACATTCGACCTTTTCTTTTTGCATTTAGTATGTTGTAACTTTAGGTAAAGTATTTTCTTATCACGCATTTCGTTTTGCCTTTAAGCATCAATAACAAATTATTATAAAAAATAAAGTTTGAAAATAAGTTTTGAGGAATTTGGCATTTTTACTTTGAGTTTTTATTCAATCTAAAGTGTTTCTCATTATAATAAACAGGTTTAAAGAAACTCAGTAAAGTAAAAAATGGTGTTCTTTTTTTCTTTTTATATTTATCTAGTTCTAGGTGTAGTGATCTTAAAACGAGGAACATAAAACAAAAATGGAGGCGCCTTACGATAGTTCCATAGAATAAAATCTATCCTAAGGATTTTTTAATAAATAAATTGATGAAAAGTTAAATATAAACGGTCTTTTCATAAAAATTCTGAATTGGAAGGTTTTTTTGAGAACTGAGTGAAAAGCGAGAGTAAATGTATATGTAGCTCAATATATGGTTTTATGGTAATAATAAACGACCGTTCGTGGGAAATTAAATATAAAAAGAAAGAAGAAAAATTGCCACAAATTAAGAGGCAGCTTAAATTTACTGCTTAAACGATTAATTTTATCGTCGATCATTAAATGCATGAATTAACTAAGCTTTTAAACACTTAGCTTCAAACAAAAGTTTGTTGAATACCCACTCAGCATTCGCCATTCAAATCATTTGCCTTTGTTCGTCAGTATTTTTACGCTCAATGACATTTTGAAGGCCACATTTAACAAAGGATATGAATAATTACAATTATTTCTCATCCAATTAACTCTTTTGTGCTATGCCATTAAAGTTCAATATTTTATCTCTTTGAAGTTTTCTGCCAGTAGCAGTCATTCCAAACACGCAAATAAATAATATCGATCCCGCAGGCATGTGTGAAAAAACGAACAAATCTTGATGCCCTCCAGTCCGCCTCTGGAATGTTACGACCCTGCAGTATTTTTCATCACTGCGGCACCACAGAAACGACATACGCATAATCAGCATAATCAGCACAGCAGCGGAAGCGGGCCAGCACCAAAATGGCACACGATCATCATACTTACACTTTATGTCCAGATGGACAGGGTTACTCTCACCGTCCCCCTCCCGGTTGCTGCCGACGCACGTGTACAGTCCGGCCCGGCTGCGGCTAACGTTCTGCAGCACCAGGCTCTGGTTCGATACGGTAACTCCTTCGGAAGGATTGTTGACCAGCTCCTTGCCCTGCGGGAAACATCGCAAGAAGAACCAGATGAGTGAAAGAGAATGCAAAAAAAAAATCGTACACACACAAACAGTGCAATGAAAATAAATGTATGGTGAAATGGTCCCCTAGCTTTAAGTGTACGAACAAACGCAACATCGTAAGACACAGCACAGGAGTAAAATCGATTTGTAAGAGAGCAAGTGACCATTTCTTTCCGTTACTTCTTGGCAACGTTTCGAAACGTGAAGCCCCCCCAAAAGGATGAACAAATGACCGACACGGCCTTGCTAAAGATGGAACACGGACAAAAATGGACCCATCGAATAAAAAAAAAAAACCATTGTCTCTTTCCGGTCACGGAGCAATTCCGGTCGGAGGTCAAAGAGTGGAAAAAATGAAGTGTTTCAATAGAACGCTCGCAGAAGAAAGTCGAAACACGAATTTTAGCGAAAATGGAAACACTCACAAATACACACACACACACACACACACACACACACACACACACACACACAGAAGCGGTCGGATAGCGAAATAATTATGACGACCTTTTCCTGGGAAGCCGTTTAATTTGGTACGCACTTAATCTACATCTTGGATGCTTTATTCGGACCGATCGCTATTCGTTCGCTTTTGCAAAGTTGGGCGTTTAAGCGCATTTTCTTTAGCTGGGTTATATTTCACAGCAGTTTTATCAGACGCCCAACGGTTTGGTCGTGAAGGTTTGCCCAAGATCTAAGCTGCGGATAAATTAGCTCTTTCGACTCCGGTGCGGGATAACTCATCCAGAAGCGGAGCGTTGGCTCTCGCTGTCCAATAGAAGGTTTGGCCAGGGTGAATTCTAGACGCTTGTCAGCTTGTCAACCCACGGACAATGTGACCGTTCCACGAAGCACACCAAGATAGCTCTCTTTCTCTAAATTAATAACAACCAGTGTGGCAATAAAAGAAGATAATTAGTGTTACGCATCACTTTGGCCTTGGGTCCCCTTTCGTTCCTCGCCATTCTCTACACCATTCGGGCTTTCCTTCTGTATCTTCTTCACGTTTTTTTTACTTTGTTTCATAGCTTTGGGTTGTTGCCGTTGTATGTCGGGATGGATGGTGTACGGAAAACCCTCGATCGCCCCTCCGTAATGAAACGATATCGCACTTGAAATGTCCTCCATTAGTACTCGAAGTAAAAAAAAAACACACACACCCTTCATAGAGCATTAGTATTGAGCGGTGGGTCATTACCAAGGAAGCACGGTGCCATTATTTTGCCCCGTGGAGTAGGCATTTGCGTCTCCGTTGCTGGGAATCACAATTCACCCAGTTACAAATGCGTTGTGCGACCGCACTGTTGCTGGAAGGGAAATTCGTAATAAAACAAACGACATCAGATAATGCCGTGTCCGAGCGCCGTCGCTCGATGGATCGTTTTGCGACCGATGCAAAACATTAGGATGACACACGTTACGTTCCTGCCGGCAGCCAGCGATGGTCCATGTACGTCGATGGAAGGGTTCTTTGTGCGGCAAACGGTGTCTGACAAACCGGCACCGAAGTGCCGCATGGATGAGCGAATAGTTGCTTCATCATAAAACGTAAGGATTAATTTGTTTTTATGTGTGCCCCACGGGGGAGGTAGCATTTAATTTTTCTCTCACATCCTGTGCGACAAAACACATGCTGAATAGTGGTGTGTCTGCCTTATGGATTGTGTTCCATTATTTTTTCGCCTTTTTTTCTTCTAATCAGTGCGGCCAGCCGGTCAAGTTGCTATGGTTGCTAATCCACGGAGAAATGGTCACAAAATAACGACACTACTACCGCCGTGTGTTTGTGTACGTGTATATGTTTTGTATGTGTCACCAGGAAACACTTACGTAATGACGCCAGATCACTTTGTACACCCACGGGTTGGATTTGATGTTGCACTCGAAGTACACGTCGACTCCTTCCGGGATGGAGGAGGTGTAGTTGTAGTTCGTGCCGTACTCGAGCGTTACCACGGGAACGTCTGTAATGAAAACATTTTTTTTACAATAGTAGAACCATGAGCAGAAGCGTAGCAGTAACAAAGCAACCAGGGTTGCACATTTAGGACAAGGGCGTGATAGTTGTAAAATTAATTAACAAACGAATACGTGGTGACCATTCAAGATTGGGGTTTGTTTTTTTGGATGAGGGTCTTCCAGTTTCAACAAAAAGGTCGCAAGAATTCTGTGGCTGAGAACGAACGAAAAGGAAACGGTAAAAGGTGCACCGAATTAAGGATTGCTTAGGAGGAGTTCTAGGGATGAAAAGAATGTTTATATGGCGCATTAAAAGCTGCCGTGAGCTGTTGCTTAAATACTTCTCCATTTGCAAGAAGGAAGATGGCTTGCACGGTAAACAGAGTTTAGGGGAAACATTTTTTAAGGTGAGTTGAATGAAAAAAGGGTTGCCTCTAGAGATAATTGGCTCATAAGGATGTGCAATGTACTGTTTAGCGTAATCTAGAGAAGATCGTTTTGGGTTCTTTTCAGTTCTGTTTTTGTTTTGTGAAACTACAGAATAGCTCCCAGAAGGAGAGATTGAGTCTAATATTTTAAGTATGTAATGCTTTTTTTCTTGAAGGCGTAAGCCTGCGATAAAGTTTTTTTTATTCATAAAGAACGGCCTGGCTGTTTGTTTTCAGTAACGAAAGTTGAATATCTCATTTGATAATATTAATTGTGATATTTATTGATCATTTAAGTAACTATATTTTTTATTCATGGAGCCTCTTAAATCCTATCTTAAAACAAGTGGTAGATCTATAAGACTCTTAACCGTGGCTTCATTCAGAGTGAGCGCTGGATTCGGAACCAGAGTTGAGCATACAGTACGAAATATTCTTGGAATGATCGCAACTCCGAAAACTAATGCATCTTATAGACAGCGTGTAAAAATTTAGCCCTGAGTAAAGCACCATCTGCTGACTTGCAGATATAACGTGCCAAAGCGTGAGATATAGCTACAAGCAGAAAGGTTGTATAATTTTTGGCGCTTCAACGGTTCTGGCTGCTTGTTTCACCCTGCATTCATTACCACACTCTTCCAAGTCACGCCCGGGCCAGATGAAAAGTTATCATGCTACATGCTTCTCCATTGGTCCTTCGTATAACCAATCTCAAAATTCATTATTTCCTGCATTGAGCTTCAGATGGGGTGACATCGCTGGAAGTGTCTTCAATATTTAGACCTCGGTACGTTTCGAAGGTTTGTGATGCGTTTGGTGCTGTTTGACCATCGCAAACTGACCCTTGGCATGATGCTAGCCACCCGACATCGAGATCAAAGAAACGTTGGACGCTAGGTAGCAAGTTTTCCAAAATTGCTTGTCCAAACCCTAAACTCATATTCGTTCGATGTTGCCGGTACCTACGCATGGTTATTGCACGGTGAAAAGTTGTACCTTGCACATCTGCGTCCGGTTGCAGCCTTAACCTTCACATGAGGCCGAAGATAAAGTGGACAATTTGATCCGAGATGTGTCCCTTTCCAACCATTCTGATGGGAGCAACTTTTAGGCAGACCGTTAAACGTGTCGTGCTGTGTAAGTTTATGAGTTTTCATAACGCAAAGTTCGATGACGGAGTGTTATCAGTGTTTGCCATGAACAGGGAGTAGTTGGGTGTTGGATGTATGCCAGTCACAAGCAGATTCATCGTGCATTAAGCTGCACCACATAGAAAGGGGTTTATTGCGAAGTTTTTAATTAATAATCAAAAGCCATATTCAGCAAAGTGCATGATTAACATAAACAAGCGCACGTGTTAAAAATTTTTAGTTTTTGTTCAACTAATCCATGCTTTGTTTCGACACCCATCCAATGACTTTGTTTCGTAATGTATTGATATAAACTCGTTACGACATTTGCCACCGGTTTGACAAACCGTCCCAGCAGTGGAACGTCTCCTGCCAGTCCACCGAGGATCGACAGCGGTCACACGCATTAGCACTAGCGAGAGCGAAAATCTAGCAGCCAGCTAGCTATGAATAAATCATGAGAAAATTCCGCTAATGGGCTAGTCCGCTGGTCGCCAAACTGGTGCGGCAGCCTCTGCAGTCGGATATGCATACCAGCTCCTCGGGATGTTTGATTCCGTTACCAAAAACCATAAACTTGAATAATAAGCTTACCACGGACTTGATCTTTTTCATTCCCACCACCATCACCACCACAATTTTCCACGGCCTTCTGGTCGTTCCTGTAACAAGTTTGTTAACGTATAATATCTTACTGGAAGTGAGTGGGTGGTGTGTTAAGCAACGCAACAGAAGACATGCCCGGCGGGTGGATGTAAAATAACGACAGCCGGGTAGCAAGGGACCCGAGATGTAATGACGACGGGCAGGGAGCTAGAGCGGTCGGTTTTCTTGCGGCATTTACTCCAAATGAGATTTTGCACAAGCTGCCATACATACATACATACATACATTTATTCTTGATGTTTTGATACAATTACATTGTTGAGGATAATATTGGATTATATACAGCGTTCAAATGCGCTTTTCTAACCTAAATTCTGTATGTTTTGTGTTAAGATTTTGTTTTGTGTTAATGCGATGGCATGCACTGAATTGATTGAATTAAGTGATTTTTTTTTTTTTTTTTTTTTTTTTACCTAGTAGCCTACGATAACCTAATTTAAACTAATGAAAAATTACTTAAAAACCTTAAAAATATAAAAATAATAACAAACTTACCCTAGCTTATTTTTACTTTAACCTATCTTACCTAGTTTGATTTACAATCGGAGTGAGGCTCCTATGTTGCGAATTAATTCATATTCTGAATGCATGCATCTCTCGAAGAGCATTGCATTCATTTGTATAGCTAATTCATGAAGTGGTTTAATTCCTGCACTTTCATACAGATCCACTCGTCTTGTGTATCTTGAGGCATTTAAAATCATGCGCAATACCTTATTTAACATTATTTGCACTTTGTTTAAGTTAGTTTGTGAACAGGACCCCCACACCGAAATTGCGTAAGTAACCATTGGTGAAAATATTTGCTTGTACAATGCGAGCCTATTCTGTAGTGATAGCTTGGATCTACGATTAATCAAGGGATACAGGCTTCTAATGAGCATGTGACCCTTGTTCAAAATGCCCTGAATATGTTCTCGAAAGAGCATCTTGCGATCAATCATAAGTCCTAAGTATTTAATGACCGTGGACCACTCTACAAAGTTACCTTCTACTCGAATACGGCTACAATTTGGAGGAGTTAAAAGTTTGGCCTTATACCGATGGGGAAACAGCACCGCTTGGGTTTTTGTTGAATTTATTTTGATTTTCCAATTTGTAGCATATTTGAGGAAAATATCTAGGCAGCGCTGAGCCCTGCTCCTCAATTCTACCACGTTTCTGCCCTTTACGGCAATGGCAGTGTCGTCTGCAAACAGGAATAACTTGCCATCACAGGGTAGATCAGGTACATCCGCTGTGTACAAAATGTACAATAAAGGTCCAAGTAAACTACCCTGTGGTACTCCGGCGGGAATTGGTAAGGCATCAGACATCGCAGAGCTTAAGGCCACCCGAAATGTCCTATCCTCCAAGTAGCTGCTGACGATCTTCACCAAGAACATTGGAAGACCGTACACTAATAGCTTATGAATTAGTCCACTATGCCAAACGTTGTCGAAAGCCTTTTCAACATCCAAAAAGGCAACAGCAGTGGATCTAGATGCTGTTTTATTTGCCTGAATGATATTTTTGAGCCTAAGCAATTGCTGTGTAGTTGAATGACCTGATCTAAAACCAAACTGCTCTGCAGGGATGAGTTCCAGCTCAGACACCCGGTTTTGAAGACGATCGAGGATTATTCTTTCAAATAGTTTACCCAAAGCACAGAGTAAACTTATTGGTCGGTAGCTCTCTGCACGAGTAGGATCCTTACCGGGCTTGAGAATGGGAACCACCTTAGCACTCTTCCAAGCGCTAGGGAAGTATCCCAGCACAAGACACTTATCAAAAATGGTAGCCAACAAGGTAAGTGCTTTCACTTGTAGGTTTTTGAGTAGGATGTTGAATAATCCATCTATACCGGGAGCCTTCATGTTTTTCATCCGCTTCAGTGCAAATCGGACGTTTCCCACGGTCACACGGTCATGTTCTGGTCTAGAGAAGCTAGCTTGATGAGCTGATCTTAAGCTTTCAGTAACGTTCCTTTCAAAAGGACTAACAAAATTAGAACCTAGCAAGTGTGCACTAGCAAATTGCGCAGCAATGGCATTGCACTTTTCGTAGGGAGTGACCAAAATGTTTCCACTGACTGTCAAAGGAGGGACAGGTTTGGATCTCTGCTTAAGGATCTTGGCTACTTTCCAAAAGGGTGGAGATCGAACATCCATCCGGGAAACAACCCGTTCAAAATTCGCATTCCTTATATCAGCAATTTTTGAAGAGATCACCCTCGCCAAAGTTGCTGCTTGACCTTTATAAAGTCTATTTCCAGTATTTTGAAAGAGTCTCCTGTATCGGTTTCGCATCCGTATCAGTTCCAATGTATAGGGGTCTATGTTCACAAACTCACTCGTAACGGGCTTGGTCCTAACACATACCTGTTCTGTTTTCTTAATTGCCCTTTCTAGCATACCAATCGCAAGGTCAATTTCCTCAACCGTATTGCATTCAGTTTCATGTAATTCGCCGTCCACTAACCGGCCAAAACGCGCCCAGTCAACACTGAGGAAGTCCTTTCTTTGTAGTTTTGGACTACGGCTAGCTGTGAAGGTCACCTCAGTTAATACCGGAAAATGATCGGAATTTAACTCATCCAGCGTCACTGGCTTCTCTATCCCAACGTTGGTTAAGAAAATATCTAAGGTGCTGGATGAACCTCTCGATGTTACGTAGGTCGGAGAGTCTGGGTACTCAACAGTGTAGTGACCTTGCTGGGCGTGGTCGAAGAGAAGTCTACCGTTGGTGTTGGAGCGCATATTGTTCCACATGCGGTGTCGAGCATTAAGGTCACCTGCCACAACAAGTTTGGCATTCGTTCTGGTGATGATGGAGAGGTCGCGCTTGAAGGCAGCATCGTGACCAAGGTCATGCCGACCTTGGAGCGAGCAGTAAACAGCTGCGAACCGTATTGCCCCAGTGACTGACTGTACTTCAGTTCCGACAGCTTCTAACATTGTGGTTTTGTAGCACGATAACGGGGTGAAGAGTATGCCACTTCTAACGGCGATAGCTACCCCTCCTCCTCGCGTATTGGACCCGCGACGATCCATCCGTACCAAGTTGTAGCCCGGAAGCGCAAAACTTACATCCGGTTTTAAGTGGGTCTCTGTGATAAGCATGATGTCGATGGCTTGTCTTCGAAGAAAATCAACAAGCGGGATTTTCTTCGGTCTCACAGAACAAGCATTCCAGGTGGCGATTCGGAGTTTGTTAGCCATAGCGAATAGCAAACTCCCCGATGACGGTGATTTGGTCTCGGCGGGAACGGCATGTGCTGAGCCGCTCAACCATCTCTGCACAAGCTGCCGTAACAGTGGAATGTGTGTATGATTTAGGTATTATCCTTGAACTAGGCAAAAGGAAGAAAATAGGCTTGGGTTTCGAGTGGGGGCAAAAAGATGCTCTGGGGAGGTTTTTGTTCACCCGGTGTAGCTATCCTTTCTAAATGCTAAAGTGTGCATCCTTTTTATAATTAGCGCCCAGCGCGTCTGGGACAGACAGCATTACATATTCAAAGCGTGTACAAAAGGGATGGAAGCGACAGAGAAAGCGACAGTGTTAAAATGTGGGGCGATGTTTAACCATTTTCCACCAGACAGCATGTTTGTTGCTAGGATTAGAGCTACATTATCGTTTTGAAAGGAGTGTAAAGTGTCGTTTAACGATAACGGAGCGTTACAAATATGCTTTAGGAAGCAAACATTGCAATATTCCGAAATTTATTATCGTTAATGTGAGTGAATTTTTTCACTTGAGAAATATTTTAACATTTTTGTATTAAACTTAAATCATTTTCTATGTTTAAGGTACGATTGAACAACAGAAAAAAGGAAACCGAATTCTCACGATGAAATCCTCCGGAAAATACATCCGCTTTCTCCCTCTCTGGCTCTCGCCGCCGTTCCACAGCATACCAGTGGAAGCGTTCTCTAATGACACCGAGGCGTACTGCGATGACAGACATGACAGTTACACCCGTATCCCAACCGGCACAATCGCCCCCGCTACTCCGTGCCTCTAACACCACGCCGCGCGGCAATCGGCACTGAGTGACAGCGAGATCGGTTGCTGCGAGAGTGTCCAATCTGTCCCGAAGGGTTGAGCAGCCCGTGGGAAATTTTGCTCGCATCCCCCTACCCCTGCCGGTCCCCCGCGTGTGCCGTTGGGACTGTTGAAACGATGGGTTCGAAAAAAATGGTAACAATCGACCTACAAATGGTAGCAAATTTGATTAAGGTTCCGGTACGCTACACTTCACCGGAAAGGCGCGTTAAGACGGCTCTTTGTTCCAGCGCACTGCGAAGGTCAAGAGATTGGAAAACAGATGTATCCCGGACGTTGGTCGGCCGAGTTGTTCAAGCCTGGCTGAAAAGGGTGTGGCGCGTTATAATCCGTGGTGCCTTTGCAAGCAAAGCAAGCTTTCCCAACACAGGATGGCACAACGGTTCCCAGGTCCATGGTGCGCTGTGATGAGATTCAAACGTTCCGCAAATGATCCCCATGGGATGGACATTTTCCCACCCAGGAGCCAGCGCGGGACTGATAGCGGAGGCACAGGCACCCCGGAGAGTTTGCCTCATCACGCGGTTGTAATGAATTTTTAATTATCTTCATCTTCATTCGTCGAGGGACATCGTCGAGGGTGCAATATTAACGCATCAAAGAGGAAGAAACTTCGGCCCGGTTGGGCTGTCCTGCTAGCTGCGGGAAAGCTCTCGAAGTTCGCTGCTCGGAGTTGATGACTTCGCACTGTCAACGGGAGCCGGAAGTGACAAAGGAACGTGCAGTTTCGACAGCCGCAAGGGGTATCTTCTGACAGGTTGTCATGAGAGCGCCCACCATCAAGCTGATCGAGGCGAGTTGCGGTAAATTGACGCGGTTTTCATCAATGTCTTCGAGCGGGCACAGTATTTGAAACAGGTGGGTGAGGAGGAAAGGGGAATGGAGAAGAATTCCAACAGGACCTATACTGCGATACTTACGGTAGATGTCAAGCTTCCAGCCGTCCTCCTTCCCAGCATCCGGTATGACAGCCATCTCTGCCCTGCAGGACAAATATTTGCCCTTATCATCGATGGTGGGTCGAAAGCTCAGTATCGATACGGTGATGTTACCGTCCGGGTCCGTCTGAAGAAGATGAGATACAGGGGAGCAAAGGATTAGTATTACATATGCATTTTATAATTAGTGTGTCAAGTGATGTGATGTGAGTGATAACAGATCAGAGAGAATCCGAACCGTGCCAGAGCTGAGTGAACATTTTAACTTTTTCACTCATTAAAAAAGCTTTAAGAATACAGTTTTGTTGCTAAACCGGTTTCAAACATGTTAGAAATTTTTTCAAAATTTTTCGTTATGCCAAATCAATAAAACATTTTATAGGTATTCCAGGCAGGTTTGAAGATTTTTTTTCATGCTCAGTTAAAGCAGGACTCATCTCGCTAAATGCTCAACACGAGTTACTTTCACTCCTTCCTTTAACCAGTAGCTGTAAACAACCACATTGCATGTTTCGTGGTGGCTGACTGCTGACTTGCTGACTGTTCCTTTCCCTGTCATGCACACACACTCATTGTGCGGCTATTCACGAAAACATTCCCGATCACGGAAGCTGACTCCGAGCTGAAGGGCTGTTAGTAGTTTTGGTGATAGTATTATTTTTTCTCACCATTGCCCAGCAAATTATTTCACATTCCAACGTAGGTTGGTGGCTCGAAGCACGGACAAGGGCCATCCCATCCCGTGCAGAGCGAACGCGCGCGTCCTGATTCGGTGCGCTAGCTTTTCCTACCCAACGTTCAACCATCTGCCCAGAACCCCTTCAACTTTTGTTTCTTTTTCCTGCATTCCCGCGCGAAACTGTCACATTGTAATAAATTTCGTATTATTATTGTTATTATTGGGGACGAAATTTGCATACAAATTGCAATTTTCTATCAACACCCACCGAGCGCGGTAGGTGTCCCTGCTTGTCTGTGTCCCTTTGCTCGGGAAAGATGGAACCTTCTGCACAGAGGGAAGGGCAGGATGTTTTTCCATCGCCCGACGTTTCGTTTAACCGTACCGTTCGCGTGTGCTTTCTCGGTTCGTTTCACACCGAGGCATACAATTTCACAAACCGCAGTGATTTTTATACCGCATCTTACCATCGACTTTGGTATTCGTCCGGCTTTTTTCCCCTACCGGTGCGAGCCAGTTGGCTACTGCATGCAAGACAAATCTACTCAAGAAACTTCGTCCCTGCGCTGTTGCCTACCAGCAAACGACGTGTAAATGGGTTGAATTGTCTGGGCAGAGCTGCCAGCTATGCATGCTCATTTCTCACCGACCGATCCGTAGGTGACTATGTGCGCTTCCTCTAGGATGCAACCGAACGCTTCAGCGTTCCAGCACATGACACAGTTTGGACGGAAAAAGTGTGACCCATGGAAAAGCTACCCTACACATGGGTGCGTGTGTGTGTGTGTGAGAGAGAGGGCAAATATGCAGAGTGCGAAGAAATTGATGAGCTTAGCGTTTCAGCGGCACAAAAGTAGCAAAGAACAGAATACAGCATTAATGTGACATGGGATGGGAAAATCTGAGGAAGCTACCATATGAGAAGACAGGAATGTAGCTTTGGTAGAAATAAAATGAAGCAATATCATTACTAGCTCTATGTTTTCGTATGCATCGTTAAGGCTATCCATTATGCTAAAATTATTAAAATTATTGTATTTGTGAATAATTCTCGTCATGGGTGCCTAAGACACTCACTTGTTAAATTTTGATAACAAAAATTAATTGCACTCCATTCTTGTATTGAACCAATCAAACTGTTTGTATTCATGTATTGTAATAGTATTATATTTAAATCACGTATTTTGAAATCGATAATAAAGTAAATCTTCGTATGAATGGTTTATAGTTTAAGTATTAGCTTAAACTCGTATTTAAAGCTATGTATTTTTTAAACCTAAAAAAGATGTTACTGAACTTCTTTAATTAGCTTTTTTGCTTGAATACAAACAACTTAGGTAATAGATAGAGAAATCAACTTGAAACACGAAGAAGCACACAGTGCTATAAAAGAGAGGAAATATAAAGAAAAACATACGTTTCGGTCCATTAAAGACAATTCAACATTGGTGGGTATTGTGTTTACTTTCAACCTTAGCGCTAGATAATCACTGTTGACATCCATTGTAAAAGGACCCTGTTCTAGCCGGATTCCTCTTCTGAAACCCATTGGCCATTAAGTTTATTTTTCACGGGAAAATGAAAAACAAATCATCCTGCAAACGCATCACTATACGTCCTCACGGCTGGAAAAATCGAACGCCCCATGATGCTGATATCCGCTATCATCCGCTTGATTCTTGCTGGTAATTGTAGCAGTCTCACAAAGCGATTTCTGCACGCCACACATCCGACACAATAGCGTTCATATACCCGGCCGGTGGTTCCAGTGTATAAATAACAATAAAACAAATTTTTTAAACCACGCTATGTCATCCGTGATAGACCTGGTCGGTTTCATCGTACCTGTGGTTGAAACCGACGGTAGCAAAAGTAAATTGAAAATTGATCATTATTTTCACCACAACCGCGGCATAGCGAACCAACGAAGTGTACCGATGGGTCGGTGTGAACATTTGCACTTCCCGTTGAGCGGTGAGAGGAGATAAAATGAAATTTAAACAAAAAGCCGGCCAGGTGTTAGAAAGGTTTTACCGGGTTCGAATGTCCAACCAGGCCCTTTTTCACGTCCGCGAAAAGGACCAGAAAGGTTCAAACGAACATAGACGTTTGAAGTGTATGGTGAAAGAGGAGCGGTAAAAAACTCTCACCACCTTTTTTTCTGGTTAACCAGATGAATGTTGCACCATTACTTGTTGGAAAAGAAGAAAAGCATGGTATCGCAGCAACGCTACAATCTTATTATTTATGTTTAATTGTGACGGCTTGACGCTATATTGTCAACGCCTCAAACTTGTTTTTAACAATGTTTCATATTTGCTATTTTTTTTAATACGGCCGGGCCGTTCTTATTGTATAAAATAACATTGAGAATACAAAATGTACCAGGTTATAAAAAAAGATACATTCAACATGTGCATAACCTTAATCGTCGAATTTTTGTTGTGCTTGGAAGATTTGCTTTCTTCTCGCCAAAATTAATTATTTTTTACGACTAATCGACGTTCTGTAATCTGTTTTCCATTCTGGACCAATCCAATTTTCGGACATTCCAGAGAAAAAGTGGTTAAATATAAATTGTATCATTGTGCAAACTTATATTACATTTAGCATTGTGGAAATCATTAGCTTAATTTCGCTTTAGATTATTAGCTTTATTTAATTTAAATAACCTTAAGCTTATGGAAAAAACAATGTCTTTAACAAACTGACAACGTCACAGCGATTTAACGATGGAGATAAAAAGAGTGATTGAAGTGATTTATTAAATTTTAAAGCTTGTTTTGGACGACGCAATGAAATCATCATTTTTTAACCATGCAAATCCATTATCTGATGGCATAAATCCCACACCTTATGCGACCGTTATCATTATTATTATTATCATTTTGCAGAAAAAAAACCCATTAGAAGTCAGAGTAATGTGTTCTTCTATTTATTCGCTATCATTTTTTAGGTACGCATATAAAAAAGTCTGTGGTATGTGGTTTGCATATTACCGCCTGGTGCGGTACGCTCTAACAGTGACACCACAGTGGGGTGGAAAAGGTTTGATACAAAACAAAACAAAACATAAACCTCAAACTATGACCATATTGTAACACCCGGCAACCCGATGCACAGTGTGACAATAAAGTGCGTTGTATTGTTGCAACTCTTGCTCTACCGTCCGAATGTTTAATGATGTTGTCGTGGGTTTGCAGGATTGCCTACCGCAAATTTGTTAACCAAACGAATGGGAAAAGGGAAACCAGGAGAGGGGGCAGTAGAGCGCAAAAGAGCGTAAAGTTAGTTGACATCGGTTTGCAACTAATAGGGACAAACTCATCATGGTGCAATGTAATCGTAATAAAGCAAAGCACGATTAACGATGTGGCTGGATTGGACCAAGCAACTGTTGACCGGTGGTTATCTGCTGTTTTTTATTTATCTCGGTTCGAATAGCATTTTGGCGTGCAGTCCGAGCAGTCCGAGTACCACATCAAAGGATGAGTTTACAGTTCGGCCCGTAATGGCCGATTTAAGATTATATTAAATTTTCCGCATTTACACCATTTTTATGCTGTGAGTTTATACGAAAATGCTGTTATTTCTTCATATCAGAGAATGTTAACTAATAAATACAGCTCGTAATTACAACAAAAAATAAAAATAAAATCACTTGTTTTTGCTCGGATGCTTCCCATAGCAACTAAGAACATGAATAACATAAATATGATCAGGCTTTTTTTATAATGAGGAATAAAAAACATTTCAAAGACTCTCTCTCTCTCTCTCTCTCTCTCTCTCTCTCTCACTCTATCTTTTTGGCCTAAAGACCCTTAATGCCATGCCTGCCATTTCTGGTTTTCTGTACTTAATGATACCTTAATACAACGACTCGTTGTTTATGTCATTCAGAAGGTAAAGCAAAATTCTAAAGTTGAAGCTTTGTATAGGATTTTCCAATAAATGAAACCACGAAACATGGCATAGTTCAGGAAAACGTTTTAATGGCACTAATGATTGTTTTGTATATCAACTTGTTTCTCACTAACAACTCATTCAGATGCCGCACTTACCGTTTCATGATGACCGCGCATCTGTGTGCTGCCTTTCCACCAGGTGATAGTAGGAGCTGGCCGTGATCCGAGCACTTCACACTGCAGATCGTACGTGTGGTTAGCCGATAGTGGTCGGTTCTTACCCTGTAACCGTACCGAAAGTGGTCGCACTGCCGAATGAATGAGAAGAAAAGAGATTGTATGTGAAAACAGAGGACTTATATTTCCGTTTAAAGAGATACAATGGTTTTACCCCTAATGTGCACCGATATAATGTGATTGTGCTACGCTACTGCTGCGATGGTAGCTGCGGTTAAAGCCTAAGTACTTCAAACGCTCTTGGTGGAACCCGATTCCTCAGAAGATTTCGATTAATCTGCCGTCTGCCATTTCCCGTGAATTGAAGACGAAAGCTACTGCAATGCGCTCAACATTCCAGTGCAGATCAAAGATCATCTTACGGATATGAGCCGGTCACACGGATTGGCGGAAAACTTCATTCAGAAGGCTAGTTTGTGCGAAAATCGAGATTCCTCAAAAGATAATGCTCGGGAAGATTGGGACTCTTGCAATGAAGAAGGGGGCGAATGTTCCCAGGGAAGAAGCTTCCCTGTCCTGTACCTGATTGTGATACGGAGGTAGAATTCCCCAAACGGACTAACGGGGTGTGCCGATGTTTATTGATATGAATATTAGCGCAGATGAGCATGGGGAATTTAGAGGGTATTATTGTATTACCGGACCCGGTATGGCTTTCCTTGGCTTGACTGTTATCAAAATATCTGTGGCATATCGAAGGTCTCGTGTTCGTTCTAATTCAGCAACGATAGCTGACGGTTTGCGGTGAGCATTTAGAGATTATCGGTATGCGACACGGCAGTCCGGTGGAAGATTACCCGATTGAATGACTAGAGTATCAATTTGGCAATCAAGCTGAATCGCTTCAAAGTCGGAAAGTGGTTTTATTGCACTGCTTGCAAACCTCAGGAGAGAAAGGGTCATTTTTAAATAAATAAACGGTTTCAATAAAGCGTTAAAATCCTTCATTTTTATAAAACAATCATTCTCCCACACAAGCGCGCGCGCACCGTTTACTCGAGGATAAAAACAATATTGCTCCAATTAAACATTAACCAGCCGACCATCACGGAAATGGGCAAGCGTGAAATTTCTTCAGTCGAGTGTTGCGTGCAACAGAACGAATGAGCGAGAAAAAAGCCTAGCACGCGTTTAATTAATTCACTGTGTGCGTGTCGAAATATGCTGACATTTATCGTTTCACACTTTTGCCACCATTTTGCCAAATTGGACTGTACTCCGCCGGCACGTGAATATATAATGGAGCAGCAGATTCATGCGTGTCCAAATAATGAAAAGAGAGGGAACAGCGCAGTAAACACTACGCAGCACTTCAACAAGCGACCCGTTGCCAACGGAATTGTATGTTAAACTTAATAAAAATAGAGGAAGAATAATAAAAATACCCCCTGGAAGAATCCATAGCAACCGCCAGAGTCCATTTGGAGTGGAAAATGGAAAATTTATCGCCCATCTCCAGCCGTGCTTCAAACGAGTCCCGGCCAACGGACAATCTAACACACAAAAGGATGCCTGATGCGAAGTGTTATCCAACTTAGTGCCCTTTATGAACTGTTCGATATGAGGGGATGAATGGAGCAAAGGAAAAAGAAGTGCAGAGGAAAAAAAACGAAACCACACAACAAGTTCCAAAATGGATCGCATAGAAGCTGCAATCGTCCATCAAATACGATGGGACGTCCGGTTTTTCTTTGATCGAAAACAAAACTTTTCCTGTGTCATGAGCACCGTCCACCCAGAATGGGATATGGTGTGCTTTATTGTGTGGTGCCGTGTGCCGCCTGCCATTGTCCCTTGGGTGACATTGTGTTTGCCACCTCCCGCGTTTCGCCCAGCGAGCTCGAAAGCGGCCTCTTGAAATCCGACGAGAAAAAGCAACTCATCGAAGCGACACGAACCACCGGCACCTTCGGGGCTGTCCCGGGTTGCGTTCGTCCAAACTGTGCGCCATCACATCGCAACAGGACGCAACTACATGGATGATGATGATGATGATGATGATGAAAGAAAACTTTGATGCTTCTGAAAATTTTATTTAATAAAAGCGTAAAATCTCAGCGGGAAGTTCGCTTTCAGAGTCAATTAAATTATCAATTTTCCAACCGTCCCACTCCACCATGTGTTCGCTTGAGGGATGGAAAATATGAGGCCGGAAAATGCGCTGATGTCGCTGAATCGAACACTGCCCGGGTGAGGGTCACCGGGTGCCGATAGAAATCGACCAGCTGCAAAACCACCACCACCACCGCCACCCTTTGCACCCCGGCCTAATCCATGTTTGGCAACTTTCCACCCCAATCGTTTTGCCTCTCTCCACATTCTCCTTCCCCGATCCCACGGCAAATCGTCCTAGACGGCGCCAAATGATGATGGGACATAAAAAGCACTGCCGAACGGGAACTGGTTTCGGGGCGGCTCAATGGCGCCTGGAATGGATAGTGGAAGCTCGTCACGGGGAGAATCGCGATATCGCTTTTAATGCTATTAGCCTCCGCACAAACGGATTGAAACCTCCGGCGAACGGTGGGCGGTAAGTAGGAGTCAAAAGGAGACACGTATAGAAAGGGAAAAGGGGGTGTGAGGATTTTTTTTCATTTTTTGTTTTACTTCCATCTCATCGGATTCACTGTTAGCGTCTGCGCTTATTAGTGTCATCATCCCATGATTGAAAGTGAGGATCGATTTTGCGGTAATGCAATCAGAGCATTTTTAAAACGAAAGCCACATCCGACGACGCTTTTAGAAGGGGCTTATTAATTCAATTTAAATTTCGCCCCAACATTCTCAACCATATCCGCTCATGGCGGCAGATTAACGGAGCAGAAAGTTTGCTACCGATACCTGGGCGAGTTAAATTGGCCTAAGCAACGTTCGGTTGCCGCCATTACCGTAATGCTTGGGCATAGCGGGAAAAACATCGACTTGCGGCTACCTGTAGCGTCCGTGTACAGCAACTTATTAATTAACACCCAGCCTTACCTATCGACCGATACAGAAGAAGGTGGCTTTATCGCCATTTGTTTCAGCCCATCCACCACTATCAATTGAGCGGAAATTCGTTTGCTTTCAAGATGGGATGATTGCGGCGAAACTTGGGAGAAGCGGCGGTGGGGAGTTCCAGGACAACATTGAAAACCAAGTGGTTTGGAGAATTTTGGTTATGTTCTGCGTGTTCTTTTGTACAGTTTGTTTTATCAACTGTTCACTGCCTCTTGCCTGCCTCCAGGTCATTCACAGTCAATTAATCACCGACTTTACGAAGAACAGCCCCGACTCCCAGCAGGCACAATGGTGTCGTAATGGAAATGTTGGTGTTAATGTAGCCAAAAGGAATTAAGGGTGGGCCGGAGCGTTTCTTTCGGGTAGGCATCGGTCACGCTACATAGCGTCGGTGAATGATGTTTATTGGAAGTTTGAAAAAATGACGACTACAAAATATGCTTTTTATTGATGGAATGCTGTGCTTTATGCTGTGGCAAATTTATTTACACAAGTTTTATTATAAGTATCAGTTTTTACTGAACGCCTTATCGAAACATAAATGAATATATATGCTGAATCAAAAGAGTAGACGATACCCTGTTGTTTATCATTCTTCAAGCCATCTTGTCCATTGCAAAGAAATATCATGGAATGTGTCGTGGTAGTAGTAGGTTGGATTTGTTCTTGTCTTGCGTAGTAAAATTCGAATGAATTTTAGAGTAACTCATTCGGAATGGATCAATAAATCAGGATTTTCATCAAACTACAGCAATTGGATTGATGAGTAGGCTGGAAATTCAATTATGTCTGTATGTTACACGAATGTATCTTGAACAATCGACTGCAAACTAGCCTTGAGGGGTACAGTGAAGAGCATATTATCATAGCTGATTTTATAATGAATGTCAATAGATTAAACATTCAAAAATTAATCATGTACAATTTTAATCTCCAGCTTTAACTTATATTTTTGGCCAAACAAATAGCGCTCAAAAGACAATCCATTTTATCAACCGAGATAACCAAATACATAAACAAGTTGTTTGTTGAATGTCGGTATAGTCTGGATTGGCAAATTGAGTGTGATACATGAGTTACCAATAAAAATATTATCAAACCTACATAGCATAGTGTAGCGAATCACCAAGCTCGTTTGTTTCTACACCATCTGTGTGAAGATGATTGTTGCTGTTTTCTATAACATATTTTCTTTCAGCACAATAACATTCTCCGAACTCCAATCAATTTTTTCCCCTACGTTTTGAATCAGCATATTTACACTGCATGATAGTATTAAAATACTCTTTTGCTCCACACCGATTCGCTCGGACTAGAAGTATAGTAATCAAATAAAAAGATAGCTCCAATTTCTCTTACGGCAAAAATGATGCCAGCCCACAGACAGATAACCCTGCACGGTGATGAAAAACCACTGGCTGTGGCTTACTGATGCATTTTTCCCACTGCTCGCGAAGCAGTTACATGTACCGCAGCCCCACATGATTAGATTTTACAGTTTGCACGGCAGCAAAACATGCAAACTAAAAACCAGCTGTGTGCTTTCAGCAAAACAACAGCATCCTTCAGTGTCCCACAGTGTCCCGCCCGAATGCTCCCGCTTCTGTTGTCGTTTGCAGGGTGTACATTTTTCTTGTTGTCGGCGAAGAAATGACAAATTTTCCTCCCAGCAGGAGGCAAAACAACCCAGTGAACTGTAATTGAATTTCAACCCGCTCGACAGCATGTGGCCCGGGCCACTGGAATGCCACCGTCGTCAACGATCGATGCACTTTGCTTGTTTGTATGTGAGTGTGTTTGTGTGAGGGACTGTTCACTCGAACGCGGTGGGAGTGGTGGCTGGTCAAGCGACCGGTTTTTAACTCTCACACAGGTCAAACCATCAACTTCAGAGCATATCAAAAAGTAAACCAAAACTCCAAAAAACATACTCGAAAACAGAAAAATGCAGCAAATGTAGTAAAAAAAATCATACTTAATATATTAAGCATTCCTTAGGATGTTTGTGGTTAGGCCAAGCTTATACCCTGGATCATTTCGTGCAGCCATTCAATGCTGGTGCATTTTTTTGTGTATGTGTCGTAGATTCCGTTTTCTCCCGTTTGGGTCGAACTGGGTACAAGTGCAACGAGTACTCGTATGACCATCGAAGAAGGATGAGTTGGTTTCTGCTGTGGATATGGGAATCATGCAGATCTCGAACAGCCGATAGCAAGGCACTTGCAAAAGTCGCAGCGCAATCGAATTGGAGATGAATTTTTAAGTGATAGTCCATTAGTCTTCACTTTCCTGTTCGGATAAAAATGGGAAACCGACTGGGTAATCGGATTTTCAGTGGAAGTAAGATAGAAGAGCAAGATTGAATTTGGCTTTCCTTGGGCAGATTTTGTTTCTTTCCTTTGGAAAAGAGTAGCAGTTTTACTTGCATAGCGCAACAGTAACATATTAGATTATACTCGCATGTTTTTTTCTTCGAATCATTTCCTCTATTTGAGGTTGACAAATTTCGAACTAAATATAAATGTTTAGTAATGTAAATTTTGAAAGAAATTACATGTAACCAATTTGTTAAAGGAATTAAAAGAAAATTGCTTGGATACAAACTCGTGAATGAATTTAATTGATTATAGAAGAAAACTCCTAAAATATTATAAAACTCAATCAAAATGATCGTACCAGTGAATGTTTTTTGTTGTTAAAAGTTTATCATAACAGTAAAAGATTTTTGTCAATTAAAATTTTAAAAATTCTAAGAGACAATTGAACGTTTAAATATGATTTTAACGATCTAAAACTTGTTCCTGAAACAAATTGCATGAAAACGATGCATGAAAATTCACATTTTCAATTTCACTATCCAATTTGTCCCCGTTTTGAATGTACAGAAAGCGTCCGTTAAGCACCTTACCGAAGCTGACCCGGTGCCAACGTGTAACGTTCAGGTTAAGACCAAGTCAAGCGAGAAGTTTTGTAAAATAAACCAATGATAAATGGCCGGAGCAAGCGACACGGCGCACCGAACGGTGATTCATTGGGCAAGCAATCACAAGCCCCGGATCGATCGGTTCCCTCTTCTCGTCTGCGGGTTGCTGCAAAGATCTGCACACAAACAAACAAAAAACTCACATCCCATTTCCTGTTGCGCAACCCCGACCCAACCTTCCATTGTGCAGTTGGGGCTGGTCAATACGGTTGCTGTTGTGCTGTGGCAGTCACCGATACGGTTCCATTGTCCCTGGGACAACGCATCAACGGGCAGCGGTAGCAACCAGTACTGCCGGGAATGAGCATAAAACATCGAATATCGGACAGGGAACCACATTTTACCGTTCCTCGTAATGCAGGGAACGGTGGTTTCTTTTCGTATGGCATGTTTTTCTTTCCGGTCTGCTATACCCAGGCCGTCGTGGAGCGGAGAAGATTTTTTTGCTCTAATCTTTTCGTTTCCTCTCCAATGGCTGCAAGAAAAGTGAGAATGCACCAAGCGAACGACGTTGGAAACGAGATGGAACTGTCCTCCGATTTGGCTTTGTACGGTGGTGACGGTGGGTTTTCCTTTTGGGTCGATTGTTAGACCGGTGATAAATCACCTTTGGTTCACCTGGTGCTCTTGTACTGGGTGTCAGTTTGGTTAGTTTGCTTTGGCCGGTGAGTGGGACACGGGCCAGATTAACGGAACGGCAGCAGAACAGAAATGTAAACCCGAAACAGACACCGAAACGAAACCACATGCACCGTTGACTTTTCCGTTTAGAACCGTTGTGTGAAGGTGTAATGTGAATAATAGTGTGTTTAATTCGTCGATACAAGGTTTGTAATGGTTTGTGCGAGCTAACTCTGAACGGATAGATAAGCCTTACTTACAATTCATGTCAAGCGTTATCGAGGCCGATATCGGATTCGTCACGTTGTTGTTGGCAGCCTGGCACGTGAAGACCGATTTCAGATGTTTCCGCTCAAGTCGATGCAGGACGAGCGTGTTTTTGACTCGCTTGTCCGACAGTACGACGGAGGTATTGTTGATGATCTTGTTCTCGTACCACCATTGCACCTTCGGTAGAGGACGACCTGTTAAGAAATAGCAAGTATTTAAAACATTTGAAGTAGAGTACAATAATATGTTATATTATTTATTATATTTAAAAGAATCAAAAATTAAGCTGTAAAAATCTCTTTACTGAACTAACAACTTCTAAATTTTAAATAATAAATCCAAAACGAAAGTCAATACTTGTTCATTTCCACACGACACGGATAGTTTTAAACAACCCACACGCTTACCCTATTTAAGTGGCTTCAAATCATTCATGCAACGCTAATCATTAAACTGGATTAGATTGTGCCTTAAACACATGTTAACACAGCTTCACGCATGTTACATTGATTGGGCATCAATCAATTACAGGCAAATCGGCACCATTCAAACGGAAACTAATAGTTATTTTACATTTCAACTATACATTGCGATTCCATCCACTTACCACCCGTCGAGATGCAGGTAATGTTGATCGTCGCTCCCTCATTGTACGGGCCCAGAATGTAGTGCCGAATGTGCGATCCTTTCTCGTCCACTATCAGCAGCTTCTCCGGAGGCACTGTTGAAAGGCACACAAACAGATGAAAAGTTTGTTAGACGCTAATGGTGACAAAATTACGTTTCCGATGTGTTTAGAGGTGGGCAAAAATACACTCTAGAAAATTGAATTGGTTGTGGTTGTGATGTTTGTTCTAAGAAAGTTCATCTAAAGAACATGGTAGAAGTTCTCCGCACTATTGGTCTGTGAAGGACAGAAAACACACAACTCAGAATTTTAACGAGGTTTGTCTCGAACAGCTATTAAAACAATATAGATAAGCCCTTATTTTAAATGGAAATAATTGAATTTTCTGGAGGCAATACCATTACATGTTTTATATTATAAGCTTTAATAATATGTAAATAATTAATTTTACAAATATATTTATGGAGACGCCTAGTACTTTATTCGAGCAGGATGGTGCGGAATACATTTTAAGGAGGCGCCTAATACTCTATTCAAACAAAATTTGTTTGGCTATCTAAATTGTGCATATATCCTGTCAACGAAGTAAATGAAAATGAAATATAAGGTTCTTATTTGACTGGTAAAGTAAAAGCTCCAAAAGACTGTTTTATTAAAATAATCCATTTCAACTTCAGATGACGAAATCAAGACTAGATGCAATTTAGACAAAAGGAAATAAAAATTAGGAACAACATGCCACCCCATAGTGCATTTATGTTATGGCGTGGCTTCTAAATAGTGTGAAAGTCCATTAAATTCACCACCCATCTCACCATAAATTTCATTCACACACCGACTAGAAGTATTGCTTTAAAGATGAGAAAAACTTTTCGCTCCATTTTTTGTGTCTATCCTCGTTCTAAGAATCCGGTGTCGTACGACCAACCAAGCTCTTGAACCGTCCAAATAATTGTATCGTTGGAACTTTAAGAACTCTGCAATTCACCAGCAGATCGCATCCGAATCACACGACACTGTGGCCAACCGTTTGCCGTGCTGTTTGTTGCACATTTTTCCCTGCATTTCAGATGCGGGGTGTATTGACCGCAGCTATTACCGGGATACTACTGGGCGGAACATTTCGGTGACGTTTGGTTGCAATAAATTTACACCCCACTGTCACTGCAGGCCACACTGAGCAAACCCGCTGCACGCTCACCTCCACCCAGTGTGCTCCCGGAACAGCAAAGTGTCAACCACAACAGTTTGTGCTTTGCAGAAATGAAGAAGTAATTTAATGTACAGTAGCTTACGATGATGAGATACATTGCTTACTTGCCTGAAATTCAGGACAAGACTTTGATAATGTCACACAGTAAACAAACCGGATACGGTTTTGGAAGTAACCATGGGGATAATTAAATAAATGAGGCGTCTTTTGGGTAAACAGAAGGAAGGGTCGTTTGTCAACTTCTTCGAAAGGAACGTAAACCGTAACTCTAAACCTCTGCAAAGCAGTTGAAGGTTAGAATTCGCAGAGTAAACGTAGCATGATCAGTCTGGTTAGACATTTTTGTAGCGAACCAAGCGGATGTGGTTGGAAATATCGTAAAAAATCTAACATCTAGCTGCAGAATGTTCAAAAAGTCTGTTGCACCTTAGGGTGGGTGTCACTTCAGAATGTTGTACTGCAGCAATAAATATTGCTTGCATCTGGATGCTCAACTATTTGTAGGCAACCAAATTGTTGTTTAAAATTTCACATTTGAAAATGCATTACACTATAGGATAAAGAGTACATGTTAGAGAAGGGTTGTTTGAATTTCACAGTAATCAAATATATGAATAAGATAGTGTACAAAGTTCAGCAGTATTTATTTTAATAATATTATCCTTCCAATCCACATCCGCCACTCCTTTTTTGTTATTCGTTGTGTTGTCTTTGTCTTAAGTGTTAAGTTTTTTTTTGTTGTAGTGCCACGGGTGATCCGCTGACGAAGCAACAGCATCCGGGGTCAAAGACGTCACTGTCGTAAGAAGAGAGGCAGAATTTTTCTGTAACAGTGTCCTTCATCTCTGTCTAGCCTTGATGGAGCGAGTGCGGCCTTGCTGGCGTTGGGTTCGGAGGTGGTCGGCGGGTTCAACCTCGTAATTAGCAGAGACCCTGCTGTTACGGGATGGAACTCGCCGATAGCTTCTGAATTCGGTGCTGGCTTGATCGAGCTCGGGCTATCACTGCTGGGCAGATTGAGGTCCACTGTTCACAGGCAAATGTTTGTGCTGTCACAATTGTTGTTTTCCTTCTGTTTTGTTTCAGTCCAGATCCGTTACACGGAAGGATGGAGTCCCGTGTGTACACATCTCAACCACCAACACACTCTACACAGCAATAGACCCGGACCAACAATAGAACTGGACAAACTCACCACAACCTCCACACATCTACAACCGAGCACGCCCGGGATAAGGCGAAATATCAGGGAGGAAATGCCTTGGTAATTTTTAGTGTCATTGAATTTTGTACTTCGTCAGTACATGCGGTACTGACCATACGGCGTCAAGCCGTCATAATCGAAAATAAATAAATAAATAAATAAATTTATTTTAATAAATTTTGTTCAACTGGTTCATCCCATAACAAGTAAGGCAGCACCTTAAGTTCTCTTCCTTTTCTTGGCCTAACGACTTCATAGGTCATACCTGCCATTACTGGCTTACTAGACTTATTCATAACGCATAGTTAGATAATCAATCCTCACTTTTCGGGTACAACCCAGGTGGAATTTCAATCCTGGCCCTGCCCTGAAATTTTCGTAAGCTTATTCAAAAGAGCAGATTTTATATGATTAGTTACTTTTGAAAAAAATAAAATTAAAATTTAAATTCTATGATCATCAGCTACATTTAAAACAACTTAAGCTTATACTAATTTCAATTTAAAAACGTGCTGTTTATTGTTCCTACAGTTAAAATATCGGAGAGTTGATTTTTTTAATTTTAGTTTTATTAACTTTTGATTACTCAACGTTCCAACAACGTTTGAATTATTGTTCTTTGGAAACTTTCGCATACTGAAAGCACTCTTGACTTGTGCACGACTCATACACTCATGCACACATAAACGACGTGTACATACATGGATGAGACTCATCTCGAATTTCTATATGCTGAGCTTGTCTCTTCGAAACTCGTGACATCCAATCCGATGCAGCTGTGCATCATCTGGACAGCATATTAACGATGCTATTACACAAACTTCAACTCTTTCGCTCTATCTCTCTCTCTCTCTCTCAACATCGTCAAGAAAGTGCAGCTTAAGGAATGCACTTGAAGGCAACCTTCGTCACAAACCGTCCAGCAGGATGGCACAACTTTCATAGCAGTCGTGCTGAAAATGCCATCAATATTCTATCAGGCAGGCAGGTTAAACTTTTGGATACCCCATTGCAGGCTGGCACATCAGCTTGCCGTACGGGTAAACCTTTATGCACCCATATGCATACTCTCACAAAACGAAGCCGTGAACAGTAGCATCAAACGGTGAGCGTTATCGTGTATGTAAAAAGATAAATTCAATGAACTAATTGAATAACAGAAATATGCAGAGTGAGCTTTCCTCGTGCACGGATCGACTTCATCATTGGTTGCGTAATGCGTATGCGATCGGATTATAGCTACAATCGAAACTGATGAATAAGCTATCCTCAAGAAGAACTGAAAACTGAAAGGTTTTCTGGACGTCAGGTTTGATTTTTACAGAACGATTAGAAATTCTAGTTATTGATATGCGATTAATAAGCTTTTGAAACAATAGGGTGCTCTTTTCAATGTTTTTGTTCAAATAAACCTACACAAAGATATCTGAAGAGCACAAATGTTTTCGATCTATTTTGTCAGCGTAGAGTTCTAAAAGTGCATCAATTGGCATCTTTAAAATGCCGACCAGTAAGAAAATTCAGCTTCACATAGCGTCCTTTTGTACGTTCACCCTTCACTTAAACCACAAAAACTGAAACCGTTGCAGTTTTAAGCATTCTCATCACTTACCAAACCAGTTGGGCGTAGAAGTTCGCAACGCTTTCCCAAAACCGAAGCTCACAAGCACTCCGATGCTCCCCTATGCACTAGCGTTTGACTTAATTGAATTTACCATTTGACGAACGTACCGAATCGACAATATTTCTGTCCTGACAGAAGGGATCTTCCAGGCTGAGGAGAGCAATGCTTGCTTTTCTTAGTTTTGAGAATAAGAAGTCACAAGAACCAATAAGCGGCGTAAGATGAATGAATGCACCAAGATGGAACGCTGAGCACACTGATGCTTTTTCGACAAAATTCAAGACTTGCAGTTGAAAACGATGCCAGACGACGGCAATGGTTGTGCTTTTTAAGGATGCAGACAGATGCACACTTGAGATGCAGCCTTTCGTTAGTTCTTTCGGCAGCAAACGCAACAAAAACCGGGTCAAGGCTTCGGGAGAAAGTGAGTACAAAAACCGTTGCAGAACTTTTGCATCTCACAAAGCTCGATCGCTGTCCCCAAATATGCTCGACATCCGTGTAGCATCGTTGGGTTTTTTTTCTCCTGCTCTTTTGAGTACTGAACGCTTTGCAAACCCGGGAAGCTTGATTTATGTTGTTGCATCTTCCCGGTTTTGTGAAGGCGAGTTCGTTTTCCTTCTTTTTGGTCGAACTTTGAAAGGTTGCATCTTGAATTGCTCAGGCACGGGTGACGCAGTACCATCAGTTCCGTCACCTTACCTCGGCTGGATACTTTAACGGTTGCAAATATCTCCTACGAAGTGCCATATTTTTTGTTCCTCGCTTTATTTGCAATGAAGGTGCAGTAGACACGTCATTCCTTTTCCAATCCAGATGAAGCGCACTCAAAGCATCTGCGCGATGGTAAAATTACTACAAGAGCACAGTAAGCATCACGGTTTTCTATGGGTATTTGCTTGAATGGTGAAACTGTTTCATGGTATGGTTTTTGAGAACCGTAGGAAACTCTTGCTCAGGATCAGAAGTAGCATCTATTATCACCGTTACGTAGTTTGACAAATTGGGTAGCTTTCGTTAAATGGCGAACGCAGGCTGGCAAGCATTAGTTCGGGGGCTGTCATTGGTGGATTATTTCGGAAAGTTTTCGGGTTTTTTCCGAGTGTATTTGTAGGTATGAAGCTTAAAAGTTGCACATGTGATTTATTCTTCCGAAGCAGAGACCATAAACGCTACTCACCTATAACAGTCAGCTGAACGCGTGTATTGCGCGTAGGGCTTTTATGAAAATCGACCCGACACCGGTAGATCCCGCTGTCGGTCGGTTTCGTCTGTAGGATCTCCAGCATGGCTGGCGTTCGGTTTGGGTAGAAGTTGGTCCGTCCATCGAAGGATGAATTAGAGCTACGGTGCGATCCTTCCCGTACATCACGAGCGTCAAACCTGGGAACGAAAGTGGGAGTGAACATGAAGAATGTACAAAAAAGAGTACAGCACTTGCTAGAGCTAAATTTAAATCGGAAAAAGCTGGCTACCTAGCTTTATCACTACCGCTACTGCTGCTGATGAACTACAGCCCCACCGGCATCAAAAACTCCAAAATTGTAAAACCGATTGCTTTGAAGCTGTGTGGCTTACGTAAAAGTTTTTTTTGTTTGTTGGCAAGTCAGGCATTCGTGCAACCGTACGGCAGCGGCACAGCAATCAACGTGAAACCACACGTTCCATCACTTACTGGGAGTTTAAAACGAACACAGAAAAAGGAAACATGATCAAAACGCAAGAAATGAGACCGAAAATAAAAATAGAAATTGTTTCACCTAGCTCCAGGGACACGCTGATTAGAACGCACGAAACGAAATCAGTGGAAACATGCACCAAGTGTACACACAGCTAAAACTAAAGCCTAATAATGCTACACGACCGGTCCGCTTTCACACAGCCCACACTTCTTGGTGAATTACTTTCTCATTAAAACTTAATCAAAAACACAAATTGAAAATAATGAAAACCACGCTTCTGGTGTTGACGACCCCGGACATGGCGGTACCGTGCAGGCGGCATGAGCCATGGATGGGTAAGTGTAATGGTACTCATATTTCTGGGAAGTCTGCCAAAATCTCTCACACCACCACCGTGCTAGTGACGATCCGATCCAGCATCACGTGGCTTTATCGTTAAGGACGTCCTTTTTCGGAACGCTGAAATTTCTACGCACGCGGTAATCGTTCCGTACCCGAACGACGGTAAGCCGAAACCACTTGGCCTCGCCGTTGCTTGACACTTGCTGGCAGTAGCCCGGGAGCAGGTCGCCACGTGAAGAATGGCTTTGGGTGAGAAATTATGACAATGATTACGTTTCCGACATACGTTCATTTATCATGTAAAGGTACACTCGACAGTGAAGCAACGACAGCGAATGAAAGGAAAGTTGATCTTTTGCCTTTTCTTTTGCTGGCACACTTAATGGGTCTTGTCTTGCTCAATTTGGACGTTAATGGTATTCCAGGACCTTGTTTCAAAAAATGATTGCAAGGTTGGTGTTTTTTCTCCTCTCATCTATCCTTCGCCGTTGTATGAACTTATCAGCAAGTGTATTATGTTACACCGATATTTTGTTGATTGTAAATACCGTTTGTATCGTGAATATTGGGCTTCAATGCTTTGTTTTAAATTCTTTTCATAGTCGCTCAGAGCATAAATAGTTCAATCCAAAACTCTGTCACATAGCGATCCATTTGCAATCCAAAGTAATAACGTTCCAAAAATAATGTAACAGCAAACCAACATGCTATTATTCAATACTAGAATGGATGTCTAGCCAAAAATGGCAATAAAAACAAAATACCATACTCCACCGTTTCTTATTTACTCCCTGGCTAAGCCTAAGCCATTGAAACGAGTAGAAAATCGGATAAAAATGATTTTAAATCCTATCCACATGGATGAATGTTACATGTTGGGATGTAATGGATTGGGAAGATTTCACAAAGAAGAGCAATAATGAAGAGGACGAAATAGAAGAAAAGAAACCCATCACTGGTAACCCTCTAAATAATCCTCTTGCAGCTTTTCCTTACTGGTGCCCGCATTGTTCGTGATATTTGAACCACGAATAGAAGTAAAAAAAAATCCTAAAATTTCACAACGACAACTGCGCCTCTCAGCAGTGAACGCAACAAACGTAGGTTTCGCATCTAGGTGAATCTGAATGGTACGAATGGAGGCAAACCAGCTCAAAAGATAGCAATGCTCAGATAAGCTCGCTTTTATGACATCGAATCCATTTGGTGGTGTTCAAGCATACTATTGGCGGATTTGATTTCATTTCTTAACACATGAAAAAGGCATCAAAATCATTTATTCTTCCGTGAGGCTTTTACTAAACAGCTTGTTTAAACTACAAGTATCATAATAAAGTACGTTCTATTAAATTCTCCATAAAATAAGTACATTGAAAATATCAACACATATATCAGGCAAAACATCTGCAAAATAAAGCAATAAGAAAAAAGACAAAGCTCACACACATGCCTAGACAAAAAAAAAAAATAGAAACCAGGCAGAAAAGAGGCAACGTCAAGAATGGCCTCTTATCTGTTTCTCTGAATATTCGCTGGAATGCTCATATTTTTCCCATGGGGTTAAGCTGCGGGTTGGGCCTGATTTGGGGCGGCTTCTCGCACGAGAGACCTCTCACCGGATTTCCTACTGTTGCCCAACAGTGTCCTCTTCGCCGAAACCATTCATACATGATCACCATTATGTTGGAGTGTAGTAGCCCAAAGGCTACCGATATAATTTCATCCTTCAGAATTTGCTCAGCCCTTTTGTTTCTCACCCAAATCCGTGCCGCTCTGCACATAAAACCAACGCAGAACGAATGGTTGGGATCGGATGCGGGCTTTATCCACAACTAACCCGTCGGCGACAGGCCGTTTGGTACATAGCGTGAATACGCGCCATCCCAAGTGGAAACCGGATGCAGCATGAATAAACTGAAGGAAGCAAATAAAAAATTATCGTTATTTATTTATTATTTTTGCTTCGCTGCAGAAGCCGGAGCATTCGGTACAAAAATATATACCTCTTTTTTTTTGCCTCTTCATCACCGGCAAATACTGTGGCGATTTCCCACGAGAGAGAGATTTTACTCCCATGGCGAGTAACCGAGGACCACTTCCTACAGGACGGACGGGGTTCAGAATATGTTGCGGTTATACCGTCCAGCGCCGTACGTTGACGGAAATGGCTTCGATCAGCAGGAAAAAAAAGGAAAGGCATTTCCAACCTCAGACCAATGGTTTGGAGCCGCCTGTTATCCGATCGTCGAGAAAATTGCTGGAAAACAATCCGGATTGCTGTCCTGCTGTCCCACCTCATCCACGACACGTGTAGATGTGATACTTGATGTGGAAAAATACCGGAAATGAGAACAACAATGAAGCGCCATGATTTGAGAACGATAGTACAGCTTGCGCGAACTGGAACAGGACGCTCGGTTCAGAGGGCAGGGAAAACGTTCAAGCGACGGGGAAAATAAAAACGCAACGAGAATGTAATCATAGCGAACCGGTTGTGCTATTTGCCAGTAACTACAGTCCTCCAGCACCGGGATATTGCTGTGGCAAAGGACAATTCATCAGAAAAAATGAGAACTTTACTACTAGATTCACTTTACCCTGCAAATCCCGTAGCATTTCTCGTGCATGAAATGGAGGCGCATGGTACATGAAGGTGGAAAGGCTGGCTTTGTCGGTAGCTTGGAGTTTAAATTGAATAAAGACGGCTATGCTCTCAATACCATCGCATGGCAAGTGTTGCTGTATCGTACCATGTACCTAACGAGCAAAATTCTATGAAAAGCACTCTTATTAAAGCGATAGAACAGCGGCTTTGTTCAAGAATGTGTAAGTCTTTTACACTGCAAGCACTTCAACGCATTTCACAGATAAACATACATTCAAATGAAACAATTAGAAAGAACTTGCCTCAAAGTTCATCTCAATGCTACAGTAAACTGTTTCGAAGTATAGCTTCATTTGGACGTTTTATTATTCTGACACAAGAGACCATGCCGTACAGTTTTTAGCCATGTACATAACGATAGAAAAACCACGCTCAGCTTCCAGAAACAATTCTTCGCAGCTAATAAGAAGTACTTTTGTCACCTTAATTAAGACACTAACGTGACTAGGAACGGCAAGCTGTAAACAATTTATCGCTCTCGGCTCTACCAGAACGAGTTCCTCGAGGCGCAAAAATGCACGCCAACCACGGAGCCGTTGGTGAAACGGAAACACTGTACTTACGTGTAGAAAGGGATCGTCTGGGCACCCTTGTACCAGATCACCAGTATCGCCCGGTCACCGGTAATTGGCGACGTGATGTTGCACTCCAGCTGGCCCACCGTACCCTGCACGGCCTCCGACAAATGCAGCGGTGCTGAAATGATTAGCAAGAACACGGAGATGGTTAGTGAGGGCAGCGCAAACACGTAGGCAAAACTGCGAATGGCATCGAAAGTAGAAAATGGAAAGAAAATAAATTGAATTTGGTGTTCGTTCTTCGCCCACTGACTTTGTATCAGTTTTGACATGCACTTTACAGGAAACCTCCTGGCACAGTGTGTTTGGATTTTGGAGCAGCTTTCGGTGGTCCAATGCAAAGAGGAAACGAAACATTCCGCTTGCGGTTGTAGTGTCGATAGTGCAGAAGCAAATTTACGTGAGATTCTTGAAATTCAATCAACTTAAAACATGAAGAAAACATCCAATATAAGCGAAATAAAATGCAAACAGTATAGAGTGGTAGCTCAGGAAGAAATAACTTCATTATTTCGAACGTACTAAGGCAGAAGAATTGCAACCATTTTCAAAGTATTGAAAAATATTCGGATTATTCATGAAATTATTCAATAAGGAAGTTACAAACTAAAGACAATCAGATAAAAGAGATATCACTATATTGAGTTTAAAGTAATTGTTCCAACGAACTTCAACTTTTACACTTTACATTTAGGGCTTGTATGAACGAACGGTTGCTTAGCAAGATAGCGAATACGGTTGCTTAGCAATATAGCGTTGACGGACCAGTTGGAACTGGGTGTCGTTTCTGTGATGTGACTGAGCCGTTTCTCGTAAGACGCCTTATGATTGGGAGCGATGGGGAGGCTGGTAGCTTGATAGTGGGCATTGTTTACAATCAAGCTATTAACTGATAACAGACTCCGAGTCCGACTGGTTGGAGGTTTTATGAATTGCAGCTTCCCAATATGCTGTTGTATGTGTACGGCCACTGTAAAATTGTTTTAAATTACAGGGTTGTGGGCATAACAACATTTTTTTAAGTTATACAATTTTAACCACTAATGTTCGGGCCGTCACCTGACTTGACCTGATTTCGGTCACCGGAACATCGAGCCTGGATTAAAAATTGATAGGAGATAGGATGTGCGAAGAAAAAATTATAATTTTGGCCCATTCGTATTAATTCGTTAAAATAGCCGAGAAAATAGAATTTAAAATGCCTCGATTTGCGTTTAAGGCACTTTACTGACATTGAAATGGTAAGATTATTTAGTCTAATCACTATCTGTAATACCCTTGACAAAACCTACCCGTACCCTTGAGAATATAAATATTTTAACATTTTAAATTTAAAATAATATTTTAGCCGTATTTTATTCTATTTTTTATTGCCGTCCCATAGTGCAATGATAACAAGACAGAATAGATCATCCGATCGAGTGGAGGAGAAGATTCTTAATCGCTTATTCTACTCGAGAGGGAGACAAGGTCCACTAGCTACGATTCCAGATTCCTCCCAGTATGAATACTACCTCCTGTTTTGCATGGTATCTTGGTATCGGTGAGGTACAAGTTGTGTGATGTGGGAATGGTTAGAAAGAGAAAACCGAAACCTTCCATTTCATCCGCCTTCCAAAATGAATTTTGCGTCGATCATCCTGATCATGATTGGTAGTGATGGTAAGTATAAACGAAAGAAAGAGCTACTGACATTCAATCTATAAGGACGAAAGAGAAAGCCACACATACAATATCGCTCGGTTTCGTCCAAACGATGATGAGTGAGAGAAAAGCTGCCAGCGTAGGACCTTTGATCAATACTACCTCCTGTTTTGAATGTTCTCTTGTTGTTCTAGAGTTGAAATCGGTAAAATTAGGAGGATGGGACGATACAATCTGGTATCGGGAGCTGTAATCGGAACGAGAAAGCAGCAGCTGTCTCTCCCAACCGTTTTCCCCTTCACGAACGGGAAAATACTAAACCAATTAGTTACTGGAGAGCGATAGAGTGGTGAGAAAGGAGAAACCGGATTTACTCCTTCTTATCACTCTCACGTACACTATCAACAATCTTCCCCTGATAAATATCGCACAGGAGAAGATCGTCCTACGAGTATTCTCTTTGTGGGAAACAGAGCAAACGATACCCAAGCTACTAACAAGAAAGAGGCAACCGAAGCATGTTTTCGTTGAGTTACCACACATAAACTTCCCCTCTTTGATAGCGAGAGCGAGATGTTCATCGTTGACTGCATCGTATTCTACATGTGAGAGAAAGGGTACACTAGCTTAACCATGCCAGCGATCAGCGATCATGAGCGAAAACTAGAAGGTACTCCTACCGAATTTCTTTTTTGTGGGAAAAGGAAAGATATATGTCGGACCAGTACCAGCTACCGATAGATGCTACCTCCCAAATTTCATGTTCTCTTGTTGAACGAGAGTTGAAAATTGGCCAATTTAGTGGGAGTCGTAATCGGAAAGAATATTTTTACCAATCAGGAACACCCAATCACAGGCGATCGATCATATTCCCCTGAAAATATCGCATTTCCCCTCCCTAGAAATTACTAATTCGTTTATTTTATTTGCGAGCGAAAGAGTTGAAAGAAAAGATAAATCGGATTTGGTCGGTCTCATCACAACTCACATGTACTATCGATTACCTTCTCCTCATTTATATTGAATAGCAGATGATCATCCACGGAGTATTCTCTTTGCGGAAGAAAGCAATCTGTATTGAAACTACTAATAAGAAAGAGCAAACTGATGCATTCCTTCCTTTAGTAACCAAACGCCACACTATCAATTAACTTCCCCTTACTGATAGCGAGAGTGGTATATTCATCCTGGACGTATTCCACATGCAAGAGAAAGAGCACACTGCGAGTTGCATGATCGCATGGTATCAGTCGGCTTTGGTAGTAGCGCAAACGAGAAGGATCTTCTGCCGTATTCTACTAACGTTAGAAAAGGTAGGCTATATCGCCGACCAGTACCAGCTGCCGATAAATGCTGCCTCCCGGATTTCATGTTCTCCTGTTAACAAAATTTGAAAATTTGACCGTTTTTGGTGGCAGCCTGGATTCGAATCGAATCGTTTATTTTCAAATTAACCGTCGCATTAGGCGCCTCCATCGAAAAATTTATTTCAATTTTTTTTTCAAAATTATCTTTAAAAATGTGGAATACCGCAAGTTTGAAGGGAAAAAATCGTATTTTTATTGAATAATTTTGGATATCTTATCAAGCAAATTGGACAGAAACACACCGATCGTTTAAATGTTTAAATATTTTCATAATATATTTTATCAATGTCTATAATAGCCTTTTTTCCATCACTACGTGATTGTTAATATGTGAAAATGAGAGAGAGAGCGAAAAAGAGTTTCTGACATTGTTCCGTGTCGGGGTATCGGGGTGTTTTTTTTTTACTGCCAGCACTGAACCTAGTGATGGATTATTAAGAGGGTAGGGTAAATTATATACGTGTCTGTCGGAACCTTACGCGATAATGACTATTACAGTAGGAATACATTCGTTACATTTGCTCAGCATCTAATAGAAGATCTAATGGGTTGGTTTGAGTGTGTGTGTGTCGTTTTTTGTTTTGGTTGAAACGGAAGTGCACCTTACTCAAAAGGGACATGGCTGTTTGCGCTCGAAAGTATATGTAACGCTGATGCTTTGGGCTTCAATCATCCGGGAATCAGTTCTAAACGGATTAGTAACGATGTGTGTGCTTTGATAAAACGCTTGATTTGCCACTCCGCTACGCTCTGACAACATCGATTGCTAGAAGTCCTCGCTACCAGTAGAGCAGGTTAATACACAAAAGTACCTCATCTATCAGTTACCTCACAACTAGTCGACAGAGCAACGACCGTTCTCCGCGGTTCACTTTCCTTCTTATGCTCTTCATGGTTTGGTATATTGCACTCGTATATTGCAGAATCGATACAGACTAACCAACGTACTAATGTGTAATGCACCGCAAAAGAAAGTAAATGAGTTCCATCATTTTGGCATTCAAGTTTTCCGTCCCACGTATATGCGCTCGTTACAAGTGTCTTTTACAACCCGATCTTCCTTCCCCCCGCGAGGGGTAGCTTCGAAACCGACCTTCACACATTTCGAGCTTCCTTTTGCGCTTATTTAGATTAAATCTTTGCCTCTCTTACACATCTCTTCTATAACTCTTCCCACACGCCAGCCCTTTCCTCATCATTCCACATTTCCTTTTCGCACTCCAATGGAGCTGATATGGGTACCGCAGGGAGAGAAAAAAAACTTATCATCTTAACGTGAAAGTGAAGGAAACCAGTGAATTTTTTCTTTGTCAACAAAACGATATTACCGCACTACACATCTACATTGTATCACAACATTTGAAACGACATTTCTACACAGTCTGTCTCTACATCATTTATAGCTTATCCGCCGCTCGCACACACTTATCAGAAAGTCTCTGCTTAAGTGCTGCGTTGCCCCGTTCAATCCTTCATTCTTCTTTCCGTTGCTTTGCCGCAAACAATCAAATTATTGTCACCGAGAGAAAATAAGATAGAAAACAGAAAACCTTCAGCCACTGCAACTAAACTTTACAGATTACATTACCCAGCACTGTTTTGTTCACGGTTAAAACACAATTAGTTAATTCCTACGGATAAAAAAGAAGTATACAAAAAACGAATCCTCTATCATCTTCTGTAAATGCTTTCCTTCTCAACGTATCTTTCATACATTCCCATTCCCTTGCCTTTGAATCATTTAACGCAATTCCATCAAGATCACCGGCAGACCGTCTGTGGCAGATCTTTGGATGATTAATTATCGCAAACGGGGTAAAATCTTTCAACACTCTCACGCCACTATCAATAGTGGTTGCCCCTGCCAGTAAGAAGTTGGTTACGTGAGCAATGTCAGTAGCAGTTTCCGGTTAGTTCCCGAAACCTCCGAAAAGACGACTCATCATCGTCATCATCATGGCGCTATCTACCATCGACCGTCTACCCGTGAACCGTGGTGGGTTCACATTAATATACCGGCGGTGGTGACAAATTATAAATCACTGCCCCAGAGGGCGGTTGTTGAATTTTTGATAGTGAAATACTGATGACTTTCGATTTATTACTCTCGCCAGTCGTGCCGAGGTCGTCCTCGGAGATCGTGACTGTCGTTGTTGGTGCGTGTGTGTGTGTCTCGATTTGCCGGTGGTATGTTGCTCAACGGACCAGCCGACGGCGATGGATGCAAATATCACACCGATACGCGCCTTGCTGAATTTGAAATATTTGACCGAAAATGCTGTTTGACAAGTAAAGTGTTAACCGTTTGCTGACTAGTTCCGGGTAAAGGGTGACCTAGGCGAAAAGGTACGCGTGTGATCTGATCATGCGTTGCTACAGTTGAATGGGATGGACGACCGATTCCATCCCGCCTCAGCCTGTGCACAGCTGGATGCCACGGAAGCAACATCATTCATCATTTCCACTTATGTTTGATTGAAAATTTATGATACACACCCAAACCTACCCTCCGTGTGGCTCGGGTTTCTAGTGGGCTGTTTCACCACGCAGGACACAACACCGAACCCTTACCAAAACCCTTCGAGTTTCTTCTGTTCGTTATGGTTCGAGAATGGAGCGTGGAAAGTTGGGACGACCACGTCCTACCGCTGCCATATCCCACATTCCGGCTGTGTCTCTTTCTCTCTAGGGAGACATCTCAATGACAGATGTCACATATATTGCGTTTCAGCCGAGCACCGAACGCCGCAAGTCCTAAACTGTTTTGACATACTAACACAAACACTGCTTTTCAACTGCTTTACGTACGCTTGCAAACGATTTTATAACTTTTTCGATTGCCATCAAATACACATCGGCACATCGGGACGAACGGGCAAGCTTTCAGTCCTGTGAGCGAGTTCGGTGAAGATTCCTACACGCTGAAGTGTGTCGACATGATCGATCGAGCAACGTGAACAACCACAAACTGGGTATGAAAATTCTTCCGTTTATTTATTTATTTCTATCATCTTCGTACACTGCTCCTTCACGCCTTTGCAACACAGTCACAAAAATGTGCAAACGTCCTTTTCTTTCCCAATCGGTTGAAGAGCGAACTGGGGACAATTTTGAAGCGAAATGGTACCCCGATGTGTGACGCCGGTAGCTGATGGTTTGTGCAAATATTTTCGACCATGTCGAATACTCGAAGAGTCACAAAAAAAACAGAAATCGTTACCGTTTGGTGTATCCTTTTGGTGCGAGAACGTTTACGAGCACTTGATCGAGCTGTGGTTTGAATGCGTGAACGAAAATAAATGTCAAACTTTTTCTTTCGTTTGAACGTGGCATTCAAAGTAAAAATAAAAACAAACCGATTTTATTTCTCACCACCACTAAATGCTGCACACTTTCTTCCACAATCCACCCAGTTCAGCGCATTATTTACGATCAAACGAAAGACCCCACGCAACTCGTAATCGGCGCCTGCGGATCATTCATTGAAACGCTATTTTCACACCAGCACACTCCTTTCGATATCCTCCGGCGTACAATTATAGGCATCTTCATGTTCCTTTTCTTTTTCTAAGCACGTCACGCCAATGGATTGCTGGCCGGTGAGAAGATTATGGGCTTTGCTCGGCAGAACATATTATTTCTGCGTTACTGCGTTTTTGTCCTTCGCGTTGGCGCTCGTTTAACCATCAAAATGGGGCACCACGGGTCTATGGTGTGCGGGACACAAGGTGGAAAAATGACGGCACTGCCGTTCCCATCACACCCAGCTCACCCATTAAGCGTGTCATTTTGTTGTTTTGATCTCTGGTTCCGAATGGTTCGACCGGCAATAAAAATGGCCGACGCACGGTGATAAAACTGGCAAAGTTTGAAAGCCTCGGTATAGGACGGCGTGAGAGGCTTGGACGAAAATCGTACATAAAAATTGTACCATTGCTGAGTTTATTGGAAAAAATTGAGTCTTAAACAACAACAACAGCAACAAAAACACAGCGTTTGCACGTATCCGTGTTAAACAGGCTGCCAACAACCAGCCTCGGTGTGATGGAGGAAAAGGGCGCAAGGTGATGGGGCGGCTAGGTCGTAAAGAATTTATTTCCCAACCAGAGGTGGTTGATCCACGGCTCGTTTCGTTCAATAACACGTCGCAAGCTTTGGGCAGCGTTGAATGCTTTTATTTTTTCCCGTTACGCTTCAAGCTTTTCCACTGGGAATGGAAACGTCTGTGTCCCCGGTAAGCATCAGGTAGCAACTCAGGTGTGAATGGGACGGCGAGGGTCCCGGTGTTTGGGGATAGACCAATGAAATGATGTGTTTTTTTTTGTTTTGCTGCTGCTTAAACGAAATCGAACTGAAGTACTGTGAAACGGACGATTTAAAAACGATTTTATGCGCATTTCAAGGGGGCGTATTCCCCTGGTGACGAATTCACTGGGGAATTTTTAACAGCAAACACGTTCTTACCTCTGTTGGTCAAAGTACGATTAAATGTGAAACAGTCAAGATCAGAGGGAAAGATTTATTTATTGAAACCAGTTTGATTGTGCCAGTTTAAACCTCTCCATTAAGGTGGATTGAAATGATTTTGGTTTTTATGTGAATATTGAATCGAATGATCGAATCTTTGGTATCGATTTATGCGGTGATGTTTTCTTCTTTACGAGTATAAAAAACGACGTTCTGATAATTTAATAAAAAAATGAGAAATCAACAGTTTATACTTTCAAAAGTATCTTTTCACAGAAGGTTCAAAATTTATTATACTTCGGACTATTTCAAAGTTATTAAATATCTCTAAAACATCACGAAGTAGTTTAATGGATCTAGTACGCAAAACAAACTATGAACAATTCTTATAATAATTAATTTGGAAATCATTTTGTATCTGTTGTATTTGTATTTACTCGTGTAATGGAAAAATGTTATGCAGAGTATTTATTTGATTCTAAAAAATTAACATTGAAATAATATAAACAATAACTTTTTGTCATTCTTCCCTTTCCTAATCACTTATTTTACGGTCACTTTGGCCGTTATTAATAGTAATATGTAATTTTCATTTACTAATTATAACGGACCGATGCCGTATTCTAACATATTAATTTGTATTTTGAATATAAACAACTGAAAAAAGAAATACATTTTCACTTCGTTGTCAATGCTATAGTGAAATTTGCCAAACCAACCATTCCATACTTATCCACAATATGACACATGCTGTAAAAGATCCATGTCAGACAGCAATGCAAGCTTAGCTTATTACAGGACTTCCTTCGCAAACATTTCCTACATGTCACATGCAACCACAGCTGGAATACTTCCAACTGGTTCGCTCAAGCAATTCTATCGCATTTGAATGCAATTGTGAAGCGTAACGAGAAGCATCGCTGCCTCGCGACAAGTACCGTCCTTGTTTTCCACTACGATCCGTTACAGCCCCTTCTAGCACAACAGCCTTTCAGGCGAAATAATTCAATGGGCTTTCGAATTGCCGTCAAATTATAATGGTTTTCATCGTTGGCCACAGAACACGATCACGCTCATGAGGATCACATTACCACATGTGTGGCATTCATTGCATTGCTTAATCCCTACCTTTAAAACGATCTGGCTCATCTCTTCCTTGCGCCCCCTAATTCGCACGGCAGTTTCGAAGAGATTGACCTCGAAGGAAAACACGCTACATGGGCATACCATACCCACAGGCAATAGCCACACACTTCAGCCTGGTGGTAAAAGGAGCAACGCTTTCCAATCGCAAGCGTGCACCATCAAGGCATCGCAACGTTCAGCCCATCCCAGCAGTCGACCACCGTTCCATGCGGTTGCTAGCAGCATCGTAATCGCATCCACAATGATCAAATTTTGCTCGGTTGCATTCCACATTATGCAACGATTGCTGGGTTTGCACGGTGCAAGGGTGGTGGATGCGATAAAGACATCCGAAACAACCGAGCCGGGCACGTATGCGAAGGCGGCCTCGACCAAGCGTTCTTGCTCAACCGATAAGAGAAAGCGTGTTTTCGGGAAACATTGTCATGCTGTGTTGCTGTGAGCAGCAGCAGCAGCAGCAGTGGCAGCAGTAGAATCAGAACTTCTTTCCGTTGCGTTCGTCTTGTTTCGGTGGAGTGCAGGTGCATCTTCACACACACGACAATATCCGCGCACGAAAACAGAAGCAGTGTGTCCATGTGCGCCGGTTAAATATCACTGTCGTCTAAGTAGTGGGCAAACAATCGACCTGACCGACTAGTATCCTCCCTTATGCTGTCGTCGGTGGGCTGATACCTGATTGTGCTGTACACTCGGTTGGTGTGCTGTGCTCTGGTGACAAGCAGCCCATTGCACCGGCAGCTTTGAAGGAACCAACGAATGGATGATCAGAGCCAAATTCGTTTGTTCTTGCTCGGTGATACAATTACATCCTCTAGCCATAGAAGAATGAACCGACCAAGAATAGAGGCGGGCTGCTATTCACGAGAACACAACGACCAAAAGGCAAATAGTGGGTGGCCTAGGCATCGCTTTTGATCGCTTGTGTCGGATCAATAACGGTGTCAAACAGATTTGATGTTAAACCGGATATCCATCCATCCACTTAAACGGCCGCTCTCTTCGACAAGGTCAAACATGGACATGGACGCAGTTGACGATCGTTTGACGCTTCAATCGCACGTTGCTTGCGAGCGTGTGGTGTTTGCCTTTGACGGCAAGCACCACGATGCCCTTGGGGTATCAATTTGCTAACGTTGCCATTTTCCCTTTGAAGTAACCACGGTACATGGGTTATTGGGTAGCGATATTTGATTATTAAATATTCACTCCTTATTTAATTGTGTAACTTAGAAAGGTTGAAGTGACAGAGACTTTATGAAACGAATATAAATCGAAAGCTTACGTAAAAGGAAAGTTTTTACTTTTTTGAGCATATTATTAAACTTATTATCCAATAAAGAAAACAATGCTCCTTATTTGATCGTCATTTGCTTCATCATAAATTCACTCGTACAGCAATAAGGCAAGGTAAGGCCTTATGAAGAATAAATAAATAATCTCAGTCATGTGAAAGATTCTCTTCCAAACATCTGTTAAGCATAACAATAGCCTACGCCTAAAGGCCAATAAAACAAAATGTCAAGCAAAGCGAAATACGAAATCCCTTATTACGTTCTGCGTGCACAGAAATTGGATTAAATCGTTGTTCGATTCTCCTGAACAACCGTATTCCCAGTTATTCTTCTGCTCTGTTTAGCTATCGAAATCGGCCAACCACCAAGACACGAAAAAAGCCTACATTATTATCATGCCACACAAATGTTTCCTCGTTGACTTAACCTACGTAATGAAACCGAAGCCCCTGCGGCCGTGCTGAGCCTCCTTCAGACGCCGTTTGTTTACTGTCACACACTACGGGGGAATGTCTATGGCTGAGGCTGGCCTAAGCCGCTCAGCACCGACGTGTGGTTCGTATGTCGGAGCGACTAAGTGGTAGAAAATGTTAAATGTCATGTAAAGCAATAAAATTCAATTTGACACCCATAAAAGAGAAAGTGGTGCTAGAGCTAGGAAACGTACGACCGTAAGACCAAGGAGGTTTCGTTTGAAGCGTATGTTCTTTGGTTGGACACTTGCCGTTCACGTCTACTTTTGCCGCAGCAAACAAAAAAACATCAACCAACCCCGAAAGGTACGACTTTCAACAGCTTCGATCCGACATTGGCGGTCAAAGGTCTTTTTTTCCGCCTCTAACACCACGTTCTTTTTCTTTCGGCCCCTTCCTTTGGCCTAGTATAAGCCCTGCTAGAACAAATTTTTCCTCCGACCAGCCACCCCTGCCGGTGGGGATCCGGATTTCCATCGGCATGAGTGTTGTGTCGGAACGGTTGTTGTGGGTAGTTGGGATTTATAGTAACGGCATCCCTTGCCCTCATGCGTTCGTAATGCTCTTAAACGAGAAAAGCCGACAGTATCGAGGGTCCCGAGAGTCACCGATGCGAACAGAATGGAACGGAAATGGAAATAATCCCTCTAAATGTAACAGTCATCGACCAAATACGCGAAAACTTCACCGACCTTTGACCATTTCGAGCTAATGGGATTTCTTATGCATGGATTGGTTTTGGAAAAGGGTTTAGTGGAGAGTTTTGGGTATTTTTTGTTTAACAAGTGACTTCCTTCTTAGTTAAGCATTTGCTAGAAATCGAAGGCTTGCTGACTTTGTAAGACTTTTTGTCGCTGGAGAAAAGTAATTTCCAGATAATGGTTCGTGTAAACAAGTGATTATCTTATAAAAAGCTTTTCCATAGAATTTAAACGATAATACTGCAATCTTATTCTTCATCACAATCATAATTATTTGTGTTGTACCGCTACTACATAGACTTTCTAACGAACTATTAAAGCTTGAGCCAATTGTGAGCGCTGTTCATGTTTAATTCGAAAATTTAAAATAGGTCGAAATTTTGCAAACTTTTCTATTTTTCCCGAACCATAATAATATTTTTCCTTCAACCAAATTTCCGGTATTATCATTTACATCGAAATCAAGTTTTTGCATACAAAAGCAATGGGTAAACGTATGGGTAAAAAAATCATTTATCCCCATAGCCAATGTAATATATCAAACCATTTGACTTTATACAATAAAATCTCTATTTATTCAACAACCGTACCAATTATAGTGTCTCTTTTATTCATACAGCTATGCTGAATAATTGATACAAATCACAAATAGCACCACCATTTTACCCTTACTCACTTCCTTTGTGCCCTTATAACAGTTACCTTCTGTTTGATAAAACGTTTTGATTGGTTACAAAAGAAAAAAAACCGGTGCAGGATAAAACAGGAAATGTTAGCAATTCATAAAACTAAGAGCAATCTTTGCCAGATAAAAGCTTCCCATTTGGTGCGGGCACTGGGCGAACACATTTTGTCAAACATGCAGCACCAAAAACACTAGACACGGTCCAAACGCTCTAAAAAGTGACCAACGAACTACCGAACGGATGACCGAGATTGGCATCCATTTACCATTGACTGGTTCTGATTGGGCAAATTAAAGTGCCTAGCCAAAAAAAAAGTACCCAGAGAGCGAACGAACTCGCTGTGCGGTGACCGTGCTCACAATGGATAAGAGTGTTGTCCTGTGTTTTTAACCTCAATGAAACACACAGACCCACACAATCGCGCTGCTTTCGGCAGCATGAATGAAAGGATTGCTATCGCAGAAGGTGTAAAAAACAATCTAAAATTGTAACACCACACACTTTTGCCGTCCGCTTTGGTATGTACCCGTATTTTATGATCAGGCTGAATGTTTTCTGCCACCGTTCGTTGGCGAAATTGATCAGCGATCTATTTCTCTTTAGCAAAAGGTGTGAGCTGCATGACGCCTCGAGCTTTAAAGCAGTGTGGCTCAAATTTTTATGGAAGCGTTATAAATTTTATTCACATGAAGTTAAAACTAAGAACACCTTTTTATTACATTTTATTTTATACAAATGTATGTATAAAAAGGAATATTACGGTATACCGCTGCACTTCAACACAGTTAGTAAATTTTCATATGCATTCTAACCTGAGACTACGGTCTCGGCATGCCTTTTCCGGATGCGTTTGACTTAAATTAGCCCCTCACTGGATAAACGGTCCCGTGCGAGGGAGCAGTCCCGACGAGATTCGATACCCAGGCCTCTTGTGTGGAAGCGCGTGGCGTAACTGCTACTATCATCGGACCGCTCTTGTAGATATCTTATCAACCCAATTTAATTTATACCGTAACGTAGTCGTTGAAATTATTCTAGCGTACTTTACTGCTCATCTTAGACAGGAAAACGAAGAGTTCAACCTTTCTCTTCTGATTTGACATAAGAAACTTGCGAGATGTTGGCCTGCAATTTATGGCTTTGTCGACTCACTTCTAATCTATTTCACGATCATTAGTCCTGCGAACCTCGAATATGTTTGAGATCTTTACGTGCAAACACTTTCGCAAAGCATTAAAATATTTGAGATTTTTGAAATCCTTCCTTGTTCATGATTAAAAATAGTTTATCCATGTTTGTGTTACTTTGGCAATTGATCAATAAAAAATCTTGGATAGAAAAGTTTCTTCTTCGAGTTCCACATGTTTGTGTCACATTTCCTAACGAAATGACTGCATTCAACCGAATTCAGCAATAATAAAGTTGGTACCCTACTAGAACGAAGCATACAGACGATTTCGGGTACGGCAGTAGTTTTCGATTGGATTGCTTGTGTGTGTGTGCATTCTATTTCATGATGTGAGTTTCTCTCACGCCGGTCGCTCATACAATATAAACATGGCGAACATCACCTCATATCGATCGTGACCATATTTCCAATGCATGAGATATGTATTATTGATGACATCGAAAGATCTGTGCTCTGGGCGAATTGTTGAAGTCGTGTGGCAAAGGTTTGAGATTTTTGCACAAGCACGGTGATCGTTTTTGAAGCAATTCAATCATCACGAAACGAAGGTAAACTTGATTGCAAACATTTTGGAGCTACATCCATTTTGTACGCTACATCCTGCAAAACATAACTACTCATCCAACGAAGCGATAAACTTCTTGCAATTGAAGTTTTACCAAACAGTGTCTGTAATCTTTGAATTGAAGTTCTCTGTCACGACCACTGTTTAGCAGCACTGGCTCACTTACCCAGATACGTGCACACGCCTGAATACCTCATTCACAAACATGTTTGCGTAACGAAAAGTTATGTGTTTGCGCTTCCAAACGTCGGGGTGAAACCTTCACCCAAACAAAAGCCTACGTCAAACTTTTGTGTCGCCTTCTCGCCTCATCCGCGAGCTTTTCGGCAGAGGGCAAATCTTTTGGAATGCTCGTGTTGTTCGTCACTGATAACATGCTGATTCTTCACGCCTTTCACGCTAAGACTTACCGTGCTCGAGTTCCAACCGCACCGACGGGGACGGTCGCATTTTACGCACCAACGCCATCAACGTTCAATGTTTAGGTAGCAGAGAATGGCGTGAGCTGGCTGTGGTACGAAGATACTTCTGCACTGTCACCTTTCACCAGAGACCAAATGCATATCCTTCTCGTTTGCAAACACGAACCGCACACACGTACCCGCACACGCTTCATGGCCCGGAAGGTAAAGCGTGAAAACTTCCCGAACCCTGAAACCTACCGTTGCTGCATGGAGCGAGACTGAGGCGAGAGTCTTCCCGGAACCCGAAACGTTCCAGAGATTTTGTTTGGAGTAGACAAGAAAAAGACCCTTTAGGCGTTTTCAGGATGTCCCCGAACACGTGTCAGGAAGTTAGTTCTTTATATTATCGTGCGCTTCCTGTAGCGTGTTTGGTGACTCCGACACGATGCCGGTTAACCGTTCGCTTTTCGTCTGATCAGTTGGTGGGCCGTTGGTGATAAGTTAAACAATAAACACCCTTAGGTGAGCCTAAAGGTTCGTTTCAAGCGCATTGTACATTAAATGTTCAAAGGTGTGCATACCCGTTAAATACAAAAAAAAACATCAGTAGTATAATTTGAAACTACTAAGTTGAAGAAGAATGATTTAAAGAAGAAACTTTGAGGAAGGTTATCGTAACTTACACAAGCTGTCTGCATATATCACCATTAACGTTTTGAAAAATTCTCAAGTAAAAATATTTGACCGTCTAACGAGGCAAGTATTCTCTTTATGATGGTTGTTATTCACAACATCCGTCTCTTCTAGGTATTACAAGACCTACCACAAGACGAGTTCTCTATACAAAGGTTCAGAATTTCCAGAATACGCCAAATACTCAGAACTTACTATGATTTTTCCCTGGTCCACTGTCAGACATTCACCGAAAAACAGCAACCATTTTCTGGAAAAGGATCAACCAGTTAAAACCATGCTTCAATTGATTCGGAGGAAAACTTGCTTGTGATAAACATTGGCTCATATGCACCATTTTTCTTAACTTTATGCATTCATTCCACTAATTCTTAAATGACTGAATAAAACCCATTACGATCACCATTTCTCTCCTACGCACAGTTATGCCAATGACGCAAATTGTCCGATGTTCATTTCGTTGAAAGCCTACCACATTTGCTTGCTTCGGCTATCGCTCGGCATGAGAATCGGGACAACGTGTCAACTTCTCGTGTCAGTGCAGAATGTTCTGCTCCATAAGATAAAACGGATATAACAACAACAACAACAAAAAAAGGCGGTTGCATACAACAGGATCGGTGATGGGCAGCATAAAAAATACACTGTCACCGACGAGTGGCAGCGAGCGAAAGCATACCGCTACACTGGATGCTACAATCAGCATAAACCCTCAACACGTCCTACAAGCCAAAACCACCGAACAGAACTTTTCGTCGCTTGTGCCAACCGGCTCGTTCCGTTCCGTACCGCGTCTCGGTCGGTGGCAGCGGTATGTACTTTTTCTTATAAATCCATCCTTAAACGCCAAGCCGGTCGGTTCGCGTTGTGCGACAGCTTGGCTTAAGGCTATCCGCTCTTCAGTGCCACTTCGACCGAGACTCGCAAGACCTACGACTGCTTGACGTGCCAGTCCTTTATTTCTGTTTCCGTTTGGTCCGATTCCCGTGCTGAGAAGCCATCGCTGCTCTAGGAAAAAGGGTTTTCTTTTTTACACCCCTATACTTTTACCCACCGTGCTGTGTGCAGTGAAATAGTAAAAGCTAACGCGCGCATACAGCGAACACATTTGGGTGCAGTGAAAAGAAAAAGACCTTTGAGTCTCTTAAAGCTTCGGGGAGGACAAAGAGCAGTACACACACACAAAAAGCTATGTCCATGCCTTACGGGATGCAAACGGCCGCGATTTCTATCCTGAGTGGCAGCGGTTTCTATGAACTGCTGTTGTTGTTATTGGTGAAACTCAACCATCAACGGGTGAAGTGCGCCATTTTTCAAGCTATTCGTCGGTTGCTCATTCAACCATAGTTTTCCCTTTTATTTTTTCAAACATTTTCCATCAGAACGGAGAGAGCCACTAGTGTGTATCCGGTAGCTTTCTACAACCAGCGGATCTCCAATGGCCTAGTAAGGTTCTTGCCTCATGAACAGGATTGCATCTGTATGTGTGTTTGAATATTTAGGTGTGTGCGTTTGCTGTCCTGCCAGTCGGTGGACAATTACTCATTTAGAGGTTTTCCGTTAGCGGCATCGGTGGATTTTTTGTTTGTGTCCCTTTTTTTTTATGTACTTTCTGGTTCTTCCCGCTTTCGTCACATTCTGGTGATTGGACGGACAGTTCTCTGTTTTGTGTTGGTGTTGTTAGCTTCTTGAATCACTTGTTCAGTTTTTGCCACACGCTCCATTCATTAAGCGCGGTGCTATTGTGAAGCTTCGTTATGCCGCTTGCCTGATTTTGACGCGTTGAGAGAAGAAGTCGGATGCAGACATTTCCACGCAATGGCTTATCACGCTAGCAATCTTCAACGAATCATTTGAAGGGAATAGAATCAAAGAGTCGTCGTGACGCATAAAAAATAACAAAAGTTTTGGGTTCAGAATAGGATACTGATTCAAACAAAATATACGCAACTGCGAACAGACAAACCAATACTTGTAATAAATTATTGCTACAGTTTTTTCAACTCTTATCACCATTATTTTGTCTCCTTGACGAACTTCCATGAAAAGAAGGCACAAAACCAACAGCAACATTGCTCAAGTCACTCTAATTCAAGTCCAGAAGCGCCCAATCCGTACGAAAATCTCGGTAAGACATGCTCTTAAGCCTACCGCCTTCTTGCCCAACCCCAAGCAGCAGCAAACTTTAACCCAGTGAGCTTTCCACATCCAAGGAGTAGCACTTGGAAAGCAAACTGGGTCGGTCTTGTTCAGTCAAAGTCAAAGTCAAAGTTCGACGTGCGCGCGTGAAGATGATAAATTGATAACCATCAACCCGTTCATCCCGTACTTGAGTTGCCCCCTGCTCTTCTTTACCCCAACCGAAGAAACTCTTCGAAAAGGTGTGCTCAAGTTTGGCTGAGAGCAAAAACATCTCGTTTGATCTCGTTACGAACGCAACACGCTTCTTAAGACCAGCACTTGAACCTGCTTTTAAGATTTGTCTGTGCATTCGATACGCAGAATGCAGAGCTAGCTTCAGCACTCCTGAGAGCCGAATGAACTCATCTACATTGCATTTGATTGCCAATCGAATAGTGTAGTTCAGTGTAGACAAGCAAAAAAAAAAGAAAGTCCTCCATAACTCCAATTTCAGCCAAAGCCAATGTGTGCCACAAAAAACGTGTTTCATCGGATCATGGTACCCCAGGGCATGCTACATGCTCAACCTATACGAAATATACATTACGTCAGTTCGTTTGCCCTTAAAATGCGGGGGCACGACACAAACTAACGAAGGTCCACTGCTAGCCACGCACTGCTTCACTTCCCATTCCCCGAACGCTAGCCCGAAGCCACAGAAATAACAACATTCCATTCAAAAACATTCGTGCATATCATGGTCCTGGTATCCCTGACCCCACAGCTACCCAGCTCCCACGGTACCGGCCAACTCAAGTTAACTGAGCGATTTTTCATCAAGCACTTATTGAAAAATGCCATTCAACCAATTCACCCGGCACGAGTATGCCGGCATGAAGCTTCTTGATGTGAAGTTTAGTCGCATACTCTTCTCGCTTTTCGTTTGCCGTATTACGTTTGCCACCCGGTTTTGCAGTACCGGAAACGAGGACACATCCGAAAATTCTGTTCGTTTTTTTTAATTTGGCTTTTGGGGTCTTTCACTGCCAGCAGAAGAAGGAAACAAAACACTATAAATAAATTCAACTCGTTCAGACGAGACGGTACCCGTTAGCAAACAAAAAAGCAAAAGTGAAGTGTCCTTAAAGTGTCCTTATGCTATGCAGTTTTTAAGCAAATAAGAATTATATTATATTTTTTATTTTATAGTTTATTTCATTTTGACATCATTCTACCATACAAAACTACTTAGCATATAATTAAAAAATCGCTATTTTTCTGCTTCTGATTGTGCCACACTTGGGGCGGTCCGATGGCCGAGGCGACAGCGGCGCCGGTCTTCACACGGCAGGGCCGGGGTTCAAATCCCATTCAGACCGCCTCCCCGTACGAAAGGCTGACTACTTTTCTACGGGTAAAATTAAGTCACAGAAAGCCAGAAATGGTCACAGAAAGCCAGAAATAAACCTCTCGAGGTTTTAGTGCCACAGAAGAAGAAGAAATTGTGCCACACTAGTACCCAACCCCATAATATCAGTAAAACATTTTAATATGTTAATTAAGTTTTATATTCTTAATATCAGATGCTATTTTAAAGCTAAGAATATTGCACATATTTAATTCAATTATATACACAACTGCACACCGTCCTCAGTAGAGATGAACGTTCTCGAAACAATTGAATCCAGCTATAGCTCAGATTGGAAAAAAAATCTTTCATAATGCTTGACTAGCTTCATCTGAAACTTTTCTCATCTTTGTATTTTTTCTTTCTTTCTTTACCATGTCCACCCGCTCTCACCATTCCACCTTAACAATGCCTGCCAAGAAGACAATTGACCGGTCATTTTCCAGTTTCCGGTTTTCTAGGGGCTGCAGTCGGTCGTTTGCAATTAAACTTGACCACTAACCGGTTGCGACTCAGCTTCCTTGCACTAGAACGACTCAGCGATTCTTCTCACCATCTAAATGCCACTTGCACCCATTGTCTTACTATCTGCACATTTTTATAGTCAGCTTTTTCCCCAATTTTAGGTCAATGTATTTCTCACTTCTTTCCGAATCCTTTCAAACGAAAAGTTTTTTTTCCTTACTCCTATGCATGATTTATTGGTTTGCTATCGTAAACATGGTTGCCAGGAGTTTCGCTAGTTTTATACGGCAAAAACATTCATATTTTTTACCAAAACTAGTTTTAAATAAACTATATTTTTCATTTCTAAAGTTCTGCGTTGCGGTAACGAACTCATTTTTAAGGGCTGTTTTTTTTCTTTATGAAAACCATATTGAGAAAGTGTTGTTACCATAGTTGTTCAGATTTCTGATCATTTTTTTACCTTATCACCTAGGTTATTATCTCACCTATTTTCCATTTCCATTATGAGGCTTTTGGCTAGAAAATGTCACCTATTCAGGAGGTACCAGTGGTTGTTGGCAAATTAAGTTACTATCAAAGTTCATTATTTATTGTCGCCCACAGTCTGGGTAGCGTTTGGAAGTGTGCAAGTGCCACCCTTGCCAACTGTCATCTGAATATTACTGGGACGTGGGAAGTACCATCAATAGCAAGATAACTTTTGCTTCAAAACTAATCCTTGCACCGTTGGAAAGGATATACATATTCAAATCGAAGCTCATTCGACATATCGGATAGAGCTGTATGCATCTGAGCAGGTCCCTTTGCTGGTCCAAATGTAAGCAACCATTCCTAGGGGAATTATGCTCAACGTGTTAGCATTACGATTACGAACACCAGAAATCGATGCTGGAAGCCTTCGCATCGTTGTATGCGTGCAGGAATAAAATCTGTCCTCATGTCGTTAAGCTTGTAGCACCTTAACAATCGAGGACAGAATTTAAGCATTAAAGAGTAATGTGCTCACATAAAATAGGAAGCACATGCTACTAGGTCCAGGACTAAACCGGGTGAAGTGAATAAAGTGATCATAAAACACGTAATAAGCTTTAAAATATTTACTTCTTTATTACTTAATTCACCTATGAAAATCCTAGAAATTGCCCAAAGTAACTAGTCGGCACCTCGCAATTCAGTGATACGAGATGCACTTCGTAACGGAAATCGAACGACCCAGCAACCCTCACCAGGGCCAGGTGAACCATTTATCAGTTATTGAAATTTGTCATTTAATTGAGCTTGTCAACTGGCCACTCGAGCCCCAAACGATTTGCATCCATTCCTCAACACTGGAGTTGGTTTTCGAACAAAAATGTGGTGTGCGCTCGGTACTCGGCAAAGATGGCCAATCCCAAACGTACGATCCCAATTATTCGTGCACGATTTGCTTCCGAAAACAGCGTGTGTCTGTGTGTGTGCTGATTTGTGTCGGTGTGTCTGCAGGTGAAGAGGTCCAATCACCAGAAGTGCACCATCGACCGGTGGTTTGTTTTCGAACCGGGCCAGGATTAACAGTCCCCGGGCGTATGTTTTACCGATGCCCAGATCCGACCGATTACGCTTGTCCAACGTTTGTCGTCACCGTTTCACCGGAATGCGAGGGGTTTGCTTGCTGCAAAAACACTTCCAAGTAGAAAAGCAGTTGGAAAATCCGATTCCGGATGCTAAGGTAAACGAATGAGGTCAACAACGCGGCATCCGATCGGCTGTTGAGAAAATGGTCCGTAACAGCAATTGCCCCCGTCAGCGTAGGCGCCATGCGTGAGTCTCCAACAGTTCGTATGATCGGCCACGTATCCGTACTAGCCGTACAGCAGCATGGGCAGATTAACTCTGGGTGGAAATTTCCTCCAGTTCGGTCGAGCCTTACAGACTTTTGATCGATGGTTCGGGAAAATGGGCAAGAACTGGCTGTGGTTAAATGCACGTGGGAACGTCCCTCCAGGGGGAAGGCGCCATCTTGACAGGACAAGATTGAGAAGCGATGTATTTTCATAGTGCCACTTGAAAACTGCTGCACTAAGCCAAGTGCAGGATGTGGTTCTCGTGCCCCTGGATTAACAGTGTGTTGAGGATGTGTTGGTGAATGTGCACCGATATTCTTTGTCCTTCGTGCAACCATCCTTGCCATCCGGGATGCAAAGAGTTGGTTCGCTATAATTGCAGTTTGCCGGTTGAACGGATGGAACGGTGTGCGGAGAAGATTAGTTCATGATTATACAGTTAATTTGCTGAACAGATTGAATTAAAGAGAGCCACTCGAGTGTTGAGTCGGTCGCTCGAGCGTCAGTGATACGTGTTCGGATTAATTGTGCAGCGGAAGACAAGTTTCCATAATAGATGTTTTAATTATGGCAATGAATAAATGCGTGCCAACATAGGATGAAATTATAGAAAATCCGTTGAACCTTTGCAAGAGCAAACAAATAAATATTGCACACAAGATTTAACTAAAGATCAGCTACAAATCTTATCGTGAATGCAGCCGAATGAATTAATACGCAGAGGACCTTTATCTAGCATTAAAGCAAAAACATTAAAATAGTTAAAACAAATCTGGGCAATCTCAACCGTCAAAAAATGGAAATCACTGTTTTACTGCCAAACAAGCCAACAAAATATTTACATTTGCTATTTCACAATCCTAACGCAATACAATAACGTTGTTTATCTCGAAACCCATTCAAAAATGGGCTATTCTAAGAACCCCGCTCAGTGTTCGTTCTATCAAAAGGCTCTCGCTTTATTTCCCTCGAGCAACAGTCCAAGCTCATCTCAAGCACCTTTAGCGTAAATAAAGACAGTTTCTTTGCACAGGCTTAAGTCAAACCGAGGAAAACTTGCCTTTTCAGCCTTGAAGTGTTTGCCCAGACGCAGAACCATTCTTTACACCCAAGCCCCGGAAATACATCACAGGACTTAACCGAACCGAAAGCTCTTGAGAAAATAGGGAAAGCATTTAAAACTTACCAATCGAATGGGTCCGACAGCGCTCACCGTCGCAAAATCGCTTTATGTCGTTTAGTCATTAAGGCTCTTAGGGGAAGCCTTTGCCAATCCCGGCACGCTTCAAAGTGATGGAAATTAACATTCTTTCACTTCCTGCGGTCCGCCCAACCGTACGCCGACTTTTAAATCGCCGGGCCCTTTTTCACTTGGACGCTTCAAAAGCGCAAACCCGTGGAGCAAATTTCAATGAAGTACCACTTCAAACCCTCCCATTGCCATCTGCCCTGGTTTTGCCAAAATACTCGGCTCCCATTTAAGAGGTCCCATTCAAACGGTCGAAATCGTGCACGCAGGGTAAGATATTTATCTATTGAACTGCTCGAAATCGTTTTACTTTCTAAAGAAACACAACTACTTTTTGTTGCACTGGTTGTGAAAAAGTAGCGTTTTCAGGTTGGAAAAACACATCATTTCCACGGATGAAACGGATCCTCCATTAGCATGGAAAGCATTTCTTTGCCATTTTTGCTTGTTTAATCGCTTTTGTCTAACCGATCAATGGGTCCTTAAAAGCTTCCGGTACCACAACCTAGTTGCTGTCGGTAAAATGCCTCACAGCGTATAAAACACCACCGTGTGCGACGAAAAATACCATCACGACGGAAGGGAGATGGAACGAGCGCCGTTTTAAAGTTTAGCTCCGTGGTGGCTCATCGATACTGAGCTCTTACATTCTTGTTTTCCCCTTTGGAACTCGTGCATCTTTCTCGAAACCGTCATCGATGTTGGTTTTCCGCACACTTTTTTCCCGGGATGAATATTTTGAAATCCTTACCACGTATGCAGGCTGCCCTGCGGACTGTCGGTGAATGTGCGCCAGTGACAGCCGTTTACGTGGTTGCTTTCATTTCCTTCCAATTTGCCGTCGGTTATTTTCATTGGCATGCACCATCCATCTTTTCCTCCCCTTTTGCATGCCACTCCTCCGCCAGGTCCTTCTTACCGGCGTTCATAAGTTGCTACTGCTAAAAAAAAGGGCTTTAAAAACAACGGAGCTCACGGAAGCTTAAAACGCAAGATAAAGCAGCTTCACAAGCACCAGCAAAAGTAAGTGTCTAGCGGCAAAATTCGTCTCGACCGTGGGCACGGTAAGCGAAACACGATTCCAATTTTGGCGATACCTCCACACCCGAACCGAGCGTTCGCCGAAAAAGTTAGGTCCCAAAACGCTTCTACAACCCACCCGGTGTATTGCCGGTGTTCTGCAAACTGTCGGCCCTGTCAGTGTTGGTGGGCCCTGCCGTGATCTATGCGCATGGCAAAGCGGTAAGAATAACACTAGAAATGCAAATAAACAAAAGTTTATGTTTGTTTTTGCCGAGGCCTCACCTAAACCTGCTAGGCCTGTTACGGTGCGGTGGTCACGGCAGTGAAACGGAACGGCAACACTATTTTCCACATCTTGCCCTAAGACCACACAAACACGGGGCACAGTGCCACCATTACCGAGAGGACATTGACCAAACCCTTGCCGCGCACACCAAACAAAGGTAGTGAGCAAGGAAAAGGAGAATAGTGAAAAATGAACTACGTAAAACAAAGCAAAAAGAAAACTCTCTGTCACTGGACACAGAATTTTCCACCAGCGTGCATAGGTTTTGTTTTTGTCGGTGTTGTTTGTGCCGTGCGGAAAAGCGCACGAAATTAAATGCAAAAAGGTAAGCCCGACAGGCAAATACCGAGAAGCGGGACCAGCAAATACCTGAATTATTTCTCATCTGCTGCATTTCGGTACCTTGCCGTGGTACGGTTCCGTGGATTCGGGCACTGATAGAATGAATTAATGCAGAAAACCTTTCGGAAAAGCACAGCAAGGACCGATGGTTATAGTGCGTGCCGGAAGAGGGAATGGGACGGGTTTGTGATGCTGGCGTAGAATGTATGCTTGCATAATACATTCGAAATGCTTGCAGCTCTCCCGGCATGCCGGAGACATTGGAAAGTGCCGGTTAGGCACTTTCATAATAAAACAGTTTAAACTTTGCTTAAAGTGGCTAGGTAGCGATACAGGGCACGGTTGAACGCTTTAAAATTTAATTTATATAATTTCATTAAATATTTGATACGTAAAGCATATTGATAAGGTTCTGCACCTTTGCATTTGTGAAACCAGATACCAAAGAGCCAAATTTTCGACTCCTTTAAGACATGCAAAACGGCCAATCTTCAAGAGAATAGATTCTTTTCCAATACTGTAGTAGCTGATACGGAGAAAACAGCAAGTAGAAAATTGTATTATTTATTCTTATTCTGTTATTCTTCCTTGGCACTACAACCTCGAAAGGATTTCCACCTGCCATTTCTGGCTTTCTGGGCCTTCATTTTATAGTCATAGTCAGCCCTGCGTATGGGGAGGCAGAATGTGATGGGATTTGAACCCTGGTCCTGCCATATTATGACTGGCGCCAATACTGTCTCGGCCACCGGATCGCACCTATTACGTATTCTAATCGTAATGTACCTAACATAAAATATAAAATTATTTAAAAACTGTTTTCTATAAGTTAGAGCTTATGTTAGTTCTTCTAGTCGGTTAACACAATGTATTAAGAAATTTTTCAATTAATTGTCCTTTTCGGATGAAAAATATTTCGCATTACCGGCGCCAAACTTACTTGTTCGACATTGATTACTTTAGCGTTTTGAAAACCAATGACGGTAGAGTTCTCATCTGTAAGTTCACAATCGAACATTCTATTTTAAAAACGTTTTACTTGAATTATGCTATGAGGTGCATTACATTTAACGTTTTAAAGCAATATTAGAAAAATGTCTAGTCTTTTTTGTCGTAATAAAAAAAACTCGGTTTAAGAAGGCCCAAAGTATATTCAATTTGCCTGTTTCAATACTGCTTATTCAACGGCTTTTTTTCGTTAGGCACAACTATTTTATAAATTAAAAAAAAACCTTTTATTTATCTTTAGGTCAGCAAAGCAGCAACACAAAAATTCAAATGCTTCAATTTTAGTAAAGCATTGCACACACAACAGATTAGAACTCGATCGATATACTTCAATCCTTGCGAAAGCTTTTGCTCTATAACTAGAAACCATCAAAACTGCTAGAGAACCGGGATTGTTAAGCAAACAAAAACGTACCCACTCCCGATGCCAGCCCACAAACAGCGACGGGAACGTTCACGCACTTTCACGAGCAGCATTTGGACGGGGGTTTGGTTGTGCGGGTTGTTAAGCAAATAAACACGATCGAGCTAAACAAACTAATCATCGGATCAGCTAGCCCAAGGTGCTCAAGCGGGAAAACGCGTACTCTTCGGGACCGGGAGTCGGTTTGCTTTTTTTTTTGTTTGCTGTTGGTTTTGTTTCGCTGTTAATAGCACTCGACCGTGTGGGCTGCGGCCTCGCAAGCAATGTGCGTATGTACGTATGCATGAAGATGCTTTAGCTTAACGCTCACTGTTTGACGAACAATGAATTTGTGCTGACGAACGCGACCCACTACTGCTAGCACGGAAGCTAGATTAATATTTGCTCGGTTCAACAAGCAGTCGTACGGTTGCGTCGACTGGTTGGTGTGCAAATTAAAACATTACTTGAACCCCTGGTAAGGGCTTCATTTTTTTATTGCTAAGCGCTGGAAGCGTAGTAGCCGTGCCGGGTGGAATGTGTCACGAAAATTGGGCTGTTTGCTCTACTAGTTAAACAGGAGGAAGCGGTGAATTGTTTCCAAAACGAAAAACGCGTTGCTTTTTATTATTGTTTCACAGAAATCACTCGAAATAATTTTAGCACAGGAGAAAAACACACACACACACACGCATGCTCATCAAGAACTCTTTTCAATTTAATTTAAATCAATCAAGCGCCCCTACCGCTTCAAAAAAAACCAACTGCACCGCTTTAAATTGTAGCTCACTTTTTCCCTGATCTGCACAACAACTTGCTCACGCACGGCCCATTGGGCTTCATCTGCACGTAGCCCAGCTGGCAGTAGCAACCTTTCACACAATTTTTGCCACAGTTGCGATTGATGTAGAAGCAATACACGGAGTAGCACGGTTCACAGCAGGCAGCCACCATATTAGCTCCACACGTTGCTGTAAATAAAAACTGAGAACTTAATATGCTGCCAGTATCGTACCACAGCAACCTACACTTACGCAATACGCCACACCCGGTAGTTATAACACCAGATTGGGCATCACTCCGTTGTGCCAATGTCAGCAGACCGGCGAGAATAAAAAACACTGCTACTATCTTTTTCATTTTGTGACACCGTTTTCTTCTTAACGTATCTTCCACCTCCAACGGACGGCTCGCTTGTGCTACATTTGTTCCATCGGAAGCGTGTTTTATACTGGCAACAGATTTTTACGCATAACACACCAACTGGAAATTGAATGTATACATTTGCCGAAACTGCTTCCACATGGTGTAAATCTGTTTGAAGAGTTGTTTACTGATTGTCTAGACTTGGAAGGGAGTATTCTGGTTCGAAGGTGTGGCCTTTTTAATGTGTTTAATTAAGCTTTTCAGAATCGTCGATTGTTTGACTAGACATCCGGTGATCTAGGATTATAAGCAAGGATCAAGTAAACCCTTATTGAGAGAGGACGGGACTGTTGGAAATAGAACGCAAATGTCGTCAGGTGCCCCTTTTTAAATTTTTGAGGGAATATTATGCTGTTTAAAATACCTGATGTCTCGTGTTGTATGATTCCCATTTTTAAACAAGTTTTATATCATTTTGGGAAGCAAATGAAATGTTATTTGAATTAAAAAAAATTAATCATGAAGAACGGCCAGTCCGTATTACTTTATTTGAATGATCATACTAAAAGAAACCTTGCTGAATCTTTACAACTCTAAAAGGATTAAAAGTTTCTGAGTACAATTTAAACATTTTCAAAATATGCTATTTCATGCAACCTTTTTATATTTGCTGCAGGAAAACGGTCAGGATGAGATTTAAAACCCTGTTCTGCCATGTGAATGGTCTACGATAATTATTGAAAAAAATATTATGGAATAACCCTAACAAGTGCGACACGGATACCCATCGTATGGCAAGAATATTATGAACTTGTTTTTTTTTCTCTTAACCAAAAGCTCCAAAAATCCACACGCTAATACTGTGATCAAATGAAGTGATTTTGATTTTTCATCACGTATCCGTGCGTCAGATCATTACTCTTCCCACTCCCGGGGACGGCGACATTGTTAGCGCAAGGATCTGCGACGGGCAAGGGCGAAATAAAACTGACGAGGCAAGCAAAAATGTATGTGGCCAATGGAGTTGGTTATTGTTTTTGTTGCTGTTGTCGTCGTTGTTTTTTTTTTTTTGTTCGCTGAAAGTGGGTTCATTTTGTTGAAAGCTCTTCAATTGCCACGCGGGCTTGGTATGAAGCTTTTATGCTGGAGCGGAAAACAAATGATGCAAAAACGAAGCTCAATGGAAAGAAAAGGCAACGATGGATCGTTGAAATGGAAGTCACCATCGTACACATGCGTGACTTTTGTGGAATAAAGTGTGCTGCCGGGAATGAAGCAAAACATTCACACACATACACACGCACACTTATACATCATTCTTAGCTGGCGCGACGATATACTAAGCCATGTTGATAAATTGTTTTACAGTAATCCGCTTGGTAGTTTTTTTTATACCTCTTGCAAGAAACTGGGTCGCCGAGTTTTGATTGCAAATGGCAGGATTAAGTTGTACGAGAAAAGGATTTTTTTTTTTTCGTATTTTAGGAAAGGAATTTTACATTACTAAATTACGAATTTAGAAACCTTTATAACAAACTTTTAAGCTACTTATGTTTGAATGAAAATAATTTCGATTTTCCTACTTTAATTTTACTAAGTAGCTATCAACAAATTTTAAAAAGCTAAAAATAATGCCCAATGTTTTATATATATTTGCAAGAAGTATTTAATGCTCAACAACTCTTAAGCATTTAAAATCAACGAAACGTACTGAACTTAACGATTAAAGCGAAGGCATTCAAATGGCAATTCGGCGCTTCTGTTGCACTTAAGTACAAAAAGAAAACGAATCACTTCACGGTGATGCTACAATTTTTAAAGAACCCACCATTTCTAAGCAGCAGAATAGACAACAATCAACACAATGGGTTTCACAGCAAGTGGTAACGGCTCGTTAAAAGGCTTACCCAAGATCGAGATTTCCACCTCCCATTTCTATGCAAAGCTCGCCCGTCATCTCTTTCAAGGGCGCATTTATGAAATGGCACACCCATCGCCCGGAGCCTGGCAATGGAGAAAAAACAAATGACAACAAACGAAACACTTAGCCATAGCCATCCTGTCAGTGCTGTCAGTCAATGTGTAAAAAAAACGCGATCTCGCCTCTGTTGAAGTGAATGAGCGAGTGTCGCTTCGTCTTTCTTCGCTTGCATCCTGAGTAGTGGGCATGTGAAGCATGCGGGCTGACAAACAAAGCAGCAGTGACGACAATACACGCTTCCAGATGGCAATTCAAACCACACACTCGTTCTACTGTCTCCCATGAATAGGAAAAGCCATCGCTGCAGATAATGGAAAGGAAGAGCTGAAAAACTGAAGCCTCCTTCCGAGAGTCGAGCTCATACTTACACATATGCGCCGCCTCTCAAATCATATTCACACGCGTGGCTGTGTATGGCAATAAAAATTAATTTCCGTAATGAATAACAAATACATACAAACGTTTACAAACCCTCGAACGCACACCAACCCCACTCTGTCTCGGTATACTTTCCTTCGATCAAACGCCTAACATTTTCCTGCATCATCTACCCGCTGAGTACATGGGCCGGCAATTAAAGCAATTGTATGAGTGTGAATAGGAACTGCTTTGGGATGAATACAACCGCTGGACAGGACACACAGAAAGGGAAAAAACAACCACGACAGAAACCCCCGTAATGAATAAAACGTTAGGCAAAAACCTTTGACAGAGCCGGAAAAAAAGAAAATCGTGCGTATCTTTTTCCTAATACTGCAGCCACAAACAGCAGAAACGTGCCCATCCAAAGAGCCTGTCCAAAGAGCATTTCAAGCAAGACAAAACCGTTTCCGTCTTTGTTCGTCCACCATACACTAGCGGCTATGGCTGGGAAACCTATGCCTTTCCACGTTCAATTCCATCTCGTATAATGCAATACCAGCGCCATGTCCGGGGTAAAAACCCTTACCTCGTAGTGAAGAAAAAATGAAGCAGCACGGATAAAAGAGGAGGAAAGCTAAGCTCAGCCACAGCTTTCGGTTGGCGACAGACAAGTGATGATATTTAATAATTTCTTACCGCATAGAAGGGACGACCAAGTGCCTTGGCGCCGAATGGAAGATGATGGTTACCTTCTTTCCTTTCGCAGGTTTGCCGATGATGCTGGGGGTGCGATGAAGAGTACATGCGGTACTACTGCATCATCTTCCACTTCACCGGCGTATGTCAGACCGACATAATGATAATGAAAATAATAACGCTTAAGCTTAAGAAAACACGACGTACCGAAGGACGTATTGACCGTGGTACAGTGCGGTGTGAATTATGAATCCAAGTGCGCTTTAAAGCTGAACAAGACGTGAGAAGGTAATGATGAGTCTTGGAATTTGCAGATATATTTTTTTAAATTTTTTATTTAGTTGTTGCATCGATTTACTTACAAAATGAGCCGCTAAACACATTCAAAAAAATATTAACAATTCGTTACTACTTGATTGCTTAAACGGTCACCAAACATTGCAACTGCACTGTAGTTCGTCGTTTTTCCTACCGCATCTAAATCGCCACCTAAACACCGGAACACACTGCCAACCACTTCTTTTTTGTCAGTCCAACGCCACCGTCTGAAAGAATTAAGCGGCTCACCACGCAAACAATCTGCTTTCCACAGGAATGTTTTTCCAGCTTGCGTGACACAGTACGCTCGTTACCGCCGCGTACCGTAACGACAAACGCAGGGAAAAGGATTCGCAGTGAGTGGTGGGAAAACCACTCGCCTGTTTGCCTGCTACCGGCGTGCGGACGAAGCACCGGACCACAGAAGACGGTGCGCCACGATGCGTTATTGGGTTGCGTTGTAGGAAACGTGCACCGCGCACACTGTCGGATGCGATTAAGGCGACGAAAAACGACGTTCCGGCGTTCCGGTCAAATTACGCCCGACACATATGGACACAAAACATATCTATTTGCCGGTCACCAGATGGTGGACGAAAAATGGGAAAATGGAATCGTTGTGTTTGCGTAAGGGAGATTATTTTTTTCTTCCTGCTTCTGCTCATGGCAGTTTCTTTGAGATTTTCCTTTTCCCTTTGTAGGGGTTTAGGAAATCGAATCTTTGAAGAAGCGACACAGCCATGCGAATGTGGTATACGATAAGCAATTTCATTTTACTCAATGTACTGATGCAGCGGGGATCGGATTTTATTTATGTTCTTCTTTCTTTCTTTTCTGCTGATCACATCATTCTACCCGTGGGACCTTGATCTTCCTAATGCCAAGCTCCACTTTAAAACATTTGAATGGTTCAGTTAATACCACAGCGAGTTTCTGTGGCTAAATTGATATTTTACTTTTATTGTAACTTTTTATAGTTAGAGGTCCTAGAGGGTGTAAAAGATCAACTTTATGAAACGTTTCTCATATTACTCAAGGGTGCAGCTTAAAATATACGTCGGGATGTGCCTACAATAAAATTTCAGTGAGTTTAATCCTTAATAGAAACATGTTTTAATAAACACTAACGCTAAATGAAAGTTTATTACGCAGCAGATGTTCTAAGATTAACATAAAATAACCGTTGACATCAAATACAAAACAATATTTATTTATTTATTAAAGTTTGATTATGACGGCTTGACAACGCACTGCCATATACAAAACAATAATTATTTTTAATTTATTTTATTGCAACGGACGGATACCATACTGTCATCACCACATGTGACGACTGCGATTCATAAATTCACAAAAATCAATAAAAGAAAATTAACAAGGCATTTCCCCATTGCCGTTTGTGATTTTTCACAGTCAACTATCCATCCCAACATTCCTCCTTCCTGAATTAAATTTAATTTAAACATTATGAAATACGTTGAAGAACGAGAAAGTAAGAAGTTGTTCAAGACCACATGTGTTGTTTAACAGTAAAACTCTACTCAGAGCCAAATTTACACATTTCTACGCTCTATAAAAAATGTTTATTCATTCCGTCTCCAACCACGAAGCTATCAAGACGTGTTTCTTTTGAGCGCTTCACGTTGATGCTAACGGCAAAAACACGATACGTGCCAAAGCCACTGACCCCAAAATCGCTTATCGCTAAAGTGAAAGTTTTAGAACGTGTGCGAAGCGAACCGTGCGATTAGAGTTGTTTTGTGCTCTCAGTGCGTAGTCGTCTCGTCCAGTGTTACGTGTGTCGGTGAGAGAGCGGTGCAACGTGTAAGTACTCTCGCGCGGTGTACTATCTCTCTCGCTAAGTGTTGTCCGGTAAGTCCTTGCGTGTCGTGTCATCCCTTTCCCTCCCTAGTGTAAAGCGTTTAAACCATTCGCACCGCTCTACCATGGAGGTAGAGCCGATCGATGGATCGGACACAGGCTTCACTACAGTGAAGCGCAAAAGTTCCGATCCAGGCGAATCAGCAAAAAAAAGACCAATTATAGTTCCGGGGGTTTCACCTTCGCCTCCTTCTGGGGATCTAAACAAAAGGAGCAGGGCATATCATGCATCCTACAAAGGAGTGCATGATGTTTATTTCATGCCCAGGAATAAACCCCTGGATGTTAGATCGATCACCGCGTCGATCTATAAAAAATACCCGGGGGTCCTGGATGTTCTTCGGCTGCGTCCGAATAAACTGAGGGTCTCCGCAAAAGACCGGCTGCAAGCCAATGCTATTGCGGCCGATCCGGCCTATACGGAGGATTACCGGGTATACATACCCGGTGGACTGGTGGAAGTCATTGGTGTTGTCGATGACTTCGAATACCCGCTAGAGGAAATCCTAAAGTACGGAGAGGGGGCATTCCTGCACCAGTCAACTCCTCGTGCCAAGGTCCTTGAGGTGAAAAAACTGTTCGCTTCAAGCATGGTTGACGGAAAGAAGGTGTTTCGCGAGACATCCTCGCTCCGGATCACCTTCGAAGGCACTGTTCTGCCGAATTCTCTCCTTTTTGAGGGACTTCGTGTGCCAATCCGTCGACCATTCGTGACAAAAGTCGCGAATTGTAATAATTGTAGCCAGATTGGGCATTCTGCTCCATACTGCACAAACGCTACAAAGTGCAGTAAATGTAAAGGAGCGCACTCTACCGCAGAGTGCAAGACCGCTCCCAAAACATGCATCCATTGCAAGAAGGAATGGCATGAGGTAACCTCCTGTCCTGTCTACCGTAGGAGACAGGCGGAGCACAAGCGGACCATCATCCAGAATGCCAGGGGTTCGTACGCCGATGTTTTGAAGACGACTCCAAGCGTGAATCCGTTCGACTCGCTTTCGATATTTGCAGAAAACGAACCGTTGCCCAATCTGGCTCCGCTCACGGGAGTAAAACGATCGTCATTCCCTAGGCTGCCAATCAAAAAGACACCTAGAAAGAGATCATCTCTTCCCAAAAAGGCAACACGGTGTCATGTGGAAACAACACCAGTCCCTCCTCGGGACAATCCCACACGTGATGCTGGCTCCTCCACCAAACCCCGTAAAAATCCGAGTCCCAAAAACCTGGCGTTCCCAAGTGAACCCAGATCCTTCTCCCAGATCCCCACTCTGTCAGAGATCCTTCAATCTCTGATCGAGACTCTTAACCTCCCACAACCACTTGCGGGAATGATCCCTTTGGTGTTTCCTTTCCTAAGAGGAATGGTCAAACAATGGCTGGAACAATGGCCTTGCCTTAGTATGATGGTCCGTTTGGACGAATAATCAGTCCAATGGCCACCATACTACAATGGAACTGCAGAAGTTTTATAGGAAAAATAGACTCCCTCAAAGTTTTATTAAGGGAACACAATTGCAATGTGTTTGCCCTAAGCGAAACTTGGCTCTCACCCGAAAAGCAAATAACCTTCCCGGGATATAATATTATTCGTCAAGATCGATTTGACCAAGCTAGTGATAGGCGTGGTGGGGGAGTTTTGATTGGTATTCGAAGTAGTCACAGCTTCAACAGAATACACCTCCCTACACCCGAGGGCATTGAATACGTCGCCATCCAGGCAAAGCTAGGAAATCTTGACCTTTCGATTGCGTCTATTTATATCCCACCGGGAGCCAATCTTGACTCTGAGAAGATCAAAAAGGATCTTGAAACGTTAGCTACGGTTCTTCCAAAGCCGTTTTTTATCCTAGGCGATTTTAACGCTCATGGACAAGATTGGGGTTGCTTGCACGATGATAGTCGAGCACCAATCATTAGGGATTTCTGCGACACCTTTAGATTGACCATCTTAAACTCTGGTGAAGCAACTAGGGTGTCATCTCCTATGGCACGTAATAGCGCAATAGACCTATCTCTATGTACGTCATCCTTAGGGCTGGATTCAAAGTGGAAGGTGATCCAAGACCCCCTTGGCAGTGACCACTTGCCAATAGAGATCTCTATTATCAATGGGAATCGTACAGCCGATCCAGTCTTCGTCGAATGTGACTTGACGAAGAACATCGACTGGACGAAATACGGCGACCTTATGTTTGCTTGGCTGCGCCGTGTAGAACCCAGTTTCTTCCCTGACGAGGAATATAAAAATCTCGTTCAAGCAATAAACGAGTGCGCTCTTGGTGCCCAAACAAGACCGCCCCCCCAAGCAAGGAAATTTTTGAGACCCCCCACTCCTTGGTGGGACGCGGACTGTCAAGCGGCATTCTCAGCGAAGAGGAAGGCCTTTGCCCAGTATAGAGCTACTGCCTCCACAGATCTATATGAACAATATAGAGGACTGGAGCGCAAGTGCAAAAACTTGCTTAAAGCAAAGAAAAGAAGCTACTGGAGGAGGTATGTAACCAACCTCTGTCCTTCCACTTCGCTCAGTTCGCTTCAGAGCATGGCGAGAAGGATGCGAAATAGCAGAGCGTCCAACGAAAGCGAAAGAGTTTCCGGGGCATGGCTAGAGCCATTTGCTCAGAAAGTCTGCCCAGACTTCGCTCAAGCACCTCCTTTTAAACAAAGTGCACCTGGTTGTGATTCCTCAATGGATTCACCCTTCACAATGGTCGAGCTTTCGCTTGCACTGTACTCCAGCAATAATTCCTCGCCAGGAATGGATCGTATCAGGAACAAGTTGCTCCATAACCTCCCGGACCTGGCGAAGAAGCGGCTGTTGAGGCTTTTCAACATCATGTTGGAGCTTAACACCGTCCCGTTGGAATGGAGGGAGGTGAAGGTTATCGCCCTGTTGAAACCTGGCAAACCAGCATCAGAGTACGACTCGTATCGACCGATCTCGATGTTATCGTGTCTGCGAAAACTATTTGAGAAAATGATTCTTTTTAGATTGGACAACTGGCTCGAATCCAACGGCCTTTTGTCTAGTACCCAATTTGGATTTCGCAAAGGTAAGGGTACCAACGATTGCTTGGCGCTGCTTGTATCCGAAATAGAGCTGGCTCATTCTCGAAAGGAAATGATGGCCTCTCTATTTCTTGACATCAAGGGGGCTTTTGACTCAGTATCAGTACATGTGCTGTGTCAAAAGTTAGAAACCGCGGGCTTAAGCCCAAGATTAAATAACATCGTTTTTAACCTCCTTTCTGAAAAGGCGATGAATTTCGACAACGGCCATCTGAAAATTCGGAGGGTCAGTTTCTACGGACTACCACAAGGGTCGTGCTTGAGCCCCTTGTTGTACAATTTTTATGTCAACGACATTGATACCTGCCTGGCACCAGGATGCAGCTTACGTCAATTGGCGGACGACGGTGTTGTATCAGTCGCCAGCAACAACATCGCCGATCTTCAAAGACCTTTGCAAACCACGCTGAACAACCTAGAAGTGTGGGCCAGAAACCTAGGAATCGAGTTTTCACCCGAGAAAACGGAAATGCTCATTTTCTCGTTTTTTTATGACACCGAGAGCAATAGACGCAAAAATTTGGTGAACCCTAAATTTGATATAGTCCTGTATAACAAAAAGATATCCATTGCCAGAACTTTCCGATACCTAGGCGTTTGGTTCGATAGCAAGAATGTGTGGAGGTCACATATTGACTATCTTGTCAAAAAATGCTCCAGAAGAATCAATTTTCTCAGAACGATTACCGGATTCTGGTGGGGTGCGCACCCATCAGACATCCTTAAGCTGTACAAGACAACGATACTGTCCGTCTTGGAATATGGAAGCATATGCTTCCATTGGGCAGCCAAGACGCATCTGATCCGTCTAGAACGCATCCAGTATCGTTGTCTGAGAATCGCATTGGGCTGTATGAAATCAACCCAAACGATGTCGCTCGAAGTGATGTGTGGAGTGATGCCGCTAGCGCTCCGTTTTGAGCTACTCTCGCTTCGCCTTCTCGTACGCTCTACTGTCTCAAACCCATTGATAATCGAGAACTTCAACACACTGCATGAGATAGGATCTAAATGCAAAATCATGAACACATATCATGATTTTGCCTCTTTACAGGTACACCCTAGCAGTCCAGAAAATGTAAATCGTGCCAGCTTGCCAGGGTCCTGCAGTTCCCGTTTTATAGTAGATACCTCTTTAAAAGAGGATACAAAGTCTATCTCCGATAGTCTTCGCAGGACGACAATTCCCAGCATTTTTATGGAAAAGTATGGCCATTTGAACCGAAACCAATTTTACACAGACGGATCCTCCTCAGAGCAGGGCATCGGTTTTGGCGTATATAACATCGATTCCGAAGCATTTTTTCAACTACGCCGACCATGCTCAATCTACATAGCGGAGCTCGCCGCAATCTTTTACGCCTTATTGATCATAAGTGCTTGTCCTCCAGACGAATATTTCATCTTCTCCGACAGCTTAAGCGCTGTCGAAGCACTAAAGTCTGTGAAGGCAATTAAGAGCCCTGACTATTTTGTGAAAGAAATTTTAAAGGTCTTAAGCTCCTTGTTTGAAAAATCTTTCCGAATATCTCTTGTTTGGTTGCCCGCTCATTGCGGTATTCTAGGCAATGAAAAGGCAGATCAATTGGCCAAAAAGGGCGCTTCGGAAGGGTCTCTTTTTGATAGGCCTATCCTACCTCACGAGCACATGCGTGCCCCACAATCTCTCTGCATGGCTCGGTGGCAGAGTATGTGGGACACAGATGAGCTTGGGAGGTTTTTATATTCGATCACTCCCCAAGTTAGCTTGAAGCCCTGGTTCCAAGGCATCTCAGGAGATCGTGCGTTCATTCGAATGATGTCTAGGCTTAGGTCTAACCATTTCGCATTGGGTGCGCATCTCCAGCGTATAGGACGGGCCGACTCCAAAACATGTGGCTGCGGCCTCGGATACCATGACATAGATCATATTCTATGGTCTTGTCTGGAGTACGAGGCAGCACGACCCTCCCTATTGGACGCAGTTCGGGACATCGGCAGAACGCCCAATGTTCCAATTCGAGATCTGCTGGGTGGCGGGGATGATGCCTACCTGAGGGCTATTTTTGAGTTCTGCCGAGCGAATGGTATTGTAGTTTAGTACCTTACCTTCTTTCCTTCCACTCCTACTGTTTGTCTGTTATACGTGTTGTATCTCGCTTGTGTGTATGATGATGAATGACTGATTGAATGAATGAATGTATGAATGAGTGCGATATTAGAGGGGCTTGGTATGGCATAGACGGAATATCCAGGATGATCCAGGACCAAAACTACACCGTTGCAATGGCGTGTTGCAACGGTCAAAGAAAGCAGACAAGCCAGAGGGATGGAAGAACGCTGGATCTCGACACGCAGAAAACTGACGATGGCATATCCCAAAAAACAAACGGGATGAGATGATCACCTACGATACCGACCCTCGCAACCAACACTACCACGACTACTGGATGACGGATATATATCAACCGAGCTCACCCGGGATAAGGTGCCCTTTCACGGTTTGGAGAAGGAAATGTTTCCAAACCATCGTGAATTGTACTTATTTTTGTAATTTAGCTTTAAGCAATACGGCCAGGCTTATGAATAAAAAAAAAAAAAAAAAAATGTTTATTTTATGCTAATCAATACAACGTGCGTCAGAAACTGCTTTCTAAAACAAACAAAAAAATTCTCCCTGTTCGAGAAAAGACGCTCCCTTTAAGCTCGAATTCTCCTCAGGAAAATAGACAAACTTACATCGCTTATAAGCACATTATCGGCGGCGACTTTAAGCTAACGCGTATGATGTAAAGTATGACAGCACATACTTTAGCGCATAAAAATGGATCATCGCAAGCTTTAGGTGCCGTAATCCATTCAATCAATCGGCTGTTATCAAAACCGCTATAGCACCATTTACGATAAGCCATCGTAAAGCACCTACCAACCGGGAGCAGCCAATAAATAGCGCACCAGTGCAGTGTGTGCTTTAAAAGCTGCACTCAACAGATGCTTATCCGACGATCGTGTCCATCGAGCCCATTAAGCAAATGTGCTTTGGAATGGTGCAATAGGGGACACATCCATTCACCCACACCTGCCGGCACTGCCCGGGATCGAATCAAAGCCAGGCCCGAAATCAAAACCAGATATTTGCACCAGATTCTGCACACATTTGCGGTGTGATACTACTATTTTACGACACCGTCAGGGAAATCCGCTGACACAAACACACATCATTTCTCGGGGCGCGCGTAAAAAAAAAACTTACGTCGATGGAATGAATACCCTACCTGATCCACCCTGGGCGCTGGGCGCAATAAAATCTTATCACCAACGGTGAGTCAGAACCAATCAAATGCCCAAAACACCCTCAGACCGATGTAATTCCGGACGAGAGACCATCGGTATTGATGTAAGGCATACACATACACACACTCCACCTGCCACAACCGCAAGCTTTGTGGATGAAAGATGTTGGGATGGAAAGTTGGGTGTGAAAAATCACAAACGGGAAAAGCTGCAACATGAGGGTGGCCTGATGAAATGTGTGAGTGTCCTGTTATCAGTTACAGCAAGTTTACATCCAGCGGGAACCAGTGCAGGAGCAAGGATGCTGGGTGCATGATTGGGCCGTTTTTCACATAAACATAAACCCCTAATAAACTGCCGCCCTTGCCACCGTCCGCTTTTCCGATCGGCATGTATCGATGTTGTCGATGAAATTTGCTCGTCAAATTTAACATTCATCCCTCGTCGTACCGAAGGGATAACACCCCGTTCGGCCCCAGCCCAACATGCATCTAGATTGGTCCTCCCCAGCACCCTTGTGCTGAGTGGGTGTAGGAGCTGTAGGAGGGAAAACGTGGTGAAAATTATATAAAAATAAAAATATACCAACTGTCGGACCGGTGCCGGGCGAAGGATGTTGTCCATCGAATACTGCCGACACTCTAGTTGATAGCAGGATCACATACACACCCTATCGGTACGGACAGGCGACGATTGGAGAACATGTGTTTTTATTGGCATTTTAACGCTTCACCCTCCACAGTGTCTGGCCACAGAATCTGAACCTCCCTGAAGTCCCTGACACAGTCTATCGATTTGTACCGGACACACGAACACACGCTTACTCGTCCTTATTGAAGCGTTTCGATTCGACTGATGTTTCCTTTTTATTTTCCCGATTCTTCCCAACCGGAGAAAGGAAACAGGTTCACTGCAGGTTATGTGCTGCCGTAGGAAATGGTATCGCTGCTCGTCAGATTTCCCCGATGAACCATTTCGTTACGTTTGCAGATGGGCCAACGAGGACGATTCGCCGCTCCCCGTTCTGCTTCCCATGTTTCCGAAGCTTTCAGCTCCGACCTCTTTTCAGCAAAGCAGGTTTTCGGGTTCCGGTTCCGGGACAGGAAGCAGCTGTGCCCGGTACCAGACTGCGTAGTAATCTAATGATTTATTCACACACCGCTCAAAAACATTCAAACGTAACGAAAATCGTTTGCTCGCCCCGTCACACAACTTTACACACGCTCGGGTGCGTGTGTTTGAACGTATGTGTTAGATTGTTTCACATACTTATCCGGCACATAGCAACCCCCCACGGTCCCTCTGCTCCTTTCTATCAGTTCGGGAATGTTCTTTTTGCACCTTCCGGCAAAAATGTGGAACTGAGCGGGCGGCACACACGTTCAATATTTTAGTTTCACTTCCATCTCTAAGCCAATCGCCCATATCATTATTTCCCAAGCTTCTGCCGGCGCGAGCGCAACGGCGCTCCTTCCTTCCGGTAGGTGGTACGGCGCACACCATACCAGACGGTGTGTCTTTAAGCTTAAAAATGTATACACAGCTGTGCGCGAAAACATTCACGTACGCAAGCGACGGGTTCGGATTCGATACGGCAAACAATCAACAGCATTCTCCAGCCCAGCAAGTTCGGCCGCCGTACGCGATCATCATATTCGCATTGCACTGATTCGTGTGTAGCATATTAAAATTTATGTTTATGACAGCACACACTGGCACACAAACAATTTCAACCAAGCCAGTTTCGAAAAGCTAACCGTTAGACTACGTTTCTACGTTTGCATGCGTTTGAGTGTTAAAGCAATTGCCAGCAAACGCGTCGATAGCAAACAGGCGGGATGAATTCCTAAAATTTCTAGACACGAAACAAAACGACTCACTGCTTCATATGCGATGTGAAAGAATATTAAACCTTCCGCACCATTCCGCACGGCATTCCAGTGGGAAATGGTAAACTGATCAACGTCCCGATGGCCGCTTTCATCGTGCCCCGTACATGCGCGCGAGGTGAATGAAAACGAAAATATGAACCATCCGGGGATGCACCCGTTGGTGCAGATGGTCACTTCATCATGATGCAGTTTGTGCAGATTGTGGCTGATTTGAATGTGCGATGCTAGCGCGAATAAAACTCACACTCTCCATGCTGGTTCATGTTTTCTCGCCGGGGTGTCGGGCAGTGTGTTAGTTTTTGAGCAAAATGACAGATGTGTCGATGGGATGTTTCTATTGAATGTCGGAACTTCGGTCCTGCTATGATACCGAAGGTTCAATTTTATAGCACGAGCTGAATGATTCTGAGCTGAGGTAGGAAATGTGTGATTAAGTTATGCAATTATTTAACGTTGATGCTTAACAGATTTTCTGAACTTTATTTTCCCGTTAAGCTTAGTTCATTCATAACAGGTTGAACCGGATATAGGATTCCGAGTACAGTGAGAAAAACAGGACAAACAAAATGATGTACTGAGCGATGGAGAGGTGTAGAATGCTGAGAATTTTAGAACCAGGTGTTTAATATGTGCCATATGTCAGGGAACGGGTGATCAGGACCAGACAAAGGGTTTCGGAGCAGAGCAAATCAAAAAAGTTTTGAGAAAATCTTCAGTCCTCATTTTAAATTTCATACCAATAGAGATTTAGGTTAATGAAAAGAGAAGCTGTTTGCCAAGAATCATTCCTACGTCGAGTATGCTACACTGGTCCATGAATAAAATTATTGTCAAACATGTTAATTGTCGCTGAAAAATATCAATGAACCTTACAGCATTTAGCAAACAAAATTACTTCGATTTTTTTTATCCTTGAATGCAATTTAAGTTCATATGGGTAATGTACTAGATAAAAAAAGCAAGTCAATAATTGATTTATTCTTTTAAAGCTTGATCTCAAAAATCACTTCTTCTTCTTCCTACACACTTGAAGGATAGAACAATATCTTTTCTAGATTTCTGTGATTTTACCCATTGCGAAGTAGTCAGCCTTGCGTACGGAGAGGTGGTCTGGAAGGGATTTAATCCCCGGTCCTGCCGTGTGAAGACCGGTGCCGCTATTGCCACTGGATCGCCCCCAAAAATAACTAGGATTAACAATTAAGTACTCTTCTCATTATTACTCTTGTTTCTAGAATATCTAGGAATATCAAGCAATAGTTCCTACAATAATAAAAGATCTAGAGCTGTTGGGAAAGAAAGTCCGCTGGTTTATTTTATTTTAACAATACAAATTCCACACCTTTTTTTTTTTCATTTCTATCTAATCAGCTAATTAAAAGCGTTACCATGTGACGATGCTCACATATACCCTCTTATTCAATTTTCCTAAACCCTAGCCTAGACTTATGTTATCGATGGTTGATTGATTTAATCAGCACCCGCGGGAAACAAAGACAACCACCCACATGATGCTGACAAAACAAAACCTTTACTTATACTCTTCACCAGCCATCATTCGTACACGCTTCAAGTAGCTTACTGTGGACATTGTTTACGGACACGTACACCTGATATAGCTCCACAGCTCTCACCAATGCGCCACAACGAAAGACGGGCAATACCCAGTGTGATGATGATGAGCACCGTACCCAAAAATGATAACCATATGGCGTAAATTGAAAATGATAATCATGACCATCATAACCATCATCGTTTGGCCCATCACAGTTAAGCAGCGTACCCCTCACGCCCCGGTAAGACACTGGCCAGAGGAAGAAATAAAAATACCCTGCTACCTACCGAGCAAGACCCAGTTCCTTCAGCATCAGGTAAGCGCAACAAACGTATTATATTTACTACCAGCGCCAGGAAACTATCGTCAAAACACGCGATACGCAACGAAACGCTATTTTCCACGCACTCGTACTGCAACCTGCACGCTTCAGCATAACGACGAATACGTGCCAAGGAGAGCGGCCATAATAACGCACGTCTACCCGGCATGACAACCGCTAGGAGTAACGGACCGATGGTTAGTGTAAAGCACCAAAGCAGGCACCAACGGTACATACACCAGATCCTTTGCTCCTTGGAATTGTTTCCTCAACCGTGTCCACCAGATAGCACAGGGTTCATCTCTCGTGAGGACTAAGCGAGCGCGTGCATCTACCATTCTGTCCACCTTGGTGGCCTCTTTGGTGGTACGTGCGGTTGGCAGTTGTCATCGTTTCATCCCGCATTTTCTTCCACATTATGCCACTTCCAATGCGACTCACGTGCCACACTGCTCTTATGTGGTCAAATTTTTGAATATATTCTTCTTAGCCTTCGCAACCCCGGCAACCCCAAAAGCTTCCATGTGCGTGAGATCCATTCGAGAAGACGGTCACCGATGTATCATTATTGCACACTCAGCAGAACGCGAGCCCGAAGGGCCACGATAAGCAATGAGCATCATGGTGAGTGTATTTTTGGTGCCAGAACCATGGGAATGAATTCCCAGGCTAGGGCAAGCTATCGGCGACATTGCCCTTCGGGGTCTAGCGCTAGATTGGAGTGTGTGGAGCTCGTAAAAAGGAATTACCCGTTCTTTTGCCGTACATGACCCTTCATTCGTCATGACCGCAGCTTGCCTGTAGGTGTCGTTCGAAGAGTACCGATGCTGTCAAATGAAATCGGTTGCTCTTGAAGAAGGGTTCCATCTGGACGTGGAGAAGATTTTTGTGACATTCTTAGGTAAGAAGGCCAACAAGAAATCGCTAATAAAACCTAAAGACAGAACAAATGCGGCTCGCTTCACCCCATTTTTGTTCAACCAAACTGAAGGACACTTGTTTCTATCTCCCAAAACAAAACCGGCAGATTAACCCAAGTCCGAAGTGATTCATGTGTAACAATAAGTACAGCCACAATTCCGATTGGTTTCAGATGCATAACATAAGACGGTAGAAGGATTCCTCGTTCGTTACTATTACAATCCATGTCTCAGCCTATCTTCCTGACCAAGATGGAAAGTTTCCACTCGGATACACTGCTCTCTTGAACACTCTCAGCAGATATTTCGAATTCAAGTCACCGCGAGGCAACTTTTTTTTACGACCCATCCTCCACGAACATGCAGACCGTTGCGAAAAAAATGATTCCAGAACACATACTTGTGGTCACTTTTACGACACGCCCTAAGTAGTGTGTGTGTGTAATAGCTTAAATCAGCAGCGCCACAGGGTAACCGGACGAAATACGCCCTACCCTACACGTCTCACAATGAAGTGAAGCTTCATCCATTCTGATCATAAAACAGTAGTACTTGCGACACCGATTCCAATGTCGTCGTCACTTTATTAGCTGCCACCCGCGACAAGTACCACCCCGTGTGTGGAGTGTTCTAATTGCCATTTCAAAGTTTCTAGCAGTTTACTTTTTCGATCGTTAAAAATAAATCTTGTACCCAGTGTGGAGCCAGTGCCCAAAAACAAATGGCATAAAAATGCATCACCAGTTTGGAACAGTTTTAATGCCAAAACAAAACACCAAGTGACGAAACACTCTCGCGTTTCATGTAGCAGATGCAGCAGCTTAGAAAACAATGAACTGTCACCGTGTACACAGACTTTTTAACGACACAAGTTTGCGGTCAGCTGGATAAGATTTCACCGTCTGAAAGCTTTTAAAATTGAGCCATGAGATGGCTTTTTGAAGAAAAACAAAGCAAATCAATAAGCCATATCGCTGGCTCGCATCAAGTAGCTCGTTCCGTTGTAAAGAAAAGCTTATTAAAATGGTAACACTGGTGGGCGATAAACTTAATGGCAAAATGGTTTTGCAAAAGTTAAATTATTTTTTTAATGCCAAACGGTGTATCATGTTTCAGACAAAAAAAGTTTAAATATGCGATGGAATATACTCATGCCTATTCGAGTCGCTAGGTCATCCTTCTTTGGTAGTTGTTAAGAACATTGGATACATACCTGAAAGAAAAAAGATGTTTTGTTAGTTCAATTTCACGGATAAACATTTTTTTTTATATGACTTTATTTGGTTTGCTATGTTGTACTTATAATTTTAAAATATCTATCTATAAGGTATTCACATTCTCACTTACACATTTTCCATTTTTGTATATTTTGCTTACATTCTGCATTTTTTAGAGATCATATTACGATAACAGATCATATCTATCATATTACTTCCTCAATCAGTGGTATTATAGCCCAACAGTGAACAGAGAATTTATCTACAAAAATTTAATTTTTTTTAACTACTGATATTACTTCAACATTATGGTAACAACCACCATTAAAATACACTTAAAGCAATCGAACAAAATATTTGCCATAGGCGAAAGCATATCAATAAAGACGAATCGAAATCATGCAATATGGCTGTTTTAGCAGTGGAGCGTAAATCGAAATTGATTGTATCCGGCGCATGTTTCTGGACTGGAGTCGTGTTTTTTGGCATCCCTATCGCATTCGATTGTCTGCTATCGATTGCTTCGTGTCTCTCCCGATTTAAATGTCTCCGAAAAAAGGCCACGTGAACGTTTCCTTCTGTCCTCACCACCGCTCCCGATCCCGATCGAAATTTGACTTCTCCTCTCTCTTTCTCCTCCTTTCTTTGGCAAATATCTTCTCTTCTTTGGCAACCCTTGGCAACACCTGGTGGAGTGGAATTTATTCCTCCGCTTTTGATCGCCACCTTCCCGGCGGGCACAGATGCGACCGATCGGAAGCAATGAGATGCGAACAAGGAACATGAAGCGTCTTTTCCTACCCCTTTTCCCTACAACGCTCCTCCTTGCTCTGTGGTCTGTCAATGTCGGACGGATTCTGTTCGGAGCTGAAATCTATCTACCAACGGCTGGTGCCGGTAGTACCGCAGCTCTCGTTATCTGACAATCGCAACCATAACCGAAAGCACACAAGAAGTCGCTTTCGCTGATGCTGAGCTAAAACTAGCCGTCTAGCTATCGGTTTGCTGAGCGGTGCACATCTTCTTGGGGAAGAATAATAAATTAAACTACCTTGAACTTGCTGCACACCGTTAGAAGCATCGCACCGAATGCAAACTGCAGACTGCAGAATCGAAAATGGCAAGGAAAACTTCACACTAGACAAGAGCGCCAGCCAAAGAAAAAGAAAGAATACAGAAATGACATTCCAAAAACCCGGAATCCGAACACCGGTGCAAATCGGTCGCAGGTCCCAAAAACGAAACTACAAGGAACACCTTTCCGCTCCGGAAGTGATCCGCCCGTTCCTTCCTTCCAGATGAGTGGAAACCGATACGGCGCCGGTATCAGTAGCAAGAACACAGCGAGAAATACATCGTGTCCCACATGACACGGGAAAACCGAGCGACCGGGTACCAAGGAACAATGGTAACGGGGGCTAGTGTGCGGCTTGGCAGCGGCCTCTGGAAAACCCAGCGAAGCGACGATCGTTACGGCCCGAAATTGATAGCCGATAGCGAACGATCTCGGTTCGTTGAAGAAGCAAGCGCGTAGAACAAACGGGGAAGCTACCTAACCCTACCTTAAAGAGCTAGTTCTGAAGTTCCGGTTGGCTTCAGCGGCAAAAGGAAACGACCCACTGGTGCCGCATTCTGCAAAACTACCGGGTACCCACAGGATCAGTAGCAAGCACACATTCAGAGCAACGGCAGAAGAATACGAGGCCTCCGGCATGCCTCCGACCGGGCGGAAGTTTACGAACGATTTATTGAGCCCGTTATATTTTCTCCCCAGTTGACTGTCCGTACCATTTTCAGCTTGCCACCGTTGCTCGCCACAACGCCGGAAGCTGGATGGGGCTAGCATATTATGTTTCCTTGAATCTTTTTTTCCCCCGCCTGACCGATGTTCTCCCTTCTCATACTATAATCTGAAACTATATGTAGAACAAATATTTCGCTATTCTACCGACCCGAACTCCCAACTCCAAAGAAATCGATAATTCTGTTGTTTTTCTGGTTCTGTTTTATTTCCCTTCACGGACGCGGCCGTTGTGCTGCTGCCCAAGAAAATTGTTGTGGCCACGCCAAAACAGTTGCCCCTACCGAAGGAGGACGAACGCGGCACGGCTTGTATAAATGTACATTTACGTATCCCATTTCAGGATGACGTCATTATGTTAAATGGCTCATAGAAATTGCTCCGATTTTCGAACGCCCGGTTTGGGTGCTATACGGCGGAATAAAATGTGAGCCCAAAGCGCTATCCTGCTGGCCCCGGTTACCCAAGCCGTTACTCTGTATGTTTGCGTGAGTGGAAAAAAGAAGAACGTAGGCAACAATTCATGTACGCTGGCATCATACATCGTGGTGCGAGCCGACCCTTTTTTGTTTTAAATTTCTCAGCTTTATAAATTATGCATTACAAGAAAACCTAAGCAGTTTTTAATAGTGTAGCGCAGTGAAATTCCATCTAAGGCTAAATAGATGTCTTATATACGTACATTGAATGCATTCATTACCAAGCTGCAAAGTACTTCAAAGCACACATATTTTCAAAATTTAGCATAAAACAATATTAAAACGCTGCTTAATTACTTAGCTCAACTGTTTGCTTTTAGTTAGCACAAGTACAGTGCAAAAAATCATGAAAATCAATAAAAAAAAACATCAGTTGTCATTTATTGATACAATCCAATAATACTAACTTCCACCAACAACAATCACATCCAATAACGAATGGGACAACGAATCTTGAATCATTTATGAACGTGAGCTAACGCTTTGATGTGCTGTAGTTCTACCTTTGAGTTATATTTTCCATAGCTTCCGCAAGCAATAGATTACCAAACAAATTGGTGCTTGTTCTCAACCGACCCGAAAACAGGATTGAATATCGTCGTCATGGGAAAATCGTTTCCACGTTACAATTTCTTTTGTATGAACAGCATGAACATGATATACTAGGAAGTGCAAAAACACAATTCTACCACGATGTACAACGTGTTTGCACTGGAAGTTATTTTTGACAGATCTGTGCTAGTTGGAATAGTAGACAAGTTAGTCTGTCCAGCATATGCACTCGTGATTGATAGCGCATAAATACAGGTTTCAGCACGGGCTCCATAAGCATCATGTGTAAAAACAAAATGGAAAATTGTTGTTTTTTGTCTGTGTTTCATTTCATGTTTCATTCAGTTTATGCACAAACAGCAAACGATAAAGGGTTAAAAGCTACTCTAAGCTAAAAAATGTTCATTAAAATGTCACACCGAATCCTCCTGTGCAACACAGCCACTGTGTCGATTGTTCGACGTCAAGTGTAGCGATCATAGATAAAGGCGGATGCATATCTACGGTCCCCCAGCACACTGCCCCCATCAGCGTGTGCCACGTATCGCACAGCCCGCGTTGTTGCTCATCACACCGATTCGTTTGCCGACGGTACGACCCATCACCGAGAAGCGCAAACACCAAAGCGAACGTGTCGAATTTTCCTGCTAGATCAGCATCCACTGCACTGCCACACATCGTCCACTTGAGCGGGCCTTGAGAACGTGTCAAAGTGTCGTCTGGAGTGACTTCGAGTCCTTGCACACTTGATGTACAGCAAACGAAGATGTGAACCAGGGCATCCATGTGTGTGTGTCCCGGTCCCGGTGGCAAATAGCGAAGTATGGTACACTGCCGTCAGTGCAGGAAATTATGTAATGATTCATTGCTTCGATGACAGGTGCCATGTAGTAGTAGTAGGATGGCTGCCGGCAATCTCGGCACACATGGTCCACTGACGGCTTCCATAAATCGCATACGAATGATCGAATTACATTTATGGACCTACACGAATGTAGGCATATTCTGGTGCATGTTGTGCCAGCTGCCACTGTATGGCGGGAGTAATGGAGTTGCGCAACAGTGGAACTAGCTGTATGCTACACATTGCGTAAACAAAAACGTTGTCATGAGGATGATTATGAAATTCCCGTGAATTCGTATTTCTTCCAGATAGGAACAAACAAGCTCTATATAAGAGGATTGTACAACCCTTTGGAAGATTATAAAGATACGGTTCAACAGCTAGGAGCTCTCAACAAACACTTCTTTTAGTTGAACATCTAAATATATCATGAAAGTTCATGCACCACGCTTATATCCCTACAAATTTACGTTTTAACATAAGATTCACATGCTTTATTTAACAAGTCGAGCAGCAAGAAGCTAAAGTGCAATGAACGGCACAGTAATCGATTTGTTTCCACATCACTACGATGGCCATTGTTTCCTTATTAGTGCAGTTTGTCCGAACGCTTTCGTAAATCTCTATTCATGCATACATTGATGCAATATTGTAGACAGCTATGAAAGCTCAAGTGGCAGGAGTGCCGCTATTCCGCTCGCTTCATTAACTGCTTAACAGAATAGAACGCCACCAAATTCAAGGTGCTCCAACCATTCTGATGTCAGCAATCAGCTATTGACAATTTGGTACAATGTATAAACATATATATAAATAGCAAAACATCAAAATAAGTGGCTCTTCACACCAAATCCATATTTGGTTAGAGCTTTGGGAAAGCCTTGAACTGATTAAGCGAGCTCCGACCTGATGCTTCAATACACGACAGGCTAAATGGCAAATTTAATTAACGTATCGGTAACAGCCCCATAACACCAAAGGTGAATGCAGATAATCAATAGTAAGCGGTGTTGATAAGCACATTGAGTGCACTGATACATAAGTTCACTCAAACTGGTTGAAGTTGTTGGGATGCTGAGTTAATAATGTTGAATAAGTATTTATATTTTTTGCTATATAATGTCGGATGAGTATGTAAGCATTACTCAACAAACATTCCTTTTTAAATGAAAGCCATTTAATTTGTTTTTAAAGTGGCTATTTGGAGCTTGGTAAATGTAATATGCACAAAGACTTCTTTTATCTATTATTTAGTGGGAGTACTAGTTTTAGATGGTAAGTACGTATTTGTTAAAATTTAAGATAAAATACACACAAAATTTCTCCACCAAAAAAACTTTCATGAATAGAACAATTTTTTTTAATCTCTTACAACAAAAAAAGAAACAGGCATCGTAAGTCGAAAGATAACAGGATCCCTTTGTCATAGGAGCTCCATACGCAACACTTTTGCCACGTTTTATGTTTCATTGAGGATTTTGATCCATGTGGGTTCAGAAGGATACACTTGAAAGAACACGTTAAAAAAAGTTAGTTTCGTAGGTATGTTAAGAGTTTTCTTACTTGTAAATGATTCAAATGCTCAAATGTGGCAGCAGTTTTGTACAAACCACTGGGCGCCTCCATTGTCTGCAATAAAACAATGCCTTGCCAATAAAACGCTTTAATGCTATTTTTAAATCTGTTATCATTGATCGAAGATATGTTATGCACGTTTGACTCATGTAACGCCCTGTGAAAGCATTCATCACATTGTTCAAATACCAAATTCACATTCATCAACTCTTTTTCTTGCATTTCCACCTCCTATCAGACCAAGAAGCTATCTGCCACCGACAATACTGGCAAGTGTACCCTTTTGTAACCAATTCGAAATCGTTCAACCACAATCAATTCCAGCAACAATCTACTTTCCTTTGTCACGATACCGACACCTTCCAAAGCTTAATCATGCGCAGCGAACCATCAAAATAGGACGTAACGTATCGCTTATCATTTTTCTACAATCAAATTAAAATGTCATAACGGGCGCCGGCAACTGTCGTCGAGGTGATACATGACGTGCTTCAGCATCAAATCTTCTAACGGGCACATTGTTTTTATATCACACTTGTTTGGCGCTTCCCCAGAACACCCTATCAATTTAGCGGGCGCACACTGATTGAAAATGCTCCAGCTATGACAAAGTAATACGCAACCCACCCTCCATCGATCAGTTTCAGCTTCTGTGGCCTGTAAGCTACGCGATATGGATAGGAATTTTTTCCATCCCATAGCGGGTGGGATTCCTGCTGATACTTTAAATTTATTTCTTTCCGGCCTCCGTCCTTTCAAATCCACCACCGAGATCGCTACCAGCGCGGATGGATGTAAAGAAAACAAATTCAAACGAATATCCTGTCAATACGTTCCGCAGGCATGAATTTGGCTTGGCAACATCGGCACCCGAACGAAGAACGTTTGATGGAGAACAAATTACGGTAACACGTTGAAATTTTCAATTTTCCTCCCAATTAAATGGCTCAAAAGATTCAGGCGGTGATATGATTTTGAGCATTACGAAGCACTGGATATTAGTCTAGAAAAAAGGGCTTCTTCGCGCACCATACGTGAACTATTTCTGCGTGCCTACACAAAGGGTATTCAAATTTCACGGTTTTTTTAGTGTAGGATTGTACGATATGAATTTAAAAGAATTGAAAAAGAGACAGGGTACAAAATCAATTTAAAGTCTTATAAGATATAAGACCTTAATCAAGCGCTGATATCTGGTACGTAAAATTCACTTGCTATCCTCGAAGAATAATTTTCTAACCCTTCAGTCAAATAAAGCAGTGCAAATTTCATTTGTCCTGCACAAAACTCACCCTTAGTCTTAATTTTCTGCAAAATAAATGCACTGCACAATCGATCCATATTGTGTGACTTTTCCTATTTGGCTTCAAAACAATGCCGGTAATGCAGAGCGACCACTACACCATTACAACAATATCGTTACAAACACCACACCGTGGTTGGTCAACGTTTGAAAGCACACTGTCAAAACCATTCGATCAATATCGAACAGTTTGACGTGCACTCGGATGGAAACGGCTAGCGGAGTCGATTAATCTAAACATACCAATGTAATTTCAATCCGAAAGGCAGTACAGCCTTTGCCACAGAGCATAGATGCATGGTAAAATAGGATGGTTTTTGTGACAGCCACTCGGAAAATCAAATGGTTTAGGTCGTTTCCACAACAATCTAGAATTTCAGAATTAATTTACGTCACATTTTTTTAAGCAGAGAAGGCTTTATAGCTCACTTGGAACAGTTGCACACCAACCAAAGTTGCTGTTACTGCTAAATTAGTTTCGTAAATTAAAGAATTGCTTATACAGAGAACACAGTTAAGGATTTAATCTGAAAAATACACCATAAAAATATGAAACGTTACAAATAAAATAAAACCTGAGATACCATTATGCAAAACTCACCAGTAATCGAAAGCTCTGAAGGGATTTTTCTCACACGGTTCAACATGTGCATGTTGAATAAAACCGAAGCCTTGTTTCCCTTTATTTTATCTGTCTTGTTCTTTTCCAGCACACGAGCTGTATACGCCCATGTGTGCGTGTGTGAAAAACGAATCTATGATATTTGATTCCGTTGCCGCGACATCATGCCGCCAGTTTTCCGCTCGAATGCAAAGATGTCTCGACAGCACGCGTCGCTGGTGTGTAATGGAACGACTGCGCCATCACCATCCAGCAGCGTGTCGACTTGCTCTCGTTCGTTCCTCTGCTTCGTTTTGTGCTTGACTTAGTATATGCATGCCGAAATTTTATATTCGACAGACTCCATCATTTTGTAGCCGCTAGATTTCTTTTTTGTTTCTCAGTCCCAACCAAATGGCGGCGTTTTTTCTCTCTACCCATCGAAGACACAAGCGCAATACCACAAGTTCAAATTTATCCAGCTCCACGGCACAGCTTTCCTGTCCTATCACAATGTGAACAGTTTTTCTTTTCTCGCTCTCAAAATGCCAACTCCTGGACGAGTTTCTAAGCTCGCCCGAACATTCTGTGCCTCGTTCTTCCAGCAACTCATCCTCCCAGCGGTACGAGGTAACGAACAGGAGCAGAATTCACATTTTTTCACGTCTCTTTATCGTTACCTCTCCTGCCACATGCTAGAGTCCCCCTTCCCCCGTACGGTGCATCATTTTATGCCGTCATAAAGCGACATTGTTATTGAACGATACCATCATGATCATGCTTCTACACTCTGCACAGAATTGATGTTCTATGGCTCTTCTTTTCTCTAGTGCTTTCAATTTCAACTCTCGCTCGTACGTCCTTGTTCGGCCGGGAGTTTTTCGCTTCCCCACAGCCGCACACAGTATCGACAACTCGAACAGTGTATTTATTCTTCCGCATCTATGCTTCACGGTATTTGGATTTGAATTTCCAATATTTATCCTCACATCCGCACATCAAAACTCCTCTCCTACCTCCCAAGGAGTGAAAAACACCGAGAATTGAGGGTTCGAGTATAAAGCGAACGTTTCAAACATGAGAGTAGGGGGGAGAATGGAAATCAATGACTAGCTCATCCTCATCGGAACACTGGCACTTGAAGGGCTTCAAGGCCATGTGATTTCATCTTGTATGGATATTAAAAAAAACTCTCTCTCGTTTAGGCAGGAGGAATGCTTTCTGTGGAATGTTTCCGACTTAGGTTGCAAAATTTCGAAACAAAATGTGCTTCTAGGTACCGTTCGGCATTTGAACGTAATTGAATTGAGCATTCGTTTTTCTCGGTATTGTTGTCTAAGGCTTACCGTATATGTAATTCGAACGAACCGACATATTTTCCTACACTTTACCCAAAAGAAGTATATCGTACAGTTAACATTACACGAGCAGTTATTGAATGTATTGTTTATTGTATGATCAACAAGTGGGAAAAGAATATTCGCTCAAGTAGTATTGTGCGGTCAAGTAGGATTTGTGAAAATAAATTGCCATCAGTGACCATAGCCCTTGGACGAAAAAGCTTGCCGAACGGGCTGACACATTCTCATTAAAAATAAGCGTATTTTACAAACGACTTTATTTCTGTACACATTTGTGCAGTTCCTGAGCATAATGCATTTATAAAATCATTAAAACGTAAAGTATATTTCAAGCAAAAGTAACGTTTTGCTTCGCTACTTCCTGCCCATATGTTCTGCTCGATACTTTTTCTCAAACAACATAAGCACACCAGCAGGATATTCGCTTTCATGCAACGAACACACTGGATGAAAGCTTACCAGTCTAAATATATATACAGAGCCTGCCAACGCCGTAAATCCCGAGCACATGTCCATTTTATCATCCACCTGGGGAAATGCCCGGGTGGTCAGGAACTGCCGATTCGAAAATCAACGGAAATCGATTCTACTCGAAGAGCTCGTTCCGTTTCGCTTCCCATTCGCTCAACAGCACTCCCAGTACGAAAATGGCCCCCGAAACATACAACAAAGTGGCCAATGTTCGACGATAAGCTGATCAGAGACTTGGAAGTTTTATTTCGACTTCGGCCACCACCAACACGACTGGAAAGCTGCATTTTCAGCTCGATGCAACCACCGCCACTCCCATCAGGTCGGAAAAGCAAATTCACTAGCATCTTCTTCCACACACAACCGCCTGAGCTGAATTATCGTACCCTTGGTCCAAGGGAAATTCAACCAAGCACAGAAATAAAATCGCAAGAAATCCTGACGACAAATGGTTCCAGTGAATAAACCCCCCGTATGACACGCTGCGATGTAAGTCTACACGGCAGGCACACGTAAGCCAGCGCGAGCACTGCCGTGAGTGTAATGGTCGTCAAAAGAGGAAATGCTTGCCGAACTGTAACGCTGCTTCCACCGTCCGTTCCTTAAGATTATCACAAGACAGCATCAATACTGGTCGATGATGAAGCTTATCGGTAGTGCTCCTTGTCGCGCATGGTAGGGTAAGGTAAGGTAAGAAACAGGAAACAAGTTTCGCCATCCACTTGCACTCGCTCGCACGAAGTTAAGGGACAGCCGTCGTGTGGAGTGCTCTGTCGGCAACGGACGGCTAATACGGTTGCGATGTCGTTTGGAGAATTGAATTTAATTTCAATTTATGTCTTAACTTTGTTCGGGAACGTAGATGGAGATGGCGCATACAGCGAATGGAAACGACGTCAAAGGAATCACGATTGGCTAACAAACCCTTCGATTGAACTCATGTGTCGGTTCTTACGACGTTTACGGTGCTCGGTATGATTTAGCTTATATGGTTCGATACTTTGGATAATTCTAGTAGAGACATAAAAACGGATATAGATGCTGTAGATTCTTTAAATTAGGCAATTTATACATTGAAGACTTGTATGTTAAGAAGAAGAAACCTACGTAACTTTATTATCTTTTTCATCAGTATTTTACAAAGTATACAAATTAAGTCAAAATGCTAATGCAACGGCATTATTTATCTTTCATTATTTGAACCGATCTCAAAGCACTAAAATTAATATTTAATCTCATTCGTTACGTTCACTCGATACTTTTATCGATTCCATAAACTTTCCTTACAGTATCCCTACCATCTCTTGCAAGCAAATGTTCAGCCGCAAATAAAACAACTCATCATTCTCGGCTTTTATAAGCCATCGATTTATGCTTCCAAACGTCATGAAAATAAAACGAGGTCAAATGATACAATCGGCGCACCATAAAAAAACGGCAATCCGCCTGCCTCTTAGTCTGACTCATCCGGCGACAAGCCCTCATCCTTATTCAGACTGTATTGATCTCATATCGCAAACATTATTTGCTCACTTTTGTTCTTCACAAAGAAGGAAATCCGTTCGCGTTCATCACAGCACCCAATAAGCAGCGCATCCTCTGAGCGTTCACATAATTGGAGCCAATGCAAAACAAAACCTCACACGCACTGCGCTCCTTGAAGAGGAGGGAATGTTTTTATGTGATGCAGCGATTTTATTTTATAAAAAAGTATAACCATTCCGTGCACATTTTACGGCGCTTGTGGTACTGGTACTTCAGCTCACCGTAACCTACTGAACTCCCGAAAAAATACGGCAGCAAAAACTCGGTGGAAATAAAATGAAAAATATAATGTGACATCATTATGCTGTGGTTGCAATTAATTTTTTATGAGCTACGTTTATTTGACTTCCAGCGCTACGGAGCGAACCTTTTGACTCCCTGGTTCCTGGTACATCCCACAGGGGACAACCCGGATATCGTGCCGATGTGGTTGGCGCTGCAGAAAAATTGCCATCCCTCCCCACTCGACGCTGGGAAGGACAACACGAAAAACGGGAGCAGTGGCAGGAGGCTGTTATTCTCGTCGCGCATAATGTTGAATTGATTGCAGCGCAATGAAATGAAAATTTAGGGCAAAATTCCGTACCAGACTCGGCAAGGCGACAACGAAAAGTATAGCAGACACTGGAAGACCTTTCGTGCCGCTAAGGAATCTTCCAGTTGGCTGTGTGTATGTAGATAAAGAGCACGTGTGTGTGTAGGTGAATGTACGTTGGGATTTGGTATGCAAAACACACCGCCAGCTGAACTGGAAAATGGAAAAGTTTCACAAGCAAGTATAAATACCTAAGTGCGAATGTTAGGAAGCACAATAATAAAAACGTTTGATGGATACGACTGTTGAAGGAAACCAGTAGTACATACAAACTAGAGAAAATATCAACAACAATTCATTTCCACTTAATAATCCCAAGGACAGAAATAAATTTCTGTGAAGCTGATTTAGAAAACGGAAACACGTCTATTTCATGGCAAAACAGTTTGCATTTTCGATCTTAGCAACAGATACAGGAAAAAATTAACGGCATGAATGATCAATGTGGTTGCAATGAAAAGGAGCAAAAAAAAGTGTACATTTTGATGGTTTATGATGATTGAAAAGGGCATTCAATTCCTAGTAACGATGCTATAGTTACACACAAAGACTAAAAAATCAATGAAACATCAAACACAATTATCGATTCCGTGCAGAATGTCCCTGCCGATTTGCGAGGGCAAGATACTGGCAGCAACATGAAGCAATTTTCCTATGAAATGCTTATGAATAAAAACACTTCTTTTGCTAGGATTTTTGGAAATTCTGTTTTACGGACATCTAACGATTTATTGTTTATTGCTCATCGCTATCCCATTGAATAATACAAGCTTTGTCAGTAAACATGTTTTTGACAGCATATTCCGACAATAAATGAAAATTATTGCCTGAAGGACCAAAGCTCTTAAACTGTCTGAATACAGTAATGTGAAACGGATTCTCTTTAAAAAATCTAATTGTTTTCCTAAGCCATTCAAGCAAATGTTCGGGTAAGGATAATACGCACTTCATGCAATGTATCACATACACCTGCTAGTATCGTTCGCTTATGCTTCCGTGGCTTATCCCAGATCATCGTGCTAAATCATCCAAACAATCTTAAGCTGACACCGTACCATCTTCTTACGAAATAAAACAAGCTGAAGGAACAGGTCATGCTACACTAACAATTACCTCCTAGCAAGGGATCCTTCCAAATCCGATATACTCTCCTTCGGTTAGCCGCAAGGTCTCCGAGAAAAGAAAGCAACCTTTGTGTTCCTGTGTGTTTACAAAATATGGTATGATGCAATGAAGCATGCTCCACAAACATAAACACAACGAGACGAATTTACGCTGAAGGTCACACGGATAGCTAACGTCTCTCTTTTACCTGTCAAGACGCTCCTTTAGGAGAAGAAAGGTAAATCTTCTTATTTTCTTTTTTCATCACAACACCACCACTACCACCATCAAGAAAAGCAAACTGCTGCTACCGATTGAACCGGTAGTACATAGCCGAGTGGAAAAGCATTGAACGTAGTTCCATGCTCTACACGAAATAGCCCAACACTGACTCCTCGTCTCGAGCGGGAGAAGCTGTCTCCGGTGAGACAGAACGTGATGTTTATGGTGATGAGTCACTTAGCGTGGAGGCTGGCACACCTTCCCACACTATGTTTACTTTACGTAGACAAGCGTTTCTTCGTGCCTCGTCCAAAGGAGGCGCCCACTAAACGCCATGACGGCAGGTCAAGGTACAAAACTGAAGCGTTTGGTTGAATTGCGTGCTAAAAGCGTGGAAGAAAGTCAAACCGAAAGAAACTTCACTTAAGGATGCTGTGCCGTTTCGAGACGGATGTTAGAAACCCTCTGATGAAGCCAATGTAAACAACACAAACACGAGCACTGCTCAACATGTTGCTACCCTTTTGCATGGCATTTTCAAAACACAGGCTCACGCTTACGTAGCTGTTGAAAGCAACATGAAAGCAACAGAAGTCGAGGAATGCCTCTGATTCAGATCACATGTTGACACCTGTCAGTCACGTGATGGAACAATTTGCACGCCACCAGTTCCTACTAACGGCCTAGACAAATGGAGCTTGCCTTCTTCGTTTTTTTTGTTGTTGTTTTTGTTGCCTTTGGTCGTGCCACAAACTGACTTTACTGGGACATTGCCAGCAGTTGAATGAGAGTCGTTTAATTACCCCCACCGTACAGCACGGAACGGTACCATGCGTCTCCATTACGCGCCACCAGGCGTCTCCATTAAGTATCATTACTTGCACCCTAAAACACAACGGCACGGACGATGGATGCAGGCATTCACAAGCACACACACTCAACGCTCACACACACACAAACAGTTCCTAATGAGCGAACCGTGGTGAAAATTGGACGCTGGGCGGTGGAACCAAGTTTTATGGGCCTCTTTTTCCGGCTGCTCGAATCACACCACCCAGACCCAAGATCCGGCATCCGTCTTCTGTCTAGCACTATTTCTTACCCTAAATGGACACTTTATCACACCGCACCCATCACCGACCACTCGGTGGCCATTTTGTTGCCAATCGTTTTTTCTTTTGCCTTCGGCGCCTTTGCTGCCTTTCTGACCGTATCGAAACCAGATGGGGTTTTCGGTCCAACGGGTTCAACAAAAAAAAAGGAAAAAGGACACAGCGTTCCAATTTGTGAATGCTCCAGCTTCCAAACGAACCCAGGAGCACTACAAACCCACTATAAGGACCGCCCCAGGTTAATTACAAAATGTCCCAAAGCATTCACGAATCGCAAAGTTTTCCTTTCGTTAGTTGGGCAGAACATAAGGGCCGGGAAGCACATCAACCAGGGACGATGGGAACGATTTTTCCCATTAGAAAAGCCAACATTGTCGCTGCCAAACCCTTGACCTAGTCGACCCCAGTCGGTGATATTTGAAGGACGTCAATCAGCAAACATTTGACACAGCACCACAGCTTCTGCCGACTTCCCCTAGTTGCTGTATCCATCCAGGGAACGAACTGAAGGGAAAACTTAAGCTCAACTCAAAGCTGAAAGAAATGAGATTGAAAGAGGGTTATCCATTTATGTCACAGCTACACAAAACGAGGAGCTCATTCTTTCATTATGAAATCTATTTAATAATCACATCTTTATACTTTACAAACTCTTTGAAAAGTTTTAACTGTAGTCAATCAATAAGAAAATTTGATATTTATAATGATGACGATAAGAAGTGATTATTTGAATGTAAAAAAAAGATCATCTGAAAGAAGAGAACGATCATCTTTTGATGCTATATTTCGAGGCTAAAACTGCTTTTTTATTAAGTTATGCAGAAAAAAGCAACAACAAAATTCATGTACTAAGCAATTTTGTTTAAAAAATGTATCATAGCAGTTCTTATTTTGACAATCAAACCTATTCTAAGTCTTACTCACCATACTATTAATAAATTATCCTATGCCATGAATCAGTTAAACTGATGATACTTAAACCCTTAAACCCTTAAAGGCGAGCATCCTTCATAAAATCGTAAAAATTTAAAAATATTATGCTAATACTCCTCGCTCAAAACATTCATTTGCTCATCAAAGATCGAAGCTAAACGATAAATGGATACTTATTATCGATAACTTATCGTAAGGGTACAAACACATAATCATTCCACAATAGCACCAGTAACCAATTCTTCATCTGTTCGAACACGACACGTACCGCTAACTGGATTCATCCTATGATGAATGTTTTTCAACCTCCTTCATCGCCACATGCCGTATGCTGGCTATAAATCTGGCCAACCTTCCGAAGAATGGAACAAGAGAAACCGAGCAAAATCACCCATCATCAAGAAAGTTGGAAACCTGCCAAAACGACTCAGCCAAACCAATGGTCGTACGTACCCAGTTGATGATTCATGATGCACCGAGCGCAAACCAAACCAAATGCGGAAGAAAAAAATACTGTCTTTTTTAAAATCAGTTCATCTCGTTTGCTCCCGAAACCCGAAACGAAGCACACCATCTACACACCTTCACGACACGCTCGATGAAAAATCGTTGCAAAAACTGCGCTTCACCAACCAAGACCACCACTCTCAACTAGTGAAGCATTCGCCGGCTATTATAACACTATCGAAAGGGAAAAAGTGCACGGTTGACTTCTTCCTGCTTTGCGTAACTGATTTTCTTCAGCTCTTCAGGGTTGAAAGCTCTTAGCGCAAATGACTTTCCCAGGCACGGTGGATAAGCACTTACCTTATCCACCTACCCACACGGGAGAAAATGGAAAATAATACCAAAAAAAGCACCAAAACAAAACCACATCTTGCATCTCCGTGGACAAACATTCTCTCTGGTCCCGCCACTGTTGGGTAATGTTTGAAAACGGTCACCATTCAACCATCGGATTCTGCCGGCAGGTTATAGAAGGGACGGGACGTTGGTTCTTCCTGTTTAGGGGAGCGCAGGTTCTCTTCCGGTTTTTCATTCCATTAGCGCAACCACAGCCAAACCACATCCATTTCACTTTACGCGAAATTGGTTGCCGGAGAAACAAGGAAATACTTTCGTCTATCTTCCGTCCGATTACTCGGACTCGAGATGGTACCACACACACAACCCCACACCATACCGACGGCTTCCATCTTGAATTTCTACACTTATTTTTATCCATCATATTTTCCACCCGACCAGCTCCGTTTCACTCCGACTAGCGTCAGGGTTTAAGGGTGGGTTTTTTCAACGAAGACAAGCAAAACTAAGATAGTATAATAAAAAATCGCTAACAGCACACCACGGTAAATGGGTTAAGATCTTCCTGGACAAGACTTTTTTTTGCCCCTTTTCTCACTAGGGGTAAAATCATCATCATCATCAGTTTCTCGTCATGAAGAGAGATAAGGAAATATCTCTTCACTTTCTACCGTATCGCGCGTAAGAACAGGGGGTACGATTTTTTCATCCCATAATTTCAACACTGTTCCATTCCAAGGTCATTCTCATCGAGAGGACGTAAAGCGAAGCAGCGTCTTAAAATGAATGTAAAGAAACGCAATGTAACTAGTCGATCCTCGCCTTACCGGGGATCATCAAAGATGTTTCCACACCCGCGTGGACGGAAACACAGGCATGCCGCTGGTGCAAACCCTTCCATTACGTGGCGTAAAAAGCTTTTGGATTTATCATAAAATATTTATAACCGCTTCATCTTTCCCTTGGGCGGGACACGCTCCTCAGGGAAAGAAACCCAACATTCCTTGCTTCTATTTACGCCAGAGTGCACTGCAAGAGTTGCTACAATATGGTTCTCGAAATGAGACATAAGGAAAAATTCACTTAACCCAACACAGTGGCCCCAGCGGCATTTTGTACGCAGTGGCCCCTGCAGCAACCGGTAGTATGGCGATTGTATAAAGTAATGAAAAATTAAGTGAAAATTTTTACCACGAAGCGAAATTTTGCTGTCAAATAATTTGTATCTTTGAGAATTTATCATTATTATCTACGGGAGCTCTTAAAGAATGCACAGCTTCCTGTTTGTTAGTTTCGGACAATATAAACTAACAAACTTCTCTTCGACGTTGAGGTTTGAACCGGTTGAAAAGACTTTCCTTCTATTTATTAACAAATCGAACACTGAATTTTTAAAATGTACTGTTAACTCTTCACCATATCACATGATGAAATTGTACTGTGATTTCTTCATTTAAATAATTTATAGTTGAAAAGCTATTCAAAACAATTTCGACTATGGTGCGATATTATTTTGCATTAAAAGTTGAATTAATGAGTGCAAATACACAAATTTTAATAAAGTATAGTTCAAACAAATTTAGTTTTTTTTTACAAATTTTGCGATATAATGTATTTGAGCGATCAAAATCCAAACATATTGCTGGTTAAAGTTTGGATTACTGATCTCATGGGTAAATTGATGCGGAAGCAGCACAAGTGAAGTAATTTTCTGAAGTGATCATAACTTCACACCAACGATGGGGCGCTTACACGCACAACAGCGCAAAAGCACTTTCATGAAGGTCTGTTCCAAATTTCGAATCACCAACGAATCACACCCTTCATCCCACGGGAACCCCTACCAGACCCAAGTGCAAAACCATCGCAAAAAACATTTTCCCCCCTCAGGACAGACCCCAGAATTATTCAAAACTCCAAGAGCACGAACAAAAAATAAGCTATGTAAACGCAACAGCAACAACAATCGCAGCAGAAAAAAAACACACCCAAGAGAAGAAGAGAGAACACCCTGTATCTGTATCGGGAAAATATTTCCGCACTCTTTCCATCATAAAACCGTCGAAATTATGAATACCGCGGTTCAAGAACCTAGCCAAACCGTGCTGCGCAAATGGGGTGAAAAGCTGCCACATTCATCGTCGGTTTTAATTCCTGCAGGCTCGAGAAAATGCAGGAAATCGAAAGTTACGCACAAAAACCAAAAAGATGGTAGCAAAAAAAATAACAGGGACCACTCCACTTTGCCGTATGCTTTTAGCATAATGTTTGAGGTAAGATTTTCCTTGCTTCCTTTTTTTCATACGAGCTTTTCGTTCTCCATGTCAAAGGAAAGTTGCAAAAATAAAGTGAGTGTTCGGGGTTTTTTTTATTCATTTTTAATTTAATTAACAGAAAGGAGAGCCTTTCCGGTCCCCAAAGTAACGTTCAGTAATGTACACGATATTTCGTGACATGCAACCATCTTTGCCTCTATTTAAATAAACCATTCACAACATTGGAGGGCAAAAGGGTACCGAAGTTTTGCTAGAAATTTACAAATTAGAAAATGTTTACCGAGCTATGGTAAAAGAATATTACTTTTTACTAAGGTAAACCGTTAAATTCAAACATCAAATATTATGAAGGTAGATTTTCTCACATTTATGTGAAAAATGTACTCACGAGACTTTTTTTGTACGATTAGTTCCTATTCCCTAGAACTTTTTCGTTATAGTTTCACTCATCTGTCTTCAAATGAACCTCTCATCTAGGATAGCAAAACTGCCATCACCAAAAAACGAATGGCCAATACGTCGCATGAACGTGCAGCAAAGATGTGACCCAATCATACACCCTGAACGCTTCCTTAACGATGTACATAGACACCCACTCACATGCTACCACGCACAGGAACACGATGATTGCGTCAAAATATGGCACAGACGTGTGTGACAGTTTTATGGCCTGCCTGCCAGCACCAACCCATTTGTGCATCCGTGGTGTAGCGCACCGGAGCGATATCTCAACACGGGCGCCACCATTGTCACCTTCACAACGATCTTGCACTTTTGCCATTATTATCTTCACCAAGCGATGCAACTGCTGAGACGGTGGCATTTTTCTTCCTGCTTCACGCAACTTTGCGAGGCAGATTTATCGTTGAGGTAAGCACGAACGTTAGTCTAACCGAGTGCGGATGAGGGTTTTTTGTGTGTGCTACTGGAAAATGGAATAGAAGAAGAGCCAGAAATAAATAAAATATATTCCCTACTCCGCGCTCAGCTAGGGCACTTGCACCGCATCATGCACAAATTGTCAGCTTTGTGACACATAAATCAAAACGGTTCCTCGGTGTGCACCTTAAAGTGGCGCACTTCTCGCTGCATTTTTATACTTGCCAACGTTTGATAAAGAGAATGGGTTCAACAGGAAAAAGCACTCGCTCACATAAAGTTAAACATTTCAACAGAGAATATATTTGCAACGACCACGTAATTCAACAGTCAGTCAAGGTATTGCCGTTTGCACGTGATCCTTGCACTTTTACTCGATGCTACTGAGAACAACATGCACCAAGCATCCATTTCTCTCAGGACACAAGCGTAACGTGACGATGATAAAATTGAACATGTTTGAGTCGTGAACAGAACGAGAAAGATCATAAGCATCATCCACATAGTGCCCACCCATAACGAGCATTACGATTTAATCACCCACCGTCTCACGGAACCGCTTCCATCACGGTCCCCGATCCCATTGTCTTTGTTACAAAGTTATATGAATAGATGAAATTCACCCGCAAGCTTTTCATACTTTCTTAAAATTGACTTCATCCTGAGGAAAGAAGCTTTTATTTTACTACACCCTCCGCTAGTCAGCCCTCTTCCTGCCCAAATCCCGCACCCGGTATGCAGCATGCAACGAGGGTGTTTTGAGGCAAAAATAATTATTACGAACTTATTAACCACCATCATCTTCCTCGCTGTTTGCTTGGAGCGTCAAGCAGAAAAGGGGGAAGAAGCAAGGGCAGACATTTAACGGGAAGAAAATAGAAAAATTATTTGTCACCGTCAGCGTCTTTCTTTGTGTGGGCGGAATATAGGGGTACAAAAAATCGGTCACATTCTATCCCTCGGTTTACACCGTAAAACCACGCTCACAACTATGACGTTCGCGCGGGTTCGTACCAATCGTACGGAAGCAGAACCTTGAAGTTATTTTTCGATGCTCACCGCCACTCGAGTCAAGCACAAAAAAGGGGTATGGGAAAATGAATTATTCTTCGGGGCAAAAGTTTTTCCTTGCCTGTCTGCCCTGCTTTATCCTGCTGCTTCAAATCCATTCGAAGGGTACGGTGGAGTACGTAATTTACATCAACTTTCGAACTAAAGTCACATATTTTCATCGTCAGCGGTAACGATAGAGAGTGGTAATTGAAACTAGTGCACCGAGCAGAACGTTGGGCGTTATTAATGTGCAATATATTATTTTTCAACATCTTCATTTCTTTTCCTCTGGGCTGAATCTGCTCTACGTTTTTACTTCTATGACCTGAGGGCACTTTGCACCAAAGTACGCTCGATAACTTTGGATTTAAGTTATCCGGGAGTAAAGCAAAGTTTAATAATATTATAGCACACGTGCAATGGATTGCTAACCAAACTTAATTGTGAATCCACTTTTGCCGCTATTTTCACATCATATTTTTTTGTACATTGACAGTTGCTCTTTTAAATCCCAAGCCTAGATTATAAGCCTTTTATAAGCCAAGATTTATTACAAGTATTATTCAAATAAGAAGTCCCTAAAACGGTCGATTGGTTGGACTTTGCAAACGATGTCTCTAAATAGGTCTATTTTATGATCAGATATCCTATTTTGTGAAGCGTATTTCTTCTTACGATTTTAAAGTTCATTTATGCTAATTGGCTATATTTCTATGAGTGTTATTTACAACATTAAATCAATTTCGTTTAAGATGGGCTTTTTGCGCACCAGAGTTGTGAAAGTGCTCTTAAAAAAATGACCGACATCAGACTCCAAGTAACGCACGAAAATAAACATAAAACATGGCTTCTTGTCGATCAACAGCAAAACAGATACGAACGCGCCTGCCCGCCAACAACCCACACATGCCCGCAAAACAGGAGTTTATTTTGCCCGCCAACAACCCACCACCACTGTTGGCCGTAATTTGTTCAAAAACCTAGAATCTGCAGTAGATTCTTTTTCTTGCTAAGCATACGATTCGGCAGCCAAACTGAAGCCCTGCCAGCAAGTTGTACACCCCTAGCCGAACAGCGAACACGCGAACTGGCCCCGAAAATGTTGACTGCGCGAAAATATTTGCTGTAAACAATCCTCACACAGAACGCTCAGAGTGGAGCATCGTGAAGCTCGGTCGTTTCCCTTTACCTTGGACACCAACCATGAACAAGGTTAGCCGTACCATGTTTACAAGCAGCGTAATAACCGATACACCCATCCACCGGATTTTGCGTCACCAACGGAACGATGGTTGCTGCTCGCAAAATATAGCTTGAGTTTTTGAAAATTCAAAAAGCTACGCGTTTTCCATGTTGCATCAAAGCCCCCGGGGTCATATAACCGGCCCCTTACATACACAAAACACTCCGCTTAAAGCTCACCCCAAACCGGGGAACCGAATAGGCAAAGTTCTTCAAGATGCAATGGTCCTACAGAGGAGCGTACTACTCGGCCGGATGGTTGGGATAAGCGACTACCAGAGCCCATTAGCTGAGCTCTCTTGCTGAAGCAATGAAAATTTTACCGCACCGAAAGCTCATATACATTTCAGCGAATTATGAAACCGTGTAAACAAGAAGCATTTCCACCGCCAATCTCGGAAAATGAAGGAAGAAAAATCATTCCTCAGGGAGAGGGTCACTTAGCGGAGGTCGACACGACTCCTGTAAACGTTGGAAATTTCCACCACTAGTGAAAAATATTGTCTTAGACAAGGGAGCGCTTGGCGCACGGTATAAACTTCATGGTCAACACACCGAACTGATCATTGATATGGCGGAAAGTTTGCCGAATCTCTTTACCGTACTTCCTGGGGAGCAAATCTTTCTTTCTTTTCGGTATCTTTTTTTCTATTGTTCTTTCATTTCCTAGCGAAACTCGCTTACATCCGACCATGCCAGGCCATACGTGCAGCACTGGAAGCGACGAGAATAAAAGACGATGACAGTCGCGAAAAGTCGGTGTGTTGGTACCTCTGCTTAGGAGTAGCCTTGTAACGATAACGTACACTTGCTGACAAAGTTTGTTTATTTTTATTGAACTACTTAGCAGCGACTTTTTGGACAGTTTTGAGATTCATCCGAAGTTTGCGGCTAAAGATCCGTTCCACGTTCTTGCGGGGCGGATTTGTCGGATACAAGCTTTTACGTCGACCGGTCTCTGAAGCGAATTAAAATCACCATCTCCTATCCCTGCCCTCACTTTGTGTTAGTGCCGGTGTTTTTGGGATTTTTTTTTTTGGTTTACTTTGCTCGTTGGCTCCTTTCTTGTTGGCTGCCATTTTCGTGTGGTAAAAGTTAAACGTCGTGTGGTACGTCGTGTGGTAAAAGTTAAAGCTTCTGTGGGCTCAATCTATGACCCTGATGAAGAGTGATGCTAAATATTGTTGACAAGTAAGTTTACATCATTTGCTCCAAACGGCAGAGAGTTATGACATAATCAAGGTTAATAATGCATAATGAAAATTGAGCAGTTTGTTTCTGCTTGCCCCGTAGGTTATGCTTCCAGCGGGCATACTGCACAGTTTACAGGCTTTCCTGGAAGCTGCAGAGAAAAAACACAAGAATGTTAAAGATGTTGTCAATCGTCGGTAAATTTCCACTAAACATAATTAGTTTTGAAGAAGCTGTTTATTTTTTTATTGTTGAATAATGTGATAAACTTGTGATAAAACCAGCTACCATTGGAAAAGAATGGCATCATGGCACCTGTAAGATCGTGTTTTTCGTTTCGAAGAATTGCCATATAATTTCTTCCAGCATTTAATACTGGTGATGAATTAAACTACCCTGTAATGTTTTTACTTTCATTTATCTCAGTGATTTTTTTAGCTGTGATAATTTTTTTTTTTTTTTTGTAAAGCCACTTTCACCAGTTTTTCGTAGTTTTATCGAAAGAAAATGTCTCAAAACAGTCAACTTAACAAAACCATTTTCTTCTACGGGTTGATTTATGCTGTTTTTCACAAGTATTGACACATTTACTCGATCGTCCTATTAATCCGCAATGGGTTTTCCCAGTGTCTCAAACGAAACGGTAGAATCTACCAGCATTCTAAATTTATCGCTCAAAGTTTCTAGTATCAAAGCTTTTTTCTGGTTAAAAGTTCCCTGAAGTCTGAACTCCACCTTTTTGAGGCGGATTGTTTTTTCTTCGATGCGGAAAAAAACGGTAGCTACCAATCGAAATCGAGCAACACTTACCACCGCATCTGGACAGTGGGTGTTATTTCATCCCTAAACAAAAACGATCGTCCCATAAGTTAGAGGTACAGTGCGAAAGTCTTTCCATTTATTTACGACAAACCCTGAGGATGAAAACATCGTTTCACCCGAAACCATAAAGCGAGCATTGGGAGTGTTGAAAGTTTTCAACTTTTCGAGTGGAGTTTTCAATCTGACTGTGAGGCATAGCAAAAAAAAATACCCCAAAACAAGGTTAGCACTAACAAAAGGTAAACATACAAAAAACAAGCTAAATAAGATGCGCTTGAGAAAGATAAAGAGCTTGAGATAGTGCAGATAAATGTTGAGGGAGACAAAAAGACAGCAAGATACCTATTGAGAGTAGTGTGAGATTCTTTTCATTTCATCAATCTTTTCTTGTGACAAGCCTGAATAAAATACTTCAAAATAATTTAAAAGCGAATTAGAATTAATACTTCCCGCAAGCTCCCCTGTAATCAAATTTTCCTTCTGTAATTTCCCTTAAAACTTTGTAGAAAATGAACAAACTACTTGTGCCGTAAGCACCGAGCACTACATACACTTGGCTCCATTCATCAATCCTCCAATTCCTAAACAAAATACGAGACGAACAATCACAGACGAGCAAATGAGGCCCCCGAGAATTTTCCCAAAGCTCGCTAAAGTTTTCCTTCCACAGCACACATTGGTTACAACCAGCTAGAGCCATTAGGCGAGCACGTTCGGTGTTCTGTTCCGTACCTTGCCACAAACCGCATGAGTATATTTAAGTTCGGAAGTACAGCAAGTAGAAGATAAAAATAACAAAATCATCAACAAAAAACAAACACACTCACACGAGCTTCAGTCCCAAAACGCCCACCCGATCCCATTATAATTATCCGGGCTGGGAGTTGAAAAGGTGAATAAAGTTGTCCCTTTATAAGTACCGCGCTCGAGTGTGCTGAGCCGACCATGCGAGTGTAACCATACTTGATCGTCCATCGATACACGGTCGCACGCAAGGCGAACCGATGGGTAAGAAATGGACACGGCCCACTACCTTCATCTTACTGTCAAACGAATCCAAACCCGATGCGGGACGAGAGCAAAAGAAAAAAACCGCTCCTAAAGCATGCAATTTTATTCTCCGACCAACGTTCACTCCAGCACACATACATTCATTCAATATCCCACGGTCCATGGTTTCAAAGGACCCAGTGTACCCAGTGTTGTGCTTAATCTCGTACCGAATCTTTATCCGCCGTTACGCTGCCTGCTTTCAGCACTTTGGACAGAGATTTTCCTTTTTTTTTGCTTTCCTTGCGTCGTGTACTTCTTCATTCTTGCGTCGGAAACGTATTTTCACCTTCCTGTCATTATTCCCGTCCAGTTGCTAACGGACGCCCAACCCCAGCTCCGTCCGTTTCGATGGTACTGACAACTCGGTGCAACCGAAAAAAAACCAAAACCCGAAAAGAGACAGAAACAACAACCGAAGAAAAAAAACAGTTCGCCTGGGCGGAAACAACAAACTTTGAGTTTAAGAAGTTCTTGGCCCTGCACAAGAAACTACACTGCAAGCCGAGATGGTGCAAAAAATGTATATATCACAACGTCGATGCCTTTTAAGTCCGGCACAAGAGGCAACTCGAGTAAGAAGCTGTCAACTTCATTGCACCCGACAATGGTACCGCAGCTTGGCGCGTAATGTGTGTGTGTTTTTTTTTCACATTTATTATACACTTTGCTTTTTTCTCCCTCAATACCATCGTGTGCCATGGTGAAAGGTAGAAGACACTCGTCCTTGCCAGTTTTTCCTTGCCAAACTTTGTGGATTAATATTTTTTATGCTTTTCTTTTATTGTTGCTTTTTTGTTGCTGCATACTTTGCTATTTTCTTTTATTTCTGTATGTTTTTATAATTCAATTATTTTCTTTTCATTCTTTGGTGTGCATTCTTTTGTCCATCAGACTACATTTAGCCAAATTTTCTTCATATAGTTGTACCGTATTCAAAAATCTTGTCCCAAATGCAATACCAGCCTAACAGTTTATTCAAATTCGTATTTCAAAAGTACAAAACCACATATTAGCAAAACGGAGCTCTCATCGTTCTAAACATTCCCGTTCGAGAAATTCCTTCCACCTAGTCCTAGCTCAACTATTCCGGACACTCATCTGCAGGGATAATTGTTTGGACCGAAAACAGTCAAACAGTTTTCCACATTCCACAAAGTTTTGCTTATAATTTACTGACGTGTGGCCCGGTGCAGTCAATTTGTGGTTCGTTTCCCGCAAACCTAACCGCACTGCTCATCGATGGGGTCAGTCAGCACCGTGCGCGTACCGTTCGTTCCGTTTTGTCGAGCGCATATGTTGCTGGCGTGTATAGCGTGTCGGTAACCCATCTCAAACCCCAAACTGAACCCCTGATTCTGAACCCAGTTCTACGGTGTTGTTTGTAAGAACGAAAAAGGACGGCAAAATAAAACGTTTGCACAAACTGACAGCTTTTGTGGTAATGGACTGGGACGGCGACTGTTTTGGCTGGCATGATTTAATTTATTAATTAATTAAGCAATCATTTGACGTGCAGGTAACGGTGGGAATATGTGACCCTTACCCCCACACCAACCCCCCTCATTGTTTTGAGATGGGCAAATGGGAGATATCTAAACATCGTATCGGTATAAATATTACAATTCAGCGAATCAGGCTGTGTGTACATATATATGTGTATAAGAGCAATGATTGGGAATGAGTAGATGGGGAAAATAATTTAATAACAACTCAATCAGCGAGAAGATTTGAATTATATTTAGTGTCAATTTGGGGGCACCTATCCATGCACATTATGACTTCGTCGGTAATCAAACTCCTCCTGTTGAACCATACACACGTAGCAGGATAAAACATTCTTACCTCCCAAACGATCATCTATACAAAAAAAGGAACCAGACGAATGGCGAAAGTCAGTTCGAAGTTATGTCCCTAAAGCCACAAATTTACTCCCCCACGCGACAGAAATAACACAGCATGCAATAATCATGTAGCACGTTGCTGTTGCAGCTGCTGCCCCGGTGGAAACGTGCAATCACGAATCACGAGTACCAGGGAGTTCGGCTTTACTGCCCCGCATTTCGTGCGGTACGCGACGGAAGCGCAACAACTTTTCTACTTTCGGTTAAAATTGTGTCACGCAGTTGTGGTACTAAAGAGGAAACAACAGTCCTGATCAGAGATTGCGATAACTAGCTGCACGTGCAGGGTGCACACTTGCGGAGCAAGCGTGCTTTAGTTTGGGAAATTTGGTTGATTTGTATTGAGTTCAAAATAGTTTCCAATTTGTTCAGTTACACAAAATCATAAGGATCATCATCATCATTATATTCAAATATCAGCTTAAATCAAATCAAAATGAACTTTATATGCACAAACCCAATCCTTCATTAAAAAGCATAGCTAATGTTCAAACAAGCTTATTTTAACAAAGAATTTCATTGAAACAACATTGTACCAAGAACATATATATCCTTTTTTCATGGTAGTTTGACCTTTAGAGGTGTAAGATGATCATTTCTGGCAAACTCAGCTTAATTAAACCTTGGTCGGTTAGCCAATCATATTTGCAAACCGTTCGTTAGAAGTTTGCTTTTCATTTCGTACAACGGTACAATACGGTAACCAATACTTCAACCCATCAGCATAAGCAAAACAAACAAGAAAACTGCTATTTTATGTAATCTAAAAATTCCCACAAAAAGCCTTTAGCTGCGCAAAACAGGTAAAACCTCTGCCTTTGTTGACCTTCGTTCCATCCTGCTAATATTGATGAAAATTCAAATGAAGCTATCGATCTTTCTGGTCCTTTCCGGAGCACTAACGAATCATTGCTTTCGTTATTGACTTTCTCCAGTTCTCGAGACGAAGAACAAGCATAGTACGGCACACTGAATGACACACGAAATATCGACACAACCTCACGCCGAGCAAACGTACGAGCCATCGACCGTAGCAGCAAACGTACCAAAAACCGCAACCACTGCACGTTCATCTCAGCTCATTTATTCTGCGGTTCCAACAAAGACACATGAAATTGGCACCCGTTCGCTTGGCGCTCTCTTGTGAATCGAAATTTTTCACCACGTTTAATGCAACGTACGATTTGACTGCCAGCTGCTGGAAACTCCCCGTACGATCTCCGCAAGCACCCAAAAAGGAAAACCCGTGCGCCAATGCAGTGGAATATTTGCATAAACGAACACTGCTGCCGTTAAAATGGCACGTATATGTGAAACGAAATGATTATGCAAAAGCTATAGCGAAATCGTTCTACAACAAAAAACGGGCGTCTTCTCGGTCAGAATTGAACCCGTGTGTATAAGCGTGTTAGAAACGGCTTGAGACGCGTTAGTTTGTGTCGGAAGCTTAAAATGTTCATAATTTTGGCTTGCTCAACACCCTACCGCGCTAAACTTTATGCATGATCGAGCTTCATTTAAAATGCAAATGATTGACAACCAACCAATTCCAGCGCACACAGCGTAAGGCACCGTTCAAAAGCGTTCAACAGAAAGCTTCATTACTGCTTTAACTGCCATCAAATCAAACCAAACTCCACCCAACGGCCTCCGAAACAAAGCCGTGCCAATGTTTCCAGTAGTGTAGTTGAACCATCAATCCTAAGCCCTTGTACCGTGTCACAGATCACACCACGAAGCCCGTCCAAAAGCCACCGGCAAAAGTCAAATACACGACACCGAACGAGATGGCGCACGCCAGCCGGTTTGCTGCTCTCTTGGACGACAAATCCTGCCGGATTAACAATCACACCCTGTCGAACCTTCGATGCGTTCAGCCAAGCAAAGAATCAACCGCACCTAACTCACCTCACCGCCAGGGTGGGCAACGCTGGGCCAATGAAAATTCCTAACACCGCTGGCTACGGCTATCACCCCGGTTTCTCGCCTTCGCTCTGTCAGTCACCGGAAAATCGCACCCAGTACGACCGCTAGGCACCGTGACGCGCGAAACGTGTCAATGGTTCAATGGCCCAACGGTTCAACATTCGGGCTGCTGGCCCAGCTCTCCGGGCGCTTCGGTCCCCGAGCGGCATTAACCCGGTGGGGAAAGTTTTACAATCGTCATAATCATTTCACTTGTCAGATAACCTCCGGCACCGACATCCACAGAATGGATGAGTAAGGTGGTGGCGAAGAAGGCCAGGAAAAAAAAGGACTCGAAATACACTGAAAAGCAGCGAGACACACACTCTTCCAGCACGGACAAATGAAGTAAGCATTAGTTCAGCTTGCTTGTTGTATTCAGATTGAAAATGGCTTCACCATTTTAGTTTTTTCGAAGAGACATGTTCATGAACAAGAAATTTTAGTTGTAAAATGTGACTATCTTTCTTATTAGTTTACATTATTTTGCGATAAAACTACATCTAAAATTATGATACAGGTACAAATAATAAAGTAATTTAACCATTTATATATAAATACCTTATTAGAAATGACTTCTCTCTGTCTGTATCTCCCTCTCTAACAAAGAGCAATAATGAGCGACATAATTATTATGTACATTAGCATCTCTTCGGCTTTTACAGCATCAACTTAAGCCTGCTGCTTCACATATGCTTCTGTTGAGCGTCCCATACCGACGATATCTGTACCTTCATCACATCGCATTAATCCTTTGCCCCAAACCCTCACAATCATCTCCTTGCTTCTTCGCATAAAACCACCAGACGCTCTGAATCTGAAACACCCTCCCCTGTACGGTGTGCGGTTTTTATGACCTTTTCCTATAGGTAACCTTCCTCTGCTCCCCCATCACCCTCCCAGCATCCACCCTTCTTGAACGGCAAGCTTAACGTAACAAGCCCGTACAAAAAGTTTAAAGGTTAGTTAAGTTGCCCCTAAAACACCGTTCGATGGGACTGAACTCGTTAGATTGGGTCAATTTCCTCAAGCAGCCGGGTTGCGGTAAAACAACCCTAACAACAATAACAGCAACAACAGTGTCAACTTTTCTGTCTCACTGTTTCCGAGTGTCAAGCACTTGAACGCGCTCGTTATGGACTGCGGAAAATTCGACGGTTGTGTTGATGTTGTGGAGTTCCGTTTTGTTGTGTGTGTGTTTTTTTTTTTCTCTCAATAGACATTTTCACTACCGCATGATACTGCAGCACCATTCGGAGCTGTGTTAATCCCGGATACCGCGAAAAAAAAGGGAATGTAGAAAGGTTATATTTTATGGCTCGTTTCATTGCGTCATGCGGTGGATGTGCGAGCCAGCATCATTATACTAGCTCGAACGCACCCGACGCATGACAGTGAAGACGGCTAACCGGTCGATAGACGACAGCAGTAACTCAGATGGCGTCAGACCCGGCGTTGATTAAAGCTAACGGTTTGGAAGCAAGCCGCCGCTTTTTCTTCTACAATCACAGACGACAGATAATTATTCTAATGGGTGGCTTTCGCTTTTATCCAGCCTGTGGTGTAATTGGAGAGGTTAACAGGCAAAGATTAAGAATACGGGAGTATGCAATTAAAAACAGTAAAAGAAGCAACACCAATGTCTCAAGGTAAAACAGCGTACGAGATCACAAAAGTTGTGCGGATGCTTCTTCATTAAACATCATTTACTATAAGATAAAATGTTAAATATACTTCTGCGAAGAACGGCTCGAAACTCATTCTTCAATACAACCTTTCACACAAACAAATGATGGAATGGGAATATTTTACTGAATGTCATCTATTCATTTTCCTTTAAATCATTCCCATAATATTTTTATTATAATTCCTTTAGTTAAAAAGGAGTAAAAAGGAATAGAAAGTTTCTTCCTTCGTGGAACATTTTTCTACATTCCGTTTTGTTTCAACGTAAAAACTATAAGCATTCCCAATTATGATATGAATACAAAGTTTAGCCCACGCACCTCAAACCGCTCAACTACCCGCAACGCAACACTAATGAGCTCTGTTAAGCTTTCGCTTCTTAACCTCTGAGGATAAAATTAAATTAATATACTTCTCATAGTGCTGCCACGTACAGCTTGCGTTGGGAGGAGCATGATACAAATTTCACGCTCACCGCAGCCCGTGCATTCAACAAAAACTCAGGCAAAAAAAATCAACGTGTCGTTCACCCGTCCCGGTGCGGAAAGATTCATCATGCCTGCATTATTGCGTAATTTTTTTTGCACATTTTTACGGTGAATGTGCGGAAAAGGGATAGTGAATGATAAATAGTCCTGGCAAAACTGCTAAACATCAACCCAACAAGCCAGCTCACCAGCGTGAAGTGCCATTGCATATAACTGATTAGCCACACATGCCTCTAGGTATCGTAGCTATTTCCAAGTTGGAGCGCGATGCGTTAAACGTATTTCGACATAATTAGTGACTAAGTTTTCAATTATGGTTATGCTGAAGTAAAACTGTCCAATATAGTTTAAAAGTAGTGTATTTTTTTAGGTATCCTGTCAGAGTAATAAGTAATTTAATATTATCATACTAAACAAATTGACGCATGTTATAAGAGACTTGTTCAATATGCACTACACTTTGTGTTGATAATTTGAGCCCTCTGCGAAACAATATATAATGTGCGTTTATCATACGTGTTTCGAACCAACAAGAGCAATGTTTTATTTGATCTAAACCACTCATTTAGATTTTCCAGTTAATGAATTGCTAAATGCTTGTTATGTCTTTCTACAATGCCGCTTCGCAAGGTTCACCATGTTTACATTCCATTTTTGTGTAGTAATGCTAAATCAGGGCTTCACTTTTCCTTTTATCTACCCGGGCAAGCAATACAATTATTTTTTATTAACCGTTATACAATTAGCTTTATATGTCTGTTTTGTTTTTCCTCGCAATACCCTTCAACATGTTTATTATTTGCCATTAATTTTTTTACCTTTTTTTACAATTGTAATTGTGTATGAAAAACCACATTAAATGTAATCATATTGTATTTCGCAATGAAAGTCTCAGAATTTTCACGTGAAAGAAGATAACAACATGCATTGGATTAGTTTGAAGTAAAAACTATGAAACCATTCATGTGCAGATCAGGTTGCCATACATTTTCTGAATTTCACAAAACTTTACCGGAATAATTGCATTTATCCAAAAAATTCTACTTTTGTACTTCACGCATAAGCTAACAATAAATTACACATTACAACAAGCATTTGTAAATCGAAAGCATACTCTCGTCTTTTACAGTAGCAGTGATAAATACGCTGCTGTTGCTAGCCTTAAATGTAAAATAAATATTCGTTTGATCGGAAAGAAATTTATTTTCGCTTCAATTTTAAAGAGTTTTGCAACCAGCCTCCTCCAGAAACCTATTAGCATATCAAAGCAAATTACACTACCCGCAGGCCGCGAAGAACCGTTCGTGCAACGTTCGTGGGCCATAATAGTACTTTTGCTTTTGTTAACATATTCCATAGAAAAATCTCATTAATTTTACATTCTAACCATAACGAACCTGCTAGCATCATTCGCAGGACTTCGATTTTATAATAGCTGCTGCTACACGCAGACACATGCTGGCCGCCCGTCATCAAAAATGATTCCATTCGGACCCGGTCTACAGGCAGAACCAGAGCAGAAAAATTCGTGATTCCACCGTATTTTGCTTTTGGAACACACAGCGCACCATAGCGCACCGGATAAATATTGCGCAACAGTCAACAGCAAGAATAATTCGCTCAAAACAGAAATTATCATCAATTGACCGTAAGGCAACCGAAAAAGCGACTATAGAATTGCTGCTGCTCGATTTTTCACCTTTTTTTTGCTGCTCCCGACGAAATACCGAGGACGAGAGCTGCTTGACCTTCACCATCCACGTGCCATCCATAAGCTTAACGCTTTATTCACTCTTTAAACTTTCGTAACACTCGGGACACGTGGACACGAAGCGGAAGGGAATTCGGAGGAAGCCGAAAATATTAACAAGCAAATGTACGCCCGAAGCTTTCGCCCAGGAACGAAGGGAAAAAATATTCAAATTTGTTCGTGCCATTTGTTGGACGAGCTACTTTGCTATGTCGGGGATAGAGAAGAACACTCGTCAAGAATCTCTGCCAGCAAAAAAAAGTAGACATAAATACATCCTAACGTGCAGCACCAAAGATACTAGAATGACCACACACAAAAAAATACGTTCAACCGTCCGGTAAAATATCTAGGACAACCGGTCAGGCCAAACATTTGAGGGCAAGCTAGTGCTACGTAGTGCGGCAAATTTGGATTGCTTGACGAGTGTATGAGCCGGAATTAAACAACAAAATGGAAAGAAAAAACTGCTGACCCAATACAGGCAACAAAGTGAAAAAAACGACAAGACACAAACTAGCTGCCGAGTGGAATAAGTAATCATTATTATTTTATCCAAAACCTTGGTCTGCCCTCTGCTTCCAGCGTCAATTCCGTTCCATCAAGCTGGACTAAGCAATGAAACAAAACAGCAATGAAACTTTTCTCGTTTAGCATAGCAAGCGGAAAGTTCTTGTCCCGTGCCCTTTGCAACGCATTTGGCCCCAAAAATTAGGCCCCCGCTCCCCTACGGGGAAACCGAAAAGTTGGATAAGCTACTCGTTTTTACATTTTTCATCGGCGGCAACAACCAACCAAAAAATGTTGATGATGGTATGGTAAGCGAAATATTTTCCTGTTTTTTGATTGATGCCCAGACATTCGTTCAGCATAACCTAGAAGTTCCGGGTGGGATTGCTATTTGCCGACCGGTAAAATGGAACACGAGCAGCGCAAGAGAATCCACCTAACCGTTTTGCATCACGCACGCAAGTCTATGGATTCCAAGGGCTAGAAAATCCATCAATCAACACGCTCGCCGAGCTCGCAAAGTATTATGAATTTTTAAAGGTGTATTTATCGACCACAACCGGGGACGGTTTTCCACTTTCGCTCTCTTTCTCTCGGAGATGCTTCATTCTAAGCGTGCGAACGAACTCCGAGAACGCATCCATCCTTACGGGCTGGGTTGTGTTGTGTAAGCCGCAAAAGACGTAAGACGTAAGATGTAAGACGTAAAACTTAATGTGAACACGTTTACAGCGCTAGTGGGCCGTAACATTTCAAGTGGACCGCTATTTTCTCGTGCAAATCGATACCTTTTTCGCAACGATTCACTTGGTGCTTGAGCCTTTCTCATCTCAGGAAAATATTTTTTATGGGAACGCTCTTATCCCTTGTGCTTAAGCGCAAGACTAGAATAAGTAAATCGCTGTATAAAACTTTTCAAGTACGTTCTAAAACGATAAGCAAAATTATTTATCGGTTCAGCAAATTTTTTGCAATAACGTCTATTTTGATAAAGCTTCCGTCAATATTTGCACAGATGAAGCCGTACGAAGCAAACCATTGGGTAAACTTTCGATATTCGACTGACCTAAATACAGGCCCGGACATGCAATTTTCCAACAAGAGCTATGGAAAATCGTTTTTGCAGCAGTACGCCACAGCATGTTCTGGTTTGAATGCAAAAGTTAAATCAACCTCTAAACTGGTACATGCTCCATCCATTCGTCCCCTCGCCAACAACGGGTCCAGCAACAATGTCTCACCGATACGGATTTGGTAGAGGTAAGGCCGGCGAGCTCCCTTCCACGCTAGCCCTTCTGCGGGCAAACGCCAGACCGATAAGCAATCGCCATATCTTTCCGGGTGAGCAGAGATTTGTCGATTCGGCGTGCGGTCACGGCCAGCATTCGCCAGACATGAGCCGGAGGAAGTGGGAAAGCTCGTTACCATCATTATTACAACTCATTACCGAAGCCTACTCGGAAATGCTCTGCCCTCAAAGCACTAGCAGCGAGCGGTGCCTATGCATGCACAATTTCGATCACCCAAAATAGTGCACTCTAATGCCTGCACACATGCAAAAACCATGAACGCAAAAGGAAGGGACATAATGTCTGCTGGTACAAGTATTCCAGACTATGCCCATTCCCACTCGGTCAGACACAGCACCGCAGTAGCGCATTGCCTATTCATTCTTCTACATGAAGCATTAAATTTGGTTCTCTGGAAGAAAAAAAATACTCCCCACTCCAAATGTTCATCATGTACGAGGTTTGGAACGGGGCCACCCAGCTCGGTTAGCCGTTGGCAATAAACTTGCTCTGCGGGAGAATCATCCAGAGCTTCCCTCAAGGGCGGCGGGATGTGAATAAAAATATTCCCCACTGCTTGACACCTACGTACACAGACGCCACCACAGGGGCATTCGCCGGATGAATTCGCCCCTTGCCGTCTGCAGCACCGGAGTCTCGGAGATACTCGGGGAGCACACACTGTACAAGTGAATCCTAACAACTTCCGCATTGTGTCTACACGAAGCACACTCCCATCGCTGCCTGCCCCCGAAAACGAATAATCCAATTGTTTTAATCAGTAGCCTACGATCGAGTTCTCGTTTGCCAGACCGTGCTGCAAGATGACCGGCAAGAGGGCCGGCAGCTAACTTTTTCCATTGTTTCCTACACCTTCCGGTACTGCTGTATTTGCATGCTCACCGGCCCGATACTTTCAACAAGCCAACTAGCGCTACCCAAAATCTTGCCGACCGCTTATCCCCATTGTAGCGGGTGAAGACAGCACACACATAGGAAGAAGATCCGAAAAGAAGTCTCTTCCTATGAATGTAGTGCATGCATAATGGCATACCGAGGGTGATGTGCTTTTTTTTTTTTTTTTTTTGAGTTCCGTACCCTGTTACATGCGTTCGTGCGCCTACTGTCTGTGCCACTTTAATCCTGTAAAGCGTGTTCCATGCTGCGCTGACTTGTTACGGTTTCGAGGCTGGCCGAGCTTTCATTTTTCGTCCGGGTAGTTTTCTTTCCCAGAACTCTATTTTCCATTTTGCTGTTCAGTGCTCGACGAACAAGGGGAGTATGGAGCGAAAGCTTCACCGTACCCTTGGGGTGGTACCTAGAGGTTGGCCAGGAACACCCCATTACGTGCCCACCAGAAGCTCCCAGAATCACGCTCACGAGATTCATTTCAATTGGTAAGGCCCGTAGGAAAAGCGGCGAACGAAGGGTACAGCATCCGTAGAACTAGAATCACCATTTTATGGCTTCGTACTTCCATGTTTTGCTCCATGTTTGCATACCGTATTACGCACCAACTTCTTCCGTTGATTGCTTCCGTCCCCGTACAGCTGGGGTCTACGGGTTCCACCGCACAGCACAGAAGGCGCCAATGTTTGCCCTAGCCCCAGGGCGTGTGAAGAACCGTTTCGATGGGACAAAATGAAATAGACTACAAATTTACATTCTCCTAAACCGTTGCCCAAGCAAGCAAGCTCCGCACCAACAATCCACTTAATCGTACGCACGCAACGCGTACAGACCCAGACCCATAACCCAAACGCTGGTGGCCGAAAAAGAGTTGACCTTTGACAGAAAAGGGATGAAGCGGGACGGTTGGGTGGAGTCTGCCAGTGGGTTGTAAAAATTGAAATAAACCCACAACACTAACTCCCGTTCCAGTCCGGTCCGGGTGGTGGTGGTGGGACTGCACTGCAGAATAGAGACACTCTCAAGGGGGCATGTTCCGCATGGCACTGATACTGAAAGTTATGTCGCTCGATGTTCACCACGTGGTTGAAGCAACGTGGTTAGCTTCAAAAAGCAGCTCCCTCACAGACACACACACACGCAAGCTCACTGGACGGTAGTGGCATGAAATAAGGGAATATCCCTACGAACCATTTCGGACGATTCGCTTGGCACAGCAAAGGGCACGTATTGTTGAGCGCACTCGACTGCTGTGAAGCAAGCCACTTTGCATTATTACATTACGTACGCAAACGACCCGTTCAGGTCAGTTATTTTGTTTTCTTTTTTTTCTGCCAGAGGACCTTCTTTTTTGACTTTCAAAGTATCAGTTAGTGAGACAAAGCTGTCCGTGGAAAGTAGGGAAACGGGAACAGAGGAAACCACGTCTCGAAGTGGGGTGAAATAGTGCATTGAACAAGATTATAAATTTTACTCCAAAAATTCCTTCGACCCTTTCTCCTGTCCTACTCTTGCACCGCTTAACGCATGGCCAAGAACTTGAGGAATAATAATTTGCCTAAGTACGGTATTATAGATGGGAATCGTTTCAGAAATCCCTTAATAATTCATGCAGCAAATCAACTTTACCACACGGATGTGAATAATAAATTGCTGTTCATACTTTTCGGCGTTTTCCACATATCTCAATGTAAATTTTACCAAATACGGTACACCAAAGATTGCATGTAGCTGGTTAACGACAATCAGTTTTAAATCATAAAACCAAACCTCAGATCAGATCCCTCAGGATTTTTGTACCTTTATTACTGTACAGCTCGTTAGTCGAGCGTGCAACGAGTAAGGTGCAACTAATATTATACTTTCGTGTAATTCTAGTAATTTCATACTTTCTGACCCGATTTAGTAACTAATCCGATAATCTTTATCCGGTTACCCTTAGCCAAAAATAATTGTCCTAAAATCCCATTTAAAAGAAACCTACATGAATCCCATCATGTCAACCTACACAAACCATTAAGATGTCAACATTAAAATGTGATTTAAGTATAGCAAAGTCTCCATTTTTATACATCCTGATTTTTTATTAATCTTCTATAATTATTGTAAAATTAATAAAGAATTTTTATTCAAGTCTCAATGCCTCTGAAAACGTATTGTTTTGTGAATGTAAATCCCTCGAGGTGTATAATAAAGAATCACATAGAGTCCCGTGGTGAGTTATGTGAACAAAATTCTGATTGCATACTTTTAGGAGCTCCAATAGAACAAATTATACTTTTCTGGCAATTATTCTACAATGTTCGACATCCACCATTAAACGATCCTTTATCATTACACAGTTCAAGTGAAGAAAACTGGTGCCACCTTATAACATACCAATTTAACCATTACAATCAACACAAAAACTTGAAAGAAAATCAAACAGTTTCATGAAACTCTCGCTTACTGTTTTCATATTCGCCATCCTTAGCGCTGCTCGTGCCTCCAACAAACGTGGACGCTGACAATCCGCACAGGACCACCAGCACCAGAAACGCCAACGACGAACGCTTCCGCCTTCCCACCTTCCACACTGGCCTTCCGATGCCCACCGTACCGGGGCACAGTTTAATGCACATAATTACTATCTTTCGCTTTATCCACTTTTCCACCAATGGCTAATTGCTTTTCTTTTTTATTTTTCTTCTCCCTGCTTGCCTTTCGCCCACACCGAACACCTCTACCCTGTAACACAATTTTGTTGCGATGATTGAAGAACTTTTCTGCTCGCTACTCTGCCATAAGGGCACCATTCAGGGAAAGCACCACCACCAACGTGGTACATCGTTGAGATGCAGGTAACGCTAAAGAAAAAAAAATGGTTGAAACACGATAAAGAACTCGCACTGATTGCACTAGAGCACTACGGGCAACACATCACACATATGCTCGACTCACAGCAGCAGCACTTGTTTCACGTTTTGGGCACACATCGCATACTTCGGCACACACTCGAAAAGCAACCATTTTTGTGTGTCCGCGGAAGATGCTCACGAAAGCATGGCGCGAAATACGGAACGGCTGGGGTTTACGTCACTCGGTCACGAGTGAGCAACTCGAAAGGCTCAATTCACGGTCCTCCCCTTACACATACACACACACAGACATACAGGAGCAGGATTTTCGGGACCAATGGCGTTAACGTCCTTCACGCACCATGAACCGAACACGGAAACGTGCGTTGACGTGTAAATAACACCTGGTGAATTTTAGGTTTCGGGCCCTGCCACTTGCTAACTTCTTTCGCGCGTGTTTCACTACTATTTAGCGCGCGCTCGGAACTGCCGATGGACGGATCAAAGTGGGTGGCAACAAAGTTTTCTACCCTCGCGCGTACACTAACTACCGGGTGGCACCACGTGCTACAGACTTAAGCGTGGTGGATTTACCAAAGTAAGGGAGCGACTAGGGTGAATTTTCCTTTATTCTGTCCCCTGTTTCGACTTGTAGAAACTGGACCACCAAAAGGTTTCGTTTCCTTGAAGCGGACAGTGTACGTAATGATTCGACCAACTTCCAAGACGAGGGCTTCCCTGAGACGATTCGGAACCTGACGGTGGTGTTCTTGCTAGGAGAATCGAAATGATCGAACCAGCGAACCGGGTCGGGCGGCCGTTGCTGGTGGAAATTAATTAATTTATCACCCACACCGTCTCACCTACACAGCCACGGAGCCCGAGCCCGTCTTTCCCGCTAACCGACGAACGGTAGGCCGATGGTAGAAAATCCAATCAAAGAAGACTCGGAAAATCGAAAATCATTCAACGTATTCCGAAAGTCAGCCAGGAGGGTGGTACGGGTCCGCTTGGGCTTCACTGGAAAACCATACTGCTCCCCACACAGATAAGCATCAGCCGCTCAACCGTCGACCCACTCGTGCCCGATGGAACTACTTGAGGCGATTAATGGACACCGGACAATGGACAATCGTCCATTAGCAGTTGTGAACGCGCACAGAGACAGCATCCCCTTCCCTGATGTTGTGCCTGGTGTCCGTGGTGCCACGTGATAGACATCCCACGCAAGATCAATCCGGGTGGGTGTGTTGGGTGGTTTCGGTATTGGTGAGGTTGTTAGGTGGAGATATACTCTCTCTTCCTCTCTCTCTCTCTCTCTCTCTCTCTCTCTCTCTGTTTTCCTCTACGACTCCGTAGCCAGATATCACCGGTGTGAGCAATTTCACGCACGATCAATAAATCCAACTCAACTGTCACGTACGGTCGATACGTGCGTTTATATTCACTTCCTCGTTTCAATTCATCTTGCCTCTCACAAACGCGTTAAAGCACACCGCATATTGCAACTGCGCCGTACTGATTCCGGCCAGAACAGACACAACACCAGCACCAACATCCGCTTCAGAACGAATTCTACAATCAATCTTGCCTTCGGTAGGCTTCCATCACACACTCCGGTACGATTAACCCGGTATATTCGATCACCAGGCCTCTAGGACCACTGGCCGGTAACATGTCATGCTTGGCGGCAGCGAATCAAGACTACCGACCAATAACTGTCACAGAAAACGGTCGCTACTAATCAATCGGTCGCCGCTCGTGCATGGCCAGCCTGATTGTTTGGTAGCGAAACGCGTGTCACCAAAAGCCCGCACCACGAGCAGGACGGTTTTCACGAACCCGGACAAACGGCTGAACGTGACCGCGGCGGGTATGGGACGTTCCCCCCGCAACCGGACACACACTGGTACGCACTGTCGCACTGTCCGTACACGCGGATTGGTAGCGATTTTTTCATTCGAACTAAAACGACGATCCTGTCGGTATTGCGGACAAACTCTCACTGACGAACCGAACGGAACCGAGCTCGTACGAGCGGCATGGCGACAATCGCACCAGAAACCGTTGGGAACAATAAGCGCTATCAATCTCAATATGGGAGGCTGAGCAAATGATGCGATTGCGAGCAGAGCAGCTCTTCTCACGCGATGTGGCGTCGCGAGTGAGTAGTGAACAACGGATGTGACGGCTATCTCTCACTCGGTTGTTGATTTTGGAAAATAAACAAAATTAGGATTGCTCATGAAAAACATGTTTTCTACCATACAGAAGGTCCTCCGAGAAGAAAACGGAACAGATGATGATGAAAATAGTGAAAAAGTGAGCCCCATGGATCTCACAGCATCCTTGTGCCCCGATGCACAGCTCACGCTTCCAGTGAGTTATCGAAGCGGCACTCACGCCTTAAAGTTCGCTGGTCACTCATTTTCCTTCATGGTTTGCAACAAACCGTGCTAACAGCACATGTAGCAGCAACATTACTTCGCGAACAAAAACGTCTCGTCAACACACTTTTGCTTGTCTAGCTACTGTTCTATTCTACCCGTTCTACCCATCACCTTTAAATGATACAGAGGATTCCCGTTAAGCCACAACATCGTTGCGTCCCGTACGTCGCTCCAGCACAATTCCAGCGTTGGGCGCCAGCTTAAACAACCGCACATTGATCCACGTCCCGGAAGTCGGCTTCACCTGCAGCGAACTAGCGACCACCTTCAGCCAACGCTCTCCCGTGCCCGGAAACACCTTATCCAGCGGAAGCTCCACCGGCTCAGCTCCGAAGTTCAACGCCACCACCGCATAGCCCACCCTCGGTACGGACCGCTTGTACAGCACCAAGTTCGTACCAACGAGCTGCAAATTAAAGTCACCCTCCGCCAGCAGTCGTCGCTTCCGGTAGTCGGTCAGCTCCATGAACGTGCGGAGATGGCTGCGCGGTGCCACCAGCTGGGCGGCCACATTCAACTCTTCGTACCCTTCCGCCACCGGTAGCCAGGTGCGTGATGCATTGGAAAAACCAGCGTTCGTACTATTGTTCCACTGGAACGGAGTGCGAACCGGATCGCGCGAGTACAGCGTGTAGGTGTCCGGATCCGCATTACAACCCGCCGGGTCGATCGTGTCTTCCCACGAGATCCAACGATCCTTCATAGCTATCTCCTCACCGTAGTACGTCACCGCTATGCCCGGCAGAGTCTGAAGTGCGATATTGTACAGATCAGCCCGTTCGACACCGAGTCGGGTCGCAATACGACTGTTGTCATGATTTCCCAGCACCCAGTTCGCGATGGCACCGGGCGGCATTGCTCGGACCCAACTCTGGACCGCATTAACGAAATCGCTGCCCGTACTGTTCACTGTCAGCTGCGTAATGAGCTGGAAGTTGAACGGTATCTGAGCACCAGGCGCTGCCGGTGTTCCGTAGAAACGGGTCGTGTTCTCCAGTGCCGTATATGCTTCAGTCAGAATGATGCGCGTAACGTTGTCCCGTGCCGTATACTCATCCACCACCGCACGCCACTGATGCACCATATCGTACGTTTCCGGCTGATCCTTCGTTTCCGTGTGCGTCAGATAGGCCGGATTGTTCGGATCGTCCGAAACCAGTCCCGACAGCGGTTCGTCCCGGTAACGGCCATCCACTTCCTCACTTTCGTACAGATACGGTAACGCATCGATACGGAACCCAGCGATACCCTTGTTCAGCCAGAAACGCATCACATTCTTCATCTCTTCCACCAGCGCTGGATTGCGATAGTTCAGGTCCGGCTGCTTCTTCTGGAACTGGTGCAGATAGTACTGCTGGCGCTTGTCGCTCCACTGCCAGGCACTGCCCCGGAACACACTGATCCAGTTGGACGGTGGATGCCGTGTACCGTTCGCATCCAGCACACCCGAATGCCAGATGTAGTAGTCCCGGTACGGTTCAACGCTTTCCTCCGACAGGCGGAAGTGTTCGTGCTCGTCACTCGAATGATTCGGCACAAAGTCCAAAATTAGCTTCAGTCCTATCGAAGCGCATTTGGCCGCCAGCTCCTCAAAGTCCTCCATCGTACCGTACTCTTCCTGGATGGCGTAAAAATCGGAGATGTCGTACCCGAAATCGTTCATCGGAGACTTGAAGATGGGTGACAGCCAAACGCCATCGATCCCGATCACTTTCAGATAGTCGATCATTTGCGTAATACCTAATGGACGATCAACACGATGATAGGTGCAATGGTAGAGAAAATTCAAACACCAACTTACCCTTCAGATCACCAATTCCATCACCATCCGAGTCCTTAAACGATCGTGGATAGATCTGATAGAAATTGCCACGTTCCCACCAATCAAACTTGGCCGCCTTGGGAGGAGGACCTTTTGGCGGAGGTCTCGGATCCACTGCTTGGCTGGTGTGGCCTACAGCCAGTAACAGAGCTAAAATACCTATTACATACATTTTGTTACAGCAAAATGCTGATCCTTACCGGTACGCACCCTGCTTTTATATGACCGTTTAGAGGCATATTTACAATTGTAACCCATTTGGAAAACTGTTTACCACGAAGAATAATCATTGCTAAACAGCAGTGCGCGCTTTCTCCCCTTTTCGTGTGCAAAGGCACCACAAACGGGTGTCTAATCCGCGTTACCCATTACAAACACAAGCAATCTCATTTGCATGCATTAACGTTTAACGGAATTTTGAAACCTCAAATGCACCACAACTGCCCAACAATGGAATGCATTTCGCGTGCGCTTTGTTTAGTTTTTGCCACCCACCACCGACGTGGCGCCGCCCATCCAGCTGTTCAAATACATTGTCCCGTGTTTCCCGAAAGGGCGGTGGGTTGATCGATTCTGTTTACCAGTGGCTTACTAACATCATCAATTCCTATTCATGCGCTCTCGTTAACCGCATCGACGGGCAAGCTGTACGCGATTGAGGTTGAAAAATGCCCCTCTTTGTACGACATTGACGCGGTTCGGTTGAGATTAATTGAACGATCTGTTTATTTTATTGATACGCAGCCGGTCACTCGGTCAGCGATAGATTACTCCTGTTGACCTACACAAACTCACACACACACGCTAAACGCTTGTCCTGATCGGGGTGATGTGTGGGTACAAATTGAGTTGAAATTAAATTCAACTTCTATGCCGTCTACCCTATCATCGCTTACCTTCTCGTCCGGATGCGCTTAAGCCGCTTGACTTTTCACCGGAAGCCGCAGGTTTTGTGCCCACGTGTAACACGACAGCGTAGCGTGCAACATATTTATTCTGAGGCAGTACAGTGTATGTTGCTTGTTTGTTAACCCGTTTGCCTTATTAGCGGAGGCTGTATCGCGTTTCGACAAGGTCATCGGATAAAATGTTGTCGAGAGCGTACTTTCATCGAAACATTCCGTACCGCGCCAGAAGGAAACGTGACTCCCGATGCGAAAAAGGAAATGACCTACAGGAAGTGAAACTCAACACTGGCCTTATACTCTGTGGCTCGACCGACACGCTGGTAAATGCGTGCGTTTAATGCAACGGGCGGGCATATTTATTTCATCAGCACCCGCAAACGTTGCGATCGCTGTCACCCGTTTGCGTACGAAATAGTGTCCAGTCAGCGCGGATGATTAATTAAGGCTGTACGAGCGAATAGCTGCTGTTCATTTCATACCAACACCAGGGCATGGGATGAAAAGTAGTTGACAAGTCTAAAATTGGGTCATATCATTTTGGGTAGAGGAGATAATGAACCAGATATATCCATCATTACTTTATGCAGTGCAAACAAATATTTGCAAACAGATTTAAATAACGCTCATCAGTAACCGATGGCAGAAGCAATTGGGCAGTACAAAAACTGTGAAATATAAAGTCTGATGCGTTTTATTTTACGTTTGTAATCTGATCTACATAGGTCTTAACGTTTCTGCAACCATTCTTAATTAATTAAGTCTCATCCTACCAGTATGCCTTCCATTCTCTGCTTCAATTATTATTGTAAACGATACGAACAATAAATTGACTTACTTAGCACTTCGTCACATTGCTGGATAAGCCTTGTTGCTGGTTTTCCCACGCACCACTGCGTATCATCCATTGTCATCCCAGGTTCGTATCGTCGCCAAATACGCACCTTTAGTGGTGATCCGATAGGCGAGGCGACAGCGGAACCGGTCTTCACACGGTGGTAGGGCCGGGGTTCAAATCCCATCCAGACCGCCTCCTTGTACGTAAGGCTGAATACTTTACTACGGGTAAAATCAAGTCACAGAAAGCCAGAAATGGTGGTAGGCCGAGACCTTTCGATGTTGTTGTAGTGCCAAGGAAGAAGAACTATCTAAATATGGGTACAGTAAAATCAAGCAAGCTGGAAAGGAGGATCTCTTGATGAGAATCTTTTAGTGCCAAAGAAGAATAGATACTTTTTTATGTTAAGATATAAAATATAAAATTTAACTATCAATAATGCAGTGCAACTTCTGCTTCTGTTTTTAAAACGGACGTTTTACTGCTCACGGGCTTGGCATATGCGAGACTATCGTTTCAGAGGTGAGCTGAGCATCGAGACTATATTTTTTCCAGTTTCGTTAGGTTGCAGTATAATCGGTCAGCAAGCAGCATATTTGCATGCGTCTCAACTCAACAATGTTGTTAGAGGGGTCGTCTGACCCAATCGGCACTAGAAAAGTTGCAGTGGTAATCACCAAGTGTTCACCTCAGAACCACGAAAAAAAAAGTCAGTTCTCATTCGATTCGATTCACATCTGGAGTAGCAATAGTTAATTGAAACTTGTTTGCCCTGTCCTCTGCGTCCAAGTTCAGTTCGGATAGAATTTCATTGATTCTAACAAAACCAGTTTATGATTCATACCACTCATAAATACAATGTACCATTCAAATGCGAACCGTGTATCAATGTAAATTGTGTTGCCCTGCCCCGAAGCTTTCCGAAATAAGCTGTAATGTTAACACTTACCTACACTTCGATTGAACCAATTTTAAATTCAAACTTGTTGTCAATTAGAACAATTTAATAGCTGCATCGAATGGTATTCAAACAGCACACGCATTCCAGCCCCTTCATACCTTGAGCCATGGTGGAGGAATTCCCCTGCACGCAGTACCACCCAGTAATTGCATTATCTCGCCCAGATCGGCCACTCAGCCACCCCACCTTGCTTGACATGCAATTAATCTGCAAGCCCGCATCAATTCCAACCATGCGAAGCACGTTTGCGACTATCTCACGCTAATGACGCGATGATTGATTCTCATTAGTACCGGGCGGTGATTAAGCTAATCGCTTGCTCCAATCCTTATCGGGCGCATCCTATCTCTCAATCCGACCAGATCGTCGCAGAGATCAGAGGTGGCACATTCACATCACCTCCGTTTTTTGTTTTTCCTTCGTACTATTTTTTTCCATTTCTTTCGCGTGGCTAAACCATACAAAAAATGCTAAACAAAGTAACACGACCAACTTGCATTGCATCAGGATCGGGTGGTAGTTCTTTATTAATATAATTCATTCTTAAATTCATATTAAGCATTTCAATTCAGAGCAGATGGGAAAGAAAGGGTAAAAAAACAACGAGTTCTTACTTTCTTCGCGTAACAAAATGTCATTGCAATCCAAGTCCAGTTGGTTCTAATAGGCAACGATGAAACTAGCATCGACATCACTTAAAGTGCTGGTACCGGTACTCTCACGCCAACCGGATTCTCTTCGAACACGGTCGTTTTACGTCCGTCCGCCGTTTGTACGTTTCGAAAGGGGACGTAGGGCATGCGAGACGGTGTCCAGCCCGTCGCTGGTAAACTTTCACCCAGCGTCACGTACAGTGTCTGCTGATGAAGTAACTTCGGATCACAATTGCCTGCCTCCAGTCGCCGACCATCGGATCCGACGAGCACATTGAACGCCATATCCTTCAGCCCAAAAAGAGTTTCCACCTCCTGGCGCAGCTGACCGTACGTTAGTGGCTTGCCGGTTGTGCGGCCCGTTAGCAGCAGCGAAGCTTTGCGAGACGGCGTTGAAGTGGACGACTGGTAACGGGGAACAAGAGTCTCATCAAGCTGTAAATTCACCCAAGGTACGGCCGGGACTTCACGATCCTGCGGTGAGCAGATGGTAATGGTGAGCGTGATACCCTTGAGCTCCTGCGACTCCTCGATCAGCACCGGCTTCGTGGCAGCTTCGGGACCATACGGTACGAATGGAGACTTTACCGTACCGACGATGAAATTGTGGTGACTTTCGGCAACACTGCGTACCTCACTGTCACCACCGCTCACAGTGTAGTAGATCAGCACTGGATCGGTCGGGATAAGTTTAGCCTTCTTCTTTAGCTTCTGAATGCGGTTGATGATCTCGCGCGCCGTACCCTCGCGCATCAGCTCCTCGTTCGGGGTCATATCGAGCAGGACGAGCACGTCATTGTCACTGTGCGCTTCGAACGAGTCGTTACCGCCGCTAAACTGATAGATTAACCGGATCTCCTCAAGCTCTACCCGATGGCCAGCGATCTCGAAGTGGCCTTGGGCCAGCTGACGCGTAATATCCGCATCGGACAACTGCTTGATCGCACCGAGCACCTGCTTAAAGTCGTTCTTTAGCCGCACACCGAGCGTCTTGTGGTCGGCTTCAGCTCGCATCGTAACTCCATACCGTTGCCGCTCGGAGCTTAGTGTAATGCGGCGCACGTTCAGTTCATCAAGAATGAACGCTTCCAGGGAACGGATGTCGGCCAAATACTGCTCACTCTGGTGCACCACGATCACCTCCGTCAGCGGGTACTTGATCGGCATCGTGCGTCGATCGCGCATCACTCGACCCAACTCGACGACCGCCTGCATCCGGGCCACAGCTCGTTCGATTGGCACATTAATGTACCGTCCATTCGAGGACGGCATCATCTGGTAGTGGACGCTACCATCCATCGGTTCGCTCGAGAGCAATCGCAGCCGCTGGTACATAAACTCGGTCAGATAGGGCGTGAAGGGAGCCATCATTTTAACCATCGCCAACAGGACGTCGTACAGCGTGTCCAGCGCGTGGTAACAATCCTCCACTCCGTATTCGCCCTTAATACGCTTCCGGTTCATGCGCACGTACCAGTTCGTGAGCTGATCGATGAACTTGGTCAGCCGCGGTACCACGGTGTACAACCGGTACGCCTTCATCTCTTCCGTGACGAACTTCAGCAGCGATTCCTTGAACGAGATAATCCACACGTCCATCACGTTGGTGGAGCGTTTTTCGGCGTGTCGCACCGCATCGTACCGGTACCGTATACCTTCCTCCTTTTGGAACCGATCCACGTTCTGGAAAAGGAAGCGGAACGCATTGAACCACGGTAGAAACACGTCCTTAATGATGTCCCGCACTCCTTCCTCCTTGAACCGGAGGTTCTCCGCACGCACAACCGGCGAGTTGATCAGATACAGACGCAGCGCATCCGCACCATACTTGTTGACCACCTCCATCGGATCCGGATAGTTCTTCTTACGCTTGGACATTTTCTGCCCATCGGCCGCCAGCACCAGCCCGGTAACGTTCAGATTCTTAAACGGCGCTTTGTTAAACAGTGCGGTCGAAATAACGAGCAGCGTGTAGAACCAACCGCGAGTCTGATCGATACCTTCCGCAATAAAGTCGGCCGGGAAGTTGTTCATAAATTCAGCCGGATTTTCGAACGGATAGTGGCTTTGGGCGAAGGGCATCGAGCCCGATTCAAACCAGCAGTCAAACACCTCCGGCACTCGGCGCAAAGGTGGGTTTCCAGGAACAGCCGACGGGATTTCAATGTGATCGATGCTCTCCCGATGCAGATCGGTTACACGCACTCCCGAGTACCGTTCCAGCTCATCGATACTGCCAACGCACACGATCTCCTTTCCATCGGGCGAAATCCACAGCGGGATCGGCGTGCCCCAGTACCGGTTACGGCTGATGGCCCAATCACGCGCATCCCGAAGCCAATTGCCGAAACGCTTTTCCTTCACGTACTCCGGCACCCAATAGGTCTGGGAGCTACAGTTTAACAGCTGTTTGTTCATGTGTTCCACTCGTACGAACCATGACGGGACGGCCTTATAGATGAGCGGTGTATCCGATCGCCAGCAGAACGGATAGTTGTGCTTAACCTGCGATGCCAGCACAAGTCGGCCACGCTCCTTCAGCAGCTTGATGATGGCCTTATCCGCATCCTTCACATACAGTCCAGCAAAATCGGCAACAGGCTCGACAAACTTGCCGCTTGCATCCACCGGGCAGACAATCTCCTGATCACGCTTGATCACTCCATTCGCCAGACACACGCGGTAATCGTCCTCACCGAAGTATGGCGCCTGGTGGACCACTCCCGTACCAGATTCCTCCGTTACGTACGTGTCCGTAAGCACACGGAATCCAACACTCTCGTACTTCCGGAAGTAATCAAACAGTGGCTCATACCGTAAACCCGCCAGCTTTGAGCCAGGGAAACTTTCGAGAATAGTGTAATTTTCCGGCCCCTTCAACAGCGACTCGATGCGGCACTCCATCATGACGTAAACCTTGCCTGTCTTCGTCTCGCGGACCTTCGCATACACCAGCTCCGGATGTACGCAGCAAGCAAGATTAGAGGGCAACGTCCACGGTGTGGTCGTCCATCCGACCAGTGCCGCTCCATCCTTATCATCGACGAGCGGGAACGACACAAACACGGCCGGATCCGTTACCTCCTTGTAGTTTTGGCCCGATTCAAAGTTCGACAGGGCCGTCGTACAGGCGGTCGAGTATGGCATCACTTTCACACCCTGGTAGACGAAGCCCTTCGCGTACAGCTGCTTAAATACCCACCAGATGGACTCCATGTACCACGGGTAAAGTGTCTTGTAGTCGTTCTTAAAATCGATCCACCGTCCCATCCGGCCCACGATTTGCTCCCACTCGTTCGCGTACCGCATCACAATCTTCCGGCACTCGTTGTTGTACGCCTTGATGCCCATCTTTGCCACGTCGTCCGGTCCGCGGATGTTCAGCGTCTTGTCAATCTCGTACTCCACCGGCAGTCCATGACAATCCCAGCCGAACCGACGTTCCACGTGGTAACCCTGCTGGTGCGCATAGCGCGTCACTATGTCCTTTACCGTACCGGCCAGAATGTGCCCGTAGTGCGGTAGACCCGTCGCAAACGGAGGCCCATCGTAGAACGTGTATCTGGTAGATGGAAAACCAATGTTAGCTAACAACACGACACCACACCGCACAGCAACAACTTTACCTGGGTTTTCCCTTCGATTGCTTCAGACAGTTCTCAAACACCTTCTCAGTCTGCCAGTACGCAAGCACCTTTTCCTCTTCCGCCGGAAAATTTATCGTCTCCGGCAGCCGCGTCATCTCGTCGGTGGTAATGTTGTTCATTGTTGCAATGTCGAGCAATAAATGGTGCTCGCCTGAAGTGTGTACAACAAAAACAACGTGCTCGCGAGCTTGGGCGTAGCTGGAAATCGATGAACTTGCAACTACCGCTCAGATATGCTGCACTTGCACAATTGCACTACGGCTGCCAACACACCGTGCTCGGATTTCGTCAGCCAGACTTTTCTTCACTCGATGCAGGTTCCTATTGCACGCGCAGTGGAGTTCCCGTGGATAACCTACAAAGTTGCAGGATGACGTTTTGCGTAAAATACCCGGCATCGATGCTAAGGAGAGGCTAGACGTATGCATTCAGTGGGAATGTGGAATAAATAAATTTAAAACATCAAAGCATTACTCAGAAATTGAAAAAATCCCGTGAATGCTAAACAAAATAATAAGCATTTAATTTTTATCAAACTTTTACTGCAGTTTTTGAACACATTTTTCAATAAAATATAATTTTATACTCTATTTCATTTGCACAGCAACAGTTGTTGATCGTCGTGTAACCACTGCTTCATGGAACAATTCAACAGAGTATCTATCTGTTTAGACTTCCATGTGCAATACTTGAAACTGAGTTGTTCTCGAAGAATGAACGGATTGGACCGTACCTTACGGGCATTGTCAAGCCACTGTGAATTGGATTGACTTGAAACGTAGTGAAAGCTGTTTTGTTTACATTTTTCAAACGTTTATAAAATTGCAGGGCTCGTTATTACAGTGCATTGAAAACAAAATTTCGCAGAAAAACTAGTATGCTCGTGCTGAAAGCAGCTGTAAATATATTTTCCATTCAATTTTTCTCTATTACTGAGTTTAACAGGATTGCTTTTTTCTTATATTAAGAAACCTATGGGGCGGTCCAGTGGCCTAGGCGATAACGACGCCGGTCTTCACACGGCAGGACCGGGGTTCTAATCCCATCCATACCGCCTCCCCCTTACGCAGGCCTGACTACTTTGCTGCGGGTAAAATTAAGTCACAAAAAAGCCAGAAATGGTAGGCCGAGACCTCTCGAGGTTGTAATGCCAAGGAAGAAGAAGAAGAAACCTATGAAACTAAATTTGAACTCGGAACGAGGCTAAATCATGGAGTCACATGTTGATCAGTCCATACTTGATGCTTGGAAAAAAGATAACCTTATTTTGAAAGAGAATCCCAGAAAGAGAATTTATTTGAATCTGTGTTTTCTCTGTGACCCACAGCTGGTTAGTGAGTTTTTTTTTGCATGCGTAGAAACAGTTGTGATGAAATAGAGTCCAAAATACCAAAAGACATGACATACTTCTACAATAACAATATTAGGACTCATATAGTTCTTTTCTACTATCCCCACCCATTTTAATTCTTTGACGAAGAATCTTTCTGCTGTGTAGAGCCCGGTGCTGTTACGGCCACTATTGTCTGTGCTAGCAGCAATTTAAAGCTCAACGAAATTCAACCGAATGAAAACCTGACTCAGAAAATTATTATAACGCTCCAACAAGACGGTATGCGGTTGCTCCCTTCAATAGCATGAGAGAAGAATTGTGTGGAAGCTCGAATCAGGATTACGATGGGTTCCACCACTAACTCGCCAAAACTATATCCGCTTACGATGGTAAGCGATTAATTCACGTAAGCACAACCGAAACCATTAAAGAACACCATATACTGCGATCCGAAGAAAACCGCAAACTTTTCCGATCCCGAAAAGGTTTCCAAAACTAGTCAGTAACATAAGGAAACGCACTCCTTCCCCCAACGCGGCTTGATGTATGAGCCCAACCAAAGCCAGCAGAAGCACATCAGGATTCGAATCATAAGCAGCAGACTTGCCGTGAAGGTGATGACGGTATCATGCACCCAACCCATCGACAAATCCCTCAATTCAAACACGCGCTAATAGCTACCCACATTCAATGATGTGGTCCGGGCTCCGACCGGCAGTTTGCTTGATGTGAGCTATTCTAACACCCGGGCGGCCCGTGAGACCCGCACGGTACGGCAAATCGTAGTAATGCTCCAACGATACCAGATGGCATACAAAGATTTTAATTTATTCCACTAGTTTCAAAGAATTGTAAACATGCAGCGGAAGAATGTAGCGCCTACGGGGAGACCAGCTCGTAACGCCACCACCTCGTCGTTTCGATTAACTTACACCATACGGAGCGTGAATGTTTGCCGCAAAATTTGCCTACCATGCCTTCCCGCCACAGATGCGAAAAATCGACACGGCACCTCGAGGCCGTCGTACCATTTATTCTTGACTTAACAACCATTTTCGCAAAATGATTAATTAGTACACCGAACTATGGCCTCTCCTCGGGGAACAATCCAACGCCAGGAGCGCTGTGTACAGTCAGCCATTTTGCGGTGACATTTTGTCAGAGCGACAAACTATTGAGCGACAAAATAAGGATTTATGAGACGCGGGGATTACCGGTGTACAGCAGTTTCTGTGCCGAAAAGGCTTTACTGTACCGGTGGAAGTTATCATGAATATGCTTATTGGCCGTTAAGGGATTGTTACGCGTTTTGCATAACTGGTGTCTTTTGGTCCACCCAAAAAAGGGGTAGACTCCATCGTACTTCAATGATGACATCATCTTTGAAACCAAGCCTTTCCTGATTTGTCATATCGTTCGGCTTTGAAATCTCTATTAGATGTACCCACAATTGCTTACGAATCCATTAGCTCATCAATCAACTTCATCATATGGGTTCGGTTGATTTAACTTTCAGCTCGTGGAAACGGGGAAACCACTCAAAACAAATTATGCAACATTTAATTGGATGTTCGGTGGCAGAAAGATGGCAAAGGATTATGCAAGATGGGAAGCCAGATAATTTATTCATCTCTGATTTGCCAAAGCAAGATCGATTGTCTTTTAAGATTCGTAGGTCGTTTTTAACCTATTGTGTAAACCGTTGATTGTTGGTTTTTTTTTTGTAGTAGTCATATTGATTTTTAAAACATTGTGAAATTTTCAAATCATTTCAGTCTTTTTTTTTTTTGGAAGATACGTTACTGGATTACCACTTGAGATCGATCCGCCTAAATGTATGCAATATCAAGCTCGCTGTCCATTGTATACTTTAAATCGAGAAATTTTAAAATCATGACAAGGGGCGACAGTAAAGATTAAAATAGTGATAATCATGATAGCAGCACCAGTCTACAACGGTAGGACCGGGTATCGAATTCCGTTCGGACCACCTCCCCGTACCGATTGTTGGACCACCAGCTAGGAGTCACACTAAGTCGAAGAAATCAGCAATGGCAGATCTAAATTTCTTGAGCTTGCAGAGTCAAAGTAGAAGAAGAAAAATTATGTTTTACTTCATACTGGAATCAAATAACTAAACCAGCAGTAAACACGCAGTTCAGTTAAATCATTCCCAGTGTTCCAGAAATTCACTCGTCTTTATAATACGTCTTTATCTTTAGGGAATTTAGTATAACACTATAACTGCAACGCAATAAAACGGATACGTATCTATTTAACGACCAAGTTTTACAGCACTGCAACACTACACGCCAAATTTATTCAATCAAGCTAGATGAACGAATGGCACACACAAAACATATATTTCCCATACTCAAACGAAGCAATGTCCAGCGTCCTCTCCAGAACTACAACAGTAAACCATGCCAATCTCTGCACACTGCACGGAACAAAGGGGAATGAATAATTTCATAATGGTTTACAGCATTTTAGCACTGCATCGTAGCGCACCAATTAAACCACCTCAAGTACTGGGTAATGATGAGCCACTTGCCACTAGCTGCAAAATGTGCAGCAATGTTCGCACGCCATTTCATTATCAGTACGAATTCAAATGATCCTTCAGGGAAAAGTGGAACAAGGAAAAAAAGCACCCCATTGATCAATCAAGCACCAGCGCCGATTAGCGCTCGCATCTCGTACTCTTCGGCTGCTGCGGTGTATGCGTCGGAAAATGCGTATCACCACCACGATTCGCTAGTGCTAACAGTTAAAAGCAACAGCAATAAAAAATGGAACCAAACCTTCTGTTTAAATGCAACACAGTGCAAAAACGGTCATCCATTCGAAATCGGACGAACATAAACGCGAAGCAAAGCAAGGGACAGAAAAGTAAAAACAACCCCATTTTAATCCAAAGCACGGGCCACGCAATGCACATAAAAGAATCCTGATTATGTGGCTCTAATGATTGGCACAATTCAAATGCAATTTCGTTCCACTTTTCGTACACACTCGTCGTTGTGTGTGTTTTGTTTTGCTCGACTGGTCGACGTGCATTAATAGTGAGGAGGCTTTTTTGTTTTATTTTTCTACATTAATCTTCCACATCACATTCCCCAATTTCACCTCACGCACACGGTTTAATGTGAGTTGCATTCTAATGAACGTGAAAATCGGTGTGAGAAAGCAATTTAAATGGTCCGTACAGGCTCATAAATGCATATTTTTACCGAGGGCTCATTTTATCGTACAACTGCGACAACATTCCAGGATGTGCAGTTTCCTATACAATCAAAATTTATTTTTGCCGCTGTATATAATTACACTTCTTCAAGTTGTTTTATGGTTTTATTTTCAACATTTACGTTCTCGAATAAAAAAACGCTTCCTTTACGTTTCGCTTCGGAAAAATTCCTTTACGTTTCGCTGCGCAGTGCGTTGCAATAAAGTCTTTTTTCCTGGTCAATCCAATATTAAAAATGCAGTGCAATTATGCTTCAGAACCATTACGCTAGGTGAGGAAAAAATCACACTCATGGATATTTTTAGATGGTTTTATTGGTAGCACATTTATTGACGAATGCAAGATATGACAGATAAAAACCAAATCCGGTGCGATTCATAATTGACACAAATATTTCAACCAAATCAAGCATAAAGACTCGTCCTTGCCGACCACGTTCGGGCTGGGTGTAAACCGTTCTGAAATGTTGCAGTATCCTGCAGTTATGATTTTTTTTAAATTGGTTTGTCATCTTTATATTTACACTACAAAGTACTAAAATTAAAGTTCCGTACTTTTGTACTTAAGAAGTTGCTTTCAGCTTCGTTGTTGGATATTTCGTAGCTGTAGTTTGGATACTCCTAATCTTAGAAATTCTAAACAACCAAACCATATTAAAGACAAAGTATCGATCGATTACTGATTGCAAGAATGGATTGCAAATAAGCTCGAAATTTGTACTTCAAAAATCAACCGTGAGATCAAACTGGCGAGATCCTAAAAAATAATTAAAATTCATCAGGACAATCGACAAAAATACAGAACACGAACTTTATATAGGGTTTTATTCGTTCCAGATTCTTAACATTGGTCTCGAGCAACCAGTCTCCTAATTTGTATCAACATGTTTTAAATTCTGTTCAGTGTGTGAAGAGACCACAAGTGTATTTTACAACTCATGGACTGAATGGATCAAAGATTTGATGCATCGAAGAAAAAATCAAATTAAAGAATTAGAGCTTTCTGTAAACTACACCAGTTGCACATATCACCGAAACGCCTGCTTCAAGGTTTCGTGGCCCTGTAAGGTATTCAAAGGTTACAATTTCAGCTTACAACTACAAGGGTGCATTTTACTAAATTTCCCCAAACGAAGCACGGAAGAAAATGCAAAGGTTAACGCCACGCTGTACGTGTCTTGATCCCAACAACGCTTGCATCGTTACCTGGTACGGTACGATGATTACAATGATAAGGTCCAGCCCCATAGAGCGTTACGATTTTTGCAACCAAACGAAACTACTAGCATGAAGCCGATGCAGCCACCTTGCATAGCATCACAAAATGTTCCAGAAAATGCACCGCCCGAAACGACGCTTCCGTGTGTTGAACCGTGCAACCCACGTTATGGTGTGAAGATATTTTAACATGTTTAATTTTTCGTGCACACATACACACACACACACACACACACACACACACACACACACATACCACACTTTCGGAGTAAGGAAAAGAATGGAACACCCAAATTTATACATTTCCTTTTCCGCATTTTCCTAACTAACTGTCATCAGAGTCACGTCGCTGTAAACAAATGCACCCTCGCCGATGAGAACCGTTACCCGGGGAAAAGCTTTCCCATTCGCTTCCTGTATTTGTGTATGTGCCCTATGCCTGTGTGAAATGGTATTGGCGGAGACAGGATGGACATTACAGTACGGTGGCAGCGACAGTAGTGGCAACCGACGATCGTTCCCGCTACAGTATTTCGTCGGTAAACAACTAAAACGCACATATTTGCATATCCGCTTCGGGGAAAGCTCGTCGTGCTTCGTAGACAAACATGTACAGCAAGGGTTCGCCAGCAGGGTAGCGAAACCGTACACTAACCGAAGATTGCCACTATTTATCTGAAGGATCTACCCGCAAACCCTACCCCTGAACACACGCACACGCGACACAAAACGCTCGCCCCTTCTCTCGCTCTTTCTACAGCGAGAAGAAGGAGTAACGATGGCTACGAACGATAGCTTAACAAAGGCGCGATGCATAATGCAACGTGGCATGGCATGCACCGAAAAGTGGCAGCGAAATGTGCGCCACAGGAAGATACGGTCTCGGTAAAAAGTTTACAGAGCTGCTGCAGATAACGTTTAATTTGACAGTGCCGGAGAAGCGTCGGCGTTGCTTCTTTGTGCGCATCTTCGAGGGGTTTCTGGTTTCTTTTTAACCGGCGGTTTCTTTCACAATCGATAAAGGCACTCGTGGCAAAAGTGTGAAGCCCTGTGCTGTGAACTTTTTGTTTATCAATTTTCAAACCACTGATCCTACGGATTTTCATTAAAACAATTACAGCACGGAGAAAAGGGGTTTGTTTCAACCTCGGGGTTGGTTTTCTTTAATTCCTCTTAATTCTTTTCAATTAATATTCATTTGCTGAAAATCTTGGAAATTGTACAAACTCCTAATCAATTCTTAAAACTTATCATTCTGGACAGGCAGCATTCCGGGAAACAGATTCTAAAATGGTCATCTGTTGAAAGTTTCATGCTTGTTACTACTTGCATCTATTTCAACCGCCAATTTTCCTAGTCTACTGTCTTATCTTACCGTTCACTTCTTTTTCCCCAACAGGACAACGTCACAGTCCCAAACGATAACCACATTTCCTTCCTAATAATGCCACACTGCCACCAACTGTCCACTGCTTCCTTAAAGAGCGTCATGACCACCGTGCTGGAGTCTCAGTGGTCTCGTCTGGTTGAGCATGAATTATTCATCGAAATGTGAAAGTCAGTGCCAGAAGCGGTGAGCTACAATAATAATAATAATGATAACAATAATAATCCAGCGGTCCAATCCCTCGCTCCAAATCAAGCATCAACAAAGTTTGCAGAAGTATTTCTCCTTTCCGGGGCACAATACAAAGATAACAAGGTGCATCATAGTTGGAATAATTTTCGGTAAGGATTTGGGTGGAAGGTTTTAGAATTTTGTTTATTGCATGGTTTTTTTGCGGGTTTGAATTTAGTTAGTTTATTGAGCGCCATAATTGTTAACGTAATTAGAAGTACAAATACTATTGGCAACCATTTTCCAGTACTGGACTCTTTTTCCCAGTTCCCAGTATCAATATGTTTTTTTATGCGACGAACACACAACCATAGTTGAAGTATTATTTTAGTGCTATTATTCCTTTTCAAATCCTATTGCATTTCTTCTGTTTGATGTACATTCTTTGATCGCCACGTTGCCCGAGATAGTAAGTCCGGTTCGCAACATAAGCATTAATATTTATAAGCTTATGTATGGGCAAACAAAATATTATGTTCAATGTTTGTTTCACTGCTGACGTCAGCTGCTTCAATTCTCACAAGCACGAATCAATGACGAAAACCTGCGAGACATCGGAAACAGCCGGCCAAAGGAAGAATTTAAAGTTTTGCTTTGTTTCGAAACAAAATTTCAAGTTCAATGTCACGATGTAACGCGAAATAGCGTGTACCGGAAGAATGAAAGTAAATAAAAAACAATCCCAAGAAACTAAATAACACTGTCGTTTCCGTACACTGCTCACTGTGTTACGTGAGCCATCGTGTCCGTTTGCATGTTGTATTATGTCTTCAATATAATGCAATTTGTGTATGTGTGCAGTTGTGTGCTGGGCCGCGGAACACCGACCCAACCTGCAAAGCAACATAATCCTTCATATTCTTGATAAATCGTTCAATCGAATGTAAACGGTCGCACTTCTGCTCTATGCTGGTGTATCGAGAGGAAAAAAACGCGGTTTTATCCGGCCGTTGGTGCAATGGGAAACCATTTATCGTAGGCTTAGCAGTGTGCCATGGGCACGATCTGAAACGCAATCAATACAGCTCGATGATCGTTTATTCGTGCACAGCGAGAGAAGTGCAATGGCGAATGAATTGCCTACGGTATCGTAATGTAAAATTGTGGCCGGTTTTTCCGTATATGCAGCATTCACCGTATATAAAACATTGCACCCTGCAAAGATCGTGTGATGCTGAGGCTGCTGAAAGGATTTGCGTTACAAAAACTAAATTCAGAAGCGCGGCGGAAACTCCACACAACTATAAGTTGTCTGTCGGTTGCATACATTCAGGCGCTTCGTGGCAACGCTTTCCGGGGTGGAGCAAAGCCGAGACGTGGGTTTTATTTTGATGCACCATCCGCATACATTGCACCGGTGTGGCACCATGGCAACGATACGTGCAGATATGAACAGCTCGTTTCTCACTTTAGACTATTTTATGCTTGAAAGCGTTGGAATCGGCTTTTTGTCCCGCATGAAATTGGGTTTGTTTCATCTTGATTTTGGTATTTTGTCTTCCACTTCCGTTCATGTGTTTGGCCATTCCTCTGTCTAAGCACGGATAATAAGTTTTCTTGCGAAAAGTAGCTTTCAAAATGATAAAAAATAAAAACCTAACACTCATATAACACAAGCAATATTTGCAGAGAAGAAGAACAAAAAAAAGCTGCAAAAGAAAATGAAGAAACGTGTTTATAAACACCGACGCTCATATTTCCTGCATGGTGAAGCACACACACACACACTGCTCGCTGCACTACAATTTCAAGCGTGTAATCATAAATTATGAGTGAAAAATGGGCACTGAGACAGTGGAGGCGAAGGCTGTAAGGAGAACCAATGGCAATACGGCTGCATCCTGGATGATCTATGAAGAATTTTCATTGCTATTTCGCTAAACTGGGGGTGAGAAAAGGGGTACATCTATATGAAGTATATCCAGAATTGGAATTTCTTTTTTTGTGTTTGTAGTGTTGCTTAAATGGAGCGTTACGAAAAACTGGAAGTGAGGTTTTGTATGAGTGTGTCAGGCAGAAAGAAAAACTCCGAGATATCGTACGAGTCTTTATATAAACTTTGCTAAATTTACAAAGTTTTATGTGAAGTTTTATTTATAACTTATAAGCAGCTTTGAAAACTATTTAAGCGCAATATTTCGGTCTTGTTCTGAAAGATCCAGTCATCATTTATAGACAAAATTTGTTCAACGACAACCTCAAAAGAGTAGGTTTATTACACTTTTACACTAATAGCATTATTATTAAATTTTTTAATAGCATTATGGTTTAATTTTCCACAATGCGGTGCAAGCCGTTTTATTTAAATTATAAATAAAAGGATTAACTTTTACCAACCCACCATTTTTATCAATCAATCTTGTTATAAATTTTTATCGACCCACCACTTTTTTTTTAATTGGTTTAAAGCAAATTTTCATCGTCAGATTCCGATCCACACTTGAAATAAAATTTCATGTTAACCTTAAACAAATCACTAAAATCACTTGGATTGAGGTAAAGGATTGTAACGGAGGTTAAGGATGCCCATAACCATGGGCTACAACCTCGTAATTCTAAGCAAAGAATTGACCGCGTGAAAACCTGTATAGAGGCTACTCCCTTCTTTTGCCTATGTGAAAGGCTTTCAACAGGTTCCCAGCTTTTCAATTGTTTTCCAGAATGACTTATATTTTTCCATAAAAAAAATCTCAACTGTCCCTTATCACAAATGTTTAAAAATACTGTTTAAAGAGTAAAATCCTCACTTTGATGTGACACCACAACAAAAATAGACATCACATACTTCTCATTGCCTTTTACTAAGATGAAAAAAAACATCACACTGAATCGTCTCATCTCAGAATGAATAACTGGACCGAACAATATTCATTATAAAAAAATCTCATGTTCTACTCTTAATGACAATAATCGGAACAAAACAGTAGCCAAATACACACAGCAGACACATACAACACCAGCTTTAAACATTTGTCAAACACTTGATTCAATGCAACGCAATGCTTCGTTAAACATTTGAGCACCATATACAGACTGTTTGGTGAGCATCCCGGTGGTTGCCGTACTTGACACACGGCACTGTACACGCACCGAAATCAGCAAGCCGAAAAGTAATTTAGAAGCATACAGTCCTCAACATTTGTTTGACTTTCTAGCGTGTGCAAGTGGTACGCATGGGAGTACGGGAGTACGGGAAAAAGGAAGTTTCCCGGAGCAGCCGACGTATTTTTCGGTTCATTTCGATTGCTGTTTTGCTTTCATTTGTGTTTTGTCGTTTCGCATGCTTTCTAACTTCAAAGTTAGATTTTGAGCATCTTCAGCATCCGTAGAAATGAGCTAAAGATGAAAACAAAAACAAGAACAAAAGGCACCAAATGAAGAAAACTCCAAATCGTTTACTACAGCCCATAAACAACTGCGTCCGGGAGTTGTTGGATTGTTGTTATCTTATTATTTTTTATTTTAATTTTTCCAGTCCTCGCAAATGCCGTTTCCGGTGTCGGTTTACAATTCTTGTCGGAATCGGCGATCCTATTCGTTCAGGGCTAAGGCTCCTACCACCTAAACTGCACACTTCCCTGGGATACTTTTCCAGTCCGAGCTGGTAGAATTTGTCGAGTTGTATGTACACTGCTTAGGTTTTTCTTTTTATCACCGCCCCTCCCCCCCCCCTCCTCCTTCACATCTAGCCTCAGCACCCCTTCCCCCATTGCGCTTCACAATTTGTCAACATAAGCATCCGCGGAGTCTGGCACACCGGGAGGACGTACGAGCGTGAAGGGATATAACTTTTGCCCCGTACAAAACAATTTCGAGCAAAACATATTTGATTATTTGAACAATAATGAATAAACAATGAGAATACAATACTGTCGACATGTACCCCTCCTCGAACCAAGCCCTCTAGGACTTCTGCACTGCCCGCCCTTCCACACTCTTCTTTTCCTGTATGGTCCACATGGTTCGGACGTCCTGTGAGCTTCCGTTTGTACTCGTACCATATCAGTTGGCTATTCCTTAACCTTGCCTTTGCGCTTTCCCGCTGATGGTGCTCGATGTTAACCTTGTCGGGGTAGATTTTCCTTTGCTAGCCCGAGTGAGAGTGCCGGGCGAAACCGCAAACGGCAAACGAAAATCCGGTGTTGAAATACTCACTCCCAAATAAAGGAAAGCAGAATGTTTCCTGAAATTCAGATGCTGGCTAGTAGCTGATGGTTTAGAAGTTTCACTGTTTTCGTGGCCGCCCGAACGCGAAACAGGAAACGGTTAAATATGATTCGTGCCTTTTGTTCCGTGCTGCTGGTAACGCACACTGTGCCATGGTAAGAAGGGTGTATCTTCCTTTTGTTTTATATTATATAGCAATATTCATAAGCTTCGTTTCAGTGTGTTTCACCATTGTAACATAAGCGATTAGTTGCATATATTTAACTTCAAACAAACATACAAATTTTTGTAGCAAACGATTAGCTATTGAATTTTCTTCTTCTTCCTTGGCACTACAACCTCGAGAGAGGTTTCGGCCAACCATTTCTGGCTTTCTGTGACTTAATTTTACCCGTAGTAAAGTAGTCAGCCTTACGTACGGGGAGGCGGTCTGGATGAGATTTGAACCCCGGTCCTGCCGTGCGAAGACCGGCTTCGCTGTCGCCTCGATCACGGACCGCCCCAGCTATTGAATTATTGTTGAAATATTGCATACACAATGTTTGACATATTTTGGCTAACAGACTAGCGTTAAAACGAAGTATTAATACACGGCAGCAAATAAATGGCAAAGTGTTAAGCATTCTACAAACGTTCATCAAATGAACCATACCCTTTTTACCTCTCTAATGATTCTAGATAATACCAGCATACCTCAGAATAACATAATTTGATCGCTCCGAACTTTCACTCCGGTTTACACTCCACATTATGGGTTTTCTTCGAAATGTGTTGATTGAAAACGAAATATCCTTTTTCCAAAACCTACAAACAACAGTCCGTAATGATACCAAGAAATGCGTATGATATTTGAACACGACGAATCAGGCTTCGCACTCAATTTTTGGAATTTATACTATTAACAGCAATAGACAAGGCGCCGCTGTTCGATTCAAACTTCAACCTTTAGCTACGCGTGAAAGTAATTTTACCTTATACAGCCTTACTGGTTTTCAACCATGCACGAAACACATAAATACACACGGAAATTATCACTTCTCGGGTATTTTCTCCTTTAAAAAAGACCCGCACAAACGAGTTTATGGATGACTTCTTTCTTTATGTCGTTTTCTGCACCCACTTCTTTCTAAATTTCTTCAACACCCAACATTGCTTCTTTTTTCCATACCTGCTTGTGTCGTTCGACGGCGTACCAACAAACGATACCTTGTCCCTTATTGTTTCGAAAGGAGACGAACCGGAACCATGTGTAAATACGTGTTTCTGCTTCTAAAACTCCACCCGTCTTGACTCGCTTTGCGTGATCAACATTGCACTAGTGATGTATTTGTTTTGCACACGAGATGCGTCTCCCACTACCCTACATGTGCCACCCTCTTCCATTGGCAACAAATTCGTGTTAATGAGCTTTTCTTCATTCGAGCTCCGTTGAGTCCGTTGGAAGCGCTTCAACCCTTAACCATTTTCCAGCGCTTTCCGCTGGGTGGGAATGAATCTTTGACGGATTTCATCTGCGTCAGTCGAGCGGCACGAGTAAACAACTCCATTTTACACTCGCATCGTTACAATCTCTCCGCGGAAAATGTAGGAAAATTAGCGAGAAATTTGGAGGAAGGAAAAAAACACAGGGCTCTGTCGCTAACATCCTTGCAAACGTCCTTCGAGCTCTCGTACGGTTTGGAACTATGGAACCAGCTCTAGTTGTCCGCTAATGTGGCTGATGGACACAAAGGAACAAGATTGTAGAAACAAATAATAGGATTTGTGCTGATGGAATCACCTCATCAGTTAAACTGATGGTTTTTCCCATTGGTAGAATTATAACAACCCTAAGAGTTCTTCAGAAGCTTACGATAAGAAAATTAAGTTGAAAAAAATCCTACACACAAACGTTTATTTCAGGTCTCTTAATAATTTAAATTAATTCACATAAGAAAATCTATTAAAACATTGTACATTTTTCCACCTTCACATGCGGTACATGGAGAATGCATGCATGTCCCTCCACGCTCTTCTATCATCATGTACATGCAGCGCATACCGCGTAGTAGGGCACCGTTGCCAAGGCTGGTACCACCGGCAGGAAGAACGCACCCCAAACGATCCGCACAGATTCGCTAACGATGATGTCGAAAAATTTGCCATTTCAATTAGTAATATTCTACGCGCGACGGTACGAAATCGACAGGCCAGATTTTCCTAGTTTCCACGAGATAGCACCCCTTGCTCGCAGCACACCATCGGGACCGGGGGTAACTTATTTCCATTTATTGCTAAAATCAACAATGGTGAATTACTGGAAATTGGCAGAACGCGGCGGATTTTGCCCCATTTTGCATACGTGGCAGAATATATGATTGCAGCGATGTTCGCTTCGAATTCGTGTCGATGCTGGCGCTGCTACGCTGAACATTCTCCACCCTACAGCTAAGTCGGATACACTCCAGCGCGACGCAGCTAGCAAGTATACCGTTGCACTACTCAACAGCCGAATGTATTTTTATCTCACCGAATGTCAAGTTGAACGAGCGATTGGTACTGCTTGTCTTCGCCGGAATGGTAACAAGCGTACATATTCCACCACCGCAACCAGTTATGCACAGCATGAAATGTAACCATGTAGCGTGTAACGCTCCGATATGAATTGTTGAATTCAATTGCCCTGCGCTACCATACAGCATCGTGAACCACGGCCAAAAGCACATAACCATTGCCATGCTAACACGAGAACTCCGAAGTGCTGCGGAAAACTTTCCCCCTCGCAAAACTTACGCTCCGGCATCCGAGCGATGGTTATGTTCGGAAAATCGTAGCTACTCACACATTCCGTTGGCAACCCTATGGTAACCACTGGCGAACGATCACGGCACTGTGTACGGGGAGCAAGAGATAAGAAAATCAGGGAGCTACCGATTACCGGGCAGCACCGGTGTATGGGTGCTACATATCGCCATTAGCTGAGAAGGCGGCTCTTATCGGTGTTAGGGCGAACGCTATCAAAAATAGTAAAATCCGTTGTTCGCTACTGTGTTGCAATTCCGCAAACCCGCGAGCTAAGTGCCCGGTGCCAGGGATACGCCCGACGCTCCAAGACACGACAACAATCGTTATCTGTAACAACCCGAACACTAGCATTGATCACAGTTCCCTATTGCTTTACCGCACTGCTTCCAGAACAGAAACGCGCCCCTCGAAAAATACTTACACCCTAACTCCCCTTAGCTTTGTCTATGGGAGAAAAACTTTTCCAATTGAATCCGGCAATCGGTGGAAACTTTTGCCCCGAAAACTGGCGTAACTTCTTTTGCTGCGTGGTGGAAAGGATTTACTCATCCGTCCCGTTAGTTGGTGTTTGGTTCGTGTGATCGTTCACCACCACCCACCCACCTTCCCTTTCCAACTTTCCCTCGGGAAACCTCGTATGAGGTTGGTGGTTTCACTGGCTCAAAGAGATTATCAATTTGCTCCGGCTTCGTTCGTTTTGTGTGGTGGAAGAAGGTTTTACGCTACGCGTTGGCTGGTGATTCGAAGAATTGCTCAGTGCTCTCATTACCGAAGCTACATAACATTGTGCTTGCGAAACAAACAAAGGTAGGGTATGTTATTAAAATATTATGTGGATACATAATTTCCTAAATGGCAACAAGTACGGGTCTGATATTTATTCCTGGAAAATATTGTTTAAAACTGTTTCTCGCTGCTTGTGCGCTCTACGGTTGTTTCCGATCAGTTCATCCATTTTAATTATCAATTGTTTAATTGTTTCATTAAGTTACAATTACGTAGTTACATGTTCATGTGTTGCCATCTAGGTGATGAGGAAGTCTTTTAATGTAGACTAGCAAGTATTATGCATCATCAGGTGGCACAGTTTACTCCCAGATGGATATTCTGCAGCATAAAATTGTCCTCTGTTCCAGGCTGTTAACGGTATTTGGAATAGAAATTAAAAAAAATAAGGGCTTTTTTAAATAAAAAACAGAGGTAGACCAAGTGAAAAGGAAACCTAATCATTCATTAATAAGTTCCGTGTCAATTTCCAAGATTTCATCAAAAGCCCAAGAGTAAGTCCTGCATGCGGAAAGTCTGCCTGGGAGGCGTTCAAAACATGGTTTGGTCTTGTGAAAGTTAGGTGCCGTCACCGTTCGTCCATCAGACCGCCACATCATAAAATGGCAATTAACAAGTATTTTTTTTTACTACATGTTCCTTTACTTACCGTTTAGTAAAGTAGTCTTCTGCGTCTAGAAAAAAAAAAACAAAATAAGAACAAAAAATTTTCCATTCTACCAGGACGATGGCTAAAAGCTTTTCAGACATGATTTTAAAATCTTAAACACCACGGGCAGTCTCGGTTACCGTTTACTTAACCACCACCAACGTCACCGATCATCGGTAAAAGGGGATTAATCGTCACATGTTGACGAAAATAGCTACACCGTGCACGCCTCATGCACGATCCTGGATTGAAATTCGCTTCCGGCTATAGTAATACTCTCTGGCACGTGCGAACTGCTCATATTAGAATTTTCTGACAAGCAGCACAGAACACCCCAAACACATTGACCATTCGCCGCACGATAGATGACGATTGTCCCGGAGGCACTTGCACTTACTACGTCGTGTGGCGCTGCTTTTCACCCATTCCCAACACATTGCCATTTCCCGTCGGTTACGCCAGTGTGCGAAATGTGCAACTCCGAACGCCAGCAAAAAGCTTGGCCAATGACTAGATTTCCCTTCCATACTTAGTAGTTCAATCCCGAAAGAACCCGATTTCCCAATTCGCCACTTTCAGTTAGTAGTTACGCCGGTTCCCAGTAGTTTCTCCACGGATGCCTCTCAGTCATCGGTTTCTATCACTGTTTCTTGAGACGGGTCAGATCAGTGCGGGACAAGGGGAACGTTGGCCACTTCTTTTCACTCAAGCCAGCACTCGGCTCATATATAAAGTTGGCAACAATATATATCCACTTTACGTGAGGTGAATAAATATTTATCCTCTCGTCTCGCGTGAGCTTTCCGTTAGCTTAGCTCCACTAGATGCTTCAATTGTGCTTTTTCTCGCGCTGCCTGCACTTCCACTTTACCCTCCCCGGTGTTCTGTCAAACTCCCTGCTCTTTAATAGAGTGAAACCCTCAATCGAAGTGACTATCGGCATGCGATGGATATTTTCTTTAAAAAAAATCGTCCGATGAAAAAAGGCTGCCTTCGGCGAAACGCTACAGGGATCTGGAAATCTTTTCTCACCAGCTCGCTCGCACGTCCGGCACACCTCCTGCAGACCGGTCTGTGGGCAAAGGCAATGATAGAAATCGGTACGAAGAAAATCTCAAGTGTCCGTCCCGGGATCGCCCAGCTTTGGCGCCGGATCTGTTCAGATGCCTGGCGGATTCCGGGTGCACTCGATTCATGCCTTTCGTTACGGAGGATGGCTACTGCACGAGTAATGCTCAAGACTCCTGACCTGATCTTGGGTGTTTTCTCAAATGCTCACACCGGTCGCATGCACAGAATACGTGTTGGGAGCACACTGACCAGAGATCTGGAATCCTCGTTATCGTTTGCTTTGTGAAGCTCGCTAGCAAGCGGCTAGCTGGACCTCCGGCTGCCTAGAGCGGGGCGAAGGTATGCTTGTTGAAAGATACCGAAAGCATGCTCGGGTTAAACCGTGTGTCCATGCGACAATCGAAAGTGTCTTCTGCAGCCAACCCCCAAAAAAGGGCATCCTTTGTTGTAGTTTTAGCGAGCGGTGCTAAAGCACTGGGATCAGGTGTGTACGTAAGCATGTGTATGTATGTGTCGCACTAACTCGATTTTTGTCAGCTACTCAATTTTTCACCCATGGTCGTTTTCGTTTTCGACGATATTGAACAATTTTACACTCCCATTGGCAGGAACAAAGGTGGCACAAGGGCACGATGCTGAGTGCCACCAGTGCTCGGGTCGGACTGTGAGCCGTTTGGAAGGGTTATCGGTAGCGTTTTCGCGTGGAAGCCCATCACAGCGGCGTATGGACGAAATCGAAGATACATATCCTTTGACCGCTTCCTGTCCGCCTCACCGTACATTTGTGAGACTTCTGTTGGAAGGCATGTTTCACCTAATTGTGTCTCTTTACACTACAATTTTCGCTGCACCGTGTCAGAGTGCACCGTGTACAAATTCAATCACGTCACATAATAGCACACTACTGTCATGGACCGCCCCTCACTAACGGTAATGTAAGAAGGGCAAACAAGAAATGGAGCGCAATTGTCGCATTGTTGGAGAAAAGAAGCGATCGCATTTACGTGAATAGGGCATAATATGACTTGCCTGTGGCGTATGTAAGTAGTTGCTAAAACCACATTTTGATTCTCTTGGTGTATCATTTCGAATAGCTACCAAAAGTGTGAAAACAATATTTTCAAATCTCAATTTCTTACAGTACAATTTGATTTGTCCTCTGTGTTTTCCTAATTTTAAATAGATGCATTTACTTCAGTTTCAAGACTGACAATTTTAGTTGATTAATCTAAATGAAATTACTTCATACATCAACAATTTCCTTCTTATTTATTCACTTTCAAAGCTTTTAAGCTTTTCATAACAAATATATTTTCTGTATCCAAATTCATATCAGCCACTCAGGAAAGTCAGACGGAATATTAATTTATTTTTAATCAAAAACGCAGCACAATTTGTTCAATGGGTTAAAAACAAATAATCAACAGAACCAGTTAAATAAAAGTTTTCTTCGTATGCAAATGTTCGATCCGTTACATCGTATTTTAACACTCCCAATCGATCTTCGATACTTCGAGGTATGCTCGATACTTTAAATCGAAATGGGAACCGATCAAATGAATAAAACCACACCTTCATCAACCAGGGTAAAGCTTTTTCCAAGAAGAAAATGACTTGTCAGGCGCAATGAATACAAGGTTTTTGGCCCATCGAAACAACAATAATAGCGTACCGAGAGTTTGGTTTGAATAAAAATTTCAATCAAAATTGTTGTGAAGAATACCACGGAATATTTACTCCTTAAACCTGACTCTGTCGTTCCCCTGATCTGTCGTAGAACAGTGGTATGAGTGGTGAAATTTTATCGGAATGGTAACTTTATGTTAACCATTGAATTATTTTGATTGCCTGATCGCTATAAAGTCCGTACCTTGAATCGATGCTTTTCCAAAAATGTAGTAGTACTGAGAAGCTTCTTTGCTTTCAACACTTTACGCTTTACCAAATAAAAAAACTTTATACGATGAATGCCCGTGAATGGCCCAAAAATGAAAGCAAATTTTCGCCCCACCTGCTCGAAACCCACATCCGAACGTCTGATCCAGTGATCAAAACGTAACAATAGACCCTTGTCTAATGCAGGTGATTTAAAATCGGTGCTTTGGGAACGGGACAGCAAAACAGCACAAGTTATGAGCATTTCGTTTCATTTAACTTCTGCAAATTGTATCCCTTGTGGATACACCTCCGATTATAAGAGTCAGTTTTCCGGAAGGTTAGCAAACCTTCACTCTCCATCATTCGAAATAAAATCAATTATAATTTTGTGTGCAAAGTGTAAGTGTGTGTGTGTGTGTGTTTATCCAGTGTCCAGCGTACCCAATACAGGCAGCTCCAACCGAGGATAATAATTATTTGTGAGTGATGTTTGTTTTGATCCAGGGTAAACTTTCGGGTAGCTGGAGTAACATCAAAAAGTCATGTTAAATGTCAACAATGCAGGTGTGCTAAATAAACGTATGCTCGTGTACAATGGTTCATAGGTTTATTTGATTCACTGTTTACATTAAATTGCATATGAGGGTTGAGCTTCTCATTGCGTTATATTAAGGTCCAGAAACAAAAACGAACAAAATAGAGAAACCAAGAAGAACAGCATGCATGAGAGGCAACAAAAAATGAATTAAATATTTAAAAAAAGCATCTCATTTTATCATAATTTTATTTCAATGCTTTGGTACAGAAAAGTTTAAGAGTTATAAAAATTGTAGATAGCAATACGGCCAGGCCGTTCTTTATGAATAAAAAAAAATAAATAAAAAATAAAAATTGTAGAAAGAAATTTTTTATTTTGGTTTGTCATGAGCCATTTTGTATGCATTGTTTCTTGGCCTAATGACCTCTTAGGTCATGCCTGCCATTTCTGGCTTACTAGACTTATTGATACCGCATAGTTGGATAGTCATGTCCTCACTTTGGGGGAGCAGCTCCATATGAACCCCGGTCCTGCCGTGTCAAGACCGGCGCCGCTGTCGCATCTACTACCGCACACTGATTTTGTACGTATAAATGATTTAACAATAAACAATTATGTTTCATTGATTGTTTGTTGTTCGATATAAATCGATCCTACGACGTGATTATGTTATTACAACCTTCAAATAATGTATTGCGAGAGAGGATTTTTACGCTCGCTTAAAGCTTTACCCATCCACTTTAACCACAATTGACGTCCAGGACAGTGAACCATCAAACCATAGCTCCATTCAAAACTGCTCACCGAATCATACCTACGATCAGGTATGGTTTCTCAAGCACCACTTCCGGCTCACCACAAACCCTCCGGGATGATATCTATGAACCAGAGAAAAGAAATTGCAAAACAAACTGCGAAAAGAAGCCGGCAACAAATCGTCCTTCTCTTCACGAACGAGGGTCACCAGTTTCCGACGGTCATTTGCACATGTTTCTATGCTGCCTTTAGCCATCGGAATGCTGTAGTTTACACAATGGCGATCAAAGAAATTCTCACGTCCGAAACCCCTGGGACCGGGCAACATGGAAAGCAGACCGGACCATTGCCACCTTCAAGCACCGAATCCCGGAACGATGTGATCGTGATTCGCTCCTCGTTTTGCACCGCACGTTAATGGTGTCGGTTGGGGAAAACGCTTTCTCAACTAAATTCACACCGCATACACGCAACTACAGACACATTCACACACACCAAAGAGCATAACGAACTGACCGACTTCCATTCGAGCTGGTGCACCTCTGTAAACCTCCACCACCATTCGGCGCAACACAATTTCCCTACAGAGATTGGCGTGGTTTTGCGCTCTGCGGGTGACTACACTGCCGACGATGACGCCGGCACTGTTCGTGTTGGTGAAATGATGTTCCGAAAATAAAGCACCCATACCGCGTGCAGCAGCCAGCAAAAAAAAAAGAAAACAAAAACGCGAACCCTGAAAACGTCATCATCATCATCATCATGGAAAGCGTGCGGCGGCATCCTGTTGCTTCGGCTGTTCCGTTGGCAAAGTCACAGCCCTCCGATTCTCGCTGAAGAGGCGGACATGTTCACACCGCTAGTCACTAACCCACCCGGAACGAGCCGGTCATTTTCAAAGCGATAATGGTGAAGGAGGGGTGGGGGGATGGAAAGTCTAGGAGGGTAGTATCGCTCCATTGGTGGCCAATTGTTCGGAAGCCGTTTCCGTACAAGTGCGCGCCAGTTTACATACCGGTTCCCATCCCATCGTGCGGCCGGCCCTACTGTTTGTTGCCCGTTTCCGGTGTTTTTTCGCTCATCCCACCTTAGTTTGCGCTTCCGCTTCCTGGCGTAGGGATGGTTTTGCGTGTTTAGTATATCGCGTGTTGATTTTCCTCTATTCTTCCTCCCGCCCGGTACGGCTGATTATGCTGAACTGGCTTTGGTGCAGCTTTTCCCACCACCCTCTAAAACGCGCACCACGTTCTGTTGCGCTCGCAGAAGTTGGAGTCATCGTTTTTTTTTTTCCTCCGAGCTCCCAATCTAAAGAGTGTAGAGTGAAGCGGCGAGGTCTGAGGGCGTGTTGGTTATATCCAACACTCGAGAGCATTCGCACATTGGTTGCAGATCTCGGCGTCCGCGTTCGATATACGAGCTGCGTGAATAATAAATTCAATTTCGATTTCGTACCGAATTGGAGCTCGAGTGGTTTAGTTGTGGAAGGGAGCCCAACAAGGCCGGGATTGTTTTCCGGGAAGCTACGGGTTTTAATAGCAAACGGTGCTGATCGTGATGAAAAGTAGCATACCACAGGCGGAAACGATTCCAATTTGAGGCCGTTTCTACAAACACTTAAAAAAACTGTGTCAGTAATTGTGTTACATTAAATGAATCGATAGGTTAAAGCATTTGAATAAGAGGTTCATAATTGATCCCCAGATATTGGTAGAATTCGGAAAGTTTTCGCAAGAGTTGAGTTTTAATTTCTTTCAAAATTATTTGTTTTTATACTAAGAATTGTTTTACGCACTTTATTCTCTTCAATAACTCACAGCTAATTTCTTCATTGAAATGAGCGCCTAGAGCTATGCAATTTGGTGCTTTACTGACTACAGTTTGTAGATACCCAGAAAGCTTAGCTTATTAAATCTACAATTTAATTCAATCCAATACAGTTTCAGTTCGAATAAATCCACGAGCCATAAATTCGAAAAGAGCTTTAAAAAATAAATTTCAAGCAACTACTCTTGCAATTGAACTCACCCGAAACAGTCATACGAGCCCAACGGCACATATTTCACTGACCCAAAATTTCCCCCGACAAACGCAAACGATTTTTGGTCGAAAATCGCCTAACATGGCAAAATTCGATTCATAACGCTTTTCATTTCGCAATACTCGGTCTTCCGATGGTCCAGCAGAAGAAGAGCAAGAAAAAAAACCAACCCTTCACAGCGATCCGCGTCCTTTGTCGAACGAACACAGCATAATCGGCTAGCAATCGCGAAACGCGTCCCATGTCCTCTTAATTCAGCAGATTTTTCACTCGGCTGAGCACATACACACACTACGGTAACGTTTCGGAGCCCAGTGCCGCCTGTGCCGGGTGCGTATAGTTCGCCTCGCTGTGCGTACGAACTAACGATGCCGGATCGTGGCCGTACGGTGAAAACGTTTTCATCGATGGTAAAATTATGAAACCGGAAGTTTTGTGGGTGTACCGCTATTTTTTCCTTCTCTTGTTTTTTGCTCACCATGTTTTGCCACATTTCGCTGACTTTGTTTCTACCGAGCTGGCCGCGTGTCTGCTGCATGCGTAAACGACGCTCGAGCACGGTTTGGCACAGCGTTTTAGTATGTTGGCTGAGTAAATTGACTCAATCTAATGAAAAATAATAGCCGCCGGTCTGTGTTAGATCACTTCCGATACGAAATAACGTCACGACTGTAGTGCGTAACGTAGTGGCGACAGAAATTGTTGTAGTTCGCCGGCAAAAATATCGAACGTGGAGTTTTGCTTGCGAAAATGCTTTTGACTAGCTCACTCCCAACTGAACGCTCGTTTGTAACCGTGAGTTGAAATAGAAAGAAACAACAATTCAACAACAAAAAGGCTCAAGAAAACTTGGCACCCGACGGTACTCGAAAATCGAGATCTCGCCCACTCCCCCTTTCGCCCACCAGCATTTAAATAGGTTTGCGATTGTTTTATCTCCGAAACCAAAACATCATTTGCTAATGATTTCATACGAAAAAGCCTTTACCACCCTCGAGCGATGTAGGGGTACGCACTGATTAAGCGCGTATTTTTTTAAATGCCAGGAATGTAATTAGATAGTCCTGCAGGAGGTTTTCGGAAATTTTGCCTCCCTTCCCGTAGCTACGAAACGGAGACAAACAACAAGCTGGGACTTATTGCCTCGAGTGATTGGTACGAAAAAAGTAAGACTATTTTCTGATGGATACACCTTTAGGTTTCCGAAAAAATGGCTGACAAAAGCGATAGTTAATTAAAATCAATTATTGTTAATAAAATATTTTGAAAACATTTTTTTTCGGAATAGTAGGTTTTGTATATAAAAAAAACTTCAGTCCAACTAAATGCCTTGTTCCTTTAATTAAAATGTAGTCATTCTTTGTAAATTTCTGATTAGTGTTATTTCTTTTGTTACATAAAGTAATGCCTTTAAAAAATGACAAGTTCCTTTTTACCGTTTTTGCACTGAAAAGAATATGATATTCTTCTGCAAATCAGTGCCCTCAGACATAAAAATAAATGAAAAACTCACCTTTCACCAGCAGCCTCGATTGTTTCTTTAACTAACTTTCGTACAAAACTTTACTCCCGATTCCCATCCGTAAGATTACTATTGCGAACGGTGGCCCCCTGTATACCCATGAGTTTGCAGATTTATTCTGGCGAGTTGAAAAAAAAAACACACACCCACAAAATGAATTCCCAGCCCTCAAAGATTCGTTCAACGGAGTAGCGCCCCTAAACGATCTACCAGCTGACGCCGCTGGCCGTCAACGTGGCCCGGAACGCACAAGGAAACTCAGGCCATCCTGGCGCATCCTTTCGCATCCGCAAATATGCTTCCGCTGTCGAGCTGTAATTTGCTAAATAAATGTCCTCTCGCTAAAGTTCTACGCTACGCTAAATGCGGTTTCGCCAGCCAGCCTTCCGGACGAGAAGGTAAATGATAATTCCGCATGTTACACATTAAGCTGCACCGAGGACGACCTGCTCAATCCGTGACCCTCCACGGTGCGTTACCTGGCGTTAGTTCTGCCGAACGCTATCGTTGGCGCAGCACTCGTTTTGAGCCGCAGACTTTTCAACCCCGGAAAGGTTGATTACCGGCTTAAGATAAGAAACCTCGCCTAAACTCCGGATGCCGCGAGTAAGGGGGAGCAGCGGCAGCACACAAATACACCTGTGCAATAAGCCTCGCACCGGTGGAATTGTTTGCAGCACAGCTAACGCAAACAAGATGGTGGGTCGATTTGCGTTTTTTGTTTGTTTGTTACTTGCAGCTCTTCGTTCCACTAATGGACGGGTGCTTTCGGTTGTTTATTAGATCTGAACCCGATGGCCAGAATAGTGTTGGCTGAGTGGATTTAAAGGTGTATTGCGTTTCAGTTTTTATTTTTCTTGCACCACACCATCGGACGGCTGGTGCGCCAGTAAATTACCACCTGATAAGGTGCTGAAGTTAAGGCAATCGCGAAAAATATGTAGCTCTTTAGAGGCTCATTTTTCAATTTTCCAAACCACGACCCAGCTTAGCGGCTGGCACCGGGCAGCAGAAAACGCCGTGCAGTTGGTAATTTGCACGCCTTTGATCGTGGAACGTCGGTTGAAATATTTTATGTAGAGCGCCCCTAATCACCACCAGTACATCCGGCATTTTCTGGCCGGCAGCTGAAGGGGACTCCGTTTGGACTACCGTGATTGTTAATTATGTGGTCAAATGGATGAGGAGGGCTTTTGCAATTTGACAGTGAGTGGGGATTTGAATGAAGATGTACAAACCGTAAACTGGTGTATGGCTAAATTGAAATTTTTTTCCATAACGTGTTAACGTGTGTAAATTTGAAAATAAAATCTAGAATAATAAATCTAGAACCTCGAGAACGCCTGACCTGAGCGTTTTTTAAATCGCTATTTAGTAGCTAACAATGACAAGAGTAGTAAAAATCACCAAATATGATGTTCCAATTAATGTGTTTTTTTTTTTTTGTAGCCCATGTTGATTAATCTAGCAATACCGATTAAAATACTAACAGATTTTAAAGCGAAATTAACCATTCCAAAACATCACACCCAAACATCACAGCTCCCGAAACAATACAGATACAACAAACAAAAAAAGTTCCATTTTCTACTTCATTTATAACGTACAGCTTCCGTCGTCACTGTATTCTGTAAAGCAGCGGAAAGCAAATCGCCTAGTAAACGCGACCGGTTCACCGATCCACCCTGTCCATTTTCATCCATCCTAATGAGCGCAACTTGGCACACGACACGAAACGCGATGGAGGCCAGGGAAGGGGGAGAGGAGAAGTTTCCTGGCCACTCTCCACCATCTTCGCACCATCCTGCAGCAGTGAGCAATGTCTTGCTTAGTGGCCGTCACCACCATTACCGTCATGGTCGTCTTGGTGCTCTCGAATCTTAATGTGCCGCAAATGTTGTTCATTTCGGGGTGTTTGAATTTTAAATGGTTACGAATATGCACGGCTGGCCAGTGTCATCTCTTCCAGCTCGTTGCTCTACGGTTCGCGTCGATGTAGCCGAGTCGGGCGCTGGAGTGAGGGTCAAATGCCATTAGAATAATGTGCCAGCCACTGGTAACAACCTACGGTGGATCGGCTAGCCAAGCAAAAACCAACCAAATAGAGCCATTTTGGCTATTTTCCATGTTCTCACTTTTGTAGCTGCCCATTTGCTCCATTTGCTTTGGCCCGACGGCCACAAACAGGCTCTGTTTACAGGATACGGTAGCTTCAAAGACATTGCACGTACATTGCTGCCTTCAATGTATTTGTATATTTTTACTATTAGTATTTGTTTGTTTGCCACTCTGCACTACCTTCCACCAGGCCACCCACCAACGCCGATACTTACATACCTCATTCGGCTCAGGACATTAACATAAGACGTTATAAAGAAAACGTGACACGGCACATCCCCGGTCGGTGTTTTCGGTGCCTCAGCTATAGTTTGCCTTCTCGGCCCACTGCAAAAAGCTCCCATCGCAATGTCCCAATGTGCAGTAAAGCTTCCCAACCGTGGTGAACCTTCCAGCACTCGATATGAATAAATTATCGCATAAAACGCTGCCCCACCCAACGCTGCTCATGAATGTTGCTGCCAAAACAACAGCAAATTCTGCTCACGGGAACGTACCTCCAGCGGACGCCTGGGCCTGTGCCGCCAAACGGCACAGAATGCCTCCCATCCCTGTGTGGTAAGAGGTTTTCTTCTAAAAACGTAGCCAGCTAAAGGAGACGGAGCTAAAATAAAAAAAAAGATGTGGAACCAAACTACCGCAGCATACGATGCGGTCATGTATCATCTGTGAGCAAATCTTTAATGCATAGCCGAACCGATGCGAAAAACAAAACACGATTTGCCTCCGTTACACGTCTGCACGGCAGTGGCAGTGAGTTAGAAACAGCTCAAAGCAATTCGCTAGTCACTTCTCGATTTGAAGAAGATCCTCTTTAAAGTTTTAACTCAATCAAAGATCCGAAGTGTGTCATTATTGGACCAAGATATTTTTATTTTCGAATTTATCAGCTTAAATTAGCTACTACAGTTTATCTCTTTAGCAACTCACAGAGGAGAAAATACGTTAACATGAATTCACAAGCTCTATTTAAATAAGAGTCACATTTATATATGCAGCAAATGGCATGATCACATTAAAAGATAGAATTCATTTAAATAAATAATATGTTTTTCCAACCTACATGATTTTTTCGACATGATTACAGTATTTAACGTACTGCGGATATTGGTTACTTGAAAATTGAAGTCCTAGGAAATGAATAGTCTTGTTTAAAGGTGGTTAAAAAGTTTTAAAGGTGTTGGAGCATCTAATGAGCCCGATTATCCGTGCTATAAGTATAGATCAGTTCAATTCTTTATCAGGCCGTATACCAGTCGTATCTGATGCCAGTTTTTACCACATCTACTATGAAACAAAATTTAAGTATGATAATTTTATATGAATTCAACCGAACTCTGAGCTCATGAATCCATATAAAAATACCGGAATGCAGAAAATGAGCTAATAAACTAACATAAAATGCGAAATCTTATATTATATCTCAATTCATGGGAGATTTGACTGAAAAACAATCAGTTGCTGGCTAGGTAGAAAGATACGTAGTAGTAGTAGTAGTAGTAGTAGTTTTTTTTATTGTGGATATAACACAGTAATATGTTTTGACAAGAGGTTAAATCATTAACAATCGGTTCGCAAAGTTCGCTCTACTCATTAAATCATATATGTTTAGCTTTTGCTGTGCTAGATAGAAAGATATAATTATAGAGTTTAAGCGTGGTGTCTGTTTACTCATAAATGATCCACTGATTATAAGCTATCGATTTACTGATTAACTCCTCCTCAACCTACTATCATGGTATGCTATAATAAACACCGAAAACCTGATGTCAATCATTGGTTGAACTAGAAGCTAATCAAACACATGCTTTATAATTTGTTTTAAGTCATCATGGCCATATTGCAACGTGCTTAATATCTGATCTGATTTAATTACAAACGGCTTCAAATCTCTGTTTGAAAACATCCTAACAATTATTCATTACTCTTAAAAACCAAAATTAACCAAAGTACCCAGCGAATTCGATCGTGAGCAACTGTGTGTTTAAGGAAATGAAAAGCACTCCTTTCTTATCTTAATCAACGGTTCACGGTATCGCCGTTTTTTCGGAAACCTCATTTTACACATCCGAGCCAATCGCACACACCACCTTCATCACCACCAATCCGTGAGCCATCGATTTTCATCTCGAGCGTTATCGTTGGGAGATGGAAGCATTTGCCAAACTTATTAAACTAATTAATTCGATCCCGACCCAACGTCGGTCTGTGTGTAGTTCAAACTTCAGCGCTGAATAGCAGGATGCTTCCTAACCGACTCGGGCCTTGTGGCAAAAGGCAGCGACAGACAGGCAAAACAAACACACCGACGACATCCGAGCAGCAACACACACTTAGAAGCTTAGCCGTATTGTGGACGGAGAAGCAGGAACACGCTTTCGAGCAGGACGACCGTTTAGGTTCACTTTGCCACAATTGTCGCTTGCCTGATGACACAGTTCTGCCACCAAACCGGGGTGACGAGGAAGCGACAAGCGTTAAGCATTAGTGCGAAACGTATCATTTTAATTAAAATTTTAACCCCTATCAAACCCCGTTTGCCCGTATCGTGTACACTAACCCTGTGTTTCCCCTTATTCCATCGTTCGGGTCCGACCGAGACACCGAGAAAAACCTCAAATATTCTTCCAACTCACTTATCCATGGCTGAAATTCCCTTCGATTTTCATTCATTGACACACGCGTATACCGGCTACATATGGGTTGCGAAGGTTTTACCAATATCCTCGATTCGTCCTATTGAAGGTTACATCGAAAACTGCGGTATGGAATGCTACGCTTATGTCCTCGCTTAGGAACAGCTTACGGGTTCAAATCATAAAAACCTGAGCAAGCGCCAATGTCGGCTCTCTGTTGAATTAGCAACTATGTCTGTTTGAATTCACATCAAATGTGTACTTTATGATTGTTGGTAAATGTGATTCATATATGCTTTTCTCCGAAACAAAGGATTAAGAGTTTAAAGTGCGATACTTATTTGTACCAATTGACATTACCAATTGTAAATATAGCAGAATTATAGCCTTAAAAAATGTGAAGTCGTTTTATGTTTTTAAAACTAACAGATTCAAACGAGTGCCCATGAAATTAGTTCGTTCAATACAAATATTTGACTTGAAGCAATCATGCAACTTAAAATCATGAATCTATTGCTTATCTGCTGTTTCTAGTGACATCACCAAGCAGGGACAAAGCTTACCGATGGCTGTGAAGAACGGTATCACTATAACGAACGGAGAAAACTTATCCCCGAAGGAAATCAATACTAGCATAACAACGGTTATCGAAACCTAATCTCACGTAAATATAGTTATTAACCGTAATGCATCAACTGCGCGTTAAGCTAGAGGAAATGTTTGTTGAATAAACACTGAAAATTAGACCAACGTGATAGAACCATTTTTAAAGTCTGAGTACAATAATTAACTATACGCATCTAACATAACATAGCCAGAAACCATTCCAGCAACTTATCAATCTGTTCAACATATCCACCAACTCCACGCGCACACACACCAGATCCGATCTCGTATCACTGCCGATGGCGTTTATTAATATCCTCTTATCGGTTTCGGGGAAGAATGGAGCCCGTTTGTGTCGCTGTCGGCTTCCTATGGTGTGGGCTACAAATACACTGCGAACTGGGCGACTCGCCAAGGACACGAACAGGTGTCCTTCCGATCCGACCGCAACGATCCGACCCACCGAAGGTCACCGCATCACAACCGCGACACAACAGTTGACCCGCTGCCCACCATCTATACTGACAGCATTGCACTTAATCGAGTCAGCTCGCCGCTCACAGTTATGGCGGTGTGAGTGTGCACTGCCTGGGGTTTGATCTCTGCCCAGGTGTTAATGTACACATTGTGCTGTCTATTATCCATTGCCTGAGATCCTGTGGAGTGGTATCGAGCTGGGAGCAAAAAGCATCAGCAATATATATTTCGTTTAATTGAATGTGATTGTAGAACGAAAGTCTTTCATTAATGTTGTAGTTACGACGGATGCATGATAAGTTTTAACAAATTATAAAAGCAACGGAAAATGTTCACTGGCAAATTCTATTTCAAGCGAATGTTAATAAAAAAAACCATAAAATTATTTGTTACTATTTATAAGATTGCTGTCCTATTCATGGAATTCATTCATCTAAACATGGTTGATGCTTGCGTGTATTAAGTTGAAGCCAATTTGTACAACGACGTTTATAAGACAACTAAAGAACCACCACAAATGTATGCGCGAAACTGTATTGGCAAACTCAAAATAACGTAAGTTTTTACTAAAAACCCAAAACTGGCAGCAATAAGAGTCTGATCATCGAGCAGATGCTCATTAGCCATCGATTAAACCAAGTAAATCGTTTCCCAGCTAAAGGATATTTCGAATCCTCACGCACCACGATGTTGATTCAGCTAACTGCGGAACTAATCTATGCGCTACTCCACCCAGGCAGCATTCAATTATTGTTTCATTTTATTCGGTCGTAAAAATAACACCGGGTTCTCTAAGCCACGATGCTTGCCGAAGCGTTTGGTGCTGAAACATGATTTTGACCCATCATCAACCGATCAGCTCTCCCGTCGTTATCGTCGGTGGAACGCATAGAAGGTGCAGATTTACGACCCGTTGAGTGTGGTAGTGAGAAAAGAGAGGAGCGGAGGGTGATTCAATCATCGTACCGCGTACTTGCCTTGCTGGGGAAAACAGCTTTCCCGACCCATTTCACAAACCGTCGTAGGAATGTCGTTAGTACCACCCAAATCTATTAGTCTATTAGAGCAAGGCGAAGATAGGAAGAAGAGCTTAAGGATATCCATCAAGTAAAAAGGCTTAAATTACGGGCATCGTAATACATATCACGCCATTTGTTTCCGTTTTTGTTCATAGCCCACGCGTAGAATGACAGACAACCAAGCACACACACACATTCTTTCACGCTCGCACATAGAGCTTTTTACATACGCATGCAAACGGATACGCTGCATTAATGGGCAAATAAAATTAATTTCCAGGAAATGTTCCAACTTTCGTTGGCCAATCATTCACTGACGTCTTAAATTTGAGAAGCTCATTTGGGGTCGGTATGATGGGTTTCCTGTCAAAGTTTGCTGACATTCGCTAAGCAAGTAGCAACGCAAGAGCAAAGTTAAGTGATTTACAAAGTTTTTCTTCCTGCCAGCTATGAACCATTGACTGTAGTCATGCGTAAGGCTGAGAATGGGACATCAACTTCCCGTTCTTTTTATACAGTTGAACACTCCATGTTGCTTGCCCATTACCGGAGCAAGTAATGAGCGCTTTAACAATGGGATATTTTAAGCCATGCCTCTGCCATTGATCTTCTTAAGTCAATGACTACATCAATTTTATAGAGGCAAATTGGTATAAACGTTATTATGTCAACAGTAATGCCCTGTACAGAACGGAACATCATCATTTATTATGAACGACTTGATAGTAACAGGGTAGCGCCAACCACCAAACAACAAAAAATGCAAAAACTCTGCATGCACCGTTCGTGGTAAACCGCCGCCACAACAAGCGCATGCAATTAAATCTGGCAAGGAAAATGAAATCCGACAAATATGTAAACAATGTTTGAAAAACACCAGGCGCCTCCACCGATACTGGGCCAAGCAAACAAAATACGGATGGTGAAAAACATCCTTATCCAAACCAATTCCTACACACACACACTCATCGATCGACGACTGTCCACGGTCATAGTGGACGGTCTTGTTTGGCCCTGGATTGCATCAGTAATTCCTTCCAACCATCGGATGGGTTACGGTGCGCGCAAAAGGCAAAAACAATATTCCTATAAAAATGCATACCTCATACTTTTCCCTCCGTCATGTGTTTCTTTTTGCGATGTGAGCTTAAAAGTGTACAAACAAATGCATGAGAGCAAGTGGAAAGTAAAACAAAAAAAAACACACACACATGACAAGCATTCAACAAATATTGTCATAAATTTAACAATTTCATTACATCGCTCACAGTGTGGCAACATACGATGCAACATGACACGGAACATAACCACCATCGGTGCTTCAACCACCAAAAATCACTTTACGAGAATAGAGGGAGAGCAAGAGAGACAGGGAGAGAGAGAGAATGAGAAAAAAGGAAAGTAAATCGGTAGAGGGTAAAACGAAATGGTACGCATGAAGGGCCAGTTGTCCCGCACGCAAACACAACCAATGTCACCGATGAAGATTGAAGCCCGTATACGCACCGACCGAACGCAGGCAGGCAAGCAAGCAAATTCCACTTTTTTATAATGACGCTGTCAATCAATGTTCAAACGGGTAGGAACGCACAGGCCAGCAATCCTTACCACCCACACCACCCAGCTTTTGTCGTCCTTCACCTTTGCGCTAAATCATTCCACCTACTCCGCCACCCTTTTGCCACATCTTAACGAAACCCAATTTTATGGCGTGCTATGTTTAAACTTTCGTTCTCTTTGGTTTTTTTTATTGCATCTCTCTCACACATATCTGTATCTTTTCTGTACCCCTTTCTTTCTGACAAGTAGAAAACAAAAATCCCGACCTTTCGCAAAAAAGAACGAAAACGAAAAAAAACGTCCACATACCCCTGCCTGCAAGCTACGCATCGATTTCCCAATCCGATGGTTGGCGTTTGAAATATTGAGCTTCTTCAATGTTCGACTTTTTTGAGTTCATGCTTCTTCTTCCGTTCTCATTCTCTCGGCTGATTTCCCATTCCGAGGCGAGCTTCGAGCACAGTAACGCACCGCACGTCTGACATACGCAATCGGTCGTCCTGCAACATCGTCCGGCGACAACGTCGTTAAAAAAAGCCACACCACTCCAGCCATCGGCTTGATGCTGCACACTGCTGATGCTGCTGTTGCTGCTGCTGTTGATGATTGATGTTCCGGCGAAGTAATTGCCCCCTCGTGTCTCACGCCCCCCTCGTTCCAGGCCCGATATCCGATCGCAAAGAATCACTACATCCCGTTCCGTGTAGTCTCGGTTTAATTCCACAGGGTGGTGAGAACGGTTTCGTCGTCATGTTTTTTTTTGTATTCATTTTCCTTCCTCAAGTGACATTTTTCCTCATCGCCTCTATTGCTCCATGCCCGTTCGAAGCGCTAGAACGTAAACAAAGTACGTTCGGTTTGGTGAGAAAAGTTCCCTTTACTCGTGGCGAAGCGCCGAGCGAGCAGATTAATCTCATTTTTAATGCCCGTTCGGGTTCTCCCGCTGGAGTTTCTGTTTTGCACAATTAAAAACGAACTTGCGCACTCGTATTTTCTCACTTCGTTACGTTCACCACAGTGAGCTGCCCGATGCTCACACACATTGAGTGAACATGGTAGAAAAACAAACCACTGCGCAGGCCCGTGTCTCACCGATGTTCCGGTGAGTGAACGCTTCCAGTGAGATCCCATTGTTTTGCTGCACGCCTCGAAAAGCAGTGCAACATTCTATTCGTCGTGTGCTTTTTGATCAATTAAGGGTTGCATTTATGTTGTAAAGCAGGGCGGCTCATATGTGGTAAAAGAACGGTCAAAAAATATTGTGAATGATTATTTGATAATTTTAATCATCACCCATTTGAAGATAATTTTGAAACTGTTGAGTGCCCTTTTGCACCTTACAACATTTGAATGTTTCTAACCCATTCTCGAGTGCATATGTATTTTCTATGGAGGATATTAAACGATATTATTCACATTCAAAACTACCCAGCTACAACAAAGTATTTCAAAAATCCATTTCTGTTTCTATTAACAAACCTCATCATGAACGGCGATAGTAAATCGGATTACATACCACCATGCCACCATGTTCAACGGGTTTGTGTTCCAAACGACACTGCTGTGTTGTATGTGCACAAAGCACTTCTTTTATTTACTTATTTTCTACTGCACTTCGGAAATAATTCGTTTTACGGCCTAAATTCAATTGTAATCGTGCTTTAATTTTAATCGCTGCACACCTATTCTGTTTCACGGTAAGGGTAAACTTACATCTCGATGATCCTTTACCAAGTGGCTCAATTCAATGCAACGGTTCAATCCACTAAAATGGCAGGGGACAAATGTGCGTTGGAAAAAATCAATTGAATGCAATTGTATCATCCTATATGGCATTTGTTGCGGATTTTGCTAGGCCCGGTTCACCTATTTTTACTGTGTTCGTATTTTTTTATATTTTCATCAGTGTAGCAAACCGCAGTAGAATACAAATTGTAAAGGTCCATTGATTGTCGAGCGACCTCACAATAGAAATAACTGCTATGTTTAGCCCTACGAGTTCAAGTACTAGGCGTCTCCATGTATACACCGTGGAGGCGCCCGGTACTTGACTACAGTAAGATGTTGTAGATAGTTCAAATGTGTTTGTAAAAACTTATCTGATTGTTACCAGCCTGTAGCATTTTACTTGTTTTCTTCAAACAAAACAACCCTCAATATAACAAATGAAAATATGTGTTGTGTAAATTCCATTCTTTTTCTTTCTTCCACTCCGTTTCTAATTGCAACGACACCACACAAATGGCACCCTTCCCAAAAGGCAACGGCAACGGTTTTTGTCTTTATTAAAATAAATCTTGAAACGCTCAAATTAAGTCTCTTAATTAAATCAAACCCCATCTCCACGCGTTAACCTTACCGTTCAGTGTCGATTTAGACGAACATTGACGAATTCTTGGCCCGAGACAAACGTGTTGCTTGCCACGTTGTACTGTTCTTTGAGAGGTAACATTGCATCAGAAACGTACGGTCTGTTCCACTCTTCATTTCTGCCAAGATGGCTTCCTTTCGTTTGCTGTGTGTATGTGTTTGTGTACAATCGTAATGAAGAAAAGTGTAACGGTGGACCGTATTTTCTTAATCAGAAATTTATGACCACAGGCCATTTATCTCAGCAGACCCCGGTGATAACCCGTTTCGACAGCGACATTGCTGTCCGCAGTACGACAAAGCGTTTAATATCGGCAGCTCTACCATTACCATTGCCGTCCCCATCGTTTGGCAGCAGTGACAGCACAAGCAGGAGCAGTAAAGGTTTTTTGCCAAAACCGATGGTGTGTATTCCGAAACAACAAGACCTTCCCACCTTTCTTACCCTTTTGCACCATATTTTTACAGCACACGCTGAAGCAAACCTGACCAAACTTTGCGCTGGAAGAAGCAACTGCTAGCACAATAGAGCTGTCAATCGCGTCACCGAAAGATTGTGATTTATGTAAATTGCTCTCATTTGCATGTTTGGAGGATCATTCAATTTATCGTACCGCGGACGTCCCGTGGTGCAACGGGATGCAACTATTTGCACACTGCCGCAGCTACGGTAGCCACGATATTGTCACGAGCAGCACCATATTCACAATTGTGGCCAACCCTATGGAATAAAATAAAATTCGCATTCGATCGGGGTGGGAAAAAAGGCCCCAATACCGAACAGCGACTGCATGGCCGAGCGTAAGCGTAAGGGTTGAGAATAAAAATAAACCAATCCGTGCGCCCAAAATGGTGCTCTAGACGTCGGCTGGTGGCGCACTGGCCTGCTACACACACACACATTGCATACCGACCCGTTTTGCATTCCCTTGGCGTGTCTGTTGCTGTTTTCGTGCATATTCCACGCGCCACTGATAATGCCACCCCGGGTGGTTGGCAGTGCATCGCATAAATCAGAACCATCGCGTTTTCGATGCACACAGGAAGGGTCTCATTGGTCCGCATTTGTTTGTGATGTTTGGCGCTGTCCCCTTTTTTTTTGGGTTCCGATTCATTTCCCTTTATTTTACCCACCAGACCATCGAATCTCCCTATTGCATGGCCTTTTCGCAGAGTCTGCATCGACATCGGACACGAACTCGCTCGCCCAGGACACCCATTAGAATAAAACCCAACTGGGATTGCTTGTTTTTCTTTATTTCGTATGTTTTATACCACAGTTTAGAATTCTGTCAGGTGTTGGGTCCAGCGAAAGAATGTGATCTGTTCGCCGGCCTCTTTTTGCTTTATTTCGACCGTTTCGAGAACTATTCTCTCACCTGCAGTGACAGTGTTTTGTTTTAATTTAGGCGCATAGTTAGCGCAATTTTACTTTATGTGGATGTGGGCTTAAACCAACCCCGTTGGGCGTTAAACAATAGCGCACCGGACATAAGAAGTGATCTAACTTAAGTGGAATTGTGCATTCCAATGCATGAATATAATTTTACGTTTTAAAAAGGCATAAAAGGGCAGATATAGGCATCGCAAAAACAGAATAAAAAACTTTTCGTGAATTTCATGTAATAAAATTATCTGAAAAAGCCTCAGTGTTTTAAAGGTAAAGAGAAAAGTGAACAACCCAACTGCAAGCATAAAGCTATTAAATCAGTATTCTTTTTACGTCTATTCTCTAAATTTTATCTATATCTAAACTATTCTTCATAGATCATTTGTTTAGTACATATTATACAACGTTCAATTTAGTTGAAACATAGAAAATTATTCTATGCTGAGCAAAAAACAAGCTTAATTCGAATAAAGACATTGCATAAATCATTTTGCAATATTTATCAGATAATTTGCTTTTATTTCCCTTGTATTTTATGTCCCAGGGCGGTCCGGTGGCCGAGCAGACAGCGGCACCGGTCTTCACACAGGCAGGGCCGGGGTACAAATCGCATCCAGACCGCCTCCCCGTACTTAAGGCTGACTACTTTTCTACGGGTAAAATTAAGTCACAGAAAGCCAGAAATGGTGGCAGGACGAGACCTCTCGAGGTTGTAGTACCAAAGAAGAAGAAGAAGAATTTCATATCCCAAAAAAAAGCGGCCTGTTACGGGAAATTGAAGCAGAATCGTCGGGGCATTGATGCTTCCGCCAAACAGGATGATATATAAGAATAACAGACGATGGCACTAGTTCGTGAGTGGTATCGAAGTCCTCTGTAATAGACCGAGACGCCTTAACGCCTTAAAAGTTTGAAGTTAATTCAAACATTTTTTTGTTATTCATGAAGGACGGCCGCTGCCATGGGGCAGTCCGGAAGTCAAACCTCTTGAGGTTGTAGTGCCATCAAAGTAGAAGAAAAAGAAGGACGACTTTGCGGTATTGCTAATTCGAACAATTAAAACAATATATTTTTCAGCAAATTCGATTGCCATTTAGAATGTAAACACAAAGCAATCTACTTTTACACCCAAAACATAAGACCACAGAAAATATTCAATGCATTATTATAATTCGTTTCGCACAAGTGAAAAGTAAAAGCTCACCCAGCGTTAAAAAATTTCCGAAAGCGAAAATTATCCGCCACACCTCGATATCGAAAAGCTAACAAATTACTCAGCCACACAACATCACGTTCAACTTTACGTTCGACGAATTTTCACAATTCACTTAATAGACCGACCGAATAGAGTGTTCCTACCTGCGTCAATTTTCTCTGATTGTGCTGTGCATTTAGTACGGAAATGGAACGCACAACAGAGAGAGGGAGAGGGAGCATGAGAGAGTGAGAAAACATTAATAAAGCACACAAGAAATAAACTCAAAAACCTTTCAGATGTGCAAAAACGCCAGTACCAAACGAGCCCAGTGAGCCCCGAGGAAGGGAATCATTTCCTTTCATTATACCTTTAGTTTTCACTCACGCCGTTTGCACCGTTCGGAGTGTTTCACATGTGCACTACCATTGGCCACCCAAAATGTTTCAACAGCAAGTAACACATCAGTCTGTGGAAAATTAATAATATATAAATCAGCCACCGTCAGTTACGATCCGCATTCACACCAGTTTTTTCTCCTTTTTGTCATTTAATCAAGTTAATGGGAAGCACCCAGCACTAGACTTACGAACAGATTTCTATACCAGTCTGCTCGAAGCTATAGAACGGACCCCTTTTTGCTTTCGTCAATCGGTTTTTGGGCATAACAATCAAAAGCATTATCGATATGGAATGTTGCCTCGCTGATGCGTCAATTGCGTACGGTCTACAGTAAGAAGACGGAGAAAAACTATAGTGACCGGGAAAGGATTGTTGGGTCGAAAAATAGCATCATCACGAGCATATAAACGTCAATCATTTTCAAACGATTGTTGTTTTTTAAGTGCCTGTGCTTTTATTTTCTTATTTATGCTATTTTTCTCACATTTTCGTACGTCCTTATTACACGCATTTTGTTGAAAGCAGAACCGATGTTATAAACCTTCTGAATTTTAATGGACTTCGAAATTTTCGAAGCATTTGACCTATACCCAAGATTTTGGTAAAATTCTATCAAACCAGCCACATATTAAAATCTATTTTCCAATAGCACGGTAGCATAGTGCTAGATGCATCCGATCAAGTCTCTTTCCTCAAACGACTTTCTGCCTTGCGGCAGCTCTTCATAGTTGCTGCTAATAGTTTGAGTGCCAAACGTTAAAACAATCACTTCTGTTAAAACATACCAATTGCGTTGCTATGCAAAAGCTCCATGAATCTTCCATTCCATTCCTGCTCTCACTCACTCACGAACAATGGCAATTCCCTTTCCCCTGTTTCCATGTTCACGCGACGACGCATCCTTTTTGCATAACCCCATGGGTCCAAAAATCACCCAGCCAACCAGCTGAAACCCTTCAAACCTTACGGCTGCCGGGAAGCACCTTTCGGCACATATTGGAATAATTATTCGCTTCACTCATTTAATTGTTCTTTTGTTCGTTAAATTGATTCTGCATCATTTTCCACCATCCATCGAGCCCCATAACGCTTCATGTCCGTTCCATCGAAACTGTCCCGCTTTAGCTCCCGGTTGGAAGGATGCTGGGTATTGTCCACCCGTGAAACCCGTTAGTGAAATATTTATTTGCGGAAAAGCCTTTTCACACACACACACTCACACGCGCAAACACACAACCGTGCATACCCGCAAACACCCGAGTATCGAAGCGATAAACAAAGGAACCAGTTTTGACCTGTGCACATCCTTTGACTGCTGGTGGCGGTTTTCTGGCCAGTTGCATCGCATATCGTAAACTGCAGACCCGTGCTGAGGATGCACAAATAATATAATGGGGTTATCCCATATCCTCACTTTCAGCCCCGAAAAAAAAAAACAACAACGTCATTATACGTCATCGAAACACGGACCAATTTGAGCGTATAAAACAAAAACATTCAAAATAAAAAAGGCATAGGGCGAAGCTCATTGATATTTGGGCAATAAACGACGGGTGTGCTTCGGCAATCCTTTCAACGGCCATTTGCGACATTAATTCACTATTAATAGTCGATTAAATCATCGCCAGAGATAATTAAAATGCGAAAGACACAGACATCAATGGTTGGAGGAGACAGAAAATAAAATAAAAACAAACAATCAAAAATCATCAATGGCAGATTTGCAATCAATGTTCGGTGGTATTGTCTGATGTGCCTCCAGGGGACAGTGACTACAGCTCCTGCAGCTCTGCCCATTTGTGATGCTTCTCGATTCATATGAAAAAATATGGCCCATCAAGTGGAAGATATATGTATGGAATTTAAAAGTCTCAGTACCTTCCAAGTCATTGCGATCATTTCCCACTAGATGTTCGCTATTAATGCCTGTCATTGTCTGCTAGAAGTTGCCCTAATTTTGATGAAAATATTTCGCTTACTTACCTCGCTTTTTCAGTACCGCATGCATCCAACAACGGAAGCAAACCCATAAATAACCCTGCCAAAAATCAATCAAATCACATTACTACCGTGTATTTCTTTGTCCCTTTTGCACACACAAACCCCACCGCATACCATAACTTGCTAATGTTTTTATCAATTTTCCGATTGCAACATCAGTCCCATCATCGTCATCATCATCGGAGAGGCAACGAGTTCCGTACGAAAGTTTCAACAGAACATCACAACATAATCCATCAAACAGGGAAACTAGCTTTTTCTCCTTGCATTGGGCTGGTAAGAAGTGAACAATTCCGTTTGGAAAAGTTTTCTGCCACCAGTCCGGGTAACCTTGAAGATGATGAAGGCCAAAATACGCCCGCCATGGTGAAAAGGATGAAGAAAGCAACAGGAATGTGTTAAACGAAAATTACTACCATAATTTCCAACATTTCTTGCTTCCATTTCGTTTGCTGCGCAACTTCAACTTGAAGCTGTTTGACAGTCAATTGATCTTGTTTTGGTCCAGCGGAAAGTTGTGTTTTATCATTTCAGTTTGTGGTTTCGATCAGAGTGGTGCCAGTTTGGTTTGGGCAGGGCAGACATTACTGCTGCGAGCTACTTCGAGAGCATCGATCGCCATCAGAGGGAATGTGAGCGAAGCGAAAACTAATCTGCGTAATAATGGAAAGCAGCAAACGTCCATGTTGTCAGGAAATTCAGCTTCACACCAAACACGTTTCCTGATGGGTGGTCAAACTTTTCCCAAAAAGCTGCGGCGAACGAAAAGGGCAACTGATAAAACCGATCCCGAACGGAGCGGATGGAAAAGTTTGTGCTCATTTCCGCAATCAACGCCGTTCGTAGTGCATTAGCGATAATTTAAGGGGTGGTGGTAAAGTGTTGTTCAGTACAAAGTGGTTGATTGCATTGAAGCTAGTATGCCTGATGCGTACTGTTTTTGTGCATTACTCTTTCTGAATACAAGTACAAATTTTTGGGATTGATTCACTTTAAAGCCGGGGTATGCATGTTAGACGAGGATTCAATAAAAGGTGATAAGAGCTTGAATTCTAATAACTTAGAATTCACGTTCCAACTAGAGCCTAGGCTTCCCCACAACTGCACTTGAATGTTTTTTTCGTATCACTAGTTTTAAACCACTAACCGTTTAATTAACAGTAAGTACATTATGATCCTAAAGGATACAAAATTGTTTCAGCGACAGTAAAAAGGACCCTTGACCGTGCCTGACAGACAAACAATCAGCAGAAAAAGGAAAGTTTGGAATGAGGAAAGTTTCGTGCAGTGGCGGTCAAAAGTTTAAAGTTTTGATGAACCTGAAACGCAACAACCTACTTCAATAATAACCCTGGCCAAAACAGGAACTGCAGACGTTTGCAAAAATTCAGAAAGATCTGCTAACAACTAAGAGTAATTTTTGAAATAAAAAGAAGTAAGCTACTTAAAAACATCGTTCATTCATCCGGAGGTAAATTATTATTTCACGAAACAATTAACCTGCACCACGACTTTGCAGATGGTAGAATATCCTAAATCCCATCTCATAACAATCGAACGTTGACCAGCATTGGGCCACTCAATTCAATAGCTACGACCGGAAATAGGATTACCTATCGTACCGTTACATCCGCAATAAGAAACAACTTTTCCAAGTACGAACATACGTAATGGTTCAACAATTCTCGAAGGAGATTCGCACCGGCAGAGATCGGTCCGTTGTGTCTCATTTCACCAGCTTCGCACGAGCTCCATTTCTTGTACTTTCGGTAGGGTGCACCTTTACATGCTTCCGACACCGTAAAGGGAAAAAGGTACGTGAAAAGTAAGTAATCGAATGCAGTTCCCGGTACCCGGTTGCACTGGTGCACCCGGATGATACCGTGCTCGTCGACTATTTATTACGCTCTTGTCGAACGGTGACGTTGACGAAGGCGCCACGACGTTCACCGTGTTACGTGTGTGTGTATGTGCTCTCGTGCTTTTCCGATCAAAACCGGGTAGCTTTCACCTCAACAGCAGCACACCAAACAGCTCAGTTTCGGTACGGTCTGATGGTGTGCCGACGAGGTGCAATGCAAGCAGTGTCAGAAAAATAACGTAAGAACATAAAGCTACACCCCCCGGCGGAGTGCCCGGACCCGGTGTCTCGCGTAAAAGGGCAATAGTACGGCGCAGACACTCATCATCCATCATTGATCGGGAAGCAAAGTGAAGCGGCACGAACTAAAGTACGTTCTGCACGGCTTCAACCCTTTCCACAATGCCACAACGCAATCCTTTCCGCCAAGGATGTGAAGGTGAAGAAAATATTGTTTAAAGTTTTCCCGATTCTCCGCCGCACGGGAAGATGCAGCAAACGCCCACCACATGCGAATCCATACTGCTGGCATGTGTACCGGGGCCCGATTCCCATCGGTACGATTTATAATACATCATACATGATTCATTTTCAATTTCAATTTCCATCTCCATCCAGCAGAGAAAAACGCTTTTCATGCCAGCTTGGTTTCAGTTGCACCCCTGGGCGGTACCGACGTTATCGGCGATTCAGCAGCCTCGTTTTGTGCTCCCCGACACACGGTTGCCCAGTGTGCCCGAAGGAACATGACGATGGGATGCAGCATGTTATTGAATTGAAATGTACCTTAATGCATTCTAAATTGAGGAACAGATTTTCATTCATAGTGTAGAAAAAAACGCACACACACCCGCACACGAAACAATGCTCAGGGTAATGAAATATGATTAAGAAACATGTTTGATGTTGACTTTCATCGTATTATCGTCCGATAGAGTAACCATAGGAACTAAAACAAAATGAAATAATTCAATGCTAAGATAATTCAATTTCATTTTGCTGATTCGAAAACTTTTAAATCATTACGCATTTAACTTATGAATGTTTATAGATCCTTTCTAAATCAGAGTAAACTCTAATAATTGGAATTCAAGTGCATTTTTGAAATGAGTGGAAAGGCACTTGGAAAGGGAATGAGTGGAAAGGGAATGGAATCTCTTCAGTGGTCTCAAATTCATCAGCTCAAAGAAACACGGAATTAAATACTAGAAAACGTAAAGAACAGCACGTAATCTTTGTTCGATGGAAAGCGTTGTTAAGAATTGCAAAACCTTCAACATAGAAGGGACACAATTGCGATAACTTGACGGACAGCAATGGCACAGATGATCTGCTACTTACAAACGAACCTTACTCCCGATGACTATTCATGAAGTGAAATCCGAGATGAAGTGAGCATATTATAAAGGTAAATAAAATTAATCACGACAAAGCAGAGCTCTACGAAACCTCATTTGGCACTGTGCGAAGAGAACATGAGAGGAGTGTTGGACATGTTGATGATCAGTGGGGCAAATGTAGCCATGAAAGTTCTCTGCAAACTGATTAACATCACGATCATGTCAGCTTATATAGAAAGTAAAAAACGAGGAATATCTGTTTTACAAGCATCAGGGTAAAGAAAGAGCAGCTAGTATGCATGTCCATCCTCTTCATCATTTTCATTAGACGCGTAAGACAATAACACAAATAAAAAAGATAATGAATGCCTTTGGAATGTATGACATGAAAAAAAAAACCTGTTAAGGATACAATTATGGAAAAAACATTAACAGTAAAAAACATCTTTTACTATTGCCAAGACTTGCCGGGAAAACTGCACGGCTAGAATTCGTTTGGCATTCATTTGTCGAATTTAACGCGTAGAAAAACCCTTCGGGAATAAAATAAAACAAAAACGAAAATCGATATTTGTTTGATATCGTTATTCAAACAATCTTTCATTCTAACGTCTGATAAAAGGGAAAATAACCCAGCTTTTGAAAGAAATAAATATGCTTTTAAACTACTTTCTAGCTACCAAAAAAAAACCGTAACGCAACATTTGCACTTCAATCATAAACATCAAAGATTATTACACCCCCGTTCGCGGTGCGATGAAAAGCGATAAATTAATGGATTCCATTTCAACATTGATGGAAAGCTTTTAGTGTGCATCTATGTTTCATATAGATGAAAAAATGCAGAAAGTAAAATAACACCTAATGAAATCAAACGACACAAAAACGAAACTAAGTTTCACCGAAGGAGGAATGTGCAAATTTTACAAAAACCCCATCCACATAACAACACAGCAGGGTCGAGCACCCGAAAGAAACAAAAACAGCAAAAAAACTATTTATACACACGGGGCGCACAAAAAAAACAGCTACTCTCCTACACACGGGGCTGCATTATGCAGCCGCGCGAAAGTGCATTACGTCGTTCATCCAAAATTGACACTTAACAGAATTCAATTTCAAACACCAAGCGCGAAAAACGTTTTTTCGCGCACCATTCGCACTTCCTGCTGCTGGTGATGGTGAAGGTGTGTGTGTGTGTGTTTTTCCTTTTGCCACTTTTTTACTAGAGTAGCTTATAAACTACGCCATGTCGTTGATATTTTGCACGGCATGATGTCACTGATAACGCTGCGCCGGGCGCCTGTTACGATGAGTTTCCAAAACACGGCGAGAAGGAACAAGCACAGTGTCAACTTCATACAAGCAAACCAACAACAGCACCAAGAGCCGTAAAAAACTATTCCCGTTCCCCCAACGGGTACAAAAAGACATCCTTAGCAGAATGCACGCCGTAGTAACGAGCAAAATGAAATTTTCTCCACCCTGCAAAGTGACAAACTTAGCAAGACCGAGTGCTCCATTGTCAAGGGTTCCAGTGTGGAGTGTTTAAATTGTTGTAGTTTTTCCTGCTGCCTCAGTATTCATTATGCAGCGCATCTGTACCTTCGTGGCACCCTCACCACATTCTACCGAGCCATGCATTAAGCATGCACGATGCTTTCAATTTTGCCAGCATCAGGAAGCATATAGTGCGTAATGCAATATTAGTGCATGCAAATGCTAAATAGAACCTGCTGATATTGTTTTTGTAGTGCTTCTGTTTTTCGGCTGTGATGCAATTGTTTCCATTGTAGTGAGACATGCTTTTAGTGACAAATTGCATTCACCCACAAAACACTGCTGCCAAAAACTGGCGTCAACTTTTTCCAAAAGTTAAATTGTAATAAAAACTCAATTTTGTATTCTGCATTTAATAGTATTTTTGCATGATGGTTTGTTGCACGATGGGAAACATAACATGGAAGATATTTTAGGAATATACTGAATATTGTACGGCACAACGTGGTTTGAGCTTAAAAAAGATTATTTGAAAACTCTATGGTACGTTTGTATATTTTGAGGAAAACATTATACCTGAATTGATTTGCTGATGTAAAATGACGCTTTCGACCGGTTAGTGTTGATTACTGATCGTGCGTAACTCGAACAATCTTTGAATTCAGCTTGATGGTCGGTAGTCATATGATCCACGCCAGATATTCGGACGAGTCAGCTGATCGTCACTTCAATGGTCGCTTAGACCAACGGAATGCCAACTATTACTAAAAACTTTATTTAATCGTTCACTAGCCACAAAATATGGCCTCATTAAAATAATTTAGTGTTCAAAATGACCCTGAGTCGATACAAACATTCAAATTTTTATTTCAATTTCGGGAAAACATCCACCGGACCTACCTCCAACAATGAGCCAGCTTGGTTCAACATATCGTCTGTAAGCCACCTAGCTGCACTGAAGAGCCAGCATATCGATGCTGAACCGATCGATCGATCCGTAGATGACATCATAACAAACGCTTCACGCGCACGCTTCAGCTCTGCGCAGCTGAGCGCTTCTCAGCAACCGGGTACAGATGGACGAGTGATTTAGTCCAGTCACTTCCGTACAAATCTAGCTACGGCGTTTAGTATATAAATTCTAAACTACCAGGAGCGAAATGCTATGGAAAGATCATCTTCTGTGGTGTTTACTCGCCATTATAGTTTATCAAGCCAAAAATATGTTCAATTTGGTAATTCGTTAATTTATCGTTTCAAAATGATTTCTTTCAGTCTTTTCCTATTTTATTTCATTAATTATAATCGTATTTCATATTGTATTATATTACTCAGCCATAAATCAACATCCTGTTTTGATCTCTAATTTAAAAATAATTCTTTAATAATAAGGGTAGACGCTAGTTGAAATAGAATCGTTCTTATAATGACTATTATTATAGCTTTGGAATTTGTTTAGTCAATGTATTTAAAATGTATCTCTGTATAATCTATAATGGTAGATCTGCCTGTACAAACCTACCCACATTTTTATGAAAATTTTATCCAATTAAGCTTTTATCCGTAATTTTACGATCTTCCTAGAATGCTACCTAGATTGCCCCAAAACAATGGTGCTTTAGACTGCTAGCCTCCAGCTAGCGACACCGTGATTTTGTCCCCATAGCAACCCGATAACACACGGTCCGTCAGAGGGCAGAAGAGTACCACGATTTTTGTATCCTGTTTTTTTTTTTTCGTTGCTGCCTCACTTTATAGCAGCTTTGTGTGCTGGTGTATCGTAAAAATAGTTGATTAATAAGTGTTCCGCTTGTCGCTGCCAGGTTAAGGCGTCGGTGAATTTACGATAATAGAAACATAAACAAACTGCCATTTTGCCATCACGAGGAAACACCACAACGTCACCAGAGCACGAGCGTGTGTGTGTGTGTGTGCGTCAATAAGGTGTATGTGGTTCAGCCTCTCGCCTACTTGGCCCGGCACATGAAGTGAAGCCCGGAATATAGAAGGTGAACCATAGCGGTACTACTGCTGGCCACTATACGATAGAACCGGCTGCGACAGCAAAATGAGCATGATTTGCTCATCTATCCAATGGGCGTGCAAGGGAATGGTGCGAGAGCTGCGCTAGGAGGGAAAAGCGTAGCTGCAGCAAGTTAACGGTGGGAACCACCTGACACCGATGATGACAGCGATGACACGACGTCCCATAATTTCCGATGAAAACCTAATTAGTCGAGCGCTTAGCGATACTGGGGTCGACCGTGCCACGACCTCCACCACTGCACTCCAACTCGTCCAACCGGCCCACTCTCTTCGACAGGAAGCGTGCCATATGAAACGATTGTGCCACTGATTGCAGCCCGAACGTCCCCCGAGGAGAGATACTTTCTGCCTCGTCAAACCCAACGATCTGACTTTTGATGGTGTACCTTCCGGTGGTACGTGTGTTTATGTACGATGAGTGTCCACCTTTTTGCCGACCTCCGGAAAGATCACTTTTTACGCGTACGTGAAGCGAACGATGGGTGGGCAATGAAATCAAATAAAATAAAAAGCAACACTCGCCACTCCGCAGTTCGGAGAGGCCATGGTTCGGGCGCGGCAGGTTATGCTGGCGCAATGATGACAATTTACGTCAAACGTGCTCCTTCGTGGCGTCCGGCTCCAATAAACTAGCCACGGCAATGGACGGTCTCCGTCTGGGTGTATGTGTAAGCAAGTCCTACGTTGTTGCATAATAGTAATATTTGGCATGGAACAAAAATGAGCAGAAGCGTGCCCGGCCTAGAAGGACACATCATGCACTAAAACTCATTTTCCCGTTCACTTATCAAAGCAAAATGTGAGCGAGCGAGAAGGGACAGCCAGGATTCAGCCACTTGACACGTCTGCTCCGTTCCGGTGCGGTAAATTTCGTTACTGTTTCTGCTGCATCAGGAACGTTTCGGGTGGTTCTAGCCTCACCAATGAAGGGGGACAATTTCCACGACGAGAAAAAAAATCGTTCGCATAAAAAGCCAATTCCGTCTATTATTCGGCTTAATGGCTAATTGGCTTGCCCATCGAGTTGACCACAAAATGGAGTAGTGGATTTTTTGTTGTTGTGTCAGGTGGTGTTAAAATCTCGTTTCAGTCAACACTTGTGTGGAATGCAGAATCTTTTATTTTTTACACAAAAAAGCCTAAAATCTCTACACGAAAATTTAACTTCAAGATTGGTCAGAAGAATTGCCACTTTTATCACACATTTATTTCCTTTCTTAGTTTTTCGCTTCTCCTACAATGCAGTTTGTGGTTGTTTAATTTATTTACCACTATAACTCTCACTAAAAACTGTGTTGAGCTTTTTTCTTCTGTACGGGTTTTTTTTTTTGTTTTAAGTTCAACGTTTCCTTATCTCTAACCGCTGACCACTGGCTCGTTCCAATTGTGGACAGTTGCTCTTCAACCGTTTCTTATGCCTTTGTAGACGAGAAACTTTCCTTGCGGGAAAAAGCTAGTTAAAAACAAAAACTTCCTTCAAAGCAGAACGGAAATCCAAACAAAAGGCCTCCACCTATCGTCAATTCCAGCGGCCGATTTGGAAACCCAGTTTCCCCTTTGCAAGCTACCGTCCTTGCTCGGTTCGTTTGAAATTGTTTTTATACCACCGAGCGCTTCCTTTCCTATGCTGTTCAAATGGACCGGCAATGTGTCGGGATGGAAGGGAGCGACTCGAAAGAAATTTATGGCAAATTGAATGCGAGGATTTAGTGGTTGATTTAGCGACTGTGGTTAATTCCATCTCAAAACAGCGCCGCAAGCCGGTATGACCTCTTCCAGGAGGATTGCAACTTTTTTGGTCAATGAATTTAATTCACCATCCTTTTTTTCTTGCACAGGAGATATGGGTTGAAGAATGGGTCAGTTTGGAGAACGTTTTCTGGATGCGGTTTTTTTTCTTACGTCGTGTTTCAAGTGTATCCCTTTTTCCATAAATTCTTTAACCTCTCGGCAGATCATCTTAAAGAAAGCTGGGTTTACAGGCATGAATCACTTTGCGAGTGATGAAAATGAGAATAAATCGTTTCGGTAAAGTTTTACGATGCGTCAAGAATTATTGGGTGCCAAATCATGATTGATTGGCAAAATATTCATTTTCACTGCGCGGATAAGCTTGTGCGTTAAATATCTGTTGCTAAGTATTTATGCCACTGAATGTTTCAAGAACATCAAGAACATTCGAATTTTTGCCACGTTGAAAGTAGTCTCTCTGCAGCGGGTATATAAAAATCCGTTCAGGATAATCTATTTTTCACGAAAACTTTGATATGTAAACATGTTTTTGTATTATCATTATTCTTTTTCAATTCATACATTGACTGTCTCCATGTTTAAAATCATAAGAGAATTTCAAAAGTTAATATATATATATCCCGAACCTCACATTCAAACCTGCAGCAAACGATGTAGCTTACGTGAAGAATAAACAAGGGAAATGCTGATTTTTACACTATCCACTCTCCAAAGATTTCCAAAGTGTTTTTGTGTAGCTATTTTGTTTATAAAGTTCACCGTTAAGAGTTCCCAAACTAACCAGATAATATATGCTCAATAAAATATATTAGGCCAAGAAACAATGCCTGTACAACCCATATACAGCTTAGAATTTTCCTCATCTCAGGAAACAAAACTGATAAATTCTAAAACTCCTAACCCAAACGTCAGTCTAAACTAAAAATAAAACAGTGTTTCTACAAATTAAAATTATGTATTATAAAATATATATTGTTTCCGACAGTGACTATTGTTTCCATTTTTAACTGGATACTACATTCAATTCATTTACCAGGAAACCAGATTGTTACATACTCGTCCCGATTATGTTACACAAATTCAACAAATTACCCCTGTAGCGAATCGACTTCCCACCCCAAGCACGTTCGCTAATCAATTTCCTACACAACAACAAGGCAGCAGCAACAGAAGCGTGCACACACACGATCCACCTGGTATATATGAGCGCTAGCTATAATTTTACTCTTTCTCCCATCGCACCAGATAGCTCATTTGTGTGGAGCGGAAGAGGGTAGGTGGAGGGGTTTCAGAGGTGAGGAGGCAGCAAAACTTGTTGTTTAACCAACTGGCGCTTTTCAACAGCAAACGGTAATAACGGCGAACCCGATTCGATGAAGATATCCCCATCAATTATGCTTACATTACCCGTCATATCGCTCCTACCATCGCACATCCAAACCACCCAGCCAGCTGGGAATCGTTGGTCTGTGCACCTGATTTTCTAAAGTTAATTCGTACTATTTTTTGTACCATCCTTAACATTCCTCCCCATCGTTTTATCCCATGTACGGTGCGCAGCAATAATGCTGACGCCGTTTCCCGATGAAGAATGAACCCTTATCTAACGGGGTTGCAAGGTATCAGCACCACTTCATTAGCCCGGTGGACAGATGTGGCAGGAGTGCCGTGAGGCTGGCTGGTTGGTAGGTAAAAGTTTTGGTCGAGGTTGAAAAATTTCATCCGAAATTCCCAAAGCACCCTTGCTTGCTAAACCCCAGCCCAGAAACCCCAGAAAGTGCTACGCGTGAAGGATGCGCTGGTTCTGGTGTGTTGGGAGCGCCTTGCTACATGCATACGTGTTTGGTATGTTCCATACCCAGGCTGCCATGACGCGCAACAAAAAAGAGATAAATTAGACAAAGCAAAAACAAGGTGGAGTGGGTAAAACTGTAAAAGAAAAAAAACAACTGCATACACACCCCATCACTCACACGCTTCCCGACAGCGGTGGATCACGCTCGCTCGTGAAGAGATTGCTTGTAATTAGATTAAATTATCATAATGATGATGATCACGGCGCGACACGAACAGTTGACGCAACACACCAAGCCGGGCCGTGGAATGGAAAAAGGGATGGGGCAATAATGCAAACAGGAACCGAGGGACGGTATGCCAACAACAAATAACAAACATGACTGTGCCCCCGAAAAGGGGCACAATTTGATGAAGGAGTCATAAGGCGACTGTTGGTAGGCTTCGCTTGAGCTGGGATACGTTTCACAGGCGTTTCTCACTTCATATGGCTAAGTGAACGCGTGTGTGTGTGTGTGTATGTGTGCCGCCATTACCCTTTTTTATGTATTCCATTTCCATGCAGGATGAATGTGTTTGTGCGCACGGATGTTGTTACCTAATTAAAATAAATCAATTAGGTTCAATTTCTGGCGCTTATACACCGGCAGCATAATTACCATTTACGGAGCGGAACGTGCGACTCCGAATCAAAACCTGATGTTGACGGTTGCAAAATGGCGATGATTGAAGCCGGCACACCACCCGTCGGCCGGAAGCGAACGCGTATCGGTACAATGAACCCCCGGGCAGCAGGTTGTTGGCGAGTGGCAAACAGTGGCATAGCTACGGGGAAATTTTGCCCCCACAAGCGTACGAAGCCCCTGAGGGATGTTCGCGAGTGGCAGCGTGAGTAGACGGGAAGGAAAAACTAACACGCTATCCGTCCAGCTCTCTCTCTCTCTCTGCATTTTTCGCGTCACTTTGACATTCCTGCCCAGAGATCTCCCGCTCTTTGTTTTGCCACCGCATGATCGCGTTCCCCAAAATGAACCGAAAAGTTGCGTTGAAATTTGATGAGCTGACTCAATTTAATTCCGATGCACTTTCTCGAGCACTTTCCATCGGCACCTAACCGTTGCACACGTAGCGCTGATGCATTCTGGTGCGACCAGTTCAATGCAAGTGCAAACATTAAAACCCATCCCGGTTCCGGACACCGTAAGGACACACCACCACCACCAACAGCACTAAAAGGCTTTCCGACAAGGGTTGGGAAACTTTTTTTTGCCGTTGTTACCGCATTCTACCCACCCTGCGACAAACCTCCGGGAGCTCGACTACTTTGTTCATTGCGAGAGAGATGCAATTTTTCACTTATTTTCACCAACACGAAACGCGAAGGAACGAGATGAATGGTGCAAAAGCTATCGACACGCTTTCATCGATGACTGTGCCTCGATGTGCTCTGTCGCTGCCCACAGACACACACATACGCAGACAGATGCACACGCAAACACCCTCAGGAGTGGGTAGATAATTTTATTAGCTCTAATTAGAATTTTATCGCTTTTTGAGATGAGATGCTGAAAGGTAAGGGTGTCGGGATGATGCCAAAGTGCTGAATTGAAACCGATGCCACTGGCACACTGGCCGATGCATCACGAACCGTCAGGGGGGAACACTCATGACACTGCTACATTCAATGTGTTGCATTTGTAGCTCGGGAATGAAAGCACGGAGATAATTTAATGAACTGCCTTTATCCATCCAATCCGGCAATTGGTTACGTTCCGATTGTTTGCTTAATATTTATCGCTTGCCCACACGCTTTGGGCCCATTTAACATTTCACTAGACTAATGTGGGCTGGCTTCAAACGTGTAGGTAGACGTTCAATAAACGCGCGAGGGTTTAACGCAAATGAGTTAAACTGCTCAAAGAGCAGCAATTTCAATTGAGTTGAGTTGGTACGTTGGATAGTATATTCAATTCCAAATTTTAAAAAAATGTTATTTCTGCAAATATGTTGTAGCTCCTAAATTTCAGCAAACAACGTGTATGGCTCATCACGAATCCATATCCTTTTCTACCAACAGTTTCACCAAACTTTTAGCCTTAACCACACCAATCGTACTGCAAACCACTCAGTTCAATCGTTTCGACGGCCATAGCTTCTTCCTTCCAGCAGCACAAACCACACGCTCCGAGATTATGCTTAACTGCAGTTATCATATCCCCACATCCTCCCAAAACGCCTCCCCAATCGTTATCGACCACTTGCGATGTAATCAAATTTTCGCGCCCAATATCGCTTTCCCGTTTTCTCCAGTTTTCACCCGTATCTCCTGCTTGCATCGATACGGGATGACGGAAGAGACAGCCCTACGGCCACCATTAGCCATTAGCCACACGTTGAATAATTTATTGACCTTCCCTTTTTGGGAAAAGATGCTGAACGACGCAGCTTCCAGACTCGAAAAGAAAGGAGCCGGCAAAGGAGCTAACGACGGTGCAACGGTTTGCGGGGATATCCTTCCGACTTTGCTTTTCTTTCCTTTGCTGAACGTTTAATATCGGGTTAGATTGCTGATTGTCTCCATTCTTTCGCACAGACACACACACACTGCAAGAATTCCCTTTTTGCACGAAAGAACTGAATAGGAAGCTGCGAAGAACGCTCCACGGGCGGCACAAGTTTCCGGACAAATTATATAATAAAAATATTTTGAATAAAATCAATTTCGCTAATTTTCTTTGTTGATTTAAATAATGGAAAATTCATGTCGATCCTTCCGTCGAGCCCGTGCATGGATCTCGCCCCCTGTCGGATCTCCGTTGTCTGCAATGCTCAACCTCTACTAAGCCACTCTCACAATCTTGCGAAGCGATTTCAGATTCCATTATCTGCTTTTCGTCGGTGGTTTGCTTCTTTTATTTTGTTCCTCATCATCATCTCTCTCTCTCTCTGTTCAGACTGCCTCTCTCTCTCTCTCTTTCTTGGCCATCTCGTTCAACACAGCACAGCAGTCTGGAAGTGGTGCATGCAACTGGGCGCCATTATTGGCTTTTCCGTGCTAGGGCTTCCCGTTGGAGGTAAAGCTAAAAGGGTTCAACATTATTGGGCACTGTTTGACGAGTGGTACCACCATCATTTATCGTCTATATGCGTCTTGCCCTGAGTGTGCACTGCAATTGCACGGTAGAAGACAAACTGTAGAGCGCTAATGCTAAGTAATTCCGTCCGACGGTTGATATGATTGGACTGGCATAAGCGAATGATCATACAAAAGTAATTCTTATCCAGAAAAATGGTTTTGAATATTTCACCCTAGCGAGTTGAATTATTGCACAGTAAACATTTATTTGAATAACGTTAGTATGAATGAATGCTTCTGAACAGCATCGGTAGGAAATCGCCTATTTATCAATAAAATGTGATATTAACTAAATTTTTTGAGAAAATATTCAATGGGTCATTATAACTGATGATAATTGTCTTCTCTAATGGTTTAGACTAGACTTTTGTAGACTTTTGACCCAAGACGATTTAAAGCTTATTAGCTCTGCATAAAAATTGGCAAGCCTTCAGGCTCAGACGTTAGATTTTTTGCAAGCACAAAATTAAAAATCTTCATTTAAGAATTTGTTCAATTAAACTCCTAAGCAAACAATTACTTTCTGATTGTTTCCAACTACTTCGTGGAGAAATACCCTGTTCTCTTTTACTGCAGCATAGTTGCTCGATTAGTTAATGAGCATCCGCTAAGAATATCCAAAGGCTTCAACATTTTAACGCAAAATATTCTCATATCTACATTAATGATGTTTTGCATTTTGTAATAAAAAAAACTCTTTTAAATAATAAATATATACACCGATCTAAACCCTTCAGGAAGGCTAAAATATTATTGGGGAAAGTTATCGAGTCCTCCATCGTTACTTTCTCTTGACCCGCATTGCGAACCGTTTCCGATCCTTCCATTTTTTTTTCTGATGCTCTAGACATCTTGAGCACATCCATAAAAAATCTCAAGAAGATTTCAACGTATCGAGTTTTGCTTTTTGGAAATTGAAAATCAATTACAAACCACTACAACTACTAGCACTACTATTGGCATGAGCTTCAAATGCTTACATTTGAAATCCGAACTACAAAGCACCAGGCGTCTCCATTGACTTTACTATTTTCCTGTACGGCAAGTGGCAATGTTAAGACAATGTCCTCTAGTTCCATTCTCTCTTTCTCTCCCTTCTCCGATAAGAAAAATCAAACAACATCCATATAAGCAATCTCGCGGCTAGCGATAAAGTGTAGCTCAATTTTCTTCGCAATGTAATTGAAACCACGTACCTACGTAGAAACACTCTGTGCGGACACTCGACAGCTCAGTAAATGGGGTCGGTTGGTTGGTTGGCTGGATGGTTGGTGGTTTTCATTTTTATTGGAAATTCCTTCTTCTGTCTTAAGTTGACAATATTACACCCTTGGACAGGCAATGCGAAACGGGGCAAATACGACCAACAATACACTCGTGACGGACCGATAAAATCAAGCAAGCGACAAAGTGTGTTGTAACACGAGCAACGGATTGAAAATGTTTTGTTTTTTTTTTTCGATGAATTCGAATATTTTTTGTCGTAAGTAGCAGATATTTTCTAAACAAAACCGGTCAGCAGAAGCCTCAAAGCAAACAGACAAATCCTTTGTCAATTCTCGTGCACTAGAAGGCCAAATTGATTTTTTTCTTTGCACTAGATGTACTTTTTCATCGAATAAAAATCGTTTCTAACATCAAGCTACAGAGACTGTTTACTGTTAGTATTAAAACCTGTTCATAAAACTATTTGCATGAACCTCCTTTTTTATTCATGACAAAAAACCCAGCCGTATTGTTAGATATTTTATAACGATTCTGAAGCTTCACACCTTTTAAATACTATAATAAAATAAACCCAACCACCCCACCCATCTATCTTTGTTTCGAGTTCTATCGTTTTCGCTCAACAGGTTTCGATTTAGCGAGCCCATAAATTATGCCACCCAAACGGTTGATGGTGTCACCGCATGTTTCAAATTCCGTACGCAAATTTGTAAAATAAGTCCACAAAATGGTGCTACCGCTTCCTCGCGCCGCGTTCAGTCGCTCAGTCCCGTGGGATGGTAAAAACAAACCAGGGTGGAAAAGCCATCTAAAATCCATCATAAAACAATACATCACAATTCCCTCGGTGACCACACACCCACACGGTAAAGGATACCGCCAGCCAGAGACACGATCTCCCATGTCCTCTCCGTCGGACATGAGTTATTATTCCATTATCAATAGTCAAACAGAGCTGCGGTGTGTCTGAGCATACAGACACACACACACGCACGGTCACATTCAACACAGTTTTGCACACTGCAAAACGTAACGATTTGTAGCCGTAAAGATCGTTACATTCGTCCCCCGGTAAAGTACGGTCCCAGGTAAGCGGTTCAACACTGTACAGATCTAAGCGTGTTTGGTGTTCGAGATTCATCCTACCCGATAAGGGGTCGCTTCTTTGCCAGCCGAAGAGTTTGCCTACCGATTATCATGTCTTTTCGATGGTAAAAGTTGGTACACCCATTTGCCAGACCATTTGCCAGCCGCCAGCCGCAAACCATTTCCGCTCCATCGCCGCTCACACACAGTCCGGAACTGCAAGTCAACAAAATTCAATTAGTTCCCTTTACTGACCTCCTAATCTTGAGCAGCGTATTATTCAGCACTCACCTGGTCTGCATGGTCGTTAGCGTTGTGCACTGGTCCAGTCATTACCTTTTCCTTCACCGATTCTGGTTTTACCATGAACGATCGGAGAAGAGGCTTGTAACCCGCACGTAAACCTGCAGGCATATTCAAATTAGGTTGCACCGTCACTGTACCGGCATGAGAAAATTCGTTTCAGTAGCTAGACCCAACTCAGTCAGACTTTTCGGAAACAGAATTCGCACACAGACGGCACTTAAAGTCGAGTGGACAAATTGCAACTTTAGCGCTAGAATCTTCTGTGCATTGTGTTTTCTTAAGCACCTGCCTGAATGTCCGAATGCCATATCGAACGGTGCCCAATGAGCAGTGAACCTGTGAACCGCCACGCAACAAGAATTGCATTCATGGAATTCCACGTGCCGATAGGACACGGCACCGATTTACGGACAAATTGAATGTCCAGACTGGTGGTGCCGGCAGTCAGTGTAAAATTTCAGCGTCAAGTTTACTCCATCACTTCACGGCACACTTTCAAAAATGTGTTATCTTCACGAACCATCCATTGTGCAGCACCGTGCATATATGATGCATTTATCAGACGAGCGTTCCCTTCACTGTGGGCCGCCACTACCGGCCAGTGTTATGGTCGGGGTGATGGTGGGGCCAAAAATCGCACCCTCGCTTCTCGAAGGCACGCTAACGGGTGGATTAGTGTCGTGGAAACATTTTAAGCTCTTGGCAGAACGCGTGCACGTGGAGCGAAGGTGCCCTGTGCCTAAAATGAATAGCACGTTCCATTCGACTGCTGAAGAGCGTACGACTTAGCGTCCGTCTAAGTGCAGAGCGTATCTTCAGTGCAGAGTTCATTCCATTGCTGACTCCTCCCGATCTACCAATCCCCCCCTCTTCTCCGCTGCTATCGAACATCAGTACCAATTCCGTGTCTTACCAGAATGTGCACATTCCCCCAAAGGTTACCGGTTAGATAACATGCCTAAGATAACAGTTTGACGCTATCCAAAGGGGAGCCTGGGATGGATTGAATTTATGGATCTAGCACGCCACCCATCGAACTCGGTCGGTGGAACAGATCACGCGATGCGAAACGTTGGCGACGAGAAGGATGTGTCCGGATTCCCGGAACCGTTCGTACCATTCCAGGCACACGTTATGGAGATGGCAGGATGCGCGCGTAACGTCACGTAAGGAAATAGCAATTAAAATCTCTTCCAAGTCGGACGTCGGAGATAGTGAAGCACGGACATTGGAACTAGCAACATTTTCCTTGTGTTTCACCCATTCGTCTTTGCTCCTAGTCACACACGCACACATATGAAGGGCCTTTTTCATGGGACGCAAAAAAGGGGTTAAATGGTGCTAGGGATAACGAATGGGACATTTGGTTCGAAGTAATGTAATGGAGCACCAGGAAAAAGTGGGGTCACAAAATGCTGGACCGGCCACCGGATATGGAAAACGGAGTGCTCACTTTCCTGAGTGCGATAGAGGAACGATGGTGTGCACAGCAAATTATTGCCACCACTTTCATCACCGCCGTCGTCTGTTGCTCGGGAGTTACACGAATACCTCCCAAGAACCGTAAAGCTTGTGCCGTTTGTTCGTTGCATTCAATTTAAAAGGCATTATTTTGACTTATGCTTTCATTAAACAATTAGTCGCTAGGTTCACGAATGCTCTAGGCTAGCACCATTATACATACATTCTATCATTTGTTTCTTAAGCTACATAAAATAGCGTAAAATCATCAGTTCAATGAAGCCTTTTATTTGAGATAATTGATCATGTTTCAAAATAATTTATTAAAAATTTATGAACACAAAAAACAATATTAATTTCGATACAATAGATTATTAAAATTTTTAGAACAATTATCCTCAACCTCAAGTTAAACCATTAGAAAGAATTTTATATAATTATTTGTTTAGTACATAATGTTGCAAAACTAAAAAAAATTGTTTTTGGAATAAAACACGATATAATTTTCATTACATTTTATTTTGAGTTTCTAATTAAACTTAAGGTTGAGCTTGGAACGATGAATTTATCTTAATCGTACAATGGTTCAAATCCAAACAATTACTTTCTGTTTCATTCCTCCACAACGAGCCTCGTGATCGCATCTCAAACGTTCAAGGTCATTGCTATAAAAACCATTTCCTTTGCTATTGCTGCCTGCTCGCTCCAGTATGCCCAACCATGCATGATATATTATCTTAATCCGCTAACCCACCACTCTTAATACCTCGGAATATCCGGTACTTTTTGTCTGTAGATTAAAGCCATCCGTGGTCAATTCCACTACAAACCTTCCTGCTCCGCGTAATCTGCACATCCTCGACAACATCCGGTTCATGTAGAGTGAAGCGATAAGGAAGCAGGAAAAAAACACAACTCCATTTCGCAACCTCACTCTCTCTCTCTCTCTCTCTCTGGGTTCGCTCCTTCAGCCACCGAGTGGTCCGGAACTAACTCCCATGCTTGCCCGAGCGCTGTTAAGCCGACAGCCGACAGCGGCGACTGTCATTATTTATTGATGTGTGTCGCTAACCTCATGAAGCGCGTTACAATCATCACCAAACTTCCTGCCCCTGCTTCCTCCCTTTTTCTTATCCCACCGCGCCAAGAACCGACCCGGAGAAACCGGATATTATTATGGGTAAAGATTTGACTTCCGCTTGATTTCCTGCCTCTGTTGTGCAGGGCGGGATGATGAAAAGCGCTAAAGCAGGAAATATTGCCACACATCCTACACACACACACGCGTGCGCCCTTAAGCGCCTGCACATACAGCTCAAACGGCGGAAAGCTGTTATTTATTATTTTTTATTACTTTCATCTGCCAGCCGCACCTTCAATACAATCCGGTTGGGCGAGGTGGGTGCGTCCTGTTCGGGACGCACTATTATACGCACCCGCTCGCCATGTGACCACCATCAGCACCAACACTAGATAATCCTAACAACCAGTCGTACATGATTTCTTCGCGAATCCTCGCACTCCCGCCATTACATTCCATCCAACACACGCAACATTTGCTTCGCAGTCTCTTTGCTCTATAGAAAAAACTGAAGGACACACTGAGGGCTAAAAATGAACGCATTTGTAGTGTGGGAAAAACAACAACAAACCAGATTAAAACGAGAAAATGGAGGTATAGAAACAAAAATAAAACAACAACATCGAACTACAGTGTGTCGTGCAAATGAGAACATGTTTGTTATTAATTACATTATGTTAATATTTAATAAAAAAAACGAATTTTTTACTGCAATAAAGGAAAACATAATAGCTACTAAGAATAACAGTTATAAATTCAAAATAAAAAAAATTGAAAATGTAGTGCACAAAATACCTGGGCCGAACTTTTTCGGACGTGGGTCGAACCTGGGTTCATGTAAACTTTTTCTGCTTCGCAGTTTGAACCTTCTGTCGAAGTTCTCCATAGCACTCGTGTGCCAATCCAATATTCCTACCTTTGTGGTGAACGCATTTACGCCAACACTTGATCTTAGTTTTTGCCTAAAACAACTCCTCTGTCCATGTGGACGATCTCAGAAGACTTTACGGGCTGGATCAACCGGTGCCATTTTCATGACATGATCGGCCCATCGGAGCTTGACAAGTGTCATTCACTGCAGTTGCAGTTTTCTTCCGACAATTTACTATGTCGATTTATTGCAATTTAATAAAGCTATATTAAACTTTTGTACACATCAAAAAGGGTTTTAACAATTTAGAGAAAACAGTTGCAAATAAGCCTGAATCTTTCCGATGACATAATTTCCTTGCCTTTTATTGCCCATCGTTTCGTACACCACTGTGCCTATGCGTCAGCGTGCGTGAACATACACGGTGGAACACGCATCCAGTTGGCCAGTTGGAAATAAAAATATTAATCATATTTGTTCATTTATCATTCCGGTGTGATTTGTGGTGAAGCGATAAGAGGGTTTGGAAACGGTGCACACTTGCACGGCCGCCGGGTTAGAGAGGTTCGATTGACTCCATCCGTGTGGGTCGTTTTATCGGTAATGGTTCCCCGTGGGCTATCCCGGAGGACTACAGCAACCAAAACGAAAAGCAAAAGCAAAAAAGGAAATACCCACTTCACCCACTTCATCCGCCTGCCACAAGGTTCCAATAGATCAGGTTTCCGGGGTTTACCATTAGCCGGGCGCTAACTTTTCACACCATTCAAAACCAGCCCTCGCGGACACCAGCCCCAAGTAGTCGGGGGGAAATGGGGCCAATGGCGGAGAATTGGAGATTTTTGCGGTCTGCCCGTGACAGCCACTAGTGTGGCTGACCCTTATGGCCCGGGTGAATCCGGCCACTTCATAACTTCCGCCTCGTAGCCAACCACCATCCACAGGCCGCACCGCATAACACGCGAGCGTGCGCGGATGAGTTTGATTTATTTGTTTGGACATTTATTTACTTGCGCCCACCGTTATTTGTATATTTGCGCGCTTGTTTTTGTTCTCTGGTTATGCTCACCGTACTTCTGCTCTGTTTGCTGTTCTCGTTTCGCTTTGATTTTACACCGAACGCATTTCGACGGCTTTTGGCCGACGCCGTGAGATCGGAGTTAATTTCCAGTGCCAGTGTTTTTACATATAACGGTGCGGTTACGCACCGGTGGTTGGATTTTGCTGAATCGATGATGACAGGCTGTGATTCTGTTCTAAGCTGAAGAATCTAAAACAAAGGCAGAATGGATTAATAAGAGGGGGCATCTAATGTGAGGGCTGGTGATACATTTTTTTTTTAATTTCAGTCATTTGAAATATAATTTATTAAACATTGCCAACAACTTTTTTTGTTTCTCCTTACCATCGGTAGCGTTATGTGGTTGGTAATATATTGTTTTCGATCTCAGTTAATAAGTCATAATTATATGCTTGCTGTACAAAATATTTAATACAACGAAGGAAACACATTTTTTAATCGAAAAAAAAGTCCCAAATTTCAAATGCATAATGAACGATTCATTTCGTACTCGTTTTGTATTCGAATGAATTGAGAAGCTCGCTTTCTAGAAACCGAAACACAGAAGAACTACTTCTAATCGATCACTGATTTGTGATTTGGAATTTGTCTCACACGTCAGGATGGTTTTACGGGTCCGTCTATCACTGTGCATGCATACAGCCACCACCTAACCGGCGTTTAGTAGCGAGCTCGTAAAACACACACTCTTCCCCCAGAACAATTTTCAATCCTACGCCCAATGAATCCACCCGGAACGTTCACCCGCTTTCCCCTTACACGCATCGGGAACAGCAAATTAACTTCCAAACGTCAACCAACATGCGACCGATCGGCCGATGGCCCAATGAGATTCGTTCCTTTGTGGACGAATTCGTTCTCACTTATTACCTTGCAACATGCTTGTTGCTGTAGCTTCCGGAAAATCACGAACACGGCAATGAAGGAAGTTCCGCAAAGTAGAATCACTACTACTTCAGCTGACCGTCATTGAGAAACGTATGAAGTATCGATGTGGCGCCCGTACAGCCATGGGAGACTCGATACACGTGCAGACAGTGCCGACCAAACCAGATCAATCGGGGAAAATTTTCAACACTACAATACTTTAGACAAAAAGTATAGCTTTTTGGTGTCTAAATGTCTTACTCACCTTAAAGTGTTTAAATTTTACAAGAAAAAGTCCACCTTTCAAAACTTTTAATTCCCACCCACGTATATGCCCCATTGTTAGGTAATAAATTATGCAGCAGTCGTCGTAGGTAAAATCTTACGACCAAACACGATGCTACCGTGAGCAGTAACCACACAAAGCGTTATGAACCTGCGAATTGTGGTGAACCTCATGATGAAAGCAATAGCAACCTGTTTATGGCGATATAACCGATTCCCGAGGTCATTGGTTAGGGGTTGGGGTGGGTTACGTTGAGCATTATATCACTGGAAGCAATTGTGTACAGCTTGATGTCAGCTAAAATTAATTAAATTTAAATCAATGCCACTAAAAATAGGAACATTATTTACGGCACTTTCATTATGTTCGCATTCGGTGTACATCACTGTAGTAACGGCACTATGGCTGGAACTGAAACCCGTCCGTCGGTCAGTCACGGTTTTTGTTTCCTCGATCGGTAGACACGCGTATGCTGGCCAAATCGAATCCACTTAACAAAGAGGAAACTGTTGGTCAACAGATGCGTACCAGTTTTTATCGCTGTTTTCTCTCCACATCGTCAAACCAACACCGTAGCAGACACGAAAGCAGTACAGCAGCGTTCCAGCAAGGACGGTGGCCAGTTGAAACGGTTCCTAAATTGATGTTCTAATTAAAATTGAACGTTGTGTGTTTATTAACGATGCGAAACGTGTGAAGCAGCGGATGAGGTGTTCGTAAGTCGGAAAAGTACATTCGTACGACACTATTAATCATTTCGTACAGCTCGATGCCGTATGCAATCGCTCAACATACAGCCGTCATTGGATGTTACAACCATGTGAGACAATCGTTAAAACGAACAGCATTGACAACTTGTTTTCCGATGTGCCGTGCGTAATCACCATCGTCTTTGAATTCCTTTCGACACGTTCGGTGCTTTTTGAAAACGACGCTTTGCGTCCGTCAACCATAAAACGAACCCAATTTGATGAACTGGATCTTCCAGTGTTCTTTTTTTGCACTCCATTCGAAACGTAAACGGACTTTTGGTAGCTAACGCTTAACGACGGTTTAGTGTTAAGCACTCGATACACTAGATACGGACAAACAACCAAAGCAATTAAAATGCGCCTATCGGTTACTACTTGCAACATTCGCGGGAAAAGTCTTAACACGACAGAAGAGAAAAAACCACAAACTTTGGTTGGAAGTAATTAAAAACATTGCAAAGTTCAACGGCCATTTCTCTTCTGCCGGTAGTTTTAGCGAGTTCAAATTATACACACTTCAGAGGATGTATAATCTGTTGCTATGAGAGACCTTCAAATACTACGCTACTGGATTTGATGTAAAAAGTTAAATTACGTCTTGTCCGTTGTAGCGCGATTCGATGGCTTTCGATGACTGTAAAGCTGCAATAGGGCCGACCCCAATCATTACGAAAGGACGCACACATACTTCAACGGTACGCTTCCCTTCTAATTTCCTCAAACTTGCAAAGTTATATAGTTTAATGTTAATGGCAAGAAATGTGGAATCTGCAAGCAATCGAACAGTCCGACTATAAAGAATCTATTTTGAATGTGTAAACGAATAAAAGCGTTCTGCATGGATAGAACATAACAGATGTCTTGACCAACAATTCAAAAGAAACGGGATAAGATAAGTACAACGGAGACAGATCTGGCTGAATGTTCTGAATAACAGTCTGAGGAAGAATGATTTCGTCAGCTGCAGCACTTCCCTGGACTAGTAGCGGTAAATGCTCTTATTGGCCAATACGACCTCCTTTTCCGTTTAGGCAACAATAAGTTACCTTCCGTCGGTTTAGCGGATTTAAACACTTACCTTTTTCTTGAAATTGTTATACTGGTGTGAGAAATATTTAATTAATTACATCATTTCAACATATTAAAGATAGCGTAAATGGGTATTTAGTACATTTGCATTTATTACAGAATAAACCTTTGCAGACCAGGTAATATTAATAATTAAATTAAACAGGAGTCGCACAGCTATATTACTTTAGTGAAACATGATTAATTTTCATATTTGCTGCCAACAATTTCACCTTATCGTAGTTCAATCCAGTAATAGCAGTACAATACTGAGGTAATCCCTGTTCACACTGCAAATAACCTGGAGTTCCGGGACAAAACCCCAGACCATGGAATTACATTGGAATTATCAATCAGTATCTCCTGTCAGCATGCAGCATTATTCATAAATTCTTACGATAAAGACGTTGCCACTTAAGTGTGTTGTACGCTAGCAAGCACACAGAGATCTATTTAGCCCATCCATAACAACATAGCTCAAAAAATGTTATCAGAACGTAACCCAAACCGCCCAAAGAATGCCAATAAATCCCACGAAAAAGCTGCACCGGCAAGCTTCCGGCCTTGCTTTAACCCGGTGGAAAAGGTGGAGAACAAGAGAGCTCGGATATCCAAATCCAAGGGCAAGAAGAACAAAGAAAGGTAGTGAGCAATTTTTTTTATTTTTTTTATTCATGAAGGACGGCCTGGCCGGAGCAGAAGCAATCTTAATTGATCAATTGCAGACAGTATTCAGACATTGTAAAGTTACAAAATACAAATAACTAAATTATCGTGCGTTTCCTCGTCCACCAAATGCATAGAACATTTTACACTAAAAATGTTCAACACACAAATTTCTTTCTCTAATTCACACTACGTACTTCTTGGTGAAGATGTAATGGCTTGCAGATCCTTCTTGTAAGAACATCCCGACGGTACTTCGTTTGCCAGCTGGGTGATCATGTCTCGATTATCAGCGTACAAACATTGAAGCGACTCTGTGAATGAACGAAATCGATCAATTAGTATATAGAATTGAATCAAAGGTTCGTGGCGTATTGCTTAAGCTTGTGAGCACTTACCGAATATTGCAGATCGCAGTTTTGTTTCTGGATTCTCCAGGTGAAGAAACATCACCGATAGAATTTGCCGCAGTATGTCCTGCCAACGTTCAAGCGCGCTTTGCTGGTCGGGCGAAGCCACATTAAGTTTGAGGCGCCCAAGACACACGGCAGCTAGTTCGCGTACTTCTCGACTTGGATCGTCCAGCCGAGACAAGATGGGGAACGCTATCAGCTTCAGCGATTCAAAGTTTAGGGCTTGCAGCCGTACTAACGCCTTCAACGTGTAGGCACGTGTGGAGATACAATTATCATCGATCAATCCGGCCAGCACATTAAGGTAGTTCGGTAAGAGCGATGTATACTAGGGGTGGAAGTGTGTGAAAGATAGAGATACAAAGGCCATTTTATACAAATCCAATGCAATTTTTCTGGAATGCTTACCACTTCCGCATCAACACCTTGCGCCATCGAGGCGAAACAGGCTGTTGCCATAGTTCGTACTGATTCGGCGCTTCTGCCCACTGACCACACCAAATGAGGTCCGATTAAGTCTGCGTGAAGCGATCATGATACATAAAATGAAATTGTTACACACAAAGGAACGTTCTACCTCCGATGGCAGCAACTACTTACCATCCGTGAATGTTGTCAGCATTTGCATTTGCTCGTCTTTCGGTTGTTGATTATGAACGTTCCATGATAGCATTGCCTAAACGAGTGAAGAGAAAATAACAAAAAAGTTTACGAAACAATCCCAATTCGCCATTTGAGCTTAATAAAACCAATAATGCTTAGCTTACCACTGAAATAGCACTGAAAATTTTCACTTTGCCTTCTGGAGCCGCATGTTGGATGGCCTTCTGTAGCGTTTGTTTCAGGACAGAAAAGTAAGTTTCCTGGAATTGCATATTGTTTTCTTAGCAGACACTCTCAAAATATTTGTGCAATGAGTGCATAAATGCACGAAAATTGTATTCTTTACCTACCTGAAATCCACACATCGATACAATTCCACACAGCAGTAGAATGCTTGTGCTTGCGTCAGAATTTTCACTATCTAGATGGCCAATGCTGCAGAGCACGCTCGCAAGATGATGCTGATGTAAACGATCCAAGTCATTGTCCAGCTGACGCAAAACCTCCACACCAAAATCACGCACCAACGATTTTTCCTCTATACCCTGACAGAAAGCCACCATCTTCAGGGCCACTGTGTACAGTGTTCGTTCGAGAGTTTGTTGTTCACCGTCGTGCGATTCGGTGACTGAGATTTCCTCCAGACCTGAAATCAACTTATCTCGCTTTTGTCCGACGGCAGCGAGAATTGTACAAAATTCTAACACCTCTCGCTGGTACGTCGCATCCTGATGATTGTGACAAACGTCGGGATCGAGCAGAAGTGCTGCAAACTTTCGGACGTCTTTGCTTTTTGCCTCGTCCTGCACACAGCTAGCGAAGAGGGTGCGCATACAGCGCAGTTGTCCGATGGTGGGATACTTGCGAAACGTGCTCAATACGTGTTGACTCCAGGTTTCGTAGTCGAGCAAAATGCCCATCAATTCACACACGTTTAGCGCCTGAAAGTTATAAATGACCAATTAACATTAGGTAAGGTGCTCTCCTATTCAAAATCCTACCTCCTGTACGATGCTTTTTTCCGCATCCATACATGTTTTCGCAAGCACCGGATTCACCTCGACGAACAGCGTTGAAAAGGCGCTCTCGGCATGTAAAACTATCTGCTTCAACAGTTTTGTAGCGTGAAGACGAATATTTTCCTTCCACTCTTCCATTTCATGCAGCACCAAGTTCACCACCCGGAGACTTCGTTGTACGATGGCACGGCAGGCGATCGTTGGCCGCTCGTATCGATCAACCGGAAACCCGACCGGAAGCTTCTCGATCAAAGCTACCTTCGATAGCTCGGTCTCATTCTCAGTGTAGTACAGTTCTCCCACCTTCTTCCAGCCAGCTTTAATGTCTTCCCGCACTTCAGCCGTTTCATCACACAAGCTAGCAAAAGATAAATGTTCGAATGGATCGTTTCATGTTACATTTTTTCATTTGATATGCCCGTTCGCAATACGTACCAGTTCAAGACCAACGGCAGAATGCGATGGAAGAAGGAATAGCGATCACGCAGCTTCTGCAGCATAACACATCCCACACGGCCGCATGCACGCCTCACATATGGTACATCGTCCATCAGCAATGGTGACACGGCCATAATGATCTCCGACACGCGGTCCCCGTTGGACAGGATGTGCAGCGATAGCACTCCAAGCGTTTCTACAGCCGCTATACGGTTCGCCGAGTGCCGATGCGGCAGGATCGATTTAGCCGGCTCGACCAGCACTTCCGCCCGGTAGTGTAAGCTCGGCGTAGCCTCCGCCAGGGCTATCACGATCTCACAGCTTTTCTTTTGTGCGGCCGGGTACGGATCGCGCAACGTTTTGATCAGTATGTCCACCACACTGTCAAACACTTTCAGCAACGGATCACCATGACTTCCATCCGGGTCGCTATACTTCACTACCAACATCTCCAGCTGCTCCAGCATTTGCAAACGAAGTTCCTCGCTTTCTTCAATCGTTTCTGCCTGCCCGATGCGTTTCACCAAAACTGGCACAATGCAGCCCAGATAGTAATCGTTGGTAGGAAGCTTACCCAACAGCACGTCCATTACCGAAACGGCCAGTGTCCGCACGGACTCGAACCGGTCACCATAGCAGCGGAGAATGTGAAGGTACGTTTCATCGTACAATCGAGAACATTCTTCATCGGACGCGATATCGCGGATGAAATTTACCTCGAAATTCTTCAACGCTCGTTGCCGTACCATTCGGTCCGGATTTTGTACTGCAGCACAGAACGATTCAGTGGACATTTTCCCGTCACCCTCGGTAGATATCGTTTTACTGGTTTATCGCGGACAGTTATCACCCGGAAATACTAACAACCGATATGCTCTGCACACCACACCGTAAGCTGTGTTAAAACTAATCAACATTTTTCTTCGGTTGCTTAGAAAAACGCGGTTGCCAAGGCGCGCTTTTCCCGCGTGTGATCGAAATCCGTACGGAGTTGGAAATAAACAAACGGGCGTATTTGACGTTTCCGATCCAGCACAGGGTAGTCCGGAATTATCCGGTTAAACACGCAGCGCGGCAGGGACAACATACGCCACGTCTGCAGCTTCTGGGGCCAATAGTGAAAATGAACGAAAATGTCCTGTTCTGTGTTTGCGATTATTTTCCAAATTCTTATATCTTATCTTATTCTTATATCTTAACAAAATATTTTTTGTTCAACAAATGTGTTTTTTTCAAAACATATCTAACACATCTTAAGAACTTTTATGACTTTTTCTTATCATTTTGTTATCGACAAAACGTGTAAACTATTCCTAAATAAATTAATTCATTTCTTTTATCGATTTAAAATATGTTTTCGTTCAAATACGGTTTTTATCCCACGTACCTCTCTGCACCACAGAAACACCCGCTAAAAACCAGGACCTATCGCACCAACACCAACACGATGCCCTTTGTTTTGTTTGTGTCATATCAGAAGCCAGCAAACGAGGAACTTTAGCAGAAATCAGTACCCCTCATGGTATGATAAAGCAAAATCAAGACTTGGAGTGCGTACATTCTGCTGACTGGACATCGGTCGTCAACTTCCGGTAGGAAAAAAGTGATTTGCCAAGATACCGATGAGATGCCCCCGCGAAGCGCTCATGAAGAGTATCCCACATGGGTAAGCCAACGATTGAAAGTTTGCAGCCGTGAAGAAGCTCTGTACGTTTACCCGTTCCGCCCTTTTTTTTTGTTTTTGTTTGTTAGGTCGGATTTGTGTTCGTCTTCAATCTCATCGTTGGCACGGGAGCACTCGCCCTACCGTCCGCTTTTAGTCACGCAGGATGGATTCTCGGTACGCTGGCCATTGTGGTGTTGGCGTTCATGAGTTACGTTACGGTGACGTTCGTTATCGAAACGATGGCCTGTGCGAATGCGGTCCACAACTGGAAGCGTTTACAGTTCATCAAGCGCGATCGTGTGATCGAGCACGATGAGGACAGCAATGTGGAAACGATAGAATCGCTGGTGGAGGCAACCGATACCGACTCGGACAACGAGCAAGCCAGACTGGTGGAACAGCCGATTACGGACTCGAGCATTGAGCAGATGCCGCTCAACATCATGTACTGCCGCAAGACGTACTACAGTCTGTCCAGCAAGATCGAACTGGGCGAGATGGCGAACATGTTTTTCGGCCGCAGCCAACGCTTCCTGTTCTATTTTTGTTTGGCGGTGTATCTGTACGGCGATCTAAGCATCTACTCGGCAGCCGTTGCAAAAAGCCTTCGGGACGTTGCCTGCGCCCACAATCATCGTGCAAATGCGACCGACGATGACGACGGAACGGAGCGGTGTTGGCAGGACGGAATACTTACCCGTCTCGATGTGTATCGGTTGTGTCTGGTAGGGTTTGTTACCGTGCTGGGGCCGTTCACATTCTTTAACGTGCAAAAGACCAAATATCTGCAACTGCTCACCGTACTGTTCCGGTGGCTTGCCTTTTCCGTAATGATAAGCATCGCCATCCATCGATTGCTCGCTCCGGTCGATTCTACCACCCTACCGATCACACCAAAGCGGGCGGACATTGCCGGCATTCCTTACCTCATCGGAACATGCATCTACTCCTTCATGTGTCATCACTCGTTACCGAGCCTGCTGACTCCGATCGCCAACAAGGGCCGACTGAAGGCGCTCCTTTCGCTCGATTACGTGCTGATCAGTGCATTCTATCTGGCGCTCGCTCTCACCGGGATATTTGCGTTCGCCGACATTAAAGACCTGTACACGCTGAACTTTGTGCCGAGTGCGAACCAGACGAACGGGTTGCTGAAGGCCATCGAGTACTTCCTGGCACTGTTTCCGGTGTTTACACTCTCCGCCAGCTTCCCGATCGTGGCCATTACGCTTCGCAACAATCTGCAAACGCTCTTCCTCGATGCCGCTCAGCTAGAGACGTACCATTTCTTCCTTCGGCGCCTATTTTTCCCACTGCTCGCCATTCTTCCACCCCTGATCGTGTGCTACTTCACCGAGAGCGTAAGTAATCTGGTTGGCTTTACGGGATGTTACGCCGGCACCGGCATACAGTATCTTATTCCGATCGCGCTCGTACTTTCTGCACGGCGCACCTGTGACAATATGATTGGACGGGGCATTATAAACGAATTTCGCAGCCCGTTCAAGGGAACCGTATGGCCGATGATTGTGCTCGGTTGGACCGTTGCCTGCCTGGTGCTGGTGACGATCGATCTGGCCATCTGAGGCTGGACACATTCCCCCATTTAAACATCAAATCAAAGGAGACTGAGTGGTGCTGTGAGCGAGTTACGACGGGACATTTTTAAAGCAAAAGGAGCAATCGGTGGTTCCCAATGACACAAGGACGCACAAACAATAGGCGTTTAGCGTGAGGAATGGAAACGCAATTTGCGTATGAGGATGGTTTAACTATATTTACAAATATTTTTTTTCCATGTGGATTCCGCAATGCTCCTCAACCTGACGAAATTTCGCTAGGTTTAACAAGCAGGTATCCGCATATCTTGCAGTTACGGACGGTATTGTATATTTTAAAAACAAATTATTCACTACTGCCACTGAAACGACCCCTCAATCTTCCCGGGGGATAATTATCCTACCGATTGCACAGCAGTAACCAGAAGCGATTGTATATTTAGGAACAGCTTCATTAACGACTTCTAGCGAAAAAGAGACGCTTTGACGAAGGGAAACAACAGCGAGCTGTAAACGTACGTTATTGAGCGTGTAGCAAGCGTTAAATGGAAAAGTGAACAGTAAACGTTCAATATCCTATTTAGTGTTAGTTAAAGGTGCGAAATAAATAAATATATGTATACAAATGTGCTGTGGTTGACAAAATGGAAAAGAAGGTTTGCGCTGTTAGCTTTATTTTGATTCATCCGATCCGACCGCTCGTACTTATTTGCCTTGGGCTTGCTTTTCAAGCTTTTCGCGCTCAATGCTCTGCAGTTGCTCCAACGTTAGCAGTGAAACGCCGAGTTGATCTTCACGTGTAAACGGTTGTGCCATCTGTCTGAGCCAACGTTTGGCAAGCTGCAAAAGCAATCAAGCAATGAAAATATAGGAATCATTTGCTTTCCATATGTATGTCTACACTAACCTGCATCGCTTCTTCCGTGCTAAGATTGCTCAGATTGTCGGTCAGATGCTCCTGGATCCATTTGGGCAACTTGCCCCGTTTGTCCTGCCGCGAGAAGCGCTTGTCCGCAAAGATCATAATACCGTAATCGGTTTTACCACTGTTGGCAGAAAGACAGGTCAAGTTTGCAACACCTTTCACACAACCACAATTGTAAAAAAATACCTACCGAATAGCACGACCAACGCACTGTGCAGCGTGCCTCAGCGCGTCGAAGGTGAGAAAATCATTCTCCCGTATCTGGAACTGATCGCGCAGATAATCCAACCGGGCTTTTAAAATACGTGACTGCGTGTACACGTACGGGATGCCGAACATGAGCACGGCTCGACCGAGATGATGATCGAAATCTACCCCTTCCGACACTTTACCACGTGCAACGGCCAGCAGCACCGCACCGCGACCACATTCACACGCCTTCACGTAGTTCATCAGCGCGTAAGACGTTTCCGCGTTGTCCTGCGTTTCGATGAACAGTAACTTATAGCGCAACAGTGTATCGATGATGCCCTGATCGTACCAAGACGCGACCACCGATTCCAGATAAAGGTAGGAGGTGAAGAAACACACCACACCATCCGGTACGGTTTTAGCCGTTTCTACCAGCAGCTGGCCGTAATTGCGCGTAACCGCCGTATCTTCACGTGTTTCAAAGCGTGATGATATCGCCACCTGATCGTTACCACGGGCTACAATCTAAGCATGCGAAGGTTAATGCAAAGAATGCGATGATATAAATAGCTAGCATGCACTTACCATTGGCAGCAAACAGGGTCGGGCGAGCGTCATCGTGAACGAGCTCATTACAACCGGCTCAAAGTCAAGTATCTTCGGATACATGTCCATCGGGGAGAGTGTACCGGACGTGATGACTACGCTCTGGAATCGCTGGAAAATCGGTTTCATAGCGATCGACGAATCGAGGCAGCTAAAGTGCATGATGGGATTGGAAACGGTGGGCGTTTTATCGTCGAACGGTTCGATGATGATCGTGAATCCCTTCGTGTATGTCGACACAAGCGTGGCAAAGGATGTAATCACCGACAGCGGGCCGTATTCGCTCAAGTCTGTAATTTCCAGCGTTCGCAGCAGGGATTGCAACCGATCAGCACAAAATCGTAACGGTTTTCGTTCGATGCAAACCTTTAGCTGCACGTCCCGCAAAAACCCAGCCGGACTCTCCTGCACCACATGCTGTACGCGCAATCGGGACTTAATGTACTCGATGAAGCGTTTCAGGAAGCTGAGAAAGTGATCCGCGTTGCGAATGTTCCCTGGGACAACTTCCCTAAGAATTTCGTTTGGCAAAACCGGATTCGCCAGCACCATGTCAGTTTCTCGGGAGTAAGTCGCATCCTTAAGGCCCTGCACCAACCGAACGTACTCCTCATTTAGACGCCGTTTATCATCCTCCTTTAACTCGGACACTTTTTTCTCCAGATTATGAATGCCGGTGGTGCTGCGTTCGATTAACCGGCGATTGATTTTCACACTCATCGAATCCACGCACACATTGTCGATGTTGTGTGCCTCGTCGCACACGACGACCGATTCACGGGCCAGCTCCTTGGACACTACCTCGGCCACCTTCGGATCGAGCAGATAGTAGTAGCTGTACACCACCACGTGCGCCTGATTGATGGCAAAGCGGGACAAAAAGTACGGACACCAGTTCCGCTCCCGACCAAACTCTTTCAGATCGTCGATCGAATACACGCCCGGTGGAAGCAGACTTTCCTTGCCTTCCGCTTGGAACCCTTCGTAATACTGGCATGCCGGTGCCGTCTCATCGTGAGCCGCCCGTTCGCGCACGTAGCTAGCGGTCATACCGTAGCAGCGGGCATCCACAATCTTACCCTCTCGCTCACGACTCACCTCCGGATGGATGCACATGTTTTTGCGCGAGCTGAGCACCAACCCGGTAATGTTCGGCATAACGCCCGTTTGCTTCTCATAGTAGTTCATCAGATGCTTCAGCTCGGCAATTACCTTCTCAATTTCCGGGACGGTACGCGAACAGTAGATCAACTTTCGGACGACGTGCGGATACTCCATAATGTACGCTACGATCAGCGACAGCAGTGTGGTGGTTTTGCCCGTTCCCGAGGGCATCTCCAGCAAACAGTGACCCTTCGCATCGAACGTGCGCTTCAGCTCGAGCATATAGGCGTACTGCTCCGGGTAGATATACTCGTACGGAAAGTACACCAGTAATCCATCTACACTGATTCTGTGGATGAAGATAATCGATGAAAGCGTGGGCACGAACTAAATTTCGAAGAAAAATAATGATGTTTACCTCATTTTGCGGCAATTATTTCATTTGTGATGCAAACCAAAGTGCTTCTGTTCGCGCCGGCTGCGAAGTGTGTTTGTTGATGTTTATCCGATTTTTGACAGCTTGAGGTGCGTGAAACTTTGACAAATAAACGGTCATTCTCCGGAGCTGGCGAAAACCTACAAATAATTATACTTCGATTGTTATAAACATCTATATGCTTGTTGTTACACAATAAAATAGAGCAAGTTTGGTGATTCAACTATTAACTATTAAATGATTAAACAAAAGGGGGGTACCAAACTTTCGATTAATTTGAATATTCGCTTTTCGCTCTGTTTGTGCGTGAAACTAGCCTCGCGTAGTTTATCCACAAACATCTGGCATTCGTACCAAACCACAACGAGTTGTTTACATACGATCAGCCAAAGAGAACGCGCCCAATTTGTCCCTATTTTGTTTTGGAAATCCAACAACGAATCAACGAAGTTTTAGCAATACGATAAACTCTACCCATAACTCGCCACGATGTCGGAAACGGCGGCACGTTTGCAATCGCATAACCAGGAAATGGTAAAGTGTCTCAGTCAGCTTCGGACCCAGCAAACAGCGCTGGAGGAACGGATAGCAACGCAGGAAAAGAAAAAAGACTCGCTCAGCAAGGAAATGGAGAAGTTACAGCGCATGCTAGACCAGCTTGAAACATCTATTGCCGAGGATACGAAAAAATTGAACGATTGTTCGAAGCGGCTCACCGAAACGGAGAATGGTTACACGAAGGTGGTGGACACGTTGCAACTGCTGCTGCTATCCGCCAAAGAGAAAACAGGCAGCACCAGCGTTACCCCGCACGATGATGCAAACAAACGTTCGAGTTAATATAATGACCAGGCTATGCAGTGATTAAGGCAATACATTCTCTTTAGTTGAATCCAAGACTTAAGTTTTGTTTTATTATGTTCTCTTCATTGGATGCTATCACAATTGTTGGGTATAGAGAGAAAGATAAATACGAGCAAAAAACACCACTGCCGCTACCGTTAAAAAAACGTAACCGTTCGGCTATCCACCAACGCAGTTCTTACAGCTGCCTATCCTCATCATCGTCCACGTGGGATGGCACGTCCGACGGTTCTAAAGTTACTAGTTTTCGTTGTCTAACCACTCTCGAAGAAATACCCTGTGACCGCGGGGCATGAACGCGCTAACGAAACAAATGGTCTCTATAAATGGTCTACCATGGTATATCAATAATGATTTCAAATCCCTACGGTGGATTACGGTTTCAAAAATTGTTCTTCACCACGTGTTACTGCTAACTGACTTTTAGCACGTTTTGTTCGAAAGGTAGGTTAAATGTACGATCAGGGAAAAAAGAGTTCTACCTCATTCCGTCGCTCCGTTGAGTCCCCTTTTGTTCGTAATAGGTGGGAAGGGTGATAAAGGTGAAAAACCACTAACCTACACACTAGGAAAGATAACTGGTAACGGTTCCCCGCACGGCGTACGTATCGTTTAGTTGAATTAACTCGCTATTGGTGAGTGGGTGCGATCGCTTTCATTTCGAGTGCATGGTCTTTTACTTTTTCGCTAAACTTAATGCCCCGTTTCTCTCTGTGTTATGTTTCGTCGGTCGGTTCTACGCATAACCGGAAGCTCGTATTTCGTTCCACACTTTGGTCAGTTCGGCCGGTTCATCGTACCCATGCGTCGCCAGTACGTACTTGTAGCTTTGCGGCCCAAGATAGGGCGCCTTGTGGAAGTAAAATTCCTCCGAATGGAGTGGTTCAATTCCCGCCTTCATTGCAACAATTCCTAAAAAGATATCATCGAAACTGACCAACAAAAGCGCGCGTTAGTTTTTCTTGTGTCGCTTTTCTCCGCATAAGCATTTTGCCGCAAAACTTACCGAAAATGTTTCGTGTACATGCTGACGTAGTACATCTCGAACAGTGCCTCGTGGGAGAGTAAGAATGCACCGGCAGTGACATATGTTGGCCACATATCCCACGGATACTCGTCGAGTGAAACGTACCACTTGCTACTCCGATGACGGTGCGGTGCCGACCGAAACACGAACCCGGAAAATAGTTTCACGTTTGGTGGAAGTTCCATCTCCGTCATTAGCTGTCGTTTGGTACGTGTTAGATTCGTGCTCGCCACCATCTCCTTTCCCGTACCCGTACGATTCTCGCCATTATTGTCCGTCGTGTGAGCTAATCGGCGGGCTAGCTTTCGCAGTGCCTCGTCCGTTTCTTCCAGATATTCCGGATAGTTGACCGGGTTCCGTACGTACCGGAGCAAGTTCTTCGCCGACACGTAGAAATCATCGTCTGCAAACATGTAAAACTTGGCCCGTGGACAGTAACTGACGGCCCACCGGAAACCCATCATCGTTTTGATCGTGTTGTTAAAGTAATCGTCCACAAAGTCCGCCTGTATGATGTCCCGGTACGTACTGTACTCCAGATCCACCAGCGACTGTAAACGTCGATTTGGAACGATGCGCGAGCGGCCCAGCACAAACACGGTACGTATTTTGACGTCCGAAAACCGTCGCTCGTAGCCCCACGTTTTGCGGATCGTGGCCCGCCGATCGAAGTGCTCCATGGCGGATTTCACAATGAATACCAGCCGGGGTGCAATTAGACGATCGTCCTCCTTGCACTTGTGCTCGCAGTCCGTGATGTAGGAATAGTTGTACCGGTTGATCGGTTGCCGAGCCGGTTGCTGCCCATGGCGCAGTTGGTACACATCGGACAGGATGTCACCGTTCAGCGGGTAATCGAACGTCGATTCAAAATCCTTCTCGAAAAAGTGTGTAAAGGCACCGAAGAACTGTAGCGTGTACAGACCGAGCAAAGTTGCCAGGACATACTTCAGCTTGAGCTTTACACAGATCCTGGGCAGCATACTGAACGTAGTAGATGGTGCAAAGTTGTGTTTTTGTTGTTGTCGTTCGATGACGACGGCGGCTCGCAAGACGACCGGCTACAGTCGTATCAGGGGCGCTTACATAATTACGGTGGCCAATTATGGAACGTATCTTATAAATCTAATTAACGCGAGTCGACGGCTCGGGCACACTTCGCTGAGCCCCACTGGATGCAATCTTAATTAAATTGTCTACGCACTCGTGCGGCGGAGGCGATGACGAGTGCTGTTGATGTTTTGATACACACACACGCGCATTACAGGAAACTTGGATAACACATTTCAGTACGGCTGTGCTAGGACATGGAAGCTAGTGCTGCGGCTATACGACTAAAAGTGTTTTATCAAGTGAAAAACTGAAAAAAGGAAACCTATTTTAATATTCAACACATGATGATTAACAGCCAGACAGTTTTATTTCAGTTTTCCGGCACCAGCTCACGGGGTAAACAAACGACTGTCATGGTGACAGTTTGTGTTTGAATCTATTGATCTTGATTCGAATGCATTCAAAGCTGCCGGGCGAATTGGCTCTGAGGAAAAAACAAATTGTTTTTACTCATATTAAGATCCATCGTGCGTAGGGGATTGGATGTTTCGAATGCTCGTTGATAAAAGTTCAATCAATTCCAAGGTATGTAGATATAGAAGGTAGAGTTGTTTAGAGCAAATTGACATTTCTCGACCTGACATAACAGTTCCGGGGTGATCAAGGGGAAGGGTATTGAGAAGAGTGACGGCAGCGTCGGAGGAGGCGCCGGTGGTGGTATCACTTGCGATTTTTTGACGAAAAATGCAACCAAATATCGTCAATCGTCTGTGGAACAATATTTGATATGCGAAGATGACCCATAAATTAGCGAAATTGCTCAAGGGATTGAGAATCGAGGCTGTTTGTTCATGTTTGTTGCCCCATACCATATGTTTTTGTAAACAAACTCTGACATAACTCGACTAAAATGTCGCCCTGTCAAATCGATAAAAATCCACCTTCTAAATACATACACCTTGATCAATTCCATGAAGCAAAATTGCAGAAATGCGGATTTCTTTCTTTCTGGGCCATCAAAAGGGCTTTTGAGCCTACCTTCTATCTACAAACCCTGAACTCTTCACCGACTTGACAGCAGTGACAGTGTGTCGTTTCGACAAATTCTCGCGTTCGCAAAAAGAAGCGAAAGGTAAAAGCAAAAATAGTGCACGGTATTGTTGTGTTGTTGCCCTAAATTGTGTGAAATTAGTATCTGTGGGCTTCCACACATTGCGCTAAATATCGATAACCCTGGAGGATGGTAGTTGTTTTCCTCTAGTCGGAGGGAAATAGCTGTTCTTTGAGCCCCTACCATCATGAGGGCCGTGATCGTGTTTTCCCCCTGATCGTGGCGCTTTGCTGGATAAGAAAGTGGTGCTGTAGTGTGTGGTGAATGGTTGGAATTCCTCGTTGTGAAACGTCTGCATTTAACAGAACGCGATAGTTGCTGTGCAAAATTATCCTCGAGCCGAGTTGTAGGATGAAGTAGCCGTAGCAGCATCAGCAACAACGAACACGGACCTGTCGCCAGCCACGGGACGAGGTTCATCGACCTGTTTTTACAGGTGAAAAAGAGGGGCAGGAAACAGGGTCGGACGTGTGTGCCTCTGTGTGTGTGTGCAGTGATCGATGTGTGGCTGTGTGTATGCATTGTTGCCATACCCACCCTCATTACACGGTCTTACTTGCGATCGCGGTGTGGGCAAAAGAGTGCACACTACTCAAATGGAACGTGTACTTGCTGGATTGTGTGTGTGAGCGAGGACGAGGTTCCTTTCGAAATACGACCAAACAAAGTGCGTGTATCGAAGCAAGCCCGAAATGTAAATATGCGCTTGAAAACAAATCTTCCATTCTCGCCGTTGATTTCATAAAACGTGTGTTGAATCATACGCTGTATTTGGAGCGTTGTGTTTCTTCCACTGTGACAAGTGCGTAACACACAAATACAAGCGTCGCATGCGAATTGTTTTCGTTTTACTTTTAATTTTTACGTACGCGTGTGTTGTTTTCTTCTCAAAATTCGTCTGCGCTGTGGTGGTAGTGGCATGGTACATGCGATGCGATCTCGCTCTCCCGGTTGGCATTGTTGTCGTCATCGTCACTAGCAGAAGCGCCTTTGTTGTTTAGGAATTTAGAACAGCGAGCGATGACGATACACGCATCGCAGTAGCCTCATTCTTCCTGTGTGTCCACTGCGATTCAATTCAGAATCATTCTGTGCGTGTACGTTAGCCTCGAAATTTTCACCACAAGAAAGGGTGATAAAGGAGGTAAACGGGATTAAACGAATAACAAAAATAACAAAAAACGACTGATGTGTTCCCTCACCGTGGGCAAATAATCACTGTAAACGAGAGAGAGAGAGAGGGTGTGTAAAATATAACTTGACTGCGTGTCGAATGCGCGTGTATTCGCCGCTGTTGGCTGTCTGCCTACAACGATTGTGTGTTGTTCCAGCGAAAGAAAACGAATCATTTAAAAGAAACAAAAATCTAGTGCTGTGTTTGTGTGTGCAGTAAAGAGGAGAAGAAAAAAGGAATGAAATTATTTCACCCCGAGATTTGCGGGAAGCTTTTTTCGTGCTCTTGCGTGTTATTTAGATACGTACGTATGTACGCGCGCGTGTGTGTAACCAAGCACCCAATGATGCAGTCTGACCTCGATGGCAAATAGTCACATCGAGAGGGTGGGAAAAGGAACGCAAAACCAAGAGCGAAACGCAAGAGTGTGGTGGGTGCCTGTGGGTGGGTGGCTGAGCGAAAAAACGAACCGATTTGGGTCCACCGGTTTTCAGTGTTTGTATGTGTATTGTATGTGTGTATGTGTCATGTTGTTACTTGTGTGATAATCTCCTATTGCGCTTTTACTAGGCTAGCCTAGTATTTGTGTGAGTCGGTGTGACAGTGTGTGCCCACTTTAGAAAAAAGGCGTTTGAAGAACATCGGTTTTCCTTCGCCTACTACACTGAGGTTGGTGCTGTTGGTCCCCTGCTGCATTGTTGATCTGCGGTTGCTTTGTTCGAACGCAAACTTACTTTTCTTGAACGGACACCGACGAAGCAATAGAAAATGCCATGAACATCCACTGCGAAGAGATCTGATTGTTTACGCTGCCTTGAAATTCTCATCATTCACCGGTATTTTCCCAGGCACCAGAACTTACCCCATTTCTCCGGTACACCGATAACCCCAAGGTTGGTTGCAGCAGACACAACCATCAAGGCCGCAGGAAACGTGTATCTGCGCACAAGTGAACACAGACACATAAAATCTTAACCGGAAGACGGAAGCGGTGCGGTTGTTGGTGGTTCTTCGAGTCTGTCTGGGTAGTTCCGGCAGCGGTACAGCATCACGATAAGTTCTGAATTATTTGCACACGACATCATGGACACCGGTGACAGAGGTAAGTGGAAAATTATACCGGACAAAGGGCGAATGTGGGACAAACTGTTAGTGAAGAGGGTATTTGAAGGATTTTATAAGTGTCCTTGGAACGAGTTTTATCCTTTGGTCGGCGAGAAGATACCGCAACAGAGTGTCCTGGGTAATCGAATGTTGTTTTGTAATTTTTCCATGAGCATTTGGTATTTCTGTTCTGTTTAAGGTGTTTTCGATCAAAATTGGCTTTAAAAAATATTCCATTTTGATATCAGACTGTTAAATGCTTGTTGGTAATACGACGGAACAGCTACCAAATACTATTTATACCGCCCCCAGAACCGTGGCAGGACTGCCTATTCAGCTGCCAATAAATCAAGCTCAAGAAATCCCGAGATTCTTTCGAGAGAGATCCGCTCGAAGTTGTTGTGTCATTGACGAAGAAAGTGTGGGGATTGAGGAATAAGTTATGTGTAAAAATCCAATCAAGCGTCATTCTTCGAGTTGGCTTAATTATGCGCTTTTCTTTGTAGCTAAACTTCATCATTGAGCAGAAACACTCTTGAGAAGCAGCTACTTTCTCCATAAAGTCCATAATGTTCAGATGCTAAATGTGCTTTATGGAGTGTTTTGAGAAGCTTTGATGCATAATTTTTTCTTTCGTAAGACGTCTAATGTTGCCACATAATTTTACATCAAAGACTGTAATGTTGGACATTAATGTACGAGATAGCATTTAACTATAAACAGTTCAACAGAAATAGAGAGATTGAAATAATGTCCTTAAAATGCGGTCAGGCCGTTTTATAGAATTAAAAATGATGTCCTAGTTACAGAACCTGTGAATGTCGAGCGTTAGAATATGAAGGTGCTTCAAGAGCGTTCAGTTATTGGAATTAAAATTTGTTTCTCATAGTTTCGTTAGTGTGCAATCTAATGATTTAAAATATTTTGAGATTGAGGACGAGCTTTTTCTTAATTCAAAATGTAAACGTTTTAGCCCTTATTTTGCTACTTGCAAAAAATATAAAATGCATTTCTGCGTCTTACTATAACTGATGTTACCGCTAAATACTTTACCAACTCTTCCTTCATCCTTCTTTCTCTATTCATGCACCTCCTTTTGGGGCAATATCTGTGTACAGATTACCAATCTGTTACTAGCAATCGTTTGTTGTAGCAAAACTGAAAAAAACTTGTCTGCCGCAGAAGAAGCAGATCATATGATGAATTCCCTCATGATTTAATTGAAAGAAACACCAAACGGGTTTGGCAAGTCTAGCGACAGATGTACAGGCATCTAGTTCCGCTCCAATAAAACACGCACAGTTGCCCTTCTGTTTCGTTGTCCTATATGTTGGCAAAATATTTGTTGCGTTCCCTTATCGAACCGCACACGCTAGACGTTAGACGTAGAACCGGTAACGCAACGCAAAGATAAGCCCTTTTATGTTACCTCCTTGGCCTAATTTCGTCCACCTTGTCCCAGTCGCCATTTGGTGTGTGCGTAGAGTCGCTTTATGTTTGAACATTAATTATCACATCATTAGCTGTACATTTCTCTTCCGGCGATGGAATCAGCGATCCCGGATGCCCTTGTCATCCTGCTGAGATGGCTTAGCTTTCTTCGCGCCTCAACAAAGGACGCGCACCATTTCTTCGGTAGCTTTTTTTATCCTCACCACTGGTATGGTAGCAGGTACTGATGATGACGATGCTGTTGATGTTTCTTTCCCTTCATCAGGGAACAGGGTGTTATTATTTGCGCTTTGTTTCCTGCAGTATAGCACCGCGCGCCGCACACATAGGTGGTGGCCTCATTTCCGCAAGCGATGATTCCTGGTGAAGCAAGAAAAAAAAACACAGAAACGTATCCTTGACCGACTTGCCACGGTGAAGCATGGCGTGGGATGTGTTTTGCGAGCAGAAAATCTAACGAAGAAAGAGAATCATCATCAGTGGCAGCAGCACTACTTACTACTGGCTGGATATGTGTGCATGTGGTGCATATCGAATCGATAGTAAGTGCACCCATCCTTTTGCCAATGCATCACCGACTGTGCAAGATGCAAGATGCGTTGTTGGTCTTACTTACAGATGTCGCTCTCTCCACGGAGCTGTGATACGGGGGGATTTACATTAAAAATGTGTGTTAAAAAAAATGAAAATTGAGAAAAAGAGAGCGAGCGGCGGCAAGCACAGGAAAGTTGATGGGACAGAACGACAAGGCAGCGATGAGTGCAATAATGCTTGGCTCTGCTGCAAGTTGATCATCTGGTTGTCCTTCGCTGCTGTGTGGTTTGCTGCAGTTGCAATACGTTCGTGTTTTGTGGTTTTAAAGTGGGGGACACATTCGCCGTGCGACACAGAAGCTGAAGTTGAAGTTGAAGGCTGCATGGACTGGGAAAGATGCAACAGTTTCCACCGTAGCGATAGAAAACCAAGAGGGAGAGGTTAAGTAACAGTCTGGGGAAGTAGTAATTAACTTAAATATTCGTAGCGTTTAACACTTTTCACTGCTAAAAAAATCTTTGATATTTTTTATTTATGTTATATTTGATATTTTATTATTTTACAATAAAAAAGCTGAGACGGCAGAGGCTTCGGTATTGACACGATTTGATTGGGTATTGAGTCTCATCCAGCAGAACTGACTATCTAGGCTACGGGTAAGCTTAGTCGAGGAAGCTAGAAATGCGAGGCCAATAACGATGGAGGTTGCAGAGCCAAAAAGAAGACATTGGTGCCTTCGATGTCACAAATCCATTATGCATTCAAAGTGTGCTGTTGTTTTATTTGCTTGCTTTCAATATAGCGCTTTTATATAAACTTGTTCTAAATGTATTCTATTTGGTGCTTAGTTTCCGAATAATTTTCTGTCATTTTTGACTTTCTTGACTATGCTTTGTCAAGCATCAAATCTTATCTTGGCCATCAAATTATAAAAACAAACATCAAATGTTGCTAGCACCGATTATTTTCCATGTTTTTGGCGTATTTATCTCAGCATTCAAGTAAATCTTGCACAGAAAAGCCGTGCTAAATATTAACACAATGAATAACAGTTCCAACAGACAGACAGATGGCTGAGCACACTTGTCTTATGTGTGGCAAAACAACGATCAAAATATTACCGAATAGTCTGTCCTAGCATTGGAGAGACGATCTGTATGAGATTCGATACTTGTTCCTTCCGTGTCAAGATCGACTCCAGTTCCACCGGACGCTGGTTGTTTCGTGTAAATTACGAAAGAAAACTGAACTTTCTGTTGCCTTGAGAAATGTCAAGCAAAAATTTTAACTAAACTTATCCACTTCTGTATCGTTCATTGTTGGTGCAACGTTTAAGAAAAACCCAAAACCATCTAACGAAATTTGGCAAATATTTAAGCACACAAAATACGAGCGCACACAAACCGGTAGTGCTTGACCTTGAACACTGAAAGAGTCGAAAAGGAAAAGTAGTGACGAAAAGGAGGAGCAACCAAAGAAAAACGTCGGACGAATGAAAGAACGACGCGCCGGCTTGTTGTAGGCCTGTTGTTTCTGTCGTTTCGCATAAATTTGCACTTAATCGTTGGGGATGGTTCTTCGCCTAACTTTTGTTTGCCTCAGCCTTTTAGTAGTCGTGTGGGTTTATCTTGTATCTCTTATTTTTCGCAATTTGCACACGTTACTAAACTAGTTTTGGGACAAACATAGACGATTTTCATTTCAAAACTGGTTTATGCTTTCGAATGTGCTTTAATGAATAAAAAAAAAACACAAACACACAGGCAAATGAAATACATAAAATTGGGTCCGTATGACGTAATTTAGCTGATAATGTGTGACTTAAGTCATTGCCCAAACCATGCTTCGAGTAAAGTATTCACAAATCATGCCTGTTTTTAATTAAACGCATAACCACTTTCAATGCAACTCGGTCTTTTCGCATGGCTAGAACGAAGCAACTTTTTGGGCCATCTGTGGTCATACACCTTGACGATGGGGCAACATTCTTTAATGTGGTTAGCATAATTTTCTTACCTAAATCAACTTTAGAAATTCACCAGTCTTACTCTGTCCTTTTCTCCATACGGTGTAGCATTTACTGTCGCAACATAAATCATGTTGCGCTGGTCATGTACGGAAAAAACGGGAGCAAAAAGGTAGTAGAGGAGTACAGGAGGAAGAGCTCGAGACAGAGGTAACATTTTAAGGATGCATAGATATTGCCACACTTCTATTCCACTAACCTTCATCCGGGCAGGAAAACGAAAACGCGATTGCTTATGTAGCATCAGAGTTCGACCGTCCTTCGCTTTTGATCTACATTTGCACTGTTATTATTTCACCGTCAAACATTATCATCCTTCTGCACGAAAACAAGTCATCGCATGGCGTTGTGTTATTACTATTATTACGACCACCCTAGTAATGCTGGCCGCCCCCAGTACATAATGTACTCGATGAGAAATCTTCAGAGTGTTAGAATTAATGCCCTCGCTTGTCCTGTGATTGATGGGCACCTAGTGCAGCTGACGATCATATAACGCACATATGTATATAATATTTTTACACCTTAATGTGGTACGGCACCAGTCGCATCCCTTGTAGCGGCCACTGCTCTCTATCCCTCTGTTGCAAGCAATATACACTCCGCTACGAAGAAATGGTTTGTGTGAGTTTAATTTCCACCACCTTAACGGGCATTTGTTGAACATTTTCCTTTGTCGAGATGAGTGTGAAGGAAAGGAAAGGGCTTATGGGAGGGTTGGCTTGTTCCCAGGACTACCTCACTAAGTCGTTGTCCTTTTGGGGCACAACTATGACGAAAACGGTTCGCAAATACAGTTTTGCTTTAGAGTTTGGATGTATTTTGTTCATTTTTTGACTGCCACACGACATTGCCTGTTTAGAATCTTTTTTCAAAATGGTTTGCTCTCGTTCAAACACACCAAAATCAGCTACACTTCATATGGTTTATGTACGGCACTCGGTAGTCATTTCTAAATGGTACGTGTTTCGTATATACTAGCACCATCAGACTCTGCGGTGGTATCCTTAGCAATGGTGGCGCTTGGTGGAGCCGAAACACATAAAACAATCCTTGCGCCATGCAACGTCAACAACGCCCCAAGTTCAAGGAACCGATGGGAAAGGTCGTTTCCATCGAGATACTTTGCGCGCGGCACACCCAAACCCAAAAACGGTACAAACAAGTGGCGAAGAAAGCTAAAAAGAAGAAGCCAATATAAGGAGGAGAAGCAGGAAAAAAAAGTTCAGCAACGGGTTTGGGCTTTCCAGCGTTCATTGTACGAACGCGGATCGCACCAGATCCTGTTACACACCGATAAGGAACTGTGTTTTGTTTTTATTATATACCTCCATCCTTCGAGAGGACGCTACTGTGTGTACGTTGTAAAAATTAGAATACCGTTTTATTATTTATTCATCATCGCACGAAATACAAATACGAGCAGAAGCATATCCTGAGATTGGTTTGGCGGTGCAGATTCTTTCGGGGAGCAGGACGCGCACTAGAAAAGCGAACTCGTCTGGGGAAGATGTGGGTTTTCCTTTTGCACCGTACAAAATCGCCCCACAGAATCGTCCTTGGTTTTACATGGAAAGAAGGTGCATTGGAAGGGAGCGGCACTACACAGGCGACCGTTTTCCCCGGGAAAATCTCAACGTTGAGCTAGGTCATGACACTCTGCTGTGCCAAGCGCTGCTCACTCGATCGATTCACATTGGCTCACACAGTTGTATTTCTCACCTCGCTCGAATTCTCACTACACGACGGTGAATAGTTCGCAAAAGTAGATTTTTTTCCTTATTATGCCTAACTTGTTTGTTTATGGCACACGTTGTGGATATTTGCCATTTAATGGAAATATTTGGGAATTGGTAGTTAAATTTATTTATTATTTAACCAGCGGCTGCGGTCTGGATATCAAATATTATCCGGGATATTTGCTGATAAGAATAGGCCCCTGAAAGGCTTTTTTGGAAGAATTTGATCGAATGTTTAATGTATCTTGTGTTTAAATTTCATATGGATCAAATCCCATCCGTTCACCCGGAATAAGGTGAAATTAAAAAAAACGCATCCGTCCACTCGCAGGACTGGCTATACACATAAGGGTAAAATCAAGTCACGGAATGTGTCATTTTAATGTTAGATATTGCTACATCCAAGAGTTGTAATAAAAGTTTTGCTATGCTCCTACGCAAGCCTTTGGTTTAAATTCTTCGTATAACGTAAGAAAACATCATTTTTAGCTTTCGTCCCTCTAGGTGAGCCTACTTTCCTAAAAATCGCTATTGCATCCTCTCAATGGCGCTTCACGTTCACTACCATTTGTTCATGTTTTACTGTTTATTTTGTTTACTATTGTTGTGTACCTTTCGCTCTGAATGGGGTGAGCATAAAACTACCCCAATCGAACTCGAAGCTGCTCACTCAATACAACCCCAAACTCATTCCGCATTTTCACGCTCTCACTGCTGACTTTACCGACGGGATTGAGTTAGAGAGAGAGAGAGATCCAGAGCTGAAACAGACTGTGCCAATGGGAGAGACCGAGAGAGTCGTATTGTACGGCGCAGGGTTGTCGAACATGCGGCGTTTCGCGTTCGAAGTGGAGTCTTCTGGAGTGAAGCAAAATCCATTCATTCCATTCCGTGGTCGTGGAGCGCCCGCTCTGTTCGTTGCGTGTTGGCTCCGCTCGAAGGACAACCGTTTCTGTACGCGAGTGCATCCGTCCGAGTTGCACTTTTCGAGCGCGTGTTTCCTTCAAAGTGCGGCTCGCGTTGTGAAGGTTTTCAACCGAATAGTGTGATAACACTAGTGTCTCTGGCTCGGATATTGATATCGGAACACGTACTATTGTGACCAAACATCGCCGGTGAATAATTGTGCGTGAACAAGTGGACAGTGCTGGTTTTTGCTAGCGTTGCATATCGATAAGGCTTATCGTAAGACCGTGGTGCTTATGAATATCTATTTAAAGTGGAAAAGGATGTACCAACTGCTGGATTTTTTTTTCGCAAGACGCGTTAGTAACGCCAGTGCATCCTACGTGTTTTCTCGTATTTTCGACATAATGGTGAATAATTAGGCACGTTGACACGATTTGCGTAAAGTGGTGGTTAACGATTGTGCACTTGAAAGTGAAAAAATGCCATCGTTCTGTAAACATGCGTTCTTACGATGCCTCTGCTGCAGTGATCACACAGCAGTGCTAACTTTTATTCTCGGAATTTGTATTTTATACTCTTCATGTTCAGAGTAACGACTGTGCGAAATAGAATATTTCATCCTTTCACTATAGCCCAGACAAAAGTGATGTTTAATGCGTTAGCTCATCTTGCATGCTTGTACCTGTACTAAAGATATATGGTGTACCAAGCCCCAGTGTGTCTTATATCTTTTTAATGTATATAAAAAGTATGCAATGGAAATTCCCAAAAGCTTATCACAACTCATTAAATTGTTCTTCGCCGGAATCGAGACGTCCAATTAGCTATTTCACTCTCTTCTTTTGCTAATAAGTGCTCCCTGTGGTGGAACTGCTGCTCGTAGGTCTCACTCATCTGGAACGTAGAATACGCGAAATTTATTGCTGATTTTAGCATCAAACCCAAAACCTCCGGCGCACGTTAAAGTGAATGTCTTGGCTCACTCGACCAAGAAATGCCGTGCGCTATCCGGCTAGGTGCACGAGTGTCCCGGGTACATTCTTGAATGATGGGACCCCGTGGATGAACCAGATCCGTCACCGTTTCCTGTCGCTCGCTTGTGTTCGAGTTTGCCGGCGTGCCTGACACGCAGACGAAACCCATATTGAGTGACATTCACCGGAATGCGGTCGAAATTTGATCATACGCCAGCGATCGAATCGTACGACGATTGACGAAGGGATGGAAGGGTGGAATTATGCTGCTCGGAAGGGGGCGTGTGTGCGAAAGTGAGTGAGAAAGTTATTATTGGGTGTGCGAACCATACGCGTTTGGTTTCGAATAGTGTGCAACAGTCAGCATAAATACTATCCATTTCCCGATATTTGGTGTGTTGTGCGCCGATTCGTCCAAAAGACGCCGCGAATGCTTGAAGGACGGGCACGGTGCACGGGAACAAAGGCAACCGGGGCACCGGTAACATTATTGTCAATGCTTTTGGACCCGTGCGTACGCCACGGAAACAAAAAAAAACACTGACACACGCACACTTCAACCCGCCCGTTTGGCATGTCCGCCCATCATCCCCTGTATTGTCATTTGCAGCAGTACATTTTCAAGGCTATACATGTGCACCCGTCGAACCTAACCGGCTGTTGCTCTGCTTTCTCCACTGGATCGGTGCGATCGTGTCGTTTCGTTTTTGCTCACACACACACGCACTGCGCGCCGGACAAGATTGCCACCAGTTTCCAAGCACGGGAGCAGCAGAAGCCCGCATTTGCACGGCTGGTTCCATTTGCATCGGATTAGAAAGTCAAATGATCGGTAGCTGAGACGGGTCTGTGGCAGTTGAGTTTCAACTACCGACTATGCTTCCTCGCACACGCGTTTTGTGCCGAAGGGTACCCGCCCGCTCCCTAAATGGGTGGTGATTAGGCATGAGTAATGATCGGGGAAAAAGGTATGAAGTTACAGAGTATCGAAAATTGTCAGTAAGTGATACAGCATTCCAGTGTAGACATTTTTAACGATAAATGTAAAATAATTCTTTAGAAGTTTATCGTCAAAGATCGAAAAAGGAATTTATTCGGCGATCCTGTTCCTATTGTTCTGACACGATTACGAGTAAAGAAGTTACATGTTCTTATGGGATGGGCAAGTGACCAACACACTATGTCTGACAACTCAAGTTCCGTAAGTACATCAAACACGAACGAAAGGGTAATCAGAACCGGTCGATCAACTTTCCTGGCTGATTTGTTGCTTAGCAGATCGACGATTTGTATTAAGCTCTGTATACCAGCAACTGACCAGTTTGCGAGAATACCGCTGGAAATCCTCGGAAAATCTGGGAAAAAGTTTGATCTACCCTGTAATGAGAAAGCTAGGCCTGTCGAGTAAGGCTGTTTCGTTCAGGTGCAAAGATGATACAAGTTTTAAATCCTGTAATATTCTTGAAAACCAATGTAACACTTGAGATAAGGTAAAATACTCCTTTTCATGCAATTATAAGGAAATCGTGTACATACCAGGCAAAACAGGCTTTCACATGCTTTCACTGGAATCGAAAAGTACAGGAAATAATCAACGTAGAGCGAAATAGTTAAGGATGAAGAGATGTGTAAAAATAACATAACCTGCGGTAAATAGATCTTATTTTTAAGGCATCATACAATGTTAATCAATCAATCTTGAGTGTGAATCTTCAATTGAAGTTTTTAATAAGTTTACGAAGAATGGAAGACACTTTAATTGCAAAAAGAAAGGTTGTATCTTAACTTTTTTGGTCTTACAACCTCGAATAGTTTTGATCTGCTAGTACTGGCTTCTTTGATTTTTAATTTAAGTTTTCCAGTAACTGGATTAAATCCTGCCTACAGAGGGTTAGCACCCCTTTATCTGGATTAGATACACAACTGTGAAGATGATCCTTTCTTGTAACCCTTACCAGTGAAGTAAATCTCTGTAGATCTGCATATTGCAAGTAGCACCAATGAAATAAAATCATCATAATGCTCGTAAGGTTTCAATTTAACAACACCTCAAACGCAGTTGCCACTTTCGCACAGTGCGTCCAAAGGTTGCCAAAGTCTGGGGGCCATTTGGGTGGAGATGAGTCCAACCATCAAGATAATATGAACCTCGAGGAATGCAACCGCCCTGGCTGTTGTTGGGATGCGACTGAATAAATGAATTGCTTGTTTTGCATCGTGACGGTGCTCCAGCGATCGTCGCGAAAACGTACAACAGACGCAGACGTGATCTTAGAGATCCGAAGGGTTGCCAGAAGTGACCGAGGCAGAGCTGATGAGGCGGGAGGCCATGGATGGTGCGAAAAGGTTGTAAAAAAATCGCTGCACACCGGCACGGTTTATACCATATAAAGTGTGTTCCAGCTTGCCGGAGTGATCGTGCTATGGTGGGGCCGTCACCAAAGATGACCTTGAAAGAGTGTGTGTGTGTGTGTGTGTGTGTGTATGTTTTTCTTTTTCGGTATTGTTACTGATCGTTTCGCCACGGGCCTGGAGAACTGGGTGGTTCAGTTACTGCGTGCGTGTGTGTACGTGCGCGAATTTTTATTCGTGTTTGTGGAATGAAATTTTGTTGAAAAGCAAAAAAGATGTGCGGCAAGGCAGCATGTTGTGTTGTTGTTCATTTCTTTCTCGTCTGGTACGCTTCCAGCAGCGGCTTTTGCGTTTTTTTTACCACTGCTTAATTTCGTGTTCTATTTTTTGTTGTTTATGCTACGGTTCGCCATGAAGTGGCAAATTCTTTCGGCAGAAACATCCGCAGAATGTTTGCCCTGTTCGCAGAGATTTGTTGGCGTCACAAAACTATCGACCGCGTGTAGCCAGGTGTTGGCTTTTTTAACCTCTGGAGACCTCTGGAGACTATCCTGCTGATGCATATCTGTATCGCGGTTTCAATTTATGGTTTAGTTCCACAACACTAGATGGGTTCAAGCCCCGTTTGCAAAGGAAGTATGCACATTTGAACGATGCTGTCAGAACCTATAGCCCAGCAACTGGATGACTGGATGGAAATTGTTAAATTTTTACTGACGTGTCACATTTTGAAGGTCGCATCTGGGCTCGTACTCGGACTGGTAAGGTAAAAAAATATTTGAAGAGAAAATGGTTTCTTGATTAATTGAAAGTTAGCTATTTCCCTTTTTTTCGCCTACCGGTATTGAACGTTACGATGCTAAACTGCTGTGCGATGGACCCTTAAACGAAACTATTAATTTTAACGCGATGCAAATAAAATGCAAAGCACATGCTGTCCCGCATAGTAAATGCACTTTTACTGCACACATTGCACTAGGTTCCGCTGTACGATCGCTAGCAGCACGGCTTGACAGAATCCGTTGATCGCCCATTGTCGACCTTCATGTGCCTCAGGCGGCTTACATAAAAAATCTTTCTCCAGTATGACATTTTTACGATCGCATCCAGTCGGTAGCAAATCGGTCAGAATGCCACAACTGGACAGCCGTAACAGCCGTAAAAGTGGAATGGAGATGTTTAAAGCACCGTCGTTCGGCTTAAGCATTCCTTCACCTAGCCATTTTAGCCACGAGGAAAGGGAAGCTGTTAAGAGTTGTGTTCGTAGCACAGGGGCTAATGGTTATTGCCCCAACTCGGTTCATTCTGAGTCAGATTGAGTTGCAGCATATTGTTATTTAGGGGGCTTCCAACTATAATAACTGCCTTTACAACGAATCCTTTCTTATGTTTCTTTTAAGTACAAATGATTTCCAATCCTCAACTATTTGAGTATAGGAAACGTTTCTAAACAGAGCAAAACAAAATCCCATAAACGTTAAATATGTACTGAGAGAAGCTTCTTCATTAAATTAAGAGTGTAGCTTGCAACACGTGCTCATTGCAAATGTATTCTCACGGGGACATTAATTTCAATTCCACGGTCTCCCCAAAGGATAAGATACGTTTTATGCTGGCTTTGGTGTGTTTGTTAGCCAATGGGTTGTATGGGATAGGTAACTTTAAGTGATGACTCTCCGTACAGTTAGGGCGTCCGATGCAGGATTGCAACGTGATTTCCTGAGAAAGAGATTGCAAAACGATGACCAATGGTATATTGCAAAAATGCTTGGCCGTGGAACACTGGAAGAGCTACACCATTTGCAGAATGTGTGAACACTGCATACATTCTAGACACAATCCTAATAGAAGCACGTAGCATTGCGTTTGTCTCCGAAAGAAATCTATTCAATTTGGCGTTAAAAGTGGTTTACTTGTTTGAGAGTGCAATTCAATTTCGCTGTGGCAAAAGGGAATTCTTCATCCAGCATCTTTTAATTCTATTTTCTTTACGCTGTTGAAATGATGATTGCTTATGTTAGACAATATTAGTTTAAATAAGAAGTTTATATGTTTTCTTGAGAAAGGCTATGCAGCTGAAAAAAAGTGATAGAATTGCTTTACTTTGTTTCAAAATACTATAAGTATATTTTACCCAAACCATTCCCGTAACTCAACAATTCGTTAAACGGCCCTCCTTTCCATTCTGATTAATCGCATTTAACACCGCTGGGTATAGCAATAGCAATTGAAAAATAACAATCAAATCTTCGCCAAACAACACGCGCCCGTCTGGAGGGGGAGATAAAACAGTGCTCTGACTGTTGCGCGCGATTGCAACTGCAACAAGCTGACGCGCATGTTGATGCGCAGCACTCTCTTTCTTTTGTCGTCGCCAACGTGTCATCAGTCCGTTCGGGCGCGGCGAATCGAACTAGGTCAAGGACTCCCGCCATTGCACGATTTCGCACCCTTGTCTGCGTTAGCTCCATTCCACCATACTTCGCCCGGAAAAGTGCAGGTTCGAGTCATTCTTCCCGTCATGTCTGGCGGGCATTCGAAACGTTACATTTCTCACTTCCTCGTTTAGATTGTCATTAGAGGAAGAGAAAGCATTGGGTATGGGGAGGGACAGACCGCCGAGCTACACACCTTATCTCACGTTCCCAGAAGCTCCGATGTTTGGAGCAGGATGAGAATGCACACGTATATGCATTTGAGCTCAGTTTTGCATACTGATAACGCTTATCTCGCTGAATGCAGAAAGAAAAACAAATGACCTAGTGGAGGAGCCGATGGAATGTGGTCTAGGATAGACGGAGGTGAATCGTTTTTTTTTTATCGTTCAGCGGTAACTTCTTAAAGCGCTTATTGGGGTTTCTGTTGCAACTTTATCGTTGAACACGGTAGCCTTATCTAGTCTTCCGGGTCGACTGTATGAAAAGTTTTTTATGTATTGGCTTGGTCATTTTTTGTCTGCGATGTCAATTGCGGAGTTTCTATAAATGTAAAGAATTGTCACCGTATCATTAATTCGGAAGGGTTGACTGTAAACAGTCAGAAATCTTCCTTGGATGCTCGTTATTGCAATAGCGTATTGTGCAATTTATCTCGAACATCAGTTTAAGCTAGATTGTTAATTGTTGGTGAGACATAAATTGATCAAATAGTGTTGGTTGGTAAAACATGGGTAAAATGCGTTTCGTGCACGCTATGTGTTGGAAAAATGTTAAACATGCTAAATTAATTATAGCTTAGCGTGTTCACTAAAACGACACTAACGGAGCAGGAACGATTGGATGCACCGATGGCAGCAAAGTAATGTGTTAACTGAAAAAAGTGAATTGTGAAGATAGGATGATCGCGTGTGTGTGTTCATTGTAGTAAAGATAGCATGTGGGCGAAAAATCGTTCGATTGCAAATCAAATCAGTGTGTTGACGGAGTTGTTACTGCTGCTTGGATGGTTTGAGTTATGTTGTTCCAAACGATTTGTTTAGCTGAATAAGAGAGAGAGAGAGAAAAAGAAACAGAAAAAAACTATGCTAAAGTAATCGAAAGTACACTATCATTATCTTCACCGTCAGTTTCGTTGTGCTCAAACGCAAAGCAGTGCGCTTCGTTGCACTACCTTATAGTTTGCTTATCGTATACATTGTTTAGATAAAAAAAATCGTTTTATGAAGCTATCATTCCACGGCCGGGAATGAAGAGATAGTGAGTGGTGGTGCGGAGTAATTATTCACCAACCGTCGTCTCACCGGGTGCCGCCATATGTGGCTGAAGAAAACGAAAGTGAATCCTTATACATTTCTCTACTTTTTATGCTTCCCTTACACCCATTGCTTTACTCACCTTTGTGTGTTTGTTACTGTAGAGCGAACCCTCAGATGTACCGTGAAATTGTAGATAAGACAGTGGTCTTGTTTGCTGTAAATTAAGCACATACACACACAAAAAAAAAACAAGTGATATACATTACCCCTCCAGTAAAACTATCGACAGTTGCCATCCGTCCTAAACGAAACACCGCTCGTAACGCTTCGGAACGCCGGCGACAGTTGGCTAGCCCGTGTCGATGTTTCGCTCCGCATAGTGTAACGTTGTGTCATAATGCTGAAGAAGGAGAAACCGATGCTGTCGGTGGCTGCAATCATTCAAGCGCAAGGCCGATGGGATCGGTCACTGGCCGGACTGACAGGTACTTAATGATATGAACGCGTCGTGTGAGGTGAAGCGACAGAACTGTGTTTAAAGATAATACATACATTTCAAACAGTTTTATATCTATTTCTGTATATAATGCTCCGTTGTTCCTGTTTATTTTGAATTTTATTTATTTTAAAACGTAGTCACCCTCATTATTAACTAAGAAAGGGATTGTTTCTCAGTCCTCCGAACCTTAACTCTTGCAAATAAAACTTGACAAGAATAATTATAGGGAAATCTGTGTTTTTTGGAAATTTGATGCGTGAAATAAATATTTGAGGGGAAGCAAGATCGAAAAGATGTGGAGGATATGTGTCCCAATGAGACGGTATCGGGCTTGCATTCTGTAATATCGAGTCACGAATCCCTTCCGGACCGCACGCCTCATATCAAACTAGGGATAACATCTATTAAAGAAAGGCAAAAATAGCGTACCAACGCTCTCGGGTTTGTTATGTTTAAAAAGAAGAAAATGTAGAAGAATAGCTTTCCTTTGACATTTTACTGCATCCTTTGTGCATCAGCGTTGCAATAAAACAAAGTTTTAATTCAATTTAAAAAGATCAATCCAAACTTCGAGCGAGCAAAAGAAAGACATCAATTTGAGACCATATCCTGCACTTAAATCATGACACCGTCTAGTGTAATAGTGTTCTAAAAATAGTGCCAGTTACGACTGCAAGTTCCTTATGTATGCAGTTTCCTGCACTACTGCAAGGATTGTGGTGGGGCAGGAGCGTCTCTATTATTTATTTCATGTTCAATATTTATTTTCCCAGCAATCGCAACCCCACTTCTAACATCCTTTGCACGAAAGATATCATTAAAAAAAAAACATCCCCGCACAATGTACATAGTTCGGACAAGCGATTACGTTTTCCAGCGTGCAAACATTCCTTGGCGTTCCCTTTTGTGCTGACGTAAGACGCCAAGACCATACACACAGCACCGCGAACTTTACCGAGGTCATTCGATATCCTTGGCGCTACCCTTTTCCCACTGGCACTCTTTTGCGAAGGATATGTCCGGTCTATCGCCGTCCTTGAAGGAGGGGACGGGCGTTTAGAAATAGCTTCAAGCATTATTGCAGCAACTGTTGCACCGTCTGCTCCACGGTGGTATAAGGTTAGCTTAGCTTACCTACAGCCGGTGCTCAATCCGCTTGAACCAATCGTCCCTTTACCAGCAGCAAGAATGGTACCCTTAGCGGGAACCACCAAGTATACTCTGGCGAGGTTTACTGCAGTAGAGTGAAAGCATGCGGCGCGTGGAAGGAGAAATGCTGGTTTGAACCTCGGGGAAGGATCAATGTGTAAAGCATTGACTAAGGTCATGAAGGTTGTTCATAATCGATAAATGACGGCACGCTTATGTACGGCACGGCTGCGCGCTATGTACATCTACATTCAGGACCAGATGGAAGGGATGTATCGTGGTTTTCTCGCTTTTCACCGATACATAATCCTGCTAATGGGGCACGATTACATGATGCGGTGGCAGAATCGTAGGAGTATTTCAAAAGTTTGCCCAAAGTATCAGCGGAACACAACGTATTTGTGTGTGTGTGTGTGTTTGCGCGTTTATATGGATTGAGATTACATAAAAACTTCCCTCTCGGTTTCATCATTGGGTGTTTGATTGTTCCCCCGCTGTGTTCAATGTTTTCACTCTATTGGTTTGTCCTATACTGTTATTTCTTTCTAGAAATCAAAGCTCATTTTCATTGCATTCTTCCAATGCGCATGAGCGTTGGGTCCGTTTTGGATACGAACAGAAGGAACTTTCCCACCCAGTGAAGCCGCTGTTGGCTGACAGGCAAGGAGTAGAAGCAAAAAAGATGCACCGTTAAACATCATGCACGCGCCAAAGGTGAAGGACATATTGTAGTACTGTAGTGACGCACGAAGGAAGCATGGAGTACACGTATTTTCATTTGCTTTCCATTATTCAAACATCAGCTTCTTTATCACAGCTGATTGTTGCCGCATAATCGGTTAGACACATAACGAATCCATGACAAAAAAAAACATGCAACTTGAGGTCCATAATGCAGCGCTTTAGCCAAGGAAAAAAAGGATATGAAATCGAAAGGAAAACATACCATGACCATGCTCAAGGTATTGTACCTTATCAATATCCATCGAAGCGCAGCCAAAACTGTACGCTGTCCGCCTACTTCTCCTTGTGCTCATCGCATCTTCTGCATTCTTCGGCGCCAAATGACGGATGTATGATGGGCGTTGCATTTTGCTGGAAGTGTGCTGGCGTTTGATGCGGTACCATGTTTGTTCACTTCGCTGACTACCGTTTCGATGGTGTTGTACGATTTCGCTTTTACTCTTTAGTCTGCATTTCCTTGCTGTATTTTCCTTTCACTTTCTTATTTACTTTCTTCTTCTTCTTCTTTGGCACTACAACCTCGAGAGGTCTCGGCCTGCCATTTCTGGCTTTCTGTGACTTAGTTTTACCCATAGTAAAGTAGTCAGCCTTACGTACGGGGAGGCGGTCTGGATGGGATTTGAACCACGGCCCTGCCGTGTGAAGACCGGCGCCGCAGTCACCTCGGCCACCGGACCGCCCCATTTACTTTAGTGTTTGTAAACTTTTAGGTCTAATTTCGAGGGTACGTGTTTAGCTCTAGTGCAATTTCGATTAGAATGTATCCAACATTTTGTTTCCTGCTGGAAGTTTTTTTTATTTTTAAGGAAAAAAAAGCACGACAATTTTTCAGATGCGACTAAGTAAGAATGCGTGTCTTTGACAGCGAATACGCAATAAAAATATGATGCATCTGCCTTGGCACCTGAAACACTGTTGCAGTTAGCCCAACCAAAGCAAAGCGTAATGGATGCCTCAAATGCACTTTGCAACTTTTACACGCATTATCTTCAACATAAACAGTGCCAAAGCAGAGCCGCAAAGGGCCAGCAGGTGGAGAGTTAATGGATCCATAGCTATCTTTTGTTCCTCGCTCCAACTTCTTCGACTTCCCTTTCCACCATCTAACACACAGCAAAGTACAGCACCACCGGCCTGAAGTATCTGGACAGTGGTGATAAAAATAATGAGCGTGTAATAAAACAAAAAACATAAAATAACGCGATAATAAATAAGTGCCTTTGTTGCTTTACTTCTGCCGCAAACATCCATCCACACAGCTGCACCAGATGAAAGTTGCTGTGCAGCAACATAATTATTTTTAGTTCCTTTTGGTGCGCATTTCCTAAGGCTTTGGTTTAAGCTGTACGGACTGCTGCAGCTGATGGGTAATAGAAATGGGTTCTTGCTTTATTTACTTTTGCAATTGCATTATTTACATCGTTTCCCATCGTCGTTCTTCCTTTCCTTGTGCTTGTCTACGGGTGTAGTTCGCAACGCAAAAAAGGATGTGTGAAGGGAGACAGGTTGCTGGTAGAAGGCACCAAACAAGCTACAAAAAGGATAATTTAGAAGTAAAGTGCATCCTGCTTTTAACGCACATAAAAAAAAAACATGCATCTGCAACCGGAAGCAATCCTGATTGCAAAAACTGATTGCTCTAATACACCGCCGAACATTGCTTTGCTTGTTGCTTCGTTCGTTAGATTGCATTGCATTACAAGTGTGCAGCTGGGAGATGCATTGCTCCATTGCTTACCATCCATTACTTTGGGCAGCTGGCCTGTGCATTATAAATACAATGCATCGATTATAATTTACGGCATGTTGCAATTGATGGCGATCAAAATATGTGTGCAGAATTTCAGCTGCTCTTAAATGAAATGAACACATGGCTTGATGCATATCGGGTTAGCTTTGGTGTGATTGTAAAGTGATTTTTTTTTCATAATAATTTACATGATCACACTTAGCTTTCTTTATCCATTGGCGAAATATTTATTTTAATTTAAAATAGAAATTACAAAACAAATACTACGAGCCGTTTTATGTAACAGAAACAGATTAGGAGAAAGAAATCGATCCTAATCAATTTATGTATCCATTAACAAACTTGTGTGTCCTATGTTGCATGGGACTTTTACTTTTAGCTGAATTGTAATGCAATGTTGCCGTAAGGTGAATTACTGAGCAAGACAAATAGAACTGTATTTACTCTGCATATCGTTCGCGTCGGTTCTTATTTCCCGAAGTTGTCGCCAATAGAGAAAACCACAATTGTGGAGGAAAAAAATGACCACCGTGGACAAAGATTGAGTACGAACGGAAATGGTCATGGGAGGGATATGGACGGACAGGCAAAGAGACGTCTAATGCATATTCATGACTACCTCTATGCGGTGCTAACTGTTCCGTTTAGTACTGTTGTGATGCATCCGATACGGGTAAAACCAGCCAACTGCTTAGTGGGTGGTGCTGGTAGTGGAAGTAGTAGTAGTAGTAAAAAACAAGCAAAAGACCTTGTCTCTGCAGCACCTAGAGGCTCCATTGCTGCATCCTTTCCTGTTGTTGCATTCGCTTCATTTTGCATATATCTGCATCTGTCTCGCTTCGCCCCATCCTGCCGGTCATTTCCCATTGTATACTTTTCGTTATTTCACTACTTTCCATCCCGATGCCACGTCTCGCACGAGTGTCGCTTAACGTGCATTTAAGCGAGCGCATCGGAATTCTCCCTTCACCTTGAGAGAGCGCAAATCGGCGACGATGTTGTATCTGGTGCATTATCGGTGTACTTACTTAACCGCAAGCAAACAAATTCCGCCGCAACGGTGGTAACCACCCTGCTCCCATGCGTTTTAGCCTTCTTGTCATTGTGGGGAGCATTTATTTTGCTTAATGCAAAGCACGTACCCCTCCTATCCATTGAGTGGAAGAGTGGAAGATATGTTTTAATCTGTTTATAATTTTTTTCGTCCCCTTTTGTGGTACATATTTACACTGGGAATCGGCGAGTTCTATTTAAAATGTATTGGATTATTTTGTAACGCGTATGTGCTTTGATTGATTTATTAAATGTCTCTCTGTTTGGATTGAAAAGTATATATATTTATGGTTCTGCGCGTTTAGCTCTGTTCCATGCAGCTGCAGCTATTATAATTATGCTAGTTAAGCTGGTTGAAAAATTCTATCATACTTATCTAAACCGTCTGCGACATTATATGGCAGGCCTGGATTTATACGACCGCTTAAAAAAACAGCGAGAGAAACTTCGAACTGTCTATAGAAGTTTTCGAAGCAAAAGATCCGAGTTTATCCTACTAGTGACTGACACCTTTCTAGTTGCTCTTGTGACGGTCAATCACAGTCAAAGGACAATACTGTCCATCAACATCCGACTAAGTTGTTTGTTTTTGAATCCTCCGGACGCCACCGGTATCATTTACAGTACGTTGTCCTAATTATACGATTTCTGATAGAAGTGTGATACGATGTGAAATGAATTCTAAGGTTTCCATCCCTACCTGTATATTCTCAACGCTGAATGCTTAAAGAGCAAACCAATTAGTATAGAAAACCGTCGAACCTCTGCGTGACTGCTTGTTTTGTGTAGCATCGGTATGCAACGATTCCGTGCAACATAAATCATCCCCTCGTCCGGGACCCGTTTTGCATATTCTGCTGGAATATGGGAATGATGTCATCAAATGCGCTTATATTTATTCGTGTCTTCGTCTCTCTTTTTCGCATTGCTCAGGTTTCGATGCGGCCCTGGTCGGTCACATGGGACCACTCTCACCGCCAGATCTGAAGCCCGACCTAAAGCCGGACATTTCACTGCTGAACGGAAGTGGCGGTGGTCCGTTCTCGCCCGGCAACAACTGCGGCCCTGGCAGCCCCGGCAGTGGCGGATTCAACTCCGTCGTCCTACAGCAACAGAATGCGCTTGTTGTCGGCGGTGGGCTCGGCAATGGAACGGGTGGTGGGCAACAGAATCTGCTGGTCGGCGGTGGAGGTTCACAGCAACAGCAAGGAAGCAACGGTGGTGGTGGCAGTGGACCCAACACACCCTCCAACATCACGCAGCAGTACCCGCCCAACCATCCACTCAGCGGCTCGAAACATCTCTGCTCGATCTGTGGTGATCGGGCCAGCGGCAAGCATTACGGTGTTTATAGGTAAGTTTATAGTTTTATGTTTATAGTTTATATGTTTATAGTTTATGTTTATAGGTAAGTGCATGCAGCTTGAAATATGGCTAAAATAGAATTAGTTGTATTTATTAGACAGGGCTTGTCTTGGTTAGTTTGAGTGCTTAAACTAGGGGGCTAAATTTGTTTGAAATTTATCTGACTATAAAGCAACTGACTACAACAAGCAGAGTACTACAAAATTAAGGATACAATTAAAACAAAAGATAATATTGTGCAGCTACCAGAGATAAATCTAAATAGATCGCTACAATCCCCACGTTTGCATCTTTCGTATAGATTTTGCCAAAGAAACGTGGCAACGAATATCATTTACTTCGAGCGGGTGGCAAAAGACGATAGAAGACCCAAGCTTAACGCGAAAATTATTCATCTGACCTCGACATTTGCTTCCTCTCGGGTAGTAGTAGCCGTTGGCAATACGCACGGACGGGATGGATGAAGGCTTGTATTCATGTTGTGTTAGTTGCATCCTCTCCTTTTCGCATCCACTGTTGCGGCCGTTGCCTTGCGCCGTTCGAATGCAGTTTTCCATTAGATAATTAATATGCCACCCGCGGAACCCGCGGTTCGATGACGACGATGCGACCACGGCGATGACGACGCCACTGACTTCGTGTGACATTTAAAGTAACGAGCGCACAGGGAGAAGTAGGTAAACGGGCTGACTATTCCTCTTCGGGTAGTTCCTCCCGTCCGTTGCTGGCATTCTTCTAATGCTATCCCATTAATATTTCCTATTTTGCATGTTGCACATGCAATACTGCATCAGACTACGCCGGAATATATCGGTTTCTAGAGAACCGCCGAGATAGGACAGGACGTTGAAGCTATTGGAAGTGGTTTCCGTAACTTTCCTAATAAACTGGGTTGAAAACCGACTGCTTTGGATGATGAATAATTCGTGAATGAAAGCCTGTGACCAATTAATAGTAGGGTAACTGCGATCTACGTCAAGCTATCTTTTTGATTTGTAGTTTGTGCAGCTGCTTGCGTTTGAAGTGTGTTTGAAATGTATTTTTAGCGGTGATCCAGTGTCAATGAATCGAAACGCCATGTCATTTTCCTAGAAATGTTTACCGTCTTTTTTTGTAATTTTAATATGTTTGGCATGCTGTTTTAAGATAAATTTGTCTAATAAAAATATAGATTCTCAAAATGCCGCCATTGTTAAACACACATTATAAATTAGCATTGAAGCATTAACTCAGTCACGTCTTTTATATACATTGAATATATAAGCGAAAGAACAGACTTGCAAAGCCTTAGCTTTAATCATTTAACACACAAGGTATTTTACATTCTTGTCATGCTTTCTTGTACTTTGAACATTCTAATGACGTTCTCTATACCTTTTGTCTGCTTTACTAGCTGTGAGGGATGCAAAGGATTCTTCAAACGAACGGTACGCAAGGACCTTTCGTACGCGTGCCGGGAGGACAAAAACTGTACGATAGACAAACGCCAAAGAAACCGCTGCCAGTACTGCCGGTACCAGAAATGTTTGGCTTGCGGTATGAAGCGGGAAGCAGTCCAGGAGGAAAGGCAGCGAAGCTCCAAATTTTCGATGAAGGTAGGACGCCATCTGCTTGCATGCTTCACGTCGCAGATACTTAAATGATGCAAAATTTCAATGTGCTGTCTTTCTTCCCTACAGACCGAAGAAATCAACTCGACCAGCTCGGTGCGGGATGTAGTGGTTGATCGGTTTCTCGAGGCTGAACAGCTGGGGGAACAGAAGAGTGGTGACAACGCCATACCGTACTTGCGAGTTGGGCAGACTTCTATGATTCCAACAGAGTACAAGGTACGAACCTTTAACCACTAACGCAGCGAGCGAGAATAATCGTTTAAATTTTTTACTATTTGCTTTTGTGTTTTATTGCAGGGTGCTGTGTCGCATTTATGTCAGATGGTAAACAAACAGATCTATCAGCTAATCGAGTTTGCTCGACGGCTGCCAAATTTTTCGAATCTTCCGCGCGAAGATCAGGTGACCTTGTTGCGCAGTGGTTGGAATGAAATGTTGATTGCTTCCGTTGCATGGCGAAGTATGGAGGTAAGTTAATGATTGTGGATGCATTGCATTGAGGAAAGCTTTCCTTACGAAAAAAATTGTGTATTTTGCAGTACATTGAAACAGAACGACCGCCCGATGGTAGGAACGATGGTCGCGTAACCATACGGCAGCCGCAGCTAATGTGTTTGGGACCGAACTTCACCCTGCACCGGAACAGTGCCCAGCAGGCCGGCGTTGACTCACTGTTCGATCGCATTTTGTGCGAGCTAGCGATCAAAATGAAAAGACTGGATGTGAATCGGGCTGAGCTGGGCATTCTTAAGGCTATCATACTGTTCAACTCCGGTACGCGGTTTACTTTTACACAAGCGCCTTCGATAAAACGTTCACTAATCTGTAGTTTGGTTTGGTTTTAGATATCCGGGGCCTGAAATGTCGGAAAGAGATCGACCAGATGCGGGAGAAAATTTACGCGTGTTTGGATGAGTACTGCAAAACGCAGCACCCGTCGGAAGACGGCCGGTTCGCTCAGCTGCTGTTGCGGTTGCCAGCCCTCCGTTCGATCAGCCTCAAGTGTATCGACCATCTGAACTTCCTGCGGCTGCTCGGTGACAAGCAGCTCGATAACTTCATCATCGAGATGCTTGATACACCGTTGTAGGCGGAACTGTCTCCCGATCTCAGCTCCCCGGACGCGGATGAGATCGCCCGAGCGGTGGCGGGGAATAGCGACGCCCGAGAACCAGATTCCGTTCTCCTGCTGTCGACCCTGCTGCAGATGCTGCTGAGGGAGACGGGACTGTTTCTGCTGCTACTAACGCTGGCATTTCTCAAAGTGTTACTTTCTCGTTCTTAAAATCTCACGCTTTAGCGAAATTGCAGCTGAAGCAGGTATCGGGACGTTATGAATTAGTTTCATAATTGCTTGTCTGCTTAGCAGGCAGCATACTTTTCTTACGTTTTTATGTCAGTAAATTCGACGAGCACATCCGTTCCGTTTGTAAAGATTGCGCTGCTGGAGAGCGCCTACCTGTAAACTTTTTCAAATTCTGTTAAGTATGCCGTGCAGTAGCGTCCAAACGGTGGGTGTGCATTGAATGAAGGAAAAGCGTGTGAACAAAGAATCAAAAAAGAATGACAAACGCTGGAATATAAATTTGTAAAAAGAGTAATACGTTTAAAACATATTGTCCCCATTGTGGTAGATGGTAGTTGCACCTAAATTGTATAAGTGATTCGATGAGATGTAAGTAAAAACGCTGAAGCACATATTACATTTTTTCAAACGAATGTGAACAGGAAACACAAACAGCTAAACAAACACTACAAAATGATATGGTGCAAATAGTTTTTATCACACTCAAAACTTAATCCCTTTTACAAATTAAGTCTACATAGCTATAAAGTGATAGGGGGGGAGGAAAAATGTGTGAGAGAACCGTTAAGCATAGTTATGTTACGTTTTTTTTTTGTTTGTTTTGACCTGAATGCGAACACACGTCGATTTGGCCCCTGTCGTGTTATTGAACAAAGGTAATCTAAATAAAAGGAGTGAAATAATGATTTGCTTCATTTCTGCTATCGTACGACACAGAAAGATCACCGATCGCGGAAGTATTTTGAACAGAGGATAGGTGCTAACCGTTGTTTCCATTGTTCAAATACGCGTGTTAAAAATGCTTGCAAACTCGCTCTCGCTTCCATCCAGCATTTCCTTACACTCGTTTCCTATTACACAACCTAGTGGTTTTCTCACTAGATCTCATGACACGCGGAAAGAAGTTAAATATACAATACTTTAATGCGTTGCAAAACAGTGCATTTCTATTCGCTTGATCGATTAACAGGTTATGATTTTTTTATTTTATGTCCTTCAATTTTACAAGCAAGGAATGTGTCAAGCAATGCGTAAATTTTGTTTTACTCACTTTCAAAAATCCTTATTTATCATCTACCAATGGACTTAAAGAATGAGACTAGCTTTAGTGTCTGGCGTTCGTTCATGAAGCAGAATTGCGAGCATGTAGTGGCTCTTTGCGCATCTATAGAAGTATTAGTGAGCGTCCCTCCTTTCCAAATTAATGAACAAAAGGATGTTTTTTGCTCACACAGTTGGAATGCAACATACATATTGCTGATACAAAATTAAATACAAACCGTTTATGAGTGAAAGTGTAGAAAAACAAAATCAAAACCCCTCACCAAAATACAATGAAAATTGTGGAATTTTTGGAATATGGCACAAGCTAAATGTGAACAAGAGATTTGCTATTTATGACCGAGTAACCCCGTGTATGAAGAGCAACTGTTGTAATATTTCTTCCCTCAGGCAAGGAAATCTGTTCCCAACTGTTACTGTTCCCTTTCATCAAATGCGCACATTTCGACGCCAACACCTACAACTACATACCTGCAAATCGCTATAGGAGCTTAAATAATTGTCTCTAGTGGTGTAAGAAGTAGTGTTGTTTTTCTTTAGACCTTCTTTAGAAACCATGTGCAAATGCAAGTATCGTTCTTTAAATTGATCGCCCCCTTAAAGAAAGAGCGCTTGAAGGACCAGATAAAAAGAAAGATATAAAGAGAGAGAGAGAGAGAGACAGAGAGAAACAAAGGACATAGCAAGGGTGGTTTACAGGTTGTATAGGAAGTGGCGGATGTAAAAAAAATTGTAGAGAGAGAGAGAGATAGAGAGAGAGAGAGCATATAGGTGCTAAGACGTGAAGGAGATAGCGCAATGCTTGTTGTTAGATTGTTGTTTGGAAGGGCGAATTAGTAGATGGACTCGTTGGATGATGAGCAATGGATAAGGGCACGTAACGATTATCTTCGTATACGCGAAGACGGACAGATGTTTAGATTGTGTTCCTCAGGAAATCAGGAAATTGCTTTGCATGTTATATAAGTAAATGGAGTGGGAAACGAAGAACAGGGTAAATAATGTAAACGAGTTTAAATGAAAGGTAAACCGCGAACAGAGCAAAAGAATGGCATCTATAGATGAAACTAATTTATATATTTGTAAGCATTTCTCAAACGTAACGAAAGGGAACTGTAAACAAAATCTTGTATGTAAGCAGCTGGTAGGAAAATCTTAAACAAAACTACACAACATAGAGCTCTCGAGCTATATTATCCACTATCTACACACACATAAAACAAATCCATAGGCCAGCATGTGTAAGTTAGAAAGGGGTTAGAAAGATCGAAACTCTTTTAGAATGTACAGCACGTTCTTGAAGAACTCCTAGCCAGTTGCATACAGTGATGGGGCTATTCTGTGACACAACGCTGGAATGCATTTTGGCGCGCAGTACCATGCTCCGAATGCCTAAATAGGGAAGCTCACGGTTCACCAAACAGGAGTCACGTAAACGGTGGTTAAATAAAATAATTATTTGAAGTAAAACGAAATCTCAACATTTTTCTTTGTCAGACTCGGGGCAATAGGGTTCAACATGAAACAATCTTTACCACTGTTGCTCTCTTGTGTTTCGTGTTTGAAAGTAGTAATAGTATCACAATGGCAACAATTTATTTGATGGATGTGAAACCATTTTTCTGCCAGCAGGAGTTGACAATAAAGCGACGTCAATAAATTTCAACAACCTTCACACCCCATTTCGAACGCCGATTCATGTGCTGCATGAAAAATCGCTATTCAGGCGTACAACATGCAAGCGCATGCCGGATGAAACGCTTGGAGCCGTTAAAAGGTATAATTAAAGTGTGCGTCAACGTACGAAAAGATACGACCACAGAATTCAGCCCACGGCTACAAATCATTTTTCCTCATTAAAAGCGTTAGCGGAGGGGAGCGAGATGATGTGGTGCTATTCTAGGGTTTGGGGGGACAGGGCTCAAAGAAAAAATGGTTTAATAGCCTAGTAGCATTCCTGCTGTCAACAAGTAGCAATGTGACGTTTTCCTACTGGAGAAAGCTTTCACGTTTGCTCACTATATCGCATGCACAACAACTCTGGTGCTTTTGGGGATGACACTTCGCTCCAAGGATACTCACCGACACAAGCACGATTGAAAAAAATAAATAAATTCATGCTTGCAAGTTATTTTTATATTATTAGGATTATTTTTTCTTTAATGTAGCAGCTTTATTCGTTTGAAGTCGCTTTTATTACAATATTTAAATGCATTTGACAGATGAGAAAAATTGCTGGGCAAATCACTCACCATCATCACTCACGCTCGCTGGTCGGTGAGTGTCCAATGTTTTGAAACTCCACACGACAACAACATGGTGCGCGTTCGCGAGGCTGGCTGCCTGGCAACTCACGCCCGCCACACACAGTCGCAGTGGGGCCGAAAAAACTCGGAATCGAATTTCCTCCGATGGCGGCGGATATTACAGGGAAGCGAACGACGATTGTTTCGTTTGCGTTTGGTTGTGCAAAATAAACTACAATAGTGCACTGGATTGGACTGGACTGGGCTGTGTGTAATCAAGTGAAAGATTGGTGCGATACTCGGTGCTGGAGTAAAACTGTTGCAAAATTCAACAAACGAAGTATGTGCAATTGCAGTGACTGCAGCAGCAGTAGCTTTTCCGCGAGCGAGCAGCCAGACAGTGCGAGAGAGCGAAAGAACCGATTAGATGAGAAAGCGGCACGGAATGCTACGATTTAACCTGATTGCTTTACGCTGAATGAAGTGTCAATGGGTAAAAACAACAACAGTAGCACTGGCAGCAGTAGCAGCAGCAGCACCAGCAAACAGCATCCAGCATCAAAGCACTCACGCACACAGGCACAGAGCGGAGCAATCGCGGCGGGCTTCCTCCACACTAACCAACGTTAACAACATTAACGCACGGTGCTTTCGTTGTCCTTTGCGTGTCGTTTCGTAGACGCGCGCGCTCTCGTACAGCCTGTGCGTTCCATCGTCCTGGAGAAGGAACGCTGCATTGCGAAAGGAAATCCACATTTCCTTTTCACCACGGAAAACCGTAGATAATTCGTGTTGATGGCGAGTGTTAGTTAATTGCAGCTTTATTGTATCGAAATATCAGTGCTTTCGTTCGGATTTCAGTGCGCCAGAAGTCGTTTTCATTTATGTGTGTGTGTGTCCTTTCGTGCCCCGTCAAAGTGCATTCGTGGTGGATGGTGGTGTGCTTGTCCGTTTTTGTGGTTGAGATTTATGATTCAATCCGGAGGAAATAGGCCCATTTCGATGCTTCACACAGTGTTAGACTCACGTTCAGTGAGATTTCCCGGCGAAAGATGGCGTGAAAATGGCCATTTTGCTCAACATTAAGTGTGCCATTAGTGTGTGCGTATGATTTTCATCCCGAGGGCCAGTGTTTTTGTGCAGGTGTGAGTGTGTGAGTGTGTGGGGGGCTGCGTGTTGCTTTCCATGTGATATTGTTGTTATTGTTGTGCACAACGCACCCACAACAGGAAGCTGTAACGGAAGTGCAGGAAATTGGGCATAAACTGACAAAAACACGGATAATGTATATGGCGAGGTTCGTGGAGAATCGATTAGGGGTCGTCAATTTGCGATTGCCGTTCTGGATTATGTAAAAGACGACGTGAGACCAAGCACAGTGCCGTTCAACTTGTCCACCTTCGTCGACCCGTGATGTAAGTATAAGCTTTACCTGGGGGAGATGGTGTGCATAGTTTTCTATTTCAGCCCTTCTTACCAACCACGATGGCTTCATGACGGTCTTTGTAACAGTTGCACGGCAGTTGGCATCGGTACTACCCCACCATGGCAGCCATTGTGGGGTTTCTTTGTTTGGTGACCCATTCTCTCTTCTGTCATACAATGCGCTTTGAGTCTTTTTTTCACGGGGCGATAAGAAAAGGAGGGAATACGTATGAAGGAACCTACACACATACACATACAAACATACTCAAGCATTTAGTTAAATGTATCCAGCTCTGTAGGCGCTAGGTTTAAGACATCGACAGAGGAGGGAGTATACCACACGGGCCCGCCGGTGACTGAGGAAGAAAATCGATTTTTACCCTGCGCAACTTTTCCTTCACCTACAGAGACACTGGCTGCTCAACAGATCGCAAATGCTTTGTTTCCAGAGTGTCCCCCTGGATGCTGCCCGAATCATGAAGGGGTATCCATGGTGATGTGAGTGTGTGCTGTTGGTAGGTTTTTTGTAGGTCATCTGTACGATGGAAAGATAAATGAATCGAATCGGGCATTTTCGTGGCAATCGGAATGATCTGAAGAGAGACATAGGAGTGAGAACACTGCCGTGGACCGATGGACAGCTGTTTCGGTGTGTTGTCGGCCGATGATGGAGTTGCGCCGGTTTGAAGAGGTCTGTTGGCGCCTTTACCATCGCAGGTGGTCCATTTTCGGAGTTTTATTTGTCTTTCCAATTGATTTGTTTGTATGTGTGACTATTCGTGTGTGCGTTTTGGTACACAAATATGTAACACAAACACAGTAAATGATTTCACGCTTCAACATCGACCGTGCTCAAACCTGAAGTTAACATATGCATTATTAATTCCGCTCGCTCAACTGGTCGGCGTACGGTGAATGGCGAACCAAAGGATGGATGGGTGGATGATAAATTGGGCATTCTTGCCTTTTTATGAGCTTTGAAGGCATCATGCCGAAACGCTCACTCGATTCAATCGATCGGATGATTTCTTCCTGTCGTAAGAGGGGAAACGACATAAAACCTTGTCGATCACAGGCGACCAGGCGTCTCCACGAGGGAGTGGTGCTGTTTTATGTGGACGCAAAGTAACGTAAGAATCTCGAATCCTTTTGGTACATCGGACGTCTCTTATTTTATTTATTATTCACACAATCTTTACCGAAGGTGAAGAAAGCTTAACGGCTAACGCAAGAGCTGGATTAAGGTCACCCAGTGGATCCAAACTCTAATCCTTACGCTCGCCTGCCAATTGAGTACGTAGTGGGTTAGTTATTTTTCTGCTTCTGGTCCAGAGCGAGGGTATTAAAACGAGATTCAAAGTTTTTCTTTCAATTTTGTTTGTCCTAAAAAAGTTTTAGCTCATGTAAATGCAGTCTCTCCTTATTCTTACTTATTTAATTTCCTTAGTTTAATGTATTCCCGGAGGCTATTGCCTGCACATTTTATACATTATAATCTTTACTGAAAGCTCAATATTAAATAGTTAATAATTAACGTTAATTATAACGTCCATAAAACTGTTAGTGTTGATTTTTTTCTTAATAGTGGTTCTAGAAAATCTTCCAAATCAGGAGGAGGAATATCATCGAAAATTCATTATCATTGTGAGTTGAGTTTTGCAACTGCTACGGATAAATCTAGCTATCCACGGGTAAATCAAGCAAAGAAAGCCAGAGAAGGCCTCTTAAAAATATCCAGTAGCGCAACCAAGTTCAGACACACGGCTCTGTGGTGTCACAGTGTTATCAGTCTATTCTCTATAGCAAAATATTTTACGTCCAATAGCTCGTTTTTTGCTTTCACATTTCACACAAAATTTTCGGCATATTTATGATGCACTAAAGCAGCACGAAAAAAAAGATGCTTTATTTATTCAATGTTCAATTTACCAAAAAGTTTCCACTAAACATTCCAACTGGTCGGAACAGGGTCGGAAAACCGCTTTGCATCGGAAGGCCAACAAAAGGCCACAGAAACCAGCCTAGCGTCCTCGAGCTTCGAGCGAGCAACTGGTGAAGGAATTTTAATTTCAGTTTTGCCGTCACCCTTCAGCAGGAGCTTCACTTTTTTGCTAGGATGTGTATTTTCACCCGCCAGTTTGGCTCATAAGACTGTCGAGTGGAAAGTTTTCAACTTGTGAGCTTGTGCAAAACCGTTACGTGCGGCCTTTCACCCTCTGCAAACTATTAAACTGCAATTACATTTCGCTACCTCTGCCATCGTGTGGAAAATACAGACGCCGAAAACGTTTTTCACCCGTTCTATGCTACCTCGTGCCTTGTTTTTCCTGTTCCTTTTTGTGTGGTGGAAGCAATAAAGTCTGTATCAATACGGCACTCGAGTCGTGAACAGTCACACAAAATATTGAACTGATTGCAAATCTCAGCCTGTGCTTCCTTCTTTCGGCTTCATTAAGAAAGGCTTTCACCACCGAGAAACACCTTTTTCCGGGACGTGTATCTTTGGTTTGAATAATAAAAAGAAAATCGCAGAGAAAACGAAAGCAGACTGTGAGTAAGAAGATATTTAACAACTTCTTTTATATGCCACCCTAGGCTTATTAACACTTGCCGGAAGGGGAGTTATCCCTGTAGACAGATTTTTCAAGAAGGTGGCGTATTTGTGGGGGTGTGGAATCGTCGGGAAATCCGAAACTAATATCGTTTTTCCTGGTTTATTCCTTCCGTTCGCTAGTCCTTTACATTGCGATTCAAATTTTATATCACCTTATTTATACTATTATTTGTATTGCAACTTTGGAAGGAAAAATGCATTTTTGTATCAGGATGTATGGTTCACTCAAAAAAAAATTAAATATGCATCAAAATCAAATATCTCATATTATGTTGTATTTAAAATCTTAATGTAAAAGAATTCATAAAAAAAAAACAAATCTCTTGCTAATTTCGTACCACTTTACATATATCCTATTTATTTTTCGGATTTAGTGTAAGCTTCCGTTCGTTTTGATTCCTTTACATATTCACTCACCCTTATCGATTGACGAAGCGCAAAGAAAAAATCTCATAAAAGAAGGCTAAGGCGACCGATATTCTTCATTCCTTCACTCGATACTCTCCCAAAGGTAATATTATGGTCGCCTGACCTTATCTCTTGGGGATTTGGCAAAGGCAAAGCAAATCCACCATAAATATCCATTCAAGGCACCACCTTGCTTTAATACCTTTGAAAATTTTGGGAAAAAGGTAGCTTAAACACTCCATACTAGTGCTACTGCCGTCCTTTCAGGGCAGGCGAATTGTGTGTCCTTTTGTGGTGAAAATCTTAGTTAGCCTGTTTTCCTCCGGGAACTGGCTGGACTGTCCTTCTGTCGAGAGTGAAAATTATTGCCTGCCCAACCATTAGCTCTCGTCTGACCTTCCGGGGCAATTGGCGCTGGTGTAAACTGTAAAAGAAACCTAAAAGAGTCCTGCTCCTTCGGCTTCCCCATACCAAGCGCTAAGGATAACAGAAAGGTGAGAATGAAATTGAAAGAATAATATACTTTCACCCGGTTCCGTGCGTTCTGTACTTTATGTATCGTGAGCTTAAGCAGGCTGTATAAACAATGAAAATCCCTAATAACACAACGGTGGTTGAATGTGCCCTTTTTTTGGTGGAGGCTTGTGTCGGCACTGTTTCAACAGCGTACCGGGCGTCTCCATCGAGATATGCCTCCTACCGATGCGGCTAAAGCGGTGAATAAAAATTAATGGAAAAGCGCCCGTGACGTTCATTTGAGCCTGTCCTTATTTTATGGAACCGCTGTTCGAGTGAGTTTAATTGATATGGTTGCGATGGTGTTGATGGTAGCTGTGAAATGGTTACCTGGTTCAATTACGCTGTGCGATTGTAGCTATTTTTCACATACATTTTACATATACACATGTAATTTTTTCAAGCTCCCCAATACAAGGTATTGTCCAGGTACAGGTTAGCCTCTGCCGAAGTGAATAAAGTGTTTCTTGGTAAAATATGCTTGTCGAAAAAATACTTTACCCCCTATGGAATTTTAAGCTTAACGAGCAGCGGTGAAGTAATTATAATGTACTCACAATATGCATATTGCCAACGGCTAAAGTATTATTGTTTATCTTTGTTGGCTCCTCGACCTGTCATTTTATGGTGTGCTACACCTTTTATTATGTAGCTAGATATGTAGAGGCAGCAGGTTTATAATTTTAGAATATAGTAACATACTGAACTCCCAATGAATCAATTACCTACAATAATCAGGAAAAAAGACCCTATAAATCTGGTAAACAATATGATTGACTAGCTTTACATGGAAGGCATTGTTTTTTATTTATAAAAAAAACAGTCCTTTAAAGTTTCATTGATCTACTAGTTCATAAAAGATGCTGTCGTTCTGTGGCTTTTCGAGAGCCCAGTTTCTGGCTAGCAGCTCACAATCGAATCGGTCGGTACGATGTAGTTCGCTGCCCTACCATTCCACCTCTTTTGCGTCCTACGTATTCCTTTTTGCAATTATTTTAAGCACTGCCAAGCTTCACTGTTCGAAGAGCGTGAAAACTGTGGGACACTAGAAGTATGTGCTTTATTACGGCAAAAAAGACAACATCAACATTGTTGCTTCGAAACAGTTCGCAACTAGTCGCCACCGTTGTTTGTACGGTGGTACCATAGGCATGGTTTTAATGTTTTACTTGTAACACTTTGTTCCACATTTGTTTCTAGCCGCCGGCAACTTTCTTCGATGTCAGTGAAGTAAAATATTCATCCTTCTGCCACACAAAACACACACACACACACAGCCAGAGTGTGGCTTTGCAATAATTTTTGTGTGAGTTTGTGTACATTCGTCTCTTTAACTTTCTCGGCATTTGTTGTGCAATAGCTGAAGGGAATAGTTTTGTCGTATTTTTTACCGTCGCTCGAAGAATGTGTTGGTATTCGAAATGCGGAAACAAAATGGTGAAAAGTCGAGACACATTTCATGGAAACAAAAAAACAAAAGCGAATTCCCATCGTGTCATCGAGCTGCAATTTCACACCATAACATAATTTCATCCGCGCTTTCTTACTGTTTGCTGTCTGTTGGTTGTGGTTTTGTAGTTGTTCAATTCAAGCCGGGGCTGTATCTGGCTTAGTTTTATTGTTTTTAATAATCACTCGTTCTGTTGCATCGTGCGCTTTTCATCTGTTGTAGATGATGCTATGAAGAAAATTGCCTGTGCCTTGTGACTTGCCGTACAAGTCAGTAGTAAACGTAATAAAGAGACGAAAACATCTCAATATGAAGCAATGCCGTGGTTTTTTCATGGAGCGACACGGTGACACATCTATTTTTGTGATGGTTTTTTTCTGCCTTCGAAGAGTAGATTCACCAACACAACAAGATGCCATTCATTCTGAATGAATTTGCAGCAAGAAATGCACGAAACGAGCAAACGTTGTGCTATCCGAGGAAAATTTAATCAATCAAAACTCAACCAACCGGTAAAAGTTGCATCGTTGTGCATGTACTCTTTGTTGTGCTGCTGCTTAGTCTGTGGATGGTGGTCATGGGTCTTTTGTTTGTGAGATTTCTTTTAGTTTTTATAACTGTGAGAGAATCAACACGAGAGCTTACATATTGAAAACTTCTATCTATCTATCTAGGACAGCTTTATTGTGTATTGTTTTCTCAGCTCATAAAGTCAATGCTGATTAGGAACACGTTACTCGCGTAGTAAATAATTCACGAAGTACAAATCAGCTGTCGGCTCCTGCTAGTTTTACTACATTTTTCATTTAAAGTACTTAAAACTGATAAGGTTACAATCAAATTAGGGTGGCCAGGAAACCATTCGTTAAAAATTTGATTTTTATCTGTCAAATCGGTATCTCTCACAAACACATTGTAATATTGAATTTTACTGCATGACCCTGATCGAAATTTTATACCATCGATAGCCTGTCTCTGTATTAATTTAGTGGAACATATTAGTAACTACATGCTTCATGATTAACTGGGCGTCTCCATAATTGGGAAAATTATATTATTTATTTATTTATTAAAGTTTGATTATGACGGCTTGACGCCGTATTGTGAGCTCCGTGTTGACGATAAAAGTTCACAAAAAATTCAAAAAAATAGTCAAATTTTATATTACGTTCAAATATTACAACTGATTCCCAAAAAAATAATCAAATCCATTAAACTATATCAGATTATTTAAACACGTGTAAAAAAGAAAACTTATCAGAAATAATAAACTATAGAGTAATGTTTCCATCCTAACTTGCACCTTCTCTTGACAACAGTTTTCTAATTACAAATACATCAATGGTATTCGGTGGAACGCTAAAATTTGCGACTCAAACCACACCGAAGTTAACCGATTCGACATTCGCTCGCAGTAAATAAGACAAATCCCGTACAAAGCGCCAAACCCGTACAAAGCGCGTTAATGTGCGGTGGATTGATGTATGTCATCAAGCATAATCACAAAAGCATTAACTTTTGACCCGGCACCTGGCGTAGCGGCTTCCAAACTGCCTTGATAAAGGAAAGGGGATTTCGCATTTCGAACAATTTTAATTAACATTCATCTGTCAATATGTCTGCGCCGAACCGTTGGGTGCAAGGGAGTTGGGAGAACGCACCAGACCGTCGGGGTTAGTTCATCAAAGTCTTGTGACGTTTATCGAGAGAGTTCAATTTCTCTCAGCATCATGGCAGCATCCGTGTGCCGTGATATGATGGAGTAATTTGTTGAAATGTGGTTTTGCTGTGATTCAGCAGAACATTTTTGTTAAAGCATTTCGCAGGCGCTATTAGTAGTCATGTACGTAAACTCACTGGGAAAACCCAGCGGTGCACGTCATGGCGATTGATGATGTCGATGGTGGATTGACAGGTTTCGCATCTCCTCTGGCCCCTATCGAAGCAAACGAGGAAAGTTGAATGAAAACATCAGTTCATAATTGTCTGCCACCGGTGGTATTTTTGCATTTTCCCCTTGGTGAAAAATCATTAAGCAATCGTTAGTTGCTGGTTGTACATGTCTGGTGTGGACGGGATCATGAAAAGGATATAAAAAAACAGGATGTTAATTAATACCCACAAAATGTTTTTTGTTCACTTAAACATCACATGTCAACATACAAACAATTCTAGCCCTACTGTTTTGTGTGTCTTCTAATGAAAGTAAAATCTACTTTATCCCAATCTCATAATCGCAACAACAAAAAAATATCGCTTCGTAACCGGTGGCGAAAGTTTTCCAGTAAAAATCATTTTGCTTCTTCAATTTGTGGCGAACGTGTGTACCTTGAATGCGAAATTGTGCCACCAACGGCTCCTACTCAACCACGAAGACGGATAGATCCGACAGTTTGACAGAATGTTCATTATCGGTTCGGAAACGGGTACTGCAACGGGGATCAGGTTTCTTTGAAGATAAAACGAACGTCACAAAAGACAAGTGTAATTGTAGAGTTGGCAAAATCAAAGCCATCATGCTGATACAGGTGAGTGGTTCGGAATGCTGACTGCTTTCTTCGACCTTCCAACATGGGCAAGTGCTGTATGCTGTTGCCTCGGAAACACTGATTTTGCATACAACATATATGCCAACAGCCGGAAATCCGGAAGGTTGAGAACTAATGCTCATGTTTAAACATCGCTACATTTTATTCTTTGCGATTGTGTGACGGTGATGTTGCACGTGATGTACATCGAGAGCGTTCGGACATGTCCAAGTGTTTGAATGCAGTACATTCAAAGGAAACCGAAGGAAACTCTCACCGGAACATTGCTCCAAGAAACCAAGCAGGAAGTCAAATTTGCACACGACGTTACGGGCGATATTTCTACTGATGTGTATGTGTGTATATCTGACATCTCAGATAGTTCGTTTGATCGTTTATGGCATTTTTTTCTATTTATTGCTTTTGCCAAAATTTGAAGTTTGACAGGTCGACTTAATATGACGCGAATGGCATGTACTTCAAAAGAGGGTTTTCTTCCTAGCCAATAATATGTTGCCGGTAGCAAAATTCTTGAAATTAAATTTAATGGCTATTTTTAAGTACAATTTCGGATCGAAAGATGAGTGTACTTTAATGTAAAGAAATTGTGTTGAATAATACTGGCAAAGTATGTTTAGGGTTGTGCCTATGGTTTATGATCCGCCTTACTACAATTGCTTAACTAACATAGATTAATGCACATAGCAAAATTAATTAAAAACGAGAATTTTCTTACACATAAGTCAAGCTACAAAATGGAAATAAAGGCCTTCGTAAGAAAAGCACGTTCTGTTGAATATTTAAAATTAGATCGACTTTATTTTTGGGTCGTGTTTTTCCCATTATACTATTTTTCTGGTTCATTCACGTTTTGAAGTGGGAAATATTAGCTTATCACCGAAACAAATGTTAGGAAACCTTTTTTTAGCCGCTTTACCAAATAAAAACCCCAATTTACACCAACACGACAAAAACTTTCTGTCTAATGAGCCATAAAAGTGTTGTTTGTCCTGCAATTCTTAAGCCACTTTCGCTCTAGCTAAAGCTGAAGCAATGGTGCTCGTCGCCACCGGTAACAGTGACGTGGGAATTTTTCATCGTTTTTAATAAGTTTACCATAACACAATCCACCCCAACACGTGGTGATGTTATGATGTTGGGGATATTTCATGCAGGGAGAAAAGGACGATTAATAAAATGAAACTCAAAAAATGATGGTATGAAGGTGAGGGAAGGAACCTAAGCGCTCAGTTGGTGCAACAATTTATCACCAAGGACTGAGGGTTCCTACACGGTCCAGGTCATTGGGCCCGTTGAACCACTTAGACCTAGCATGTAGCGTTTTCGAATCTACCGCACACAAACACACACACACACACACACACACACACACACACACACACACACACACACACACATAATACATTCCAAGCTAGTGCACCGGTCCGGTCACGTGCCATGGATGGTGGAATTTGGATCAATCCTTGGTGTGCTGTCTTCTGCCGTGCACTAAAAAGCGGGAAGTCACATACTGCAACGTTTACTAGATTAAGCAACCGCAGGCACCCATTCCAGTTCCTATCGCGTGCACCATCGGTGGAAGTAGTCCCGGTGGAGTAGAAAGGTCCATCCGTTCGGTTTGGACTCGACCGGAGCCTTATAAGTAGTGCCCATGGCTGTGGTACGCAGTGAGTGATGAAAATGACAGCGTTGCCACAAACGTCAGCTGGTTTACGCTAAAACTGATACTGCTGCATTGCCCAAGCGCGCAGGAGAGAATGTGAAAATGAAATGCTCTAATAGTTTCTTTTTTTTGTACGTCCGATTGTTTTGGTTTTTAGTTCGTTTCAACTTTATGTCTTATTGTTCGTTGATAACGTTTTCCACAAGCTTAGCTAGAGACAATAACAAATGGTATGCGATTAGAAAAAGTGTTAGAATGTTGGTACGTAAATGGTTATTTGAATAAAGATGTTTTAGTTTGTAGCTTTTGTTGACAGAGTAGCAACAATGTCGTTGGAAGAGTTTTGGCTGGGATCTAAAACATCGTAAATCAACAAGGGTGATTGTGCAAAATAACGTTTGAAATAGTATTATATTTCACAATTGGACGTTTAAAATAGTTTTGAAAGTTAAACATTCATTTAAACAGTATACTGTTTAATGTTACTTTTTTCAAAACCTTTACTTCATTTTTAAACAAAAAATTAAAATTGTCATGGGAAGAAAGAAAAGCGTACAATACTTACACAGCGCAACTGAAAGTGTCAAATGAGAAAACGAGTGCTGGCAATTCTCTCTGTTGTTCATACCTAAAATACGACATGTGAAACACGAATGAAAAACGAGACAGTTTTTCCGACTTCGGCCTGTGAACTTACGAGAAAACACAACCAAGTTAAGAGGTGAGAGAAGCAGTTCAATTTTCCATGCTTTTCTATGAAGCATTGGCACTATGGAACGCTCAGTACCATGCACGATAGGGCTCTCAGAAAATAATAATTTTGTTGTAAACTTTAATTAAATTGGAGATTCGGTTTATTTTAATACATTTTTAAATTATATGAATCAATAACAAAAAAGGCAAAACATCCGCTTTGTATAATTGGATAATACAGACGCATGACTTAATGTTTTCCAAAGTATCTTTATCAAAACTAAACCATAAGGCTTTTTGAAAACTGTGGTAGCGTATTAAAACAATTTATTTGCGTCAATTTAGCACAAGAAAATGTGAACTGAAAATCAAGTAAACCACATTGAAGAAGTATTGTTAGATCAAACGGAACGGCACGGACATATTTGTTAGATCAAAATATTTGTTGAATAGATGAGTTTCAAATTATTTACGCAACTTGCTTAGTCTTGATACATCAACGTACTGTAACACTGTTATACGCTTTGTAGTAAATTGCACGTACTACGTATAACACGTCGGAAAACCCTGCCCAACTGACTGTAGCTCGCAACTTATCAACCGTCGGTTTCGTTCGTGCACGATCCATTCGTACGCAGCTGCTGCTCCCGTTCGTATCGTAGCTTATGTTTGCGGTGTAAGCTCCCGGTTCCGTTGAAGATTGTTTACATTTTCCAAATCAATTCATTCGCGATCAACAGCTGGCGCTTCGCAGTGCTGTAGCGAACCCATACACATTTTGGGCCAAGTGTCAGAAGGGCCTGTGGTTGTGTAAATTGCAAACAACAATAATAACCACAAAAAACCTATGATACCGTAAATAACATATGGCCGTATGAGTCAGTGAGTGGTTCGATGTGACGTTCTGTAGCTCGCGAATGATTAATATTACTTTTACTCGTGCACGTGTTTCTCGGTTGACTTCCAGTCGGTACGGAAAAATAGTGTTTTTCCCATATTTACCTCCACCGGAGGTCGCGGTGATTTGTTCTGTGATTGTTAATATTTACCTGCCGGTTTGTGTGTTTGAGAGAGCGTTAGTGTTTGTAATGCGGAAAATCATCCGTTTCCCACATCTGGTCAGCTGGTGATAGTGGAGGTGTGCGTTGTACGGTTGAGCTGCAATCATAATAGTGGTGGCTTCAATACTTGCTACAAAAATAGTAGATTCAGAGATTGAATTGTGAATTGCAATAGTGCGTACATAATTTAGAAGCCTCAAAATGTTGATGCTTCTACGGCAAAGGCAATTAGATTGCTGGTTTGCATACCAATAACTCGCAAATGATAAAAAGGGAAAAGAATTTTACTTGTGTGTGTGTGTGTGTGTGTCGCTGTGTTCACTGTTGCGTGTCATCCTGTTTTGCAGTACACAATCCCGCTTGAGCACTTCAACCCGTGCTTGCATAACCGTACGATCGATTAAGTTGATCATTCGCTAGTGCACACGAAGCACATTCTTTTGTTTTTTTTTGTTTTCTGCTGTGCGTTAAGAGTGATTGTGAGAAGTTATAGTGTGTTTGTGTTGTTTTGCATTGATTATTTCTTATAATGGCCATCGTTGTACCGCAACACCTACCAGGGCATGGTTACTGCTCAAAACAAAATGGTTGTAGGATTTCCTCGCAACAAACACAGCAAGCTGGCTGTCGTGCCCTAGGCTAAAAGCCTTTCAGCTGTCCACTGTCAATAGGCGAAACGGCGCGAAAAGGACAAAAATTGCTTTGCTTTCGTGTGCACTCGGTTCAGTTGTCCCGTGTCTGCTACCGAATCGGTAATAGGATTAGCGGGATTAGGTGGTAAAATTGTGTGCCACCCTCTCGCACCTCACCTGCACCGCGTCGGGATCGGGTGCCACACAACGATCGACAACAGAGAGCGCTATCCTTTCCAGCATTGAATGGTGGGGGGGGGGGGGGGCATCCGGCATATAATACAATTCGCTTTGACCTTCTGTCACCTGCCACCATCTTTCTCGAGGATTGGATGGAAGCTAATCAGGTGTTTGGAGCAGAGCTGCCTCCTTCCGCATCATCCGTGCCAAGGGTCACCGAAACTGTCTCACAAAATCCGATCGAAGCCAAGAACATTTTTCGTCGTTCGTTGACGTCTCCCTTCAAAGGCATTTCAAGCGATCGGATTCACCAGCGGAGGATTAGAACAAGCCGGGAATTAAGTGAATTAACCGTTCCAATCCGGGCCGCTAAAAGCAACCCCAAGCGTGACAAAGAAGGCGTTTTGGACATGATAACATTTTCAAGTCGTGAACATCGCGATGAAGCAAAGAGGAGCCTTTAACGGTTTGTCGTGTCATGGAAAGAGCAGGGTGCTTTGCTTTTAATTGCAAAAATATGTCGCAAGTAAGTGTGTACACTTTTCTACGAAAGGCCACCCTTTTCGGTCACTGAAGAAGTTCTAAAGATGCTGTAGGTGTGTGTGTTTTTGTAACGAAGATCTAAGGTATAATTGTAAGACAGCCTTTTTTCGAACGAAATGAAATTTCACACGTGCGTAACCGGTACCGTAGGAAGATTTTCAACGACCTGTCTGGTGATGGTTATTCCTTTGCACGGTTTATCTTGCTTTTTTTTGGGACTCGGTAGGTCTGCATGTAGTGTTGAAAGTACGCTCTAAAGCCTGATGGCTTTAGGTGCCATTATATTCATGTGCTTACACAGTGACACGTGACAATGTTTTTTATAAAATCACTTTTTGTTGGTAATTATACGGACCATTAAAGTGGTGCGAATTTGCCTGATCTCGGGAAAGGTTGGAGGAAGTCTTACCTGAGCAAAGTGAGGTCACAATATGAAACAAAATTTATGTATTGATTATTCCTCACTGATTCTGACTACAAAAAATAGTGTGTTAGAGAAAACATTCTTTATGAGGATGTCAGGTAATGATATTAAAATATGTGTCAAAAAAAGTATTTCGGATTATAAATTTTCTTCATTTTAATCGAAACTCTTTGAAAAAAAAATGGTTTTATTTTTCGAACTTTAAATACAGTTACTAACTTAGAATATTTCGCATCTTATTTGAAACAAAAAGTGTTTTGGCTTTAGAAGTCATAGTTTGAGTAACAAATGCTCAAGAACAGTGAACGTTAATCGTCTTATTTATAGTTTTTTTCCAGTTTTAATACTAGGCACCTTTATAAATTATCCGTTAAATTTGATTTTGATAACTTCATTACATTGGTCATAGAGAAATCGAGCAGTTCCAAACAATATGCGCTTTCAACAATTTGTTAATGTGTAGCTTAATGTGTGATGTTAATGTGTTCTTTAAAATTTGTTTAGTGTATAAACCTGGGTCCTGAGACTGATTCAGTTCCTCAGCAATAAATTGTGGCTTTAATTTGTAATCTTTGAAAAGAGCAATTGACTGCTGCAGGCAGCTACACGTGCCTCTCAGACATATACGTCTTCAACATAACTCATAAAGTTATACTCTATGATGCTGAAGTTGTGGTATTAGTTGGTAGAAATCCGGTACTATTTGTGACTGGTCAGAGCATTTCTCGTGAATCTAAGGAAACCTAAACAAAGCCGAAAGTAACAGGCAGTCTTAATGAAACAACGTTAATGAAACATACAAAAACAAGCCGAAATAGTCCGTTTGAGGAGTTTGAGATAAATGCTTTGTTTTATATTAAATCGTTTAATACCCTCATTTGCGGGTTTTTCGAATCGGCTTAGTCTGAAAGATTGATCTGAGATTTTCATTCAAATGTGATATCCGGTAACTTCAAAATAGATTAAAGAAAGTTGTTGGCATACTCTGTGATGTAGAGCCTTCATGCTTTCTTCAAGTTTGAAAAAAGGAAATCATTTCTCAGATTTGTAACAAAATATGCCATCAACTGTAATCATATCATTAGCCTTTCCAGCAAACATAAAACTATTCCATATCTCCACTGTTAATGAGTCAACGGGCTCAAAATTGGATCATTCCCTTGAAATTCTTAGGACTGTGTTATTTTTTTTTTGAAATCACTGCAACGAAAAACATTAGAGCGCACTCATGCCTGAGGATGCGTGGGAAAACTTTCCCCCAAACGGTGTCATCATTGCTTTGCATGCATGTCACCCGAAGGCGTTGGGCGTTGTTGCCTTCACGCGAACGCCAAGATCAAAAGCTTGTGATGAAATTGAAAACTGCAAAAGTGGGCTAGAACTGGGGGTGGCAATGTGGTGGCAAAGAAGCGAAAAAAATAGTCCTCTCCATCCTCTGTCTCCTTTTGCGGCATTGCATTGCCGACTGTTGCCGACGCAGACGTTTCGAACGTACCGAAAGAATTGGTGTGGATGGGATGTTGAAATGAAGCCTCTCGAATGCTTCTACATTTGTGGCTTTTCCCCCTTTTTTTCTACTCCCGTTTTCGAATCATTTTCTCGACGCGGTACGCTTCTGTACATCGTACGGCGGGTGGTGGATTAAATGGGTGACAAGTCTCACCTTAATTAATGTGTTACTCGTGGCTTTTTTGGAATGTACCTGTCCCCGGGAAAAAAACGGATGCGTAATTGAAGTGAGTGGAAAATTCTTATTCATTTGCTGGCTAGATTCACTCACCACCAGCAAGCCACGACAAGAGGTTTGGCTTGAGGTTTGACACACATTTTTCTTTCCGCGTTCCGCGATAGCATATTCATTCTGTACACACATTCGTATCCTCGTTAATTGGCCTGGAGCACCTGCGAACGGGTTCCCCGTTTTCGCTGGTAGTGAAAAACAAAAAGCGTTGAGTTAATTCGTTGATGCGAAAAAGCACACATTAACGCGTGCAGTTTGCTATAGGAAATGTTCAAGAAACAGTTTTCCGAGGAGACAAATGCACCAGCAAAATCTGGCTAAGCGTAAAGTAAAGTGCAGGAAGCATTCCTTGCACATGTTCTAATGTATCCTTTCAATGCTTCGTCCGGTAGCGCGTAGAATGTACGGGTGGGAAGGTTCTGTTTTTCGTTAGGCAAACAATTTTGCATAAACTACTACAGCGAAGCACCATTTACCTTGTCGCATTATGCCGGCAACCAGCGATGTGGGTCAATGCGTTCCAGCTACTTGGTGGCGATGGGTTTAGCAAGAAACTAGAATCCTAATGGGTGAATAGAATGATAAATGAAAACAACCACATACACACACACACCAGTCGGTCGACACTTCAGTATGCAAGCCACATCCTTCACGCTGGTGGTACATTGTGCCACCACGAGAACCATCAGTGTGATGTTTCCAAGCTGAAAAACTCAAGGCACAACAGTGAAAGAAAATCATTGTTGTCTTCAGTGGGTATGTCTGTGGGTGAAAACAAAACACACACACATACTGAATGAACATGTAGGCAGAGGGTTGAAGGAGAAAGGGGAGGTTTTTTATTATGGGTTGAAAATAAGAATGTGACATAGTTTCGTGTCGTTGCATTTGGGAAGCGAAACAAAACGCTGGTAAAAAGTGTTTCTTAATTATAAGAAAAGCTTGTCTTAAGGAAAGACCGCTTTATGCTTTCACAAATATTTATAATGAGTTTCTTTTTTCCTTCCCCTTGGTCTATCACTGTTATGTGCTCGTATCTCTTGGCCATTTTGTCATTTTTTTAAATTATAAAAGAAGGCGTTTGATTCTTTTCACTACTTACAGCTATGATAACAATGTAATGCATGAATGTCGTGTTACATTTACAGTTGACTGTAAAGTTAGTTTGTAAATCTTTCTTTGAAAATTCATCGAACTGTGCGAAAATGGTTTTTTGTACAGTTTTGCAAATTGTAATACGAGTTTAAGTTCATCATATATTTTCTACGACACCGAGTACTAGAGTTCTATCTATATAGGTGGGATCCACGATCTTCCGTTGTAAAAATCGAGCTCCGAAACGTAAGATCATATAGCCACGTGATTTGTTATTTAGGACCCTTTAGGTGCACTCTTTTCTTACACGTTATGCTGTGCAGTAGCTTAATAAAGGACATCTTGCTTCTAGAATTTTATACGACAAAAATGCATGGCAACAAACAGAGAAAGTTAAAATCTTTTGCCAAAGGCAATGTTTCGGTGGCATTTTAAATATGACATTCTCTGCTTTTTGTTTGACAATACAGCCTCAGGAGGTGTTGGTCTTCCTGCTTTCTTAGAGACTCACAGTATGGCTAGGGATAATTTCGCGAATTACGTCATATGAAAAGCTTTCAGGCGTATCTTAAAATGTTTTGTTAAAATATAGGACTATTGGCAATTTAAAAAAAAACTCAAATAATGCTATAAAATGTACATGAAGGCAAAACGTGCACATCAACTTCTTTACCTAGCAACTAATCATCAACCCATACACACAACCGTCGAAATAGTACTTTAATTTATATCGTTTAACACTGATGAGCTCATGGATAAACCACCATGAATCATGAATTATGGTCCCATTCAAGGATTGACCGTGAACTTCGCGACGCACGCCTTTGTAGCGACCGTTAGCACAAAGTTTATAATAACTAAATTCTTCGCATTGAACATTAACTACCGAATGTCCACCTTCTTTTCCGCTTGACACTGAATCAAACGTGCTCGGACCGTGCCGAAAAAGGAACACCCATCCGCAACGACGTGACTGTTGGTCGCTACCGCCTTTTCGGACACCGTCCACTTTCGTTTCGAAATGTTCAACCTGTGACCAAAGCAATTGGTAGTCGAAACCGGCCTCATAGCGAACGAGTAAGCCGTAATGTGTTTCCTATTCGCATACGGGTATGCCCTTCCGCGTGCACTAATTGAAGTGAAGCGATTAACATAAAGCGTGTGCACGAGCGTGCCGGACACCATGGCTCAGGCCGGTTGTACGTCACCTACCACAACCGGCAGCTTGATAGTTGACAGCAAATAAGTAAGCGGGAGAGCACAGCTACGAAACGGGCAGAGCGTTTGATAATTCAATCCCCAAACTGTGCTCATCTCGTTTCATTTCCGTCGGTTGATTCTACCCGGAGATGGTCAGATTTCCCGCATGGAGATGGTCCGCAAGAGTTTCTCGGGGTGTGATGTTAGTGAAAAATGATGTTACGTTTGCTGCTGTGTCCAGCTTTCGCTTTCGGTTGGGGGTTGAAGTATTTGCCCTTTTTTTGTTTATTTACCCTCCATTTTGTGGCTTCATTTCCTAAACGTCCTACATTCCCAGACAAAGATTTTTGGTGATTTTAACAAAAGTTTGGAGTGTCCTCTCACTGACGCCTGCTCGAAACGCCGAGCGTGTCGTGTGTGTGTGTAGTGTAGAGGGACTCTGCATGACTCTGTGTGTGTGTTTGCGTCTGTGTGACTCCTGTTGAACGGAAGTAGACTCAACAAGTGGTATAACTGCGTGCGTCACAAACGACGAACCCCACCCTGTTGAAAGGGTTCGGTGGGTTTCGAGCATCATGGCCGGGCCATTGCCTAGCTTCTCGACAACACAGGCACCCATGGCGTCGGCAGCAGGAGTTGGTGCCGGATTGTTAAACAAGCTGGATCGTCTAGTCAGTTCGACCGTGGTACACGAGGCACGAGTTTATCCGGTGACCGTGCCGCCAGCCGGATATCGGCCTTCGTCCGGACTTGTGCACAATGTGTCCGAAATGAGCTCATCAATGCCTGCCGCAACTTCACCAACCGTCCTGACGACCGTTGTACAGACGGACGATTTCGTCGTCCTGCCAGGTACCCCAAAAAGTGGAAAAGTGAAATGGAATAGGAATGCTTACTAAACGCCTCTCCGCGTCGGATTTTTTCTTCTGAAAATAAAAATAAAACGTTTATGTGCTTTATTTTCAGGGCCAGAGGATGTGCTGCTGCTCAACACGACCACTGGACTGTACCAGCAATCGGTGACGCTAACCGCACGAATGTATCCGATTGAGGCCACGGCGGCAAAGTCGATCTGGGGCCTACCGACGCTGATCTGGGGTATATTGATCGGAACGGTCGTGATACTGATACTGATCCTAGCGACACTGTTCTTCTGCTGCTGGGTGCAGCCACGTACGCGTAAACTGCTCAACTCGAGCTACTACACAACCACCGCCAACAACGGACACGGTAGGTACACTTCATCCATGAATACATAAATTATTAACTTATTAAATGCATTCACAAATTGTGTTATAGAAAACCTTTTTCTTCAACGCGTTACAAGTTCTGTTTGGCAAGGACACAAGCAGAATTCAAATTATATCCCTTCAAACACTGTTTCATATTGTCCAACACTTCAGATGCATTTTAAAATTCAAATTTAGTTTCGCCAGAAACAAAGAAAAATAAATAAATCATCCTTTTTCTTTTTTTGTTTTGTCTTGTACATACTAGTTTGAGTTACATCGGACATTAATATATTATCGAACCATCTGAAGTGCTGAATTTATTCATGAATTGCTTACTCGTTATTTTATTAGTCAACGGCTTGGCAGACGCGAGTTGTTAAGCATATGATAAGCTTTCCTCTATCATGGAAACTAATTTCGTCACATGCCTTGATGAACTCCGCGTGAAGTTGATTTTGCGATCTTTCCATTAAACTTTGAGTTTGGTTTTCCTCCTGGCTGTAGTCTCCATTTTTTCGTATTTCATTTCAATATTTTCAATATCACTCGAGCGTAATACTTGTGAAATTTTCATGAACAAACGAAAGTTTGTTCACACCGGTTATAGGTTCCATAGACCAAATCTCGTTCTGTCGTTCATTCCTGTAGGGAATAATTAAAATAGAAATAGGTTTAGTAGCACTTTAAAGATTCAATTCCCTCAGGCGATAAGATGTAATTCCCTCTATCATTGACTTGAGAATTGAGCTTGAAGTTTTTGTCCCTTTGGATTGTGAGGGAAAGTGTGGTTTATTTTTATAACCGTTTTCTTACTTAACTTGGACTGATGGTGAAGCTGTGGATTTTTTGTTTGTTTGTATTTTTAGCATTATTTAAAAAAATGTATATTATAAAATATTTTTTAACGAAAGTATTAAAGCATTAAATCATTCGAACCGTTGCAGCTTCGCAAAGCTCGATTGTAGCTAAATCGTGCGCTAGCAGCGACTCGAACCAACTAGTGATGCCCCTCTCGATCGGCATCTGTCCACCACAGTACAGTGCCCCTCCACCGCCCTCCAGCAGCACCACCACCAACACCCCGCAGCACACCGCAGCCAGTGGTAGCAACAGCTCGCTACATCATGCTTCCCATCCTGCCGGCGGATGTGCACATCATACCTGTAGCGCCGTCAACACCGCCACGAACCAGCAGTGCACCATGGCATCCGGTGGGCAGGACTATAGCCATGTAAAGTACGGCAGCTCGCCGCAACAGTACGCCGCCCAGCAGTACCAACATCATCACCATCACACACAGCAACAGCAGCAGCAGCACCATCAACATCAATGCATACATTACCAGCAGCAACAGCAACAATACAATCAGCAGCAGCAGCAGCAGCAGCATCACCATCATCAACAGCAGCAACAGCACGTGCAATTACACACCCATCATGTGCACGGACAGCAGCAGTACAGTCCGTACAATCAGCATCAGTACTATCATCATCCTTCAACGCAACAGCAGCAGCAGCAGCAACAACAACAACAGCAACAACAACAACAACAGTACCTTCACTATCAACAACATCAGCAGCAACACCATCAGCAACAGCAAAGGTTGTTAAACGATTTCTCACTGTTCTATTGTGTATATTAACCTCATTAATTCAAATTATTGCATTATAATTTAGGGAACATCATCACCAACACCATCAACAGCAACAACTGCAGCATCAACATCATCAATCCTCCTCAGGGCATAATCACAGCCAATCTCCGCAGAGCCAACTGGTGCACACGCAGCTGCACAAGTCGATGTGGGCGATAAATCCTCTATACGCTTCTAGTGGAGGTAAAACTCGTATTAACCTTTCGATACCGCCCCAATTTGCTCATACCGACAGACCCTGTCCTTTTCCACAGTGATAAATGATGAGAATGAGAGCGACACGAACACCACCTATCGGACGCGATCCCTGCCGTCGTGGGGCAAAAATAAGCAACGTCCCCTATCGAATGCGGACGATCTGGAGGAACTGTACGCAAAGGTAAAACCAATGAACGAGGCACAACCGAACTCTTCCATCTATAATGGGTTGTCTCTTTTACTACTTTTAGGTAAACTTTAGTAAAAAACGACGAAACCGGATGCGGAATGATGAGGCCGCCATTATTGCCCTGTGCCGGTCACGATCGCAAAATCTGGCCGCTCTACCACTAGCCACCGATCAGGATGCAGTGGTCGTGTATGACGAACGGACAGCCCTCTAGACAGGGTTGCTGCCCGTCCTTGCCATGACCCTATGCCTTGTGCCGCAAGTTGATTCGCCGAGAGTGTACATTTGAATGGAGGAGCACGTATGCATCACTTTTGCTGTGTTCTCTTAGTGTAATGGAATCGATCAATCGTCGTACTTTAGCTAATCGAAAGAGAAAGAATACGCCGTTTCTGTTCCTTCTTTTTTTCCGGTGAATGTAAATGAAAAGCTAGTCTAAATTGATTCTACACTTTTGTGTAGTTTGTGTCAAATCATGTGCATACCGCGCCCGTAGCATAATCGCGATTCCGAAGGAAACCGTTGTTAGATTTACTTAGCCATTGCATCAACCGCCCAGTGCCATTTAAGCTCCCATTAGTGCAGTGATGAGTGCGTGGAATCGTTTTTCAGTGCATAACTCATTAGAACAAAAAACGAAAAACATGCTCAACAGTTGCCAACAGAAATTGTTCGCCGAATCTGGATCAAACTTGTCCTGCGGCGAATAAATGTTGCATTTCTTCATACAACATTAGCATAGCATTCGATGTTCTCTTTCCTTTAGCATGACTTCACCGAATACAATCAGAAGCCAACATTTCCATTTAAATGTATTGAAAAAAGCTTATCGACAGCACGCGTGGTGAGGACAGGGCATGGACGTTAGCATGCGGCACCAAGGTGGTGCAATGTAGAAAGCAGAAAACACAAATTGTCACTCTAGCGAATGTTGAATGTTGCGTGAAAATTTATCTACTATCAACAGGAACAGGAAAGAAAACAAACCCTCAACCCCCCACAAACAAAACTGTACATGTGTTTAAAAGAAGACTGATGAACGAACCCGAGAGAAAAGTCGGGAACATTATTACCCCGCTAATATTTAATACTTCCTTCGTAGCTACAATACGGGACGGGCAGAACAATCCCTGCCAGAAAGTAAATTGCTGCTATATATCCTGTACCTCTACAATGCTACTGTCGGTTAGTTACTAGCAGGGTTAGTACTTTCAATGCCAGATCATTGAATGCTTCCAACAGTTGCCCAACAGCACTCACAAGGGACGTTTCCGGCGTAAAACAGATGCTAGTAAAGCTAGTAAAAATGTGTACCGATTGCTTTTAGTTTGTAACGTTGCACGCTGCGAAAGCAAACCACAACTTTGTACGTAGTATAAAAAAAAAAAATTTGCACTAGAGCGCGGTATTTGTGTGAAACGAAACCAGCTAGTCGGTCAGGAGGAAAGAGGGGCCGCGTATCTTCCCCTTTTACCGGCATAATCTTATCATTCGTCGTAGAAAATCTTTAGAAAAGCTATCGTTATTTAGAAATAGTGCGTAGGGAAATGGGGTCCAAAAAGTAGTTTTGGAGACGACGAGAAACGATGGACGAAGACGCCTGTTGTAATTGTTTGAAAAGGAAAGGGTAATCATGTTTGAAAAACAGCCGCCAGGCTACAGGTGGGATGGTACAGGAAAAACTAGAGAAAAAATTGTTTGAAATCAACAGCCGAACATAGTTGTATCGTATGAAATGAATTGAAATGAATTAAACTAAAACGAACTATGGCATTGTGTGTTATTTAATTTTGTTTTGGTTTTTCTTGAATAATGGTTCGGTTTTCCTTGCCGGAAGGCTGATATTTTCCAGCAAAACAAGCTATGCAGTGAAAAGGCCTTTTTCGCTAAACCGGTATGTGTATGTGGTAACAGTCGGGAGCCATCGGTGCTGTGTAAACCTTGGTGTCGACTTTGTATTCGATGTTTTAAATTCAAAACTGTGTTTCAAAATGTTTGTTGGGATGTCGCAAAATGTATATATTATATGCATTTAACATCTGTATTTATCAACAATAAGAAAATAATCCCTGTTTTTCAACTTGGTCACATCGTTTCTGGTTTGTAAAAAAAGGTTTTATAACGATTCGGTACGTTTGATTACAACGATACGTTTGATGTGAAAAAGAAGGCACGGATTTTACGTCCAAATCAAGGTATGTAGATATAGAAGGTAGAGTTGTTTAGAGCAAATTGACATTTCTCGACCTGACATAACAGTTCCATGGTGATCAAGGGGAAGGGTATTGAGAAGAGTGACGGCAGCGTCGGAGGAGGCGCCGGTGGTGGTATCGCTTGCGATTTTTTGACGAAAAATGCAACCAAATATCGTCAATCGTCTGTGGGACAACACTTAATATGCGAAGATGACCCATAAATTAGCGAAATTGCTCAAAGGACTGAGAATCGAGGCTGTTTGTTCATGTTGGTAGCCCCATACCATATGTTTTTGTAAACAAACTCTGACATAACTCGACTAAAATGTCGCCCTGTCAAATCGATAAAAATCCACCTTCTAAATACATACACCTTGGTCCAAATTATTATATCTCCGCGAGCTGCCGCATGAAGACCAACGCCGCTGTCAGGTTGTCAATCATTTCCTCTCCTTTTCTGGTGTTGATTATCTGCCCCGTTTGAGCATTACACATTGAATCAATTTAACAGCAAATAGTTTATTGCGAAAGCTTATTCAATTTGTACTGAGTGCGCGATTGTTTTTATTTTTCAAGTGAGCATGATTTGTATTATATAAGTAAGCACAACAGGCTGCAGGTTTCAAAAGTCGATTCAAACCCGATTAGTCCGAGCGCACTGCAAGGCATCGAGAGATCATCGTTGCACCTGCACTGTGCAAAATGCAACGGCTTTCCACACCGACCGGCTAAGCCAGCAACCGAATGACATTTACCTCAAGGTGTATAGATGCACACTGTCAGATGCTGAACTGTTCGCAAACACCGCGATTCGAACTATGGGTGAGTGTGCGCTCACGAAACGGTGCCCGCTGGCCAAAACACTGCACATGTGACTGCGGTGTATTGTTGTTATTGTTTTGTTGTGGTTTTTTAACCGAAAGGTAAATATGCAGTGAAAACGCGGAGCGGCCGTGCGGTTGTCGTTGATCGTTTTTGGGTAACGGGAGCGAATTGATAGGGACCAACAGCCAGTAGCTCCAATACGGTGCTTTAATTGGTTTACTGGCCATACGCGTTGCGCCAAGAGTGTGTGTCTCTGTGTGTTTCGGGAGGGTAAATCTGTGCGATTCTTTCGTGGATTACTCACCGTCCATCTCCCCCCGTCATCGTTTGCTGCCATGGTGCGTGTGCGTAAAGTAACGTTCGTGGTACTGTAGCGCGAGTAAATTCATTCCCTAGAGCCCTCATAAAGAAACAGCAAAACCCCGAATAAACAACCATTGCTCGATAAGAACGAGCAGCAGCCAAGTCTTCTTGTTATTGTCCGCGAAACGTCGTCTGTAGCTGTGAAGATTGTGTGTGTGTGAGTTTTTTTCCTCACTGGTCGGCAGATTCAACGTTTCGTGAGTCTCTTCGACAGCCCTTACCGCACGCTTTATTAACGTATCCGCAACAAAACCGTCATCGAGCAAAAGAACCTGCATCCAACTCCCCTCCCGTCTGTGTCTGTGTGAGTGCGCGTGTGACACACACCCAGTGTGGACGATTTAGTACATAAATTAGCCCGCATTAATCACCCCCAATCGATCGATACATTCCGCCGACCATTTGGACCCTGCTCGTCCATCGAAGACTCGTGTGACGTTGTTCAAGATATTAACGCAACAATGGAGCTGAAACCGCCGGAGACGTTGTCCTAGTAATAGTAGTTCCTTTCCGTACCAGTCGGTGTTATCGCGCAATGTTCCTTTAAACGCAATCAACCTGTTTGCAAATTTGCTTGTTCTCTTAAGTTGCCGCACTGTGTCTTACTTTCTTATGTTGCCTGTCGTCTAACACCCGTGCGTGTGCGTGCGTACGTGTGTGTGTGTCACGAGAGGTCTCGTGAATCGTGATACAGAGCAATAGCGGTGTAATCAGCGACGTACCAACAATACAGTGTGCACGAGCCAAGTTGGGAAAACAAAGTAAGGAATTAGTGGTGTTCCTTCTTCTTCGTACGTGTACGCGCGCGCATCGGTACAGCACGCGACGCTCAACCCCGATTATGGCCCGGTCGGGAAGATGGGAAATGTTAAAAATAATTGCACACCTTACGGTAGTTCTGCTGTTTTGCGACACCTGGCGCACGGCCGAGGGTAAGGTAGTCCCGGGCGGCTTCAACCGCGACCGGCATGCATCCCCGGAAATGCAACGGAACGATGACATCGTCATTCCGCGCGTTGAGATAGCTCGGGTCATGTCCGACATTGCCGGGGACAAATTGGTGCTGTATACCGAGGATATTGTAGGGCGGACGTTTATCGTCGATCGGCGCCGGATGGAGTGTCATGAGCAGGTGCACGTGTACGAATCCTTTCTGCCGCTCGAGCCGGTGGCGAAGGAGGACGAGGAGTACTTAAGACAGGCGAAGATTTTGTGCTGGTCTGCCCAGGGATCACCGATGGAGGTCGCAATGCAGGAGGGGTAAGTTATCAAATGCTATCACAGCATGAATTAAGATCCCTAGCAGTACGAACTTAATAAAAAAATGAATTAAGATCCCATACGCCAGATCCCATCTTTGTGACTTGCACTGATTTTGAATCGTACATTAGTACAGTCGGTAATGATCAGTCGAATCATTTGTACTATTTTTTACATTATTATCTTTTTAATTATTATTTTAAGTTCCCTTATCGTGTACAACAACACATAAATAACACATCAACCGATTTTATCGGATTATTTTGAATAATTCTTCAGAGTGATCTCTCTCATAGTGACTGCCGCTTTCGAAACTTTCTTTTGTTGCAATGAAATTTACTGGTGTTACTATACTCTTTACAACAAATAAAATCTCGTATTATTTGCCGAAATCGTAACAAACAATACTAGCGATTATACTCCGTAAGAAGCAGGAACACCACGAACTAGTGGCTCATACAAAACCAGTCTAGTTTGTCTTGTTCAATCAATGCTTGGACAGTGACAACACCTACCTGAGGATATTTTAATTTTTTTAAACCATGAAATTGATTGTCTTTTAATAAGTTGTGCATAAATTTAAAACTATATTGATTTTGTACGGTCATTATTTAGAGATGGAATGAAATATTCAATTTTCCATATGATTTTTTTTCAAAAGGAAGGATTTCTCTCTCGTTACGAGTTCTTCTTGTAATAAATGCAAACACTGAAATAGATCAAATTCGTTGTAAGAGATTTCACTGTATAAAAAAGTGTAGAAGAATCCCTCAGACCCTTTTTTGCAGTGGCGCTGGTTGCTGATATCATAGGAAACAGTATCCACCGTACTCAATTACGAATTAATTAAATGCTTATTTTTTACCATTTTGAAATATTACTAATGCTACTATCAATCTATCAATATTATCGCACTATGACGTGTATCATATTGCTCTTTAAGCATCATGCCAAAGGTTTGTTGCACAACAAAATAGCGCTGTGTGATATGGTTCGCAGGACATGCTAATGTTAACTAAACATTTATTAAACAACTGTTAAGGTAAATTCCTACAGAAAATTTCTAGAACAAACGTTTGCCCTGAACAATGTTGTTCGGTCTGTTGCAGCGGTCGCTTAAACGAAAAGCCGTGCCAAAACGAAAATCGTTCCACAAAGATAGCCCCTTTCGATGAGCGTTATTTTCCATAACATTTCAATATTCGCCAACAACATCTGACGTCACCGTGTTTGCGAGCCGCCAAGTTTATTCTTGGTGCAGCGTGGCGAATAGAACATGCTTATGTTGCGTCATGGATCGTATGATGGAGTTGTCCTAGAGTCGATGGTCGTGGCGGTGGTAGTGTGACGCCAATTTCGCGTGTGCCGTGGACATTGACTCTGCGACACAATATTGCATTAGTTGGTTGGCCATTTGCCGGTGTCTGGCTGCGTTTTTCCACTCACTTTCATTACCATGCGGTAGGGCATTTGCCGGTGGATTCACAGTTCCTGACGGGGCGCTCACAAGACGTGGTGATGATGGTTACATTTGATGGCGACATTTCAACTGCTGTGCGAAGCGAAAAAAGCGTAAGCTTTGGGACAAGCGTAAACCTAAAGAAATCCCTTGTCCGTCATTGAAAATGCAAGAAACGTAGCAGATGCGGGGCTTTTCATTCACACGGGCGCGGGACAATCTTCGACCTTGGCACTGCACAACCTTGAAAGGTCTCTCGTTTTGCCATTTCTAGCTTTCTGTGACTTGATTTTACCCGTAGCAAAGAAGTCCGTAGCAAGCCCTCCTTACGGGGCGAAGACCGGCGCCCATGTCGCCTCGACCACACGCGGGACAATACCAAAATTGCACCGGATGTACAACATTTGGTGATGGAAAAAGAGCATTTTTGCTAGTGGTTGACGGATATTCCGATGCACTAGTACAACATACAAAAAAAAAACAAATATGTCGTTCCAATCATGATGATCTCCGTTGTTGGAATCGTTGCTTTTAACGATATTCAATAATTAAAATCAACAGAGTGCATTTGCATTTCAGTGTGCGATAATCCCATTAAGACGATTAATTTACAAGATTGGTAGTGGCAACGAGGTCCGTCTGAGACGCATTCTGCACTGGTACATCGCGCATTGAATTGCAAGAATAACCGTGAATAATTGTTGCGTTATAGCTTATTAGATGTCATCTTTTCATTTTTAAATTTTTGATGATATTTCGATACATCCTGAATTGTTATTTGGCGCACACTGTGTGCATTATTTTAATTTAAAACAAAAATGTGCGAAACCGGAGTTGAGATCCGATGCGAATCGTTTCCCCAAAGATGAGGACTCATATCCAACTACGAGGTATTAATAATTTCAGGGCTGTATCCTGTATCCGGACCTAACAGGTCGTTAAGCCATTAACAAAAGCAGCTAACAATTTTGGACTACATTTTTCATGTACATATGACTTTATATTTCCCTAATTACTATAAGACTGGTGGAAAAATGTATAAAATCACAGTAAGAGATAAATAAGAGAGGAACCTTTTTATGTGTAATTAAGTACAAATTATCTCTTGCTGGCCCGGCCATGCAAAACCACGTAATAAGAGTATGATTCGGAACAGGCGACAACAGCACCGGTTTCAGTGAAGGGTTCAGAACGATCAACGGTGTTAAGAAGAAGAAATTGAATACGCCGTCTGGCATCATATGTGCTTTCCGAGAATTGCATTTAAACAAGGCGTTCTTGTGGAGATCGTTGGAATACCCTCTACCCCCGATTAAGGTACGGTCGAGTGTTGGGAAAAACAGCATACGACGGTGTGGAAATTAAATAAAAAAAGAGGAAAAGTGGAATGATCGTTTTCCAAAGGCTTTCCATTCCACGATCCATTTCCTTCTGTGGTCAATGATGAGGTGCAGTGTAAAGACGCAGATATGTTTTTAGAAGTCGAACCTTCCGACACGTCGACATAGACACTTGACACAAATGTGGGGAATAAATTCATCAATTATCGTCCGAGTTATTTGCATTTGCAAAAAAAAAAACATATTTTAGTAGGATGAAGCATGTTAAAGCACGAATCATTACATGCAAACCTTATTTCTTATTTAAAAATAATCCATCTATATAAAGCTTTTGATGCGTTCTAATCCGTTTAGAAATCGCGGGAAATAACTTAAACGCTTTTAGGAGCGTTATAAATGTATTAGCCCCTTGTTATTTGTTGCTCCGCGAGCACAACTATGAACGGCCATCTTAATGCACGTGCCATGAGCATGGTGCCTCTCCATGTTTGTTCCAACAGTGCAGAAGTATGGTTGCAGAACGATCACGCTATCCACACGGGGATAAGGAGAAGACGTTCGATCCCCATCGGTGGTCATTTAGAGGTCAGAAGAAAATTGCGCCTCTAGAAGCTCGTAGTGAAACTCTTTTCTCTTTCATTTCCGCGCAAGAAGTATCTTCTTTTTTTTCTTTTCCTTGCACTATTTCTAATATGCAGACATATTGGTTTTCGTTTGTTCTTTGTGGTTTTAAGAAGTATTTTATAAATATTTGCCTTTCACTAAATTTGCGGACGACACATGTACCTTACCATCATTGTGAACTTAACATTAAAATGCCCAAGTTTGGTTTTCATAGTATCAGAACTACTCGCAAGTCGTTGTCTTCGAGAATGTTTTATTTAAAAAAATAGAGAACCGTAGACATATGCCATTACCATACCCACCAACAAACTCATCGCAATCGTGTAAGAACCCTAAACGCAACGCAACCATACGCAATCATCAACTTGTACGATTCGCCCGGGGCGCATTTTAATTCTTCCGCGGGAACGCATATGACAGTGTGTAAATGAGAGCAAAAACAAAGAAGAAATATGGCATGATTGGTTTTCAAGGGTACCCAGGTAGTTGGCATTTATAATTGGTAATTGATGTTATCATCCCATTCCAGTTATTATCTACATTATTAGAATTGCAATACAATTGGTTGGCCTTTGGGGAGGTTTAGGTTAAGGAAAAAATTAATTAACTTATATATAATATTATGTTTCAATTGTTGTAGTGTAAATTGTATTATAATGTTGGATCAATTTCAAAAAACATGAAATTTAATTTGGCCTTGCCCCGTGGCTTTGATTTTTTGTATGTTCCAGCTACTAATTCTAACCGATTGTCGTGTACTGATAAGGTTAAAATTTATACCGAATGAGTAATTTCTTCAGCTGCCTTTAGTTTAAGCTTCAACCACGTGTCTGACGTCCAGATTTGGTATGATAGTGAATCTGCGGTTCTTATCGTAGCACTGTCATGATGTCATTGTTCATTTACACTTTTTTATCGTGAGAGCACGATGTTGTACGCACTAGGAAACTGTGTGCATCAGTGACAGCACGGCGGCATGATTCTGTTACGCTTCCCTCATAGCGACAGCGGTGTTTGTGGCCGAATTGAACTCTCGTGAACAAGCCATTTTTAAATACCAAAACATTGATTCATCCATCAAAAGCTAGAAAGCTTACCTATGGTTCCGATGCGGTTCAAGCGAGGGATAAACTTGCATTATTTGATTTGCGTTCACGTCCTTTATGGCACATTCGGTAGCTAAACCCCGAATATCCGGACTTGGTAAACGCCAAACAGCGGCCGGCGAAAAATTTCAACCGGCGTGAGTTCACTCTGCAACGTTGTACCATGCTGCGAGTGGGGTGGGTATAATAATGTGCTGATAATAGCGCCCGGTGCTCTGTTATCTGTGGACGATTTGATTTGCTGAGTGTTTCGTTGTTTTTTTGTTTAGCTCACCTGTACCTCTTATGCTGTACAGCCTTCAATACGACGGTTGACCGCTTTGAGGAATAAGAAGTTAATATACTCACTCACCTGTCCGGCAGTAAGGGTGGCTTCTGGTTATCTGTTTTCTTTTCTCCATTTATATTTGCGCACCCCCTTTTTTGAATTGATAAATTGATTGGAACGGGTGGGAACGTATCAATAAATGGCTTTGTTTGTGTTTGTGGGATGCTTATCGCAATAGTTTGACGTAGGTTAAATGAAGCGAATTAATGATGTTTCTGTGCTTATTTTACGAGGTGACGAATTGTACAATCTGGAGTGTTAAGTTTTACCAGAAATTAGCATTCGGAACCGAAGGCTCAGCATATTGAATACTGACCTGAATGCTGCTACCTTGAATACTGGCTACATTAATCTAAATTTAATTTTATGCAATATTTGTGCATTAAGTATGAAATACCGAAGTGCAATGCTGCACTAGGCAAGTAATAAGCTCTCTTTTCTTGGCCAATCTCTCCAGGTCAAACTTTAATGGTTAATAAATGCAGTTTCAGTTCATGTGCATTTTTCTTCTCCTTATTATGTTCTATGAGTCAACCATGCTCGTCCAATGCCTGATCTTCATTTTTTTTTACATTTCTTTCTGGCTGTTTTTATCTTTTATAGTTTTCTGTTTGTTTGATACCTGTTAAATTATCTAAAATATCTTCTTTTAACTTTATTTATGCATATCTTGAAATAAAAAAGATTATTGTTTGTTTTTTAAAATGTTTGTTGACTTGCTGGGATTCCTATGGGCACATTTTCTCCACCAGCATAGCGCTTGTTGGACATCGGACTTTAGGGCTACTCCAAACGGACGTGAAATGGAGGAAATGCGTAATGCGCAATTAAATATTTGCCACATACACATGTTCGTTGTTTTGAGTTTGCTGCGCACACTCGAACGACAATTCGTGTAAACGCGATATGTGCAACAACACAGTGCATAGTGCATTGCAAAAGAGCGGTGCCAACTGGTCCAGTCTTTGATGATTTGTTTCCACCGATCATAAGATTAACATAAGCACAAAAAGTAAAAAAGCATATACCATTATCATGGAGGTGTATTGAGTTCGGTATCGGACGTTAAGGAAAACATTACCAATGGCAAGGGTGGATGTTGGAGGGCAGAAGTCTGTAACAGACGGAAACTCAAAATTAATCGCTTGCTATGAACGGTGTTTTGTGTTTTTCCTATTTTTAGATTTTTTTGTAATGCCATTTACCAGTAATATTTATTTAATGCGACCGATAGCATCATACGACGAGAGCCGTTCTTCTCTCACCAAAGCATCGATTGGCTTGATCGATTTTAAAACCTTCGAGAGTTGAATAATGCTGCTTTTTAACGCGGTTACTTCTTATTGATTAAAGCAGAGCCGTGTTGAACAGGGCCGGATGACATCATGACATGTTTGCGCTGTTGTAACTCAAGACAAATTACACAGTGCTACGAAACTGCTATCCCAACACAGTAAAATCCTCTCCTATTATTTCTTTCCACCCTGTTTTCGTGACTCGTCCTTTATTCATTCTTATAAACCTTCCTTTCCATATCTGTTTAAATTTTTTGTTCAGGGCTGGCGTGCTAGAAAATCATGCAAATCAACTGATGCATAGCAGGGCGGCTGTACGCAACAGACGCAACATTGATCGGGAGAGTGAAGGGAGCAAAATAAATACATTCAACAGTGTACAAACCGCGACAAACAACGAGGAGGTACTTCGCATCGAAGGGTTTCGGATCGAGCAAGCAGAAATAACACCCGAAATGGAAGAAAACGGTGTGTCGTCGGTGCGCGTGAACTCACCGGTTACGTTGCGCCTGTTCGGAACGGGGATCAGGCGTAATACCGTCATCATATTCACGCACGAACCGTCCCGTTACCTAGGTTCGTGCCAGGTGCCGGTCACGGAGAAATTTCACGTAAGCCTTGACATGCAATTCCGCTTTATTCTGTGCATGTGTTTCTCACTGCAAAATCACAACGTTTATTGTTTTCACTTTAAGGTGAAAGAAGCGGAAGCTAGCGGTAGGAGCGGGCTGGTGGAGATCGAGCTGCCGGAAGTGATCAAGCAAAAGAAGTACTTCTACATTTGCGCCAAGTACGAAAAAACCGACCCGTTGGAAGGATCGGAAGAAACTGAAAAGGTACGTAATAAGGGAGTAGCGGATTGGATACGCCACGGAGGAAACACAGGGCCCTTGTTGGTGGGGTTCGTTTCTTTCGCGAACGGAAGCGTGCGATAGTAGGGAGGAGGGGGCTACGGTATTATGAAGCGATTACAGCATGGAAAGCCACGTGCTCCGTTCGAACACTCGGCTGTGTTTTCTGTGCTATGCGGAAAGTATATATGTAGGCGCCACACATCAGGTTAATCGATTATTTGTTTCGCTCAACGCAACCTAACATTGATCGATTTTTTTTTTAATTTGTTCATGCACAGGAAGCTGTAAAGGATACGCCCTTTCTTCATCAGGGAGTGGATTCGTGGATGCGTTTGACGAGCCATACATCGATGCTACCGCTATGGCTGTCGATCAGCGTCATATGTGTTTGCCTCATGTTTTCGGCCCTTTTCTCCGGGCTCAATCTAGGTCTGATGTCCTTGGATCGAACCGACTTGAAGGTGTGTGAAAGGGGTTTTATTTAGTTTTTAGATCAGCGAACAGTACGCTAATGTGGCGGGTATGTTGCTTCAATTCACCAGATCCTCTGCAACACGGGCAGCGACACGGAGAAGAAATACGCAAATGCAATCAAGCCGATACGCGATCACGGCAACTTTTTGCTGTGCAGCATCCTGCTCGGCAACGTGCTAGTCAACTCGACGTTTACCATTCTACTGGACGGTCTTACTTCGGGCCTGTTTGCCGTCATTGGTTCCACGGTGGCAATTGTGATTTTCGGTGAAATCATTCCGCAGGTATAAACACAACTTTGGGGATTTGCAGCTGCATGCAACGTTTTCTAATCATGCCCATGTTTCCTTGCAGGCCATCTGCTCGCGACACGGGCTGGCCGTTGGAGCCCGAACGATCGCGATTACGAAGGCGGTGATGGTGATTACAGCTCCACTGTCCTTCCCTATCTCAAAGATACTTGATTTCGTTTTGGGCGAGGAAATTGGCAATTTCTACGATCGTGAGCGTCTGAAAGAGTTGGTTAAGGTAGGGTGTTGTTTGCGTTCAAACGACTGACGAGCACTGGTAGTGTGTTATCATGCTGTTGTCTTTTTCCCCGCTGCAGGTTACCAACGACGTAAACGATTTGGATAAGGATGAAGTTAAAGTGATTGCCGGTGTGCTCGAGCTGCGCAAGAAAACGGTCAAGGATGTGATGACACGGCTGGAGGATGCGTACATGCTGCCAATTGATGCGGTACTAGATTTTGTTACCATCGCCGATATCATGAAGTCAGGTACGATAACATTTCACGCCTATGGTTGTGAGTGGTTCTATTTGTAGGAGATTTTACTTACTACTCTATTGCTCTCATTTGTTGACGGGCAGGATTTTCACGTATTCCCGTGCATGATGGAGATGAGCGAGCAGACATAATCTCAATTCTACACATCAAAGATCTGGCGTTCATCGATCCGGACGATAACGTACCGGTGCGCCGAATGTGCGAGTTTTACCGCAATTCGATACACTTCGTGTTCTACGATCAGACGCTCGATGTAATGTTCAAGGAGTTCAAGTCGGGCACCTTCGGACACATGGCATTCGTGCAACGGGTGAATTCGGATGGTGACGGTGATCCGTTCTACGAAACCCTCGGTCTAATTACGCTCGAGGACGTGATTGAAGAGTTGATTCAGGCGGAAATTGTTGACGAAACGGACGTTTTTACGGACAATAGAAGCAAGATTCGGCGCGAGCGTATCAAGCGAACGGACATTCCCACGTTCGTGGATCGTGCTATCGATGCGGACACGCAGGGTTTGCGCATTGGGCCGCAACTGATGTTCGCTACGTATCAGTACATATCGACCGGTAAGTTGAAAGTGCCTGCTCATACCTCATTGCTATGGTTTAAAATTAAAATTGAACAGCAAGCAGCAAATTGATATATTTTGTTCGTCTCTTTTAGCGGTGTCGGCGTTTAAACGTGATTGCATCTCCGAACCGATTCTGCGACGCTTGCTGAATCAGGACATTTTCCATCAAATCAGGATCAAGAGTAAGGATCGCAATGAACGCATTACTATTATCAATTGCGGTACTCCGATGGACTATTTCGTGCTGATACTGGAGGGACGGGTCGAGGTGATCGTTGGCAAGGAAAACCTTTTGTTCGAAAGCGGTCCATTCACTCACTTTGGACTGCAAGCGATTGCACAAAACGCTAGCGGTGGTATGTTTAAGCATTACCCTATGATGGAACCCTCGATCGTTGTTATTAATCGAAAATGGATTATGCTCGGCACAGATACGTCGGCCAATACACCGCAGGAAATTATGGGATCGCTTGAATCTATCGCCCAGGATGCTGCCTCGCGAAATCAATTCATCCCGGACTACACGGTAAAGGCGATCACCGATGTGGTGTATTTGCAGATTTCACGCATCCGCTATCTGGCGGCCAAGCGTGCCACGCTGCTGGAACGCTCGCAAAAGCTGGGTGACCAATCAATGGATCCGATCGATCCAGAGGTGGAACAGGTACGTGCCTCAGCCTTGAGCCAAGCCCTTTTAGGTGTCGTAATGTTACTTAAATGATGTTTGCATTGCTTTACTAGCTGATGCATTCGCTCGACAAAGGTGACCAGAACAGTATAACGCCTGATGCCACAAACCTGACCGTCAATTCCGGAGCAAAGGCTAGCAAATCATCCAGCAACGTTGCCTCGCCTACGGCTTTAAATGTAAGTGAATCAAATTCAATCAATGTTCTCTCTATGGTAGCATTGTAAATGTTGTTTTGTAAATGTAAAAACCTAACGAACAATGTTTAGCTAACGCATAGACTGTCACTGTGATTATGATCGTATCGTTGTAATGATTAACCGTTGTATTTTTTATGTTTTTTTGTCTCATTAAAGGACCTTACTAACAATACGAATTCCTCTGTGACTCGCAACCATACAGTATTAGTGCACGACAATTCTTCCAGTGCCGCTGCTGCCAACGAGTTTAACATAGGTAGTGAATTGTTCCGTACCGGGAACGGTATATCTTGCCTCCTGTAGCTATCTCTTGCCCGTTAACTGTTAAAGCGAAAGAGGCCGTTACCGTTCCGCACACACTAATGCTTGATCTTTGTATCCTCGTTTTTTCCCCCATTTTTTTGGTGTCGTGATGTTTTGTTACAGGAGCATCGTCCAGCTATGCAAAAGACATGGCTGTCGCTGGGGACCCCGGAGCGGATCCCAGCAGTATCCCGCTGCTGCCAAAGCCATAACCCTCGGTGTACCTCATCGTACTGTACTACCACCCTACCGTGTACAGTACCGTCAGCACATCCGCCCATGCATGAACTCCAACATCAAAATCATCATCATCAGCGACACCACAACCCGAACCACTTGATCGATGTCGATAGGAGTTTAACGTCCGATTGTTGGATGTCGTGCTAGCTGCACCGCTCGTACGCGTTCCGATTTACTTCCACTTTCACTTGGATCCCTATTATTACTACTTGTCCTATATAGATATTTACTATTATTAGGAGAAAAAAATAATACGTTACCAAGCGTTTACCAGGGGTTTGTGCTAATAGCAATCCGGTTGCATTTTGTTTTAAACATACTGTATGCACCAAACCACGTGCAGAATATTGATGATACACGATAGAAGTTAGTTGAGATTTGTTGAGCTGTTGATTGTGGACATTGTTGTTTGTAACGAGTGTAGATTATTATTAGAATTATCCATTTTCCGTTGACGTTTGGGCAGTGTGCCAAAACTCACCCCTCCACCACCCTCCAACGTTCCCGATGACGGAGAAAGTCTTAGACAAAACGCGAAACCTGTTCAGGGTTGGTTGGATAGAGATGCTGGCAGGAAGCATTCAATAGGGCACTAGTAATCAGATTCCTTCAAACAGATAATCTACACCTGAGCGTACAAAAGAGCGTGCCTGTTATTCCCGAGCGCTCCATCAAAGCGGAGCTGGGGCGCGTAAGATAGCGATCGTACAAGCGAAACCCGTGCATACAGGCTCTATTGAAGTCGACATGCATCGAAAGACGAGACCGGTATGAGCAGAACAAACAGAAACAAAAAGCACCGTGTGCTATATTTATCCTAGGACGAGCATTCGTGCGTGATGTACTTACGATACGGCACGGGCGCATTGTGTTTGTCTGTAGCATTGTATCCCAAAAAGTGAAACCAAAAGTAATGAGAGCTCGTGCATTGTAATAGTGCGAGATATATAGCAATACGAATGTATAAGTAGTATGAACATTGGACGAAATAATGACGCAGGAAGTGATCGTGAAGGGTAGTGCTAAACGCTGTACGATATAACATGGAACACGAAGCTAGAATTAGGTAAATGACATCGAGGAGGGCGAACAAAGGAGGAGGGTGTGTTGTCACCGGGGTAGGCAGGGTGGCCGAATCAAAAAACACCCACAGGGCACCAAGAGTGGTTTTGTTTCAGTGTTCTACCACACCACATTGTTTTGTGCTTTTTTGTTATCGATTGGTAGAAAGCAACAGGGAATCAAATAGAGACCCCCCGTACTCCGGCACCGTACGAACGGGGTCCGGCACAGGTATAGTTGTAGATGCAGCGTGTGTTTGTGCATATAGCGAAGCGAATTTCGCAAACAATTATTTTTTACACTTCTCGTAGATGAAAACGAATTCCGCGGAGAATATATAGGTGCGCCTTTCTATATAATACGTTCGTTAGTGTTTGTTCCAGCTTACCCGAATGCCCGAAAGAAAGCACACCGATGGAAAACGAATTTCCCTCCCAGTCAGTCAATTTTTGTTTGACTTGTTGTTTGTTGTCATTTGTTTGTGGTGCATTGTAATGAGCTAAACGCATACGGTGTTAAACAATATGAAAATCCTCATTTTCGTTTCATCGTTCACAAAATTTGTATTTTAAATGCTGCTTACAATTTCAGTGTGTTCTGTACGACTCGGATGAATCGCTGCGAATGGGAACCGACTGGGAAGCGTTCGCGTATAACCCGTTCCAGATGAATTTGTATCTAAGAAAACAAATGAGTAAGTAACAATCAGAGTAAGCACGTACTAATGCGTCCCATATTATATAACCGTTAGCGTATTTATGTTGCAATTGCGTCCCCATGTCGCATTAGTAGGTGCGTTTGAAAAGTCACGGTAGACTTAACAGTTTTTATACAGTTTTACAAATATAGTTTGCGGCCAGGCCATTCTTAGTAAAAAAAAAGTTACCACCGCCCAGCATGCTCCATTCGTATTGCTGGTCCACGCGCAAACTGCAATTGATCTTCCTGGTGACATTTACTGGTGGAAAATAAATTCTTATCACACACGGTGACCGCTTTGTGCCGATAACCAATCCATGGGGAAGAAGTGCACCGGAAGGGTGATCGAAACGCAAATGAGGAGAGCGTGAGGAAGATAATTTTTTTTCGGTACCGATCAACGGTAACGATTCATTTTGAACCATTATTCGCTAATGACGTTAGTCGCGAGGAAATTTGCGTACGTAAATGGGCTGTCAATCATGATGGGCCTGGGCTGGGTTCCAGGAATTTGAAATCAATCACCTGCAGGAAACAAGGGGTGCGAAAATCGAATACCGATCGGACAGGTCGAACAGGTTGATCAGAGCGTGCAGAAGCGATTCATCATACTGTGCCTATTCAGACACTAGATCGGCCAAGAAATTGCATCCACTCTAACCCGATACGTGCAATAGGGCGAAAAAAGAAAGCAAGGTTAGTTTATTTGAGATGAAAAATTATTAGCTATAAAAAAAGTTAGCGTTTCTTCTAAAACTGAAGTGAAATACGATTGCAGATAGCGCATCTCGCACGGTCATTCGTCGGTAAATGTGGGACAAACATCACAAGCCCAGTAGGAGTAGGTGGAACAAGGAAGGCGCCATAATAAGATTGATAACCATACGCAGACTTCTCTTAAGTCATTCGCTTAAGTCGGCTGTGCACCGGGTTGGGTGTGTTGTGTTAGTGGAATTAATGAATGACAACTAGTAGAGGTCTATATTTAACGCATAATCATATCGTTAGGTGCTTGCCGAGCTAACCGTGAGATAGTTGATAAGAAGACCCCATATTTATTTCCAACAAACAATCGATCATAACAAAAATCGGAGCTCCGTGAAGAAAAAACGGTTTTGAGTAGAAGTGCTTGGCAGGAATCTGCCTTTTGTCCGCTTTCACGCATCTGCTACCAATATTGCTGAGTGAGAGACGCCTTACTTATATATTTAGTGCCCGCACGTAAATCTCAACAGCTTTGACATCCGTCATCCAGCATTGTGACGTTTATGTTCCGGACACGATTTATGGTCCTAGGCGTATCGACAGACAGATGAGTTTCGAGCAATATGCATAGCTCAACGGAACAGTGCAGAAAAACGTTTCTTCTTGATTCAGTTCCGCTTGAAATGGCTGAACGTTGGGCCTATAAAGCTCTGTGTCATGGTGCCGGTGCAGTGTGCTCACTGTCTAGCTAAAAGTGGAAAGGGTTACGATATTCTCAGCACCTTCACCTTCAAGATTGTGGCGTTCTTTAACGCATCGAATGTCGAAAGTCGACGAGTGGTCGTAAATTAATTAACGCCACTTTCCGCTTCCCCAGTCTGGACTGAAGGATGTTTTAATCCATTTGCGCGTGGCACCTATCGAAGTGGCGCTAATCAGCTGGCAAACGTATCCCGGTTCGTACTCACCCTGGCCATGAAAACCCTTTCAGGGCCCCCTATTAAACGTTTTTGTAATAGCTTGTTAGACAGAAGAAAGTTTTCATTGCGCAAATGGTCCACAACTGTCACTACTGAAAGAGGGCCAGGGAATAACCTTAAGATTTATATGTTTTTAACCTTCCCGCGCTGTAAGTAATTAGTTAATACTGATTAGTTAATCTGTTCGCCTCGACCGACCTGCTCTGCACTTCCTGACATTTACACACATAGTTGAAGTAGGAATATGAGTCAGATAGAATTACACATGCAAGCTAAAAACCTAAACTGTTAGCATCGTTTTAAATTCACCGCAATTCTTTGGTGGCTTTTTTAAGTAGCTGTGGTCCTCTTCGTTGCCAGTGTTGCGCTTTTCGGCTCCGAACGATTCGACCCGGTACTGTTGGAGGTGTACGAATAATGTCGTCCAGTTTTGGAAACCCATAACTATCTCGGACGTAGGAAGAAAGCGATAATCGGCAAGCTACAACCGTAACTGGCATCCGTAACAGTCAGGGTACGGTCCACGTGCTGGTTGATACCAGTTACAATTAGCAGAACGTTATGAAAATTTACTTTGCAATTACTCTGTGGAGAGTTTCGGTCGCTTGCATGATGCGAGTGTTGGTATCCCCCCAATACCCTTTTTCTCACACATAAAATGGAGCTTGATAGAACTTTGATACTTGCCTTAAAAGTGTGTGTTTAAGAAATTCTCTAAATTTACTTACTAGATGTACCCTTCCACCATCCGTCCTGAAAATGAACGGCTGCGCAGTTCCAACTGTATGTGAAAAAATGGGGCTGAGATGTTAGCCCCATAACCCTCTAGTTCTAGCTGCCAGTCATTTGTTGCTCATCAACTCCTGTGGAGAAAGAGATCGTCCAACAGTGATAGCAGCTGTGGGTGCCACAGTTGATCGATCTCTGCGAGATGACAGCTTCTCGTCCCCACAAACACTTGGATGTCCGGCGCATATCGCGTCACACACGGTCTACTACTGATACTTAACTCATCCTCCCCTTGATTTCACCCCTTCCGGATCTCTCTCTCTGTCTCTGTCTCTTTCCTTCTCGTGCATATTCCGGATACACCATTTCGTTCCATCATTATCTTTGCCCCTGTCGTCCGGGTTAGCTCCGGACCGGCTTCTTCGTTGGCCACAAAGCCGATCGTGATTGTGGTCCGTGTTTTTTCCCGCTGGTCTGCAGGTTCGGTAGCACAGGCGCTCGCACATTAGTGTGCGTATAGGTAGCGTAATCGGAAACATTGTTAGTTCTACATATTGACACGGTGTTTCCTTCCACGGTAGTGTAGAGAAGGGCACACTCGTACACGCGTGCCCGGACCGCGGTATAAAAGCGTGTCACCGAAAGAAGACGTTTTTTAGAAGTCTTTCGGACGGGGTCGCCGCAACACTCGTCGCGCCGTGTGTGTGTGTGTGTGTCTGGGTTGGTGATCGCGTGTGGGTCACGTTACCCACCCATTGAATGAGGGTCGCTGGGGTGTGGGTCCTGTGGGAATGCAGTCGGGAATCATCGCCGAAGTAAAAGGGCCGAGTGTATGCGTATGCCTTCCCGTACACACAGTGTGCATTGTTTCAATGCGAATAGTTTGCCGATTGCCGATTGTTAGCGGGTGTTCATTGTGTCCCACCGCTCCACTGATCGGTTCGGCAGCAGGGTGCATGAGTGTTATATTTTATTGTACAGGAGCAGCTTAACTGTAGAAAGAAAAAAATAGTGTTTCGTTGAATGAATTTTCCAAACGTCCAGAAGGGCAAGCCATAAGAAGTATATGAAGTGTAGAATTTCTCATTTATTTTTGGGCCCTTACATGCGATTTCTTTCTAACTAGAGCTGGTACAATCATGAACAGGAACATATTGATTGAAACATGTTTATAACTTAATCGATCGAACTTCAAATTATCGGTTGTTACATTCTTGGTTTTTCCTTCTCAAATAGTTTACTGTTTAGCCGTCAGAATTGTGTAGTGCAGTGTGTGCAAATCATACGAGCCGCTGGTGATTATTGCGGAGTGTTTTTGTGCCGTGTATGTGTGTGTGTGTGTAAGGGGCACAATCTGAGCCATCCAGTGTCCGTGGTGACAATTGCAGATTACTGAAATTACTGAAGTGGCGGAAGTGGTCCGAAAGGGTACAGGTTAGTTGCACTTCCTTCTCTACATCTACACACCGTCTACATACCCTACGAATGATGATCTACACTCCCATCACGATCACGATCATCATCATCGCGAATCTCATCTGCATATATGTACGTACGTGTATGTTAGTATGCAAGAAAATGTAGTGCGTAAGGTTCGTACAGAACGTACAGAATGGATCCGGAATTGGCGAAGATTAGAAAATGTGACCGATGACTGCTGGCCCTGATACCTTGCTTTACTGTTACCGATTGATCGAGTGGCAAGAAAGACCTTCAACCGTATCACGTGTGTATGAGTCTGTTCGTTCAACTTTATCACATCACTTACCTTCCCGTGGGTGTGAATGACCACTGAGGGAGTGCTCTCGTTTGATATGTTTATTTATATAAAGTATACATAACATTCACCGAGCATAGGTTACGCTTTCTCGCTTAAGAACGAAAACAAAAAACGCAATTCAAGCGTTCGTCTTCAGTGTTAAAGCTGATGGTTTGTTTGGCGATTTGCATCTCGTGGTGCATCTCAATTACTCTCGCTGCCCAGGGAGCGTAGGAGTTACTTAGGCAGCTTAGTGGTGATTTCGATCTTGACTCCGTGATTTGCAGCGGTTCGTCTAGTGGTCCCCCTCGCAAGAATGCACATAAACGCAGCATGTACGGAACGGCTTTGCGGCCAATTGGACGTACGTGCTTGTGCTAGTGATACCATGCGGCTAAGTAGGGTCGCTTTGTTTGGAAATGGTTCACGAATTGCTTCGGTCCTTCTTGTGCTACTCATTTGCCGGACATTTTGAGACGCATCTGGTGTTGTGGCACCGTCGGAAATCAGTAGTACAGCAACATTATTGGCAATGTAGTACCGATTGCTCACAACCTTGACGGTCGACGGTGTTTGATTCGATTATGACCGATGATCGCGCGAATGATTAAGGAATCAATTCAACTGTTCGACGAGCAACGATATGTCATCATTTGTCTCCCTGCGGCTATAGACGGTGTGTGGACAAACAAATGATGATCGATTAGTGGCCCACACGATTGGACCTCCTTAAACCATCTTTAAACCGTACCATTCTCAATCATCTTCAAATCATGCAGAGCCTGTAGGCTACATGTACTCCCGGGGGTAATTAAGCTGCAGGATAGAGCGAGAGAGAGAGAGAGAGAGAGAGAGAGAGACGGAGTGGCAAGTAGACGGCGTTACCACCCTTATCGCAGTTCCGACCGAGACCGCTTTCGATACTAATTGATGTGAAGCGTATACAACCATTGCCTAAGATTGATTAGGCGCTGGCTCTGGGTGGTTCTGAGTGCCGATGAACGATCTCGTCACCAGCAGGTTCAAGTATACTTTCGCTGGTTTCGAAGCATGATGTACGATTCGGTCATGCCAACGAACAGAGAAAAGGGTTTCATTAGAGGAAAAAAAAGCTGCAAGCTCCCTGAACACCAGTTAGAACTCGAACGAATCGTAACTGTTTCGATACACCGGTTTCGAGCTGGTGTTCGAAAAAGGGAGCTCATTCTGCCCAGCCAGCGCGGCCACGAACGTTGGAACATATTTATTCATGAGCCACGATGACCATATTAGTAGTGTGCGTCGTTTGGGAAAACCGAACCCGTCCCGGGGTTGGTTCGAACACAGCACCGATCTACTCTGATTAGGTCTTTCGATTGACTACGGGCGGCGAGTCGTTCCGTCGTGACATAAATCCCAGTATCCCCCAGAGCAGCCAATGCAATGGGGAGGGGGGAAAGAAGACAACACTTGAAAAATTGTAATTGCAATGGGCCATCCTCAGCTGGACCCCACGTTGCAGATTTGTTTCACCTTTCGGGTTCTCGAAGCCAGCTTTAGATTGACTGACTTAGGTGAGTAGCTATGCGTTACTACTCTGCGTTTGACTGCCCAAAGGCGATCGAATCCCAGTTACAGCTTCCAGCGTGTGCCTCCGAACGAATCGATCGCACGACCGATGACGGCGAGAGTCGGTATCGGAGGTGTTCGTCTGGGGGCTCATGCACGCTGTCGACGTCGGGCATGTCGGAAGAGTGCTGGGGGAGGCCGAGACGATGCGGTGGTTGTGGCGGTCGCATTTAGAACGCAGGGAGGAAGGGTTAAGAACAATAAAACATCACCAATTAGTTGGACGCGGGTGTTTGGTTCTAGTTTATAAATAAGGGTACCGTGCCGGCGATCCCCAATAGTCGCTTGCAATTCGTCGCCCGGTTCGGAGAAGCGCTCAAAACACGCCGACAAGATCCGGGGCTAGGAAGTGTAAATCCGCGTTCCGTAGCTTCTGCTGTTATCAGGTTCAACGGTAATTGGCAGAGGAGCAATCCAACGTTTCGTGTGCATTTACCAGCAAGGATAGCAGTGTATCCCGGTGGTTCTATACGATCAATTTAACAGCTGGGAGTGTGTTTGTGAAATTTGTGCAACGCATGGTTACAACAATGAGTTTATCGGATGCTACACTTGCCTTGTAACTCATTCATGCGACCCATTGTGCGTGTGATTTGACTTGGGCAAATAAATTTAACTAACGGTCAACTGTAAAGCGAAGAGGAAGCATTAAGAGGATTTCCCCCGTTTTCCGGCCCAGTACCACTAGTCCAGGTGTGCTCGTGATCGCGTGTGCTTCCGTTGTTGAGCGTGTACATGCCGGGCCGGGAACATCGGAATTGGTGTCGCGCGTGCATCGCTCTCGGACGTTCAAAATCGTCCTCCATCATCGGCGCGAGCTCGTGACAGTTCCCGAGGGTACCGAATATCGTCATCCTCGTTACCATCTTTGCTAATAGCGTCGAAACGCTAAACGGTGTTCGCCAGTAGCTTAGTGTGAGATTAGGAACACCGCAACACCCTGTGCTCCCGGTGCAATTTGCTCACAACCCTCCCAGTGTCCCCGGCCAGCATACCGGGCGAGTGCAGCGAGCGTGTACTATCAACACCCGGAACCTACCGTACCATAGTCCCAGCGCTCCCGGAGCGAAATCATGAAGAAAACGTAATTATAGAGCGCATTGGTGCAGTTTAGATTGTTTTCCTTCTCACCCCACGCTCATTCAGCGGCATCCATCCAGTTGCATTCTTTTAGTATCTCATTAGTATAGCTTCCCTTGCACCTCCCTCCCACTCTAGTGATCTGGTTGAGTCGATCGAATTTTTGGATCGAACGCTGGCAGCAGCGCGTTGTGCGTCGTTGATTGGTGAGAACGGTTCCCACGGTTGCACCGATGGTTGTCTACTACACGACTATACCTCATGGAATAGTGCCCGGATTAGTAAAATGGAAGCTACAGGTAGCTTCCTGCTCTACACACGATCTCCACTCGTCTCCAGCTTTTGCTGTTTCGTCTCCATTGTGCGTCAACGCTTGGTGCGTGTTGGGAGGCGATCATCTGATCGCCAACGGTGCGATCATGGGTAGTAGCTAGCAGAAATGACCCAAGGGACGCATGCTGATGTTCGTGAACTCTCACGCACTTGGTTTCAAGGTTTAGCAGTGCATCACTGCAAATCGGATGTCTCCAAAAGCTCTTTTCTAGATTTGCTTTTCAAGATTAACGTCTGCCGTTGATCGCCATTTTTGCAATATTTTGAATGCTGTTCTTTCTATTGACATATGACGTATTTGAATTTTTGGAGGGACTCACTCTAATACAGCTTAAAACTCCCGAAGCCTCACGCTCTATCTCCCTATCTCCCTTTCGGGGACACGTAAGTTGCGCGTACATGAATTGATAATTTCATTGCCGTCTAGCGGTCTGTTTCGTTCACCGGCGTCGATCGTGGAAACTTTTGACAGCGACCCTGTTACATGCCAAAGATGGCCATCGCGTACAACTGGTGCCAGTAGTACCGATACCAAGAGTAGTTAGCCAAGACGGAAGGCGCAAAGGTCGCAACGGCCAGAGGTAGCCGGGAACTGGGGAAAGGCAAAGCAAAAGGTGCACATCGTTTTAATTGCGCATTCGTTACACCAGTCAAAAGCAGCATCGCCCGTCGGTGCGTCCTAGAGACACCTGTCCGCCATTTGGACCGTTACCGTTATCATCCCCACCGCGGCACACCATCGCAATTATGAAGCGCTTTGATTAATTGATTAACTTTTAATTGATTTATTAAATTCTACCGCTTATTAATGTCGAGCCTTATCATGCAGTAGAAGCCCCCGAACACCCCACACGGGGTACGTTTGTTCTGGCAATTGCAGGTTTTTCCCCCGCTACCGATCACGATCGTACGCGAAACAATTAGCTTAAAATGGAATGAAAACACGTCTTGAGCACGCAACATGGCAGCATGGTTGGCATGGAATTCCTTTTCAAGCCGCGTGGTATGTCTGTACGGGTGAGGTTCGGCTGATAGAGATACTGCTGCACAGCCGTGTGATGAAATGTGTGCGTCCATAAATCTTCCGACGGTTGCTTGATGAATTCCGCGCACAAATCTGTCACCCCTTGAATGGTGGTTTTTGATAATGATTTCAGATCGGTGTGTCCATAAGCGAAGAAGGTGAAAATTATATTTATGTACCGACGGGGTGTTCGTCGTGGCATTTTGCATTATTTTTTCACACATGTGCCACGAATGGGTGCTTCAGTACAATCGCAAACTGCTTAATGAATGATCAAGGTTGTTTAGTACTTGTTTTCTTCTTATCTGTCAAGAGCGTGGCGCCTCATTTTACTTCTAGAAAAAAGCACATTTAACATGCACTGCGTCATGTTTTTGATGCTTTCAATGTTGGCTGCCTCAATTGACCGGAATGGGTCGCACTTAAACTAACAAATATTTGTCCTACAACCAATTCATTGGCGCATCTCCATCCCATTATCCTTATCAAAACGAATGAAGCCGACTTGTAGTTGAGTCATTTGACTACTCTGCACTTAAGAAGAGTAAAAGCTACCCGCATGGGAAGAATTTGTGCACGCGATCCACACGCGATACGCGATCGTGTGAAAGGAGCAAAGATCACATACGACCACTGTCACGAGCATAAAAGCATAAGAGAAAACAATTAAGATCCTACCCAAACCGGAACAAGCTAGACGAGCGTCCACATTGACGCCATCGGCTACGCCACCAATTGCCATTTAGGGTGAACATGTATGTAATTGATCCGTTTTGGCGAACGAACGGGCGCATCGATGTTGTGGTTTTGCTCAATTGTGGCCATGGTGGAGATTGGTTCCGAACGCAATCGATTTATTTGTTTGTCCCACTGCTCTAATTATGTTGTTTGGCGAGATCGTCTAGCGAATCGAGCTAGCGTGTCGGGTCGTCATTGTATTACACTGATGTAATAGCGAGATGCTTTTTTGGTCGGTTCATTGACTACCTGCATCTCTCATCGCTTAGCAAGAAGATCAAGATCAAGCGTTGTTCCGGTTGTGTTGGATAAAGGTGTTAAATGGATGTGCGTCCGTTTTTTTTTTTTTATGATGTAAACCCGTTCTTTTGTAAACAAGTAAAATCCAATTCCCAAGAATTCTCCCTTTCAGATTCAGTTAGCATATTGTTAAATAGGTTATTATATTAGCTTGCGTAAGTGGTTTATCGTTTTCACAAACGTTTAAAGAGACGGTTTTCACTAGTTGCGTAAGAAATGTGAATGGTTGCCTGTCTCTTTTATTACTTGCCATCGCTTAAACCTGCTCTTCCTTTTATGTTGATTATCTCTAGTTATTCGAAAGGATAATGGGTTGAGGATGATCTAGATCTCTATAGAAGGGTTACACGGTGGAATAATGCTAATTGTGGCGTGACAAGACCAGCAGCGGATCAAGCCCACTGGAGGTCTTTAGTCATCAAGGAGGTCTTTAGCAGAATAAAAGCTGGTGGCTCCAAACAAATCGAATGTGCTGACTGTGGCAAAGTCATTGGCCAAGCGGAGACGTAACCCCTTATGGAGTTTCTGGCATTCTAAATGATTGAGACTCCAAAGACCGTGCAGTAAGCTTGAAAGTTTTTGGCCGAAGTATCTGTTTAGTTGTAGTAAGATCCGCCTCAGGGCAAGACTCATCCGGATCGTGTCTCCTAATGCAAATATTCAGCTCTGGATGTATAAAAAGTTAAGAAAGTCAGGAATGTTAGGACACGACAGCTCCAAGTTGCAGTGCCAAAGAAGCGAAATTGTGAACTAAACTGAGAGAAAAAAAGTAAACTCTAAATGTTTTAGCCCTGAAATGTCTAGGTTGTAGCTTCCCATACTAGGTGGATTAAGATTTTAAAGCACTTGGAAAAGATTCCTTAGTACTTCAAAAGCTCTTCAACGCAGTAAGAACCGAAACGTACGCTTTCCTTTTCGGACGATGACAACGTGCGCTTCCTTATCTATTATTGGCGGATGTCTAGTTCGTTCGGATGATAGCTTGAATCGATCGATTAAGTACTACCTGAATGGTGCTGAGAGTCGATTAACGATTGACGTTAGCGACGAGCGTGCACTCGTGCCAATTGTTTGGTTGGCGCTTCTCCTGTCCGTCGGGCACCATGTCACCATGATAGCGTCGATGTTTAAACCAATGCGAACGGGAGGTCTAAGATTGGATTATGTCACCTTTAATTGCATGGCTTTATTGCACTCCAGTCATCAAACAACCGTCGTGTGACGTACGATCGCTTGTGATGCGAGCGCGAATCGTGATCGTGACCGCGGGAATAAAAGGATGATATTCTTTGGGCAGAAGCTTAAACCTTCTAAGTACAAAGATGAAGGTACCCCAGGTCGGTATTCACATGTGCAACAGCCTTGCGCGAATTTCTCCAAAAATCAGTTGAGCACACACCTGAAATAACAAGCACAAGCGGAATCCGCTTTTGCTGAACGTGCGAGCATTAGCCAGCAGGGCGACCTGGTAAATATGAAGCATTATTGTGTCGAGACACCTTTTAGCATACTTATCACATGGACCGTGCCCGTGCCGGACCTCACCATCATCATCATCATACTCATAACGCCGGTAGTAGCGGTTCACGAGTGGTCAAGCCGGCGGTAAGTTTAATGTCGTGACTCACATGACTCTCATGACGAAGAAGATTTGACCGTTTATCACCCTTCCGACCTGGTCGAGAAACACGACCGCCACGTGTTCTGTGTCTGTGTCCATTGCTCCCTCCACATTCCTGTGTTTGCTAGCCGCTGTACACGCGAACGTATGTCAAACAATCATGCACAATCCTTGGTGTGAATTGCATTTGCGAGCCGAGTGCCGGATACATTTGTTACAAATGATAAATAAGTATATTGATATGATGGTTAAATTGTATTTTTGTTTTGCTGTCTTTAAATCAATTTAAATACAAACTTTCACGTTTCCTAATTTTTATAATCAGCGTTGGTCGAGCCATTGCAACGATTGTCCTTATGCAATTTGTTTTTCTCATATCAATTAAAACAAGGTATCACGTGAACCTGTACTGATAATTGAAAACGCAAGCACAGGATCTACCAATCAAAGGGTGTTTTCTTTACACAACTTGATTTTGGATTGTTTTCTAAATAAAGAAATCCCACCCACCCCCTTTATAGTGGCGAACGGACCAACCTGATTGCGAAATTGGCTCTCATTTTGCTGGGCTGCAGGTATATTTACGCGTTTAACATCTGCTGATTCAATTAACGCATCTACTCATCGCGTCGCATACCTGTGCCGCACTGATTTGCTTGAGTTTAGAAGCACAAATTAAAATGGCAAACGGACGTGAAACGCTCGTGACTCTTAACTGGATGCGCAAACACACATATCGAAAGTCAATTGTATCTGTTGTATGGGCCAGGCATATTGGCCACCGTCCTAGGCAGTCCTAACGTTTAAGTGTTTTCTATCTAAACTTGTCAATCAACAAGCGATGCGATGTTGACGTCCCGATTTGGTAATGTGACGCCAATTAGTTATGATGATTGTTTTCGGCATTATCACTTCCTTCGGAGGTTCTGGCTTTTTTCGAAGGTGCCCTGTATCTTATCTCGGTCGATTGACATGCTAATCCACACGGACCTAGACCTAGTTTTTGTGTGTGGTGCGTTGCAATGTGGGGTAGCGTGTTACTAGCCATTTTTCGACCAGTTGCATTGGAACGAGAAACTGAACAGGAATGCTCCCGTCTAGACCGATGATGATGATTGCAACTGTGAACCTAGTTGAGTCTTGAACTGTAATTACTAGGAAGATATTTAATTTCTAATGGATCCAACAAACTGAGAGATGATGCCCTTCGATTAAACACGTGCTTCGTTCGTTCGTCCAAAATAAACGCTCCACGCATTCGCTAAGTAGCTAAGCGATTCGCTGTAATGGCGAATGATAAGTATCGCTGAAACGGCACTACGTTCAGCCGGGTAGAGGTACTGATGGTCACGGTATGTGAGCCATGTGAGGCAACATCGTTTGGACAAGGTGGCACATACGGCGACGGAGATGACGTACGCCCTAAGAACCGACCCAGTGCCCTCGAGATCAAACTGGCTTCCCTCGTCCGGTCGACCATTGTTATGAGCTTCTGATAAAGCTTGTCATGCATCGGCTAGACATCATTAAGCGACGATCTGAGTTGCGTCTCTTAGGGCTTATCTTTGACAATCAGATATTTCTCCACATCCGGTCTCGGGCTGCAGGGTCTTTTGAGCTTTTTTTAAATAGAATTGGATTTGAAGATGCGCTCCATAGCGATCCTTTATCCTCACTGTCAAATCTTTCCCTAGATTTCAATTTAACATGCAACGGCATATCAAAACCAACCTCCCATTCATTCCACCCCGCCACGGAGGGTTCGATCGCTTTTGCTAAGTAGAGGTGAAGTTAGTTATTTTTCCGAGGGCGGCTTTTAATTTCTCATCTCCACTCGTAAACTCGGTCAGCCCGGCGTGTTGACTGCACTCTCATTAGACGCATCCCAGGGCGCATAGTGTATGTGTGCAGCACCCCGTTTGAAACAATAATTATTGTTGAAGCGTCAAACAAAGGGTGGTCCGGGTGCGATTGTTCGAATTCCACGGCTCACGGCAAGCGTGCAGCTGAACTCGTGCGCCTCCGGAGAAGGGACGTCCGTTTGAGTTTTGGCTGGAATAGTGTATCGCGCGGCCGCTGCAGGGTAGCAACCCGGTGCCACGTGGTTGGGCGGAACATGTACATACACACAGATGCATGTTACAAGATGTTTGCCTGATTTCCAATCAATCAGAGATATCAGAGGCGTTGGTTGGCGCTTTGCACGGCTGAACTGGGAAGGTGAACAGAGTAGTTGTGTATCTTCTCAGCGCCTCTGTTGACCTTTGGCATTGAGGTTGGTATCATTACGACTGTGACGGAAGAAACGCTAGAAAGCATAGTATGCAATGCAAAGCACGGCATAACTTTGGAACTTTTCTGCCGGGCTCATATCGCTCTGCCGGTGGGAGATGAAAATGAAGAGGAAAGTTTGAGGCAGTCAGTTAGCAGTCTATTTGTTTGTTTTTGCTAAGCATATTGCAGCGTTTAAAGAGTAATGATTTTTTTTATTTCGGAATCACAGCCAGACCGTATCTATTTTTAATTCACTCAATCATTAAATACAATTTAGTGATTATTTTATTTGAATAACGTGACGAGAAGCAGAGCACGTTGAAAATGGAAGACGATCACGATCGAATGCATTGTATAGTGTTAACTCTCTCTATGTACCAGTTTGAAAAAACCCTGTGAAGCGCAAAAGAACCTTCTTCAGGATCTCGGCGTGGCAATTGTATAGTCCTTTCCCGCTTCATCCATGGTAAACTCTATGCGCGTCCGTGGAAAACTCTATCATAATTATCATAAAAACCTCCACATGAATATTTCACCATTTCACAACACAACACACCATAACGCCGGGCAAGATTAATCAATGATCAACACTTTGTTCCCTCTTTCTACAGTATTATCAAGATGCCTTCGGAGGAAGGGAATGCTTCCTCCCAGTCGTCTAGCGGCGACACGAAGCGCAAGGTCAGCATCATCACCGAACCGGTCGTCGAGCGATTAGGGCACGATAACTTGGGCTTTGAGCAGAACAAACGCAAAATATCGCAGGTTGGTTCGTGTCCGATGTGTGTCCGATCCGCCCAGATCGTTTGCCATGTTTAACCGAGTCTCATTCCCTCCCACAGCAATCGCACCATTCCGAGGAAGGCCCGGCACGAAGAAAAAGTCACCTGCATAACAATAACTTTGACACCTCGTCCATCCACAGTGGTAAGTGCAGCCGAGAAGGTGGTGTTCATCCGGTATAGCTTAATTGATCTTTTCCGACGATGATTCACTCTTCAGATCGCTACAACGGTGAGGCTGGTGGTCGTGCCAAAAAGCAGTCGTTCTCGGAAGCGTTGGAGAAGATCGAGCGGGATTACGATAACTCCCGGTTGGAGCAGTCGTGGATCTATTCACTGTGCATGCGATGTCGGGTCGAGTACACAACGCCCTCGTGGGAACCGCCAGGCTGGCAGAAAATTTGCCCCTATCCCCTGTGTCCATCCTACCGCCAGTTTGCCCGGATTCTGTCGATCATTCTTATAGGTACGGTGATCATGATTATGTTTCGGTATCGATTTAGCTCACCACTTGTGTGTCTTCCCTTAGGTGTACTACTATGGATTACGGCGTTTGTCATTATCGGCGATTCGGCAGCCCCCGGTGGACAGCTGTTCCAGTTGGTGGTGCTAACAGTGGCTGCCAACTTTGGCGGTTTTCTAATCTCGCTAACCACGTTACCACGGTTGATAGGCATGCTGATGGTGGGCATACTGTTTCAGGTGAGTTACCGCATTAGACACACACTTTGTTTGAGTGAATTATCGGCCATAGAGAAGGAGTACGAGAAAAAGGTCACTTGTCAGAATGGTGGAGATCGGAATTCTAGAACCACGAACCTTTACGTCCGAACGGTTCATTAGAACGGACGAGGACGAGGATAAACGGATAATATATTAGTTGCGTCCACGCTACTAGACTGCAGGCACATTTTGCACACTGAAGACCCTATTATTATATTAAGTCATCTGCTAGCAACCCACCCACCCCATTTCGGACAGGAACGCTGTGTAGCTGTGCGATGGTACCGGCGGAATGCGCGAAAGATTGATGAGGAGTTGATTGCATATGCATTTTCGCGGCAAGCCACCGGTTTCGTTTTGCATCTACTTAAGCCGATAGGCGCAGGGGAGCTCGGTGGAAGCCTGGAGCGCTTGGTATTTAGCATGCTGCCCAGCTCGGTATCATGCTGCGCACGAGTTAAAGCTCATCAGCCTATTACAGCTTATGATATGTGGAGAATAGTTTCGCTGTGGGTAAATGGAGACAGTAGTATCGTATCTTTGGAGAATCGTTCTTATAACCTTATGAAGGGAACAAAACGATTGCTTTTAAGCTAGGTAACATATATGTATGTATATTTTTATAGAGCCTCTCGACGTCGTTCTTTTGGATTATTAAGAACTATCCCTAAATTTGTTGTAGTATGATCGCAAGTATAACCTGGTTTAAAATCTGTTCTCTCTTCAAAGAATGTTGGCTGGGTCAATCTGGACGGTGAGTTCCAGATCGTGACTGCCGAACTGCGCAAGCTAGCCCTGGTCATCATTCTCGTGCGCGCCGGACTGGAGATGGATCCGACCGCATTCAAAAAGATCTACAAAACCATACTGAAGCTCGGTTTGATTCCGTGGTTCGTCGAGTGCTCGCTGATTGCTGTTTGTGCAAGGTTCTTCCTGCAGCTACCGTGGATGTGGAGCATCCTGCTCGGTTCGATCGTTGGTGCAGTGTCCCCGGCCGTCGTCGTGCCCTGTCTGTTCCGGTTGCGCACCAAGGGGTACGGTGTGGTGAAGGGCATCCCAACTCTCATCATTGCGGTGGCCGGTATTGACGATGCGGTATCGGTGGCAGGTTTTGGCATCATCTCCAGCATCATGTTCAGCACGCAAAGCCTCGGACTACAGATTGCACAGGCTCCGGTGTGTATCATAGGAGGGCTTGGGTTCGGAGTCGTGTGGGGCTTCCTGTGCAAGTATGTGCCCGAACCCGGAGATGCGTATGTGGTACCGATTCGCACACTGATGCTGTTCGGTGGGGGACTGCTCGCGGTGTTTGGCAGTGAGGAGATCCATTTCGAGGGAGCCGGACCGCTGGGAGTTGTGTTTGCCGCGTTCACTGCGTCCTACTTTTGGTGTGGACAGGGCTGGGAGCTGGAAGATAATCCGGTATCTACAGCGTTTGAAATTTTCTGGATGATTTTCGAACCGATTCTGTTCGGAATTACTGGTGCTTCCGTTAAGGTTGGTAGTTACAGATCGAACCTTGCGTGTGGGATGTTCAATGACAATCAATAATCGTTACAGATCGCTGAACTGGATCCTCACATTGTATCGATCGGTGTCGGCAGCATTTACGTGGTTGCTGTGATCCGTATCCTGACGACGGTAGCAATCGCTTTTGGAGATAAGCTAAACGTCAAAGAAAAGGTAGACGGCGTGATGGTGTTCTCATACGTTTCTGTACTGATACTCACCTAATCTTTTGCAGATCTTTGTTGCCATTTCCTGGATGTCGAAGGCGACAGTACAGGCAGCCCTCGGACCGGTCGCGCTGAAGACAGTGATGTCGAACGAAAACCGTACAGAAGAAGAAGTTCACTATGCCGAACTGGTAAAGATGGTTTGCATCTTGAGCATCATACTAACGGCACCGCTCGGAGCCATTCTCATATCCGTGACCGGCACCAAGCTGCTCAAGAAAACGAAGCAACAGCTTGAGCCCATGGATGGTACGTTGGGTGCGTTGGGAGCTCAGACATGGTGGAGGATCAGCCACGAATCGCCCTCTATTGTATCGTCGTTTTTTCCCCTTCTGTTTCAGGCTGGCGACGAAGCCATCGACCCTCACTGCACGACATCAGCATCATCGACGAGGAGGAAGAGCGGGAAGATATTGAGGGAATTGCGGACGAGGATACGGCTGCCAATACGCTGTCCAACGCCCAAACGGCAACAGCGTTCACCATCACGAAATAGATCACTCTTGAAGACGGCAGCACGACACACTTGCTAATCGATGGACAGACGCTTCCGTTGTCCTGTCTTGGAGATGTGCGCACAGAAACAAAGTAAACCAAGAAGTGAAGAAGTAGCGACTGTGGTTTGCTGCATTCGTCATAGAGCAAGGAGGAACTGATTGCTTTGGCGGTATCAACAGTCGGTGTAGTTAGCATTCAAATTAGTTTAAATGTAATATGGCTTTGCTGTAGCGTTGCTAGTGTAGGACAATGACCACCCTATTACGTACTACATTCCATGCTAATCCCAGGCTCAACGATATCTTTCAATGTTGGTGAATGTGATCATTTGTAGATAAAAGAACGTTTTCACAATTGTATACATTCCCAAATCTTTTACCCGCTAGACAGTAATAGTGTTGTAGTGAGGCATTAGCAACGATCCGGCAGGATCGTTGATAGTTTGGAGTACAGAATGTTGAAACAGAACGAACGAACGAATCCGGATGGTTGGGAAGATTTGTTTAGCAATGGGAAACGCGATCCCATACAATTAGGTTATTTTTTGTTTTTTTTTTTTTAATCATAAATGAAATAGTACTCGCAAACGCGCTGTAGGTAGCATATAGCACTGTTATAGCTCATTATTGTTGTATGAAAATGAATGTACTGTAAGATGTTAATAGTACTTACTATCCCGTTTGGAGTGGTTTGAATGCAGAGTGAACGAAAGAAAGCACTTTATTGCTCCCCAAATCGATAGGCTGTTTCGAGATAAGATTCGATCGGTACAGCTTTGAGAGTTGCCGCTGATGGAGAAGAGATCATCACTTCTGCTTTTCTTCATTTTCTGTAAATTCATTTATTTATCGCTAAAATTAACACAGGAACATATTCTAAAACCTTAAACCTTACATCAACGATTTCGATCCCTCGCTGCAAATCTCCTTCTTACCCCGTCCCGTTTAGCCATTGTGTGCGTGACGCTTCGAACAGCTGAGCTTAGAAGCTTTTCGATTTTTGGTACTTTTGCAAAATCTCATGTCTTTGTTGTGCCCCTGGCGACGCAACGCAAGTGTTCCCTGTGGTAAGTGTTTTTAAAAAACAAACAAACACACAAATGCGCGCGTACGCCCTTATAAACAGCCTGAGAACGCATACCGAACAGGATAGGGCACCACGCCCAGCAGCTCCTGCCAAAACGTGTCTTGCTCTGTTGGTTTCAAGTTGGGCGCGTCTTGCACAGCTTCCCTACTGTTGGGTGATAAAATTACCGCTATTACTACCGATGCTGGCCGGACCTGAGCTGTCGGAGTAGTGTGCATCGCTGATGCTACTGCTGCGAGCATGGTTCCGGTCGCCAATGCTGCAGCAGCTCGGATGGTAGATCGTCTTTTGGGAGAGATTCGTCAGGACGCTTGTTTCACTGCGCAAGGTAAACTCTTTCGTGCGTGCTTGCTGTAACGGAAGGCGGCAAACATTAGTAAAGGCGGTGTGGTTAGAGATCTGCGCAAATGCTTACCTCTATGAGTACGGCCGCAATGTCATAGAATAGTCGTTCCACGTTATCCGCCTGTTTGGCGGACGTTTCGAGGAAGTACATGCCGTGCTGTTTCGCAAACTCGGCACCCACCTCTTGCGGTATTTCCCGATCGTCTCGATCCGTCTTGTTGCCGACCAATATTTTCAGCACTTTGGAGTTCGCGTGCTCCTGAATTTCCCGCAACCAGTCCGGGAGACAATCGAACGTGGGCTGACAGCTGATGTCGTACACTGTAAAGGGGGTAAGAAATTAGATTTTTCGCTTTGCTTTGCATCAACTTTACATTTACCTAATATAAGTGCAGAAGCGGATCGATAGTAGCTTTGCGTGATCGATCGAAACCGCTCCTGGCCGGCGGTATCCCAAATCTGTAGCTTTATCTTCTGATTGTCCACCTCGACCGTTTTGATCATAAAGTCCACCCCGATCGTAGCGCCCTGCCCGGGCGGAAAGAGCCCCTGCGTGAATCTGCGTACCAGACACGTTTTACCGACGCCCGCATTTCCCACCAAGACGACTTTGAACAGAAATTTGTAATCCTCCATGGTTCTCCACGGCACGGACAAGCACGGACAAACTTAAGCGCCAAACAGGCAATGATGCAAGCTGGACCCAGTTGCACCTACCCGCACCGAGCACAACAACTGCAAAGTAAAAGAAGTAAAAGAGAGAGAGAAAGAGAGAAGAAACGACCAAATTCGGTTAGTATGTTGATAACGACACTCGGTTACGGCTGTTCATGTTTCAATCATCAATGACCGGTTCCATTATCACAGTAGGCTTTTTAAAAAGTGAATCTTCTCCCCTTCTCGGCACCATCTTCATCCGCTGCCCATGATCGCTCCCCTCCCCCCCACCATGGTGATCGAAAGTGAGTCCGCGTGCGATGATGAGTCATAAATTGCACGTCCACGGTGGTACCATTAACGCGCAACTGACCGCAATAGTGGACGAGGGTTCGCGCTTTAACAGCTCGCTTGTTCGATTGCGTGGCGTTCGATTGCGTGTGTTCGGTGGGTGGGGGAGGTTGTATGGCGCGCCAAACACCAAGCAAAACCCAATCCGTTGGGTCCGAAGGAAAACTAACGTCTAATCAACTCGTGCAGCACGGGATCCGCCGGAGAAGTTCGCTGACTTTCGATTTTATTTACTTTGTGCACTGATTTTTCTACACCAAAATAGGTGGCGGGGTTTGAGGGCGAAGATAGGAAGAGTTGGGTGCTGATGCACTCAAGTGTTTGTGGTGGTGCCTCGTATCTCTGAGCTTTGTTTCTAAGCTGCAATTGGAGGGGACACCAAATTGTTGCGGATGCGCGAACCTTTACCATCGTCGAGCAAAAAAGCTGTCTGTTATGGTTCTTCGTTTTGTTTGTGCGTTATGTTCCACTTTCTGGTTGGTTCAATATGGAGTGCACTGGCGTGGATTTCCTTTACGTTACCCCGTTGTTGCCCTATTGTGGGGTGAAGACGTAGTGCGTAAGGGGGTTTGTTTTCATCGAAGCGCACTATGGAAGGGTGGGATTATTAAACTGGCCGATGTTCCAAGAAACAGTGTGTAGCTAAAGCTTTAACAAATCGCACATTTACAAACAATAACAATTATCTTTCATTGTGGCCTTGCCCTTGGTACCTTGGTTGGTAGCCTGCCTAGAGATTTCTATTTCTAGTGAAGGGCGTTTGGTTTAGTATCACTCTTCAAATTTTAAACGTATTCTTGAGAGTTTTTTTTCGATTTTGTACCGATATCATCGAGTAATTGTGGATCACCAACACCTTTTAAATACAAAACTCAAAATAAAGCAATTGAAATTTTTAATTGTGTAACGAATGGTTACAGCAGGCTCCTACTTTTTCACAAAAAAAAACATTCATTTCCTTTAACTTGCTATGATTGTACCATGAAAAAAAACTCACTTGAAGGTAGAACTTTGAATCAAAAGCGGAAATGTTTGAGTCCTATGAATCTACAGATAAGATTTTTTTAAACTTAAGTTGTTTTTTTCTTATGATAGATTACAGTATAGGAACTTGAAAATCCAAAAAAAGGTAAGCGTCTTCTGAACTACTGTATGCAGATAAAATTTCCCCATTATTAAACCCTCTCTTTACTATTCTGTCGTCATCGTGCTACACGTTATGCCACTTACGAACGCGTTATCAGCGGCTGTTTTCTGCTTATCATTTTGTAATTTGATATTTTACGGTTTGCCGCTCCCATTGGAACAAACAAAAACAAAAAACTCACATTTTCAATCAAGACACATCCATCGAATGTAGGGTCTATTTGGCTTAGGAAAAGGCAGAAGGACTGTCCAAATAGGTTTCGCTGTGTTTAAAGCCACCGCATGTGTATCGCTGCCATACACATAACGCTAACGTAGTTGTCTATCGAATGTCGAATTCATGCCTCTTTTGCATGCTTTGGATGGTAATTGGAACCAAGCACTATCGACTTACTAATCGCTGAAACGCACTGCTCTTCGGTCAATCAATTTAATTGAATGAACGGCACCAACCAAAAGGAACCAACCAACAAACGTACGGAAACATTTTCTCTCCATCGTTCATTGTTTTCGACAGCGAATAGTAGGCCAGGACACAGCAGGTCGACTAGGGCGACATTGCGTAGCGACTAGGATATCTCTGGGGTTAACTTTTTCGTCTATTTCTGTCACAGTTGGTCCCCACGTTCCATACACAATCCATTGTAGTGAATTAAAATGCACCCCTTCGGGAGGCGCACCTTCTTTCAGTGTTTGTGTATGTGTGTGTGTGCGCGTTGGTGCTTTGTTTACATTACACGCCATGATAATTAGGTCCATGCTTCAGTTTGTTTTGCTCTTATGCCTCGCTTTTTGCTTTGAATAAGGACGCGTGTAGATTTCGAGTTCCTTCTTTGCGCTTCTTTTGTCGGCGATGCGTAGGATGCCGAGGTGGTTTGCATTTCATTTATCGCAAAAATAAAACAAAACGAGGCCACCGGACCAGCTGAACCTGATCGCATTTGACCATCTTCGTCGTCGTGGTTGAGAAGTGATACAATTCCAAACCCGGTAATCACGCGTATACTACTCGTTTGTTTGTGTGTGTCGTTCCGGCTAGCTGCACCCCGCGGTCAAGCAGGGCGTTTCGCTGTCGTTTGGAGGGGACGCAACAAGGAGGGTTCATAAATTCATCGCACTCGCTGTTGCGCGCACCGTCCCATCCTTCCCACGTTAGATGGTGACCTCCGGGCATTTGGACATCGCATCGGCACGTCAGCTCGTGTATTGGCCCTTAGGGAAGGGTTCGAACGATACGATGCAACGATGACACCTTCGACGCCTTTTCTCTACAGTCCCGTAACCTTCGCCACCACTCCGGGGGACGGAGCAATTACATAGTGGTGGTAAATTGAATTTCCGCTTCACACCGTTCACCATCGGAGCGAATGTGGCCGTTTTCGGCAAGCTCCAAATTTGTATCGACCCCGCGTATGTGGGCGATGAGCGGTCGTAGCTCTCCTCCGCAACGCTGCGATGAGTAATCCGTTCAGTGAAACGGAACCGACCTCTGACGGTTCGTTGCTTTACCTCCTTTTGCCCGTCTGCGGTCAAGGATAAGATTGACTGTGGAAGATTGCTGCGTTCAGCAGCATGTCCGCTAAAAAAAACTAAAATACAACTAGTCGAGTGGAAGAGAACACGCACAATGATTGCTCCACTAGGTCACGGCGTTTATGTCGTTCAGCAAATTCCACCGTTTGCAGACTACCCGCGGTAGAGATCTGTTGCAAAATCCCCTTGTTATGCTAGCAGCATACTCTGACCGTACCTGTTTCTTACCATTCACTAACCCAACGACGAAAGGAACTGCCGCTGCGAAACACTCGAGCAAATCCGTCCGTTGAACTGAGATTAAAGAAATAGCGAAACACCCCAAGCGACGAAGCACTCGTTGCGGTATTATCTCCCAGAATGAGATGCAATATGCATCCACCACCCTGAACGCAACGGTGCAACTGCAGCTTCTGGAAGCTTATCTGCTTTCACCGCCAGCGCACTAGCACACAACACACCCAGAGGTGTTTTTTTGTTTTGTTTTGTTTCGGAATAAAAAACTTCAACTCGGCTTAATCCTCACTTCCACTGACGGCATCCAGATTATTTTCATTCACAACATTGTAGCTTTCCCCGTGGTGAGATGAAAAATTGCGACACTAAACTCCCGACTGCGCGAACTGCACGGACGAACAGCACGGAGAACAATAACATTTTCTACCAACACACACCTGCTGTTTTCCAGATGTTGCGACGCTGTGTGCGTCGCTCGCTTTCAAAACACACGCACACACAGTCAAACGACCCGTAGGCATGCACGGCTGGTTGTCAAACTTCGGTGCCGTTCGGTCGTGCACGGCGAGCGTGCTCTTCGGAACTATCGTTCCCGGAGTGTTTCGAATCTGTCCGCTGGATGGCTGGAAGCTTATAAATACCAACCGCTAATAACGTTATCAACCCGCAGCATCCACACGATCAGAATTGAATTTTCATCGCACTCGGAAGCATCCACAAACTCCTCTAACCATGACGATCGCGCGGTACTATTCTGCTGGTGCACTGTCGACCGCGAAAACGAACGCTCTGTTGGAATCGCTGAAAGCGGTAAGTGTTATTCTTTGCGCAATTTGTGATTGATTAAATGTGGGTTAAATGAGTGAAAATTCGTTTAAGTGAATAACAATGTGCGCCGGGTCGTTTGTGTAGCATGAGGCATTAATCAAGTGTGGTAGCAACAACGCAATGATTGATGGTGTTTCGTCAGTAAGGTGAAGCGTAAGCATAAATTCCGGTTTTCGCACGTGTTTAATTCGCGTCCCTTCAAAAATCAATCAACATGTTGCCTATGTTTGCTTGCTTACTTGTGTGTGTGTGTGTGTGTTTGTAACGCAGTTTTGGAGAACTAATCAGCTGTTTCGGTTTGCAAATTGGCAATCTTTCACACAATCTTTTAATTTGTTTTTGTTATACTTGTAATGGATAATATGTACCCGTTTGGAGATCTCGTCCAAATCGTTCCAAAACGACACTAAGCATAAAACGATCCATAGGTTAGCAACAAAAAGTATCCCCACAGAATAAGGCTCCCCAGAGGGACCACAATCTTATTTGCTAAACACTTGGATTGCGTAGGAACAAGGCATCTGATCGATGTTTTTGTAGCTTGCGAACGGAAAACAACAAACAAGCAAATAGAACGGAGAAAGATCAGGGTTTGGCGCAGAAACTATGTCAGTTACACAGGAGTAAGGAATTCCTTGCCCGGGTACCGATTGAGGTTGTTGCTCGGCAACGATGTGGTACGATCGCCAATCATCCGGGCTGTACGAGCTCTCGTGTTGCAGGACCTCTCTCGCTCTGATAAGGGCAGCGATGATCATGACGCCAACGTCACTGATAAGAAAAATACGAGAGTGTTGTTTTTAAAAACTGAACTCGCTTCCTATTACCTTTAGTCTTTGATAACGAACCCTTTCGCTTTTCCCCATTAATTCACTGTTTTTTTTGCTTAGGTCAACCCACGTGTGCGATCGTTAGAGACAGAGAAATGTTTCTACGTGCAGAACAATCGCTACAAGCAGCTGCCGGCGGATGTCGATGCCAAGCTGCACTGGATACTGAAGGAATCGGACACTGTGGAACAGCTGTCCGCCAAGGCGGGACTATTGGCAGGCCCTAGTCAGGTGTTGATTGAGATCGGCCCGCGATTCAATTTTTCCACCGCCAGCAGTACGAACAGTGTCGGTATCTGCCACAATTTGGGGCTAGATTTTATCGATCGTATTGAGGTATCGACCCGTTACCTGGTGGGATTGGACGGACCGGTTGGAAAGGATGAGGTGACAATCGTTTCTTCCCTGCTGCCAGCGCTTCACGATCCAATGACACAATGCCAGTACACGGAACGTAACATTCCGACGAACGATTTCTACGAGACGGTATCACGGTCGAAAGAGGATTGGTATTTTGTTCCGCTGCTGGAACAGGGTCGTCGTGCGCTGGAAGAAATTAATGTGAAAAATGGTACGTCTGCCACGAAGCATGTTCTAAGCGGAAGGAGATGTGTGTTTTAAAACTACTGCTTTCCCGTTCTAGGACTCGCGTTCGACGAATGGGATCTGGAGTACTATACTAACCTGTTCGTGAAGGTGCTCAAGCGGAACCCTACGAACGTGGAGCTTTTCGACTGTGCGCAGTGCAACAGCGAACATTCGCGCCATTGGTTCTTCAAGGGAAAAATTACGGTCGATGGAAAACCGAAGAAGCAGTCGCTGATCGAGATGATCTGCGATACGCAGCGACACACGAACCCGAACAACACGGTCAAGTTTAGCGACAACAGTAGCGCTATCAAGGGCTATCAATATACGGCGCTACGTGCTTCTTGTTTCGATGGTCCCGGTAAGTTTGTGCAGCGCTCAGTGCAGTCGGATCTGATCTTTACGGCCGAAACGCACAACATGCCGACGGCGGTTTCACCGTTTAGTGGGGCCACTACCGGAACTGGTGGTCGGTTGCGTGATGTGCAGAGCATTGGTCGTGGTGGATTGCCGATTGCCGGTACGGCGGGCTACTGCGTGGGTATGCTGAACATCCCGGGGCAGAAGCTACCGTATGAGAGTGAGCAGGATTATCCGGGATCTTTCGCACGACCTCTGAAGGTGCTGATCGAGGCAAGCGATGGTGCATCGGATTATGGTAACAAGTTTGGCGAGCCGGTGATTTGTGGGTTTGCGATTTCGTTCGGTACGGTACAGGCGGATGGTCGGCGAAAGGAGTATGTGAAACCGATCATGTTTAGTGGCGGTGTCGGCACGATGGATTCGGATTTGGTAGACAAGCAGGATCCCAAAAAGGGTAGGGATGAATTGTACTATGCATTGATAAGGGTGCTTTTTTAAACTCCTGTTTTCGGTTTCGTCTTACAGGTATGTTGCTGGCTAAAATCGGTGGTCCCGTTTACCGTATCGGGGTAGGTGGCGGTGCGGCCAGTTCGGTCGAGGTGCAAGGTGACAGCACCAACACGGACCTTGACTTTAACGCAGTGCAACGAGGCGACGCTGAGATGGAAAACAAGCTGAACCGTGTAGTGCGCGCTTGTATCGAGCTGGGCGACCGTAACCCCATCCTGGCCATCCACGATCAAGGCGCCGGTGGTAACTGTAACGTGCTGAAGGAATTAGTCGAACCGGGTTGCGCCGGTGCAGTGATCTTTTCCAAAGCATTCCAACTCGGCGATCCGACTATCTCCACTCTGGAGCTTTGGGGTGCCGAGTATCAGGAGAATAATGCTGTATTATTGGACGCACGCGACCGCGACCTGCTGCAACGCATCTGCGATCGCGAAAGATGTCCGGTTTCGTTCGTTGGACAGGTAACGGGCACTGGGTTTGTGACACTGCTCGAGCAAGAGTTCGATGGCACTGCAGAAAAGTTTGCCGATCGTACAAAGTGCGCCCGGGAGCTTTCGCACGTACCGTTCGATATGCATCTCGATCACGTGCTAGGCAAGATGCCCCAGAAGGAATTCCATCTGCAACACATGGACGAACGATTGGACGAGTTCCAGCTTTCGTCGAAAGTGAAGCTAGCAGACTCGCTGAATCTGGTTCTTTCTGCTGCCACGGTTGGTAGTAAACGCTACCTGACGAACAAGGTGGATCGGTCGGTCACGGGACTGATCGCTCAACAACAGTGTGTCGGTCCGCTGCATACACCTCTGGCCGATTTTGGGCTGGTAGCGGTATCACACTTTGCGCGCGAGGGCATTGCAACGTCAATCGGTGCCCAACCGATCAAGGGTCTGGTCGATCCGGCAAAGGCTGCCCGAATGACGGTGGCGGAAGCGCTTTCTAATCTGGCGTTTGTTGGCATTAGCGAGTTGGCGGACGTGAAGTGCTCGGGCAACTGGATGTGGGCCGCAAAGGTTCCTGGCGAAGGCGCCAAGCTAGTCGATGCGTGTGAAGCTATGTGCGAACTGATGAGTCAGCTGCAGATTGCAATCGACGGTGGAAAAGATTCCCTTTCGATGGCGGCACGCGTGAATGGAGAAACGGTTGTTAGCCCAGGAACGCTCGTCGTATCCACGTACGCTCCGTGTCCGGACGTGACGGTAAAGGTGACGCCCGATTTGAAGGCGGCCTCGCTAGGAACGGACACTGCGTTGCTGTTTGTAGCGATTGAAGGGCTGCGTTTCCGGCTCGGTGGATCCGTATTGGCACAGTGCTACGGTAAGCTTGGTGGCGAGTGCCCCGATGTGACCAATGCCCAGTGCTTGAAGAATGCGTTTAACGTGACGCAGGAACTGTTGCGCAAAGGATGTCTGCTGTCCGGACACGATTGTAGCGATGGTGGTCTGATTACCACACTGCTCGAGATGGCTTTCGCTGGATTGACGTCGATCGAGATTAACCTGGAACAGTTGCTGTCTTCGAGTGATGTTTCCAACATGGAAGCATCCGCCATTCGGGTGCTGTTTGCGGAAGAATGTGGCTGGGTGCTGGAAGTGAAGCAACAACACGCTGCTGAGGTGCTGGATGCATTCCGAAAGGCCTCCGTTCCTTGCTACCCAGTAGGCCGTGGTGTCGCAGTGGCCGATCTACATTCACCCCAGTCCGTGATGGTTCGTGCCGGTGGCAAAGCGTTGTTGCTACAGGACAGTCTGTTCAATCTGTTCAATCGTTGGGAATCGACTAGCTTCGAGATTGAAAAGCTCCAGAAAGCAAAGGCAAGTGCGATTGAAGAATATACGGGCATTGAGCGTCGTACCGGACCGCATTACACGGTCAGCTTCAATCCGGATACGGTGTACGCTGATCTGAAGCTAAGCACGACCGGACCGAAAGTGGCCTTGATTCGCGAAGAAGGAACCAACGGTGATCGCGAGATGGCGGCTGCTCTTTTCAGCGCCGGTTTCGAGGTGCATGATGTGGTGATGAACGATCTGCTGCAAGGTCGCACTACGCTCGATCGCTACCGTGGCATCGTGTTTCCTGGTAAGTTGCGCGCTTAGGAAACGAATAAGAAGGGTTAAAAACAAGGAACGTGACTTATTTGCTTAACTTTCAGGTGGTTTCAGTTACGCCGACACTCTCGGTTCGGCCAAGGGATGGGCCGCCTGCATCCAGTACAATGGCACGATCGCCCCGCAGTTCGAACATTTCCGCCAGCGCAAGGACACGTTTTCGCTCGGCGTGTGCAACGGTTGTCAGCTAATGGGGCTGATCGGTTGGGTCGAAACGGGGCTTGCAGCGGTACCCACTGCCACTGCCAGCGTGCCGGAGATAGTGCTGGTAGGCAATCGGTCGGAAAAGTTTGAAAGCCGTTGGGTAACGCTGCGCGTTCCGGCGAGTCGATCGATCATGTTGCGCCGTTTGGCCGGCAGTGTGCTCGGATGCTGGGTGGCGCATGCTGAAGGACGATTCTCGTTCCGCACCGATGCCACGCGTGACCGTTTGCTGGTGAGCCAGTGTGTTACGATGCAGTACGTGGATGACGCGTGCAATCCGACCGAAACGTACCCGATGAATCCAAACGGGAGCCAGCTAGGCATTGCGGGAGTTTGCTCGCCTGATGGGCGTCATCTAGCGATCATGCCTCACCCGGAGCGTTGCGTACAGATGTGGCAGTGGCCGTACGTGACGAGCGATTTCCCGTACAAAAACGCTTCACCATGGATGTCCATGTTCCAGGAGGCTTACCTGTGGTGCCAACAGTGAGGACATCTGATTCGTCTCCTAATACCATTCCAGGTAATCGCAAAAGTGTATCTGATTCATTTTCCCCCTTCTTCAATCTGATCACTTTTTTATTCTATTTAATTGGAGTGCTTTAGTCGTAAAGCTAAAAGCATCTTTCGCTACCCCTTCGTTTGTCTCGTACTGTGGTGAGAGGATTACCTATCCGATGCCATCAAACGGCACCGTCCTAGACTAAGAACCGTGCTAAGCCATTGAAATAAACGTTCTTCAAGTTAATCACAATTTATCCGCCGTTCGCTATGTAATTCTTCGACCCACATGGCACACCGTGTGGCGTGTGCTCCACACTTGAAAAGGTAAACACGTTGGCGCGCTCTCCGGTGTAATGAAGTCAAACCATTTAGTGTATCATCAAGATAGATTCCGGGAATTAAACCCATAGCCCGAAGCTAGCCCAGGACAGAGTAGCCCGGTCGGGTAGGTTATGCTACGCCCCGAAATACGGCCACGGGGGAACAAAGGGCAGAAGGGATCACAATCAATCCCGGGGAAGAGTCTTGAGAAACCAGCACTTAAAATTCAACCGCAAATCCATTTGAAGCACGGAGTGGTTCGATGCACGGCGAAATGGCGAGACGGTTTCGGAAAAAGTTTTTCCTTCCTTCGAACGATGTTTTCTTTCGCCTTTTTGTACTTTTCTCCTTGTTTTGTTGGGTGGGCCGGGTGGGACGGTATTACTTCCGCTCGAAGCCCACGTAGCGTTCGCTTGAAAAGTGATAGGCGCTTTTCATTTGTAGCACGTAAACGAGAGTAGCACGAGAGAGAGAGAGAGAGCGAGAGAACGAGAGAGAGACAGCGTGAGATAGCGCGTAAGAAAGATAAGATAATTAGCTACACTTGAGGTGTGTACGCCTTGAGAAATGCGTTTACTTTAGGTGGCGTTGGGCAGGGAAGGTGAAGGGTTCATAGGTTCCGGTTTATTTCACTTGCACCGCCCTTGCACGCCCGCACGCCGGCCGAAACGGGGAACCGACCTAGCGTCGTACGGCACATAAATAAGTATCTTTATTTGACCCAAGCCCGGAGACGCGTTTTTCTCGTTTCGGTTGTGAATCTTTGTAATGTAATCTGCCCCTTTCCGAAAGCCGTTTGGGAGGCTTGCGAGATACGCTCCACGGATGGGAAAATCGAATCAGTGGTACGGGAGTGTAAACCGGCCTCCACGGTAGCAGGTAAGAGAGCCAATTGTTCGAACGAAAGTTTCCCGTAGGCGGCTCAAGTATGTGTTTTCCGCCCAGTCCCTGTCCCGGCAGCTGTAGCGATAGCAACGTCTCGCTTACTTTGAACGGGGGAAACGGAAATGTTTAAATTCCCTTCCTCGCATCCGTTGAATATTTTCTGCGTGGCGTGTTGGCCTGAGGGGTGCTACTACTAGCTTCTACATTTCCTCGATGGCTTCTTGCCATTTTTCGCAAATCTCGACCTTCGCAACACACACCTGGAAGGGAATCTGGTTAACCAGAGCATGGACGTAGTAAGGGTGTGGGAAGGTTGGGTTGGGGGAGTCGGCAGTGAAGATTGAATCTGTTTCCAGAAACTTCAAGATACCGGGTCTGGGAGCAGTATCATTTCATCCACTTCCGTTCGTCCTAGGGGGGGCAGTAGGCTCAGGTAGGCTCTTCAACTAGCAGTAATAGCTACCGATAATGAAAAAAGAGGAGATCCTGTCGTATCCTGAGAAAGAGAGACATAGATATGGCAAGGTAAACTGATAGTTGCTGGCCACCATCGTGCTCACCACTGATGGAGGGATACGGTCTGTAGGAGAGCGTTCATGGATGGTAGGTTTGGAAAATTCCAGCGAACATGCCTAACATTAAACCCGAATGCCGTTCCACTCCGTGTCCACAAAAAGTACTCGATTGCTGGAATACTTTTACATTGCTAAAAAAAAGATGACTAATAGAAGTCTCGTGCCGCCAGTCGCTGCTCAAGCGGAACAGCTTTGCTGCTGCTGTGACAAAAAAAAGCACCGGGGAAATTGACAGGAAAAGAAACCGGCAAGAAACGGGTCTTCTGCATTCGTGGAAGATAAATTGCTCAAATGTGCTACAATGTACTGGGAAAAACTTTTAACAGGCTGATGCTGTTTAACATTTGCCTAGGTTTAGCCTCAAAATCTTTAGGCACAACAATTCACCGCCTTTTATTATAGTGAAAAGTTTGAGCTCTTGCTAAATTATTCTAAGAAAATAATGCCGGTAAGACGATGAGCTTCATGACCTTAATATTTTTAAGAGAATTACACTGGACAGTGATAGGTCCAAGGGTTCTAATAAAAACAATTGTAAGCGCAGTTTCGTAGAATTTCGGATGCTTCTTTATTTACAACATAGAAGAATCCTTCTAGTTTTAGGAACGAAAAAGCTCACCGTTCTTCCGTAGTGAAAATGAGCTCAGTATGTCGTTCACCACGATAAGCTTAAACGTTGAAACGATATTTTAGTCTTGCATGGAACTCACAGATCATAAACTAGAGAATTCCACAAAGGCTATTCGAACTACCTTGCAAATTCCAACCTTGAAGCGTCAAGTTCCATCAAACCAAGCCGAAAATGAACTGCAAAGCAAACAAAACACATGAAAACACGCATTCCACTTTCGATATCGGTCGTATTTCACTTTATTTTCCCGTATTTCACTATTCGTTCCCTACACTTGTCACGTGGTGGACGAATTTGGCACCTGTCACGCACTCGCTAATGTCCCGCTGTGCGTGGTGACTGTGCGTTCCTTGCTCCTGCGAAAGGAGCCAATTTTCAATTCGTTCTTACAGCACAAAAATTTGTAAGTTATTGTTATATGTACAGTTTACGCCTAGCCCTGACGCACGTGACTCACCATTGTCATACACAAAGCGATAACACACCATTCAGTACGTTCGTGTACAAAACAACATAAAAGTGGGTGATTGATTCCACCCTCCGCCCGTCGTATGCTCCCCGTGACTTCCGCAAAAGGAAGGTTACGCTTCTACACAGAAATTTCCTGTATCTGTACACGCTTTTTACTGTTGCTGGAGGATTCCTGTTGTTGTTGCTGCTGCTGCTGCTGCAGGGGTTGTTGTGGCTGATGTAGATGATGCAGGTGCTGATGAGGATGATGATGAAGCTGGTGCAACGACGGGGGTCGTAAGATACCTGCACCACTGCTACCCTGCATCAGAAGCTCAGTTCCGTCACGGTGCGTGTAGTCCTTGACCGTTACCAAGGAGCGGGTACTACCACTAATGGCAGGTGTGGACCGGAAGTCTTCACGTAGATCGCGTCTCCTGGTCATGGTGGCGATACTGGTCATCGTTGGTCGCGGTGCGGGATCGGTCGAGGTAACGAGCAGGTGCGAAACTTCTGCCAGATCGTACTGCGTCGATTGATTGCAGAGTTCCTTCGGTAGACTGACGACGGAATAGCTTCTTGTGTCACGCGGATGAGCAGCAGCGGCCGGATGATCCGATCCGAGCGATGATGCCGATCCGGATGAGGATTGTTCGTCCGATGGGTTGGGCGACACGATTGAGACCTTCTTGGGTGAAACCGTACGATTGTTGCTGCAGGACGACTGATGATGATGGTACAAATGCTGTTGCTGCTGCTGCTGTTGAAGTTCACACTTATGCGAGTGCTTAATCGCGGAGGTGCTACTGCGTCGCATTGAGGTCGCATGTCCATGGCCGTGATAGTGTGGTGTCAGCGATAGTTCGATTGTCTGTATGCCGTTAGGTCCACTACTTTGTGCAGCCTTAGTGAGCGTAGCAGTAGTATTGGCGGTGTTTGAAGCCACTCGTCCCGTTGCACCTTTTATGGACACTTGCTCATCTGTGTCCAGGGATTGCTGCTTTTGTGCCTGAGTGGTACTGAAAGACGTTTCCTCCTTCAGCTGTTGCCCATCGCTAGACGCGGCAGAGGCAGCGGCAGCGGCAGCCGCAGCTGCCGCCACAGCACCAGACGAAGACTCGACAACGTTCAGCCGTGATTCGAGTTCGAGCAGATTGATCTTCATGCGGGAGTTGCTTTCGCGCTTTTCGCGCTGATAGTAGATCGCGACAAAGATCAGTACGTTGAGAAAGAGCAGAAAGCACCCGACACCGATCGTGATGGCGAGTGCGGTCGAGTAGCTGCGATGGTAGCTGTTCGTCAGTCGGTTAATCAGACTACGGTTAGAGTCGCCGTGATGGGCGGGAAGCGCGGAATTGTGTAGTGGCCAGGATGCCGAAGCCGTCTGGATGAAGGTGATATTGGGGGGACATTCTGCGTTAAACGAATAGAGAAAACATAAGAACGGAATGAAACATGGTATTGACGTTGATGGGGTTTTGAATCCGGTTCAACGAACTTAACATAAAGTTAGAACAAAGCCAAACTAAACTTCGTTTTCATACCCGTCGAGATGGATTGCAGTATGGTGGAGGCGATCGTTTCCGTCTTATGCATTTTAGAGGTGGTCGACGTTACAAAGCCGATGTGCATGAGCGGTGGTTCTATGATCTGTTCACGCACCAGTCCTGTCGAAGAGAGTGTTAAATATTTTATTTGAAGACAAATAAGCCTGAAATACATGACCTGTTCGTCTACCTACCATCGTAGAACATTGCATTTTCTTCACTGAAGTGATGGTGTCTCATCGATAGCTCGGGAATATTGAAGGAAGAGTGCAGCTGTGGAATCAGGCTAAGCCAGAGCGAAAGTTTATGTCCTCGGTAGTGACTTTTCGGCACAACTTGACTTCCTGTAATGCGACGATGTTTAAGTAAAGCTTACTCATACTGATATATTTAATTTGTAGAAAGGAGAGTTCGAAGAGGAGTTATATCAACGGTATTGCTCTAGTCAGTCAATCTTCTAAGATACGAATCTAAACAGTAATGATCAAACAACACCATTCAAAACAAAATACTACAAACAAAATAAAAAACTTTTTTTTTATATAAACCGTGCTCATTTGAATGAAACTTTCAGGCAATAGCTTTGTTACGGAGCAAAGCACTTTACTCGCTTATCCCACGTGATTAATACAATATAATAATAATTATTATGGATTTTCCCAACCAAATTTTATCCTTCATAAAATATCAAAAGTATGTTCGTCAAATCTACACCTAGATATTCATTGCTAGAGCTCTTTCTTAGTATTACCGTTGTACGCAACTGTTAGTTGAATGGAAATGTAAACAAAGCACCAGTGTAATCACTGTGGCTTCCTTCGTCCCTTACCCACTTACCTATTTCCATGAAAACTTGATTGGTGGTGTCGTAATGTCCCCAGAATGGTAGATTGTACTTGATGGTCGTAAATCCACTGTACACATAGTCACTGTCCACACTGTAATAACTCGGTTCAGTCTCGCCCCGCCCGCCAGAGGACGAATCTCCACCGTCCTGCCGATCGTCATCATCCTCATCACCGTCCTGACCATCGTTGCCGTTCGATCCGCCTGGAAGCCCGCTCTCCTCGCTCGATCCATAGCCACCCGTTTCGCCTGAATTGTACCGCTGAAAGTCGGTAGAATACCTCGTTCGCTTCCGGCGCGAATGTTTCTGCTGGCGGTTGTTGGCTTCCTTGTGGTAGTACTGCTGCAGCTGCTGTTGCATCAATGCCTGCTCCGGCGTCAGCAGGGACTGGCCCGGGATGGCCGGAAGTGGATTTCGTGGTTGCAGCGGATCCTGCTGCCGAAAGGACGACAGGAGCTGACGCATGAGCGTCTCGTTGTGTGGTTTCTTTGCCGGATTCCAGCTACGCTTATTGTTACTGTTCACGAACACATCCATCCGCGGTGAACCCCGTAGTCCGTTCGGGTTCCTGGCGATATTGAAAGCAAGAAAATCGGGACTATGAATGTTAAAGTGGAAAAGTACCAGGCGCCTCCATCGGTTCACCGCGTTTACACTGTGGACGTCGCAATCGGTGAGGGACGGTGGCTAATACGTACCCTGTTTTTACAAAATTACACAGATAACGCATCACGGTGCTGCTGACCTGCATGTCCAGCCGGGTGAGGGTGAGTGGAAACATCGGTGATGGTGAGAATCCTAATGCAAAAGGCACATCCTCGCCGCGAACGGACCCACTCCGCTGGTGGTTTAGAAGTTATTGGTTAGTGCGAATTTTTTTTTAAATATAACATTTGTACCATTTTTTTAAACTTTTTCAACTTAAAGCCAAACTGACTGTAAACATTATCATGCTTAGCTTTAGGCGTTATAATGTGTGCAGCTAATTAATTCATCTTAACCTATCAATACTTAGATCACAAATATCTAGAAACATACCTGGGGGAATTTCCACTCATGAGACTGATGCTTAAATTGTAGAAAGTACGATCGTCCACCCTGTAGGCTGTGCAGATGGCTAAGCTGAACTAATGGAGCCGCCGTCAGCCCATCACTCAACAGTTCCAACACTGCATCCCGATAGCCGTAGGCGCTTCTCGGTGAACGTTCCCAGTTGGTGTACTCGTTCTAAGGGAACGAAAAAATACAAGAAATACAACACAAAGACACAAGGTTAAAGTAGTAACGCATTAGCACACTGCCGAAAAGTTGAACTAATTTGACAAGGTTAATGTAAAAAAAATCAACTTTTGAAACGTTAAAAGCATTCACGGGTAAGAATAGCACGAAGCATCCTGCTATAACCACAAATTTTAAACTAAAAATAAAAAAACACACACACACACATATATATATATATATATATATATATATATATATATATATATATATATATATATATATATATATATATATATATATATATATATATATATAAAAGTTATTCCTTCCCGCTAGCAGCACCGGGCGGAAATCGAAAATGAAGCACAAAATGAATGTCCCTGACAGTCGGTTCGTTTCGGACATTTATTTTGTGCTATTTTCCTTAACGCTATCCTTTCTTTAGCCACCCAAACGCAGGGATGGATCAAACATTCCGGGCCAAAGAATTCGATTCTGGTACCTCGGTTTGACTTTTACCCATTTATTAGTTAATTGGCAATTTACGGATTTGCGCTTCCATTGGCTTCCCAGCTCTGTCGACGCTTTCGACCGAAGCGTTAATAAGATTTTTTGTGATTAATTTACCGCCACCCACTGAGTTTATCCCGTGCCCCCGCACGCTGTCCTTCTCATTAATTTGTTTGGCTAATCAATTTAAAGCAAATTTTGCAATATTTTTGTAGCCAAAGGTTTCGAGGAGGTTTGAGAATGGCGTTGTCGATGGATCCCCAACAAAGGGATGATCAGAAAGGATGAAAGGCAAGAAGCGGCTATGTGGCCGTGTCGTTTGTGATTTTCAAAGACAAAATGGGGGATAAAGGAGCACGTGCGAGTGAGAGAGAGAGAGAAAGAGTGTGTGTGCGAGAGAGATTTATAAATGTAGCGATAAAAAGCAAAAGATTACTGTAACCACTAAGCTAAAGAGCTTTTCCCTCGTCTTAATTAAAGTTGCATGAAAGACAAGCAACACGAGAGTGGCCAATTTTTGCTGGATACTTCCCTTACTAAACTTTTTGAAACTTTAGCTTTTATAGGGCTTTTGTGTGTGTGTGTTTTTTTTGTAAAAGTTTGAGGAGAGTTACAGAGACACTTCTCGTGTTGGTTATGTTACAAACCAATATAATAATCATGAAATTGTTATTTGAAACTTTGTTGGATATGAATACAGTTATGTACAAAGATAATATTAACAACTTTAACTGTTAGTTTATAAAACATAACAAATCGTTTTTTTTTTAATTCGCAAAGAACGGCTTGGTCGTACTACTTACATCCATCTTAGTTAAAATTAAGACAGATCATTTTAGAAAACTTTTTGCTGTATTTTAAAATATTACTAATTAATATCCTCTGGAAATCTTCTTATACTAAAGTAAATGTAAATTGTTCTGAAAAGTAAGGCCAATTTTCCTTTTTTAGAAAATTAATATTTTAACGGTGTTGGTACCTTTATGCCCGATGGAAGGGAAACACAAACAAAACAAAAAAGTTTGCATTCAAAATAACAATTTTATGATCACTAATAACTAACTCCGGCAAGTAACCCTGTGGTTCCTGCTGATTTCGCTATTAAAAGCAAAGAAAAAAAAATCCACGTTCGACTTTGCTTCGATACGTTAAAATGTTTGAACTTGCTTGCCTTCCTGCCTGCCAGCCTGCCACTAAATAATTAAATTGCTTGTTATTGATTAAAACGAGTTCAACCAGCACCAGTGAATTAGGGCAAAACGCACCGAACTCGATGGCAGGAGGGCAGCGTTTTTTGCTTCCTCTTACGGCTCCTTTTTTGGTTAAAAACCACCGTCAAGTTTTCGTTTCATTATTCACCAGCATTAGCGTTCCGCGCGTTTTGCGCGTGTAAGATTAGAGCGCTCGGGTGCACACCGCACTTCAAGGAAAGGAATTAAACCGATTTTGTCTAAAAGATAGTTTACGCTTTCACTTTGACTGCGGTTTCGGTGTGCCCGGGCTGTGCGGTCCAAACCGCAGCTCACGCGAACAACGCGGTTCTGCCAACACGGAGGTGTCTTACCTTCAGCGCGGAGTAGATCTCGTTCAGATGGAACCGGTAGGTGTTGCGTACGAAGGTGCGCAGGATGCGGTCGCGCTTGGTTTCGTTGAAGCCGAACTCGAGATCCGCGGCCGTCAGCTCGAGGTAGGACTCGTACGTTGTCAGCCCGAACAGGACGTCCTGCTTGTGGAAGTTGCTGAACTCGATGCCGCTGGTACTGTAAGTGCAGAAACAGACCGGTTAGTACCGAAACTTTTGCGGATGGCTAAAGTTACGCGCAAAGAAAAAGGTCACAAAAGGTCGGGCCTCCAAAAACATCATCATCATCATCATCATCATTACCGTCATCATCGTAAATATTGTCCTACCTGGCGATCGCGGAGTCGGTCGGTATTTTAAGATTATTAATAACGGCCGCCTTGGCCGGTGTTATGACGGTTCCGTCGACAAACGGTGCAAATCCTGGCAAAAATCTGTTTCGCCGCAAGCCGTAGCAATGAGAGGAAGGAAATTAAAAATCAGCACAAGATAATAATTATCAGCGGGAGAGTTTTGTTGATATTTGCTGTACCACCCGTGCGTCCATTCCCCTCTCAAAGGTGAAATGCCAAGTATTTGTTTAAGCTTTTTTTCCTGCTCTTTAATAATATCTATATACTGCCTAAAGTGAATCGCCCCACCCCTACGGCCGAAGTTCCATGTAATCTGAGCAATCGGAGCGGACGGTTTTCGATTCAAGGGCTGATTTGCACTTTTGTTTTAACATAATAATGGAATGAAAGGCACAGAAATGGCATCTTTTATCTGTTTCCACGAAAAAGCCAAAAGAAAAAGGACCCCTCCAAATTGTTTTGCATTTATTGCACTTTAATTAACACTCAGTGGGTACTGTTTAGGGATGGTTTGAAGAAAAAAAAAAAGGGAAGTAAAAACATTCGTGTGGTAGTGGGGCAAAAGTTTCAAAAGTGGGCTCGTGGGATTCTACCGCAAAAAAGTTTGAATGTATAGTTGGAGATTTGTAATCGCATTGTTTGTGTTATGAATTCTTCCTTACTTTTTATATGGGTTTATATTGTATTTTTGTCTCGAGTGAAATAGTTTTCTTAGAAATAGGAAACATTTACAGCCAACAGTTTTATTTTTACAGCAAAGAACTTGTCATAATTTGCGTTTCTAATTGAATCCTGGCAACATGGCAAGGCAAATCTCTTGAACTGCATAATTCTTAAGCAAGCCTCATAGCAGTAGGTCCTTGAAAGTAGTTAAATATTCCACTTACAAGATCTCTTCACTTATGCAATGTCGATTGTGATCTGAACAGGTGCATACAAACATGTAAATGAGACAACTGGGCTCAAAAGTCTAATTCCGGAAAGAGGAATTTCAAATTCCTCGGTATCCTTCATTTGGTACTGTAATTTCTGGATATGATATAGCACCGATCCTGCCGTATGAGAGACAAAAAATAGCATCGAACTACCAAGTATTTAAATTATCATATTAAAACTTGTTCGCTTATTAAGTTGCTATGAACGCACATTAAGAATAATCATTCTTCACTGTATCGAAGATTTTGATGGAAAGCTTAAAAAAGTTCATCCTATTATACAAACATTTATCAACCCTTAAGCAGCGTTACCCTAACGGGACTGTACTTAACCGCTAATAACCCAACAAAGATTTCAGTAATTGGTCATCAAAAAAGTCATTCGGGTTAATACGCCCACAAAACATTTGCAATAATAATCAACCACATTAAAAACATTGTAAACATAGAGCGAAACTCTCATAAAGTAATAATTATGCCATTGAGTCATAACTTTCGTTTTGTGTCACAACTATAGAAAAAAAGGGTCCCATTTGCAAATGTGTTTCCGAAAGGTCCGCACGATCTGTGACCGTGTCAGGCCATAATGAAAAGTATAAACACTCCGAGGACACCATGAAACATTTATGATGTAAAGCTAATGGGTTGCCGGTTGCCGCACGCTCAACAGCCGTGCTTTCCCTCTGGATTTTAAACCCATGGCTTGGTGGTGGTGGTTTGGTTGGCAAAAAAAAAAAAATAGAATACTGTACACGTTAATGAACAAACAAATACACGTACAAAACTTACCTAGGACTACTCAACGATATATTCATAAGCTCCGCTAGTGACTTGGTCCGCAAACAGGGGGCCAAATCTTCGTTCACCACGTCGCCCGTGCATGAGGTCTGTTGGGCTACTTTGCGCTTCACGGACAGTGGATCCCGCTGGATGGCCCACGGTGACAGTGCGGAACCGCTTAGCAGCACCACACGGTGGATCAGATCTGTCGAAAAGACAAACAGAGCATGCTGAGAGCGTGTCGATGTGGTGTCGGGTTGGATATCAGTTAGCTTACCTCCAGCCACTGGTGATACGGCAAGGATGTTGGCGAGGGCCGCACCCGTCCCGTGGCCCATCAGCGTAATCTTTGCCGGATCGCCCCCGAACGCGACCAAGTTCTCGCGCAACCAGTGCAGACCGGCCACGAGATCCATCAGCCCGAAGTTGCCTTGAGCACTTCCCTTAGCACCAGTTTTCAAAAAACCTTCCGAACGGGCGAGAAAGAGCAGGAACGAGACGGAAAAGGTTAGTTAGTCGGTTGGCTAGACTGCTAGCCCTGGTACCAACGGCACCCATCAGTCGGTTAGGTCGCGTGGGTTACACTGTGGCTTTAGCTTTATTTGAATTCTTTCCTTCATTGCATCACCCATCGGATGGTGGAATATTGTTTCGAACGTGCTCTCGATGCCGTCGCAGTATGGCTCTCCCGGGGAAGCAAACAAACTGTGACTGGTGGGCGGGATAAAAAACTAAAACTATCCGCTAGATAATGATCTCGCTAATTTGCAAGATTTCATTCTGCGGGACGGACATTGGTTGCGTTACGCTTCGTTGCCAAGCCGACAGGCAAATACGCGAGCGAAATGTAAAAGTGGTACGGTGCGATGAAGCGCACAAAAGGGAAGGAAACTACTTTGAATTATTTACTGTTTAAGTGTACTTTTTTTCAACTGGCAGTAGTTGTTTGAAGTTGTCTTTTAGCTTGTCGTGTAGTTTTAGTGGCTATGCATTTCTTTTTATTCTAATTGTTCTAAGTTAAATAAGGAACTTCGTCGGAAAATCGTCCCCAGGTTTTTAATTGACTTCTCAGTCTTTGCCTATGGGTTGGAAAACTGGAACTTTAATTGGAGTTTTGAATATAGCAAGAGACTAATAGCATTTGGTTTGGTCATTCCCTTTCTGTAGCACACACAAATATTGTTAGTGGTATCTGTTTTATATTGTTTTTATTTATGCTGTGAGTGACTGGTTTTTGTGTTACTTTGTCAACTTTGTCAAGATTGAAATGTATATTTAGATAACTACCTCAATCTTGCTGTATATTGCTTGAACAAGGTTAGTTAAGCCTTTTTTATTGAACTTCGTTTTTTAATGATAAACTGGCTAAGGAAACGCTTCCAATATCCCGCCGATAAAGCTATTCGGTGAAAGTTTTGCCCACCACAAACAACATACTACTCAATTTGATTGAGTCACGTGATCACGTGCCATGATTGTATGTATCAACAGCTTGTGTTTTTTGTCACACAGTATCGCTGTGCCTGCTTTGCGAACTCAATGGGATGAAAGTATACCGAACAGATGTGTCGCTTTCTGCGGCCTCTACGCAAACTTAATAAAAATGTCAACAGCCTTTGTTCTAAGAGCTTCAAGTTTCCCGGAAAAAGCAACAAAAACACAAAGCACCTGTTTCCGAAGTTAGTAAGCTTTATTCGAAACTTTTGCCAAAGAAAAACATCAAATGAAGGTATTTATCTTGCGAACTTTTGCTGATGAGCACAGTGGCCATAGTCGGCGGAATCTACGGATGGGGAAATGGCGAAAGATAGGAAGAAAGAGCAAACGGGGCGTCGAACTTACCTAAAACTCCTAGCCTAAAATTTATTGTAACTACGATAACATTCCCGTTCATTGCAAGCGTCGAACCATCGTAATGGTTGCCGGAGTTCCACTCGTAGGACTCGCCGTGGATATATACAATTGATGGTTTGAGGTGATCCGGCCGATGAGCAGTATCATCTGGCGTGTCGTGGTGTTTAAGAGGAAGTGGATGCGAAATGTAACAGTGAAATTAGGAATCAAAATTAAGCCACGAAAAACCCATTGGAGAACTGTTTGCCAACGAGGGGTTGATTGAAACCCGCGGTGAGTACATCTGTCGGTCGTTGTTGATTCCATCGGACGACTTCACTCCCACAATGCTTGCAGTCGTGCTTGAAACGTTCTACACTGCAATGCACTACGGAATTGAGGCCGGACCGTGGGCTACTCTCGGGCACAGCATCCTGCGAAGTGCGGCACGTTGACCTACCTGCGTGTGGCACGTACAGATTGAGATATAGACAGTCCTCCGACTGGTTGACCAGCGTCGGTACTAGCCGTCGGAGTTGCTTCAGTCGATCGATTGGTAGATCTCCCAGCACTCCCGCATCGGTACCGTCCAGCTTGGGCAGCTTTTGCGGACAGACTGGGGCAAACCGATCTACCAAACGTGGAGATTTCCACGTAGACGGCGTCACCGGAGGCATGTACCTGGGACGAAAACAATGAAGATACGATCATGGCACGCTGTAAGTGTTGCACCAGAGCTTGGCCGACGTACCTCAAACTGCCGATTGGAGGTGACGCGTACGGTACACCCAGGAAGCCCTCGACGACCACCGGTACCGTCCGGAAGACGATGCCCCGCAGTGGTCCATACTTTGTCTTGACCAAGCTGTTGCTATAGGTGATGTTGTTGAGTGAGCCAGCGGGTGCCGCACCGGTTCCCGCTACCCCAGACGGTGACATTCTGCTCGTACCGGAGAGCCATATCGTTAGAAGCAGGAAGACTACCGTCAGTTGCCGATCGTGTTGCCGTCCGTCCGTGCGTCTCCCGAGTGCCTTCATTGGCAACGCGATCGTTGTTGGACCGTAGTCGGAAGCGGATGCGGTACTAGCATGCTTCGGAAGCGGGCTCGTGGCTGCTCGAACTATCCCAACCCACGGTGGCCACAGCACAGACCATTGCCGAGGCCCTCCAAGCGGGCGCTGGACAGGCGGTCCAAGCTGCTGCTGCTGCTGCTGCCACGTTTAGGACCATCCAGCCATGTCCTTTTGAATCGATAGACACCTGGAGATGGAGATAGGCATTTGCCGAAGATAAAAAAACGGTAAGAACCACCAGAAACACACTGTTATACTTGAGGCACACTTTGCGGTACTAAACCAACATTACTCTGAAAGATCACTTCACGAGCTGCCGGATCCATAGCGAAAAAAGCAGTGCCAAGACTGTTCTGTTCACACGAAACACCAACGCACGACTACGCCTGTTCCGTGGCGGAAGTTCACGTTTTATAGAGGCCCGACTGTTCCATAAAATGTCATAGTCCGCAACAGTGTCTTTTCCCGCAATGGGTGAAGTAATTAACGTTTGTATTAAAAATTGAAAAAAAACTACACATCACACACTTTGCCTGTTTACTTTGTAAGGCTTTTGATTTTTGAGCTGAAAGGATACATTCTGTTGCTCGGTCAATGTTTACATCGGCTTTTCATTCTCATCAGCTCCCTGAATGGGTGCTTAACCGGAAGACACAATACTCTCCCATTTTCGCTAAAAACGGTCTTCACAAAAGATGGGCTCCAGCACACCAAATGGGATGCTGATTTCCCATGAATATACTCCCCAGGATGTAATATACATGTGGTTAAAGGGAACGGATTTCAATATCGAGACGAAACCCACCCTCCCATCTTTACTGCTGACGGCAGGCAAAAACAACAACAACAGCACTAGGAAAAGTATCTTCACCTTAAGCAGGAAATAAAAAGCGGGCAAACCTTTGCCGGGACGCTCGCCGCTCGCATCTACTGCATCGGAATGACGATGCTTTGCATATTTCATAACCTCATTTCATCTATCCAAACAGTTATCTCGGCCAGCTTAAGGGGGCTACTATGGTCTTCCTGTTTGCTTCCCACCATCATCGTCATCATCATCATCGTAGGAATTCCTGGGACTTTTTTCGCTATTTACGTCCCTCCCTTTATGGCCACACCCTTCGTATCGTTTGCCTTCCGCTTTTGGGATGCTATCGATAATACGGAATAAAAAAATAATCAACCAGCTAAACGATAACGAGCCGAACGAGGTGGTGATGATGCCGGAGGGGGGCCAAACATTACATACTCCATTAGCATCCGGTCAAAGGAAAGCAGCCGGAAAGCTGTGTCCGCCCAACGGATTGGTGAACGGTCTGCAACAAGTTGAGACGCGGAAGCACTGTAACGGTTGATTAACATTTGACTCTTTCGATGTGCTCTATCGCATCTTACACGGCGTTGACCGTGTCCTGCTGCTGCTGCTGCTTCTGGTGCACTGCGGGCCTATTAGTGAAAAAGATTTCGAGTTTTTTGTCGTCCCCTCCCCCTGTACAAAGCGATACTGATTTCTTGCACTGGGACAGAAACAGTTGGCAAACGATTTTCCCAAATTGACAGTGATGCCATCCAATGGAATCCCCTTAAAACGGGCGCGCTGTGTACTTAAGCGGCACCCATGGTACCCGGTCCCGCCGTTATGTATGCAATGTGCATACGTGGCGATTCCCACTAAACTAGGCCACTGCAGCCCGGGTTGCTGGCGTGAGTTAAGCGTTATATCCGCCAGCAAATATGCATACATGATCCAGATGGAAGCACCATGTCCGTGAGTTTGTCTGCCTTCTTCGAGTGGATTTCCAGTGTTTTATTCTGTTCAAATCGTTTAACAACGGTTTTCCAGTGCAGTTCGGGGTGAGTCAGAGTTTTGAGTGAGTAAGTGTATCTGTATGTGTGTGTGTGTGTGTCTGTGTGCTCGACATTGGCAAAAGGAAAAACTGGGGTTATGCTTGTCATCCGCATTTGACTTTTTGGCTCCAGTTTTGACCAGTATGTATTAGGATGATTGCAGAATGAAAACACACTCACTCACATAGAGGATTATTTGGAGGACGTTCGCTGACCCTTGTGTATCTCCTCTCCCCTTCCTCGAACCTCTCCGAACCCTCTTCTATCCCATCACAATTCCCAGCATTGTATAAACATTAATTATCAATCAGTCCACGTCTCCACCATGAGGCAGCGTGGTGGGCTAGAAGTTTGTTGTTTCTTTTTAATTGGTTGTGTGGAATGTTGGTAGTTTATTTTAATTTTTCCCTCCCCCGGGCAGCCAAGTTTCCAGCCGGCGGTTTTCCGGATCGTTGAAAGATATCCGTACCCTTGGGTAATAACCAGCGGATGGCTATGGCGAAGAACTTCTCCCATCGTCGTACTTGCTCGTCCCCTAAAGGCAAATTATACACCACGACGAAACCCAGAGCCCAGGAATGGTGCAGAATAATTAGGTTAAACTCTTTCACTGACACATGTACACAAGCGCGAGACAAAACCAACCCCCGGCCAAGTGGGAACAATTTTGGCCATCCGCCCGAAACATGTCCCAACAGGATGCGAGAGCAAAGCGCGGAAGCACCGAGCAGGGACCTGGCTGGGGACGCGAGCTTAGAGGCAAACTTTAACACTAACCCCATCGGCCTCCATACGGTTGGTGGAATGCAATCTGCCTGAAGCTTTGACAGAACCAGGCCACTTGCCGGATGCTGTGGATATTATCACAACCGGCCACAGCAACACAGCAGCACAGCCGCCTTCGAAAAGTCGTAAACTCGTTCCCGTACCAGTCGCGGGCGGCAGTAAAATTAACCGCCTGCAAGTATGCACGCACTTGTCCCGGTTCGACGACTTTCACGTTGGCTCGCTATTTTGAAGTCTTTCCTTGTGCTTTGTTGTTGTTGTATATATTTTTTTGGCCTCACTTTTGCTTTGTTCTGCCCACTGAATGGAATTAATTTTACAAAAGTTTTTGTCCGCATCGTGAACTCCGAAGCCGCCCGACAGTTGCTTCCGGTGACAGTTTTATGAGTGTACGACTACGTCCGACGGTTGGCTAGGAGGAACAAAAACAAAAATGCTGCCAGGTCCTGGCGCTACGCAGGAACAGCAAGGAATGTTTGCTGGAAGATGATATTGAGCTGAGCAGGATGACTGTTACTACCCCCGGGGGCGGTTTTGTATGCGGGTTCATTTACAATAAGGTCGTACCGAAAGTGGTGTTGACTTTTTTTTTAGGTGACATGAAAGGATTTTGTATGCAAAGGAGCACCGCGTTGGGTGAAGCACTTCTTTGAACGGGAAGAACCTTTGCCCTGCTCGAAAGGATTAGAAAGTTGAATGCAAAGTTATAACAAGCTTAGTTATTGTAAGCACTGCCACCATCATTATTTGCTCCTGTGAATTGGCCGTAAAGTATGCAACCCATAAAACAATACGGCTAAAGTTGGGCAATTTTCACAATCATATCAGCTTGTTACGACTCTATCGTTTGCTGTTTGGGTCACGTTAAGAAATGTTAGTGGAATATTGCAATTGATCGCTTTACATGGTAGTTCTGGTTACTGTGTGGTACGACAAACCGTATCAAGCAGAACATAAATCGGCGCAACACCTTCAAAGCAACCTGAAAGTAATCAAAATGCGATTAAAGCTGTTCCCCTACTTAAAGGCTCCTTCAACCGAGAGGATTCTACTGATTGCACCTTCTCCCTTGGTGAGGATGTTGGTTAAAAGCGGTAGGAAAAAGTGTTTGAAATAATTTTAATGGAGCTTTATCTCGTGTCTCCCGGATGACCGAAACGTTTTAAATATTTATCACAACACGACGTCAGGCTGGCCACTCTTTGCAAGAAGCATCGTGCTTGTCGGTACCCTTGACTGTGGAAGACAGAGACAGCGCGAAATATGGGTGATCCGAAAAGGGCAACCATAAAAACAAGGCAAATTATTATCCCATTCTGTACCTTACTCCCACTCCCACTCTCTCACTCAACCCCGCCCCCCTTCCCCAATAACATTCCATGTACAGCCCCACAGTGTCTTACATTTAACGACCCTGCCCTGCCAAAATCACGGGCCAATAAAACGATCTTCTCCCGGGAGAATATTAACCAGGCGAAACAGGAAAGATTTATCATCGAGTCAAACACGCCATTGTGACACTGCGGAATTAGACACATGCTTAACTCGAAAGCACGTGATGGCACAAAAACGAAGAGCAGAACAAGAAAAATGGCAAGCAAAGAAAAAGTACAAAGGGTCACAAAAACTCGCTGGTAGCATATCCTTACATCAGTCACAATCCGCTCGACTGCTACCTCTGCCACTGTTGCTGGTGCTCGACTTCCCCATTAATCTTCCAGGCAGCTGTCCCAAACGGGCCTAGCTTGCACAACGAGAAGGATGAGAGTTTCGCTTCAATTTCGGGAAAGCGAATGCCTAACCCACATAAGCCACCCGGCGACCTCTTGCCGATAAGGCCGCCCCATGCTTCGCGCCTCGTTAATGCGATGCGATGTGAAGAAGTGATCGATAATCAATTCGGAGAAGCGAAATCATTCGTTTCCATTTGAACCGATTTCTTACCTTCACCCCACCTTCATCGCCATCCGGTTCCGTTCACTCGGTTTTGTTTGAATTCCTGCAGGAAATACAAGCGCAAAAGCTTTGCGAACAGAAGAAATTAAAAACCATTCACCTCCAGTGCTGCTATCCAGCTGCTCCAGCGTTTGACGCACGCTTTTGGCTTTTTAAAAGATAAGCTCCCTTGGAAGCATCCTTGCCCTTGTACCACCGCAGCCCGTACTCCACCCCACCATATTTCCGCTCACACGTACAGCGTCCCGAGGGAAGATTGAGCCGTGGAATCGAAAGACAAGGAAATAAATGCGTCCTTTGCCAGGCTGTCGAAAGCAAGCGCCCGGCAATGGATAAATCAATTGCTCGGTAAGCGAAATACGGAGCGATGAATTTGCATATTTCTTCATCTACTCGAAAGCCCCAAAACCCACCCCACTCCAACACACGCGCCGTACCGCCTTGCATCCCAACAACACTTCGGAAAGGCTGCAGCCCTTTTTGAGTTTGGAACGAGACCTTCCCGGATCTTTTCACCAGAGGGGAAAATTGAGGAACGACCGAGAGGCTGCAAGAGGGCGCGAAAGGTCAGGGTGACTTTTTGCACACACGTGCAAATTGGAAGCACTTGCTCGGTATTTATGATCCTAAAGACTCCCGTTACAGTAAGCCACCACTTAAAGGCGGTTGACTTTGGTAATACGGGATGCGGCAAGGTTTGGATAATTGAATTAAAAGTTTTAATACAATCCACCGCAAATCAACACCAGAAAGTGAAAGATTTCTGTGCTAAAGGCCCTTGCTCGAAGCATTACTACAAATTATAATCGGTGATGTAGTAGACACGATGCAACAAAAACATATTTTTTTGAATCCTGTTCAAGGGATCATTCTATAAATTATTATCCATTATTTCAAACGTCCTATCGTAAAAAAATCGGTTGCAACAAATGCAACAACCCTTGTAACAAACTTAAAGCGTATTCTTCACAAATTATTTAAATATTTTCTCTCGTAAAGCAGCGTCTTTTGACGAACTTTGAACTGTAACACCGTTCAAATTTGCCCAATTGCCCAACAAGATTTGTTCGGCTAGCATATAAATGTTATGCCATGTTATTACGGGATTATTACATTAAGCTTACCGTGAATAGCCACCATCAAAGAGAATTCAAATAATCGTTTTAACGCTCCTTGTTAAGCATGAAGCTGGATCCACGTTTTGGCGGTTAATTGGAATGGAAAACAATTAGCAAGCGCTTTGTTATGCAATAAGCATACAATAATAACAATAACATACAATAATTGCGGAAAACAATAAGCCGCAAGACATGTTGATCAGTCACATGACGTAGAAATTTATTTCGGTAAAGTTGTTGTACTTTGCATGGTTTTAATAGTTCCGAAAACAACTTTAGTTGAATAATTGATTTCTTTCCTTATTTAGGACTAGCTTAAGTTTCATTATGTAAACCTTATACAAATCTTTTTTACTTTCCCCCTTAGTCCACACTCGCCTTTCCCATCTGTAAATAGTAAATTATGCGACTCTGTAGCAAGAGGATTAACTTTCCGAGAACAAAGCTACAGCGCCTATTTTGGCAACATCGTTTTCGCATTAAAGCGTCCTGTGCTGGTCCCGGCCGAGTAGGAGTGCATACTTTCGGGTGCCTACTGCTGCTTCACTAAGCAACAAAACCCATTTTTCACACCATTTTTCCCTGGCAACATCTAACGATCCAAACGGCTTCCCGTGGAATGGGGAGTGTGTAAGAGCATTTTATTTTCCACTTTCCGTTGCTATTTCATTCCATTCCTCCCGGTGGACTAATCGCCACAAATCCACTGGACAGTGTCATAAATATTTAAAACTGTTTCTTTTTTTCACCCTATTTGATCGACGTTGGTGTTCTTTCGCATTTTCCGACATTTTTTGTTTTTTGTTGAAACTTGCCTAGACTTGTCGATATCTGGTAAGCTGCTGGTGGTGAACCTTCCCTGAGAGACCATTTTCAATATATTCCCTTGTTTTTGAATTTTCCCAATTTTCACTAGCCTTCTCGCCACCAAAGCATCCCGGGACCTTTTGCCCTTACATAGAGGGAATTGTAAAGCTGTGGCACAACACACACACACACACACACACACACACACACACACACAAAGATGCGATCAACAATTTCTTGGAAACCCCAGCCAGCCAAAAGAGAAGGCAAAGCGAGCAGAAAAGGAATGGAAAACCTGCCATCACCAAATAAGACCAAACAGACCGGCCCCAAAAATAATCATAATCGAATCATCGTCCTGCTGCAGCCATTCATAAATTCATGATGATTTTCCCGATGATTTGAAAATCCCACCGGGATTTTTCTACCGTGCGACGGACCGCGGAACAGGTAGGAAAGCCGAACGGGAGGGAGGGTTGAAGGTGGAAAACTCCCTGAAGCCTGGTGGCTCGGTCGGGCGGTTGGTCTCTTTCTACAAAAATATGCGCGTTCTCGATTCTCGGTCCTCCCGACCGGGGAACATTTGTACGTTTCGTAACTTCCATTTATTTGCCGCTCACACCAATTCCTAATTCACCAACCGGCGGGTTTGACAGCCGTCCAACAACGTTTTGCGTTTTGCATGTGGCATCTTTACGTTTTGTTTTTGCAACGCTTTCCCCTTTCGCCAGCGATCCACGATCAAAAGCACTCATGAAACACGGTCGCCGGGTATTCGACCACCATCAATGTTGTGGTTCTGGTGCTCGAAAAACCTCGGAGAAATAACTTTCGTCGGCGTGGCGGTAATGCCGGTTCGTTGGTCGGGGAGGGACACAAGTATAAAGCGAGCGTCAGTAAGTGAGTGAAGTGGGGATAAAAAAGGATACCCAAGGCGTGGGATTATAGGTTACGTTTTCTGACAGCACACCCGGTTCCCATGTGTTCGAAGTGGGCTCGCGGTGGGTGGGAGCAAAATATTTGTGCCTCCCAAGGAACTTACCCACGGGTTGGTACGGGTTGTTGGTCCTTGGAGCGAGCAGCAGGTAGCCGCACTCTTACGCCGCTTTTATTTATCGTTTCTGTTCGACGCACCGAAACACCGGCGGCCACCTTCATTCGGCCGAGAGTTGTGGCCAGAGCGAGCGACGAGATTTGCATGCTGTTGGAAACCGCCAATCAAATCAAAATACGCTTCACCATTTCCGTCCTAATGTGTGGTTTCACTTCAAACGGAATTACAAAGCAGTAGCAGCATCGGGGAGTTCCGTGGAATAACAGATCCGGTGCGTACTTTTGCCTGCGGCTTAGCCACACGCGTGCTCTTTGCCGACATGGCGTTTTATTTTGCTTTTCTCTGTTTCTCTTTTATTTTTGGCGCTGCCTGTATCCACACTCTGTCTGTTAATAGAGCCATAAGGGCTGGCCCAATCCCCGGCCTCTGACACGCCAAATTGTTCATAATTGTAATGGATGCTGTGTCGTTTGTAGGCGCCTGAGCTGCCGCTTCCGGTGTGTGCATTCACAGCACACCACCCGCATGAACCTCTAGCAGGTGGTGTTAAAATATTAACATTTGCATACCTTTAGGCGTAGCTGTGCTCAGTGCATGTGGATGTGAGTGTGTGCGCCGAGCGCGTCATTCCGTTTTTCGCGTAAGCGATTACATACGCACAAAGCGCGGGACGGCGACGAAATTGGCGGTTGGAGTTCTTCTAAACATCTGACGGACGCTTCTGGTTGTTATGCTGACGGACAGGCTTTCGCCAGAAACACAAACACTTGTACACAATATGGTGTGTACATTGTATTAGAATGATTTTATATGTTTACGTTCCGCACTGCTCCTCTTCTTCCAATGATAATGCCACATGTCTTTCCTGTCTCTTCTGTCAGCCGATGGTTTCCGTTTTGCGAGAAACCCATGTGGCGCGAGGGTGTGTTTTATAGGACTTGCTTTTTATATATTCAATGCTTGCAAGCTTCGGCCCACAAATTGCTGATGATTTTGCGTTTAAGTGATTGTTGCGTCTACTCTACTAGGACCATTTCTTTGCCTGGTTCAAGCAGCATAGCCTTATCGTCCACATCTTCGACAGGGAAGAACAAAGTGTCAGTCTGTTAAGTTTATTGAAGGTTTGTATAATTATTGGTGTGTACTATAAAAGATTCAAAAACATATTCTCAATAAGTGAACACTGTAAGAATTATATATTAGTAATACATTTACCATTTCAATGGTAACAATCTTATTCAAGCGGCTAGTAAAACAATGTATTGCATATATTTAGGCGCTTCGGTCTCAAAACTCGTACAATTTAAGAGTTGGTTTAAGATACTCATTGTTTTTTTCACCACTCTTATGCTGAAAACCCATACAGTTTTTCATGTGTTAAATATGGGTTAAGTTTTTAGTGTAAGGCAAGAATATCGATTATTTTCTTTTGAACACATCTATTGCACAAACAGGCTCTTCAATCACGAGAAAGTCACCCCCGAAGAGCTTTATCAAATTTATGAAATACACAATCTAATCCGTCATCAAAACAGCTTGTCTATCCCTGCCCGATACCGATGAGCACTCGCCGGTGTGGAAGTGGAAGTTGTTGCATTTTGCCTTGCTTTTATTTTATTGGGCCGATTTGATGTTGCGTAAAATAAATCACAGATTGGTCCTGGTCAATGAGGAATGGTATAAAATCCGTGCCCCGGATACCAGAGGATACTCGTCCGACAGCAACAAAAAAGGGCGGTCACATTTAACGATGGCACCAGAGTGACTGATAATGGTATAGTTTTGATTTTTTCTCCCAGTTCTCCGAAGTGCGATTGGTACCGGAAACGGGTTGGGCTGGAATGGAGCAAACACAACCAATCCATCTGCGTGGATGCCGTAACTCTCAACCGTACGCCGAACCGTTCCGTTGGATAAAACCAAGGAAAAAAGTGCACACATACACACGCACAGGAGTATGGAATCGCTTTTGATCAGTGAATGATAGCCTGGGGAGCAAAAAGGGCTGAAAGGTTGTGATCAAACCTCCGGTGGCGGGCGGAGTCACGATATTGACTGCGAACGAGCGATGGATCAAAACGCTTGGGCAAGGCTTATATCGAATTATGCTTCGATTTTGCTCCCAATCGGTGTTGATTTCGGGCACAAAGTCGTGCTTCGCATTCGAAACGAGCCGATTTCAACATTGGTTGGTTGAAAAAAAATCCTTCGAATCAAACCAAACGTAAATGGTGGAAAAAAAGTGATACAAGTAAAAGCTTCAGTTTGACGCAGTGTAGTTTTGTTTCATCCTTGATTTATCTTTCCGTTTATTGCATCGTTTAGTAAAGCCGACTGATGCGTAGCGCCAATTGTGTGTATGCGTGTATGTGTGCCCCATGTTTCGCCATTTTAATGAATTTATGATGAACATTGTCAATTGGTTGCCTTTATGCATCACAAGTGTGCCGTTAAGTGGCGCACCGAATGGTTCTTCAATCGCGCCTCAAACCACCGCGCAAACTGATACGCTGGGAGTTAACAGTGTGTATAGAAACGATTACAGTGGCATCGTTTACACAAGTAGGCAGGTATAAGTGCTTTTACTTTGTTAATATAAAATACAGTAAACGTAAACAATTTATTGCAGGATTGGACTAAGATTTCGGCATAGCATATGAAAAATTAAATTATTTCAAAATTATCGAGCTGGCTTTTGATGGCTTCCTTTGCTTAATTTACTATTAGTTAGATAGTCGTTATATAGTTATAGTTAGTTAAACGTGCAGAAAGTCGGCCTAATTAAAATTTGACAGCAGTCTCATCGAACTTTCGAATTTTCGCCAAAGCGCCAATCATTGCTAACAACAAAGCAAACACTTAACAAATCATGGTATGTAAGTTGGCGTGCACAACACTGTACCACGCAGCATGCTTTTGCGTTTCCACGCACAACTGGCTGAAATGGTACCGTTTTGCAACGTTTTCTTTTTAATCCTTTTCCCACAATTTAAACCACTGATAGCACGCAGTACGTGTCTGTCTGGTCTGGTGCGAGTGCCATTTATTTTACTTGCTCCTGTAGCGAACATTATAGCTCGCAGGTAACGTATTTACTACTGCTTACTGCACTGCTGATTCGATTCCCCGTTCTGCTGGCAGTTGTTAATTATTGTCGCCAATCGCTACAAACATATACCACCCATTAAAGTGTTGTTAATATGGCTTGTTTTTATCTGCTGCTCCGTGTGTATGTGTGTGTGTCCGAGCGTGTGCGTTCTGTGGCCAACCAACAGTTAGTAATATGGCTTACAGGGTTCGAAGCCGAAAATCTGTTACGTTCGCGCCGGCCTGGTTGTAGGATGCTAAAGTTTAAGATTGAAATTTGTGACTTTCCGCAATTTTATCACATTTTATTGTCCACAGTGTGTGAAAATTTATCGCCCAGTTTTGTTTTCCTTTTTTTTTTGTTCTCCACTCTCAACCACAACGCATGATGCTGGCAGACAACTCCGGTTCGACTTTCCTGCGTACAGACCCGTGGGTTCGGAGGGATCGCTTCAGGTTGCATATCCCGAGGTAACCCGCTTCCGCTAAGCATGGTTTATCTTCTGTCCGATAAAAATTTTATTACAAGAAACTTCCCCACCGCCTACTTTACGATGTAGCTAAGGAAACCCTTTTTTGCGTATCATGATATCATGATCGCGCAACGGAGAGCGAGAGAAAAAAAAGGAAATAAAATAAAAAGGTGGGAGAAAGATTGAGGTAAAACTGAATTTGATGACGAAAGTTTTTTCCACCGCTTCGCGTTAAAGTTTAGGCTTTTATTTAATAGCGAAGCATAAATCGGCCCTGAAAGGCAGGTCCTATATGTTACGGACGGGATGAAAGCATAAAAAACAATCGCTTTCAATTCTGCACTTGATGGATGGGCGAACGAGAACGTACCGGGGTGGTTTGGGTTGTAGTAAGTTGGAGAGTGGTTTCGGAACTTGAGGCGCAGCAAAAAAAAAAACATTGAAAACTGGTAGGCAAATTCCTTGACGAATACATATATTGGGATTAATTGAGCGTGCGGATTTATTGTTCCATATTTAAAATTGTTGAGAATCTGTATGATAAAACAATAATAAAATTTCTTCCAATAGTTATAAAAATAAAAATGTCAATCAGTAATATGCTAATAAAAGCCTACGAAAAAGGATTGCAAATAAAAGATGTCTCACGAAACTAGTCAAACGTTATCTAATAATTTCTAACTGCTACGTTTCAATAGTTGCCTCAAACACTCGTGGTAGGAAAAGCCCTATGACGAACCATTAATGTTAACCAAGGCTTGTCTTATAAGTTCAGCCATCCATCGGTTTTCTAGACCTTAACATGGTTAACAGCTCAGTCTTTGTTTCTGATGTGATAGTTTCTTTTTAAATTAAAATTTGATTTAAAATAAACTTTTTTCTCCATGGGTCGAAAATAATGATTGTTGAATCTTTCTTGAAATAATACGATTTATCTTAAAATAATACGAGAGTTTTAGCAAAATTCTGTCGTCTCAATTACCAAACGATGTATTAATAATGCATTCAATAAAGCACATTGTTGACGTAGTCATTCTTATTTTAACTAGAGCATGCTGCTGTGGATGCATATTTTAGATGAATTAACATGCCTAGCTTAATCATGCATTTATGGATGGTGCAGTATTTTTTAATTAAAAAGCAACTTTAGAACACAATCAAGATTCAATGATTGTGTGTGATTGATCTACAGCACAAATTAAATTAAGATTTTTTTTCTGGTCATGCCAGATAATCAAACATGTTATCCTATCATTTCTTCCACCAACATGGCATTCGATCATGATACAGGCGCACACCAATCTTGTCATGTTTTGTCGTGTACGTGGTCAATTATAAAATTTCATAATGAAGTAATAATTAGTTCTACTCCGCTTGTACAGACTCTGTCTCGCACATACCTGTGCACACAGAACCGTGTTAATTAATTTCAACAACGGCTACCGATAGGGCACCAAGAACCATCGAAGCTTGTCGAAAGCTCTAAAACAAGGCTATAGCTTTCAGTGTACTGCAGAGGGGTGAAAAAATCTCCCCCACTACAATACACACACACGTACATAAGGTTGAAAAATCGACTTTTAATTCGCCAAAAAGCTAACACAGGCCACATTGCTCACAGCCCCCTACCATAAAAATTGATGCACGATCGCAGAGGCGGAGAGTCCAAAAGTCCATTAAATTCAATTCGTGTACACGCAAAAGTTATGCCTTGCATGCAAACTCGGCATCCCAAAGAAGACCCACCAGCAAGCACCCCGGTGCAGCACTGGTTGGGTTTTCATATTTTTCGGGTTCATCATGTCGACCCTACGGTTTTCGTTTTCTAGCATTACACCACTGTTCGGGTAAGGCCAAAGTGCAAATATATTGAGAGAAAAAAGACACAAACCCAAAAAGCGTTGAAAAGTTTCATTGTGTTCCGCTCTGGTCAAATTTGCTCATGCAAAGCACTTACCAGCAGCCCCAGATTGCTCGCGAGCTAGGCGGGTTTTCCCTGCTTTGCGGTCTTACCCCGGCCGCTAGTACTGGACCCTTTATATCTGTCTTTCATCTCACATTCAGCCACATGGAGCCCCGTGGAGGGGAAAACTTTGATTTCATTATAGTTCCCCAGTAACTTTTGTCATTCAGCAACATTCGTTCGGAACCAAACCCAAGGCCCATTTGCACCGGCACCGGTGAGTGTTTTCGAGTCAGCTGAGAGCAGTTGTATTCATTAAGTAGGGACCGCTTTGTAGACCAACGACGAGCGGTACTAAGGTTCGGCCGGTGCTCATTGTGGAAAGCGCAGAGCATGATTGTCACTAGCTGCTGCTGGTTGGTAGCAAGCGTCCAACCATTTCGTAATATACTACCGCTTTTCTTTGCTAAACTCTCTGCAGTTTGGGAAAATACGTTCATGATTACGATTTCCCATCAAATTTAGCTTCTCTTGGGGCTGCTGGAACGGTGTTGCTACACCTTAAACGACAGTCGGAAAATTTGAACTCTAACCTCCCCAGCGGGTAAGACCAGTTTCTTCATTTGCTGACCGAGGAGAAAAACAACAAGGCGAACAAATCCCATCCAGTTCGATGTACCTTCTTTCATCTTTTTACCCTAGTAAAGCATAATACCCAAAACATGCACACACACACACACACACGAAAGAGAAACAGACAAAAAAAACTCGAAACGCTTCGGTACGTTCGGTAAACCTCGGTAATGATAAAACAGCAAAAAGAAATACAACGAAGAAGAAATATTTGTGAATACCTTCGGGGCAAATGGAGTTTCACTATGTGTCAGCCCCAGGAATGGGAGGGAGCGTAAAATTGAACAACGGAGTGGAGCAAAAAGTCGAAAAGGCTTTTCTTGCTAGCTATCGTGATGGCTCAACAACACAATGCATGGAGAGCGTTTTTTTAAGGAAACAAAATTGACATGTATTTTACATTTTGTACCAACTATGGAACATTGCTGAGAGTTTTAGAAGATGCATTAGTGGAAAGATTGTTTATCACGATCGCTTGATGGAGGCGCCCAGCCACTGATGGAATAACGAAAGTAATTTAAAGATTTTTATTGTATGGTTTTTTAAGTGTTTCACAAATAATTTTGACTGCTGATGTTTTATACTCAACATAACAAAAAAACAAAGATGCTGATTGTTCCATTGTACGAGCGCAATATCACCCCATGTAGAACTTGTCGAATAACGTAGTCACACATACACAAGCGTTCAAAAAGCACGACCAAACCTCCATGACTGAACACCTTCAGCTCCTTGGTAAAAAACAATAACGGAAATGAAAACGTAAGACAAAAATAAAAATATCAACTTCAATAACAACAACGCGAAAATGACTACAAAAAACATACACACACACACAAACACCTTCAACAGGGTAAAAGAAACCAACAACTAACGTAAGAAGAAACCGAAAAGCGTTACCGAAAACGGACAGCTGAAGCTCGAATGTTTGCCTTCCTATTTCCACGAAACCACACCACACCCAGTGTGTAGATTGGGAATGGGATTTAAATTTCTTCGGTCCCTCCTATAGCTGGCGGCAAGACTGATACCCCCGTGCCCGCCCCCTCCCGTATCCACCATCGGGGCAGCTAATGGAGCCGCCCGGTGATCTACTCGGCGTGACCTCGGTGATAAGTGGAAATTTAATTCAATTCCTTTGTTGGCGATTCGTTTCGTCCACCGTTTGCCGCCAGCAGTTTGTTTTTTATAGCTTGAGCGTTTATGCCACCGATCCACTGGGTCCGGCAGGTCGATTGGCTCCGGTCGCGCGTGCCCACGGTGCACAGGAATGTTTAAAGTTGAATAAAGAAAAACGGAAGCGATAGAAAAAATACAAGGTACAAATGAATTATGAGCACACGATTTAGTGAAAGTGGGCATTAAGTGAAGCCCTTGCTATTTGGCGGGTCACAGTGTGCTACCCTTATCCTCAATCAGAGAGGGGTTTTAAAATGATTTCGTACCTGTCGTAATGTGGCCCCATTTCTTATCCCCTGTAGCTCAGTAATCAAGCAAAGTATTCATAAAGATGTTGATTATTTGTTGGGGACTGGAAAACTTTTCACCCCGTCAACTCGATCTGTCAAGTATTGTGCTCAATTTGGGACGGCATGATTTTAACACAACGTTCCACATGATTGGCGGCAAAGCGAGACACACTGGCGGGCCGGGAAAATAAATGACATAGGTAATGGTGGGCTTTTTTGGGGGGCCAAAAACAAGGAAAGATAACACCCTTTTTTAAAGCTTAAACAATGAAACAAGGCACACAAAAAAGAATAGAACATCACTTGTCACTCCAAAACGGTACACACATTCGCGCTCCACACCTGGAAAAATAAAAATGAGGGAAAAAACAAAATACAACACAAAAAAGGCAAAACATAACACAAACACACACGCAGTACATGGTGCGGTCGGAAAGTGCTCGGTGCTCGTTTGTGTTACCGGGATTTCCCACACCGTACCGTGCCGGAAACCTGGTGCCATTCTGTCCGATTCAATCGGTAACTGGCACCGGGGCACCAAACTCGTACGACACGACGTGCGACTCGATAGGAAGAAAATCCGTTTAGCGCTTATCCGTATTTGGGTGTTTGCTTTCACTTGCTCCCCGTTTTCGAACAACTCGCCAGCAAAAAACTTGGCATACGGCGGCTACAAAGCAAACCGAACATATTGCTGCAGCAAAATATTGCAGCAGATACGTTGTTTGCGGCTGCGAAGAACCAACAGTTTTGCTCGACGAAACGAAACAATTAAACGTACGCACACGACTGTACGAATGTCGGTGAGCAAGACTCAGAATCACCCGGTTTCTTTTCCCGGAAACTTTTTCTGGCAGACTAAGCGTTAAAGATGGTACCGTTAGGTTTTTTTTTGCTATTGTTGCATCGAATGAAGCTATTCTCTTTACAGCTTTGAGGCAACTCAACTGCTTCCGAATGGTTTGTCTTTGGTAAACAACTGTTATAACATTTTTAATGATGATTTCTTTGGTAGTTGGTTGTTCAAGTGGCACATTTATAATTCAATTTATAATTTTACTGCTCTGTACCTTTTGTTTCTCTCTGCGCGTTTCACGGTTTATGGGACTGTTCTGGAACACATCGTTGATCTGTTTGCATAAGTTGTTGTCTGTGCAATTTGATGTGTGAACGATTTTAATTGGCCAATTTTGCGTAACACTGTTCTTTACTGATTTTCTTTAGATGTTTGGATCGTTATCAGCTACAAATTAAACCATCACCCAAAGGTAAATGATTCACTTATCTAACGTTTTTTAAAAATATTTAATTAAGATTCTTTAGTATATTAATAAACAATGCAAAAATATTTTAGAATCCTACACAAATTAGCATTGATAAAAGTACTTCCCACACTGAATCACAAGTTGAGCACCTGATTTAGAACTACCTACCCAGTCATAAATCTGAGACTTTTCGTGAACTATGGTTCGCAAATAAATTTGTGCTAATTAAAGTGGGCGTGGGCCTAAACCATCAGTCACATTAAGTAACCAGCATTATCAGCAATACGGTCAGGCCGTTCTTCATGAATGAAAAAAAACAGCATCATTAAACACAAAGGTTATGTAGGCCAGTCCGATATGGCAAAGCCATCGTCCCATTTGCTATGCGCAACTTATCTACCAGATCTGTCAAAGCTTGTAATTCATATAATGCAATACACTATAAGTCTGCTTTACTGAATTAAAGTGTAAGCATTCGATTACAAATCAACCAATTACAGGAACCAACAGATGCATTATCGCTTCAAGCTCATCAAAGCAAGAAATGATTCGAACACGTCACAATCCATCACTTACGCTAATCAACAAGGCTTGAACAGCATAAAACCTTCTCGATAAAAACGAGACCCAAGCTCAGTGGGGTGGATCTCATGGTGCTGTGACTTATCGTGTCTCGATTGCATCTTATTGAGCTCTGGTTTCAATTACGAAAGCGTCTCCGAAAAAGGAGATGACAGCGTGCAGCAGCAATTGGACCCCGCCAGAGACTCGCATTAGCATGGAAATGGAAAAATAAATAGTAATTATTCAAAATCTCCTTCCAGCGAGTAGAGAGAAAGTGTGCAAAAACAATCGTCTATTATCATCTCGATGAAATTGATAGCACAGGAAGGAGCGCTGGTGCTGTAGAAAAGGGAAACAGGAAGTATGCAAACAAAAAAAACGCAGTGTAAATGAGAACAAAATGTATGCAAACGGAACGCACTGTGACAGAGGCGAAAAAAAGGAATAAATAGAAATAATGGCTCTCAAGAAGAACTAGAGCAATAGAGGCGGTGGGCTGTGCTTCCTTTTGAACGAGAATAAATAATAAACAATGATTCGTGTGCGAAGTGAACATTTTTGAGGCATTTTTTATCTCCTCCATTGTTTTGCTTGTATTTTAAACAAAAAGCGATAGAAAAACGGCCCCCACCGACGAGCCTACCTACCAGACGCGGTGGAGAGCTTCGGTAAGTACAGCAACTACAACCACTGCCAAAGTCGGACGAAGCAATGGTAAAGTCACAGCAGCTGTTACCGTTCGCCCGCTGAGCATAACGCGACAACCATCGCTTTCCATTGGCTTTACCATGCTGCTGTGCGCCACCGTTGCTTTTCATTAGCGCTGCACATTTATTATCTATGGCACCGGGAGCGCACGTGGACGATGGAGACGCCTGGTCGGTTGTTCGGCACACGTTTTTCCCACGGTCTGTGGCAAACCAAACTCAGCGAGCCACACCATCGAGAGAGAAAGGGAGAGAGAGAGAGAGAGAGAGAGAGAGAAAAGGAGCGCAAGGGAGGAAGGTAGAAGACGAAGGTGGGAGCGGGCCAAGCGGAGCTGAGCTATCCACAAAAAGGGATAGGAACAGTAGGTGGTAGACGTCTTTTGGTTTTCTGGGGACGCTTTTATGCAAATGAATCGTGCAAAATGCGTGAACACATTGGTGGAAGAATAGAAGTGTGGCAAAAGGAAGGTGAAGCCGGAGAAGATAAGTTGATACGGTAAACGGGGCGTTGGTCCAATATCTTCCCCTTCACCCTACCCAACTCGAGTTCCAGGCAGCTCGTACCAGACGACGATGGAAAGTGGCAGAAAATTGCAAACGGCTCTTACGGGAGTGGAAAGGGCGTGATTTGTTCGGGGTGGATTAAGGAAAGCACAAACGAGATGGATGGGGCGTAGTGCTCAACGAAGGGAGTGTAAGGGAGGAAGACGGAGCAGGTTTCCAGTCAGGGAAAGCGCGAAGGCGGGTTGAATTTTGTTGTAACGAATAAAATAAAATTCTCCTGCGATCCGTACCGCCGTGTCATGTGTCTGCCTATCGTATGCCCTAGAGGACAGTGTGAAAAGCGAAAGATGTTGTTTTTTGTCTTGTACATTCGTGCTATGTTTTGTTTTTTTTTCTTTTCTTTGCACGATCCTTGTGTCTCTGTGCACGCGCTTATGCGTGCATGCCTGCTCATTCTATCGCGCAAGAACGCGTCCTTCACATCGTTGAAAGTTGATCCTTTTTTCTGAAGCTTTTTCCTCCATTTTATCTTATTCACGCAACAAAAACACACACTCACACACCTACATCCAACCATAAACACCATCTGCAAGTGGATCTTTTGATAACACACTTCTTTTCTCAGCCACCGGCGATGGAACCCGAGTAGACCAGGAAGAGTGAAAAATAACACACACATACACAGAAACACGCACAATCTCACCGGCACTTAAATCTTAAACGCTAAATTACAGTTTAATCACACGGAAGCGGCTACTGAGAGATGATCAACGGAGCTCCCTTGACTGTTGATGATACAATTCTCTACAGGGAGTCGTCTCGATGCATGTGCACGGAACAAGGGGAGGATGGCAGTGGATAAGAGGAGTAGAGAAGCGCAGGAAGGGAGGACCGTTTGAAAAGTTTTCCCCAAGAAAAGTGATTCGCTCTAGGGAACCATGACGTGTAGAGCAAATCGCCCGGCTTACAATGTTAAAAATAATAAACATTACAGAATGCCAACAGAAGGTCACACGGGCTGAACGCGAAGAAACGTGTAGATCCCGAGACCTGTCAGTCCAGTTATGCGTGTAGGTGAGACAATGGATTAGACCGAGCTGGATTTACTCGGAAGAATTTATTTTTTGGATTTTTTGTTGTAACGCTCTAAGCATAGGGTAGATTAAAATACTAACATATTGTTCAGCATATTGCATAACTGTAGGCGTTTGGGTGCAACCAAATAGTGAGCGATTACCTGAAGCATCGTAGCTATCGATAACGCTGATTAAATAACAAACTAATCTTGTTAAAAACTTGTTAACCACTTGAATGTTCCACAAATAAAGTGAGCCAAGCCAAAGAGGCACTCTCTACAACTCTCCCCGTACGGTTTGCTCCAGAAGGACAGGGAAAACTAATTGCGTAATTCATTCACTTCAGAGTGTCCTAGTGCCGCACTAGTCAACCAGCCGGTAGTAGCATCCAAATCGCAACACTGCAACGATCAGCGTAGCCAGTTTTGATAAATGTCAAGGTGACGTTCACGTATGCATGCCGTCACCTATTTGAACGAGCAGTACGGCACGAGCGCTAGCCTTACCAAGGCGCAAGACGGCAGCAGGAAGATGATGTGCAAACATGTGGTTTTACATGGTCCGGATTGAATGTAAGCGAAAAAGCTTCAGCCCGGAACATATGTAAAGCGAAGAGGGATGGACCAAAACACGACGGTATATCCCGGTATATCGTTCTAATTGAAAACCGGCCACCACTTGAATGAAAATTCATCTTCCGGCGTCATGTTCGCTTTGTGTAACCGGCACCGTGCCCCTTGCCTTCCGCGCTCGCCTTTCCGATGACATGCTGATGTGTCACTAATCAGGCTCGTTCTACTGGATCCTCTCCGGATCCCTGCCAGTGCCACCGTCGCGCCATGTTATTGGGGTTTTGTTGTATCCCTTCCGTGCTGCTGGTCGCAATGTTTCATCACGCTGGCAAGGCAGATGACGGTGATAGCCCTATCGCCATCGTGTCCACACACACACTCATACATACACGCGCACAAGAAGGCTACAAGGTTTGGTCCATCGTCGATCATGGCACCCACCACCACCACCATCACCAGTGAAGAGGAGGCACGTCGAGAAAAATAAAACATAACCTCACTCGGCGACTCCGTTACTACTCGCTTCTGCACACAACGTGCACCGGAGCGTTGGCGCTCCCCTTTTGCTTTTCCTGCCTGCCTCACTTGTTCCCGTTATCGCTGAGCGCCACGTTCCACGCGATGGCAGCGAGTGGATAGGAAGAAAAATGATGATTAGATGCTGACGGGAAGATAGATGACATGACCGGATCGTTGTTGTAGCGTAGATTGCAGAACCGGGCGGGTCCCGGCCGGATGACGCGGACGCAAAAATGTGCCGGAGGGAAATTCTGTGCCACCGTTGTCCGTGCGCGCACCAACCACGAAGCAACTCTTGGCGGTCTCGCAAATTGCAAACCTAACAACGCATCCTCCGGGCCCGCTGACTCCCCTTCTGGTGCCCTGGGCGGCACAAATAATTCTTCTCCTTGGTTTTTTTTCCGTGCACGGCCAAATTGAGTGGAGAGGAGTTCTTCACTCTGTTCCGTTGTGAGTTAGTGAGACAAGCCGTGGTGGTGGTGTTGGTGGTGGGAAAACAGGAAGGCAGCAGAAGCAACAACAACAACGACCAAAAAACTGGCACAGAACGAAACAAAAAAACACATACACACACACAGAACGGCATATACAAAGAGAAAAAGCAAAGAGCGAAGTGCAAACATTCTTGCACTCCGCTCTCCCTTATCACACGGTGCTTCCTGTGAAGGCGCACTTGCTTTCCACAGCATCCATAGCTTAAGCACGGCTAAGCGGATCAGAAGGCGATGACGTTGACAGCAACAGAGAGTACAGAGAACGGCACCCGCGTTCCCGAGTGGTAGTTATCACAATAGCGCTTCATACAGCGGCTTTGACGTTTGTTTCGATCGAGTGAAGAGGAGCGTTGCAGTGTTGGGATGGATGGGCCCGGATGGGGAAAGGGTTGGAAAAGAGAGAGTTAAAATAACAAACAAAAAAAAGGGGAAAGCACACAAAACACACGCGCCCTCTGATGGCTGATGAGGAAGCTGGGACACTTACAGCACCGAGTGAGCGTTACAAACGGTGAAGCAATGCCTAGTTGATTTACACTGTGGTGCGTGCACTACACGCCAGAAAAACTCACGTACCACAGGACTACACAAATCACACACACACACACATTCCCACTTACTTATTGGCCATTTTACGCCCAACAATAGTGTCTGTGTGTGCTTGGTTCACTTGTCCTATTGCGTCCACTCCTGCAAAAGTCCAAGTTGCAACATTTTTTAGCTTCCCAATTGCACGTTTTATAACCCCGTCTGGGTCGTTTTTCAGGCACCGAAACGCTTACTGGGACGGAAGGCGCCAGGACAAGGTTACGGCAGGCAGCGCTAGCCGATATGGCTTCGGAAATTGTACAATAATTCCATCAATAAAGCTCGGCATAATGATCATCTTGATAGAACGGGAAGGATAGATGTCCGAGGAAAGCTGTGCAAAGAAAAAGATAAGCTTCGGGTGAGCGGCAACACCACGGACACAGCATCTCAATTTCTTTTCGCTTATCTTGTTCGCTTACGACCCTTCTCCTCTTCGAAATTGCCCATAGATATCGATGGCGATGGATGACACATTGACCGTCAACGACAGATATCGATGGCCAGATAGAGATAGATCGGACCCACCGACAAACTCATCCAAAGGCCGATGGAAAGGGGCCTTCGATCGTTCGTAGTCTATTGAACCTAAACTAATGCTCCTTTTGCCTTTTTTTTTTGTCGAACGAATCGCTTGACCCCAAGCCTCGCTTTCCAGTCTTTACCTGCCCGCGAGTATCCACATCGAACGTATCTGCGAAAAGCGGCTGAAAAGTTTCGGACACCGGCCAAAAAAATATATATATTAAGGATAACGATATTCGACCGGACCCAAGAACCAACCGACACAGAATACGAAATATCACATTACTGGCTAACTGGCCTGGTTGTCCTCCTTTTTGGGGCCCAATAAAACGCAAGGATACGCTGTGTCTAGTGTTTTCCTCTCGGTCACCGATTGCCTCCATTCACCACCGACTCACCGAAGCACCTGCCAAACCCGACTGCCATCTCATTAATGATGGGTATAGTGTTGTAGGGGAACCATTTTCTACCATCCCGCAAATGACTCACAAGTTTGTTTGGTTATGTTCGGTGTGGGTGTTTTTTTTTTTTTTTGTTTGGGCTTGAATTTGGGCAACCCGGTGTTGCTCTTTTTATGATTCGTTTCGGAACACTTGATGCGTGGTTGTCTTTCTTTACTTTCCTTTCCTTTTACCTCTGTTATTGTTCCGTTCCAGCTCGTTGACTTTTGGCTTTTCGCTATCCGCAAAGCTTCGCCCAATTTTGTCGGTGAACAACCGGACGCATGGCGTACAGGCGTGATTGGTACCGAAAGCACCAAGTGTGCCAAGAAGTGAGGTCCGATGAATCCGGTCCCCTTGAGAGATTGGAGTTTTGTACATACCTGTCCCAAACGGGACACAAGGCGCAAGGTGCGAATGAGCAAAAGGTAAACAATTAATGGGCGCTTCCGAGAAAAGGGTGTTCCGACGGTACGTTTTGCGTGATGTACGATCCCTTCGGTAATGGTGGTGGTGGAAGGGAAGGCGCTACCTGTACTCTACGACGCTTTCTAGTGCTACTCAAATATCTCACGTACGTATCAAGCGTACCAGCCCAAGCTCGGAACCACTTGAACGGAGACTATAGCCCATTCAAAGCATCTGCACGCCTCATAAGAATCCCCGGTTCGGGTTAGGGGTCCGGTTGACTGCGATGCGTTTCCGGACTTTTCCAGGAGCGGCCCAGCATTGTACAGTACTCAGCAAACTCAGTTCCTCAGTAGAATGGGGAACGATTTAATCCATTCTCACACCCGGAACGCTCTCGAGCGGATTTCCAATCGAATTAGCAAACAAACCGTATACATTTTCTTCCTTAGCAGACTCCCAAAAGCTACGAAACGGCCGCAACAACAACAACAGCAACAGAAAAAAATCGTTAAACCGGATTAACAAAAGTGACTTCGGCGGGTGGGTTGCGATAGCGAAGCGAAAAGAGACCGTTCTCCTGACGCTCCTAAGCCCGTGGGACAAGCAATTTCACCATTCCCATGTAAGCAGCGGCTGGTACAGCCACTGTAGCTTAGTCAATCTCGGAGCCCTCGCATTGGGCGGAAAATTACCGAGACTGACCCAAATCGCCGATGGCAACCAGAGATGACGTCTCGGCAAATCGTTTGTTTACATAGAAAATGGCCTTTCCCTATGCTTTCGCTTGCCCACTTTCCCGAGGGCTCATCCTTCGCCATTTTCTGCACCATTCCCATGCAAGGCCACGATTCTATCGCGAATGTGTTAATTTTCGTGAAGGGGTGTTTTGTGTTTTGACTGTCGCGTGCTGTGGACATCTCCACTGGAGATTAACACTTCATTTCCGGCGCTAGCTGTACGGACGGGCAAGTGATCCTAATGAAAATAATTCGCAATTTCATCTTTGTTGGGTCTTCTCCACCGCCGGATTCGTAATCGCCGCTTTCCCGTGCTTAACACGGTACAACATCGTCCTAGGTCCTGGACTGCCTCGTTCACTGTCTCTCTCTCTCTCTTTCTCTCTCGCTCTCTCTATTACTCTCATTCGTTCACACATTGAAACGAATCCACTAACCGACTCGCTCATTCGCACTCGCTGACGACCGTCACTCATCGAGCTGGTTTGTTGGCAGCATGGAACTGGCACTGTGGACAGGGAAAAGGACGTACGTACGCACACTCATGTGCCTTTTAGCCCACCCTGCCGGTGGCTGGTGGATGCTGCTGGACGAGGTTGGCAAGTCCTTAAGGATTGCTTCTTGAGCTGGGAAAGGGTACGGTAGGGGTGTATGGCAAAGGCAGTGGCAAGGAACAATGGGCAACCGGGAACGTGCAGATCGATACGTTATTTACAACACATAACGGGGTTCCGTTCCGTCGAGTATCCTTGGCAGCTCGATTGTGCCTGCATTCTTACACGTACCAGAACGGAAGCCCTTGTCCAGTGCGTGTACTTGTGGAGCAAACGGCCGCCTTGGCACATGCTCCACAAGCAAGTGAGTGCTCGTTTCTGCGTTTCTCCTCTGTGGGCAATAAATCCGTATTTCATTGGAAAGAAAGAGATTTTCGTAGATTTTTATTATTCGTTTCGTTGGAATTGGATCAAATACTTAAAACTCAACGAAACAAAACACGGCGCCTTGCGGTGAAGGCGCATTGGTTTTGCAATCAAACTGCCGCTGGAGGTTAGACTGAGCAGCAGTTAGTCGTTCACGGCCTAGACGAAACAACCCACGTGACGGATATCGCGCTGTAACAGCACGTCAATGGCCTATGATTCGTCAGGCCAGCTATCATCGTGCGTCAAGATTGAAGCAGATTGAAACGCTCGACATGACGCCTGAAGTGACGGATAAGATTACTAAGGTGGTTAAGTTACCGCAGACAATGAACCGTATTAGTTTCGCGTACCGGAAATGAACCTTTTCTACACCCTGGAAAATCCTTTCTGCTACACGGCTCCGATTCCTTCCAATTGTGTTCGATATCCTTTCTGCTTGCTTCTGGCTGTACAGCCCGGTTGCTTTCACGTTCCCACACCACTTGCACACCACCACGGGAATCACACTTTGCTAATTTTCTTTTAATTCCGTTTCCTTCTCTCACACACACACTCACACACACAAACACAACAACAAGCTTTTCACGCGTAACGGATGGATTCCTTTCACGGTACACGGCACGCTTTCGCTACGGACGTTCTGCAACGGATTTTGAAGCTGCAAGTTAAGAAGATTTTTCCACAAATCACAAGACGCGCACTCACTCACTCGTTCACACGTTCGCTCACAGTCAAGGTGTACCGCACGGGAAATGGAAAACGAAACAGGTACAGCACAGATAGTAGTGACGAAGGCTGAGAAATTGGAAAGCTGTCAACAAATGACGGGGTGACCAAAACGGACGAACGGTTCACTTCGACAGGAACCGCTTACGCCAGCCAGCTAGGCAGGCAACGACGGGGACGACACAGACGACGACGTGACCCGTGTCCTTGCGAGTTCAAAGCAGCAGCGGAGCCAACCAAGCCGAAACTGGTGCCGGATGCTGCGCTCGCCCGAGTCCGGAGCGCTTGACATTCGATCGTCCGATAGCGCCGTGAGTGCTCTCGGGTACGCTCCGTGTCTGCTGGTGTTCGTGCATGGAAAATGTCGCTGACGGGATGCTGCACTGAGTGCGCGCTGAAACTTTTGGGGAGCATCAAATCGTACAGATTCCGAATCAAGCGACAGGTCTTCTCGGTCCGGCGGGGCAAAGCGGGCGAGAGATAAAAGTGCTGATTGAGAGCGCAAATATGATGGTAATGAACACGATAAGCTCTCGAGTGCTCTCTCGCGGAAGCGTCATGTCAAAGGTGGAAAGCTTTTGGGGGGGGGGGGGGGGGCGTGAGCTTTTCACTCTCGAAATGCTGGCCACGCTTTCCAGCACAGCTCTCTTTGTGTACACTCGCTCTCAGATCGCATGCGTTGCTAACGAGTATTTTTGGGTGGGGTGGAGTAGAGTGAGAACGGAAGATGGAGGTGGCTGCTACGAGGAAGAACCTGTTTGTACGTGAGCTTCATCTTTGCCTGGCTGATCGATGGATTGGGGTATTTTCGGTGGTTACTGAGAGGATACTCGCCTGCAGCTGACAGATGTCACGGAAACGTGTTTGGACGATTCGAAAAAAGTTAAGATACAGTTTGTGAAGGAAGTGTGCAGCTTTACCGACAAAAGGTTATTTTTAAAGATGCGTAGTTCTGACTTTTTCCACTCTTCAACACACCTAACCCGTTGTGGCGTAAGATTGAATTCCGAGAATAAATTGAATTCATTGGATCTGAGCGGTAATTACATCAACCGAGCTAACAACAATTAAGGTAAACCGGTTGAATGAATAGACGAATGAAAAGAACAAGGCTCCCAATCACAGCATTGTAGAGAACGTTAAATACATGCTGTTAATGCTATTATTTGGCCGTATTGAGTTCCTGGATTAATCGTATCCATATGACAATTTCATTTTGACAAGCCGTTGAAAATACTTATACATTACTAGACACTAAAGGGTTCACTGACGTGCCCCACGCTAATGCTCCAAAACATGGACACCACTCCGGACAGGAAAATCGCAACGACCTGGAGCCTTAACGTCAACCGTCATTTCCTCTACAACTCGCTCACTCTTTCTCTCTGCCACGCACGGGTACAACGTGAATCCGTATGCCCAAGATTATTTTGCTCATTTTCTTTTGGAACACAAACGAAGCTTTTGCACTGCAAGGAGCATGCGCACCATCACGCACCAGAAGCGTACCAAGAGCTGAGAATCCCGCGACAGTTTTCGACAGCAATAGCAACTACAACGTTTCGAATAAACGTGCGATACATTTCGTGTGCGTTTCATTCATCATGTGAAAAGAGGATTGGTTTTCACACACGCCACTGATCACAGAGTTGGTGTACTAGTGTACCGCAAAGTTAAGGAGACGATTAAAAGTGCTTAGACACAGTGCCGCACCGTGTCGGAAAACGGACCCGACCCCACGCTCGAGGCAAGAACGAAAACGAAACCGAAGGACCGAAAAAAGAATTAGTGCAGATAGGTAATTAGTTGTCTGCGGTTGCTGTGCCCCATTTAAACCGAATGAAGTGACGTTAACTGTCTGATTAAGAGTGAATCCTTATCGAGCAAATTTGATCTCGATTGTGGCCGGACGAAGATTTGGCAGTACTTTTCGGACAAACGGTAAAGGTATGTACCAAGAGGCACAAACGAAAACGGGACGATCTTCAAGTACTGTCTTCTTCATTCGTAAGTCGCTGGTAGGCTGGAAAACCAAAAGGGCAGAACACTTACGCCAAACCAATTACGTCCGACGTACGTTACGGGTGAAATGCGTCGATAGAAGTCGGCGGGACCATATTACGAAATGACACGAAACCATTCGCGTAATGAGTGCGGCGTTACGGAAGTGGCACTACGGGTAACAAGTACGCCTTCATCGACGTGGCGCGCATGAACTCAAAGTGCCAGCGGGAATTATTTTTATCACAAACATCCCCATCATGTTTGACCCCGTTGGGCACATGTACCATTAAGTCCGCTGCTCCGGAAGTGGGCGGGGGTGCGCCCTGGAATATTCTATTCTACATGGGAACGCATTTCCAAAACTTCCATTTGGCAGCGTGTGCGGAAAACACCAATCCCTTGTTCGCTCTCGCTCGATTCAAGGTCGCTGTCATTCATACGATTCCGGTGTTGGGTGGTTGGGCGGGCGGAATTGAAAATCGTTCCATTCAAGCGCAATAATCGTGCGGCTCGATTGAAGCACATCGACACGTGATGCTGATGGGGAGTGGTGTAGTTGTATTTTTGTATTATCGCCTATCGAACGCCTCTATGAAAGTGTCCTAACGAGTGTCCCTCGCTAGAGACAATCGCATGCCACGGAATGGAAATGGACGCAAGCATAAAAGGGTACAACAAATACAAAGCAAAATAAAAGAGGCACAAACTCTCGATTTACGTCACATGCCGTGCGAGGTCGATTGCGGTCGATTACTTCACCGAAAGCAATGCCGGTCATGACCGGTTACAATTATAGCACACCCGCTCGCACACATTTGCATTCGGCATTCTTGTCGCGCAATTGGAACGGGATTAGGAGTTCCAATGCCTGCCGGTAGATTGTGACCAGCATGGAAACTAATTTTTGGAATGTTTAATGCTTAATCGTTATCGTTATTATACACCATAAGAAAGCGATAAAATCGTGAAGGAACGTTCCGGACGGCGCTGGTTGGTGACATACTGATTTGAAAGTCGTGAAGGACGCCTAAATGGCGGCAACCCACGTGACACAACAAGCATTTATTGAACAAGCGGTGGACAGGTTTTATTTTTATTTTGTGTAGCATTTTGCCAGCATTCAAGCGTTCATGGAAACATTTCATGTCGTGAATCAAAACCTCATAAACATTTATATCTCATTTTACCAACTCGTTTTCACTGCTTATAAAACTACATGGGACAAAGCATTTTCTTTGTCAAGGTCAGCTTAAACTGATTTACTATTTGCATTTGGCATTCAAATGTTGTTTTCCTCCATTTGTGTACCCCCTTTCATTGCAGCCCGGCAGCGCCATTGGCAGAGAGTACGCACTGCCGTTGTTGCTGTTGGTGGGTGTCTGTTCTTCCCAAAAAATAGTACCAAATTCGCTCACTGTCCTACAAAGTCCTTTTGTCACCATATCACTCACTCTCTGCCGCAGCGTTGATGACTCCAATAGCAAGGAACATTCACCAACACCGAGCAATCATGGTCCGTCTCTTTTTCAGAATATTGTTGTGCCTCTGCAAAAAGAGAGACAACCATCCATGATTGCGACAAGTTGGAATTGAAGTTGGATGAGAATGGCGAGGACTTTTCTGTTCTCGCTTTAACAAAAAAAAAAAAAGAAAGAATCCCTCTTATCTCTCGCCGAAGGTCGAGGACACGACAAATTTTAACACCAACACCAACATGGTGCGCTGGTGTGACGAATCATCATTCTCAGGTGGCGTGACGTACAAATTGGTGCGTTTTGTGCATGAAGCATGAACGCTCCATCTCTCCGGTGGGTGGTATGATGGGGATTTTTTGCCAACGACTTATCCCTCGGCTGGTAATGCATTCTGAAAGCAACCGTCGGATCAAGAACGAAACATCGACGCAATGGTCAGCGTTTGGCTGCTGCTGGGCGTAACGAAATTCATTTCTATTTCCAAATCCTGTTGAATAATTCATTGACCTTAAGATGGACCAGGTAATGGGATTATGTTTCGTGTTTCGGGCTGTGCCTTTCCTGTTCCGTTCAATCTTTTCCTGTATGTTGTTGTTGTAGCTGCTCTCATTATTCGTTCGCTTTTGGCAGCTGCTCAATCACGAGTGGGAAGAAGTTGCCAGCCATTCTAATTTTCTGCCACCTTTAATCGCTTTAATTTCGGTACGGGACGTCACAATTCGCAATTTATAACGCTTTCTTTTTGCTGTGGCTCGTAATGCCCAGATCCTCCAACTTGGGATCGGAACTGATAAAAGTAGCTTCATCCATTTACACGAGTGACGGAGTCGGGATGAATAGGCTGCTCATAGGGGGTAATAAAATTTCACAACTACAAAATTTGCATACAATAATTTGCAGCCTGATCATGGGGCTAATGTGAGTGCGTAAAGAAAGAAACGTACGATTCGTACCATTTTCCGAATGTAGGAAGGCAGGTGTACGCGAATTCGATCTAATTAAAAACTGGCGGTAACATTACCGGAAAAGATTTACAGCAACAGCATGCCAAGACGCACATAAATAAACGAGCCTACCCGGTCGTGCCTTTACCTGCCTCTGGATGCCTGTCTACCGGGAATGTCCTTGGACGCCGGAGGTAAACCGATAGCCAACGTTTGCATGTATTTAAAAATGAAAACAACAGCAACAGAAAAAAAAACACTAACAAGTAAAACGCATAATAAATGGAACACCGGTTCCAAGGGGGGGGGGGGGGTTTGGGGTGCAAAAAAAGGCTCGCACAACATATTAATTCCGTGCGGTGGAAGCCTTTGTTCACGGGAAAGCTTTTGTTATTCGAGATTTAGCGCGCGTGTCGTGTTCCAGCAGGCCAGCTCTTGGGAATTTTCCATTATTTTGTACCAGTCGTTGGCCACTCCATCCATCCAACCCCCTGTCCGATCCCGTGCCGTGGTCGTGTGTCAGCCCGGCCAGAATGGATGTGAATTGGTGGTACCATCCACATTATTAGGCGTGGGTTTTTGCAGTGCAGGAAGTTAAATTTATGTACCAGTCGTACTGGTGGGGGGGGGGGGCAGCGGTTTTCTTTGAAATGGAATTAAATTTACCCCACTGCTCCTGTGGTAAGTAGCATTTTTAAGTGGCTCTGTGGGTGTATGTATGTATGTATATTTTAAGAACCCATGAAGTACGAGTAGCCAATCACACCGGGCTCGATTAATGAAGCCTGATACGGCCGAATCGATTTTCAAGCGAAATAGAATGGAGAAAAGTTTGTTGCTTTTGGGATGACACTAAGAGGATTTTTTGGCTGCGGTAAAGGTACTGTAATCCCCTTTCGGTATTGTTTTCAAGTATTTAAGCTCAATATTACCAAGGGGAAGTAAAAATTACCGTCGAAAACCTATGGAGTTTTCGTCAACATAATGAATAAATAATGAAGCAATGAAGTTTTTTCCTCCTCCCCCCGGGAATTTAAAGCTCCTGGTGGCGAGGGACTTATTTTGGCAACAAACCGTCTAACGCGAATGTAATGACTGTTAAATGGATAGAATTTATTTGACACAAAATGAAACGTAGATTATGTTCCAACTCTATCCATTTCCTGATTACCGTTGACCCATTTTTTTTGTCATCAGCAAACTATCGCGAAAGAAAAGTCTACTTTATTTGCCCGGCACAGCTTCAGCCGAGTAGCAATTTCCGTCGCGCTATTTTATGTATTTTTTATTTGTTCGCTTTTCATTTTCCTTTTTATTATGGATGGAAATGAAATTGAAGAAAATACTTCTACCAACCACTCGACCTCTCGGCGCAATGGTTAGTATCACGGCGGAATTTTTCGTGCCAAGACCAGGTTCATGGTTTTTTGATTATCGCATCAACACAATCACTCCGCGGAGTGAGTGGATTGCTGAAGTCGTTCTACACGCTGTGTGTCTAGCAAATTTTTCTTCATCTTCTTTCTTCTACACAAAAGCAGCATAATAAGATTCTACCCCAGCCCAGCGCGAGGATGTGCACCAGAATTCGTAAGGGCATCATCAACCCGAATTATCCGGGCTTTCAGTCGTTGGCGTACACGCTGAACGAGGATAATTTTGACTACAGCTCGGAAAACCCGTCCGATGACGATGAGGACTCGTACGTGTCCGAATCGGACGACAACGAGATGAAACAGCGCGAGAAGGAGCCGGAGCAGCCGGGCGACGAAAATGGCAACTCGTACGGTGGTGACAACAGTCAAGTGGATGAGCAAAATTTGCATCTACATTCCAGCATGGACATACCGATCGTTCGGTCCTCGCTTTACCACGCTCCACCAATGACGACGGCACTGGAAACGGAAGAATTTTTCCCGTCCAATTCACCCTACCATCGAACACGGATGCAACTCATTCCGACTGGGCGTAAATCGCCCACGCTTACAACCTCCATGTTCGACACAGAGGAACAGCTGGAATCGACGGTAATTTACGCCTGCACTCCACCGGACATTGTGCTGCAGCATAGCTACGATCATCGTTCGAGTGCACACGAAACGTGTAAAGAATTTGCGAAGTTAACGCTGGAACTCTCCAACAGTCAAAAGCCAGATTTGATACCGGAACAGCAATCAGTAACGGCCAGAACGGAACGACAGCTGAAGAAGAGCTACGAGGTGGATACCATGGCGAAGCTAAATGATCTTCAGGAACATGATCATCCAGCAACCACTCTAATGGATGGGTTCCAAAAGGATATGAAGCATGAAGATGTAGATGATACGGTACAGGACGATAATGAAGGAAACCGCTCGCCACCTTCACCGGCGATCGAGTTGGTTCAAGCAGTTGGTAGCAATTTCCAGCAGGAAACGTCTTTACCGCCAGACACAGTGCTGGATGAAATAATCGAATGCTTTGGACCACCCTCAGATGGTGCACTGTCGGAAGATTCGGAGCAGGAGTCAGATGAGGGCGAGTTGGAATACAAACCGTACGGAGTGGAGGAATCGGGAGTAGATTCCTACCCATCATCTCCCAGCGACGTACCAGCATCGGGCGACAGTGGGGATAGTGCCGGATCAAGTCCGGGTGAGGTGCAATACCATCTTGTAGACGATTGTTCGAACCAAACGGTACAGATTACCCGTTCGCGCCAATCAAACGAACAATCGCCCACGAATCATTATCATCTTCTGCATCACTACTCAACACCGGGCCCGATGGATTACCACAACAATCCAACGCAGCCGGCGAATGTCATGGAGCACGGGATTATTCGTAACGATTATTACAGCTCACTAGGGCAATCTGCTGCTCAACCTAATCCCTCCGAATTCGGGCACCAAAATGTAACACGCTTCACCCGAGTAGCAAATCGAGATGAAACAGAAGCATCATTCGACTTTCCCGAGGCACGTCCTAGTACGCTTCAACTCACTCGAAGAGAGGCCAACTTTTCATCTTACTCCGCTCACGTTGCTAGTGATATTCAAACTTCTTCTTGCAAGGAAAAGAACAAGGTTGGTAGCGCACATGCTCGGTTAATTGTTGGACGGTGTTATCTATTTCGTATTCCGTCTTTCCAGAAACATGACGATAACCAAACCCATAGTACGGAGATAGTGGTCCCTGAGAAACAGTTCCAAAAAGGTAAGGAATAGCATTCTAAATCCACAATATTACGAATAACCAAACCCTTTTCCGTCCGTCAGTTCCGAAAGTGAATCCATTTTGCGAGGCTCTTCTCCAGGAGAGTGACACGTGCGATTTCTTCACGAAACAGGCCAAATTACAGATTGAGGCAAGGATGGCACTTTGCCAGGCGAAGGATATGGCACACATGCAAATGGAGGTACAATAATCACGATGTTGAATTGAGTCCACTGTGTTACTTAGAAAATTATGTTTTTTAGTTCGAAAAACGAAGCCTGCCACTCTCTCCCGTGACGAGGGTGATTCACACCGCCGTCGAGAAGGCCGGGCTTAGTTTGGCACAAGACAAGCGACGCCTTTCCCGTTACTATCTAACCCGGCTTAACGTCCATCAGCTGCAGACAATTCTTACCGAGCTGCAGGGTCATGCAGAGGTGCTCAATGAGGAGCTGGTGGAGTTGCTGATGGAACGGGATGAGCTGCATATCAGTCAGGATGCCACGCTGATCGATATTGAGGATCTATCGCGATATCTGTAAGTAGCGTTGTTTTCAACCGATCCTTAGTTTTGATTCTAAACCTACGCCTACAACCCTCGCTTCAGTTGTGCCAAGGAACAGACGATCATACATGCTGAACGGCAGCGCAAAAACCACTACTGGAACAGCAACCGAGCGATGCATCACCATCAGTCACACCAGAAACAGCCCTCCCTACCACAGCCACCACCACCACCACCGATACGATCGACGTGCGGAACAGCGATCCCAGCATATCGTTACCATTAAAAGTGCAATCACAGTGTTGTTCGCGAATCGTTTAGGTTAGACAAGCTCCTCAAACAGCAAAAGACACTATGTTAAATAATATAGATACAAAAAACACGTTGAAAACAAATCATACAAAAACCAGTGGACCCAAAAACTATATATATATGGAAACAATACAGTGTAAACCCAGAACAATCCCTCGGTACTCAGCCACCGATCACAGTTGGTTAGCTAATGCACAAATAAAAAAAAATGCAACAACATTCCCCACAAGGCACAGAGGCTCACAGTACTCAAACACACTCATATTCCCACGCTCTGCATTGAACCATAGCATAGCGCAATAGTGCAACGGTGAGCAGGAGGACCTACTCACCTTGTGATAGAATATGCCTCCGCTAGTAACATGCTGTACTAAGTAAACTGGTGCGATTGTATTGCGCTCCTACCTAAACACTCACGTACCACGAACCGAACATACCATCGTATCGCCCATCATTCAAAAATCTATCTAACAATCAACGCTCTGGTGATAAAGGATAATACTAAAGATTGTTGTCTCTATTTTTCGATATCTAAAACAAGCTCCCTACACTCTTTGCTGTACTCAAAGTATGCAAATCAAAAACGACAACTATCCAACTTAACTCTAACACTTCAGCCTTCTCCCTGGTACATGCATGCTCTACGACGTTGCCACTTTCTTCGTTGATGCAAGTATTTGTTGCAATAAAAAAAATCCGAATAACGTGAAAATGAAAGTTTAACGCAATAAATGATTACCATTTTCGCATTGAACCTCCTTGCGGTGATGTGTCTTTCATAGTGCTGGAAGGAATACGGGTCGAGGTATGTTTCCAACGGGAAAGCAGTGTATTTTGTTTTGTCTTACTTCTACCTCTTACAGCGTGTGTACATTTTTCAGTCAATCTACCGATATGACCGTATGGGTTTTTGCCTTATTGGATGCATCGTACGGTGTACTGCTCGCATCGTCTCCACTGTCCGGTTCCGCCGTATCAGCCGCAACGGAAATCATTTCCAGTGCACCCTGAACGTTCAAAAACTCCTGCACCAGCTGTTCCTCCGTCTGTAGTTTGTCCGCCAGCGTTACGAACGCCTTACCCACAACGGTGCCCGCGAATTTTTCGAACGAATCCTCGTAGACGTCAAGCAGAATGTTGCTCGCATCGACCAACGTCGGTGTGAAGCGATAGTCGCCTATGTGTCGCGTGAGGAAATTTACGAACGTTACCAAAAATTCCGGTGTCCGATCATCGAGCGCGCGATGTAAGCCTTTCCGACGTATAAGCTCCTTAATGAGGGCTACCGTTTTCTCAGGCCACTTGCCACGCACCTTAACCAGCATGACCGCATCGAGCGATTTCTTGTACTCGTACTTTCGCAGCATCCGATCGTGACCTTCAATTTGACCGTATTTAAATTCATCAACCTGCTGGTCAGCTGATTCGAAAATATGCTGATAGCGGCTCTTGCGTGTACTCCGCTGAGTAGTTTGCTCATCGCGCGGATCACTTTCTCGCCGATATATAGCGATCAATCCATCTACCATGCCCGTAACAAGTGTCTCATCATTCTTGGAAATTCCAAGGCTCAGAATCGCGTTCGAACTGTCGATTGTGTGCACCACCTGGTACGTAGCGATATCGTACACCTTTACGTGACGGTCCAAACTTCCTGAGAAGAGACGCTTGCCATCGCTGGCCAACTGCAGACAGGTAACGGTTTTGTGGTGCTGGGAAAGTTGCGCCAGCTGCCGTCCTCCAGCAAGTGCATCGTACACGTTGACGGAGGTACCCCCGGCACTGATAAATATTCCGCCACTCGGCAGAAACAGCAACGATTCCACCGGTTGCCCATGATCGACGGTCATGACACAGTCCTTTGCCCGTGTGTCATACATACGTATTTTACGATCGTAACCACCGGACAGGATTATGTTTGGACTGATGGGACTCGTACAACCGGCTCGTATGTAGTCTTCGTGTCCAGTAAATGAGTGCAAATGGTTTTCCGTTGCAATATCCCAGTACCCTACAGTACGATCGTCCGAAAAGCTCGCCACATGGTGCCCATCCGCGGTAAAGAACGTACGGTGTACTGGCGCTTTATGTCCCTCGAAGAAGCGCAAAATCGTGCGGGTGCTCACATCAAACAGTCGAACTTTGCCCAACTCGTCGCCTGCTACCAACAGATTGCCATCCTTGCGAAACGATCCACCGTGAGCAGCCTCTTGGAACTTTGTTATATTTTTTACCACCAGCTTCGTTATGGGATTATAGATCTGTACGCGAACTGATGCTGTTACGGCGAACAGGTAAGGTTCTACGGGGCTGAAATCGATGTAGTCTATCGCACCGAACTCTTTCACCAATGTTGGAACCTGGAAATCGTCAAGCGATCGGGTTATAACACCGCAATTTACGGAGCTTTCCATTGCTACTTACACCTAACTTTTTCCAATAGATTGTGTCTGCCGACAGCACGGTCGCGGTTTTTGAGTAGATTTTACTATCGGTTTTCTTAAACTGAGCCATTTTTGCTGAACATTTACTGAATTTCCTTTCCGTTCTTTCTGGCCCGGTACGCGCGGCACGTGTAGAAATTGTTTGACGTTTGTTTGTTTATTTGGTAGGATGTTTCAAATTGCGCGACAAACAACAAAGAATTCTATTTTTTTTTCTGGCGGATCTACAAGAGCATACTTTTATTTTATTGATCAATATATATGATTGATAAAAGTTATTTTGTGAAAAAGGAGTTCACATCAATATTAATTACACATATTTTTATGGCCTAAAATTGCTGTAAAAATACGCATCAATAATTAACGATCATGGATGTCCAGCTGAGCAGACCACTATTCGGCCGTCAGCAGGTCGAATTAAGCTTTTCGAGCAGTATCCTCCTGAGTGCTGTCAACAGCTGTCATTCCGTGTTGTGCAAAAACGTAAACAAGAACTACGTCATATGCAGAAACTCAAATCAATTGCAGCATATTTGTATTTAGTAGCGCGTTCCGTTTTGCTGTAGGATTTACAAAATGGTAAGTTTTTGCCCTGTTACCCTTTCGATATTGATTTAACGTTCTTATTTGACCTATCCAAAGAGTGCGATATTCAACTTTCAAAGCCTGCTCTCGGTTCTCCTGTTGCTGATTTGCACCTGCACATATCTGCGTTCGCTCTTTCCCAGCATTGTGGACCGGAATAAAAAAGGGTAAGCAGTGTACGATTCATTCGATGAACTGATATTCTACAGAAAAAGTCTGGCTCATCACTCAAATCTTTACCTTTGCTGTATGTTCTATTTTAGCATGTTGGGGCTGTTCTGGAAGTTTGCACGGGTTGGCGAAAGGAAATCTCCCTACGTTTCGTTTGCATGTCTTGTGATGGCTGTTTCTATATTATTCTGGTCGTAAGGTGTGAATATTCTGGCTATAAGTGTACTCCTAATGCATTTTGAACAATAAAAGATGTTTACAATTGTACAGCGCATGTTTTATGGGCGGTAGCAGCTAGCACTGTTTCTACCGATACAAATGGTCTCAGTTTAAAATATAATTTGCATCAGACAGAAGAATTGTGCTGTGATCATCAACAATCTTCTATTTTGTTGAATAAACAATAAATTGTACATTTGCTTTCACAAACAAACACACTTTCGCGCACCATCGCCCTTTCGAGAACTCGAATCGTGGCAGTGCTCGAATCGAGCAATCTGCTGTACTGTCACTTCGCACTTCTGGAAAAACATCAAAGTACACCTATTTCACTCACTCTCGCTGCTTCCCAGCTGCTAAACAATAATATTGTGTGCCTCTATTGCTTTTTTAACGGAGTGGCAGAGCTTTTTCCATAAATTTCTAAAGTTGTCGTCACCAGTGGTCGTGCAAAAAGTGAAATATTCATCATCTCGCACTCGTTGTTGCACGAATGTTGTAGCGTAGTACCGTGGGCTAAAGGCAGTAGCAGATTTTCGTGTCGTTGTCGTCGTCGTCGTCGTCGTGGTCGTCGTCGTACCACAATATCTGTACGAGGTTGATGTGTGCAGGAAGTTCGTGCTCGGGAAAGAACTTACTCGGTGCTAGAAAAGTGTGTTTTTTCTTTGTGTGAAACTGTGCGTGCGATTGTGATTGTAGCCATTGAAGAGAAGGTCGTTTGCAAGCTGTACGCAAAGGTTACCCCGTGGCTTTGCATGGTGTGAAAAACGGAAATACGCGATGACTATTAAACCCGTGGTCAATCAGAAAAGTGCTAAAGAGGAAACGCAGGAGGGCACGCCTCAGAATGTCCATGGTGTTGGCAATGCAAGCGTTCGAACGTCGCACCGTAATGTGGTGCTTAATCAGCTGTCGTCATCGGAATCACAAGTAAATATTGGTTCGCACAAGGCTCGGTATCTGCTTCCCCGAGGGGTTAAAAGTTTCCCTTCCCTCATTGCCACCTACACTCTAACGTTTTGCAGCATAGGTTGGAGGAATTCATCAAAGTGAATATGTGTGTCACGCGTTTTTTTTTCTTTTCTTTTTCCTTCCTTCCCATTTTGTTTTCTCCACAGGCGCTGCCAAGGGAAAAACGGGTGCTAACACCTCACAGCTTCGAAAACGATAGCGTAGTACGTCATCGTAGGAGCCCACACAAAAAGTAAGACAGAAAATCACCTCACGCCTTGGTACAATACTTCTAATTATGTTGATCGCAACAACTGCTCAGTCAGGAACAGCAGCAGCAATGTTATTGAAAATCTCCCACCCTCTTACTGGAAGTGCAGCAGTAGGGAAAACATACTTCGAACAACGTAGTATCGATTTCCGATTCCGCTTGCTCGCAAATGGCGTCGTCATGTTGGTCGGGGCAGAAGGGGATGACAGTAACATTAGTGCATATTGTGTGCCATGGGACGGCTCATTTGGCAATACGGGAGTTAATGGAAATTGTATTTTTCCCCCCCACTTTCCCAACTGCTGCTCCGGTAGTACTGCCTATATGTTATCGGCCATTTTTATGCCGTTCGTTCCATCTGCGAATGCTATGGATCCATCCATTTCCCATCCCCCAAATGTTAACGCACGGCACTGGCGACGGAAAGGGCGATTCCAAACCGATGTGTCGCGATGAGGAATTGGTACATCCGAAGGGATGATCTATTCGCATACTAAGGTGAAACAAATCCTGCCGTACGCGAGACTGCTGTAGAGATTTTAGATTTTTAGAGATGGCAAGATTTGCTTTTTTCCTTCCTGCACTTTCTGTCGCTTTATTTGGACTGCCATACAAACAGATCTGGCTTTTCGGCTCCCGTATGCAGTATGCATTGTCTTGTGCTGTGGATCAAGGGGAGGATACTATTTTTAGTGTTGACCTCCTCCTCCGTTTCACTTTTCCTAACTCTGCAATGTGTATACGGATACTGTGTCTAAAATCGTTTGCACGGTTCTATGATTAATGTTGGTTTCTTTATATACTTATACTATCCCATACTGTTGTTTTTAACAGATTAGCTGGTAGAATCATGTTAAAGGATTCTACTGTCAAAATCCGAAATTAATTTATTTTGCTTAAAATGGATCTTTTAAATAAGTGTCATTATGAAGGCAAAGAAAATCCTTCTACAATGTATTACTTAAAAAAAAATCACGGGATGGAAATAGTCGCATTTGTGTTCTGATCCATGTGAGTTTAGCTCCCTGATAAATAATGCATCTCTTTTTTATTCGTTTTAGTCTTGGGCGCCTAAAGCGTGATCATTACCACAAGCGGGAAAGCCGCGAACGTGAGAAAACTGCCGGTTCTCCAAGCTATCACCATCATGTCGTACTGCAACCGTCAGCCAGTAACAAAAAACAAACCTCAACCTGCTCCAGCACTCTGGCCAGCACTGCCGGCGGTGGCCGCTCGCCAAAAAGCACACACCAATCGTCCGGTTCGAGTGGAACGTTGCTGAGTGGTCATCAGGGTGTTGTAAGCAACCCAGGTGTGTCGGGTGTTGATCTCAATGCTGTGCTGGAGGATGTCCGCTCAGGCTACAACAGTGGTGACGAGTATTTCGAGCAGAAGGACGCACAGCTGACGGCGGATGAATGGAAAAAGCGCGATGAAGCGTTCGCGAAGGTACTGTCCGAGCGTGGCTTTATCCTGCACGAGATGGAGGAAGATGGTGCGTGCCTGTTTCGTGCCATATCCCTGCAGATTTACGGTGATCAAGATATGCATGAAGTCATACGACAGCAAACGATGGATTACATTGTAAGTCGGATAAAGCGGGAAGAGTGAATTTGTGAGTGGATCGACATGACAATTATAACGTTTCGCTGCGTTTATCGTTACAGTACAAAAACCGCGAATATTTTGCACAGTTTGTTACCGAAGATATAGCCGATTACGTCGAACGGAAGCGCGCCAATCATGTGCACGGCAATCACATAGAAATTCAAGCAATGTCTGAGATGTACAATCGTTCCGTGGAGCTATATTGCTATCAAACTAGTAAGAAACAAGGTTTCCAAGGAAGCGGGTGCACGATTCACTATCGGTTTGCTTTTTTACAGAACCTACCAATATCTTCAACTCGGATCAACTCAACAACGGTAACGAACCGTTCCGGCTGTCCTACCAGCGCAGCTCGCACTACAACGCTATCGTTAACCCGTACAAAGCATCGGTCGGCGTTGGTCTCGGACTAGCCGGTTACCGACCGGACGAGCTCGACATCAAGGAGGTGGCCGATGCGGTGCGCATGAGCGAGGAACTAGAGATCGAAAAAACGATGCTGGAAGACAAGCTCAAAACTACCGACTGGGAAGCAACAAACGACGAGATCGCGGAACAGATTGCGCGCGAATCCTACGCACAGTACTGTCGCGAAAGTCGGCTCGGTGCCGGAGGTGGATCGAGCCAGAACAAGAGCACGAGCAGTACGATAACCTCTACGGAGATGATGGCAGCTTGTGCAAGTGGATCGCAAACGGCTTCCTCGTTTCTGTTGGAGCTACGCAAATCACCCTCGACAGCCCATGGCAACCATCAGTCTGTATCTGGACATGCGAGCGATCGAGGCGCTTGTTCCTCTAGCTCGAAAAACAGTTCGTTCGAGCTGGAATGCTGTTCTTCGCCGTCGTCCTCCCAGCAGCAATACTATTACGGTTCGAGCACGAATTCAAGTAGCACGACCACCAGCAACAGCACAACCTGCAGCGGCGACTGCAACCGTAGGAAAAAGCGTAATCTGAACTCACCGTAAGTACTATCAATTATGAAGCCTATTTTCGGTGCATCCTCACGTTTAATTCTTCTTGATGGCAACAGGATCGAAAAACCGAACACCGCAGAAACGAAAAAGTGTAAAGCAAACAGCAATCGTGCGTGCAGCACCTCGAACAGTCCACGTCGGTCCGAAAGTCCTGTTCAAGGTATGTTTATCTGTTTCCATTCGCCGGATAGTCCATGTTACGACTGATAGCTTCTCGCTCTCGCGTTCCAGATAAATCACCTGCTCCCTCTCCACCGAGCACATCGAGCACAACGCCTCCGGTCAGGGTGGACAGTGGAGAGGAAGAAAGCGGTGGCAGCGGTGGTTCTAGTAGCATGTTTATGTCCTTACAACAACCACAGCTACCGCTGCGCGACGAAACACCGATGTCCGAGTTTTATCAATCGTTGCTCGAATCGTCCTACACTGACGATGGTAGTGAGTATATTCCATTGGAAGATATTGATGCCAGATTTAACCAGCTGTACAGTCAATTTCACCCTTATTTTACGTTTCATCCCCGTTGCAGGCTTCGGGCAGTTATCCGAGCGAGAAATGATACAGAAAGCGCTGGAGGAATCCGCGATGGATTTTGTGAAACGCGGCGACAGTTCTAAAGCGTTCCACGAGGATAAATACGGCACAACCGATGAGGAGTACGATTCTCCGTCACCGTAAAGTAGAGCAAAGCGCTTTTGTGTACATTTTTCGTTCGTACAGTTTTCGTCAGACTGGAAAGGATGGCGGTTGCGCTCACATTTAAGCCCATACACACATTCAGCAGGGATTAACACGTACACATGGACACATGCACACACACATATACACATAAAGTCGTTCACACAAAATCACGCCGATGATGGTTTAATATATTCAGCTATTAACGTTTATCTGATATTTCCAAGGTAGAGATATACAAATTACTGTACTATGATTGTTCCACTCCGTCGTTTCTAGTTTTGCACTTTGCACGACGTGGGGAACTGATTTGGCCCTTCTTTCTTTGTTCGTTTTATTAGTTGGCGTTTTGGCGTTTTACTTTTTCCGTCTTCGTTTTAATGTAAAAAAATACAGCTAACGTGCTATTAACGCCTGTTTCGTACCGGGGACGGACAAGCGTGTAGCAAATAGAAAAGGGTACTCTGGCACGCGCCCGCCGCAGGCAGTATAGGAGAGTAGATTCACAGCCGGCTAGACGAACGCAAAATCGGTGTGTATTGTGAAAGCGTTAGGCGTTAAGCAAGGGGCACAATGTATGCAATTTAGTGCGTAATTTATATGTACGTAAGATAAGTGGTAGCATGTATTAGCATCCAACTGCAGCGAGAAGGGGGAGGTGGAGGAGGAGGAGGACGCATTTTATGCGATTGCGACAATTGGCATCGTTACAACATTGTACAAAGTAGAGGTATTGCGACTGAACATGATGTCCCTTTTGGAGGGACCCATTATCGGCAGACTCCAGCATGTCAGGAGCGAACGGTTAATTTTTAATTTGTTTTCTTCTTCTGGAAAGATATTATAAAATGATCGAGATGTGAAGATTGGAATCGTTTTGATTATTGCTGCATTATTATTGGATCCGTTTAGGCGTGCGTGCTCGCACAGCGCTACCTACTACCACTCACACCTGTGTTGGCGCGTGGTAAGAGTACCTATCAGAATAACACAATTTTCAACATTTCTCTTAAGTACTAAGTCGAGCAGCTGGGAAGAACAAATAAAAGTATCATAACTAATGCAAAGTGTGCAAACGATGCGAGCGATTGAGAAACAACCGGCCACATGATTATGTCACCAGCTAATAATAGAAACGCTCACCCGTATGAACATCGTGTTTCATTATGTTTTATTTTCAACTGATCTATTTACGCTGTGTCATAACTTAAACTTATTGACTCGCGAGACGGAACGGCAATGTATGTAAGACAGAGAACCGGAAAGGAAACAACTTAAGGGATAAAATGCGAAAAAATACGAACGAAGACAATTGCATCGGATAAAAAGCTTTGCTGGCTGAGACGAACAGTGTCGGTAGAGTGTCAGGAAAAAGCGTAAAGCGGTTCGGACGACCAAACAAAACCGGGGGTAGTTGGTTGATGGTGAGAAAAAGGATGCTTTAGACGAATTCGTAGCCGATGCCGAACTGGAACCCTTTCACCACTCGATCGCCCGCTTCATACGAAAGCGGTTGGCAGTAGTTGAATTCGATGCGCGCTTTCTGGCCCATACGGAATGCAATGCCGATGCCTGCCGTGCTGCGCAGTTTGTCTGTAAAAGGTAGAGATTAAGGTCAGATCAGATGCAACCCATCGACTGTTGATGAACGCACCTGTCGTGTAAGTATCGCACGTGCCAATATTGTAGAACGCGTGGGTCCGGAACAGATTACCGAAACCGCCAAAGTACTGGTTGAACGGTAGCGGGCTCCACAGATGCAACCCGGTGGCCCAATACGATTGGCAGCCGGCCGCAATGCCGTCGCGCCGTGGACAGGCACCGGCCAGCTCGAAACCACGCAAAGTCTGCGGTCCACCGGGGAAAAACAGCTGATGGATGGGTAGCGATTCCTTGCGCTTGTCCTGCAGTATCGCACCGATACGACCGCACAGCTGCAACGATGCACCGAGGAACAGTGGTACGTTCAGCTCTGCGTGCATCTCCTGCCGAACAATACCGAGCTGGGAAAGCTGACTACCAATCAGTTCGGTCGTGCCCTTGACGTACACACCGTTCGAAGGAAACACGCTATCGTCCCGACCGTCGTACTGGCCGATGTACCGGAAGGTAGACACAAGCCGCGGACCGCAGTGTTCGCGCACAAAGAATGGTGTCTGCTTGTCGAGCGCAAACAGTTCCTTCATGCCGAGTTCGTACTGAAGACTGTTGCTGAAGCCAAGCGACGGTATGGCGAAGGAAAAGTCGAACAGCATGCCATTATCCTCGAGCCGATACTTGGACCATGGATGGGGGGACGCATTCCGGAACAGGGTAATTGAGGTCCTGCCGAAGAACGGTGGTAAATTCAGAACGATTATCTCCCACGGAATGTTTTCCCCGAGCCCGACTTACTCTGGTTCATAGTCGCCCACGGCCGTATGCAGAAAGGGTTTGGTAAACTTCATGTTCAGCACACTGTTCTTAACATAGCTGCGGCTTAAATTGATGCTTAGCCGTTCGCCGCGTCCAAACAAATTTGGTGTGACCAGCTCTGTGAATTCAATGGACGATCGGACGCGTTCATAAGTCGGACATGGCTTCATCCATCAGCTATCAATCGCATCGCTTCCGCTTACCTGTGGTAGCTGCCCCATCGTTTTGACCAACCTCTACACCAACGTTTCCAGTTATCCGAGACAGTTCATCACCCGCGAACGTCACCGTGTAACCGTTTTTGGTCGCATCGTCACTTTTGCTAGTATCGATCGAAATGCGCAAGTTCTTGAAGATACCTAATCGCAACAGCTCATCCTTAACACTGAAAAATGCGGGAAGAGAGAAACGTTATTAATGAGAACAACTTATAACACTACCAGCGCATGATTTAGAAGTGCGCATTACTTTGCCGTTTCCACGATAACGTCCTGAAAGTTCTGTGCCTTGAACAGGTGACGTGCCGCACGCTGTACATAGTCATCGTACGTTCTGTTTAGGCCTGCGATGTACACCCGATCCACCCGTGCCTTGAACCGGGTGAAATCCGGATCTTTTCGGTTTCCCGGAGTGGTTTCCGCCTGCCAAGAAACAATTGGGAGACATTAACTTTTGCGTACGGAGTGTTGCTGTATTGCGGGAGAGAAAGAACCGGTGCGGGTCCGGCAAATCGTCATCTGGTACATTTCTTACCTTGGATGTACCTCCTCCCATGGTTATGTAATGTGACCGGTGTGTTGCACGGCCGGAAGTTACCTCGCTGGAGTGTTCGCTTTACTAATTCTTTTCTCACAACCGAAATTTGCTTTATATTTGTGGTAAATCGGCTAAAAGCGAATCATGCTGATATTAAGTCTGCTAACAACAAACAACGAACGGGACCACACCACACAACTCGGGTCGATTTCAAACATGCGTTTGACTGGAAGGTCGATCAGAACAACAAAACCTCCAAAGTATAAAATGCAACCGTTTTAAATGCTTGTGTTATTTGCAATTTAAAAATACGTCCTATTTTATTGTGTTTGAACAAAAATCTTTTTTAAAGCAGTGTAGTAAAAATCAATTCCAACTTGTTGCTGATCGTGTGCATACGCCCTGAAACAGCTGTCATTTTATGTTCAGATTGACAAGACGACAAAGGGTTTTGCAGCCGACCATAATGAATGACATTTCATGAAACATTTTTTAAATAAAAGTAAGACATGCAATATATAATCCTTAAGACATAATTTTATTTTAATTGACACTAATTTATCTAGAAACTAAAAACAAAATAATTTTTTCTGTACAAAGTTGTAGCACGCAAGGGTGTGATTTTAAATAAAAACGATTTTAGTTTGATTTCGGTTGATACGCTCTAGAATACGAATGCAAGCAAAAATATAAGTTAAATTAACAAAGGATGAAGATCGACTTCTTTCCGGATACTCCAAGCAAGCTAACAAATTAGTGTAGACGAACAGCAAAGAAGCAAAAGGCAAGGATGTCATGTGAGTGAAGAACGGCATGCAGCGAGGACCGAAGACAGATGCATTCTCTAAAAGATGAAGATTATTAAAATGGAAAAAGATAGTCGCGTCCACGACAGAACTATTACCTTGTAATTAAACCACATTTAGGGGTAAAAATGAAACACAGAAGTTATAGCAAACATTCGCCAAAATTGGCCGCAATTATGGGAAACAGAAACCAACCACGTGGTTGTAACGGTTGTAATTTTCAAATTTTCATCTACTTCAAACAACTTCAGTTGCTAAGAAACGAAGACCACTTCCCCACAAAGGCTCAACATTATTTCCAAAAGAACTTAAATTTATTGGTGTTTCATGTTTTCAGTGCAAAATAAAAAAAGAAAGAAATCCACAACTCACAGCTCATGGATTACGTTATTAATTCAGTACTGAATTGAATTTTATTTGAAAAGATTGTTCGAAAAAACAAAATTACAAAACTTAAAACAGTATCTAGGCATTGCGCAATACAAAATGATCGTCTGCACCGGAAGTAGATGAATGGATGGAGGAGATGCGAAGAAACCTGTTTCGGGGTCGGAATGTTCTCGGTGGAATGGTTGCGGTGTCAAACGATACGAACCGAACGCAGTATACCAGTGCACTGTTTGTCATGCAGTGTACAATCCTTACTAGGATTTTCTCCCATTAACCTACTGCCTACTGGTTTCTGACGTCCGCGTAGGACACATTGTGGACAGGTTTCTGGTGTACTCGGATGTGGCTGTTTGCTGTTTGCTTTTGCGTTTCCTCTCCAGATAAATATATACTTCTAATATCACAAACTTGACTAATTGTTCATATACTGCTTGCTGTTACTGTCGAGGGGATCATTGAGGAAGTATGCCGCTACCTTTTTGCTATTAGAAAAGCCTTTCCATTGAAAGAGAGTTTGTCTGGAGACATTGGAAGCATGTAAACGATAGCTAATGACAAACGAAAAGGAAATCATATTGAAAGAAAGGTCAGAAGAGTAGTCTTGCACGACTTGTCGGACTTTAGGGTAATGGGTTGGGGTTTTTTTTTTTGTTTTGTGTGGTTATGTTATTTTGAGGCATTCTTTTTTATGTTTTGTTCTATTCTTAGGATAGGACCTTTTCACCGCTCACGTGCCGTTCGTAAGGGGCGTAGATTAAGATGCTTTGCTTGTTTGCCGGTGGCCTGATTGCACATAACGCAAACAGTACCACACTCGCACACACACTCACACGCGACGCTCAGTGCTTAGTTCTTGGCTGGCTGCTCTGAGGCCGATTCGGGCGTAGTCTTAATTTCCGGGTACTCCAGTTTTGCGCCCGGTTCGCAGGTGAAGGAAGGACAGCACGACGGGAATGGAGCCGTCTTGTTCGTCTTCTCGGTGTCCAGCTTGCACTTGTCGTTGGCCAGTGGCAGTGGTCCACAGTCCTCTACCAGCTCGAGCAGGCTGTGTGGAAGAAAGGCGAAGCAATCGTTAGCTAAGCGATACGGGTGTTGAGGTGAGATCGGCTTACCGTGGCTGGGCATCGTCAGACAGGACGCAGGTGGAGCGACCGCAGAACGGAGTCAGATCCCAGGACTGGCCCGGCTCGAACGTGGCACACTTGGTCGAAGCAAAGCACATTCCGGGGAAATCTGGAATTCAATTTGCAGCACAACGTTTGATTTAGTAATTTAATCACATTTGTACTGTAACAAACAAAAAAATCTTTCTTTTTTAAGATCAGAATGCTTCACCTAAAATCGGGACAAAATATTTGATCAAACGAAGCAAAACATTCTGGACGCATGGACGTCATGCATGGCGTCTTCTGTAGAAAGAAACCATTCGGATGGAAAATAACACCCCGAAACGCCCACACCGCCCAAAAACGCAACAATACTCTTCAAACTTGGCATACTAATGAGTATCCGAACAGGTTTTCTATGCTTTATCATTATTCTCCCGGGAATTTCCGGAGCTGGATCTGCCCACCGTAGATGACCGGAGGTCACCTCTGCCATGGCCAACATATTACTCCTTTCTGTGCTTTGCTTCACGCAACTGAGCGCACATGAATGTCTTATTTCTTCTGCTACCATGGCACCTTTTCCGACAAAGAAGCACACCATTGTGCCGCTTAACGTCGGCTTAGCGAAAGAAGGAAAGGTAAGGGATTGTCTCATGTCCGTTTTCCAAATGTTTCCGTAGAGTTTGTTTCGCAATCCATGATGTAATATGCAAATTTGGCATCACTTACTTGCCGAAGGTTTTCATCGAACGTGACGGGATAGTGCGTTTGCGTTTGATGTTCTCTCTTTGGGTCCATTCTCTGGTTTATGGGCACCATGGTTGGCAGTCATGTTAAATATTTTACCTTTGCGAAGGCGAGCTCAAGTTTCTCAAGCAATAGCAAGAAATTGGCTGCGCCTGTGCGAAAAGTAACAGTATTGTATTTATTTTGCCGCCATTTCTTTCCGACCCGTTTATGGGTCTTGACATACCCGAACCGGCCCTCTGTTTATAGGCCGGTCGAGTTGCATAATGCATGCGCCTTCGAAAGCAGATCGAAAGTAAAGTTCGTCTGATCGAATATAGAAAGAGTGCGAATGCAGCTGCACGAGCTGCAAGAAAATTCACCACCAACTCCTTTGAGTCAGTGAATTAACGGAAATAAACTACTGACGGGGCGGTCCGGTGGCCGAGGCGACAGCGGCGCCGGTCTTCACACGGCAGGGCCGGGGTTCAAATCCCATTCAGACCGCCTCCCCGTACGAAAGGCTGACTACTTTTCTACGGGTAAAATTAAGTCACAGAAAGCCAGAAATGGCAGGCCGAGACCTCTCGAGGTTGTAGTGCCATAGAAGAAGAAAAAGAAGAAGAAGAAACTACTGAAGAAAAATAATTTATAACAAGCCAAGTTAAACAAGTACGAAAGATAATCGAAACATGGCGACAAGTAGGGTGGAATGATCTCATAAAAAATCATTAAGAGGATCATTCGCGAATAAACTACATTCCCATTCACTTCTCGTCGCTGTGCAACGCACGATCGATAATCTCCCTCAACCATTCACCATTCCCTTTCCACGTCCTACACAGCTTCCAGCTTGCAGCTTAGGTGGCCTTCGACCACGGTCGCGAAGAGATCATACAGGTGTGCAACGTCCCTGCGGACGCCATCCCCTCACGATCGCTTTTCACGCTCGGAATAGCAAATTAGCACGGGCGAGATTGGATTACTTGTTTTTTTTTGTTTGTTTCGTTCGTTGAACAGTAGCTACCCCCTGCTACTAAAGCACTTCATAGTAACTCCCTCTTGCGGCGAACAATTCACCATCACCTTGACAGTGGACACCGTTCAACAACAGTAAACAGCGAACAAAGCGTTGAAATAGGATCCATCATCAGCCGAAGCTTGACCATTCATTTTGCCATCGCCTGTGATGCTAATTAATTAGTCAGCACGGATTTAAACAGAGTCTTTGTCGACAGTTTTTGTGCGGCTGATGGCGTTCGTAAGCGACTCGCTAATTATAATGCTTCAGAAAGCGAGGAAAAAGAACATATCACACAAACAACCTATCTGGGTGGGTGAGTCATGTTTGGAAGGGTTTTAAGGTTGTATTAAATAAGGTTACTTATTGAAAATGTTTGTATGTTCACTGGAAAATGGAATTATTTGTCAAATTCACTTTAATATAAAACATTTAACCACACCATAACAGTTCTTAGTAGCTTAGTAACCGTAGCCACATAGCCATACGACCAGCCCATTTGTGGTGCCATCTCGAATGTTCAATCGATTCGTAACGCTCAAGAAACACAATGTAGCAATATGTCTCCCACAGCGGAAACTTACGGAACACAGATCGTCCCACCCGCACTGCTCGTAAAACAATGAGGAAACAGCCTGCACATGAAATAGTACGAATTAAATGGGATAAGATTGCCTCTACGGTTCGAAAGTGAAAGGAACCAAGATCCGGTTACTTCGACCCAACGTTTCAATGGCTTTCTCGTCCGATGAGCAGCGAAATCACTTTAATATAGTTTACAATCCTTTTTTAAACAAATCTTTAAATGCATCGTTGCGAGAGAGAGAGAGAGAGAGAGAGAGAGAGAGAGAGAGGAACGCACCTTCGAAGTGTAACTGGTGTGACGATCGAGCAATCTAATGAAAGTGCCATAATTTAAAACAAACTATGTAGTTCGTTCCGCTCTGGCCTGCCTGCCTGCATGAAGTTGTGGTGTGGCAGTGGTCCGCCAAGGCCCATTAGAGCGTTAATTTGTCGATCGATTTACAAAGAACGATTTGCCAAGCGATCAGCTCGGGTGGGATCGGTAGCCGTGCAGCACACACACTTCAGGGTCACTATAATGCGGCTCGTGTTCGTAAACATGCAGTGCAGGTGCATTAATTTCACGATCATAGCCCGCGCTGGGCATAGGTAGTGTAAAATGAAGAAACTATTGTTTCTACGCCCCAAACGCACAACCATGAACTGTGTGCATGGTGAACCGGGGAATCGGGTGTGTGTGTTGGCATCGCCACATAATTATGCTCGATGGCGATGGGCTTCTGCCAGCCGAAAACCAGCGACCTTAAAAATCATCATCGCGCAAATAGTGGATGCGAATGTTTCATCCGATCCGGTGTTTCTTTTTTCCAATTTTCAGTGTCAATGCGTAACGGTTATGCTGGGCGCGAGACCCATGAAGCCATGACAGTGCATCGAGTTGACAAAACAGAACCACCAACAAAATGGTACTTTACAAACGAACGGCTTTTTGTCAGACGGAAACGGAAATCGCATCGCGACTTCGGGGTGGTTAAATGGAACGCAGGGTGGTGATGGTGGTTTTTTCCGCGTTCAAACCACCATTTTGCGAGAAGAAAAGTATGCTGCCAGGTAAGAAGAACATCCTCGTGATAATTATCCAAGCTGCACGTGGCGCTGCCATGGGTCGTTGGCTTTCCGCTGGGTTGAGTGCTTTGTTCGCTGTGTAAATTAACTACAATGATTTTATTGTTACTCTTCGAAAGCGGGGAAAACCACCGCAGAAGGTGAGTACTATCAAAAACTCTTTTTTACTACATCTTTTTCTTCTCTTTTGCCTGAAGGTGACACTGAAACTACGGATAGTGGACGGAGTGTAGGATTAATTAGCTGCAAGCCTCGCCTAACCTCTCCGAATACACTCATTTTTGTGCTCAACTCTTTTGCTTGCCCCCTACGCTAACGGGTTGCACCAGATAGAAATTTTAATCACCACCCATAGCAAATACTTGATACCTGCGGCACGCACTCGGCAACTGGTTTGGTGCTGTTAGTTTGAAGCGGACAGATCTAAAAAACCTAATCGAAAGGCAGCGTACTGCTGGACAAGGATCGAACCGGTCTTGCCCTCGGAGCCGTCCCTTCAATGCCAACAGGCAGTGGTCACTAATGTGGTGCACGATCGAGTAGGCCGGCTACTATGGTGGCTTATTTAAACTCCATACCAGTTAGATAGTGCTCTGGCTAAGCAAAATGTCACCAAAACCACTGTGGCTGGCGGGTGTTTGCCGCTAGATGTCACTTTCGATTAGTATCTCAAAAGTGTGCGGTACTGTTGCAGGGTTCCGCACGCTAAAGGGCCGGTCCTGCAAAGCCTTGGCTTCTGTGATCGATCTAGAACTGGATGGAAAGCACGTACATGTACACTAAATCATGCGTTACCGGTAATGGTTGGTGCGTGTTTTTTTAATACGAACCGGTTCAGATTGCATTTTTTCGGCCGCTTTGAACAGGCCGACTACACGCACTGGACCTGATTGTTTGAACGCATGGCGCATTGCCAACGCGTCATCCATCCAATTGCTCAATCGTTGTTGCGCCACACACACACGGCGGCAGACGTTGTTGTACTACAAAGTAATACAACCAAACCGTGTCACCAAAACCAATTCTCGATGGAGCTGATGCCGAATGAGGACACAACCTTACGCCTTACGATGGCACAGTTGCAACCTACCAATCTTCTTGTAGGTGTTTCCGAAAGCAATGGTGTTCCTTTTGCAACCGCACCCTAGCGGAACTCGGAACGCTGTAGCAACGGTAGCCACTGTAGGTTATTGCGCACGATGGCGAATCTCCCCCAAAAGAGGTGTGGTGCCTTTTTTAACCGTTTAGAGTTCACTCCAAACACCGCCTCGAGACGCGTCTCGTCTTCTGCTGGCAAATAAATAGTACCACAACGCACACACACGTTGCAGCGTTGCAGAAACCCCCGGGTGTGGCCTGTTAGGGCCACAGCAAATCAAATACATCCAATTTCGATTGCGCCACACATTGCCCGACCATACATTCCGTGTGTTCTGTCTGCTGGAAACAATGTGTCTTGTGGCGCAAATGGAACAATCCGGTTCACGATTATTTGGGCCAGCTACGGAGATGAGGTAACCAATTGGTAACACAGCTAGGTTGCACTTACCTCGCAGAACGTCAGCAGGGATGAGTCGCTTGTAGGTCTTTCCACCCTCGGCAGCGACGGCGGCAGATTCCTTGGAGGCAGGCTCGTCGGCGGCCTGGGCGTAGCAGAAGCTGAGCGCCAGCACGGCAACAACGGTGAACGAACGCATCTTGAGGTGTGATCTGCGTGAGTTTCACGAACTGGTGGTTCTATAATGATACAGGTATCGGGAAATGTTTAAATCAAAACTGATCGTCGACGTAAGACCACAAAATTTTCAGCCAAAAGCTACTGCAACTATAATAAAGCACGCATGCTCTGCAACGCTCTCGCGGAGTGCCACTAACGACGGAGTAAGAACGTATTTACAGCTCGGAGAATGCTACTTGTTGCCGTTTATCAGACCATCCGGCTATCGGGACAAGGGTTCCATTTCCATTTCTTTTTTTTTATTGTTTTGTTGATGTTGTCCAAGTACCAAGTGGGATCCCTATCGCTTTTGTTAACCATTCCAGTGCGATCATCCCGGAACAATGCCGGGCAGGAAGAAGAGCACACAATTTTCTAATAAAAATTAATCAGTGTAACACCGATGCGCACGAGTTGACGATGCCTGAGTGAGTGACCAGATCGGGGTAACGTTTCAACGACGCACAAACATTCGATTACCAGGCGAAAACGGCCAACGAAAGCAAGTGATGAAAAAACACCTAGGATCTTCTAGGGGGTGAGCACTAGTAACGGCTAACTACTAAAAGGGATCTTCAAACAGTTCACAGCTACTACCAGCACACAAACCACACTAAGGCACATGCACAAACAAACAAAACACACAGGGATGCACCACTGTTCGCACAAACGGTACTGAGTACTGACCTGGTGGGAAATGACGGTTTACTTTCGGGGGTGTTTGTTGTCCAGCGGACTATCCGACAGCTCGCAGAGCAAACGAACGCACTTCACGTACGGTTTGACGACGAATGACGCTGGCCGTGCGCGAGATTCGCTATTTCTTGCTTTTCTGCGTTACCGCACATCACCACCCAGCGCACCGGTGTGTGAGCGCGATGGTGCGACAGAGAAGCAAAAGCTACCCCTTCACAGTGAGTGCACACGAGATGCACACGATCTGCACACAATGATGGTCGCTGGTAGGGGGGGTTGGTTGGACAGATGGGAGGTGGGACTGAGGGGAGTATTAAAGAGGTTCGTTGCTTAGCACCCTTATGGTTTCTGCGAGCGCGCGCCCGACCGAGATCTTTCGGTGGTGGGGATGGAAAGCTAAAAGGCTAAAAAACGGACAACCATCGCCTATCAAGACTGCGCTACTATAACTAATACCACAGCCACTACTACTACTACTATTACTATTGTAAATTAAAAATAAAAAGAATAATACCATCAACGGTAATAATTACAATCCTCACACCGGACGCTGCCGTCCGTAGCTCGCAATCGGAGTGAAAGTCATACATCCACCAGACTCGTCGAAGCTCGGCGGTTTCTTTCAGGTGTTACGATTTGGCGCGAGCACCTAACCTAAAGGCAGGAGGATCATTATTCTACCGGGTGCAATTGTTGTGTCGTACGCCAAAAAAAAGCCGGTGAAAGGGAACGGTTAGTTACGGGTGCGTAACGCCCACGAGTGGCACAAATGTTTGTATGGATTTTTTGCACTTTGACCTCAGTCTAAAATTAAATTCAAAGCTTCCCTCTCTGATCGATCAATACAATCTAGTGGGCTAAACTTAGATCATCCTGAAACTGAAAATGTATTCTTCTGGTCCTAGTAGCACAGTACTGCGTCAAGCATTCCGATCCATAATCATAAACGCAAAATATAAAATCCGAATGTCTTACTAATGTACTAAACGCGTCCAAAAGCGTTGATTTTGCTCATGAACGACAGAAAATGCAGCAAACGACGAACACGTCACCGTACCGGAGCCAAACAACTTTCCCCTTCCATACTGGGGGCCGCTTGTACGGACCCCGATCGGGATCTGTTTTCGAGAAAAATCTATCCAGTCCTACCCACCGGTGACGGTGCGGTTGTCTGCATCGGATTCGAGACTTCCTTTTACTACCAATGCTACCCTACCCCGGAGCCTATACATCGAGTGCAGTTCGTATGATTAGTGTGGTCGTAATAGCGGACCCCGTACGGCAGCTATGCGGATGGATTGGTTAGAGCGCACGAGTTACACAGCGGACTGGTCCAGTCTGTCGCGCTAATTTCTTGCACGGTGGACGAGTGGCGGTGATCGCGCTTTTTTTTTGGTTTCATTTGTTTTACCTTTCCCGCCAAGAGGAAGTCTTCTTCCATCGATCGGACCACGCAGACCTTAATTGGATGTCGAAAACGCTTGTTGGCGTGTGTTAGCCGGATCGATTACGTCCTTGCAACTCGATCTTTCGATGACGTACAAGGTTGCAAGGTTTTGTTTGGCTAATCAATTCGACCCCTTTGCCGCCCCTTTTGAGGCGGCTTAAGTCAAAATGCAAACGGAATGATTCATTGGGGAGTTTCGTCTGAAAGGCATAAAAAGCTAATTAGGTAGATCAACACCACCTAAACGATGAGCGTGTTCCAAACCCGATTTCGATAGAGCAACGTGATGCACCCGCTTCCGGTGCTTCCGTCCGGTTAGAGTCGTGCTACCGTCTAGTTACTATCACCGCACTGGGAGTCAATCATCAATCATCGATTCAATGACCTTTAAGTGAAAAACACTTGAAAACACTGCTGAGAAAACTGCAACCCGGCTATTGTTTGGTGCTTTAGCAAAAAGCCGGAAACAATTCCACGAATCTTACCTGGACGTACTGTTAGCATCGAGATGCATCAATAGCGTATGCATGAAGGCGAAACTGATGCATGTGGCACGCCCCCACATCGAATGGTTGCTTTACGGCCAAGAAAGGTGGGCGAAACGAACCCCAACGATGCATAATGCGTTTGAGGTTAGGAAAGCACGCTAGCCGGAGGTCGTTGATTGAGGAAATTTCGTTTGTTAATTCGATTGGTTGGTTGCTTCAGTAAGATAAAGCTTCCACTTAGGGGGGGGGGGGGGGGATAATTGGGAAAAGTGACTGTAGTTCACGTATCATAAACAAACATCTATAAGGTCAAGGTTAGATAGAAAAGTATGCCTAGGGTTCCCTGGGTTTATTTCTAATTAAACTTTTTTTTCATCTCAACTATCCGATGCCATCACCCGTTTTAAACGCTACCTACAGTTGCTGGAAGGTATAAAATTAGCAATTCTATATTTCTCCAGATATATGCGAGCGATAAATTATACGCCCGCTCCATTGTGTTTACGTTACGATCCAAAATCGGACGGTTCTGATCGGTTCTGTGTATGTGTTTGGGATGAATTGTTGCCTTTCTGTTTCGCGTCTTGCAGCGAACAAGACACCGTTTGCCTGTCCCTTTGCATCTGCTTCCCTTCCACCCGGTTTTGAAGCTTCCTGGCGCAAAAATAAATTAACTTAAAAAATCAACACTAATAGACAATTATTTGCCTTTTTCGTAGCCATTTTTTTGTCCCTCTTTGCAGATGAGAATGGTGGCATGGAAAACGTGCGAACTAAGGAAAACGTGCAGCCCAACACAATGCGGCGGTGGGTCGTGAAGATACGCATGCACACAGCAAGCGATGTAGGGAAAACTGAGAACCTCCACATTTTAGAGGGTGAGAGCATGAAAAACATTAAACCGAAGACGTCAGGCAAACCGTGACAATTGTTTATGGTAAGGAGATGTGCGAAAGCGGACTCAACATGTAGCAGCACAATAGTTTACTCCGAGTTTCTTTAATGTGTTTTTTTGCCAATGTTCAATTTTGCATTCAATGAATGCAGAAAGTGGTAGGCGAAACTGGCTGACGATCGTTGAATGCCATCTTAAATTTTCTGTGATATGTGGCTTTTTCTTGGTACGTGGAATGAAAGTTGCATTTCCACCCCAGAAATCACAGTCATTTCACCGCTAGATTAAGGTTGTTTTCGTGTTTGAGGGAAAGAGATCAGTTTCAGATATGCAGATGAAGTTGGTCGTGAAAACAGCCGCCAAAGAGTCATAAAAACTAACCAACCAGTACGAAAGGCCACAGAAAAAACAATTTCCAGGTAAGAAAGGCGGGATACATCACTATTCAAATGCTTCGTTTTTTCTACGCCTGATAATATGCAATTGGTTAGAATCTCTTACAGGAGGATCACAGTCTACAGAAAGAATATTTCATTCCTTTTTAGCCATTGTAAATTATTTCCACAAAAACCTTTTATCACGTGTATACAACCAACTTAAAACTCTTACAGTGACACAAGCATATTGTTTTTAGAGTAAAATTTAAAGTTCAAGACGAAAACGTACATTAAATACAACATAAAAGAATCACAAACTCCATCCACCGAGGTAACCGGGGCAACCTGGACGAGGGTTGACCTTTCTAGTGCGTGATAATGGAAAACCGGAAGCACTTTCCCATCCAATCACCAGCCGGGGCTTGTAATAAGCGGAAAGTTTTCTTCGGTGCTGGCAAGTTGGCACTACTGAGAAGCAAAGGGACTTTGACGTCAGCGGAGGCAGTTGAATGTTAGGCCGGAACAAGTTAAAAGAACTTTCCTCTCGTTCATGACATGATTCAAACAAAGAATAGATGAGTTCACCTTTGGATAGACCTTTTGACCAATCGACACCGACAGCCGATTGTACCACGTAGAACCATAACCAAACATAACTTAACTTATTCGAACATACTCTATTAAGGTTACTTAAGATTAGGGCAGCATGTTTATCATATTTTACCAGAGAATAAATGCTTTCTGTTATGTTTTAAACACATAATCTAGCCGAACATTCGCTTCAGGTTAGCCTCCAGTTAAACAGCGGATATGAGGCAATATTCGTCAATGTCTCATGCATCATAAAAAAAAACTCTCGCAAGGCCGTATAGCAAAAGCATAAGCCAGCCGATTAAGCGTCGCTTTATTGTAAACTGTGAACTAGCACATCGTTACTCTATTATCGGATGCACTTCAGAAGCTCGCGCATTAAGCTGCGCAATGACGCATACGATGGGGGGATGTGGCGACATGACAGTAGATGGCTGTCACGGAGTGGACTATTATGCAACGGCAACTGCAGACACAATGCAACCAACAGTGCAGTGCATGTCCAACGGATTCGCTCGTCTCGGATGCATTCTGCCTCTAGTGTACTGTAACAGGGTAATCATGATCAATACGGCCGTCTTGAAAATGGTCTGCAGCAGCAATCGTTACCATGGTTTCGACCAACGTCAGAGCGCACCGTCAGTTTGTCACGTGCGCGAGCAGTTTACGCAGACAGCCCGTTACCGTCTTTAGGCGGTCCCATCGAGTGGGCCAGACAGGCAGTGAGCTACCACCGGTCAGGGACAGGGAAACCCCCGATTCCAACACGCCCGAAGCGTTCCGAGAAGTTCGTTCCATGCCAAAGTCAACATGTGATTATTTTCGACCCCACTCTACCCACACCACTTTGCCCATCCTCTGTTCAGCACAAAAATGGGAGGCGTTGTATTACTATAATCATCCGACCGGTTAAGATTATTTTTTTGAATCTTTTAAATGTCATCCATCGGATGAAACATGCGAGTTTGGAGTTTTGTAATGCGTGCGCGTCAATAAATCGAGTTACGGTTACCGACACCCCGACGTACGCGCGGCAACTATGCCAGTACAGGGAGCCGCTGGTCTGGTTTTGCCAGACCGAAAAGCCATTGAAATAAAACTGGTTCCGTCGGCGCATCAAGCTTTCCAGTTTTGTGCTTGTCCCCCGAAATAAAAACGATGCTGAAAATGATTTATGCGTTTCAGCGGTTTACTTCTGGTGAGTCGCAAAGAATAAAACACGGGCTGGAACCAAACACAGCAATAATGTGAAAGATGCGTTAAATGGGCCACATTGAATTATTTAAGAAGGTGTAAACGAATGCCAATTTAATTCTTTTTAATTGTCTTTTAAATATATATATACATTAGTTCAATTAAACAGGAAAAGCTAAAAAGCAAAAACAAAAGCTGAATTATAAACGTTAACGAGCCACTTTTATTAAAATAAATACAATTGGTTCTGTCCGGGAAAGAACATAAAGGAAAGTAATCAATAACTTACGCCCACCATTAAAAACATACACCAAGAAGTGGGCCCCTATATACCCTACAAACCAGTTCGTGTAATTTGTTCGAAGAAAACGCCTAAAACTAGGCAATTACTTCACATTCTCTTGGGCAGGTTAAATAAGCAGGGGCGACTTAACAGCAGTTGGCCCATTACCGCGAAAATGAATGAAAAACGTAACGATCAATCTTTGCAGAATATTTCCCAATCCAAGAAAATCTTTCATATAAAATCTTATGGAAAAGGGTTGCGGAAACAATAAAAAATATTAATCGTTAAATGGCCGTAACTTCTGAATCGCGAATAAAAAATATATGGGAACGTTACGTTTTTCTTCTCTATCATTATTGTTAAACTTTTAGTATGTAGTAATTTAATTAGAATCGTTATTTAGATTGTTTAGAAGATTAAAAAATTACTTACAAATTCGTGAAGATTCGACAGTGTTATAGTACAATCGAATTTGATTTAAGGAGGCGCCCGGTAGTTGACCTAGAAGTTTCGATTTCCAAAGAATTTATTTCAAGTGATTCTCCCTTTCTCGAGAAAAGCGTCTGCAACGACAACATAACAGATGTAGAGATGTTGTCCAACTGGTCTAGGTACGATACCGAGGAATTGTTTCCCTTTATTAAAACAAAAGAGAAGAAGCCAAAATGTAAAGAAAATTCGCAATTGATTCAGCAACTCGTAGATGGTGGTGCTTGACCGTGACCAGTAAAGAGAAATTTTATATCAAGACATAGTTATCTAGTAAGTCGTATACCAGTCAGATCAAGAAAAAATCTGAAAGGTCGAAGAGCCATGATGTGTTCGAAAAATATATCTTTACTATCATCTACAAAGCGTATGCAATACAAACACGATTTAACAAAAGGAAAAACAAAATTCCACATTTTATTTCTCTGTCTAATAATTATCCTCTGTTCGGAAAATATCTCCCTCAGGTTCATATCCATCCATACAACACATAGGCATCCAGATTGTGTGTGTGTTTTTAAATGTATTTTTATATCATAAATATCATTGACAGCAGTATTAGCATTTCACCTTGTTCCCACATGTTTTAGTTCATTCGTGCATTTTAGGTTCCTATTGCGCTACTTTGCAACTCAACTGACTAGTCAGTAAATGTTAACCCCTCGGTTGAACCACTGGTTTTTCACATTGCCCTTTGCTTCATTTCCCGGCAACAATACTGCATCCAAGAAACTAGAGCAATGCTTGATGGTTTAGTGCAGGCAAAGAAGCATAGAGCAAATGCATTATTCCAATGTTGCACTGCTTTCTGCAGCTGAAACTATTCTGAACGTCTATAAGTATATATGCAGTTGGACTCATGGTCCTTGTTGGTGTGGTGTTCCAACTCACTAGTTCCCTATTGCTTCTCTACACAACGGTCAACTGTTCTTGGTGCTGTACAAGGTAGTGCATTGTGATGCACATCGTGTGAGCGAATAACCTGTGCCACTAACACTAAAACTCACCCGAAAAGACTATTCACAAACTATGCCTTCCTATTAGCAAATGTTGCTGTTTGGCAGACGTGGTAGGTTCAGTGTGCATGGGTAAATCTATTGATTCTTTGTCTTTGCTATTAGTGACACTATTTGCCAGTAGGCAGTTGTAACTTACTATCGAATTTTGCCTCCCATGCAGGTAGGTAGATTGTATATTTTGAATGAAGTATTTCCAACTCCTTAGATAGGCCTTACTTGACCGTTTTCTTTTCCTCCCATACTCGGATTGTTACGTAAAGACACATGTATCGGGGATGCAAGAGTAGTAGTTACTAGTAGTAGTAGTAAAATCGTACTGGTAATACAACATCCTTTCGCTCGGCCATAATTGGCACCGTAATGCATGAAACTGCCAAATCATTTTCCTGTTATTTGAAATAATGTCTACCTTTACATGTGGTATACATCGCTTCTTAACACAAATGTAACGATAACCAAAACACACAACACAACACTTAATTTTAAATGCATCGACAGACGTAACTGCAACTGTTGGCAACCAAATATGCAACTCAGTAGCGTGATACAAGGTGCAAACTGGCGAAGTACGATGGTTGCACCTAATTTAGCCTCATATTTTGTTATATAAACCACAAACAAGATGAATGTATCGCTTTGTCTATTCTGTCTTTTGCTGTATTTGCGTTTCCCCTTCTCTGTCCCTTCTTATTCCAGCACTGCAGAGCACATTGTTACACAACAAACCTTTCTCACGCTTGACTTTAGGACCCACGGAACCGAGGTGTCCGATTTCTAATCTATTTATTCACTCTTCTCAGTTTATCGGGCATAAATCTCGCTTTCTCGTATAGTCTTTTGCCTACCTGTTGTTCTCCAACTAAATAGGTTACGGGTGCAGTCCTCATTCTCATCGATTATAAATATCTTCATCACGCATCTTTCGGCCCTGCAAAGGCGATTCGCAACACGCTATATGCCTAACATGCGCACGACAACAAACCACAATCGCCCCTGTCTGTTGCTTCCGCTATCAATCTGCTCCTGCTTTCATCACTCGTTCCATCACCTGGTTTATGTTCAGTCTTATAATATACAGTTACTATTAATGCTACCTTTACACCATAGAATACCTTTCACTTCGACTGTGTGTGTGTTTGTGTATAAGGTACTCGTATGGTACCATTTAGCTGCCCGGGGATGCCCTTTTACCCTACACGCGGGTTTTAGCTACTCCGCCTATACGACAGATTTGTTTTTCAGGGACAAAAAAGCATGCAGGAAATTATTTGCTTCCATCACAAGAAACATAAGAAAATAGTGTGTTAAATGCAAAAAAAAAACAAACTGTAAGCGCAACATCATGAAAACAAATTGATTTTTTAAAAAGGGATATAAGGGAATATCGGATACAAATTTTACATCACGTAAAACTTTACGGAAAAACAAATTGAACGGAAACATGCAATGAACTGGGAATGGAAAAAGGTGAATTGGAAAAAGGTAAATCAAGCAAACAGACAGTATCGTATCATAGCAAAGGACAAGGAAAAAATGCTACCCAAACCAGGGTTGATGCGTGCCTGTGACTATTGATGCTCTGTTGGTGTGTTTTTGCTTCTGTTTGGGTATCGTGCGACATCTCGCTCGTCTTAAGTAAATTAGGTTACTGTGCTATCATCATCGGTTTGTACTACTGTGAAACGAGCATCAGTGAGGAGCCGTTGCAGTTGCGGTATGCGCTAAACGTAAATGGTAGGTATTGTTAAAACAATAAACGCACACTACAGAAGCACCAAAACAGCGAACGGGTGTACGGAAACAGTTAAATTAAGAGTGGTTCTTAACAGTGAGCGAGGCTATTCTTTGCCTTAAGCGCATATGATTAGTTTGTTATTTGGTGGTGATAGTTGGTGTTTGTTACTGAACAATACATCCTCACCCGTGCGTAATGCATAAACACGCAACGGAATAAAGTAATAGTACTGTGCATTGCTAAACGGATATCGTTCCTGCAGAATGATTGCTTTGTTGATAAGTTTGATGGTTAATCTAACTGTGAAGAGTCAAGAAGAATGGTTGTTGCTACCCTATTGCGTCCGTATATGGTCTATTGGTTAGGGGACTCCACACTACTGTGGATATGACTACCCCTGCGGTCTTTGCTCCATCCCTTCTGGCACCTCTTCAGGAGGTGTAACTTTTGCACTGCTGCTCCGATCCGTCGACGGTGGTTGCCATCGGGATCGGTACGGTGACCGCTAGGCTGTCTGTCATTCGCCTTTTAGCAGCTTGCTAAATTTCTCCTGCTGCTTTTCCTTCCACTCTTTCTTTGGTTTCGAGCGCTTCAGCTGTCCATCCCAGACGAGATCGACCAAACCACCCTGATCAGCGATGACACGCTTAACACGGTTCGCGAAATCGATCGCCGATTCACCCTCGTTACGTTCCATCGGTGGCAGATACCAGACATCGCACACGATCGCCCATGAGGTCATCATAAGGAAGAGATACTGCATCATCGAGTACCGCGAGCTGTTCCAGAAGGCATCACCAAACCGTGGATCGTATCTAAATTGAACGGGATCGAAAGGGTTATGATTGGGTGCACAAAAAGCAAATACGACCGACGAGACCAACATACTTGATGGCCACTGGATAGATGACGCCACCAACTTCAAAGCTACCCTTTTTGAACTGCATCACGGATGTGTTGTTAATACAAGTACCCTCGGGGAAGATCAGAATCGGTGGGTTGTTCGGATCTGTCACGTGCTCCTTTAACCTACGGATGTCGCAACAATGGCGTTAGGATAAATGTACAATCACTTCTCACACTGGGATTGCTTACCGCTTTGCAACCAGTATCCGATCTTTCGCTTCCGCCCGCTCGAACCAGATGTGTGGTGAGGCCCGAGCTAGGGCACGCTGAAGCACTCCAAGAAATCCTCCATGACGTTGGCCGATCTTGATACAGTTAGTAGTGGTGTGAATAGAGATAAAAAGGTATATTAGAAAAGGAGATTCATACTTCATTTATCGCTATCACAATATCCTAAGGGTTTACGAGCGAATCATATCAGTTTCGGGAGAGGTGGTAAATGATGTAGTACATCCTCCTACCGGGTTTGGCCGTACTTACCAGCGAGTAACAATTGTCACACATTAACATTAACACATCGATGGGACTGGTATGGTTTGCCACGCAGATGCCATTCAATGGACGATTCTGTATGTTATGATAATTGATCACAGATGATAATGCACTCGACAGAAAGCCGAAACACTGAATCAGCACACTCTTCACCATCGCGCGTTTGATGGAACCTTCCGGCACGCAGCCAACCACGGCGGTGCAGAGCGTCAACCAAATGACCTGAATGTGGGAGATGCCAGAGAGAAAGAGGAGGGAAAAATGAACGAGCACATTGGTGGATGCTGTTGAGCAATATTTACAGATGGTTTAAGGGTAACTAAACAAAGGTACAAATGCCAATGGAAGGATTGTCAGATTGTTGTTGTGGTTGTATATCTTACATTGTATGGGCGATGGTATGGTCTTCGAACGAACGATAGGGCAATATACAAGCTGGATTAATCGATACATTGACCAAGGGAACACATTTTCCTAAAGGACACTTCAACCCATTTCATGCTCGATTTTCTGCTGCCAAAAAAGGGGTAGACGACTATGAAATTCGTGATACGCAATATATTTCTACTTGTCCTTCCTGTCCTCTACTGGCCACATTGGTTGAACCATTTTTAATTGAAAAAAAAAAATCAAAATTAATTACCAGTGCCATTTTCTCAAAAATTTAAAATCCGCTTCTCTACTACAATTGCTCATAGTTCCACAAGTGACCTCACAGCGTTTGACGTCATCAAGCAGATGAGAGATCGGAACCGAGTTGCACAGCGCAAGGAAGTCGATTGTCCCTCTCGTCGGGGGCACAAAGTATGCAACAGTTGCAGCTGATAGTGGAACCGAAACAACAACACAAACCATGTGCTGTAACGGTTGACCGGCTGCCTTGCTGGATAGTAAGGCTTCTTCATTGACCGCAGATTCTCACTTTTACTCTCTCTCTCTCTCTCTCAACTGCTTATTACTATCCCCATGGTATCTGGTGAGGGAATTTATAGTTGTTGCGTAGCATATAACTGCATCGTAACAGTGCACGATGCCCGATGTCACCGTCTCACCCATGCAACCACATCATGCTGTGTGTGTGTATGTGTTATCACCTGACTTGAACTTTGCTTTGCAGCACATTCGTTGCCGCAGCACTGTTACCGTCTTGCCATGCACACGTTAGATGGAGGCGTCGATGCGGTTACGAAATTGATTTCTTTACAATCTTTACATCTTATCGTACAGAAAATTAATTGTAATTGGGAAACGTTACGAGGCAAGTAAGGGTCTTTTTTTTGTTGATAAGGAATAATTTGTAGTATCACTATGTTTTCATGCAGAGTGTAAACATTTTTGAGTATTTTGTTGCAAATTTGGCGAATAGGATCCATTTTTGGGAGATTTAAATCCTTTTTTTCTTCATTTTACTGTATTTTCTAACTGCGAAATAATTAAAGCTACTCTTACCCTTAAAAAAGGTTTAGCAATACTTTTCCGAAATACGTGTAATATTTTTTTAATTAAACTGATACCGTTTGCAGAATTGGGCATGACTCTGAAATGATTCTAAAGAACAACATTGTTATCAAATTTCCTTAAGTGAAAACATTTGCAAGTAGAAAACAGTTTCTTACAATTTTGTTTGCTTATCTGACGAATTTCGATTAGCTTTTATCAACGGTGCGGATGCCAAGGTCAACGGATTTGTGCTTGGTGAGATTCTCCTTACAACTAGCCTTATATTAATACCCAGGAAATTGAGGTTCCACTTACTATAATAAATGGACGACACTGGACAATCATGCATGATTGTGAATATTTACAAAGTGTACAATATTTGCAGTTCCTTGCAGTGTTCCTTGCCCTCTACCCAATACCGGTTGATGAAATACAGAGATTGCATACAATCACAAAAAAACAACGGCCAACTTGTAGGATCAGAGAATACACGATCAACATCCCACACTTCCGCGTTCAAAGAATCGCTCGCCGAAATCGTACAACCCGCACACCAGGTATCTCACCAAGGAATACGTGCAATCGGTGGAAAGGATCGCAATGTCAATCGGTGTCGTATGGTTGGCCACGCAGAAGCCACAGGTTTTCGGTTTGTACTCCGGGTTGTGGAACCGTACGACGCCAGAAATTGAGCGCGTTATCATACGGAACGTGTGCTTGAACACGATGTCATTCATGGCACGGCGCAACCGGAACGTCGGAAGAATGCCCACGAACGCGAAGCCAATCACACAGTAGACCACCTTCGATTTGAAGCGGAATAGTTTGTGGCGTATTGCAGCGGAAGACCATGCCATCCCATTGGAAAATTTTAAAAAAACAATTAGTACCTACATTACAAAGCAAGGCTTCGAAAGCGTTGTCAGAAAAAGGGAACATCTTTAGATGATCTTTCTCTAACATCGTTTCCATTGCTTTACTCATCCTGCATGTAAATACACGCACACATTTCCTTGTAGCGTACGATCGACTCAAAAGCAGACAACTTACCCCGATGAAGCAAATAAGCACCCGCATCGGCATTAGGATGAAGTATCGTATTAAAAATCCGATCATCCATATCACCGTTAACCGCCAGCTGATAAACTCGTACTGCCGGTTGGTGCGCGTCAGCAGGTTCCAATTTTTAAGCTCCTCCGCCAAAAATCGGCTCGTCACCTGATCCTCAATGATCGCTTCCATGCCGGACTTGACGTAGTCGAGACAGTTTGACAGCTTGAAACCGGCCGCTTCTTGTTCACCCTCCGTACCGTCAGATTTGGTTTCGTCGTCACCATCTTCACCATTGTCCCGTACGGCGCCGCTACCATCTTCGTGTGGTTCGGCATGTTTGCTGCGCGTGTCATCAATAACTTCCGGCGAGAGGATAAGCGATTCGGCCCGGCTAATGACGGTATTGCCACCGTTCGCAATGTGTGACGAGTTGTCGCGCCCGTTCATATACCGATGGCTGCCACCGTTCGGGATGTTGCCGTTTGTGTTTGCCCTTCCCGTGCCATCGCCTGTATCGATAGTTTCGGTGCTAAGACTATCACCGGTAGGTGTGTCTTCCTCTTCTGCATCTGATTTTGTAATGTTTGCGAACTGTTGCTTCCGAACGGATTCGATGTTTTGTCGACCGAACTAAAAGAAGAAAGGGAAGGCAGGAGAATATTATTATTAGACATCTTGCACAGAGAGAAACATCATACTCTTAAAAAAATATGTCTACCAAAAGAAAAAAAAACCTGTCTCGTTACGCATAAGAATAATAAATTGATTATTTCGCACAGCAAAAAGCTTGCGATAGCAAATTTACACAAAAAGTTGGTCCGTCTCAAAGAATGAATGTAAAAAAACAACTCGGCTTCTAATTACAAGATCAACTCCAACCACTCTCGGTGGCTGGCAGGTTTGCGCGGTACGACGATCGATCGTTTAGGTTATACTGTTGGAGAAAAACATTCAAAATGGTATGTGAACAACAAATCTGGCATCGTCTTTGAGACGAGTTTCGGCTGAATTTGGAGGTCACCGGCGACCAGAGTCGAAAAGGCCACAGATCCGCTGTGCTGTCTTGCGTTTCGACGAAACACAGTTCATTCATAATTACGTCATGCGTAGCATCTAATAGCCCCCCTTTGTGACGCCATCTCAAGCAACGACGGAGAGCGTCAAGGGTTTTGTGGCTTCTTGAGATTTTGATTGCAACCAAATCAATTTGTGCGAAGAACCTTTCCTCTATCACAGCTGTTATTTATTTTTATATCACCCAGCTGATGGCCACTGCCTCTAACAACAAGCAGTTCTGCTCCGCCTTATCGCACCTCGGCTGATGTGAACAGTTTTATTTTTGATAATCCATCGGCCAGGAAGGTAGCTCCGGCTCGTCACATCAGCGCACTAACCCAGTGCGTCGTCTTGCAATGTTTTGAATCGTGGAAAATTGTTTGCGTTTGCAATAACTGTTGCTAATGCGTGACAGGTTTGCGAGAGCAAGAAAAGGATAGAGTCGATAGTCCTCGCTCGCCTTGGTGTGATGATGATGGAAAAATGAAATCACGCCACCACCATCACCAACCGTGCACTGCTGCGCAAGAGAGGATGCAAGCACTTCAATGCACTCTGCGTCAATCTAAGTAAGCTAAGGTGTCGTATGCTGGAACAGAAGCGTAGCACGAGGGATGCTCTGCTGGCTGTCCGGGGACTAGCAATAGAGCAAATAAATAAAGCTAATTGGTAAGTAAACTGAAACCTCACTGTATTGCTAGGAGACCGATATGGGGGAGATTTGTTGCGAAGCAAAAAGGGTAGCAAGTCCACGAATTCACAACGATTGTACTAGTGCAGGGGGTGTAGGCACCTCACAGCATTTTTTTGAGGAATGTTCTAGATGCTGTATGTGGCATTGGTAGTCGTATTTTTCAGGAATCATAAATCCGAACGGATTGATAACGCTCAAAAGAAAGCTCTTTTATGATGATTGATAACACGCGATGATGTTGCGGCCGTACGTCACGGATAACGCACGACCAATCAAATATGCACATTCAAAATGATCACCTGTTCGATCGGTCGTTGTTGTGAGGCTCTTTACACATACACTATAAAATGAACCTCACGGTATTCGCCTTCGTAAACATGAAAAGCATTGAAAATGCAAAATAAGGCGAAATATCGTACCTTCCGATTATATAGCCTGTTGATAAAGGTATCGGCCCAATTGCGTCTAGGTACCTTTTGTATGTAATCTTATCGAACGGTACTTGGCTTTTGGGGGAAACATTTTGCGTCGTTATTGGTTTTTATACGTGCTTGTATGGTGGTAAATGAAAAAAGTACCAGCTAATAAAGGCGCTATAGGCGGCTAGCCAATAAAATTCAGCTGTTAATGAAGGCAAAAAGAAGAGGTGCATCAAACTTATCGGTTTTACATAAAATGCCCTATATGCAGGTAACTAAATGGGATAGAATGCTAGCTTTTCCTTGACCCTAGGATGCTGCAGTTATTTCCTGTCACGTGCTAAAATCTGTGCATAGTTTTTTACGCAATGGAGGTCAGATCATTTATCCTAAACTCAGCTTACAACGAACCGGTTCTATTTCCTTTTCAGTCGATGCACGTCAAATCTAATGAACTTGCATCGATTGCATATGCAGGAAACAGTAAAGGCGAGTTTTCGTCCAATGAGGCGTAAAGGAAACACATTCGAATGAGCGCTTGGGCGCACTTCTTTCCCGATACGACCCACGACCCCAACTTTTCGGGTTCACTGACGATGGCATCGCATAAACACAAACAGGCCGGCCATTTAACAAAATCACAATACAATCACCAAACATTCCTTCTGCCGCATCGCCGTGTACGAGGGGCACGGTTCGCTGCCGTACTGTACTTGTGATTATTGACATCACTGCAGACTCAAAGCAAGGGATTTCTTGTGCTTTCCGGTACAAAGAGGCGCATCACATAAATTCCTCCGCTTAAATGAAAACAAAGACAGAATAGTGTGCAAATAATGTGCATTTTAGTGGGGATGCGGTTGGTGTGGTGGTGAAATCCGAGCGAAACTCACAGTCACCATCGGTGGCCTTGACCGCATCGTAGAGAAACCGCGTAACAGTGCCACACGCGCGCATATACAACGTTTAAAAGGTCCGATAGAGCGCTGGATGTTCGTACGTACAGGCGATTATAATTTCACGGTCAAGCGTATAGATAATGGGCCCTAGGCACGTCTCCCTTGCCGTTTGCAAACACTACAGCTACTGCGATGCGGTATAAAGGGCAACGGTAACGGTATACAACAGGCGGTGCAGCAACAACAACCACGGTCAGAACGTGAACTTCCAACGAACTTCCGACGACAGTATTTCCTGTCACCTCAATGCTAACTAGATCACCTAAACTTAAAGGAACATTTCAACTCCGCATGAACATGAAGAATTTAAGCTCCATAATGTGCGCGTATAACCTTCTGTTATGTACAATGTATGCTACTGTTGTTAGTTGTTTCTACTGAGCCTTCGTTTCCAAATCTACATCTCACCGCACTTTGGACCACCAATCACTAAAAACCCTCGGAAAGCACAGTCACAGCATTTTGAATTACGGCTGAAAAAGATTACGGTTCATTAACAAGTTAAAGTGCAGACTGCTCAATTCTCGCCCGGAGGACATCAATCCTCAATCCAAAAAAAACAACAAAAAATAGGCGTCATGGTCACCCTGCGGTGGTGCTGTGCAGTGCGTTTAACGCAACCTGCGGGCCGGACAAAACAACACATCGAGACCGTCGCGGTTTAACATCACATTTGATAAGGCATAATGATGATTCAGCAGTACTGCGGTCCAGCGGACTGGTTGGAGTGCCGTCGTACGTGTCCTCTTACTCCCGGCTCTTGCCGCACATGTGTCCACCGAACACAGCGGGCCGCACATGTATCGTGGGTAGAATAATAAAAGCGACTTAAATCTGCTGACCAGCAACACCGATTTGCCACGGGCGGGTTATCGATTATGGATTCAATTCTCGGCTTTCGGTAATCTTCCGCTTCCGCCGCTACGGGGTTGCTGTGTGAAAGCCCAGTATAAAGCGTGCTGGGTGAGATTGGTTTCCTTTGCTGAATCGATACGACCGGTAAATATGCATTAGCACGTAGCACGTTCATGCACCGTAAGTAGCTTCTTGTTGCAGGGTTTCGGCTTTCGCCCGTTCACATTCCGATATTTAGCACCTAAAAGGACGCATATCGCGTTGATTGAAGAAATCCTTTGCGTTGTACCCTTTACTTAGGAACGAGGCAACCGCTACGAGACACAAACAGGAGATTATTGATTTTCTTTCCAGACGGGCGACATCGTCCCACGCACAGACAGTGCTGGGATGGAAAAAAAGGATACGATTCCTTTTTCGCGTGAAATTTTCCGAAGGTTGTGAGAGAGCAGTACTAGAATGTTCCGTCGTATTCCGATATTTACCTCGAAGATTTTCACCAACAGATCCACGTAGAGGCGCCTCACACCGAACGATTTTCCGATCGATGCCATAAACACAATGGTAAACAGGAAGGCGAAGAACGGTGTCAGCGTCACCATCGACATGATGGACCAAGCCGCCTGCAATCCTCCCATCCTGTCCGATAGCTTCGAATTTCCACGATTGCCGGTATAATCTCTCCACCTCACTCGTGCCTCACGCTCGGGTCACACGGGTGCGTTTTGCCTCTTCTTCTGTCGCACACACTACCAACGCACTTAACAATCACGTAATAACAATGGACACACAATTTCAGCACCCCGAACACAACTCAATATGCCCGGGTGATGTCCTTAATTGCAGCTTCCTTTCTGCAGTTTCCACACACACACACCAGCTCGCACACACACACGCACACAAACACACATGCACACGCGCGCGTCCTTTTCCGTTCTTTGTTTACTTCCTGCACCGTTCCACTGCGCGTTGTTGCTCCCTGGCCGTTGTGCTGCTGAATCGAGAGGTACAGTCCAAGAGTTGTTATTTAAGCCGAGTTTTTTTGCTCATAACGAAAGCCGAGATAATCAGAGTCGTAGCGCACTCCGTTGCTTCTTGCCCATCGCGACACACAAACAAATCTAGCTCAAGTGACACGGAATTGACAGACGCGGAGACTTGACTGGGAAGTTTGACGGAAAATACTGCCACGATCCCATAGTGCTTTATGACCACATATTACAGACCATTCGCACTGAAACTTGAACACTTTCAACGCAAAAGAAAGCAGTCGAAGGACAGTTAGGGGACACATAGCGGATTAATTGGAGAGCGGAATAATTTCGCAAATAAGTAAAATTACATTAAAACCATCGAAAAGTGCGTAAAAATGTTTCAACCACAGTTTGGCCTTATCGTTGCGTTGGATGGTTGTGAATCTGGCATTTAGATGGCGCTCGGATCGTTGTCTGCCGTGCATTCCCAGGTAGCATTAGCGTTCTTGTAAATCCTTAACAAGTTACGATCAACGTTAGAACAAAGCAATCGACACGTGGCGTACGTTTTTAACGTTTTGTCTTTATTTGCCCATGATGGTGAGTTGCTTACGCAGTTAGAGATACCTTTACAGCATAATTTTTTTAGCGGTGCATTTCTTACAATAGTTGTATGTATGTGTGCTTGTGGGTCGTTCTTACATGCAGTTCTTCTTCTGTGCTGTACATCGATCATGGGCATGTCATGCGTTGGAACGGCAAATGGGTTGCTCTGTTTGATTGTTTAATATCCGTGTTAGTTAGTAGATCGATATTAGTGTTATTTAAGATTTTACTCAGGTTGTTCGTTTACGGTTGGTAGGTCACGAAAACAACTATCAGGATTACGATGGGATTGTAAACAACAGAGCATCAGCAATCAACGATCGCAATAGAACGAATGAATCGATTCGTTTGAAATAAATAACTTGTAATTTTGTATGTAATACTTTTGTAGCTTAAATACTGGCACCGTCCTGCCTAATGGCGTAGCGGTGGTAAAACAGTAACTTATTAAATTCGCACATATGTATGTGTGTGTGTCGATATTGTTAACCATAATTAATGAACATATATAAGGTGTGCTATCTGATCTTGGAATGCTCCGCTTACACTGCCATTCTCACCGCAAGTGCTTTTGCTTTCATCGTAATATTTGTGTGTATATATATATTTTTAATATTTGTTTCTGCTCCAATACGCTTAGTAAATATTCTCTGTAAGATAGCGCAAGATGGAATGCATACCCTCCCACCAATCGTATCATACAGGTACGCCGGTTGCATCCTATCCCAAAAACCCATCCGTTTTACCGTGCCATCCCGTAGGCAATTCAATATGCTGCTGGTTTAAATATACCTCTCTCAATAAAAATACCATTCACGTATAAGGTTGGAAACTGATATGCGCACTGATGTCTCGCTAGAGATAATAAAGCTTTTGCGTGTAATGTTTACGTTCGTCGTAAAAATTGCCACCGTATTATACTTTATACTATATAAGATTGTTCTGTTTAGTTGTTTGTTTGTTTGTTCATCGCTGCTTGCGGCTATGACATTGCTTGAAGAGACATTGTGGAGAAACTTAAACTAGCCAAGAGTTTACTAAAACGATGAAGCTGAGAACCCAACAGGACCAAGCTTCACCGGGTCAAAAGGGCATGCAAATGAGAGCAAAATTCGTTGTGCCTTGGAATGGTTTTTACGTCACATTTTTCGATTCTTCTGGATTCGTTCAACGTTGCTGTATGTATTTTTGTGTGCATAAAATGGTTTTTTTTGGTTAACTTAAGAATTATTCGATACTTTCGAAAGATATTGTTGGAATCAATAGAGTTCGATATACTAATGTTTTGTTACCATTGTTTTTAATTTTTAAGTCACTGGGACTCGCTTCACTCGTTTCGTACACACGTTACACAGGGATCCAACACTGGTAGCACACTTACAGAACACACACACCAACAGACAAACGGTAGAGTGAGGGAGAGTTGTACAACCACATCCACATGATGGCTATATTATACCTATCATACTATTTGTCGCGTAATCTAGAACCGATGTGTTCCTTCAGGACACTAGACTACACTAGAATAGACATTATAACAGTTGTATAAATGTAAAGTTTCCCTAGAGTTCAAACGCGCTTTCCTGCACATTATGCCACCATTAATACGTTACACGAGATTTCTTCAATAGATGTCGATCGTTTTGTTTCGCTTCTTTTACTCTAGATAGTTTATATGTCCCGCTCGCTTAACTTATGATTAAACAGACACACCGTGCACCAGCTAGAATGTGCGGTGATAGATAGATAGATTATAGTATTAATGCAACTTTGATGTCGCTCGAATGCTCTACCTGATAACAAGCAAATTTTTTTCATTTCTTTCTAGAGGAACAGGAAAAGGCTATACGAAAAACGAGTTCGAAAACAACAACGAGTCGAATGACGCAAGTGGCCGTCAAATGATAATTGCTTAAGATCAAGGTGCGTGTAGTACCTTGGAAATACTAATTCTAGTATTAGTAAGAGTAAGTACACAATATATGCGGGACAAGTGCATATTTATATACCTTGGGACAGTGATCCACGAAAGGAAACGACAGCTGTTTCGATTGGTAAGGTCTTTTCCAAGATGGTGGGTTGATTAAACGAGTGTTCTCTATGCGATTGGGATTTTCACGAGTTTTTTTTACTGATGTCTAAGAATTAGTAGCTAACAACCATGACCAAGGCTTATGGCTTATGGTGCCGCGCGTCTCTGCAACCGATCGTACGCCTTTACGTTTCACATCAAAGTAGCCGTCGACGGTGGCGGCATGTGGGCCGGAATGGCTGAATGGCGTTTTGCTTGAGCTCATGTACAAGGGGTTTGACACTTTGGTCGCTCAGTATCTTAAGTGAAATAGTTCATATGTTTGTAACACTCACATCCTGTGTGTTACTCTTGTAGACATCAATTTCGCCACCGTTGACTCGCGTGTACCAATTTGCTTGATTCAGTCAATGAACTTTTTCTCGCTTTTCTGTTGTCTTTGAAATGATCTTTGTGGTGGCTTAATGTTTAGTACTGGTTTCCGCCATACACGTTACCTTGCGGTGCACCGAACGGATTCTTTGGAGCACCACCAGGCACATCCAAAGCTCCACCGGTCGTCTGATAGGTGCCATAGCCATTATCAACGTTCTGCTGACCGATCTCGTTGAGTCGCGTGCTGGAGAGGGCCCGTGGAATAGGATTGCTTGGAACACCGTGAGGAGCCAGATGGGCCGTCTCTTCTGCGACCTGCAATTTAAAAGGAATATATATGTTTCAATAAAATTGTTTACAGAAAATCGCAAAACTCCTATTCGAACGCTAGACGCACCTGATGAGGATCCTCCGTGGTAGGAATTTCTGAGATGAAGCCTTCATCTTTGCGGTAGAAGTTGATGAACACAAATGCGGCAAGTACCAAAATGCAGATCACGCCATAACCACGGAAGGTGGCCGTTGTACCAAAGTAGGTGACGAACATTCCGCCAATGACAGCCCCACAGCCTCTACCCAATCCGTGATGAAGTCCTTGCAGTACTCCTGTAACGGATGTTTTAAAATTAGTTTCACCTTGAATCATACAATCTGGCACGGTTTTACGGGATCTACTTTACCTTGTGCAGATGATCGTAAGTGTTGGGGTGTATTGTGCGCGATGTACGAACAGCAAGCAGCCCAGACGGCAGCATGAGTGATACCTGTAAAGATAGAGCACAACTTCCAAGTATAATCTTCACCTCATACACACACATACACACACAAGTCACTGAAAAAATCGTGCATACCCTGCATAAACTCGAACGGCAGCACCCACCACGGGTTCTTCAGGTAGGAGATGTATAGGAAGCGAAGAATGTTACCGACCAACCCCAGACAGAGTACCTTCACGTGACCGATCTGTGTGATCAGGCGGAAGCTGAAGAAGTAGGCAAAGATTTCCGAGATATGGTTGATGACCGAGGCGACACCGAACAGTGTTGGCGAACCACCGTAGTCTTGCAGATGCCAGAACAGGAAGGTAAAGATGAGCCCGATACCGAAGCCCATGAACCACGCAACGAACAGGAACGAGGCACACTTGAGATTCTTGAACTGCTTCAGCACCGTTACCCATTCCGGCATTTCGCGTGTAGTTTGGGCAAACATTTTTGTCTGTAAAGCAGGAGAGATGTTAAAGGTCGGTTTATCGGTGGCCGTCAATTAGGTTACCTGGGCACCGAGAGCTGCTGGAGGTGGTGCTGCACTAGCCATCCCTGTTCCGGAGGCCGCAAGCGACGGCAACTGCAGCTGTTGCGCCAGCTGAGCCTGCATTTGTTCCTCGTGCGTCGGTTCTTGTGGTACCTTCTCCACCTGGACAGGTTCTTGGGTCTCCTAGAAAGATACGCGAATGATATTACTTACGTCTATTTTTGCTGAATGTTTACTAACTAACAACATACTTACCGAGTAGTCATATTTGAATTGGATCTGTGTGGCGGAGATCAGGGCCGCTCCCATCAGTACCGAGAACGTGGCAAAGCAGATGGTGTAGTTCTTCTCCTGCTTTTCCGGACCGCACGGATGGTCCGGGAATGCTGTCGAATGGTCCAACGCTATGCCGACAAAGAACATGGCCAATCCCCAACCTAAAGAGCCGAACATACGCTGATGGCCGTATCGATCGGCATCCTCACCGAGGATCGTGATGACGGCTGAATCCGCCAGTGTGATGGCTGGTGCACTAAAGAACTCGCCAATAATGACCAGTAGCAGCAACAAGAAGAACGCTTTTTGAATGTCCTGAAAGCATGAAATATTGTAGTCACAGAAAGACGGATTTTAACACGCTGCACAGAGAATCTCTCGACATACCGCTGTACGATAAACGATCGACGAGAACAACGGCGATACCCAATCGCGATGCAGCTTTTCGTTGAAGTTGTTGGCGTAGCTTACATCCAACGGGGATACTCCCGCAGCTGCAACTGGCCGAGCCGCGCGTTCCACCCTAGAACAGTAACAAACAGTTACTTCACTCCAACTTTCGGTCCAACTCTCCCCAAGTATCTCACCGGGTGAAGGAGCTGTCACTATCCGTGGCATATTTGCCGAAACTGATCTCTTCCAGCATGCTCTCGTCGATGGAGCGCTTCAGAATACGAGGTACTTGAGGTGTTCGGAGCTCGAAATCGGTTGCATTCTTTCGCTCGATACAGCTCGTAGCCGGAGGTTGAATAAAGCCGAGCGGTAGTGTAAAGATAATCCATGCCGCAAGTGACGCCAGCAATAGCATTTTACCTTTTTTACAACTGCAACACAACAGTGAGTTTATTCTACGTTCTACGACAAAAACATCTTCGTGTCCAACACTTACCGATCAGCGTAACTACCCCAGAATGGAGCCGAGAGGAACTCCACAAACGGACGCGTACCGATCAGTAACCCACACTGACCAGGATTCATACCCATCTGCTTAAAGTAGACACCCATCAGCGGAAACAGTGAACCGAAGGCGGAGTAGAAGAAGAAGTAAAACGTCTTCACTGGCAGCAGTTCCTGGTCGACGGATCCGAACACCATCTCCAGTATGTCCGACTTGCCCCGGATCTTGTGTGTCGATTCCTTCGCCTGGGGGTATCTACAAAAACGAGAAGCGATTGTACGGTTGCAGTTGTTGCAGGGTTGGGTTTTTTGGGGTCTGATTCATTGGCCCCAACGCTGGGAACGTACAGTGTAGGGTCTACCTCACCCATGGCCTCCGGGTCAACCATCGGCCGTGCGACACCCTGTGGACGCATCGGAATTTCTTGCTGCGGTTGCTGGTCGTATCCATTGCCACCGTACCCTCCACCGTAGTCGTTCGAGAAGGGTTGCATGGTTGACACTAGGGGGACGCCTCACGTCGTCACTAATCGGAACGATCAATAATTTCTTCCAATTGAAGGAAAGTATTTGGGGTGCTACCAGGGGTGTCGATTGTTTTTTTTTTTCGGAATATCACGTTCCAAGGTACCGAGCCTGCACACGAATTTCCGTTGTTTTTGTTTGCGCTTTCAGGCACAGGTTGTACGGGTTATGCTGCTCCAGGTCACCTAGTCACGGATTAGAGCCCACACCTACACACGCACCGCACCACTCACAAGGGCATCGATTTCTTTTCCCGTTAGGATGAACACTTTCGCCCCTACCGAAACGTTCGTTTACATGAATGACATAACGCATGTAAGCTGACACCAAATCCGCCCGACCTGGATGGTCAAGTTGTTCTGGTTTGTGCTAGTTTGAAAGCACTTCCGTAAAACTTCTACACTTCACAGATGAGTAGTGAGATGGTCGTTTCCACTATGGAAAGCCTCCCAACGAATGCTAGGGAAGTGAAAGCTGTTTGTTCTCCAGCAAGTATGCTCTAGTCCTTTAGAGCTCTATCGTGAATACTATCGCGAATGGAAAACCTCCAGTAGTCGGCTAATTTTCACAGAATAAACTTTTCCTTCGCATCACCACACAGCCATCATCCACGAAAGCTCCTGCACGGGACACACCAGTCTTAACGCTCGCGACCACTACGCTGACGACGGTCACAACTGTTAGGGAGAGATTCGGGAGATAATCGATATCTTACAAGAAAAAGTTCAACTCAAATCTCCTCCTCTGGGTGAACGAGAGACAGCGTACACCATTTGACCGTTACGCGGTGGACCTGCGCAATGGCCCGTTTGGGCATGGAATTCCGTCACTCTGGGAAGCTTTGGCTCACGGTGACAGCTTGCGGGTGCGTTTGTATGAGCCGTTACAAGTGCTAGAGTCAATCAACAAAAATGGCTATTTCGAAATGCATTCCATTCCAGAACTTACCTAATATCCTGGTCAATGAAAATGGGAAGCAGGAAGTGAACCGTTGCGTCACTCGTTTCGATTTCTTTCACCATACGTTTTAGCCGATTTCGAACTTACACACACTCGTTCCCACAGGAAGTACAAATCTTAAATTAGGTATATTTATTCCACTTATACGTTCTTCTACCATCTACAGCTATGGGGTACCAGAAAAATAGATGAATTAATTCTGTCGCATTTCGTGTTGCCCTCCGGACCATGCCTGACGAACAGTATGCAAGGCATTATAGTTCAAGACATTAACTCCGAGCGTGAGTTCAAAGAGTGGAAGAGTTCTGGAAGAGTTAATAGTGTTGCACAGGCTTCGACACATGAGCGGATGTACGACTCCCTTCCCACCGTGATGTCTGCAGTTTTATATCAACAACATATTCTTAAGATAGTTCATATATGCTGATATCACAGATAATTTATTCTCGTATTGCGTTCCGTTTTGCATGCATCCTGTTTTCTTCGCCCGTTGCTCTGTCCTGCTATGCTAATGTCTTTCAATCGTGATTTACTTGTGGTTAGTGATTCACACATGCAGCTTACGCTCGTTCAGTGTACTTTACTTTATTTGCGCACAGAAAACTCGTATCGTTATGCTGCTTTGCTAACACACAAAAACATATCAAACAAAAGGGGTGCGGCCACAAACAGCAAGCCTAACGCGATCCGTTTTCTGCATGGATGGACAGTTACCGTACCGTGTGGACAGTTGCGTACAGGTTTGTCGTTAATGAGGAGTGTAAAATTACAAATCTAAATAAAACTTATGGACTTCCTGTCTCGTTCGGGCGACTCTTTCCCATGAAGGTAGGAAGAGTATGGCATGGTAGGAACTACTGCTGTATGTTTAAATATTGATGAAACCAGAAGTCTTGCATTTTAAAGACGTACCTGCAGTCAACCCCGAGTCGAATGTCTTTTAGTTCAATCAGCTCTTCTACACCTGTCGGAATGACGGCTTACGTTGGACCCTTGCTCAGTCTCTCGAAACGTTACGCAAAATTGTAACGCATGTAACAGCTAGTGGGAATATTGCTAACATACATGGAAGCAGATTAAACGGTGCAGTTTGTATGTACGTTGGCTAGATCCTAAACATGGCTGATAATTGATTTTATAAGCAATTGTATCGCCAGAACATTCTAGAACAATTTTGATACATTAGTTGCTATAAGTGTGCAGCAAAAGCGAATGTATGCAATTCATAATTTTATCCTCTTGTTTTTAGAAATTGATTCCCATTCCCTATTTTAAACGGTTGTATGGTGAAGTATTAAAAGAAAAAGTGTGCTAACAGGATCGGCTTAAGTCAGATGAAGAGTGTTTAAAAAAATTCACTATTGTATCTTTTTCATGTATGCTTGTTCCGGGTTTTGCCTTGCTTAACCAAACATTGCTTCGCGCAGGTAAAGACCGTTGTTGACACTTCTTAAATTATACGATTTAAACCATCTGTTCAAATAACGCTATGGATGAGCAAAATTTGCAATCATTCTCTACTACCTAGCGATGTGCTTAGCTCGAATGCAGTATGCAGTAATTAAGCCAAGACCAGCCAAGCCAAGATTATTGATTGCATAAAATATTAACTAATATGAGAGCCTATTGATGAAATAGCACCGAGTTCATTTCCTTACAGGCTTATCCTTAAAAGTGCGAGTGCCGCTGTAGGATATCGTGATGGAGATCAGCAATCAATCAATTGCCGCTATGGCGTATTCGAAAGACTGTTTGCTTTCTTCCACCAATGCAAGATGCTTCAGCTTGGCATGATAAGATGCTTCTGTTTTATGTTCGATTAGAAGCTTCTCACTCGCTCTGTGTACCGCAGGCACAGTATCGCCGGCACTGTAGCGGTACACTAACGTACTTTAATAAAGGCAAATATTAGAATAATAATAGATTAATCCTCGGTTTGCAGGCTAGCCGATCCACACTAAACTTTCTGCGAGTCCTTCTTAGCGGCACGTTGTTTTTCCCATCGGTTCACAATGGCCAGCGGGTAGCAGAGAATGGCCGACAGTGTGATAAGAGCACCGGAAATGTAAAACGAAGCATCATAGCTGCCAGTCAGCTCGGTAAAGTATCCTATAAAGAGAGTAACGTCGTAGTTAGCAAAATTTTTCCTTACGAAGCGCAGAAAGGGGTTTAAAATACTAACCTGCTATCGGTGCACCAAGGAACGCAGCAATGCCCTGGAACAGGCACAAAATACCGAAGGCGTTGGTGAGCTTTTCCAGTCCCATCAGATCGACCACCAGAATTGAACGTAGCGCAGAGAAACAAGCTGTAAAACCGAAAGCAAGTTTGTTAGATGAGCTGTACTACGACTAGTTTGTACCGAATAACATACCTATTGCAAGTCCAAAGATACCCGCGTACGTAAACTGGTAAGCTTCGGTAATGTAGATACCACTGATCATTGTCGCTATGCCTCCCAGCGTGATTGCAGCATTGTTCAAATGCAGTGCGTTGATATTCTTGAAGGATGTCAGCAATCCGCAGACCACCCTAGCAATTGTGTTGGAAATACCTGTTGGATAAATGCACTTTGTTAGCCCTCGATCACAAGAGAACGCAGCTATTAACTTACCGATAGCCGAAACGATAAACGTAGACACCTCATCTGCCATTCCACCGGCCACGGCACGTTGCTTGACGTACAGGAACGGAACGAAAAAGCCCATCATCGTAAGGAACCCGCTGAAGGCTAGCATCATGAATGAGGGTGACTTCAGTAGCGACATATCCAACATAGTAGCCAGTGTACGGCGGACCGCTTCCGGACATACCATGCACTGTTCGGTTTCCGTTTCCTCAACATCGGCCTGTGTCGGCAACCGCGTCACAGACATATGGTAACCGAGGGACGTTTGCGACTTGTACTGTGGAATTCGTGCAAGGGAGCCGGTGAAGAAGATATCGTCACGATACATTGGGCGAGCACCGTCGTTCAGCGTTCTTCGTGAGCCATGCCGCGAGTTGGCCGGTTCGTTCGGTCGTCGTCCAGATACGGTATGCCGGCGAGTCGATGCCGTCGTGATTGTGGCAGCTTGCTGCTCCGGTGCCGTTAGCAGTGTCCCATTCTCTGTCTCTTCCTCGTCCGCCTCACCGACAGGATTCAGTTCATGGTGTGCCGTAGCGAAACCGTGCGCATGAATCGTATCGTCCGGTGTCATTTGTCCGGCGAGGCGTTTCTGGATCTTCTCCAGCTTCTTGGTGGTGCTTTGCAAATTGTGACTAACCAGCTGACCGGATGTGTGCGATGGTCGGCGATCGAGATTGTGCCCACTGCCCTGACGGAAGATCTCGGCAGCGGTCGGATACTGGTAGTTCGGGTTCGCTCCCATCCACGTGTTGTGCGAACTGTTTGGCATCGAGTAGGCGTAGCGTCCTTCAGGCAAAGGTCTTGTGTAGACGACCGGTAAGCCCTCGCCCAGCAGGATACCCTTATCCGCCGGGGTATCATCGGTTTTGGTAGCGGTTACCTCGGTCGGTTGGATCGGCCGGAAAATAGCACCGCATGCGATGCAAAACAGGATAATGGCCGCCTGTGCAACAAGAGCGCTGCGCCAACCAAGCGACTCGATTAGCATCGCGTTTACGGGAGAGAAGATGAACGTACCGACTCCCGAACCACACAAAGCGATACCCGTCGCGACCGCACGCCACTTTTCGAAGTAATATCCGACGGTGATGACCGAAGGTACGTAGATGAAACAGAATCCAACGCCACCAACAAACCCGAACGTTATGTACAGGAACACTATGCTTGTGGCGTACTGCGACGCGAAGAATCCTAGGGCGGCCACAATCGAACCGATGATCGTCACGATCCGGAAACCCCAACGGTTAGCAAGTGCACTAACGAACGGACCGGTCAGCAGGTAAAACCCACTCAGCAACGAGCTGACCAGGGCCACTTCCGCCTCACTAACACCGAACTCGTCCCGTATCGGGCCCAAGAAGCTGCCGACGTTCATCACGATACCGTCCACGATCACGTTGCAGAAGAAGGACGCCACCATTACCAGCCATCCCCAACCACCGTCCGGTGGTACGATCAGTGTGGTTGTGGGTGGATCCTCCTTGTCCTTTGCCGTCTCACCATTACCGTTGGCGGGCAAAAGTTTTCCGGTAGCACCATTCTCCGCTTCCGGTTTGGTGGTCAACTCGATCGTATTCTGTGGCGGCATCTGAAGATGAGAATGAAGAGCTGGTTGAATCTTAGCACGGGATATTATTGTAGTTAGTGTTCCCAGCAAAAAGATCCCTACCAATCAACCTTAAATGGCTTTAATAGTTTTTAGTACGTTTTTAGTACAGGACAATGTTTCTTAACCACATGTACATAACTAAAACTCGAACGTCTAAATCGGTATGGGGACAGCATCTAGACACACTTTCCGATGAATATTTAAATTGGTCCGCCTCCGTTTGATTCCTGCCGTGGGCTTCCGACTTCGGTATAATATTACGATTGCAAACATGCCCATATCAATCGTCTGTTTCACCACTCCTGTTTCACTTTCACCTGAGTCATGACTTATCGAAGTCTGTCGCAATCGAGGTTGTATCGGAATTAGGAACGAGTCACCCCAAATAATCAAAAAACTCGTGATCATCCGGTTAACCCTATACCTTCCGCGGTGCGCCATACTCTCGAGCGGCTTCACGTGACGATGTGATTTCGCATGAGACAAGCAACATTGATTGGCATCGAAGAGGTGGTTTCTTACACTTATTCTTCCGATTCAAGAATACACACACACTCATACATTGGTAAACCTGGCGCTAGATATATTATACCCGGAAAGACTCGTACGTTTGGGGCACCATGGTTTGCGATCGTTCAACTTCGGTAACTCTTCGGTAACACGTTTACATTTTGCGTCTCCCATTTGGCCCCTAGGATGCGGTACAACTCGTTTGTACATATTGTTTATCTTATCGTCCAATGCGGTGAAGGTAGCCGACCAAAAAACGTGCTCCATGTGGACCATGGAACGGAGAAAAGGGGTGGGTGCTTCTTAATACATATAATTTTTAAGATAAAAAAACACCAGCCCTACCTCCACAACTTCGCGTATCCACTGCATGCTACACACCGCGTACGAGCCTTCGTTTTGGTGGATTTTTAATTTTTTTGTCTGCATCATACGTTTTGGGGTGAACTTTATTTGCCCGAATGCGGCCGTTCACGCTGGTGGCGTTGTGCGCCGTTAACTGGCGTCACAGGGAAGTCGTGCGTAACCGATATCCCATGACTGCTACCGGTTTTTACATTAGGTACTGGGTGTTTGATTATTGTTTCGATTGATCGCCAAGAAAGCAAGACTAGACCAAAAATTAACCATGTTGAAACACAACCACACAACAAAATGAAGGATGATTTATCAAACCACCATTCAATATTGAAGATCGGCGAAAACGAAGTAGTCTGCACTATCTACTAACCGAATTCCCTTGGGGGTTTCCCCATCAAATGACACGATCTTGCTGATCTTGACACTCCACTCAAGCACACAATTCACTGTCCAATAATTCATAACCCCTTTTCGCTAGGATCGCACTATTAGCTGTTCGAAGCAGAAAAAAAGGAGCCAACAATCGAAGAAGCAACCGAAGCGCCGCCATTCACCAGACATTTGCCGGCCGCCAAATATGGTCAGCACATGTACAATTTTTGGTCCGCGCCTCTCTCCAAATACAGAAACAAACACGTTATGGATGGCACTTTTTTTCAGACAACCGTGTGGGCGCGTCGGACAATGACAGGAAAAGCTGGAATTGACAATGAAACTGTGGGTAAGCATTGCTCTACCGAAAGAAACCCTCCCTTTGGTGCGTTTCGTTTTCTCGGAAGCTCCATTTAGAAGGGTGCACACCCACATATGGCAATATGACTACATTTTCGTTGGGTTTCTTTTACTTTTCGGAAAGTATTAAGGGAGAATGCGAGAGAGATAGTAATCATACAACCTGAGTGGGAACAATATCAAAAGTTTCCATCGTATCATTAGCGAAAGATTTATACAATTTTCCAAACGCATCGTGCACCGGGCTGAGAGTTTGTTATTCAACACCATCGCTAACGATCAGCGAGTGCAGCCAGCCATGTATGGCGGTCTGTTTTTGGACAACTCGGGAACACGATCAGTATACAACAATATAATGCATTAGAGCTTTAGATACGAGGCTACACAAAATGCTTCACATCATGCACATACCGACCGGTCCGTGGAAAACGGGCCGATCGTCGATGATCACGTCCAACAAACTGTACCAGCAATACCATCGAACGTTTGTGGAACGATTGTGCGAATTACAATGCTGGCCCGAGGACTCGTTCGACCACTTTTCGCTACCCAACATCTTTGAGGTCTGTGTGTTTCCATTGCTCGCACGTCCTCTCTCTCTCTCTCTCCATCAATTGGCCTCTTCAGACGGTTGTTATTTGCGCACACATAACTCGCCGTCTCAAAGTCAAGGTCATACCTTGGGAGTTGCTGTACCGAACGGGCACCGTAGGCTCTGTAACGTGTTGTTGGTACGCCACGCTTGGAAAGTGTTTGCAGATGGAATGCGTGATAGTACTACGACTAGCGGCTAGTGATGGCGCACCTGGCTGTAGGTCATAGCACTCCAGCATTGGAGCTGCCGGGCCAGATAAAGGAGAGGAGGACACGGGGTGACTAGCTTGCCGGAGACCGGTTCCAAAATGGTTGAACAACAAGCGCAAAGCTAATGACGTAGCCGCGACGCAGAAGTTATTAATGGATACTAAGCAGGAGATCTTCTTACGCATCTGGCGACAAGAACTGGAGCGACATCAGAACTAACCTCAGACCTGTACGATTGGTTGTTGGGTGAAGCAAGGCTAACGCTATTTTCGAGGGTCGACATTTGATCAGCCAGCTAATCCGTTACAGTGACATGTGAATGTTCTAGAATGTTTTGTGTTTTGCTGGCTGGCCTTCCCGCCGTAGGCAATCCTGATCTATCAGGACAGGATTATCAATGTTTGGAATGTATTAAATGTGCACCATTAACGCTCGCGAATGATTATTGTTGCAGAATCGTTGCACGGATAGCAACGTGGTGTGCCGATCGATGCAGGGTGAAGCTGAATCTGGGAAAAAGGGTGCGAAACACTCCATTATCAGCATCAGCGTACTTTTGAGGGAGCGCCACTCGCAGGTTCGCTTATCACTGATCAATATCGGTTCGATGGTGCATAGTGCAAGACACAAAACGTGCCTAGTAGCCCTGGTGGCTACTACAGTGAACTGCTGACCGCTACTGCTACATTGCTGGTGCTGGTGGTGCTGCCGTTTCGCCACTTGCCAGCGAAGGGAAAGTGAAGCTCACGGTCTAGGTCTCGACGAGGCGCCTCACTTCGTACCCAGAAGGCCAAACGAAGTGTTATGCTGCACGCGAGGGAAGTAACAGTCGTGAATGCTACACTAATTGTCTACAGCTCCGGTACCCTGACTCCTCTGCCACTATGGATGTTCTAGACGAGACCCTTTGGTGGAGACGTACTTCATGGTACATTTAACACAATTTGAAGTTCATAACGGAACGGTTTAAATTAGTTGTAAGTCGTTTTGATATTAGTTAGCACCTCAATATTTTGTTTTAAAATTAATTTTCGAGTTTTTCATAGCATTCTGAATGTTCGATGATACTTTCCCGATTCCTACGAAAAACGACCTTTTCTCAGTAAGCTCCACTTTGCACAGCTGTGTCGTTCACTGACATTATGTTTTTGAGCGTCGTCATTCCTCATTTCGTGTGGTTCCATTTCACAACCATTTTTTGGTGGTAAATATGGAGTCTCGATACGAACAGAACCGAAAGAGCCAATTTGGAAAGAATGTCCAAGTCGCTTCGACTCATACACAAACAAACAACCCTGACCCATGCATTCACACAATACCTCTCATTGTACATGAATTTTCATCACAGTGTCTTTACAACGTCTATTAAACTTCCGTCCTGTTTTCTAACCGCCACACCACGCATCCATGGCATATCGGCACTCAGCACACATATCACACACGTTTCTCGCATCCCGTAGCAGACGATTTACGCACGTTGTAGAAATCTTGCATGTCTGGTTCAAAGACTGAACGGCCCAAAAACCAAAAGAAGAAAAAACACACACACAGAAGTAACGAAAAATACACTCCCCTGGCATAATCGGGCCACCCAGCATATGGTAAATAAACTTACCACGCTGCTGTATCAGCAAAAGTGGCTGCTTCTGACGATCGTTCGAAAACCGGCGCGCGTGTAGCGTTGTGGTTTATTTTTTGGGACGCTTGCTGTCGTCGAACTTTCTGGAGGTTAAACTTTCGCCTTCCAAAATCGACACGATCACCAAAAGAAAAACTAAAATTCCGGATTAAAAAAAAACAGAACAAAAAATGATGGTGGCGTAGGCGCTCGTCGATCGATCACAACACTACGAACCACTGTGGGTGAGAAAATATCGGTTTTTGTACGGCGTTTTATTTCAAATGCACTGGGGCGGAATGGTGTGTGTGTGTGTTTTTTTTTATTGCAAAGCTGTTTTAAGCCCCCAAAAGCTTGACACTCGTTTGGTATTTAGAATAACTTTCTTCTACAAGCGATCACTAAGCGACGTGCGTCCGGTGATGCGCTAAACCCATGATAATGCTGAACGCCTAGTAGCATTAGACTAAAATAGGCAAGATCGATCGGGGGCGATAGAAGATGGAATTTAGTTCTTCTATGCGTTACCCATCCAAAACACGTTTCGGGGCGTGCTTTTAACGTTCGATCTGTTTTCGGTACATGTCCGCTGCATTCGTACGCTTATGTGGTCCGCTCTAATCGCACCGACACCAGTTCTGCTTTTACAAATTCACCAACCACAGGAATGCGCCAAGTCGAACGATGTGTTTTTGTTTTACATCCAGAAAAGTAGAACGAAATAGTGTTTTCAATCATCTATAAAACGTTGAACTGAACGCACTTAACATAATGCACTACTAGTCGAAGCAATATCTGTGGTTTTGCTAACACACGCTTAGTAATCGTAACATTATTTCACTCTTACAACAAACGCGTAAGATAAGCCGAACCACCTAAAACCCGAACCTGCCCCATTGATAAAACATTCACATGGACTGCTTTTTATTTTAAATTTGTTCTAACACCTTCCATTCGAACTGCTTTACCAGCATTCTTGGGCATAGAATTGGATGAATTATGCAGCACTATCATTGAAAGTTTCAATGCTTTAACGTTTCCAAAAATCTTATCAAAAACGAACACGATCTACACGAAAGCAACAGTTTCATGCACACTATGGGTAGATCGGTGACTTAAACGCACTAGTCACGAGTTAGTTGTTTTAGTTTTGCTTCACTGACACAAAATTCGAATAACACATTAAACTACATCATTTTGCATGATGCAAAAATTACGAACGCACACACACACGTAGACCAACCTTTTTTTCAAAAGAGAAAACACGATCGCGATCGTACACAAACCTCCAAAAAAGCGAAACAACGAAAAGAGCTCAAAAGCGACCGGGAAAATTTGTCGGACCGCGTAGCAAACGAACGGCGGTGATGTTGCTTCGCTGGCGGCCAAAACCGAAGTGCGACGACGGCATGATCTGCCCATTCTAAAATGGTACAGCGTGAGATTAACGTGCGTTCGATGGGCCGGCCGCGCACGCACACACACCGATCCTTGGGCTGGGTTGCGTGGTGCTGCCGAGCGTGAGTGTAGTGTGGCTGGCCCCTGTTGCAAATGTGCGCTATGTTGAATTAATCAACAGTTTTACTTATGTTGTTTTCTTTTCTTCGCTGCCGTTTTCCATTTCGTTTGGTGGCCGGCGTGATTATGATCGGTGTGCATCTTGTGTTGATTGTGTGTTTCGATTTTCTATCCGCAGCTAATTAAATGGTTTAAATGTAGCTGCAATAGACAAAAGTGTCTATTGTTATTTTGCCTGTGGTTGAATTTTATCAATGTATTTAATACTGTCCAGAGCTGTAGCGTAGTATGTTTTCATAATTAAACCAACTAACTTTGTGTAATAGTGACGCAAGTGACTTTCATGTCTACTTGCGCAATGATATTACTAATTTGTAGCATCAAAGATTGGGTGGCGATTGAAGAGGCATATAATTTAAGTTTTAACTAGTACACGGAAAGAAATGGACGCCATATGCAAAACAGGAATGAAATCGCAATTGAGTCCAATTAATTAATTTAATAACTATTTTTTCTTATTAAAAAATAACTTCAAACGACTGAATAGATGAACTTTTACCACTTACTTTGCCACAAAATTATTAAATAAATACCTAATAACATTTCCCCAATTTTAGGCTCCACAAATCCGCCCCATTTAAGGGAAGGTGCAAATTGTGGGTTACAAAGCTGTTGATACCCTCGCCCTTGGACAGCAGGCTGGAAGTGTGAAAGTTCCCCCAAAAACATTATTGCAAAATATCAGAGGAAGCAGCAGCGTTCTGCGCGCCAACCGTGAGCTTGCAAATTATCATCACCATCATCATCAACAACAGCGGCATTAGAGGAATGCGGTTCGAGCGCGACCGACGAACGAAAACAGGAAAGTGCAACATAAGACAGCGAGAAATGCGAATGAGAAGGAAAACGGAAAACTGAAGATAGCGAACGCAAAGCGTTTCAGGCTCCTCTATTGGCGGCGAAGCAAGAATGTTACAAGTTTTGCGTTGTCAATATGTATCTGTGTATACACACGGTTTGGATTGGGTAGCTGAGGAAATGGTGGTTGGAAGGAAGATGCCAATCGTGCGGCGTTGTGCCTTGAATGAGAATAAGCCGATCGAACCGGCGCCCGTTCCTGGAAGGAACACGGGGGTGGGTAGAAAATTCGCGGACGGTCAAGTGGACAGAGGCACAGAGGGAAAACTGTGCAAAAGACTGGCCAAAGAACGGACGTGGGAAGAAAACCGACCAAAAGATAAAAGCGATAAAAGCTGTAAGGAAACGCACATTGCGCCATCGTGCGCCGAGCGGACCAAAACAGAGAGAAATGAAAACCGAAAACGAAACCGAACCGGACAAACAAATCTTACGAAACGGCTTTTGCGAGGCTTTGGCGCATCTATACTTGGCCGCCGGTGTTGTTTAGTTATTTACATTACATTGACTTATGTTGCGTGTTGCACATTGCCACATACCATTCATTCAGCATTTGTGTTGCGTTGGGCTAGCATGTCACATGGATCGGTTTTATGTACTGTGGACTTCATTCAAACTATGTTTATTGTTATCGTTGGATTAAGCTTGTAACATATTAGCATATTTTCTTGCTTATGTTAAGTAATAATAACAATAATAACAATTATAACAAAGTTTATTAAACAAGCTGCTGCAAAACACGGATGCAACTTGTTGCATTGTGTCACCGGTGCAAAAATTTCACAACAAAAAACGCTTCCTAAGAACCTCAACCAACCATCTCGAATAATCTTCCCAGCGGCGAGAGAGTACGCAAACAATGATCCTCGGGCGCCGTCCACCGACCTCATTCATATGCCGCGTTTGTGCAAATTGTATCTTATGCCACGTTTTTTCCGTTCATCTTCTTCAGCGGTGATCCGTTTTGTGCTTCTTTTTTTTATTGCTATCCTTCTCAGTCCCTCAGTCCCTAGGTCCGCATGAGGAAGGTACCGCAGAGAAATACCCAGAATCGGAACTTGTCTATTTTTAAGTGTACCTTTTTTTTGCGCTTCGTATCATCTCAAGCCTCGGAGGCCCAAACCTGTCATGGAAAAGTACTCGGATACATTCCAACCGTCAGGTTCTTCTGGGCTCTAGGGTTCGGACAGGATAAAGTGAGGCCGAACGAAATCCCACACACTGCACATGCAGTTTTTTTTCAATGTTTTGTTTTTTCCCTATTGGCCCTTTGTTTCTATTCGCCTGTTTATTGGTTTTGCTTTCGTAACGTGCCACATGTGTTTCACCGATTTGCTAGTAGCAGTGTGTGGCAGCAGAAGAAGAATCTTCGGTCACTGCTTGGCTAGGAGCTGGCGAATGGCGTGCAAGTGCAGCTGCAGTGCCTTTGTGTTCCGCGTGCTGCAGTCTGCACGCGGCATCTATTTTTGTTCCGAACGTGTGACACGCATACGCATCGCGATGCGTAGTGTTTGTGCGGGTCGAGAGATTCAGTGTTAGCACTAAATTTAGAAAAATACGGCCAGAGGTGTTTGTGAGTGTTGTATGTGCAACTTAAGAATGAAAAGGGAAAGTTAATATGGGATTTTTGCTCCTAAATGATTGTGTCCAGTGCAGATTTAAAAAGTTCTTTAACTCAAAGAGCCAGATTACTATAACAATTTTAAAGTTGCTATAAATAATTGCTGTAAAAAAATATTAACCACATCTGCTCGTTTGTTTTATGCATCGCATCAATACAGCGTTTAAAGCGTTTAAAGCGTAATTATCGTACTTGAAAAAGGCACCAAAAATAGGCCGAAAATAAATCATCCCCTGCGACTAGAGACACGACGCAGTATGTTTCTTGCTATTTGCTTCCGTTGGTTCAGCATTCGGTTTGATTGCATTGGAAACGAAACGAACTGCAAGGCTTAAGCATAATTGCTTCTTTTATGTTTATACTCCCTTAATTCAGGTACCAAAAATGGGAATCTCTACCAACTTGGGCTTGAACGAGAATGATTGTATTCGAATACGGTAAAGGAACCATTTAACACTTTACACTGCTATTAATCTCTTTTCTCAATCAAGCTACATTTTAAGCTAATTGACCATGAAAGTGCTGTTAACGTGTTAAACAAATTTGTATTCATTCGTTTAACAGACCTATTAATCAATGCATTTCCATAGTAGGATTTCGAAATTCGACAGCAGCTACTTACTCTGAGCCTTAATTCTCGCTCACCTTTCAATGACTTATCAGGTTGACGGATTTTCGAAAAAAAGGAAGTTTATACCTTGAACAAATAAACGAACAATACCACAGATTGCTAATTTTAATTCACAGCCAAACATAAATCACTTAGCAAAAACTCGCAAAAGACCTGTAACGGCGGAAGCAAACATTCCTACCACAATTAACCGGAAACTGTGAGACACCGTCAACTCTCGCAATGCGTATGTAAAACAAATGTTTCGTCGTGGTTTTGGCGCGGTAGCACAAATCAGCATGTTCGAGTCATCAACCGTATTGGTGGGTTTGTGCTGAGTTTTGGTACTAATTTGACAAACAAACAACTGTGTCGTACATGTGTCACAAGCATAGCGTAAGTAGTAACAGGTTTGCGTTCCTTCTGGCACGATCATTGTATGGGATATCGCGCGCACAGAAGTAGTGGCTGTTCCAAACAGTATCCAAAAACTTACACCCAATTACGTCAGAAATTCTTCAGTAAAGGGATTTTTAGCGTAATAATATAAATCTCCTAACTGTGAGTGTGCCCCTGTTGTACTAAACATAAAGTATCGTTGTACTAAAACAAGAAAACAGCCACACTGCCTGCTCCATACCGCCACTGTGACGTTCAATTGCAACTTATTAATGTGGCACGAACGGAGCACACAAAGATCTTGATCCAAATCTGTTCCTGCCCGGTTCTATGTCAAGTTTATTAAAGTGAAGCTGATAGTACGCTCGCGCGTCACTATCGCTGTGGCCTATCTTCCGACTACCTGCCTGATTTATGAGTGAAATCAAACAAAAATGAAAGTAAAACGCCCAGCGACTGAATGCACAATCTGCTACCAAGAAGTTGGTCTTGGAAAATGCTTCATTCGCCGCTAATTACCACCGTCTCAGGGGGAGGTCTACGGGTGCACAAACAACGCACAACAATATCAGTTTGCTTGCAACAGCTCAGGGTACGGTTACGGTGACTTTTACAGTGCCACCCAGCATTGTCTAACTGGGCGAAAAGGAATCCCAAAGCTAACGTAGCGATGATAAGAGGGACCGCCGCTCACCGAACGAATCTGAACTCATCTTCCCATTATCACTAACCGGGGCGATCTTTCCGCATCGACGAATCGGGTCAGCTGACCAGCAGCTTACAGCTCGCGCCCCTAAAACACATCCTACCTCGCGCGTCATCCTAGCCGTCCCATCCGAATGCTCCCAATCGTTCTAATAAGTTGGACACATTCCTTCCCGGCCGGTACATACGAGGCCATGGCGGAAGTGGACCGGTTCGGACTGATTGAGCCCGAAAAATAAAACTCCGCGGCGCTTAGAAGACGGATGAGTTCGTTCCAATCGTCCTCATAAGTCGATGAGGTTAGCGCAACCAAGTGCTGCCACTTTTCCATCAATCTTATCAACTAACGGGAGGGAAGGTGGCCGATTGGAAGGAAATCATAAATAAACAACGATCGGCAGTCCATGTACACACGGAAAACGGGCGGCATGATCATGCACGGTGTATTAGAACGTGTTGATAAGAAAGTGGCCAAGTAGGAAAATATGTTTACCACACTTTTGTGAGACGATTGGTGATCGATTTGAGGACGGTTTAGGATCGAGTTCTTATTATGAAGCACAAATATTGAACAGTACATTTTACTGGAGTACGTCATGTTAACAGGCCCGTACATAATCGTTCTCGTAGAGTGAAATGAGTGTAATGATTTTCTGTGCTAATTGAATTTTGTCTACTTGAACAGTTTTATGCTGAATGTATTGTGTCTTTTCATTGATCTCTTCTTGCTGTTATAAGAGATTGACCAGTAGAATATTGAGCCGGGTTCTGCCTTATTATGATTCCTTTCAATAGTAAGGCCAAAACGATCCCTATTGGAATCTGGCATATCGCAGACACAGTCTAATAGATCTTTACAATTGAAAGTGAATTTTAGTTATAGTACTCAACCGAAGTTTCTTGAGTAAACGAACACACAACAAAGAATTTCACTCCATTTTTTTTTGTATTGTTCCACCTGAATAGGTCGTGCCATCTGAACGGGGCCACATCAACGTCATTGCCGGTTTTTTTTTTGTGAAGGTGTGCCGATCGGTTTCTGTCCACCCTCCCAAGGTAATCCAGAGTGGGAAACTTCTCGTTTGCTACAGTTATTAGCAGTTATCCTCGTGTACCTTTGTACGCAGCGTGCACTTCCAATCAACGGCATCAGGCTCGCGATCTGCGCGAAAGAGAAGGAGCGTACACTTCCTGAGCCGAATGCTTCGCACTACGTCCAATTCGATCCCCGCACTCATTAAGATGCCAAGTTTCGTTCCGGTGATTGAAACAAGAACAAGAAAACAGCGTTAAAAACGAACAGCCTTAGGTTAGTGTTTTAGAGAGTAGAAGTATAAGAAAAAGACTGCAACTGCGAGCTCCAAAAAAACACAACGCGATCCGGGCGGGTGTTACGTAACGCCGCCATGACAGTGTTCGTTCATGACCGGCCATGACTGCAGGAGGATCGAACACGGTTTGGCAAAAGTTGATTTATGTACGAATGTGTCGAGGATTTTTGGGCACGTGACGGAATGAAGTGATTGAGGGAAGCTTTTTTATGCCTTTTTTAACTGCTTCATCTCTGAAGGATTAAGAGGGTTTCAGCGAAACAACAGAGTTCGCTGTGATTTAGGATTGAGCTTTTAGTTGAGGCTTGCATGGGTTAGCGGTGATAGGATTTTAGCAGGGTAGTTGTTTTTTTTTGCCAATTCTACCTCCGTTCACTGGCCGTTATTGTGAACGTTGTGAGTAATAAAAATTCGACGCAATAAATTTCGACACGTTTACCTTACGCCCCAGTCCGTTACATTTTTTTTATTTCGCTGCTTTGTTTTCCCTTTTTGCCATCGTTTGCCGTTTCGCCTTTAACAGCATATCCCACAAGGTTTTGTTTCTTCCTTTTTACCCACTGCTAGCTTGCTTCTTTGCCATTTTGGCCCCGTCGATTTGGGTGGACCGTGGACAGGTCCACTCCTGGAAAGTCCGTACCTCATCGTTGACTTGCCCGACGTTCGACGCCGATGGGACCAACAACAAATGTGCGATCGTCATCATCGTCGTTGCGATGGCTGGTACAATTATTCCTACGATCGATCTGCTGGTACTGCACTTTCACGCAACCGTCACCAAATGGCCTGCGCATGGCCAAGATTGACGTGAGCTTGCATGAACAAAAAAATCCAGTAAAATGCTGTCTAAAGTGACACGAAAAAGGGCAAAGCCCTCCCAAGTGGACCTCGTTCGATAAAGCGCCGACCACACTCAGGGGAAAAAATGGCTTCGAGCCGTTCTACTTTTGTTCACACCAGACTTGGTTAATCTTAACAACTAGGTCTCGTCTGGAAATCGCGGTAAATTATGATGGTAAAATATTGTTCCTCTGCTAAAGATCATCTTGTGCACCTGCACAAACTAAGAGCGGTGTATCGCGGGACCGTGCTCACCAACACCGCATAAACGTGCTCGCATAAACACACGAACACGCGCACACCTTCGTCCATGCGCGTTATCTTATCGTGCCAAGTTCAAAGATCCTGTCGTATGTTAAAGGCTGTGGTAGAACAGCTGTGTTTGTGCTAAATTTGACAGGAACACACCCCAAAACTTCTCTTACAGTTTATTCTGACCTCTGGAGAACTGGTCCGGTACTGATAATGACGGCCAACCTTGGCCAATGTGAAAAAAAGGAATTCCTCTGTAAAATAGCTAACTCCACTCTCTTTATGTTCGATTCGAATTAAATTTAAAATTTATAGGTCAATGTTCTTCCGAAATGAGCTGCATTTACTAGCCAAACTTATCCTTTACATATTAAAACAATTTGAATTTGAAATCAAAAATCTTTTCGAACATGGATGTTTGAAAGCTTGTGCGACATGATGAGATGCCGCCTAAAAGTATGCAATCAAAATACACCTTTCGAAACTTTGGCTCATTTTCATTTTAACCTTTGCATTGCTGTGGCTGTTGCATTTAAAATGTAATTTATTTCTCGTTCTTTATAATTCATGCATTTTTTATGCTTCGAAAAATAAATTCTTTGGTTTCATATAACCTCTACCGTTTTGTTGAGCTTACAAACGTTTTTTTTTTCGGTAAAAGACTCGAGAAGGCCCCCCCCTAGAATCTTTTGTGTGCAGCACTGTGGCCTGTCATTTTTGTTGTACAGTGGGATTTCTGTATGGTCAAAACCCATTTGATGTAAACATTGTGCATTGTTCCTTAATACTGTTAATAGACAGCGAGTAGAACTTGATACAATACATTGTAACAAGTGGTTTGAGATTATGATATTCTTATGTTTCCTCCTTTGCTGAATATCAATGCAAGGTAACAAGTATTCATCGAATTACTGTTCCGTTACCGTCCGAGAACGTCGTGCATGTTTTAGGCCCGATTGTTCACCTTTAGTGCGACTGAAAATTAGTACGAAGCCCCTGTAACTCAAAATGAATGGTAGGGTTAGCGGAGAGGGGATTTTAATCAAATAATAACAATATTTTATTCGACTTTCTTCAACCAATTTTGACCACACTGAAAGCACACTGAAAGCTCACTGTGAAGCTCTCGCAACGTGTACTGCAGATTGCATACCTTTAGGCGTAAATCCTACAGCGCCTAACAAATTTTGTCAGGGGGGGGCCTTCTCGAGTCTTTTACCTTTTTTTCTTTTGACACTGTTGCCTTTTGGAATAGTCGGATGGCACTGGACATGTCTAGATCGTCCAGAGTGTCCCGATGTCAGGAGGTCGAGATCAGCATCCCCAACACCCCATTGGAAGCATCTGGCGGAATGACTGAATAGTCAACATTCAGCAGATAAACGTAGTTCCACGTGGCTTATATTGTTTTGAATTATTCAAAATAGTTTGAATCTTTTCGAACCTATTGTGTCATCAAAATAAATGTTTAACCCATACACCACAATCATCTCAAGACCGGTTGCCATTGCATTTATAATCAACTTTATTTCAATAACATTGTTGTTTGTCTCCTGTGTTCGTCTGTGGGTACGGATGATGCAATAGTGTGTTGTCTGCCTTCTATCGTTTAGCTAATTTTGTTCCGTTCCCACTGCTTGTACTGGCATGTCCGAATGGTAACCACTGGGGCGAGATGCTAACCCTTTTCTGTTATTACTAATATACGTTAAGAAAGAGATGGAACAGCCTGATTTAGATCTCCGGTTTGAGCATCTAACTTTTGCAAGTGAAAGATGGCGAACGCGTTGTTAAAATTGTTTGGAAAAGCACACCAACCGCAACGGGGTATAAATCCTTATTTGTCCGTTCTTTGCTCAACTAATCTGAGGAGTAATAGTTCCGTAAGAAGTAAATGATAGCTCATTAAGTATTCTTATCGATATTAATGGAAAGAGAGATAAAGATAGAGAGTGAATATAAATGAATGGATGCACAAAAATGCATCTCACTGTAGTAGGTAAGCTCAATGAAAAAAGAAGATCATTTTCGACGATGGTTTTTGTTTGTTTTTCTCTGATATGTAATAATTTGAAGTGTTAACACGATCGCGTTCATCTATTAGCGTAACGCTTTTAAATCTGGGAAAATTACGCATCCTTAAGAGTAGTACAAACATGCCATACCGGTCTGGTAACCAGACTCGAAAAAGTGGCTAAAAATTCAGTCAAGAATGTTAACATAAACACAATCTTGTCCATCTATAAGCTTTTGTTTGCCGGAGTCAATTCTTCCAGGACAAATGATATCGAAAGTTTGAGGGAACACACATACGATCGCACAGAGCAAGGATGTTGTGCTCACCTTTCTAATCTTAACAGGTATCTTATAACTACAATGTAAAGAAAGAAATCGATAAAAATTTAACATTATGCTTTCGTATCGATCCGAACAAAAGTTGGCTGCTCAAACCGCCTCACCGCACCACCGACATTGTTTGCATTTACGCACACATTATAAACAAAATCATGACTCTCCTCGGCCCGCATGTGCATGCTTCTGCATCTTTCGTTAAATTATAATTTTGCCACAAATCTGGCTTCTGTTGGTTGTATATAGTGTGCAGCAACTGCGTTTTCTTTATGTGAAGCAAAAGCTCGTTTCATGTACCGGTGTGCGTATGTGTCTGTCAGTGTGAGAGTGTTTGTTCTTTAGCAGAACGTAAAACGGGCTATTGAAAAGGGAAAGGGTCTTCCCTTGTAGCTAAGCAACCATTCGTTATATCAGCCTACTATTTCTTGTTCCACCATGTTCAGCGATTTGTAAGTCTGTTATTGATTCCTATTACATTAGATTTGTTTTTTTGTTTGTCATTATGCTCAAAGGATCTGCTCTCATCTTTGCTATAAGGTATTGTTTGCCTTCGTTTTTGTATTCTCAGCTGGCAAAGCTAATATGGCCATATTTTGTTATGCAGCAACAAGGTAGGATAAAACGCCCTGACCGATGATGATGTGAGCACGTAATTCGTTCACAAGCGTTGCAACATTCTTTCCATTCGTTCGTTTCCTATATATGTATATACAACTCATAAGAAGCTAATACTCATTTGTTTTCCGTTTTATTACACATTTCACAACACTACCTTAGGGACTGTTGAGTTCTCACGCTAGCATTTACATGGTATGTGGACAGTTCTGTTTGGTTTGAAATTTTCTTTCAACTTCTGTCCCTCCGGAAGTTTCCTGTTCGTTCTTGCAGGTATAGCATATATCTGCAACTGTTTCTATCTGTCTGTATGTGTGGTCGAATGAATGTAAGTGAGCTTCTTTAGTAAATAGAAGTTGGCTGGCATGTTTTTTTTTTCTACTTCCTGTCCATTAAGCACTGCGCTTCCAGTCTGCTGTTGCTGCTGCTGTTATAGTTATGGCTTGTCTACTATTGGCTAAGTGAATTGGTGGTAGAGATTTGTTACATCATTGTTACACCTTGCAATTTAAGAGCCTGGAGTTTTGTAGCTTCATTATCGGTGCTACTTATTATTTCCACGTTTCTTCTCCCATAATCTGTTTCACAAAGCGCAACTTCTAAGTACTGTGTACTACTACCAACAATTTAACAACAATGTAAGATAATCAGTAAGGATATGGCTTTAAAAACTTAAAAAACAAAACATCCTAACTGAGAATTAAGTACGATCGAGCATCGTACAAGCGTGTTCGTGTAACAAATCAACAATGGTGACAGAATGGTGACGAATTATATGAAAGGGAAATAACGGAAACAAAACAAACAAATCATGTAGAAGAAAGTTAAAATTAAATAGTCACTTGCCGCCGCCTTCGCGCCATACTACACGGGATACTCGTTTTGTTTGTGGTTTTTTGTTTTCTTGTTTTTACAGCTATGCTTTGCACACATTCTAACACATTCATTCACATCTTTCGAAGCTTACTACGAAACTTAACGCTTTCATTTTTGTTTTCCGTTTTGCTTTGTTCGCGATTATGTTTCTATCATTCATACGTTCACTTTGTTTCTTTACTGTTGTTTTTTTGTTTTTTGCTTGTTTTTCCTGTTTTTCTTTAAGGTTCCTAGTCCTCCGTTTTTGCACTGCAAATTGTTTCATATCTCCGCCCAATGTGCTACACTATGCTTCCCTTTTCCTCACACGCGCCCACGTCACGATAAAAACTCGTTTGTTTTAATTAAAAATAACATAATCAAAACAAATTTCCTTCATTAGGTATAATTAGGTAAGCCTAACACTAGCTAGTTGAAACATTGGAGTTGGTAGCGGCCACTTGCTCACACACATGCACACTACCGCTCCTACCCTTCCTTCCCCCCACTTCCATCCTGCCGTTCATTCAAATTCTCGTTCAATCGCTACCATTATTCTATCATCCAGTTTGGGCGTAATTGGGATGAGAAGAAGATGAGGTTCTTCGGCAACGTTTAGATGAGCATCCTGTGGACGTTAGGTATAGGTGATACCATCCATACGATGTGTTGTTATTGTCACCGATATCCTATTTTGGTAGACTCGTTACCTCGATCCTCACCGATCAGGATGCTCGTTATACAACGGATTCCATCTGGCTCACTTCTTTGTCGGTGTCCTTCGTGCCACCGTTCGACTGCGGTTGCTTGCGGTCATCATTGTTGATGGTGGTAGTGGAGGTGATGTTCGAAGTCACCGGCTGTTCCGTGGACGGGCTGGGGGCAGTTTGAATGATCTTTGGTACCATCGTGATCGGTTGGTCGTCGTCCGCCAAATCCTCCGACGGTTCCTCGTCGATCGGAGTTAAAACCTCGACGTGTACCGGTGCTTCCGATTGTTTGCGGAATCTGGTAAAAATGAACAATTGCAATTGGTAACAGTGTATCCGTGTATTGGTTTTGTTGGTTTGCTTACCTTTTCATGGCTGGTGCGGCAAAGCTGGTAATGGCCGACAGGGCGAACAGTCCACCAGCCACGAAGAACGGTATGGAGTATGACTGTGTGGCATCGTACAGGGCTCCGGCCAGCGGTGAACCGACAATCGTAGCGGCACCGCGGAAAAGAATCAGCAGTCCGAACGCATTCGTGAGCTTATCCAGTCCCAGCAGATCGACCAGAATAATTGACGTCAGTGAAATGTAACCAGCTAAATGGGTAGGCGAACGTGATAAAAAGAGAAAACCGATCAGTGAATGAATTTACTCCCAAATGATAAAGCTGGCAGACGTACCGATGGCAATGCCGAATGCGATGGCCATTGCTACGTACGCCGCGTAACTGTGGCAGAAGGGCGTCAGTGCAACCGCTACGGTGGAGATGACTAGACAGATGTTGTTCAGAAACAGGGCGTCCACTTGCGGGAAGTCCGCCACGTAACCGCACACAATACGACCCACCGTGTTCGTAATACCAATGATCGAGATAAGGAATGAGGCAGAATTTTGTTCAATTCCCTGTTAAAAAAAAAAGAAAAACGGGATGAGCCGGGTCCGGGGTGGAGGCAATATTATATGGAACCAATATTACATCTAAAACAGCCGCATCAACCAGATACACGAACGGGACGTACAGACCAGCCATGCCAAAGATGTTCGAAACGCCAATCATCATAAAGACAGGATCGCGCAGCAAACTCACATCCATCATGGCACCGATCGCATTCTTGAAGGATTCCGGCAGCGCCAAGCAAGGGCAAAGGTCGTACTCTGCAACGAAGTTTGGTAAATTAGTATTTGCTCGGTATTTATCTCGCAGTTAGCTAAAACTCTTACGTTCTTCTCGGCCTTTCTCCACGTCGTCACGCACATCGTTACGATGCTCCTTCTCGAACTTGGTCAGGGACACGACGGAATTGCGATAGTTGGTAAGCGATTTTTGTGACTGGAACTCTTTGAGATTGGTAACGGAGCCGGAGTAGAAGATATCCTTACGGGACAGCGGACGGACCATAACCGGACGATCCGCCTTCAGTGAGGCTTTTGAGGTAAACATGCTGGCATCGTCCTGTGTGTGGGGGGGGATCATGAAGTGTCGATACGTTTTCACCCAGGAAAGCAAACGAGAAAGAGTATTAATAGAAGATCTAATGCGAAAAAAAACTGCAATGAAATGAAAATGTGTCAGTTTCGTTTGTGAAGTAAGGCTAAAAGCGCGATATGGGTGTGTCGCTATTAACAAAGCTATCAAGCATATCCTTCAACCACACTATTGGTTGTTGATACGGTAAATGCGCTAATTCAATTTTGAATGTTTATCTAATTACGATAATCAGCTATAACTGCAACATAATATGCTTCAAACCAAGAAACCAGCTAAATGTCTGCTATGGGAATTCGTGGCATTCGATAAGCAATGCATGATGAGGTGCACTGAATGCAATAGGGGAAATGAATGAGTAAAAAAACTCTACGCGTGGGCGAGGTAATGAGAGCTCTATAATAGCGCTGATTTGCATTCCTTCTTTTTTTCTTCCACACCGGTTACTTGTTACCAAGGTTCACAAACTGTCTAGGCATCTCAAGAAAGAACAGGAAGATAGAGAGCTTCACACACGTACGCGAGAATGCTTATACTGCTCGCTCCACGATGCACCTACTACCGTAGCGTCCTCGTGCAGTTCGTTTGGTTATCGTCCAAGAGTGAATCTAAATTTAACAACCATTCTCCATTCGCATGTGAAAGAGGTGTAAAAATTATAAACTTTTTTCCTCTTTTTCAATCCCACTGTTAATTTTAGGCAATTACTTCACACACATACGCCGCCAATTCGCACATACAATGTAAAAGAAGTTAGTAAGATCATTTCATCAAGAAGCTACTGGTTGTTGTTAGCCAGGTTAGTAACATTTCGCTAGCATTAGAACACTACTAGAAGATTCGAAGAACACTACTAAAATTCAATTAGAAACACTAAACTAAAATCATATCCACCAAGAACGTTGGTAAAAGGGTACAGAGTACAGGGTTAGATAATCTTCGAAAAAAAGGGTTTATATTAGTACTAGCATTGTAAAGGTAACGACTGAGCTTTGCAAAGACTGTTCTATTAATTGCCAAAACTTGACAAAACCCGATTACACTAAACACCCGAAACACCAATCGAACCAGTTCAATTTTGAGGGTCTGTTGTTACTTCGTGTGTTGTATAAAGAAAGGAAAAACAAAAGTTAAAAATTGGCTACTAACGAATTCCTCAGCGTTATTATTTTTGCTGCCATTGACTGAGCCGCGCGAGAGTCTGAGATGCATGGATTTACGTACGTCACCGTTGCTACCGACATCACCCCGCGAGCTAGCCTTGATGGCTGCCAGCGACGGTTTGAACCGCTCTCCAGTTGAGTGTTTGCGGACGCGATCGAACGTCGGTACGGAACCATTCTTCGGAATACCTAAAATTACACCACACAAACACATACGGTTAGTGATACACTGTGGCCGATGCCTAAACAAAGGAAGGACGCTTTACCCGACTGATGGCTGGTAAAGGCAGGCTGTGAGGCATTGCGGGGCAAATTGTCCCCACCGTAGTCGGTTGCATCCGACTCCGAGTTGGTGTTGCGCTTCTTGTTCAACGGTTTCTTCATCTCAATCTGGCTCGACTCGGACGATGAGCCGCTGCTACCGTTCTGTTCCTGCGTCTTAAACTCTGAAATTGTGGGCAGGGTAGCAACCGGATGCATTCCGCCCTGTTGGGCCGCCAGTTGGTCCAGCGCAAGGCTCGAGTGTACGCCCGGATCGGCGTTCAGTGGTGCTTTCAGTCTTTTTTCCATGGTGCCGTCAGGCAGCTGAACCATAAAGTACGAACCACCGATTGAGCCACGCTCCATCTGGAGCCGTTTCTCCTCGTACATACGCTGCATCAATGGTTTTACTTTGTCTTCTTTCGGATAACTAAGAGTATGTTTCGATGGCAACAAGAGAAACAATTAGAAAACGATCGCTCGCAGGGTGTGTGATGATCATGCTCTACACTTACGTAAGCGGCCGCATCATCGCTCCAAACACAGCACAGTTTAGGATCAAGCCTGCCAAAATCAGGTTCGCATTCTTCCAGTCAAAGTTTTCCAGCAGCATATTGGCGAGCGGGGCAAACGCAAACGTGCCAAACCCGGACCCACACACGGCAATACCGGTGGCCAACGAACGTTTCGTTTCGAAGTAGTAACCCACAGCAACGACCGCCGGCAGATAAATGAGACCGAACCCAATGCCACCCATCACACCGTACGTCAGCATCAGCATTGTCACCGAGGTACTGAGTGTACTAAGCGCGAATGCCGCACAGGAGATGATACTACCAGCAATACAGACTGCCCGGCAGCCGAACTTGTTCGCCAAGGCCGATACAACCGGTCCAGCACTTAAGTACATGCCGCTGAGCAAACTTCCTACCCAGGCTACTGTGCCTTTGCCTTCGCCGAAATATACCACAAACTCGTTCAGGAACACACCGAACGTGTAGGCGATACCGTCCACGATCATGTTGCACATAAACGACGCAAATACGATCACCCAGCCGTACCTTAAAGAAAGGAGAATGAAAACGTATCCTACGATTAGAGGGTATTCAAGAGTAAAGGAAAAAAATTACTAAAGCGCATACTAACCCACCGTCCGGTGGAGGTGGCATGTCATGGTACTCGCACCCTCCCTCATCATCGTCCGGCGAAGGATCTTCCTGCTGATCCGCTGTCAATCGTGCCGCTTCCTCGCACGCAATGTCACTGTCCGTCTGGAAGGAAAGCATTAGAATAAAAACAAATATTAGAATAAGCATTTAAAAAACAATTCGAATAGAGTAGAAATAATGCAAGTAACTATACGGACGCCATTATGGTAATGTGTTTTGCAATATGACATCCTTCCTTGATGGCGTGTGGTTGGTCAACTATTCAAAAAGATAATTCGCGACAAGGGAAGATTTTTAGGTAAAAACTCGGATATCAAATGACGGTTGTTTTTTAATCCATCCATCATCTGCCTTGACACATGGCACTGGAACGAGGGCGCCCAAAACAATGTCCCCCAAACAAGCCACTCTCCGCCCGTTGTTACTTGCTCAAATTACGGCAACGACTACCACCCAAGAAGTCATAACTGTGACATAAGAAGTCAAACAACGCGCTATCTAGTTTTACTTTGTCAACATCTCAACAACCACTACATTAAACGAATGCCTCTTTAATAAATGTCTGTGCGCCTGAGAGTGATATGAGGATCAACAGAAGCTATTGCTTCCAATTTGTTCTTAACCGTTATACTGCACTTCATCATCACAGCTTGAAATCGTTATTGCTTCAGGTTTCGTGGTCACAAATGAGAGAAATGGGGTACTATATTAACTTTTTTCCATGGGGGCCGCGGCAACAAGGCTCAGCGGTCAGAAACAGAAACAAACGTTCCCCATTCCAGATCAACGGAATGGAAGCCGTTGCGTAACGTTTATCGTGCGTCGTTAGCGTGTTAAATGATTTCGCCACCGCAGTTTAATTAAGGGAATTGTTAACGAACGCTGATGCATCAGGCTGCATGTGGGTTTAGTTTGCCAGACGAAGGAACTTCAATAAGAAACCAAAAGCATTCTAGATACGAAAGAAATATTACATTAATTGCTGTCATATCAATTTTTTTTTCATAACAAATGCGCAATTTTAACGGCATATGGTATATAAATAAGGACATGTTGAGAATCACTACTACGAACTTGCAATGACACTGTTGAATGCGGAAATCGATCAAATTGTTCAACTACATGACCACTTTCAAAGGGAATAGAAAATGACCCCTTTATCCTTTTTAAGCAGTTTCATTTTCCCACTCTCGGTATTATCCTGCCTTTGACCCAGATGACAATATGCACTGAAGCATAACGTCAATTTGTCTCTGGTCCCCCGCACTCATCACAGCAAATTGCCCGGGATTGGAAGATAAATCAAACCACCTCCCCCGAAAAGACATCGAAACCCCGTCGCAGCCACATTGTCTACCGTGTGCGACGGAAGTGAAGGCCATGTGCCAGACAGCAGGGAGAACGCTTCCGTTGTTCCCATTGACGTTTGCCGATTGTGGCACGCGACACTCGGTGACAGGTACCTGCGAGCAGCCGAGACTTTTTGCGATGGCACATCTTATTTTTAGACACAAAAACCCATCCGTAAAACCAGAAACACACCAACAACAACAATACACGTTCGAAGCGTTGGACGTCACATGAAGGGATATTGTGGGTGCTCTGCAGTGCTTTCCATTCGATTCTGTGGTTTCTTTTTGCATATACCTGCTTGGTCATACTCCGTCAACAGGTGGATTTTTAGGGTGGAACTAACTACCGAGATCTCAAGTGCATACACACAAACATCATCCGAAAATGGACGAGAAAGGTTGTCTACTTCACCGGCACACAAGGATGCGCACTAGACTGGCGGAACATATGTAATGATTATTGTGGTTGACGTTGCTGTGGCGTGTACGTTGTTTAGGTATCAAACTAACGAATAATCATTCCTTTCCCTCGTGAATGACGGCAATTCGTAAAGGGGTTACATTACAACTTTTAATCTGTACCACGATTAATTTATGCCTGTTTAATATCGTTTATTTTTTCATAAGCTACTGTTAAGAGTTATTTTAAAGAACCAGTTTTTTGAAGCTTAGGAAATATTTTGTAAAAATAGGAGATATTTCAGAAATCAATGAAAACAATATTAGTTCGAACGATAGCACGCTTTGCTACTGGCAGCATGTCAATGACCATTTGAACTGTTTCATTTACCCGTCAAACATCTCATCAGATGCGTTTCGAAATATGACGCGATTTATCGCATTTCAAGGGTCATGTCTCGATCGTCGCTTTGCTCGACTGAGTAGTAAACAAACGCACTTCCGCAACATCCATCGAAAAGCAATCCAAGTGAGAAAGAACCCGTTCATGGAAGCCTCCATCCGGTCGTGCATAGGTTTTACTGTGTGGTTTATTCTTTTGTGACGACAGTCCAGTAAAGACTGAAGGCAACTGTGAACGAACAAAAGCACATCGAACACTTTCGCGAAGAAGAATGCAGTTGCACAAATAACGACAGTGCAATGCCCTGGGCCATGTTATTCCGCCTTAGACGCGTTTTCTGTGCTGTGCATTTCCTTTATGAGCAGAAAAAGGGGTCGGCCGATAGAGTCCATGGTGAGTCACTGAGAGCTGTGAAGTCGTGGACTGTCGTTGAAGAAAAGCGAAACATCATTGTTCATAACACTGGTGCTGCGTGTGGTTCGTGGGGAAACAAGAAGACCAAACATTCAAACGCATGTGTCGTATGAAATGTTTAACGTTAGATCCATACATACAAAAAAAAACTGGTTAATTCAACATTGTTTCATGAAGCTACATTGTGGAACAGTATTCTCATACGCTAGCTGTTATTCCCCTTCGCGTCAAAGCGGTGTGTCGTTATGTCAATTTTCTATCGACCGTCCACTAGAATGCGCACGTCCGAAGGGATTTACCGTCAATCGGCTTCACACCCACAACTCGCTCACCCCGTACATCAACTACGAAATCAGCTGCAAAGGGATGGGCCTCTAGATGATCGTGATGAAAAATGGAACGTAATCAAACGTCAGATCATATCGAATGCTGTATTATTGTGCACCGGGGAGGAAGAGATTGAAAACTCAGCACTAAATAAATTGTCATTCAACTGCACACGCATGCTTATGACAGGTGTGGGTGATTGGGGAAGGGTATGGGAGGGGGGCATGGTGAAGTATCACGTGTACGCAATTATCGTCTCTTGGAAGGGCTATTCCACTATCAACCTTCGTTCTCGCTTCAGCACCACACCAGCGTACAATCATAAGGATGAGTAGGGTGAGCTTTGAAATAATAAAAGAAACAGCACTTAGCGAATGGAATTCCAGTGGTACTCAAAGAAATGCAACGCACCTTCCTGTCCCTGACAACTAGGCACCATACTTCCACCCCACTTCGCTGACCATAAGAAATTCCGATTTTCCTAACAGATTATCGTCCGAGTGGGCAATAGTAGTAAAGCAACGAAGAACACACTCCAGATAAGATATGCATGAGATGAATGGACGAATAATGTCCGATCCATTTTCCCATACTGTCAGGCATGGATACTGCAAGGCATTGGTAGCCCCCGCCAGCTCACCTATTATTGCTATTATCGGGTTTATCATTATCGTTAGCACATTCGAACAGCGTGGGGTGGGATCGCAACAACGATGGGATCTGAAGTACTCCTATTATTACGTATCTCTTGTCAAGCTGACGGTCATCCATCTAGCGAAGGGCAGACCACTCGAGACACGCGTTAGATTTATTGGACATTGAACGAATTCAATTGGACATATTTATGATACAGGTATTGTTGTCGCATTGGAACGAAATTAGCTCATGCTTTATGCTGATAGAACACCGCAAGTCATGAACGTTGAGCGCATACCCCACAAAAAATCTAAGTGATCGAAGAACTCTACTTAAGATATCGAGAAACACAATAGTAAAACCTCGACACCTTCATTTAAATGATCTTATATAACTTTCAAAATGCTCAACAATATACGATCACCACTTCAAGCCGAATACTCCTCTCTTTACCCCAACAGTATATAGAATTTGGTATGCATCCATCAAAACAGCTCAATTAATGCCAATTAAGTAACATCCACGATCCATGAACACTTTCGCTCGATTGGCTGCATGATTGACTGAGGATGCGAGAATTGTGGGAGAAAATAGCACTCTGGGGTATAAAATTCTAAAACGATCTGTTTCATCTTCAGCTCACCGTGGTTTTGTTCGCTTTGCTAGTCATGGTTCACAGAACGCTTTGGCACGCTGTTAGTTGAAGTAATACTGAAGCTGTAGCAGCAAGTAAGCTATCACCACTATCAAACGTCACTAGAACAGGCTTCACATAACTCAGCAAGCCCACTGATCTCGATCGTTCCTTAAACGCTTAAACGCACACACACGCACTATTCTTTAACCCCAAATGGGGATAACGTTGCCCCGGTGGCTCTCCCGCGTTTATGTTGCAGAGTTCAAGCAGAGTTCGACCGACCGCGTGTTGAAAGTATCGGCACGCACAGACACCGAGCGCGGAATGGTGCGATTTTCGTACTGAAAATTGTTTTAAAGCCAATTAAACGATGGTGCCCCGGTGGTGTTGTTGTTACTGCTGCTGCTGTTGCAGTGCCACTATCTCTGTAGGAGTGTAGATCGTGTGTCTCTATCCCTCTATCTCAATCGGCCGCGTCTCGTCGGTGTTTGTGGCCCACACCACAAATGGGCCGGGTGAGACGATACCACTAACACTTCAGGAGAAGATATGTGTACTTCAATGAGGACAACACACGACCACCATGGAGTGTGAACACTTTGGGGTTAGAGATATCGTCCAGAGGGACACAGTCCACAACCTCCCAAAGAGGGTTGGTTGGTTCTCTCCATCACATCCCATGCGCAGCCAGTACGTTGCGAAACTTCCCAACGACTTGACTCATCAGCCTATCATCATTAACTGCATGGATCGTCAAGGAGGAAACTATCTTCATGCAGCATCTATTCATCCCATAGCAACATAACAATCAATGTTTGGACAATGATATTGGAAACAGTGATGGACATAACACGGAAAAGCTATTGATAATCAAGTAGCATGAATGCGTTGAGAGTTGTCGGCAAAGAGAACCGCCTCTTATCTTCGTAAATTTCTACGTTTGGCGATATTTTAGCGATGTTTAACGATTTCGATTCTCCTCAATGAGGAAATTTCTTATAAACCTTCTTACCATGTATACGGATGCTCATTACTCATTTTAATGTACTTTGGAATATCATCCCGCCATCCTGTCATCCCTATTTGTCTACAACTATCCAGCATTTTCCGGACATCCGTGAACATGCATCCATGCTCCCATATATCATAGCTCATGTTTGTTTTCATTCCACCATCCCCGAACTGGCGCCATCGAAATGACCCTTAGGGTAGGATACTATCATTTTCCGTACCTTAGCGTCACTCCATACTAAACCATAAAAACTCCCCATCATAAACGAAACACATAAGAAATGTCTGCTCGTTCACACCATCCGCATTACAGAGCTGCGCTGTATGGGAAATGCCAACATCCCCGATATCGACGTCTCGACGTCAAGGTTGCAGAATGCACATGCATGCAACGGGCAGCGGATGCACGGGTAACCGTGCCGTGCCGGTTCGTCACCGTGGAGCGCGACATTGGCTCCAACGCATTTACCGCTCTTATGTACGGTGAAACGAAACAGTTGAAACAGTAAAACGGCACGAAATCCAGGTCAATGTTAGCAACGTTACGCTACGCACACCGGCATGCTCCAGACGTTTGGTGATTGTTGGTAGGATGAAGTCTGCAAAAGCTGCAGAACACAGACACCGACCCATTCGAGGACTCATGCTGTTTCGATACGAGCAAAGGAGACAGTAAGTGGGATCCATGAATCGGGCTTGAAAAACGACCTAGCAACATTGGTGTTATACGCCGACAGAAATTCAGTACCATCTGTCCCTTTTCGCAACCTTCTAATCATTCTTGACGATCATTATTCAGACGATATATATATGCAATAGTGCGTGCATACCAGCCGCAACAGCAGTGAGACAGAAGTGATGATGAGTGGAACCCTATCCGCGTGTTTGCAATCAATTAATGATACAACTTATGACAGGTCACATACGCGCAAAATTCAAATGCGGGGATAGAAAACAAAGCGGCAAACTGGCGACACCTACCCGTCGGGCCTTTTTACTGGCCATGATGTTACTGCACTGCACTGATAGTTTCGATGGCACGGGGAAAACTGGGGGCTCTGCTCACCACTCACAAGCAGCCCAACGGGTGAAATGTTCCACCCTCAACACGTGACGAAAGAACGTTTGCCTTTAATCTTCTCACTGCGCGTGTTGTATTGTACTGTATCTCCAATCATTCGACATTTGCTATTAACAGACTGAATACTGCACCGCCAACACAAGCACATAAACACTTTAATAACGCACTAATTGGTGATTCTTTACGTTCACTGTACCGTACAATACTTGCGCAACAATATTTTTCAATTTTCCTCCAGGGCACTTCCTTATAAATATTATGCCGCAAAATCTAACTATTTAAAACTCATCTCCAGTTACTGAAAAGTGAAAAAGCACCAGATTGAAGAAATCAACCGATTGAAGAAACCAACAAATTGAATCGATATCACATAATCGCCACCTTGACACTCTGCCGCGCAACTACAACTCTATAGTAGCTCATAGTCAGAAAATTCACCAAACTTTTGAAAGACCTTTCACTATAAACAGGGTATATTAGCAGTATTAGGTTCATCTGGATTTAAATGACAAAGAAAAAGTACATGATTTTAAGACCGGTTCTTCAAAATAATCTAAACCCTTCCATCAGCGAAAGATTAACCTATTCAAACTCGTTGTTGTTTCACGCGAAATTATTACATCACTACTGTCGTCATCGTCGTCATCGCTGTTGCTGTCGCTGTGCCCCTGGTTAAGGGGTCCAGCACGGGTTATTTTTGACAGCAGCTTACACCATTAATGGCACAATTATTCGCTCTATCTTATCATCCCCGACTGGCAATCCCCAAGCCGTAGTACCACAAACTGCACTGATAAACGCGGACGGCGGACCTAAGATGTTGCCCATTTTTCTTCCATGTTACCAATTGGGGACCTTACCGTACCACGAACCACTCGTGGCAAAAAATACGCACTAACTGTGACTTCGCATACCATCTTCCGAAGAGATTAATCTACGCTTCCACTCCATTCAACTGTCTCTGTTGAATGATGAGTCCGGCGGGGAGAATACACAACAAACCACTTCAAGGTGAAGGAAATTGGTAAATGGAATGTGTCCAGCTTTTAACCTAGCCTGCCGTTATCGTCAGGCGATCGAGGACATCTTGAATGCTACTATCGCAAAAACAAACATGTTTCATGTTTTTCAAGGCACTTCTGCATCCAAAGACCTTGAAAATTTCAGTTTGAAGGTTACACAACTGTTTTTGTTCGTTTTAAAAAGATCAAACCCTTCAAAATATGTGATGCACAACTGGCAGCAGCACTGCAGAACATTGATTTGCCGCTTAAGAAACACTAAGAGCCACAACGGCACAACCAACCGCACTCGATTGCCACGGAATACTGTTTACTACCGTTCGGACTGCGATCGTGAATAGCAGAGACGCGATCGTGTTGTTTGGTATTTTTGTTTTGTGTTTTGCGCTCAGAGCCCATTCATGAAAGCATGGACAAACATTGACTCCATGCCGCCCTTCCTTTCCTTTTCACGCTTTACATACATGGACACGCGCACACAAACACACACTGACTAATAAAGTGGGTTCCGAGGGTGCCAGGTGAGCCGCGTGGCCGCCATAACAACAGCCTTCCCTTCTCCGTTCCACGCATATTCATTAGTATTGACCGTGCGCGCGGAAAAAAATGGAGAACTAGTGTACGACCGGTTTTGGCGCCATAACCTTCAGCGGCACATTGTGATATCCCCGCCTGCTTATACCACCCTAACGGATAACTGCGATCGAGCGCATGCACGATCGTCGTTTATGTCACGTCATGATTGCTGAAGGTACGGGTGGAGTTCTTGAGATGCGGCTTGATCTTGCATCGGTTGGTGGGTGTGTTTGTGAGTGTATGTTAGTGTTTTAACATTGACAAGCTTGTCTTTATGAAGCAGACGCCCTCACCACTCAAGGACGACTTCAGCTGGAATTCGATTCCTTACATCGAAAGTGTATTTTGCCGTGCAATGATGCCTCGATGACCTACATTACTGTGTATGGAAATTAGATTTTCCATTTCACATAAAAAACAAGTTGAAAGGCTCCATAATAGAATAGATACCTAGCAGCATCACTATGCTAGGGCAAGAAAAAAAAATACACGGGGAACCCTCATTAATTCTCCAACAGTTGCAAGAGTTATATCGAACCGAACTTCATGCTCATTTGCGATCGGCCCAACACACATCCGACCCAACACGCTTATCCCGAGGTATATAATTTAGAAGTGTGTATAGAACCTGTTTACCTGGAATGATTTATGACTCAAGTAATAAACACCTATGGTCAGACGTTCCCCTTCAAGCTTGGTGTTTTTTTTTCAAAATCCCACAAAATTGACAAACAAGACTCGCTTAAGCCTTCTGTGCTTGTAGAATTCCAGCATCCAGTTGATTTTGTTTGTATATCGTGTAAAACGTTTGTTTCCGCCAAGCTAATGATTTTACAGAATAATGTGGTGTTTTGCTCAGGCGGTGCTGAGTACCAACTGTCTCCGTACTTTATCTGTCAGTTAGGGCAGAAGTAAATAAATGTAAGGGACCGTTAACAATCGCACACAAACAGCTCCTTATCACAGAACGTCACGCACGCATGTGTGAGCTATTGCTGGACATGGTTGGACACTGTGCGAAAGCAAACAGTCGTTGTCACACACAAAACCTACTGTTACAAAGGTAGATCGATTGGTATTATCTATTGCGGTGCCGATAGATCCAAAGGTTTAGACCGCTGAGTTTGAAAATTAGTTCATACCGAAAGTGAAAACAAGAAGTCAGATTGTACGTCCAATACGAAACATTGCAGCAGCAGCCACAGCAACACAAAGAACCCCGTCCACCCGCGGATGGCCGTCATACGCAAACGAAACGAGGCCAGTTAGCCGATGACTAAACATGACATGGTAAATGCATATATGCGCACAAGGTTAATACGGTTACGGTTAAATACACCGGACGGGGAACGCACATCGATAAATGCAGAGTGCACTTGAATTACCAAAAACAAAAGTTAATAAAATTTGGGTGTCACCCAAACAAAGACGACACAATTGCGCCAAAATAACGACCCACTATCAACAACGGCATGAGCATCGAATTCGAAAGACAAGTGATTGCGATAAAGACGCAAATTAGTAGCGAGCTGTATTGCGGCACACGGTTCTTGCTACTGGTTTGTGTCATGGACAGTTTGTAGTGGTAAAAGGTTGCTGCTTCCTTTTCTTTTTCTCACAACGCACTCACACACAGCTTAGTACAAGCGGAACTAAGTAATTAGGGTAACGCGTAACGAGGATGGGGAAGTCACGCTAACGCTTGTGGTACACACTTGCGTTATGTTTTGATGCCCCGCTTGCCGTTAGTGGTGTGTACTAACACAACCGGCATGCACCTACACTAAGCAATCTCAGAAACAGCTGTTTTCTTTGATGGTGTGTTCACCAATAGTCAAACACAACCACAAACCAAAATTAACTGTGAGTGGGATTTTTTGTCGCCCAAACTGCTCGAGAGTTTGTTTGGCGTGATTCTGTTTGTTTGAAGATCTTCTCATTCTCTTGCGCGAGCGCCAAAGTATGGTGCTTACTATTTTTTTTTTTGAGTACTTTCGCATGTAACGTCAAAGAAAAGAAACGATTTTTCAATCGTTCTTTCGTTTTGTTCATTCGACAATCGAACAGCTCACACATAAGGGTTGCCTTTCATTACAACCCCCATCGGGTCCAAGTCGTGAGAGATCCTCAACTTCATCTCACATTGCCCGGCTGTATGTGACCGGCGCAATGATCAGTATTGCGCTGTCGATTGGGGTTGGCTCACTACCACTAAACTACGCTTTTCTTGTCAATCGGCGCACACCAAGCTAGCAAGGGCAGCAGCATGCACGGTGGTCGCTTTACCATCACCCACCTTTGCTTCCTGAGCTCTATAGGACATCCCAGAGCTTAGCTTCCCGATCCCGATGTGATACACGGTATCCCGCATAGAAGATCTTTTTTTATCCGCTTTTTTTATAAACGCACGTCCTCGCTACCCCGAACGGCCCCACGATGACAGGTACCGGGTACCGATAAAACATCCGACGTCCCCATTGGGTTCTCACCCAGCATCAACTCTCAAATATTGGTTTGCCAGATTGTTTTGCCTAAACCGTGAATCACAGTACTCTCGCGAGGGAACTCACTGCAAAAATGTTGATTGCACACGGACGGGGCGGCGGTCAAACACTAACAGACTTAAAGGGAATTACTGAAAATGGACCACCAACGGGGGTGGATGCTATCGCTGTGTGAGAGTTTGGTTGAGCATCTTGTATGAAGAAACCCAGACCCAGACGCGTTTAGTGTGCATGTATTTGCGAGCAGAAGAAGTTGGTTTTGTCTTCAGGTCGCATGATGATATCGGTACGCATTGGAGCAGTTTTGATCAGGTCTTAGCTGATTCAGACAAAAGAAACACCAATTAGTCATATTCTTTGGATTGATTACGAAATAATATATTAACACACAGAAGCGGTGTCGCCGCGGACTACGGTACACATTAGCCGAACGAATTCAAACTACACCGTGTTTCGCCCTTACAGACGGTCCCAAAAAAAAATATCGATGGCGCAAAAGCAACGAACGACGACGAGAACAACAGTAGCGAGACAACCTGGAGTAATGCGATCGATTTGTTCTAAGCCCTTACGCTGATGGGTGTCTGTTACTACTGCCTCTGCGCAGCAACAACACCTTCCGGATGTAAATACGCAGGCAGAAAAGAAATTCTGCCTAAAACTGCTGCACGTTCATTCGCACTTAAGGAACACGGTAGGTATCTCAGTATGGATCACTAGTAAACAGCATATGCACAAGCTTCAAGTCACCTCGCAACACTACAAACGATTAAAATCTTCACTTTTGCTCGGAAACTGTAACAACTGTTTTTCCTACCCGTGAAAACCGGGAATAGCTCAACACACGACGATCGGTGCGGACGGTGGACGAAAAACTGATTTAGCGGAAAATTCACCATCAGCTCGTACGGTCGCAGAATCGCGATCGGGTTGACGGTCCGTTGGACTGACCCAGCCGACGGAGGTTAGAGGGTGCCCTACCCGGTGTGCATGTGTACGTGTGCAGAGTAGCTCCACTGTATGGGGCCTCGACAGACAAGCTACTACTACCGTTCCACTGCACGCGTACTCTCAGAACGCGCTGAACAACAGTAGAAGAGTGGCGTAGTGTTCGAGTGTACATCCCCCACAACCCACAACACGAATATGGTCTACATTTTCTTGCTCTGTCTTTTTCACACTTGCTCAACCCGGCTCGGCTTAGTGCGGCTTGGTTGACTGTAGTCTTTGGTATAAATAACAACACATCACACCCGCACACAACGGCGCGCACCCACACTCACAGACGCATTTCAACCCCCCACCCTCTCGGTAAGGGAAGGTGATAATGTGAACGCATTCGTATCGCGGGGTTTTGAGTGGTCACAACGGATTGCAACAGTGCGTATTTCTTGTTCTCTCTCTCTCTCTCTCTCTCTCTCTCTCGACCCTCTCTCGGTGGGTGGTGTGAGAATGTTCCACATATGATGTGTTTGGCGCCCCTGTAACAAACTTGCAGTGGGTCCCCCCCCCGCGCGAAGAAGTGATCATGACGTCGTCAATTCGGACGTGTGCATAACTGTGACATGCTTTCGTATTAGGTGGATTGAACAGTGCATGGAATGAAACAGTTGGAGATAATTGAAAATAGGAATAACGTGGACTTCAGTGTCCGTTAACAAAATATAAAGTACATTAGCTTAATCGACATCAATTAATTTACTACGAGTGTAAACTAATATCCGGTACGGACATCATTAATTGCAGGCCCAGGCGCATGTCATTGATCCATGAAGGATAAAAAATAGCAAAAAATCTAATAGGAAAAAACATCTAATTTCACCAAATCCGTTTCAAAGTTTACCATAAGAATAAGGCTGTGTACAATGCACATAAACTTGTGCATTTTCGATTCGTACGTTTTTCAGTAAATGAGGCTGGGGCATAAGTGTTTCACGTCTTTACACATTTGTCAATTCATATAATTTTAACTCTGTAAGAGAGCTTATCAATCGGCGCCTCAAACCATTTGTTACGCTTCAAGATGACGTCGTACATGGCGAGTTTGATTTTGTATCACATACAGCACAGGCAAGCAACACTCACTAAAGGTATGTGCACTTTTTCGAACCACTCACAACCGCAAAAGCGTCACGCCAAATGATCGTAATGCCTATAGTAACGCATCCGTAACGTAGAAATACAAAAGAAAAGTAACGTACATCTTGCCAAACATACTAGCACGATTGGAACAACGATGTGTGAGGTTTGGATAAACAAAAGCGATTTGATTATCTGGATGATAGCTTTCTAAAAATAATCACAATGAATTTAAATTAATTTCGTTACATCGGAGTATAAGAACATCTCATATGATGTTTTTTCTGACAGATTTACTTTGTGTTTGGAGCTTTTTGTTAGTGTTGAAAAATCAACACTCGCTAGTATGAGCTGGTGATGGTTGCTTACCATTAGAACTTGACAACAAACAATCGCGTACAGTTGGCTAATTAACGATTCCGCATTTAAGAGGCACGTGCTTATTGCATGAAATAAATAATCGATATTTAGCGATACTTAACAAAGTTTTAGGAGACAATTTACCGTTTAACTTCAAGGCACGGCTTAGCAATAGAGAAGCGTTACCTTAAAATAAAGAGCACATAAGATCGGGCTATTAACACACTACATCTATATACATCCAAAAGCATCTGCAACAAGAAGACACCCTGGACGATACTGTAAATGTGTCCTAGGAACTACGTATTATTGGTCTGATGATAAAACTCGTCACTGAAAGCTAACGATGGCGGTCAACATGACTAGTGAATCAGAAAAATGTAAGCAGATTAACAAATTTGCACATCTTTTAAAGGCAAATGCGGCCAGCAACACAGATTGTCAATTGAACGAAAACGTCACAGCAAAATGCTAACTGTTAGCAAGGCTATTGGAGAAACGGATGTGGACGTTGAAAGTAAACAGGGCTCTGCTGGGTTATTGAGATAGAAAAATAAACGATCGCGAAGAATGATTGCATAATTTCACCTGTTCATTTCATTTATATTAATTTGAAATAAATTTTGATAGAAATTATTCTCCCAGGGCTAAGGGACATTCCATAATGTCGGTTATTGCAACAATTATTCTTTGCCTTTTCCCAACTGTCCCATCACTTTCGTCTAGCCACGCAACTGAAAGTCGTGGCAACACGAAACGAGTTGATGCAACCATTTAACACACTAAATGGATTTCGCTTCCTTTTCTTCCCAGCCAACATGTGGCCTCAGCAATAAACGGTTCCCTGTAGGCTATTAATTTGCACGCTAAACAGCCACACGCTTGGCGATTTCGGTGATCGCACCGGAGGGGAAAAGGATCGAAATGTTCACAGTGATATCGTGTATGGTTCTGCTTCATCCCTCGAGTAATAATCTCTGTCGCGTATAAGCGAAACTAGTGTCATCGTTCACGGTGACCGTTCCAGTGTCCGGTGCGTACGGTTCAGGAGAGGAAGGTACGTGCTAAACGCGTATAACCCGTACATCAAGCAACACTTGATTTATGTGTCCCAATGTTCACCTGATCGGGTGAGTCTATAAAAGTAGGTTCAAAGTGCAAATATACATTCAATTGGTTAGCTTCTGCCGGTTTTGAGGCAAAAACGTCAGCAGTGAACGAGCAAACTTTGATACGTCCCCAACAAGTGGAACAACCCAACATAAACTGCTGGTGCCCAACGCACTGGAGGTAAAGCCTGTTGATGCAAAATAATAGGAAGATACCGTCACTTGAACAAACGTATCAAGCGGATAATTAGTTGTGAAAATATAAACTTATCACATCGATCGCAACATGACAACGTTATGTCCGCTTTGGCATCTCTCCTATCTTCTACCGCAAACACATTGGTCCCCAATTGCAACTCGGTCACTTGTTGATTGGACTTAAGCTTTAGCGCCGAGATTGCTTTTCTTACCCGCATCCAAATCGTTGTTGCGTTTTGGTGGTGGCGATCGTTGGACAGATCGGGGGAAATTGGGGGCGTGTGTAAGTGTGTAATTTAACATGAGCTTTTGATAAAAATATTTGTATTTCGCATTCTAGCATCGAACAAAGCATTGAGCACACACAAATGCCGCAAACGTCATTGGCAACCATTTAGGGATTTGCTTACGGGAAGATCTGGGCGATTATGTGAGCAGGTTTTCTTTTTGGTTTCAAGTTTCTAGAAAAGCATATAACGAAAGTTTGTGTAATGGAAAATGTAAAATATTTTTATTACGATGTGGATATTTAATGAAATTTTCCTTTCGGTGTACCCAAAAAATAAATTGTTATTACAATGATAAAATGTTTATAACATGCCATGCCAAGATCATGAAAAGTATAAGTAAAATGATAGTGTGTATTGTCATTTAGGAAGTACAGGAATTCGTTACGAGAATTTCAATTTCAACTCAAGCTCTATCGACACAAAATAGCCATAAACTTCCTCACACACAGGGAAAGACCTCTGTACTCACATATAATGACTTGCTAATTTGCTATATGCATTGTTCCTAACACGATCCTCTCCCTAATAAGCTATCCAAATTGCGACAAACGTAAGGATCGTATCGGCAACGAGTTGTCGCTCGGTGAAAAGTATTTATTTAATAATTCAACCCCCATCGTAAAATGTTATTATGATGATGAAGGCAAACGTCAGCCACCCGATGCCACACGTTTCTAGCAGTAAACCGAGTGGCTTGTGCCCCGTGTCCAGCTCACGTCGATGACGATGCGTTCGCATAGGAGGCTATTAAATTTCCGTCCCATGCCAAAGTTCCGACCAGTCGTCAGTTAGTTTCCTGACAAAGACGAAGGATGTATGACGGTGAATTTTTGTTTGCAACTATACGGTGCTGTCACTGTCTGGTGCCAGAACATCGTGTACACTTGGAACATGGCATCAAGTGAATTGGAGATTTTTTTTGCGTACTTTCCGGTAAAATGTGATACATGGGTAGAAATTTCGGAAAACTTTTACCTTTTTTGTGTTTGTGAAAAAATCGATTTTTTATATGCAAAAAAAAGAAAGGTACATCTTACAGTACTCATAACGTCACTTGAAAGGTAGAATATTAAGTGGAATCAGACAATTACTGGAAAACACTTGAAATTAATTTGTGACAAGGCTTTATATAGATATATTAAACATCATAGAACTATTTTTTCACCCTAGCTACAGTACTATAAATAATACAACCAGGAAGGCAGAGTTAAACCAAAAACTCTTGCAGGAAGGCAAAGCTAAAAAAAAATATTAGGCTATGAAGAACATCACCATTTCACTCAAAACTAAGCCAGTTGATATCTGGACGCTTTAATACCAGTATGCAAAGCATGTTTTGCGAACGTTTAAACCCTCGTATAAAAGTCGTAACAGCGAAGGGCTACAAGGATCAAAATATTGAATTCCCGTACTATTTAACAAAACGAGAACTCATTAGGTAACCAAAATATACAACTCTTGATTTCGTAACCATATTCTGGACCAAAAAGTAATTAGATAACAATTATCTAATAACAGACAAAATTTAATATAACAAAACTCTGTTGGGCCCGCCTTCCAAGCGATTATAATGACTGACTTTACACAGCATGTCACATAACAGGTCTTGAAATCAAAAAGAAAGAGTTTAAAATTATTTTCAAACATCGAGTTTTTCGCGTAAAAAATGAAACAGATAAACCTAGTTCAACTTATCACAGTAAAAAAGTGATAAAATATGTGGTTTATGGATTAAAAAAAATAAAGTGATTAGGTGGGATTGTTTTGACTGAAACCACGCTGAATAAACTATGCAGTAAGTATGTATAAAGCCCAGTTGCAGATCCGGTGGAGCTGCATTTATCCTAAACCAACGCGCCCGTGAACACCATTTTCGGTAAAATAAAACCTCTCAGTTACGCTGCACAGAAGAGCTATCTGTATGCAGAACAGTGAACGAAAAACAAAAAAAAAAAAAACAAAATCGCCCATAAACCAAGCAACAGTATAATATCATCATCATCAGTTCCATTTAATATGTCTCACTCCTATCATGGCGGCACACTGTTGCACGTGCAGCCAGCGAACCGATTACTGTTGCGTTGTTGTGATGGCGCATAGTTGTAGACCGTGGGGAACAGCAAGGAAGGAAAGCGAGAAAAAACAAGAAAAATAAAACTACGCGTGATAGCAGACTACTACAAGTGGATTTCCGAGAAAGACGCAAATGTGTTTTTTGTTGTTGTTTTGATTCGCTTATTATTATGAGACAATCGTACACAGAGGCGACTGTGTGAAAGCATGGAAACGAAAAACACACAGTTCATCCATTTGCATTCCCATCGTCCACGCGTCGGATAACATATACCCGTCCCGGTTCGTGAAACTGATATGTTGAGTAAGCCCTATCCGTCTCCTCCCTGCCCTCCCCCACTTCCAACCTCACCCCTTCCTAAAGCCTTCCTCTCAGTCTGCTAGGCGGCGAACACTTGTTCAACTATTCCGCTGCACAGGACATTTGTTTCGTCGCACATTCTTTCTTTCTACGCGCTATACGCGATCGTCTTCGAGTGCAGATGACGTATGCGCAAAATAAAAACGCAAATAACAACAAATCCAATAGTGGGGTGGCCCAAACATAGAATAGCGAGGCACAGAAGGAAACGTAAAAAGAAGAAAACAAAAAAAAACCGGGCGACGCAACAGAGAGAAGAAAACCAACACCAGCCAAACGTCTTAACTTATGAATGAATGACGGAGGCAAGAACCGCCACAACTCGGCAGGCATACTCACCACCAGGAAGCGGTCCGACCGCATCGGGATGATGCCTCCATCGTCGTCCTCCTCTTCACCACCGGCTTGACCGCCCTGTTCCGCGTCCTCCTGGCTTGCTGCTTGACCCATTTTTCTTTCCGCTCACACCACAACGCACCACAAAGAATTCCCTTTACGATTGGAGCAGGGAAACGAAACGGGGAGGGGGGAGTGGTATATGGATCCTGAAATCGCACAGTTTCCTTCGAGCTGCTGCTTTCTTCGCTCCTGCTCACCACTGCTGCCCGAAAACACCACCGAAGGACATGGCTCCGCAGCTATTAGCAGTATTTGAACTTGGGCACAAACACGAACACAAACACACTCCTCCAGCAAGGATGCACTATGATTCCAGCACGGTAAAAATTGTTGCGTAAATTACCTCGAAGAGGGAAAAACAAAACAATCGAAGGAACAGCTAATTTCAATCACTTTTATTTCGGTCACTAAACGATAGCACAATGCTTCGGGACGCTGCAATATGCGCCACGTTTCGTCGTGATGCACTTGCTATTGCTGCTACTGCAAAGCACGCAGCAATGGAACGGAAATGATGAACGAACGAACAAAACTTCACCGGGTGATGGAACAAAAGATGGACACAGGGCGAAACATAATTACATCCCGTCACGGATCTCCACGATTTAGTGGCGGCAGTTTGGTTGTGCCTGCTTGGGGTGTGTGTTTGCCAGCCAGGGAAAATTCGATTTTCCACGACAAGATGCACACGCAGCCCCAGCAGCTACACACTAAACTGTGCTACCTACACTACTCACTCACTGAACCTTCGACAAGGATAACAACACGCTCATTATCGTACAGAAAGGAACGGTGGGCGGTATATCCTTCAATTTTTGACACACACACACACACAAACCAGGATACAATCACACACACACTTACCTAATATTAACAGCACCTTTTGCGAAAAGGAAATGTGGCGCGCACACAGGCACACACGCACACACCAATGCAGTGAGGATATCCCTTTCACATGCACTAACCTAACCTCTCTTTCACGCTTGCCAAGGGTGCGCTGGTGGGGTATGTCGGTATGGGTCGAAGAGGGGAGGTGTGATAGCTCGTATGAATCCTGTTTACCACGGCCAGCTATGATTCGAGACGATTTGCATTCACGATGCACGCCGTACACACTTGCGAACCGCAACTGTCTCGAAGGGAAAACCCTCACGAACGTTCCAACCAATCGATTATCCTTCACAATTATTTATTTCAACCTGTGTGTACTCCACTCGCCGTGATTTCCTTGATGCTCTTTCCCGCTGCCGTTTTGCGAAACGATAAAACACACACTTTGTGCCCCAACGCAACTACAATCGGTTCGCTGTCTATGCAGCTACTGCTGCATACCGCATGGGCACACCGCAGGGGCAATAAAACAAACAATTCCGGATGGAGCAGCCCTGCAAGCAACCCCGTAACTCGACACTTGCTACAGTAAAACTTGTACTGTTTAGTCGATTCTATGCTTTCGACCCCTTGCTATTGGACCAACGTTTTTGTGTTTTTCGACTCTCTTTTCTTGTTCCAAGACCTTTTTTCTGCTTCGATTGACTCTCCTGCCTTATCACCTGGTTTTGGCAACCGATATTTTACCTTTCCCTTCAGTTTCGGTCGGTACCGCTTAATTGCCGCCTGCCGATAGCTTTGATAACGGCCCGGTCGGTCGGTTGGTCGGGCGCCGGGGATGCTAGAGGGCACACTAGCTCAGCGACAACGAAATTTATGAGTGGTACCCGCTGATTAAAAGGATTAAGACGACGGAAACGCGAACACGACCGCTGGAAAACGTTGCGCCACTCGCGTCATTTTTGCCCAAATTGTAGGCTCCGCTCTACAAAACATAAACAAGAGAGCTGGAAGCGGACAGAGAGAAATGGAGTAACTTTTGTTCCGTTCTTTTTTGTTCGGTCTCGTGTATTATAGCACCCTGTGCGTGTGCTGTGCGCACCTTGAGAATGGAACTAAAGTCTACCTCGTATATGGAAACCTTGGTCGCTGCGGATGTCAAATATGCTCGAATGGGTCGAGCAGATTTTATTGTTCCATGTTTTCGAGCCTTATTTTGATAACCGTTAATTTATTTGTATTCGATATCGGTCTTAATTTATAAACCATACAAATGGATTCATCACTCGCAGGTCAGCAAAATACTTGCCTGAATAGTGGCCTTACGGGTTGCACAACTTTCAGCAGAGGCTTTGAAGAAATGAAACGATTGTTAGGACTGATGATCTGGGTGAGGTTGGTGAAATATCCGCCCAAGGGGTTGTACTGGTCAACCGATCTGTTATTTAAACATCCATTTCCGGCCATGGTTATAAGTAGAAACAGGTTCCAAATTCTTCTGCGAATGAAACGTTACGCTAATCATGAACCGGAAGATACAGTCAACCAGACATTTTAATGCCATTAGTGGAATAATTGAACCAGAAATTTAAAATGTATAATCGGGCATCGGAAGTCATTTCCATCGATACGTTCCGCGACAGTGTACCCAGCGCGAAACAGGAAGTCGGGGACAACAATTAAAAAATAAATGCAAGGATATTCCAAAAGCAGTAGAAAACAAACCGCTGAAACATGGCGTATAGAGGGCATGGACATGCTGGTGCTCTAGTAAAATTGGAGTAAATTCCTACTGCCGGTACCAAGAAACAACTGGCAAGAAAATATCCATCACAGCATATCGCAAACAATTGGTGAAGGCACTATCGCAGAGGATTAGTGGATCTAATGCTGCTATCACTACTGCTATTACTACTACTACTACTACTACTACTACTACTACTACTATACGCAAATTTAAAACAAAACACTTGCTGCAACTAAATGAAGGCCCTGCACATAAAACAAGGTAATATTGTATCGGGTGTTATAAATTGCACGTGGAACCGATAGGACATATTGCCGCGCGTAAGTCCAAGAAAAGAGTGTCAACAAATTGCGCAATGTCCAAATAATCCCCATCAATGTTTGCCATGCTTGGAGCTTGGTAAGCTTAGAGGATGAAAATTATTCAAAATTCTTGGCAATAAACCGTTTATTTTATTTCATTTGCCGTTTTGTCATAATTATCAGTACAACTTTTTAATATCAAGTGCAAATGAAAATTTGTTTAGCTAAAATAATTGCATTGCTGCTATATAATCTCATTTGAAAAGTCATACTTTAACAGCATAGTTGAACAAAGTTTCCTTTTATTGCAAGTCATCATGAATTGATTACGTTCACCACATTGTGCAGCTGATTATTTTTTGGAAAAATTAAAAGTTATATTTCTTTTCTCTATTATTAACAGTACTTTTGATTATAGAAAAAAATATAAAGTATACATTCGAGACGGGCAGAGACAGGAAATTATACCCAAAAAAATCATATTAATAAAGAAAGAATTATCACATTATGCGTATCGAAGTTCGGGTTCTGTCATACACACTTTAGCGAACTTGATTCGGAGAACACAACAGAAAGCATTTACACCGTTACATTATCTGGCTACGGCGAGAAGTGTACGATGTGTGCACGTGAGCTGGATGAAATGGATGGATCGATACAAAGATGAGTGTACATGATTTGCGAATTTGGGATTCCTTGCCTCGCAGTAACAGCAGCTTCACATGGATCAACCAGTTGGAGCTTGTTAAAACGATGTGTTTCCACACTATCATATTCGATTTGATCTTCGGTTTCCTTTTTGGCCGTCAGTCAACGGCCGGTAGACGGCCTGAGAGCTGGATTGAATGAATCTTTAAAGGATGTGGTATGATACCGATTATTCTGCAACAAGCAAAGGACCTGTAACTGGCGTTTAGGTACGTTTGTTGTATGTAAGCGTTGCTATCCACATCAGCAAAGAGAACGCAATTTTGAGGGAGCATTTGCTCCGCATTTATGAGCATGGTAAAGGCGCACTACCGATTTGCTGTTGTGAACCCATTCATCTAATACGATCATAATATAGGATATATAAAACAGAAAACAGTACCATTCGGTCGTACAGAAAATCAAGCCCAAGCTTCTTAACTGCCGTGCGTTAAAAAATCAAAGCTTCGTACGCCATAGTAGCCATCCTCAATTTAGCTATCGTTGGGTGAAATTAAGGTTAGAGATAGAGAGAAAATATAAATGCGCAAGTTTGCAGAGCATCTGTTTGCAGAGCAAATCTGCGCACAAGAACATACACACGCTTGTCCAGAGAGTAACTGAGTGGCAAGCGAACGAAAAACACGTGAACTGCACTGCAGCAACGTTACTTGCCGAATAATAATATTGATACGTATGCACAAAAAGGAGAAGAGACCGAAGATGCAAAATGAGATGTAATCCTACAGCCTACATTAGCGCGATCGAGCAGCAGCATATGCACACGTGACGCGCTCGGTTGGCGCTTCCTTAGACCTTCAACATTTTTGATTTGAATGTTTTTTGTTGCGTTTTCTGCTTCCGCTTCACGCTGCTGAAAACACACATACAAACACACAAACGCCTCTACTAATTCCCTAACGCCTAATCACATTCAAATATTGTTAAACTACCTTAAATGATTCATCCGTCGTGCCATGCCGCGCCGGGGTTCGTCGTTTTCTGCTTTCTTTTTACGTTTATCCTAGCCACAATCTAAACTTACACGACTACCATTGCCCGGGATGTAACCGAGCTGACCGAGAGTGTATGAGGGGGGGAGGTGCTAGAAAAGGGTTTGCTTTGTTCAAATTGTTTGTTCATTCGTTACACAGACTGCGCGTTGCACCGACGCAACCACAATTTGCAATTGCGCGGTACCCCAGCACCGCCCTAATACGGTTTGTTGCATATAATTGCAGTAGTCCTTCCTCGGCTGGCTTCCATTACACTATATCGCTTTGTGTAGAGTTAGTTGCACTTAATACTATTTTTTGCGTACAGAATTTTGTTGCTGTATTTTTATCGTCCGCGGAGAGCATTTAAGTGTAGTTTATACCTCGAGCTGCTTCGACGCTTGCTGGATGATGAACGGTTCACTCCACATGCGCCGCAGATCACCCTAGAAGCGAACGATAGAGGCGCGTTAGTATCGAATGGTAATGGTTCGAGCTCTTCCTACCTTCAGATATGCCATCGTAAGCAGAGGTAGCAGTGTAAACGGTACAAGATACAGCAACGCAGGCTGTGCCGCTTTGAATACTTCAGAACTGACAGTCGCGGTTAACAATCCAAGGAAGTAACTGCAAACGAGCAAGAAACAGATTTTTTTTACAACTATTACATATAGATATCCTATAGACACAAGCGGTTGTGACACACTCACCCTAATAAGGAACAATGAAAATAAGTAAGCTTCGAGCCAACTCCTTTCGGTGGTGGTACGCCAGTTTCGGCCGTCTGCGTGGACTGGGATTTTTTGTACGCGTCGTAACGCAGCACGAAACATAGCAGCAGCCCCGGCATCACGATATCACCCAGACCGAGCATCGAAAAGTGACCGCTGTTGTGGATGCTTGGAAACACCAGCTTGCCCGGAAGGTTCAGTTTCGGCGGCTCCTTTACGATACCGCCAAGGTTCAGCTTGCGCGCTACGATACCAACCGGATTGTCTGCTGGCCGTGTGGCCACCTTCACCATCACGTTTGTGCTGAAGATGTACGAGGAAAAGAATACCCAAAACACGTCGTAGATGAGCAGCCCGGTCAACAGCAGCGTCGACACCTTTAGGCTCGGAAGTCGCACAAATGCAATGAAGGCCACGCACAGGCCCATACCCATCGCATCCATCAGCAGCCAGTGTCCGGTCAGCACCCAGATGCAGACGATCGATACGGCAAGCGAAAAGCTGAACAGTTCCGCCGCTGTAAAGCGGCCACAAACGCCGAACGATATCCGATTACCGTCCGTGCATGGCCGAATAATGTACTGGCACATCGGAAGCAGCAGGAACGCTAATGCAACAGTGGCTATTACTGTAATGATGTGCAAACGGAAAGGTTGGGCTGATTAGAACTGCACTGCTTTTGCGAATGTGCGAAAGCGCTGTATCACACATACTTGCTGTACAGACGGCAAACAGCATTTGCATCGAGTCGAAGAAGAAAAACATCACCAGCAATGAGATCGATGCTCCGAGTGGAAGACACAGTGCATGCATTGTGTCCAATGTGGCAAATTTATCTATAAATGAAAAACAAACCATTGGGTTAGAATTACGGCACAGGAAGTGATGACACCGATTGCTTTACACTCACTCTGTTCTGGCTGGACAGGTTCACCGGTGAGAAGATTGTTCATGCTTTCGCTTTGTCGTTTCTTTTCCTTTTCCCGCTGTTCCTGTTCCATGTTCAGACTCCGAAAGCTGCCGTACACGATTAGCAGCATCGAGATGAGACAGGTCGAAACGCGGGATGAGTCCATGATCGTGCCGTAAGCCCACTGGTATTCGTTGCCTTCACCACCGTGCCCGAGAAGGTTATCGTCCACTACTAGCTGTCCCGCTGCCGCAGCTGCTGCTGCCGCCGCTGCCGCTGCTGCTGCTGCTGCTCCTTCCTGTTGGCCGTTGCCAAATCCTTCCGACATGGCGGTACGGCCGAGCCAGGTAAGAGAGCTGGTGATACGCGGCGGGGCGTCGTTTACGTGCGTATACTCTTGCTTGAGTGCTACAGATACTACCGATGAACACACACTGACAACAAACGACCGGGAATGAAGTGATTGTCCTTACGCAGCTAGCCGCCCCTAGCACTAAGGCTCGCCCTCCGGTGCTCGTTCCAAGCTGGAGCAAACGTACCGGACAACGAGATCTTATTGCACCAGCTTCATCATGAACCCATTTGCGGTGTATTTCGAACCTTCGTAAAACCACCGATAGCAGATGTTGAACGGATGCTCCTCAGAATCGGGTTGATTTCTTATCTGCACGAAAGGTGAGAGACACGAAAGAAAAAAATGTAAGTGAAAGCATAAACATCAATGCCCTGTTTGCATATGTATGGATGGCACTATCCAAAAATTTTGCTCTTCAAACCTGCAATAGCACCATGTAGATTACCGCAACATTGTAAACACACTCGGAATGATGGATTTGGTGTATCGAACTCACTTTATCATTATGCAAACAGTTTCAGGGTAAATAGTTGGGTCGCCATCGGCACACTTTCTTCCCCGAGAGAGCTTTTTTCACACACAAACAATCCAGCTGATGGTGAAAACACCATGTTCTTCTGTCAACAAATGGCACCGAGCGAAGAGGAAAAATGAGTAGAAAGGTTGTGAAATCTACGTTATTGCCCTTCTTTCTGAGGAATATCTAGAAAATTTGTAATGGAACACATTATTTTAATTGAAATTATATACTTTCAGAGGAATTTTGTTTGGATTATTCGATGAGCTCACACTGTGCATTCCAAACATTTGCAACAAAATTTGCTATAAAATTTATAGCAGCCGCTGTCAACTGACAGCTGACAGCTCTTTAAAAACGGGTGAAAGAGACAACTAGAAACACGAAGCCCATCTCTTTTGCACACGACGTCAGCTGTCACATTGATTGTTTTTTTTCTGCATATTTTTCAACACACAAAATCATTACAAGTTTTCTCCTTCGCTTCGGGTGTAATTTCGAAGAAAAGACGGATTTTCTGGTGCATATTACAGCGCTCGAAGCAGCATGAATTACTGTTGGTTGCACGGTTGCAGTAAGTTACAGTCAAACTAGCGTAAAACCTGCTAGGGCCGTACTGGCTTGATAAAGAGATTGGCAAGTTCATACTTTTCGAGTACTCTTCCATGCCATGAAGGGCACTGGAGAACGGCGAAGGCGTTGCAGTGCAAAACGAAGGTAAGCAAGTTAAGGATGTGACTTCCGCATGTGCTACTCGGGCAATTTGTGGCCGAAACACTGATGATGTCCGTTTTGTGAAATGAGGAAGAATGCGATGTGTCGTGTGTGTGTGTGCGTGTGTTGCAAGCGTGAGAAAGAGCGCAAAAGCAACCACGAACCGTTCGCAGAAAGAACACCTCCTCGCAACATAACATTACATAAACAGTGGTTGAGACGAACCCCACACATTTGACCGCCGTGTGTATTGTGATGACTGTGAGGATGGTGGTGATACGGGCTACCGTCAATTCAATGTTGCTGATAATGCGGAACTAAAAGCGAAAACGCAACTTGATAATCGTGACTGATGTTCGCTTTCTTTGTACAGGATCATTGGCTCCGGCATTAATCGATTAAAGCAGCGGTGAAGCAACGCACAACGAACCCAACAAAGCTTTTGACACAACCAGTTGACCTGTCCCGACACTGGGACCAGTCACTGCCAGACTACATCAAGGTCAACCGCGCCCGGCAGGTTGCTTTTCGGTTCGTGATGCACTACATGGAACATATTTCGCCATCTGGTCAGCCACTGGTGTGACGTCACTATCGCCGTGAGGGATTTACATCATACAGCGGCAAACACGCACACTGACAGCAGGCCACCGATTATCAGCCAGATAAGTCGCAGAAGCCGTGCAATAGCATCAGCTGTTAATAGCGTGCGCATTGATTTAAGAAAAAAAAACAGAAGCTCAAAGGAGTTGCGAAACCCATAAAAACACACACAGAATAGTAAGATGGCTGACGGAGGGACGAGCGGCACGTTTCTGCGCACCATCGAGTGGGATATGATGGACAAGCGCAAGTTCTTCCCGCTCTCGATGCTTAGTTCGTTCTCGGTGCGCTGTGCGCTGTATCCGTTGACCGTGATCAAAACGCAGCTACAGGTACAGTTCCGGAACGATATCTACAAGGGCATGATCGACGCCGGGATCAAGATCTATCGAGCAGAGGGAATGCCTGGACTGTATCGCGGATTCTGGATCTCCTCGGTGCAAATTGTGAGCGGTGTATTCTACATCAGCACGTACGAAGGTGTCCGTCACGTGTTGGGTCAGTACGGGGCAAACCAGCGGGTCAAATCGCTCGTAGCCGGAGGGTGTGCTTCGCTCGTTGGCCAAACCATCATAGTACCGTTCGATGTGATTTCGCAACACGCGATGGTACTCGGAATGGGTGCGCATGGCGGCAAGCACGGAGCGGTCAATCCGCTCGGCATCAATTTCGACAAGGGTAGCAGCCGGTTACGGATTACGCGTGACATTGCACGGGAAATTCTTCGCCGGGACGGTGTGCGTGGCTTTTACCGGGGATATACCGCGAGCCTGATGGCGTACGTACCAAATTCGGCCATGTGGTGGGCATTCTACCATCTGTACCAAGACGAGTTATTGAAAATCGTACCACCGTGGGTGTCGCATCTGTTTGTGCAGTGTGTGGCCGGCAGCTTCGGAGGTTTCACCACCACCATCATAACGAACCCGCTCGACATAGTGCGGGCGCGACTACAGGTGCAGCGGCTTGATTCGATGAGTGTCGCTTTCCGGGAGCTTTGGCACGAGGAACACTTCCACATGTTTTTCAAGGGACTGACGGCACGGTTGGTGCAATCGGCTGCGTTTTCCTTCAGCATCATTCTAGGCTATGAAACGATCAAGCGGGTATCAGTGAACGAGCAGTACCGGCACATGATCAAGTGGTAACGACAAATGGTCTTGCACTAGCGACAGGAGCCGTTTTGTTTTGTGTACAGCAAGCTGCAGGTAGGATGTATCATCGTCGTAATAATGTTCATTCGTTTGTAGATTCGTTTACACCAGTGTGTATATCTCACCATGGATCGTAGCACTTAAGGAAACCAATGTTAAAACTAGGACGTGTTCCCCAGTATCCGTGAACTGTAACAATAAGCGAACAATGATAAAAAGTAAGCTAAGTTAAACAAAAAAACAAAACAAAAAGCTAGGACTTAAGATGAATGTGCAATACAAAGGCATTCGAGATGAATGGATGGAAGACAAAACAGTTTGATCAGATGGATGGAAGACAAACAGTGCAAACTAAAAGTTGCACAAAAACAGAGAACACGTTCCAAAAGGAACGAAACTGTACGACAATATCGCATCTAGAATCTTGCACAGTACATCATACTTTACTTCGCCGACGTAGTCCTCACCATACGGCTCTTGTAAATTTTTGTCCGCTCGATGCTAATGCCTTCCCAATTGGGAGAGTAGATCAAGAATTAAGTTCAGCGTAGATTCAAATATATGTAAATTATATGTTTTTTTTTATTATCATGTGAGTTGCTCTCGAAAAAAAGCAATTGAAGTTGGCTATTTTCTTGACTACTTTGCCAAAACACAGTATCACATTTACTATTATTTCTACCCCAAGAAAACAAATGCTAAGCCGTAGGAGGAGACTTTTGGTTTTGTCGTCATTGTTTGTGTAAAACATAATATAAACTGACAATAGGAAAACGAACGCATGTCTGCACTTGGGGAAAATTAAACCAAAAAGTTATGTAAACAAAACAGCTTTAATAAAGCAAACATGTTTTAAAATCGTTACCAAACAAGAATGGCACAGAAGGACTTGCTGCAGTTCTTTATCCGAATTAATATGAATAATGAATGGTAATTATTTCATTATACGAAAATTGTATAAAAAATATTAAATTTGTTGCACCCTATAGTAATTGGTAGCTTGATGCACCCAGCATTAGTTTATTTATTAATTATGACGGTTCGATGCCGTATTGTACACCCGGCGTTAAATATCTAGCTAATTTTAAACGAGGGAAAAGAGAAAGCCCACTTGCAGATACACGTGTAGGACAGCAGAGCTGGGTGGCAACACGGGACAGAAGCGATGGGTGGATTATTGAAATATTATGCCCAGCACCGTCTACAGCGTGACGCGATTTTGTGGTAATTATTTATATTAAATTGCTGTTCAAGTGGAATTTCTCCCACGTCTCCACAAAGGAACTGGACGCGTCCTCCGCGTTGTTGTCTAATGAAACAATAGAAAGAGAAGCAGGAAAGAAAAACAAACCCATGGAAAGATGAGTGCTGTATGTACTTTGCGGGTGCTAGTGCGTTGCGGTCGCCGGGCTACCGATGCTGGTGCAATCATGGCGAAAGAGCTGTATAAACAGCCGAGAGAGCGAAAGACGTACAGCATTCTTTTTTTCGTCGAGATTGGTACCGGTAGCGTGGTGCTTACCATTTGTAAATGCATACTTCTGCTGCTTGCTTGCAAGCTAAGATTCTTAACCCACTATTGGGAGGTTCTTCGACCCGGATCTTCAACACGCGATCGTGATGAAAACATTTGGACATGGATTGCGTTTCGCTCGGGTTCAGCTTTAATTGCTCTGCACTAGAGCGCTTGGAACTACGGATATTGGTGCTGGTTAGTATCGTAGATCCCGTAACGATAACCACTAAACGGATGGAGACTGGTAATGGTAATGGTTGCATGCTTCATAACAGCATCATAAATCGAGAGCATCCGAAACTGAGCAATGTGGAGCGCACCAGCGGGAAAATCCAAACACATACAATAGCCAAGACCGAGCAGCAGATGAAAAACAGAAGATTAGCTTTAAACGGTTCAACCGAGCTCCAGTTTACGATTGGAGACAACCGAATTCTCACGACGATGATTTTCTCCCCTCACTGTATTTTTTTTGCGACGATCGTCACGAAACGATCTCTTTCTTTTTTCTCTTCTTCTTAGCAATTTGGAACGGTTTGGGTCACGGGGCCACGCAAGGCGTTTCGATCAACTACGACGACGGGGATGATGTCTCCCGGAGGTGGGTTAGCGCATGCACCCCTGTTTCCAGACAAGATCCAGCCTATAGCAATGATAGGGCCCGTGAATAATGGTTGCCCTATTCGCAAGAGGCGTGGAAATTGGATGAGGTTTTCGATAAGGTCTAGTTTACAGGGTACCCTTACTTTCCCAGCAAAAAGACATGGCGCTTTTTGGTCGACAGTAAAGCACTGTTATCATTTATTGCGGTGACTTGAGATCACGAGACCTTAAGGAACTGTTATCGATTGATCGATGAACATTTTATTGGACTGGCGGTTGGTGCACTAGCGTGTAATTGATCTTGTGTTGTGTTCACTGTTGTTTCCAAGTTCTAACGCTAGATAAGAACGGGAGACTCAAGGAGACGAACCTTACCCATTCTATTTTCTTGAACTCTAACGTTTTTCTTTTCGATTACAGTTTGATAATAGCACAAAAAAATATACTTTAACTTTTGCCATTATTGTAAAATTACAATACACTCATATATGTCTTATCCGCTTTAAGTTTTGTTGATCAAAATGTATCGAAAAACAATTCATTGTTTTTTTTTTGTTCACAAACAGGAATAAAAAAAGCAGTAATTAACAAAGAGAATCGACCCAAAAAAGAAGTAGATTAACCAATGCCGAACCGTTCATTGCCGCGAAAGAAATCACAAATCGCTCACAGTGCCGTCTGTGCAAACTCATTTATCACCATTAAGGCAAATATATCCAGTGGGTTTACCTTTAAATGCGGTGAGGCTTCCGAACGAGACGTGTTAGCTCGCATTAGTATCTTCACCAATGGAAAGAGGTTATAGGTTATGGAGGAAAATGTTAAAAGGTTGGTAAAGACGTTAGCTGGTACGCAGAGGCGCGCTGATGGAAACACCGGCATGGACGTGCTCTTTGCGCGCCCGCCTGTTGCTGCAATCGGATTCGCGTGCGACCTGTTATAAAAACAAACAATTGTGGATTTATTTCTGTGGTCGGTCGGTGTGCCAGTTTCTATGGTTCCCTCTTTGTCTGTGTCTAGGCGTTTATGAGTAGGAAAACTGGGCCAGCTGCAACAGCTGCCCGGGCACTTTGCCCACAGTGGGCAAGTGAAACAATGGAATTACATTCATAAATACACGTGTCCTGTCCTACCCACGATTGCTGCATTCGTCAGAATCAGTGGCGCAGAATTGTGTGGCGTGCGAGGGAAAAATGGACCAGCGAACGGACCAACCGGGGAGGAAACAATAGACTAATGCACCATCGGCAAGATTCGTACAGCAATGATGAAGCGCCCGGCAGCAGCAGCATAAGAAGAGGCAGCGCAAAACATTATGAAAGATCTAAAGGTTCGCTGGACCAACCACACTAAAAAAATAAAGCAATGCGGACGGCTGGTGGTTAGCAATCTTGCCAAAGAAACATGAAACAGAGGAACCACAATGCACAACAATTGGCAAATAAAATACAACGAAACCAACGCGAAAATACACACACTCACGTCTCTGATGAAGCAATAGTAATTCCGCCATCGATGATCGAAGGACCGAATGGAGCGAAAAATGGCGAAGAGTATGACATAGTTTTTGCCAGCTTCCTTCTTCGTTGTATCACTCTTCAACACTCCGTTTCGCCATTTCTTTTCACCATCCGGCTAGTTTCCATAAAGGAAAAGTTCGATTGGATGGATTTCGCGAGAAAAATCAGTAAGAGTAAGAAAAGGATCGTGGAAAATGTTCGTAGACTCGTCGAAGACTTGTGACTTAAGGGAGATGCAGGGATAGGATAGGAATGGACAGTTAGAATTTGATTGCAATTCGTTTCTATTGCTTTTTAATAGTTTAGCAGTATAAACAACTGTTCAGTCCTAGTGTCCTGGTGTCTGAATTGTCCAAAGACATTCTGATGAGCTCATCACCGCTACAGACCTATCTCAGAATAGAACATAGACTCTGACTGACTTAAGATTTTACAGGAATATGTTAGGAAAATTGCTATTAGTTGTTGAATTTTTACAATAACAGAGGGATGAAATACTCAAAAATTCCACGATCGCAACCGTTCTAAGTTGTCTGCAACGCCACATTATATTATATCATATTGTTACGTTACGGAGCACACACACACGCTATTTGTCCTATAGTCTAACAGTACCGTCTAGCATTTACGGTCTGCTAAACACACTGTACTACGGTTTCGTTACATGGCGATTGTTTTAAGCTCATTGTTGTGGCGACGGCGACAAGCCCATAGCTAAAAAAAACACACTCCGCCATGCTTCGTCCCACACTTTGTGACACCTGTGGAGCGCGAAGAAATCAAGTTAGAAATAAAATGTCACACTTGTGAGCATAAATTGCTTTGCGGTTCACAGCAGGTTCATATTTGGCTATGCTTGAAAGAAATGTTTAAGGTTATTGGCATTTGCGTAATCTTAATGCATTATGTGATGTAAAGGAGTTCACGATCATGTTTTCACGTTCATTCAATTATGTACCAAGCACTAAGGTTCTCGGAAAGTTGGCAGCTTCAGGCAGCTGCGATACAATGTGGATCTTCAAATGTGTTACTGTATGAACCCAAATAATTGCACTGCTGGTAAGGATATTAACAAGAAAGAATGGCCCGCATTACGGATAATTCTACCCAAGTGTCCGATCCGATCGGGAAGATGTACAGACAATAATAGTACTTAAACATTTATCAAATTAAAAGTGACATAAACACAGCTTAAATCGATGAGTAATGCGAACCGGCAGCAACTTCAAACGGCAGCCACCAAGCACCAACCAATTGTACACCATCGCACTCCTCCATTCATTTTCCGCGCGGGAAATGGAAACAGATTTTACGCTGCTTGCCACGGTTATGCACAGCCGGGCGGGTATTTGACCGGTTTGTGTACTTCCTGCTGGTCTGATGCAACGTAAATGTGTCGGTGCCGGTATGGTGAGGATGCGCCACCTATGGTGGTTAATATCGTTCCAAAAAAGGGGGCACAATTTTACTTTTCGTTCCTTTCTTCTCTTCTTCCGAGCCAAGTTAATGTTTCCTGGTGAGCAGCGTGTGCGTCTTCCTGTTGCACACTTACATCATCGAGACGTTGTTCGGGTGTTGGTAACCTGAATAAGCGACTTTTTTGGGGTTTGAATTGATATTTTCCTCATATTTTATATACCATGTCTTTGTAGCGCCGCTGCTGACAGTGACATTCGTTTATTCCAAGTACTGCATAAAACAATGTAAAGCTCCCATCAAGAGCTCAACCTTGTACACATGGCTGACTGACCACACCACGCTTACCAATTTGTTTATTGTGAAATTTGAATCCATTTTTAAATTTCTATGCTCTTGGTGGAGCCAGTAATATGCTTCCTGGTGCTTAAATTAGCAATTACCATTCGACTTCCCTCACTTCCCATTCCCAAACCTTGGCTAATGTAATACGTGTGGGAAGTGTTACTAGTCGCTTTTGCTAGAGGTTATACCTAGCGGCTACCATAACCTAGAATTAATTGGATGATATTGACCACATGCATCATGAGCAGTGATCTACATTTGTCCTAGTTCCTATGAAGTTCCTGGTTCGGTGAAAACAATTATTGAAAACGAAAAGCATTTGTTAATTTTTTTAACTCATACACCCTGTTACTTTCACTCGAGTATTCGAGAAAAGGACATCCATAGAACACTCTCAATACAGACATTCCATTTTTGTTGCAACAAAATTATTCAACAAGTGAAGAAATGGGGGGTTTTTTCCATGCACCAAGCCTGTACCCAAAGTACAGCATGTGTACTTTTCTTCTCCATATTGACCACTCTCGGGTTGTCTCGCGGCCTGCACTGCAATTACTTAATCCCCTGCACAGCACACACTTTCTTTCCACTCGACCCACAAGAGGCGCACGGTGGACGTGTACCACCACCAGCAGCTTGATGCTAACCAGTTCGAAATTAAAACGGAACCGGGTTTTCTTGCACGACCGGGTCCGAGAGGCGTGGATGGAGCCTGGTTGAGGTGCGTTCGGCAGTACGCACTGTGTGTCGAGCGGACTACTTTCTCTTTCAACTGCTCTCACTCCATCGATGGGGATCGCACGCTTTTTGCGTGTGCAGAATTGAAGTTTATCGCACAAACATGCCTGTTTTTTTTTTTCTAGGACGGGGTGAGCGGTCAGTACATGATGATCGTGATGATGCTGACGATGATGCATGTTTCGCTTCTGACCTCTTGATTTGGTCGAAAGTGATCCGATTTAAGCGCCATTGTTTGAAGGCATGGGAAAGAAATCGTTACAGTTTGCCACGTTGGTATCGAGGTTAATGCCATGTCATGGGAATGACACTGTGGTGTTCATCGTGTTAAAATGGGAAATGTTTGAGAGATGGCTAAAAACTACAACATTTTATAGTTTCACATTACTAAGCGAGAAAGCTCAGAATGTACAAGTATTATTTTGCTTCGCATACTTATGTAAGCTTCTGTTAAGTTGCTTGAACTCGATTGCAGAGAGCATATTACAAACTAGATAAATAAAAAATGATTTTAACCCTCTCTTGAAGCATTCATCCAACCATCGGTGTGGCATAACCGCTACTGGTATAGCGTATTATTCAATAAGGATCTTAAATTCCTGCGACTTGGCATTCATCATGCACACTATTGCGTCTAACTTCAGCACACATTCAGCCACACACACAGCCTTGGTGGAACAGTTTCGCGGGAACCGATTAGCGACCGGCCGAACCCAACGGAGGCGAGCACCGGCGCAAGGGCGGAAAACGTGATACGGTTTCCACGTTCGGCTGGCTGGCGTGTGACGCTGCCCCGATTGCGCACGGCGAAGTTGTACCGTGCCCTTCTCCTTTGAGGAGATCGAATTTCACCACCAATCGTACAGGATCCGACCAGCGCTGGAGGGAAGGTGTGCGGTGCCGGGAATATCCGCCGAGGCATCGTGCAGTCACAAAAACAAAGCTCGGCCCGGTCGCCAGCCCGGCAAAGGGTGTAAAAAAGAGGGAAAGAAAGAGATGTATCCACCCGAACCAGTCCGGGGTCCACCATATAGCCCATTGGACCAATCCCTTCCTGTTGCTGCTGCTGTTGCTGCTAAGTAGTTACAGCAATTTGACTCCAACGCAAAGCTTTTCCACCTCCAAGGGTGGTAGTTTTGCAGTGGAGAGGAAGCACCGAGTAACCTATCGTAAAAAAAAACCTCCAGACTAATAGAAGGACGGCAGGTATGTATGGGTAGAGTGTGTTGTTGCTTGTGGTAGACGGAAATGATACTCAAAATGTGTGTGTAGCAGCACACAAGTTGCATAATGGCAAGCTACAACAGCGCGGCAAAAGGCTTCAAGGAACGCAGAAAAAAGTCAACGAAAGAATTTCACCGTCAATGGATTGAATTGTTTCGAGAGAGTAGTTGTTTGAAGAATTGGTCGAGACGTCACAAAATCCGTAGTCTTTTGCAACTTAGAGTGGAATCTGCGGGTCTAGAATATTTTGAAATCTAGAAGTTGATGATTGGATATCGAAGCCTGTTTTGTTTGGAGGAGTATGGGTAAAACCAAGTCAAACAAGCTAAGACCGAAACCTCTTGTAGAGGCTGTAGAGTTATAGCAACTATATGTCACTGCTGGTGGGATCAGCATCAGCTTTCTAGACTTCTGGTAAAACTGTACATTTATAGAGTTATAATTGTATATTTTGACACGATCCGATCAAAGATACTTTTCAATCACTGGTTCTGCTAAGCGGTATTAGTGACAATCCCTACTATATAGTGCACTAAATGGCTTCCTCAATGGATTCCAGTACAGTAACCGCTACCAACCGCGAACGGTGACCCCAGGGTGCAAAATGAACTGAGCGATGAAACTAAACCAATTCACCATCGATTCCAACCGTTACCCATTTTCCCGACAAGCCCCCAAACTCCGCGAGCAAAAGGGCTGGAAAAGTCACCACCAGTGACCAATTTGACAGTGATTGATTGTGGAACAACAGAGTGTGTGAGTAGGAGAGAGGCTAGCTGAAGCAACAAACTGGCCTCAAAACGCGACCAAACAGTCAGACAAAACGGTTCCAAAATGCAAATCGCGCGTTACGCTACACATTTTCTGGCGAGGCTCAAGCGCTCAAAATACTCAACTTTTGCGTATTTTCAGTGGTCGGTAAAAGGGTTTTCGGTTTCTCACTTTCGTTTGCCGTTAATTGTTATGGATTTTTGTGATGAAGAATTAACGTGGCTGGAAACCGACGTATGAAACCAATGCTACCGATATCAAATGCGAATGGGCAGCGATTGCTTTCGCAGTGACCACCAGTGACGCAGTGGTTGGAAAAGCTTGAGAAAGCATGAAAGTTAAAATGTAGTCGGACAGAGGTCGCGACATGCTGCTGATAACCTAAATGACATGGAGTAAGTGATGTATATAAGGTAAGTGGAACATATAAAACCTTTCAATATTCCTTAAAAAGGATCAGAGACTAATCTATTTCTACACCAAAAGCAAATCAACCAATTATGTGTCGTCAGATTGTATGTAGAGTATGTAGATCTCTCTTTATAAAAATCTATTGCGATTTCGGCTCAAATATGTGTCAAATCCGGCTGAACGCTGACACGCGCCGAAACATGCTAATTCTAAATTGATTTTCTACTTTTTTCCATCATGAGCCTTTTTCCCCCCGAATTCCTCATCCACTTCACTTTCTACCACACCTATCGGCATAGCGCGAACGCACTGTGCGGGGCAAAGGTTCCTTATCTTATCGTCCCCCAGTGCTGGATTTACTCGAGCTCGAGAATAAACAAAAGGGAGGCAAATGGGCGCTCTAAAATAACAAAACTAGAACGGCTATCATTTAATCATCGGCATCCTCTGCCATACGGTCCACTGTGGTCGTAACGTTTGCGGTTAAAATTCGAGCGTCAGTAAACATCCAGTGGCTGGAAGGTCACCATCATCATCGCAAACGCTCGCTGCTGTTTGCGCAGACCGGTACAGTGCAACCGGCTTGGACGAGGCTGAAGATGGAATTGAACGTTACTGGGGCAGGTTACCTACAGCAACGATGGGACGCATTCTTGGACGTTGTCGGTAATAATTGCTGTCTGTTCGGTCTGTCGTGATCTGACAGTAGATAGCAAATTGATCTGTTTAACAGTGATGGTTTAATCTGTCTGTCTGTCTCGTTTATTGATGTGGCATTGTTGCTCGTTGTGTGCTGTCCCATTCCCATCCGCAGGAGATGACCCAGAACGGTTGTACGTGTGGGGGCTCTCGCTGTACACACACGGGCTTTACTGGGTGCTCGGATCGTTCTTCGTGTTTATGGATGTTTTCCAATGGCCACCGGCGCTAAGAAAATTCAAAAATCAACCCGGCCTTAACGAACCACTCAAGTGGAATGATCTGCGGAAGGTAAGCTAGGAAGGAATGGCAGAATGGTTCAGCGAGAAAGTGGCCATCTCGCGACTGATCTCCCATTGCTTGCAGATCATTCGCACGGTACTGATCAATCAGCTGCTGATCAGCGTACCGATAACGCTGTTCGGCTTCCGGGCACTGCTGGCTAGTGGCGCTGTTGTGAATGTGCGTACCCTGCCGTCGCTGTACGAGGTGGTGCGTGATCTGCTGATCAGTGCTGCCGGTTGGGAGCTCGGATTTTACTACAGCCACCGTTTGCTACACTCCAAGCATCTGTACAAGCTGATTCACAAGCAGCACCACGAGTTCACGGCACCGGTTGCCTGGGCCGCGATCTATGCACATCCGATCGAGCATATCTTCAGCAATCTGCTGCCACCGTTGCTCGGCGTACAGCTGATGCGCAGTCACGTACTAACGACGGCACTGTGGTTAACGTTTGTCATTCAGGACACCATCACCGGACACTCGGGGTACCACGTGCCATTCCTGAGCAGCAACGAAGCGCACGACTATCATCACATGAAGTAAGCAAGGATTGGCGATTATCTGATCACAGGAATCAGAGAACGGAAACTGATTTGGTTTTGCTTCAATCTCTCTCCCCGACAGATTCAACCAGTGTTACGGTGTCTTTGGTTGGCTCGACTGGCTACACGGTTCCGATGCTCAGTTCCGTGCATCGCAATACTACCAGCGGCACCAGATGCTGCTCGGTACGAAATCCGCCCGCGAGTTGGTACCGGACGATAAGAAAAAGCTGCACAAAGCGAAGTGAAAAGAAGGCGAGTATTTTGTAAATAAAAAGTAAGCTAGCTTTATACAAAAGAGATCAAAATCGTTCAAAAATTAATTGATATGAAAGCGAATATAGCATTTATGCCTTATTTTCAAGTCAAACTTCAGTGTTTAATTTATAAATAGAAAAGCACTTATCTATGAAATTCCTCGCTGTGTTACGATTGCTTCTAGCATAGTATAAACGAAGGCTTGTCTTATCGTTTGCCCAAGTGATAAGAATCAATCCATTTACAGCACAAAATTCTGCTTGTTCACGGTCGACAGGATAGGCTTCAACTTATTTGTTTGCAATCGATAAATCCATTAAACATGTCTCGAAAAAAATACCTATCGCATAATCGTTAAATACCACTTGAACATCCATAATACCTATTGGCCGCTGGCAGGGTTGAGCGATGACTGCGTGGAATTAGCTTGTGTTTGAGAAGTGAGCACAGTTTTGAACTATAAAAGTATTTCGTTTCGTTAAAGTTGATTTTTTTCTCAAAAGCGAAACTCTCACTTAAAATAAATCACTAATACCCAGCATGACCAAATCATGACACAGGAAATGGAATCATGTTTAAATTTCAATTAAACCATGCCACTATGTTCGACCATTACCACACACTTAAATGCCAGACTGCACATTGCACGCATGGAAAGGTTTGCCGGGAAAAGAATATCCGGCAGCGATGGATTGATCTGACCATTATCATACCGCATGCCTTCATGTGTACCATGAAGCAGCAATGAAGATGTAAATAAAAGAAAGCAATTGATTGCGGAGCGAATCTCCATTTCGATCGAAGTCACGCAAAATTTGTTCCACAATTTCGATCGGAATCGGGAAGTCTGTTGTTGGTGTGGTGTGGGGTCTTCCCCCTTCGTTTTGAGTCCTTTAAAGGCGATTTATACACTACCACTACCGATTTACCATGCAATCACCACTTCAATTCCGGTTCGATAAAATACCACATCCAATGTGGTTCGGAGCGTATGCAAATGCTTCCCCAAACGACTCCCAGCCACACGACAAACAAACCCTTTCCAATGAGCGGATTCATACGTAATTCCGTATTTAATGCATCCATTCATTAGCTATTATTTAGCATTGGGATAGGAGCTGGGCGATCCTCGAACCACGCAGCAGCGTATGCACTTTTCTTTTGCGTCGCTAAATAGAGTGATTGGAAAATGATTTAGATTTTATTACACACTTTTAGCGGCCGACAGCTTTGGGACGGGCGCGTGGTTACCCGTATCGTTGATGGCAACTTTCCAAACCTGAGCCAACCCCGAATCAAAGCTTTAAACGTCCTCTAGAGGAGGGAATGCGTTGATTGAAAACGTGTGGAAAAGAAAATTTGCATTGCAAAAGGCGAGGGTAAGCAGTAAACAACGCTACTTCACAGCTGAAGTAATCCTTTCCAGGTGCACGTGAACGATGGTAATGAGCCATCGTACCAGGAGGTACTTCATACTGCCTTCTCACCCATTTCGGCCACATTTCCATCGCATCGTTCGTTCGCCATTTTTGGAAGTTTGAGCCAACGAGGAAATTGTTTTTTTTTGCTACCCTAAAAATCCCTAGCGAATGTATGATTGGACGTAAAGTATGGCTGACTGGATCGGAGTTTGATGGGACCACTGTCGGTGTTTGATGGTTGCTGCTAACATGTGGCTGTTCCCATATTAACACCCGCCGCTATATTGGAACGATCAGACGCGCCAAATTGCATTCAATTTCGTTCGGTAATTGAAATTTAGCACTTTAGGTGGTGTGCAAAACGGCTAATTTCCCCAGGAGATAGGAGAAGAGTTGAGCGGTGGTATATGAAAAACGGTCAATTGTGCACATGCACGGGAGTGAAAACCGCAGCAAAAGTTATTGCACACGAGTCACTAAGCACATTATTATAATTAAAAGCAAAGAATATGTATGGGTAGTCTTTGGAAAGTAAAAGTAAAAGATAGTTTGATACGATTAAACTATATCAGAATTATATATCAGAAGTCTGATTTGTTTAATAGTGGTTAATATAATTTTAGATGAAAGGAATATATACCCTGGTTTTCAATTATTGTCAGAAGTTTATGTACATCCTGAAATTTGGATACAGCACGGTGTTTTGGCGCTTAGCTTTGTATATTTCCAAATCGCATAGTGAATGAGCTTATGATATTATTTTATATTTAATTATTTTTTTATTATTTAAACACGAATATCACTTCTCGTTACTAATAATTATTAAGGTTTGCTTTTTACCTCCGAAGATGTCATAGAAAAAAAGTCCCATAGTCAAATAAGAAAGCAAAGAAAGTAAAATAAGATAAAAAGGAGATTTGGAACATCAGAAAATGCTCAGTGACAAATAAATAGCGGTGCCGACCTTTCACACGATCGGAGCGAGTATCTAATCCCAAACAGACCGTCCTCCGTACCATTCCAAGAAATCCAGAGTGATAGGATAAAACCTCTCAAGGATAAGGTACCGATAAAAAATGAAATTTCGTTGGAACTGAATAATGATATGAGAGAGCCTTGAAACAATTTTTACAAATACACCCTCGATTGCAAAAATGCCCCTAAATTCGTTTCCTGCATTTCGTTAACCGATCAAGCGAAGTTAAAGCAGAAACGCTACAAGCTTACCATCAACCGCAGAACTGGTTCCGTGCTGGTCCACTTGAGGCTGTCGGTGAATGTCGTCCACTTTGTGTCGTTTACAAAGCTAGCCCCGTACGGTGGAGTTGACCTCGCAGTGTTGAGACGGACACTATTCGGTCGCTCTAGCAAAACCACAGCACACAGCAACTTCTCTAGCCGTCCTGAATGATCCTCGCGCGATGAGCCAATAGGGTCGGGTATGGTTTGCAATTTAATTTGAATTTTTGCTATAAACTAAATCCGTCACGAAGGATTTCAGTTTTGGTGGTAACCATCAAGAGACGAGATTATTCCCACAAAACATCACACACTACCGAGGGACTATATTCCGCAACGCACTTGAAAACTGGGACCGATCTGGCCGCTTGTTTGCACCACCATCACCAACAACCACAACACACCTTTTGGGAGCAACGAGCTTCAATGCTGCAGACGCATCGGTGGAAAAGGTCAGAGTAAACACAATTCCCGGCACACACACACACACCCGCACGAAACAACAACACTTCCTTTGCTATTGTGCAGTACTAGCCGTACGCTTTCTCACGCTCACGCACACCGCTTAGTTTACCAGCACTTTTCGAATGGAGTACGCCGCCGTCGTCAAATCGCGCTGATACAGCTGATTGGGTAATAATCGAAGCAAAGAAAAATGGTATTACTATAATCATCAGTCCATGGTTCGCAATCCATATCTACGGAGAGACATTGCACTGCCGCCAGACCCTTTTCACTTAACCCGGAATCGAAGGTTTATAATTAAACCATTGTAGTGAGACGCAAGTAGAGTTCCTATGTAGCCAGTAGGCAAAAAATATAAACAAACATTACCGTATGTTTGTTTATAATCGACCACGGTGAGGTTGGCGTTATGAATGAAATCAATCTATGTGTACTGTAATCGCAACCTCAATCCCTTGCGTACGGGGAAGTAAAGGCGCGGCAATGAGCCAAGGGAAAAGGGTAGTTTACACATTCAACAAAAACAAACAACCGGTGACACAGTTGCACTGGGCATGGCAAAAGGTTTTTATGAGTGAGCAACACGATGAGGAAAAAAAAGAAACGGGCAGGTGACAACTAAACCTTCGGCAAACCCAAATTAAGCTCTATTCTTTGCTTTCTATTTGGGGTAATCTTTGAAGGTGTGAAAAATAGCTCCCATTGCAGCGAAGCAGTTGCAAATGTAACCTAGTTACCATGGTAGTTCCTATGCATAAGGTTTCCCTGTTTGCTTCCCGGCGCATCCGTTTATGGTGAGATGGTCGCGCTCACTAAGAAGGAAGGTGAGAATCAGCGGAACGGGCCCACCACACAGCACCATGGTTTCGGCCGTGGATGCCTTTCACTTGCTAGGTTCGCCTAGCTCGGACTGCTCGTTTAAGCAATGTGTGAACATAATTTCCAGCACATTCAAATTCATGCTCACTGTGAGGAGCTTTGCCAGGAAATAGATTGTGCTTCCCACGCGCCAAAAAACAGTGAAAAATTTTTATTATGCAGTTTCTGGGAAGAGGTCGATTTCATCACTACACAGTACACTGGGGGAACGTAGAACTATTTCTCTACAAGAGGAATGCTCTATAGCTTCACACGCTCTTTTATTCACTTCACCACTGGACTAGTGGACACTTATTTGGTGTAATGCTTAAGAACTAGCTGAAGAAAACTTAGAAAATCTGTTTTGTCGCGACTACCGGAATGATTTTGAGCTAGGATTTGAGACAGGATGGGCAAAGCGAAACACCGCAACACTAGTAGGCGACACAACACAACCGAGCGACTACTACCACCGTCGACATTGTTATGGTGAGTGTTTTGTGTTTCACTACGCGAAGGGGTTTCTGGGCCAGCATAGCTTTCATTCAACGGTTCCACCACTACTTGGCACACAGCCACAGCGCATTCGCTTTTCGGCCCATTCCATCCATTCCTCTTTCTGTTCCTGTTTGGTTGTGCTTTTCGTGAAACCTCCTCTTACACCAACACTCGTGCACTTTTTATTTCCCATACACACACTCACACACACATACACACACAAAGCACAGGGGGGGGGGGGGTATGTTTTTCACCCACTGGTGTGTGGAGTGTGGAAAAAACTTCGCCAAAGAGCTGCCTACATCCAACTGCATCCGGGGGCAAGATGACACTCACCACCCACCCACTGCAGCACCATCTGTCATCAATTTTGTTTATGCTTCCCGTTCTGTTTGTAGGAAAGTGCATTAGGTCGATGATTAGTAGACAGCGTTTTTTTGCTTCCCTTTTTTCACATCTTTTTTCAACAATTTGCGAAGCTCTTTTTCAGTTTTGTTTTCACAATTGTTTAGCATTCTTTTGGAGATGGTTTGAAGGATTTTTTTCTCGTCAACTATGACTTCCATTCCCCACTCACAGGCCTCATCTATGGCACTCTAGTTTTAACATCAAATACACAAAATTAAAACGAAGGAAAAGGCTTGCACATGTTCACACTTTACACTTAAACTATTTGCGGTAAGACACACGCATTGCAAAACAAAGTTTATTGTTTTCATTCACACTAAGCACATTGGGAACCTTATTACAATTTGTTTACTTCTTGAGATCCAAAATATGTTCCACTGACTTTTGGGGCAGTAGCAAATGAGAAGACCTTTTTCCTGAAACAAATGCACCTCGTCGGCTGTCCTTTAAGCGATAACAACCAAAGCTGATCATCAAATTTCTAAAGAACAAATGGTAAATTTGACGAACCGTAATTCATTCACAACAGCGGGCGCCCGAAATGCTATTCGGAGAAAAATTGTTCACCGTAATTGTGTGGTGCGCAAGCTGGGGCGAACGAATGTATACAATGGCCCCGTTTATCCGTGCTCTTTCATGACAAGCCCCGGATATCCAAATAGCCATATACCCAGGGTACAATCACGACAGACTGCAAACAGATGGAAATTACCTTGTGAACAGAGGGAAAAGAAATATTTCACAATGAAAAACGCTACATTGGTAGCGTGATGGTTCAAACATGTGATAAGTGTTTTTAAAAAGATCATAAAAATGAGAGTAATTGGTTATTTTGTTGTTAAAGCAACCTTAATTACAGCTTCCTAAGTCGCTATAAGGTAAAATGTAACATGGGTATGAAAAAGTTTGTAAACAAGGAAATGATTGTTTATATGCTCTAATTCAGTGCTCTGACTGTGTATTGTGAGCAGGGCTCGCTGCCCGAAAGCAGAGCACGTGGGAGGATTTCCAGATCTTTGAAATTTTTCGAACAATTTTAAATCTGCTGAGCGAAAGATAGGATGTAACATCATCTTGAAGGGTTTAACTAATGGTTCACTTGTTTCATTAATCATTTTGCACCTGGATTTCTAAGTTTTTCAAATGTACATGGTACATTGATTTGGTATCAATACTTGCATGCAATATCCTAACTTGTGTATGCATTTTTTAAATTTAAACCTAACTTATATAATGAAATTCGTAAAAAAACCGTAATAAATTTCGGTCTACCCATTGTAATTCTTTGATTAACTTTGCTTTATTTAAAAAAACATTTTTTTTGCAATTTATAGCATTTATATCTTCTGTACTGTTATTGCTATATGTATATTGTTCAATCCTTATATATATAAGGTAAGGTGTGTAGAACGAACATATACATGAGGCTATATGTATATTGTTCCTTGTACACATGCATTGTATTTGTAATGTGAAGAATATAAATGTTGTGATGGACGAAGGTGAGACAAGACATTTGTAGTCTTACAACTTACACATGACTCTGTCCAATATAAACGAATTCTTCTTGGCCGCAACCAAGGGAGGAATGCTTTGAATCATATTTGCCCCCATATGTGTGGAAGGACAATAAAAACTCCGCTACATTCATGAGCTCTCTGAACGGTTAGGTAAGCTAACTACTTGGCAGCAGATTAGACTAGCCAGGTCCTAGTCATGCTATACTAATGACTCTGGCCGGCCCAGTCTGGAAAATCTTTTCAGTACGTCCACAAGGCCAGGGAAAGTGTGTTTGGCTCAACTGGAGATGAGTGATGGCATTGAAGTGTTCGTCAGTAAGACTGGAACAATGGACATTGGATTGGCACAAAATTGTGCTGTTCGGTCCATACAAGTTTTGATCTACGGACGGCAGCATGGGATATTCATGATTGAAACTACGACAAAATGGGACTACGTTTTACTATTTATTCATAGTTGTATTATTGCTTCAGATTAAATGTAGATAGTCTGTTTGATCGGCCCATTATAAATATTTTTTCTACTTACTTCAAATTTCGTTTGTTCATGATTCAAGTATTAAATATTACCAACGATCTGTCTGGCGATCAAATAGTTTTCCTTGTTGTTTTGTGATATAATTGGAGAATTATCTGTTAAAAAAATAAAACTGAAAAACGTACACTATTATTCATTACTAATCACTTTATTTTCTTCAACTATCATTCTTTTCAATAAATATTTACAATAATATCCACGTCGCTGTTATTTGCAAGGATGTAGTACCGTAACTACGTTTCGATAAACTGATTTAACGAGTTTACAATACACAACAACACACACCTGTTAACTGCCTGTTTCCATTAGATTTGCGAGAGAAACGGAAAACGAACAAAAAAAAAAAAAAAGAAAAACCAAACAAAATGATATACATTCTTTAAAAAAGAAAACCAAAAATAAAAGAAAACAAAACAAATCGACCCTAACCTTATACTGCGGCGCTTGTTCTAATTAATTTTTCCAATGCATTTGCTCGCTTCCTTTTACTGTCCCTCAGTCGCTTTTCTTCGAGCCACATGCGTTGTGTGCGCTTTCCTTTTCTACGCCTTACCATTAACGTCCCTGCAAATCGGGGAGCGATTGGAGCAAACAAAACACAAAAAATACTGTTATCAAGCACAATCACCAAAATATTCATACAGCAGAGGTTTGTTTCGCTATTACCGGGAGCTTACATTTTAATCCATCCTAACCTATTACCATTCTCGTATTGGATGCTCGTGTTCTGGAACCCCGGACCTGGGTTTCCAGCTGATACGCGCATCATCTTGTCGCGCTTGTACTCAGCGCAAAAAGATAGTTTGAAGATATGTCATTGTTTAAACTTCAGAACCGCACCGGACATCGCCGTTAAGACTAGTGGTGGACATCCAACCGACGGTCGAAATTTAAAAAAATCGATCACACAAAATCCATGCTTTTGTTGCACCTGTGAGTACACTCGACGAAAACAATGGTACGGGAGACAAGAGCTCCAAAACGAAACAAAAAACCAAGCACAACCATCGCCCAGCCGTGCGTGAACGATGGCGGGAAGAAAAGCGATCGATCACGCAATAGAACACGTGTGTGCGTGTGTGAAAACAGACGGTTGCCTTGTTGTCGAAAAAAAGGAACGTGGTGACTAAGGAATGTAGGTAGAAAATTAAGGGAATAAATAAATATTCTTTTGAAGCAAAGATACACGTTCTTCATAAGATCGAATGTGTGCGCATATCGGTGTCCCTGCGATTGCTCTGTGTACCGGAATCTAGGGAGTAGATAGACGACACTTCTAGAGAAGCCATTCGTACTAACCAACTACCCTCAAAAAGCAGAGCATTGCGAGGACACCGAGATGGACGACATTCTTTCTAATGAATAAGATGATGGTGATAACTACGATAATAAGCGCCATTACGAACTAGCAGCACACCAGGGAAGCGACAAGGAACGGCAGTCGTGAATTCCTCACATTCCTCACTATGCACTCTCCTAAGGAACTTGTCACTTGTTGCCCTTATCCGTGTAAACCCCACAATGAACGTTATGTCGCGCGTGTCTTTAAATTTCTGATTGCTAATGCCCTCGCCTTACCAGGTAAGAGAGTTTGCGTGATCTTGTTTCTACTCTATTGCAACAGAATTCACCACGCAACAAGTGGAGCGATGCCGATGGGAGTACCGAACAGGAAGAGCTTGCATGAACGGGGAACGTTAGATGAAGATGTACAGGATGATAACACAAGGTGTGGGAATTGGGAAGGTGCAATAAATTAACTGTTGGTGGTATGGTAATACACATTCGTTTGGTATCGTACACTTAACGCAAAAAAAAAAACGAAATAGAATGTCAGTAGAATGGGAGACGTTCGGTCGCGATAGTGGTAGTACCCAAATCGATAATAATAATATAATAATAATAATCGTAATAAATTAAGAGGCAATCGTGTTAGTAGTGCACGAGGGCGCACGGGAAATGACGATGACGGTATGAGGTGTTAGATGGTTTCGCTAGATTAAGGGTTGGTGTTGGATGGGTGGGTTAAGGTCTCTTCTCGAAACTGTTGGTGTAGTCCCATCGTCCACATTGATTAGTGCGATGCTGCGAAGAGAGTGTGTTTCTAGATTTCGTTTCGTACATTCGATTGGGTCCCTCGTCTATCTAGCGCTATCGCTCCCTCCCTCTCGAAAGCGACCCTGACTACACTGACAAACCGGGATATAGCAAGGATGCACATGTTGGTTGAATGAATATGTTCGATTCCTCCGGAAGCTGCCTATGGTTCTGATGGATGCTAGATGGTGCTCAGGTAACAGAAGAGCGGTTGGTCTGCAGCGATTGACAACGCTCAGACTGTGCCGAAGAAATGTTTACAAAATGAAGTTGAAGGTGCTCCGCGAGGGTCGAGATTGCAATAGAACCGATGGAAAGCTTCCCACACTCGCATAAGGGGTCGTTCGGTGAGGGGTGCAGGTGCACACCCGCTAGCTTTTCTCCCTGGCGAGCATTCAGGCACGAGGACGACCCACGGATAGTTTTCGCTTAGTGTCCGGAGAATGGGTTGGCTGTGGTTTGGTAAAGTCAGAGTGCAGAGTGCGTAGACAAGTGCGTCGTGCCATGATGATGAACGTTCCCCACAGAAAGGATTGAAGAGTGCATCAGTATGGACCATCATGGTGTACCAAGCGGAGATGATGGCGTGAGATGAAAGAAAGAAAAGAAAAGAGACGAACGATAAGATATCGCCTAAACATGCTGCACCTTAAGTCCACAGCTCGGACAATACAAAGTGCGGCCGACGGTTGACGGACGTACCTTTCCGGTCGAAGTGTCGCACGCGCACAAACAGGAAGGCGGCCACTAGAGATGCGACGGCAAGCACGAGCAGCAGCATCACCAGTCCACCGACAAAGCTCGGCACCGACATACAGATCGTTTCCGGGTCGACGGTTCGCTGTGATTGGATCACGACCGTCTCGTTGCCGGATGCATTGTTTAGCGCAAAGTTGACGTCTCCCGGGGCCACCACCTGGATGATGCGTTCCGTGTTGACGTCCGTCATCTCCTGGGCGTCACGCTTGTAGATACGTGGCCGGATCACAACCGACATCGTGTCCCGTCGTCGGCGCACGCCGCGCAGATCATCCAGTCCCTCGACCGAACGTGGTCGGCCACCCAAACTGACCAGATTGCCGCTGTTCTCGCCTGACAGACCATCGTCCTTCTTCTGCTTGGTCACGGTGACGTACGACGTCTGGCCTGGTGGTGGTGGTGGTGGCATGTTGATGTGATCGTGAATATCGTTTGACGTGGGGTTCGAAGACTGTGCCTGCGATTCGATGCGATCGTTAGCGTTCACTGGACCGTCGGACTTGTTTTCGGCCGAGTTGGCAGACGTTTGTGCTTGCGGCGCCGGTACAACACTGTCCTGGTTCTCCGAGTACGCACCGGACGCGTCCGAAGGGTGGCGAGGATCGGGGTAGGCTGCCGGTGGCACTCCATACTCGGACAGATGCGGTGGTCCGTATTCGCCGCTTAGCGCACCTGGTGCACCGTATTCGCCTGAGATACCGTTGCCGGTCAGCGCTGGAAGTCCGTAATCTCCACCGGCACACTTCGGTTCGGGGCAGTTGTACCGGCAGACCTGGATCACACACTGGAAGTGCACGTTCATCGAGTCGGGGAACTTGAACGCCTGGAAGTAGGCAAACGAAACCACCGATGCGGACGGGCCGAAGTTCTTTATCTTCTGGAACTTGCTCATAATCTTTGGCCGCACCACGCAACCGTGCTGATCGACCAGCTGAATCGGGGCCCGTTTGCCGTCGTGAGCGACGCAGTTGCGCACCAACATATCGAACTTGTTTTCGTCATCCTTGATGGCCAGCACCATCGTCATCGTTTGGCCGATCTTCACGATACCCGAAACTTCGGACGCCCACGGACCCTTGCCGACCTGGATCTGCATCCAGCACTGGAGATTATCGCCCAAGAAGTTGGCCGTAACGGCGTGCAGCATATCCACCTGGAACGGTCGGAACGTGACCGCCTTCTCATAGAAGTCGTACCACGTGCACCGAAGTTTACGAGCCTAAAACAAAACCAATAATTAGTGTTCAACTGAACCGGTGCCACCCGTCCTATATTCGAAAATACGTACCTGATCCCAAACTTCCTGTACGTACGGGTCGTACTGGATGATGATCGTGTTCTCGACGTAACTGCCGGACGGTGTCGGACCGCCGAAGCTGGCCGCGTTATGGTTGGCCGAGCTCGACATACCACAGCTGTTCAGGAAAATTTCGAAGGTGGCGCTTAGATGGCCAGTGCCCGGTTTGAGATGCACACAGTGCGGATCACTGTAGAAGCCCTTCGAGAAGATCATACCGTAGAATGGCCGGTCGAACTCGATGTTGACGCGCATGTGCGTCTTTTCGCACTGCACCTGCAGATGCTTGATCTGCGGGCTGTCGTTCGAGGCGGACAGTGGCCACGGGTCGTCTCCACCGCCACCACCGCCGCCGCCGCCTCCGAGAAGGCCGCTGCTACCTCCGCCGCCACTCAGCAAACCAGGCGTACCGTATACTGGTGATGGTGCAGGCGGACCGTAGACGGCTCTGTGCTCCAACGGCAGTGCTGCCGAATCGACCAACGGTGCATCACAGTGGACATTCTGCAAACGAAGAAGGGAAAGAAAATCACATCAGAAAGGGCGGAAAACAATTCAGCACACTGCAGTTGCATCTTCGTCAACTACATCATCGTATCGCGATCTTCATGTTCGAGTACCTCCTAGCACCAGACAAACAACGTTAAGCTTACGGGCTACCATCTCCCTCCAATTGTTTTCACCCAACCTCAACCGAAGCCAAACGTACTTTCTATTTTACTACAATTTCAATTTCAATGCTCACGAATTAACTTGATTCAATTTATTCCTGCGCGCATTACAATATGTACCATTTGGTCGGGGATGAACCTGCGCAGGCATGGAAAATGCTGCGCTACGATTAGCTTTCATTTACCAACCAACCAACCGGCCCATACGAGGTACATCGCTTTCCCAAAAGCAATGCATTGCGTTGGCTTGCGACTTCAGTGTGTGTGTGTTTGATATTGTTTTTTCGCTTCTCGTCAAAACCCGACCATGCGGAGAAAGAAGCACAGCCTCCATTTCCTTGTGCCCTTCATCCTCGCGGAGCCGGCAGCGGTTGGTACCGTTCTTTCACAAAGCCTCCGGCCGCGATACGTACCGACTGCACCGGCGAGGAGCAGCAGCTCATAAAACACTGCCACCAGTCCGTCCATTTGCGGTGCAAACCGAAGCCACATTTATTTTATGAGATGATTCCACGAATGAACAAAAAAAAAGTAACACAACACGCCAGTAATTAAACGAAACCGGTACAGATTTTCCTTGCGCTTTCTTGTATACGGCGGTAGCCGTACGCGACCGAAACTGGACATGTGCACATGGGCAAGTGTTGGCCGTATGCGAGCGGCCTTCTGGGTGTGTGGTACGGTGAAGATGTGAGCATTCCGTTGGTACACGGTACCGTACGGCCGGCCTACACGTGGTGGATGCGCTTTCTCTTCGTATCGTATCGGTAAGACGTTAGATGTACGGGACTGGGTGCAGCAACCATTGCAAAACACTAGTCGACTTGAATCATGCACGTTAGCGTCTCCAAAATTAAGAGGCGAGATATTGTAATCAAGGACGAAGTTCAAATTAAAAAAAAGAACTTAGAGACTTTTTAAATAACTACTTAAATAAACAGTGAAAATGCACATACATCCATCTTCGATCTGATCTTGCCACAGTCTAGCGAATTATTGAATGTATCTCAGACCGACCTTTTCTAAAACCCCACGTTCCATCGCACTTCGATGTGCTCTAATTGCTGCAACCTCTCACACAATGCGTTCGATTAGCAAATAATCCTTTACAGAAGCTTACCACTTATTTAGGTCAGTCCAGATAAACAGCTTCTGGTCCCTCGTAAGGTACTCTGGCATGCTGGTAAAAAATATCTCCCTCCCTCTCCCCCTGCAAACGCTACGCATGTGTGGTTTTTCTTAATTCGATTTTGACGAACGATTTTTGCTCGCTTGCCGTACTGAGCGGCGGCAGATTCACACCGGTGGATTTAAAGATCCGTGACTGATAACCCAATTACAGATGGGTCGGTGTGAAGAAAGTATACCGACGTGTTTGAAAATGCCTAATGCCGCATGTCCAACGACTTCGCCCATAAATTAGCACTTGAGCAGCTCGTACGGGGCACAAGCTGCTCCGGGTGGCAAGAAATTTGGGCGCGCTAAACCAAATGACTACCGTATAACAGTACACGGGAAAACAAGCACGCTGGTTCATTATTACATGTTAAGCGATAGATTTGATGCCCGTTTTCTATGACTGATTTGAGGAAAATCCCGCTGCCACGAAGCTAACCGTGAAATATTGAATCACATTAGCTACCGTGGAAGAAAGTGCATTAGCTGCGCAGCACAGTTAGGAATGGGTACATGTGCATCAAAACATCCGGTGGACGGTAGATTACTATCGGGATGAAATTACGTGCAAACATCAGCATACACTGCACTCTGCCTTGTTGGAAACACATCTGAGGATACGCATCAGTGTGTACGTCACGGAAGCCGACATACTTTGTTGTGCTGCATACGTCGTCCATTATTGAGTTCACCGCAGAAATAGATGGTACTGAAAAGCATTGGCTCAAAAGCATAAGCTGTAGAGTGAAAATACTTCAGGGCAATTTTTTGACGATTGCCAAACCTCGAAGCCATTCGCTAAACTGCATGCTTTTTTTTTGTTGAAGCCACGCTATCCACTTTTCCGTCGCTTAATTCCGCTGGTTGACGCATTATTCAAATCGCTTTCTCCGGCCGTTTATCTGACTTGTGCGACGTATCTCGCCATCTCACATCACCCTTCAATGTAACCACATTGGCTTCACTGCATCTTTCCACAAACCCGTCCCACCGGCCTTCTCTCGATCGCTGCACGCAAAACCAGTGCAGTGGAAAATGCACCCCAATGCACTGGTGCACCGACGGACAGGTATGGTCATAATTGCGGCTACGGCTCGGCAGTGCCCTAGAAAAAGGCCGCTAGTATCGTCGTTACACTTTCTTCTTCGATTTGTTTCCTTCCACTGCGCGTCTGGCACTTTCAACGTTACGGGCGAACTGAATCGAATCGATGCCATGCCAATCCGTAGACCATAGACAAGACGATACCACACGCACTACGGTCACCGGACATGGTATGGTAGGTTCCCCACCGTACGGAATTCCGGATCGCTGCAAGTGACAGATAGATAAATACATCCCTCCTGTACGTACGTATTTTGATTGGATCGCTTCGAAAAAACGGGAACATAGCAAGGACAGAGAGAAGGAAATGCGCTCAGCGAGAGTGAGAGTAGGAAAGCAATGTAATGTCGTTTGAAGATAAAACCTGTTGTAAGCACGGAGATTTGTGAGTGTGCAGGTTTTTTGTGTCTTGCCACAAAACAAGTGCCTGATCCACCACTACCCATGGCCGAGAAGACAGTTTTGGAATCCGTTTTGTGTCCTATCAGTGGATACTTTCCTTCAGTCAATTAGCTGATGGAATCGGAAATAATTAGAGGAGCTTTTTTATTCGCTCGTAACTCGTAGTTGATAGGGTTACTGTGCGAGTGGAGCACAGGCTAGGTAAACAACAATCTTGCGAGTGATCATTACCCTGTCGACTAATCGATCACTATACGATCGAACGAGCTGTCAATGGTTGCGTAGAGTGTGCTTCAAACTGTCAGTGGGATGGTTGCGCTAATTATCGATCGATTCTATCGATCAATGGAGCAGATGCAACCGATTTGCATACCTGTCCAGCTGCTTCAAACATCAGATATAGCAGTGGCGGTGTAGTAAATAAATTACTTAATTTTTTTAATTAATATTCTTGTCGTTCGGAACTCACAAGAAGTTGATCTTAAGGCTTGATAATAAGTATCACCAATCGAGTCACATACTCTTGAAAAACAAAATAACAATATTTATTATTCTATTGGTGAAAACTTTTATTCAACTAGTTTTACTCGAGCGAGCATGATTAATGACGCTACATTGGTTGACACATTCCCGCCGATCCTTCGTCGTTATGCGTCGCCGCCGTTTTTTACAGCGATCCGTCCACCAGCGGCACAGAATTGAGTGACCGCTCTTTACACTAATGACAACATAAATGAATGAGTGATCCTGTTTTCATCCCAAACCCTCATCACGATAGCATGATTGAAAGAAAAAGTGATCCAACCCATTTCTTCGTGTCTTGGTCAACCTACGGCAACTACCGCAGTGTCTATACCTCGCCTAAGTTGCCGATCGAGCGACAGAAAAAATGTTAGTTTGGAATAATTAATTTCGTGTCCTGATCACCTTCCACACTATAGGGGTGGCCTGTTGCGCATACCCCCTTCAGGGCTGGTTTCACCTTTTTACCAGCCATGGTCTAGCCGAACCAAACGAAAGGTGAGATCTCCGATAGGAACTGGGTCATTGTATCCAAAATAGCAAAATCGTTTAAGGGGTGAATTGGAGGAGATAGTAAAGAAGAAAAAAATGGTGACCACCTATGAAAGTGGCACCTCTGACATATGCTCACTCGTACATAACTTGCTAGGAGTGGAAATATCTATAACTTTAATCGAAAATCGATTCCGGTCACTAATTTTTGGTTAATGATTTAATAGTGGTTCACTTCAAGCTATGTTTGGGGCGGATCGAGCCGACTCAACACCCATGATTAAGGCTTGTTTGGTAGAGTGAACAAACTGGGTATCACTTTCTTCATTCAGTACGAAAGACGGATACCTGTGATAACTGAGTCACTTCTGTGTGTGTGTCATTAAAAGACATAAAAGGAAATGATTATAGTTCAAATGCGAATCGCTCCGAAGAAAAAGAAAAAGAAAGCTTATACATTAGCATTCAATACAAGGGGAGATACGATCGTTTCTTCGATCGATATGTCAAAACAACCGGAACACACTAACCCACGGCCATCCTATGGTTAGGTTCGCCAACTAAATAAACATCAATCAGGTACTCACAAATGGCCCATTCAGTACCCAATTTCGCACACGGGGAAATCTCTTTAATGACTTTGCCACAACCACAACCAAAATGAAGGATTATCATAAATCAAAGATCACATCCGATCGCTTTGCTGATTTGCTGTGACGCGTTGAGAGAAACGTTCAGCGAAAGTTCAAGAATGACAGTTCGCTCAGTCAAACCTACCCGACAGGTGTTGGAAGGTTCGCACTCCTCCCGGTGTCCGTACGGTTCACCGTCTTCACCGCTGCTACCGCGCTATTGACCGAGGAGAGATCTTGTTTGTGGACGCTAGTGCGACGGCACCATGAGATGTTCTAATCCAATCGAACAACAAAGCTTTATGGTATGCATAGCCATGTTGACACTCCCTAACGCTAGAGGGAATCCAGCTACACTCACACTCGCACACACACGCTACAGTCCAATGATCTTCCCTTCAACGGGCTTGTAAACGTCAACCGTGGCCCGTGGCGTGAAGTGGAAAGCAAAGTGAAAGTTTGCGAACGGTACAAAACTCTCGCGCCGGGCAGGGTAAAATTTCTCCTTTGCCTTACCCTACGCCTGGGCAAGCGTATACATTTGCGCAGCCGGGTGATTGAAGCGCCGCCAAAGCGACGAACCCTCTTTTACCCGCTGATCAGCACGATTCACAAATCATCATCAGCTTGTGTGTATGTGTTTCGGTCCGGGGATGATCCGCAACAGGCTGCACGAGCGCCGCACATGTGAATCGTGGTGTGGAGGACGTAAACAGCGTGAAGTGAGTGAGAAATATAAATAAATTCACAACAACAAAAACCTTTTCCACCGGTGCTTATCCGTGACGCATCGAGCATCGGGGTAGCTCAATGGATGCAATTTTCAAATTTTCTCCCATTTGAAGAAAATAAAACGGCACTCACGTTGTGTTTTCTCGATTTTCACCACCCTTTTTTCTTCCTACCGTTTCTCTTTCTCGTGCTGGAAAGCTATTGTTTATGGAGCGGAACTGTTCCAATGCGATCAGTTTGTTGGATATACCGATTTCTAATACATTTCTACTTCCGTTAAACGTGTGTGTTAATAAAATTGTGGGCAGTTTTTTTAATTGAATTTTAAAATTTATATGCTTTTCAAAATTTCACAAAAAATCGCTAAATTGAAATGCTCCCCTCGCTAATTCACCTAAAGAAAATCTTCCAAAGCTTTTGAAGCCATAGAAGTTCCAAAATTGCGCAAAAGTTTAACCTTCATAATAATAAAGAATGGGGAAAAGGAGACCTAAAACCCTGCGACAAATTTGTCTTACTAGCACACCCTAGGTAGCAGTTGACCGAACGGAAATTAAATTAGGTCATGCTGATGTAATCGTATATCATTTATAACGGAGTCACCCGAGTGCATCGAGCCGTATTGAGTCGAATGGAGGAGGTCGAAGTCCGCCAGCAGCAAGTGGTCTTAAATCGTTGCAGGAGAACAAGAGAAACCAGACAGTGTGGTCTGTTCTGGGTGATACACTTTCACTACAACTGCAGTCGCTAAAGAACACACCAACAAACCCTTTTCCCTTTCATCAGACATACTTTTTACGGGATCAATTCTTTTTTGCAGTTTTTTTTCTAGACATGCAGTGAATAATAATAATTTGTACAGCGTACAATTGAATTGAAATGTATCATAAACTATAAACAAGAAATAAATATAGTTTTGACGTTCTCTGCAGACAAAATTTAAGAGAAGGGCTTCGTTGAAACTTGGTTCGTTTTAAAACCTCACAATAGGATCACGATATTTTACCATCTCGTTTTCGAAACAGGATCCATTGTGTTTCGGAGAAAATTTTTGGTCAGTTAAAATTGATGGCATTTGCTCGCACTATATAGGATTGCATTGCAATATGAACAGACTTTATGTAACTAAAAACATCTTCCCTCTTCTACATATGATTGATTGCGCTTCAATTAGCAAAGCCCAACGATACTTAATTCGATAAGCATTGATTATCAAAGTGATTTATGTTGACTTATTATCCAATTATACAGTTGAAAATGAGGTGGAAAATACCTCACATAACCGTGCAGAACATGCTCTAATCATTCTATATCTTTTCCTTTCGATCAAGATTCTTTCATGTTACATATGAAAGAAGACAACAACTAAAATCCAGCTCAATGAATTCGCATACCAGAAAAGGCAAGTAAAGCTTATTAAAAAACCAATCCACATTCACTACACTTGTCGTGGTGGAAGTTCGGTATTTCGAAAACGAAGAGAATGATTGGGTTGATTTTCATGTTTACCGCTACTTAGCGGTAGCATGGTAAAGATCAGCTATGGAGCAAAAAAATCGAGAAGGAAACATAGCAAAATCTCGGAAAAATCAGAACAAGAATCTTTTTTCGTGTTATGTGTTATGAAATGTAACGGCAAAGAGCGAAACCAGAGTGTACCGACGGTATCAACATAACTCGTTGTATTTCCTGATAATTCATGGAAGAGAATATGTATGGAAAAGATTATTTGGAATAGAAATTTAATCAAACCCGTCTCCCAATCAAGATTGCTGGAAAACAATGGATTTAAATAAGGAACAGTTCACTAACAATTTGGGAAATTCAATGCAACGCGGGCGTTGAAATTTCCCTTTGATCTCTTCAATGTGAAGATTGATTTAATTAATCTTGCAAATGTTCATCCATTTTTTTACCGCCGTTAGTTGGTGCATCCCATGTTTTCAACTTTTGTCTGTTAGTGAGAGTTTTTCCTTCGATAAATGCAACATTTTCGCACCAGCACGATTTGCAGCGGTGAGCGAACGTCTGCTTAATGCTGGTTGAAAGGTGAAAGTGACACAAAATAATGCATAGCGCAGTGCAGTTTTATGGTTTAATGAGCGCGATGGCCTGTGTGTGTGCGATCACAAGCATCGCAAAGATCACTCGGCACCTCCTATTGTTATTGGGGCGCAATGAGAAAAACCAGCACGTGGCCGAAGAACAGTATGAACGTCCCAGTTCAAATCAAAACCGAAACCCGTGCGCCGGTTTAATGTTGCCGTGTCACTCAATGTGATGTTCGTGGAAAACAAAAACCGCAAAACAATTTTCGTGAAGGTGAAAGTGTACTGTTGTGGCTCGGCGCACGCGTTTCCATGGGCGTTTTATTTTCCTCCCCCAGCGAGAGCTTTTCTCTCGGATTATATTTTATTTCACTGATTTGCGTCCAACAGTAGATGATGAGTGGATGCGATGAATGTTAACCATTTGTTTACTTTGGTCCAGTTTATTGTCGTTGTTGGCCTTTAAAAATAAAAAGGTAGCCTAAGTTGAACAACAGAGAACAGTTTTTAGTTCACTTTAAAACGAGCTGGAAGGTAATAAAACGTTGGTGTCGAAAATTTCGTTTACGTTGTTATTCGGTTGTAAGACACACGATTTATGAATGCTTCAGGTGGAAGCTAGGGTTTAATATGTTATATCTGCACCTTGTACCTATGCTGTCCAACGCAAGTTTTATAACATTTGACCTCTTCTGCGAAAAACAATTACAGTGTACATGCCAACCATCAAAGGTACCGAAATAAACCTAAGTAGGCCACTCTTGTTTAATTTTGTTCACCGGTACGTGATATGAATTGATTGGTTCAACGATAAGTGTGATGTGTGCCATCGTAAGTGTGGTCAAATCAATGCAACATCTCATAAGACATCAAACTCAAGCAGAATAATTACAGCTCGCGTAATCTGGCAGACTTATCAATCCTGACCGCAACACATACAGACCATTAGAGGATTGATTCGTACTTGCATAGATAGCATCGAAAGTACCAAATTATGTTATTGTAACACTTTTCAGCCACTTTCAGCCCAAGAGTGTAAGGAAGGAAACGCATGTGCGCGTTACGTGATCAATCACCATCAACGTGGAAAAGATCTTACGAAACGTGCTGGTAGGATAGTAAACAAAATTAAATTACCCACATTTGCATGCTGCTCTGGATATTGCTGTTTTGTTCACGTGAGTTTAATAGTTTCGGGTTTGAAAGATGTCGAAAATTACACGCTTCTTCTCCAATTGCACGCTTTTATAGGTGTTTTGATAACCTTTTAATCCAAACCTTCTCTTCCTGGGGATGGGTCATGGCAAAAATTAGGGCATCATTGGGCCGGTTTGGAAGCGGCAATAATAATGTGCAACCTTTTCCAAAGGGGGGCCTTGATTGCGAGTAAATGGTATCGCCGAAAGGGGAAAAAGAGGTGTTTAGTGAAATAAAAAATCGGTCCGAAGAGAGTACAAATCAAGCTATAGGCAACCTGCCGGTTGCAGCCGGAACGTACAGAGAGCCCATAACTGTTGATCGTTCGCCTTTTGCCGGGTGGAAAGCTTAAAGGGAGCGAGATTGTTTCATTTTCATTGTTGATTACATTTTTCTCAAGCTTGTGTTCTGTGGCTGGGATGAAAAGCGAAGGAAGTAGCAGGTTTCTTGGAAGGAAATGCGTCACCAGCGTGAGGTTCACAGGATCGCTCAAAGTGTTCCATTCGTAACCAATTTTACCCTGTAGCGATGGTTAATGGTGCTGTGGCTCTGAGCCTTTTTTCGCGATTTTTCCCTTACACTCATCACTCACCTCGAGTACTGTGAATAGTAGCACGAACGTTGCGACCAAGGATCGCATTCGGTAGCCCATCATGTTTATCGTGTTGTTTGTCGTAGGTTTTTCTCGCCGTTCGTTGTTCGCGTTCGCAAGAGTTTTGCAATCGTTCTGGTGGCTCGTTTTCTTTCTTTCGTTCACTGTTTCTATTCTTATATATCACTACAGCAGTCTATGGCAGCGGTTGGTACAGATTGTCCGTTATCTGCAGCAGTCGAATTCCCATCGGCGATCGGGAGTGATTGGCATGAAAGAAACAAAGGGGGAAAACAGAGAAAACGAAGAAAGTTAGTTAAATTGCTTGTGGGTCGTGCACGGTTTTAGCAGTCGATGAAAATTAATGTACATTATTTATTAAAGTTAAAAGAAATGAATTCAATTAGACATTTATCCAACGGTGGGAGAATAATACACACGGCTCGAACTTAAAAGTGAACGTTTAAGACAAGAAAACTCGCTCAAGCTATCTAATCACGATATTAAGTAGCTAAAGCTTGCGCGGCGATTACGCTTATGGAATAATCGGGATCACTTTCAAGCGAAAGCTTCTTATCTTGAAGGCTCTTTAGGAGTAGCGCTGATATTTTCTGGACAGTCTAAAGCAGAAGCAAGCATCGACTGCAAGCGTGTGTGCAAAATAGCTTAAGTTGTGAAAATCGTGAGTGAGAACCGTAGGGTAAAACCGAAATGAAGGTTAATCTATCTTCCTCAGCCAGGTATCAGCGATGGTCACGAGCTCTATTCTTCACGCAACATATAAAATCGCTAGCGCTGAAGCCTTTCCTCCACAGCCGTACCATTCCGTTCGGGTTCATGCAGATACTCCGCTACAAAACGGTAAATCGCTGACCACACAACACTTGCCACTTTCTGGCGCGAACTCGTTGAACTCGTGCAACGGAACGCGAACACGGTGGACAGGACAAATTACGTAATGATGCTTCTGCTGAAAATGCGCCATAAGCGGCAGAAAAAGGCAGAAGATGCGCAACTGCTAGCGTCAAAAAGCACCTCGAACAAACTCAACCTCGGTGGTCAGTGGTGTGCGTTGTGGTGGTGGCACCCGGTAACGGATGGGGAAATACCATCATTCGGACACTTCAGCTGGCGGCTACCGGCAACTGACCCGATTATTTATTGCACGTTTTTATATTAGCGGTTTTGTGGTGCTTCTGTTTATGTTGCTGTTTATGCTACCACCTTTCGGCAGCTCATCGCCGGTATATCGGTGGCCACAGACGAGAATCAGAAGCTGTTTTTCGTTGCGTGATGGAAGAATGTGCCGAGCATGGCGAAGGTAATTGAGCTATTGGGAGCCTAATTACGCTGGCTGTCTGTTCTGATTCTGGTCTGGCCGTGTACTCACTGTGTAAGGGAGAAGAATTTTAAAGCTCTGTATGGAAATAGGCCAGTGCTTTTTGGTGGAGGTACGAATAAAATGGAAAAAAGAAACTAGTAGCTCGTTGTTAAACAAATAACCCAGTAATCGTCAGCGTATAAAGTCTACTTTCTCCTTCGCGATACACTCGGCGCCACTGGGCAAAACAAAACTCCATTCTCCAACGAGCATCGTACATCGTCCCCGGCCAGATCCGGTTCCGCCCGGTTCCCTACAAACCAGTTGCCTATTCATTCACTTTCACAGTCACACAACACGATCGAATCGATCTTTGCAACCAGCATCGTTTATCCTGCTAAATTCATTCGTTTCGGGGAGTTTTTTGTGTGCTGTTGTTGTTGCTGCTCGCTTCATTTCATATCTCACAAATCCATCATATTCCGTGTCCGCTTCACTATGCTCTAATTTCACAGGTGGTTCCCTTTTTCTTTTTTCCCCTCCTCGCCACAAAACCCAAAGCGCGATGATTGATCGGTATGAGATTTTGGAAACATGCATTCCGGAAACGGCACTTTCACGTTGTCTGGCTGATGTTCGGAAGCTCTGTCAAATGGGTGTTTTTTTTTACTGTAGACAGGGATTATTTAATGCTCACAGTTCACCGCAGAAGAAACATTTCGTATTCGATTGAAATGAGAAGAATTTGAGATTGCTAAACAACACTACATGTCACTTCCAACAGACTATTACAGCTTCAACTCTTCAACTCGTTGTCTTGAACGCGAGAGGGACAACTTTCCACTTTCACTACTACTATGCGTGACGCGATTACTGTACGTTGCAAATGTATGTGACTTTTGTAAAAAAATTGTTGAGCACGCTTTTCTTGAAATATTACCACACCCGAATGAAACGAACGATCTAGTGTCTTCACTCATGTTTATGCTTCTCGTGTTTTTTTTGGTATCGCATTCATCATGATAATCACCAACACCAATTAAACACCCGGAAAGAGCCACCACCGTCACGATGCGAACAGGTGCTCGAAAGAAAATTAACTACTATCGGTATCAATACCGCTGATCGCTTCGACAAAATATGCTTTTTCACTCCGCTTTTCATTAATCCCTTTTTGTCCGGAAGTTTTCTCCACGCGTCCGGGTAGAGTGCTACATACATCCGCTGGCGCTGCCGTTCGGCTTCGATGCGCATCACATGCACAAATAGCTGTTGTTTGCCGTTTGCTCGCGAGTACGGAATAAAAATATAATAAACTGCCAAAAGCACTAGTGCTCGTAGATTCGAACTACTACCGCAAAAAAGTGAGGAGGAAAAAGCAGATGGAGAAAATATATCTGGGTCACTGGGGGAAAAATATATGTTTTTCACTACCCTGCTATGCTTATGTCAGTTGATCGATTTCTTATGGGCTTTAACTAGCCGGATAACCGGTGCGCATTAACGGGAGCATTTCGAAAGGAATCAACGTCAAAAAACTGCGACTGCGTTCGGTTATTCCGCACTATTCGGGATGCTTCCGTATGACTGGTCCGGTTTTTTTTTACACACTATTGCGGAATGAAAACTTACACTTTAATATGTAAAAGCACAGGCCAAGGATTTTCAGCACCGATTGCTGATCCTTGCTGGGGCAATCACTGCACCACTAGCCAGCACACACAACCGCACTCGCACACTATAACCGTTCACCGAGCACGGGTTTACTAACGCGGTGCACAACTTCACTGTGCGACATCCAATGCTTCGAGTGTTGGGACCGACCGACCGTATTGTCCCGGAACCTCGTGCTTCGCGGAACCAGATGCCCAGTTGCGTTTCGTTCGTGCGACCGTCTCGTTTCGAAAGTAGCTCTCAACTAAACGCAAGCTCTGGCCGCGTGCACACGATTCGAGCGCTCCGTGCCGTGCTACGCTGAGTGCCCGTTACGCAGGCACACGGGTCTCAATGCTTTCCAATTTTCCTTCCCGCTATCTCGCTCTCGTACTGGCCCGTTCGCCTAATCGCACCGGCGCTGCAAGACTTTCTTTTCTTCGCTGCCCAAGCGCTCCAAGTGGAAAGCTGTGCGAGTGGCGCAGTGGCCTTCACTCATTCGTTTTGCGTGCAGCTTCATTTCTTGGTGGTGTGCCGAGAAACAGTGGAATGGGAAAGACAGCATCAATACCTGTGCTGTCTCACGTTGCGGTTCAGTTCGTTGGAAGAGAAGATGTCTGGTTTGGTTTGGAGAGCGAGGGCAACTTTCTCGAATTGAACCGTACATTGAAGGGGAGAAGCGAGGCGAGGCGGGGGATTACGGAGGTGCTGGCCTGTCGGCACAGAGCACAACCAGGTGATCTCACTTTCATTTTCGTTGCGTGAGTGACTACCCTTGGAGTGTGTGTGTGTGTGTACATGGGGGGTTTTTTGCACCAAGCTTGCGTGAAGACTAGAGTGCTTGGTTGGCATTCGAGTTCCCCTAAGTAACTCCCTCGAGCGGGACAGAGTATCAAATTCCAGAAGACTCCTCCGACAGTCTCCTCCACGCTAGCTACCCCCGCCCGTATGCTTTCGTTTGAAGAAACATAGACTTTTTTATAGTTTTCTTTTATTAACTGACGAGTCTCTCAAATGAACGGTGCGATGATGATGATCATGACGGTGTTGCGCACTGATAAATCATTCAAACGAGAAAGTTTTGCGCTCGGTCGATCTACCGCTCAGGCTAGGATTCGGAATTGGGCAAGGAATTACAATTGACTGTTGCATACATTAACAATTGTTTTAAAGTTCCCGGTGCTCCATTACAAATCGCGTGAAATTGGTAGCAGTTCGTCGACAATGAGCTTCTTCGAACCAGGATCCTCCAACCAGACTCTCTATTTTTGCAGTATTTCGTCTTCTGTCACCACAGTATGTCCTTGAACGATATGTTAGTCATAACCTTTTTTTGTTGACTTGCGATCGTTTCGGAGGAGAAACATACTTAACTGCGCTTGCATAATTTCACCAGTCCCCAGTATCCGGATGTCATCGGTTAAGCCGGATGTGGATAATTTGGCGCTTGTATGCTTTATGATCATCAGCGGATTGGGGCGTCCGCTTGAAGAAGTGGACGAAGTTTTGCTCGTTCGCGTGCTGTTCGCAATGCTCATAACTGGCAAACAGTGTCGAGCGTCGTATTTTATTTCTTTCCATCAGCTTTTACAACCCTTTCCCATTTTCGTAAGGTGAGTAGAAAACTGTAGGAAAATCCCTTCGCATGTTCGATTACAAGACCGTCCGCGACCTACTTCCGTTTGATCACGCAGAAGCAAACAAAACGGCGCTACAATACTGGAAGGGATGAGACTAGGGCAGTAGGAAGATTTGCGTCAGTTCACATTACGTGATTGGAGCGTATGAGTGGGGAGTTGCCCCATTGCTTCGAACTGGGAAATGGTTTTAGATCCGTTTTTGCTTCCGGTGACTCATCGTAACGTCCTGGTGGAAGCCGAGGCCGAGTGAAATTGCTCAATAGATGTAATGCAATAACGATTGTTCGGTAGCGCTGTGCATGATTTCATTGGCGGCTGTTCACGCTCTCGAAGTTTCGGAACGCGGTACGGGATCGAAGTCGCATTTGGAGAAAGCTTGTGCACGGTGGTTGAGTGTAACATTTTTCTCTCCCATACGCTGAGGCTTGATGTAGTGAATTACTAACGTGCAGGTAGAAGCAAACGGTTTTTATGGTGATTAGACACTTTTTTTTCTTTGAAGGCTAGTTTAGTGTGCTGTTATTAAAAAATCGCACCCAAATAGGAACTTTAACCCATATCATACTATGGATAACCCTTTTGTCCATTGGATCCTGGCTTTCGCGACCCTTGTACATCACTTTCCCTTGCGCAGGGTTCAAGCGTGTTTTTATATTTATCATCATTCTCTCCCCGGCAATCGAGACAGCGGTCAAAGTCACTTGCTGCCTTTGGGCAACAGAAAAAAAGCAGTTACCAGAAAAAAAGACAAAACAAAAAGGAAACATCAACCGTCCGTCCGACCAAATGTGGGTCACAAAGCGGGCGGCCCGCTGCAAGATGAAAGAAACGATGCGAACCCGAGCACCCGAGCGAGGGGATCTGATGTGGTAATTATTTCAACGCCGATCATTACGTATCGTATCGGTGGTGCACTGTTTTGGGCTGGCTGCACCGAACGTCCGGCATCTCCGAAGACACTCGGCGTTGTTCGGCTCGGTGTTCCGGCTTTTCCGGGGTGCGTAATTATTGTTGTTTCGGTGTGCCTTATCAACGGTGCGGTTATTAAATGGTGGTAGGCAACGTTTTAACAATAAAAAAATGCTTCAAAATAAAAAGATAGCTATATTTCGAAGAGAAGCGCTCGGCTCGCAAGGGTGGCACAAAACGGTCGACCCGGGGTGGACAATAATTGGAACTGGTGCTTTCGCTGTTTTGGCGCTGTTTTCACTGTCGCGAGCTACTCCAAGCTACGGGGTGTAATTTTCCAATTACAAATTGAAACAAAGTGAGACACAAGCAAGTTTCTTTTTTTTTTTTGTTTTTTCGATTATAATAATCTTTTATGATAAATTGTTATTTTTTGTTATTGGTTGAAATTTTAAAAGCTTCAACTGCGATAGCAAAAATTGTAATTTTTCCCGTGAAAATCATTGATTTCGTGTTTTGATGTTATTCGTTGTGCAGTATTCATCCACCAAACCAGGAAAGGGTACACCTTTTTAAGTAAATAACAGCAGACAAAAAAAAATACCCAAACCACACGGGCACATTACAGCCACGGCACCTGGAGCACCTCAGCTTGTGGTTATTTGTCAGCATTAATTTAAACCGATAGCATCCCCGCGAACGACGAAAGTAAAGGCATTCAAAAATTAAAGCTGTCATTTAATTATCGACGTTTAGCAACGATGCTGACGCTGACCGTTCGTTGCGTTGCGTATGTTTAACGTAGGCTTTTTGTCTCTTTTTTCCGGTGGGCGCCAAAACGCAGCTCGATAAGTTGGTTCAGATCGATCGAACGGGTTCGCTTCCTTTGGGGAGGTTTTTCCTGCTAATGATGATTGTTCATAATACGGACAAGGCAACGATTCTGCCGCAATCCTGCATTCCGGATGCAGGGTAAGTTTATTTGAGTGTTGATTTTATTCTCCTCGCATTACTTCTCCCAACCCTGGCCCCGTTTCTTATTTTCACAGACGCGTTTATTATGATACTTTCTCCGGCGGTTTATTCTACCACAATTACCTGACTGTTGCAATGCGTGAACTGTTGTGGCTAGGCGAAAGTGAAACTGGAGGCTTGGTGTTTTTTGTTGTTTTGAACTGTTAGCACGAATCAAATTTCGCATCAATTTGATTTGGCTGGGTGTCGGTAAGGAGCATATTTTTGCATCGTTACCATAAACCGTTGGTTTGATTGAAATCAATGAACATGTTCGAAAGGAAATGATTGTTGCCGAAACATTTAAGAAAGGATGATTGTTTCCCTGCCCAGCCGGTAAACCGGACCTGTGTTGCTATATTGACTTTCTTCGCCGAAAAGTCTGCGGTGCGATGCGATAATGTGAAAATAATAATACCCTTTATTCGCCATGCTATTAGTGTGCTAAAGCAAAACCGTGGAAAAATAATACTCAAAGAAGCGTTTAAAAGAAGACCAATGGATTGTAGTAAAAAGAAATCGTTGAAATCGACAACACCTTCTAAAAAAAAATATTACGCCTCACGTGTCTGCGGATGAAAAATCTGCTTTATCGTACGTGGAACAAAAGGTAAAACAAAAACAAGATCAAATCCGGTGTCGCTTGTCGCCAGATGGGTTGTTCAATAAATAAGCTTTATTTTATGTTTTCGGACGGCGTTTTTCTTTTAAAGAAGAAAGTATTGCTCGACTTTCCTTCGCACTGAAACCAATTTTTTGAGGGGAAGCAAACATTAAAGCCATTGTTAAAAGGCAACAGCAGAAACACGATCAAAAACTGTGGACGAAAACAAACGTGGCACAAGAGTGTGTGTGTGTGACGGTATGCTTTTTCTCTTTTATTACAATTTCACAAATCTCAGTTCCGCCTTCAGAGCGATGATCGTAGTTGAATCATTCCATTATAATACGAAAGGAAAGCAGAATAGCAAGTATGATTGGAATGTCCGAGTGAAATGTTTGTTTTTTTTTGTTAGCTTTATGAGCAACTTTTTCAATTTTTAAGGATAAATAACGTTTATAGATCGTCATATCTTAAAAAAGACAGTACGTAACCATTCATTTCAAAATTGCTCACTTGGAGAAAGTTTTGCTATAAATGTGTTGTTTACAGTGTTGCGGCAAAGCATAGCAGCTATTCTCTCTCCATTTTCATGTCACTCTAAGACGATCCATCTTCTAGTGATTGAACACTAAATTGAACATTTTTCTCACATATCTGACAAATTTCCCCTTGCCGCCATTCATATGCTAATCGTTGTCAGTCCATCATCAGTAGCGTAGCAGGTGGGCTGAGAATGCACCGGCGAGATAAAACCACCCGCCTGGAATCGATCAACACATCATTAGTCGTCGCTTCCTGCACCATGCATCGATCGATCCAGAAGGCGTGCGCGTTTATTTTTTATACCCACACCAACGCACACACACAAAAACCACCTCGCTGTGGTACGATACCTTTTCGGAACCCTTTCAAAGTGATTGATTTATTGTGCTCGCCCGTGCTTGCACGTTGGCGCATGACGATGCGCATTGATTTAATTCCACCGCCTAGCATGACAGTGAGTGTTGCAATGGGAAGTAAAACAGTGCCCAAAACAACAACAAAAAGGGGGAATAAAAAGCTGACGTTTTGAAGCTCGAAACACCGGTCGCACAGTACACCAGGACAGAAGGTTCCGTTTTCCAAACGGTTGCTCCGAAGCAAACGGGGCGTTACCGTGCCGAAAAGGATACAAACAACTTCAATGCGCGGTGTACGTCAAATAAGCGACGAACCCTAGTGAATTGTTTCTCCTTTTGCTGAAGTGGTGGAAGTGTTCGGACTCGAATTCGTTCATGGTAGAAGCTCCTTTTTTGTAATCATTTTCTTTTGTTTTCCCAACAACAGATACGTGGTGCGTGGCAGCAAAATCTGGCGAAGAAAAGGAATTTAAATCAATTTATGCACGTTCCTTTTAGTGGCATACAAATCAATGAACCGTTTCTCCGACTGTGATCGGAATAGACCTAGTATGCTTACAAGCAAGCCTTCGCATCGTCCCTTCACTCACCTCGCCTTGAACAAATGCATTCTGACGGGAGAAAGAAGCAGGGAATGGTTTTGTAATTAAAAATGTATTAAAAGGATTCGCTTTCGTTCCTGCGCTAAGCCCGAAGTCTGCGGTAGGCGGCTCCAGTCTATGATGATTACGATAGAAAAAGCTTGAAAGCTCAACGGGTTTCGAGAGAACGATTCGTTTACGCTCAATTCTACGCATCATCAAACGGGTTAACCTTTGTGCTGGGGTTTTTATCCTTACCGACCGTAAAGCCAGAAAGGATGCGCTTTGTAACCGACCCATTCGATCAATACTGATGCTGATTGGGGGTATTTATGATTTCCTCAACCACACATGAAGCCTTCAAGCGCTCATATCTTGCAAGGACGATGAAGCGTAAAATATTTTCCTTTCTCCTCACGATGTGCACTAATGTGTTTGGTATGATAGCCATCAAAAGTGTTTTTTCTCGCTGTTTCGGGACACATAGGTACTTGGAGAAATGGTTCGTCAAGACAAGCAAGAAATCGGAAGGAGTGTATAATGTGTTTGTTTCGCTCTAAGCATCGCTTTTCGTCAAAATGACAAATAGAAGCTGTCAAATTTCAAAAGGCAAAGGAACCTTCTAAAAAAGGGAACTCGTTAAAACGGACATTATGTGGCGGAAGGAAAATGCCCTTGTGTATCGCTCGCTTAGCCTCATCACAGCCGTGAAATTTGGACAAAGAGAAGCAAAACAATAATAAAAAAGGTAAAAGACATAAAAAAGTCAAACGTTTGCAATCGCTCTCATCATCAGACGAGCTCACGTGAAAGGAATTTTAATTGTGTCTTTTACCATAGTTCACGGGTTGTGCAGTAAGCAAGTGGAAATCCTTTTCTAACGTAGGCCCGCTTCGTAGAGAGAGAGAAATGAAAGTGTGTGTTTTGTCCTTGTTTTTAATAGGACGACCTTTAATGCACTTTCTTGTGCAAACGGTTCAGTGGTTATCCGTAAAAAAATCATCCAGGAAGCTTTTGCATCGTTGTTTCTTTACCAGACGGAATAACAACACTCTAACCTACGCCACAAACCACAAAAACCTGTTCCACAAAACTTGACCCACTGATAATTGTAATGGGTTATGGGCTGGCTGGAATGAGGTGAGTGGGGTTATCTTTGACACACGCTTTTTTGTCTTTCTCCGCGTGGACCGTATATTTTTTCCTATTTTGACTGATGTGTGCGAGAGATGAAAGGAAAAATACAAACCGTCGGTACGTGTGACACCCAAGCATACCTCACTCAGATTTCAGATTATATAGTGTTTCGAGAGACGATTCACCGTGAGACGTAATTAAAAAAAATTAAAGCACGCACAAAACCCGCTCACCCACGGCACGAGACATTTTGAATTGATATTTGTTTGTGATTTGTTTTTCCTCACTTCCTAATCAAGGCTTACCAGTAGAACACGATTATGTGTTAAAAAAAACCAGCGAGTGTGAGTCTTGCTTGGAAAAAGAATATTTTATGGTGGAACGATACGTTATTTTTGTATTATTTGAAAACTGTGCCGAAAAGAGTTGAAACATCTTCAATGCGTGGTGCACGTCAAACAAGCGACGAACCTATATTCTTATGATAAAGTAAAATTGTAGAATGAAAAGTAATTCACGGATTAAAGTAGGCATCATCAAAACATTACCACATCTTATAGAACCTCTATTTATGAGCAGAAGTGCCACAAGTCTACTTAGCATCATCCAAAATGGGAATGACAAATTACCACAAAACAAATCATGTTCGTAGCTCATTATCTACGAAACAACACTTTTTATATTGGACAACAAATCGTGCCATCCTAACCCAGAATTATCCCTCTTTCTCTCGGTAAGTAAATGACACACGTGCATGACCATAGTATGACCCTTACGGTGATAAATTACGGTCTCGTGATGAACATAAAGTGCATAGAAAATGTAGAACAGAAAGAAAAAGTGCCACATCACGCATTACACTTAAAAGCCTTTGCCCTTGAACAGTGTGCCTACTCTCCAGCCATTCAACGGACAATTGCACTGGAGCAATCTCTTGAAGTGTCCATCATTTCATTCCCCGGAGCAGGAAGCAATTAGAATGAAAACCACTTGCCGAAAAGAACGCCTTTTCCGACGAATCGCACCTCATTTAAATCACAAAAACAACTCCTTCGGTGTGGGGGTAATGGGACTTGGCCACTAATGTACGGGACATTTATCATGCCTGGGTGCCGGCGTTGAAGGTTACGCTTTTTAAAATGGGGCCATGGTCACTGTGCCTTTTAAGAGCGTAGAAACACGCAACCAAAGAAAATGATCCCGATTCGATAGAGAAGGTAGTTGGAATGTGTTTAAGAAGTTCAAAGCTGACAAACAGCTTTGAAGTGATGTTAACCTGATCATATGTTAATTAAATCCATCTTTTACACAGAACCACAACAATAAAGGTATGTAATCATTCTATTCCTTTGGCAATCTGTTACCCGCTTTTATGTGTCCGTCATTAGAGCGAACGAAAATGCAGGGAGCAATGCACCCGATCGACATTTTATGGATTCCAACGATCGTTCGATTGTAAACGTGGTCATCGACCCAATTGGACCATGAGGCAGCTTCTTTTGCTGCTGCTAGCAGTGAAACCTGCTTGCATTCCGTGCGTGGTTGCATTTCCGTGTCGTACACTAGCGCACCCGACACCAATCGATCCGGCAAGTCTTACCCAGCATCAGCGTCTCGCTTCCTGTCCGTATCTTTGCCCCTTTCTCACCTGACGTTCACAATCACCTAACACGATCGGAAACGAAAGTCGGCACACGTTCGCCATTTGCCACGCACACCACGCGGTGTAAAACTTTCAATTTTTATTGACCTTTTACTGTGGGGAGCGTACCGAGGAAAGTACGCCCCGTGATAAGACGCCTGCAATCAGCAACAACCAAATAGCGATCGAAAAGCGTACGTGTGTAGGGTTTCAACTGCGTGGAAAAACACTGAAACGATTACGCACTAAATCGATCGTGAAGTAAAGGAAATCTGAACGACCAACTGTGATAACAGAAAGGTTACGGTAAAGTTTCGAACATTAGTGTTTATGAGCAACGAGCCCCATAGTTGAGAGCGGGTTTTTTCGGGTGCACGATTTCGCACGATTATTTCTTTTGATGACCATTTAAAATCTGATGAAAAAATATGAACACAGCAACTAAGTTCGCAGCTGTCTAGTTCATTAGAAAGTGTGTATTTTTGGAGGTACTGTGCACCCGTTTAGGAGCAGTAGCACTGCCATAAGGTAATAAGCTGAGGTCGGAAAAGTTACCACTTGCTTCCATCAAGATCGAGTGAATTTTCCAGCACATCACAAAACAGTGGGGAAGAAAGAAATTAGCTAATGGTGTTTCGGGAAAGGGTTAAAAGGTGCAATTTCTGTTGTGGTTCATTCGCATCGTTCATCTGATGATTTTGATGTTGCTTCATTAGCTGCTTTTTCAGTTCCCGATCTGAGGTGTTATCTTGAAGTCGAGCTGTTTCGAAGGATTTGTTCCAGAATCAGTTTTAGCTTTCTTGTTTTTGTTGAAAGATTAATTTAAAATAAATGTTGCTCGAAAGCACATTTTTCAGAAAACAATTCTTTCAAGTTCAGAAGCATGATTTAAAATAATTAACACGAGATAGATGACTCACGATAGTGGTTGTGAATGTGACCAGATCAGGTGGTTGAAATGGTTTATTACCTGTAAAGAAAGAAATAAAAGAATCCGTAAGTATGAGCGATCGTTGAAATATTTCTTAATTATGAAGTCCTATCAGCTAAAAAAAGTACTGAACCAACGACAGCATTTCTTCAAGCATCATTTATGAGCAGTTCTTAGAATTAAAAAAAAAACAGGACCCCTTAACATCAAATCACAACAACGCAACCAACACTACTTGAGACTTCTTTATTCACAGCTTAAAGTACTTGACGCAGTCATGCACCTAAACATTCTGTGTTACCAAACCTTTTAAGAGAAGCGAGACAGAATGTCAAATCGATTATTCCAACAAACCACATTACAAATCAGACGAGTGTTCCACAGGGAAAGACACAAATTGATCACAACCCTACAGAGCTCGAACGTCGAAGGATGAATGCACAACAAAACAAACCAAAGGGACCCTGTACTTTTTGGAAAATGCTACAGCATCGTTCTGGTCTATCAATTATTTATAATTTAATTTGCCCAAATACCATTGAATGCTTTGAAATGTTTTCCGACTTTCTTTTCTTATCATTTTCGTAATCTTCCCTTGTTTTGGTTGTGATGCGCGTAAGCCATAGGATGCTATAATTGACATTACTGAATCGACTTCCGGACTGCTGTTGCAGTTTTCACTGTTGCGTTCGCTAAGTGCATTGCGGTATAAGCATTAAGAAAGGAAAAGAAGAACGAAAATTACAAGGCGGTATTAGAACAGACCTGTTAACATTTGTTTAAATTGACGTTTGTGGCTTACTGAGGGTTTAGGAAAAATTAGAATCACTGCTGTTAAATACAGCTTTGTGGTTTGTTTTGATGGATCTTTTGTTGTTATAAAAATATGCAGTGAAAAAATATTTTCCTTTAAACTTTAAACTTATTTATCAATTAATTCTGCTTGCAATGGCAGTTCAGTCAAACTTCAGTGGCATTGGCGTCGTCTTCTAACTTAATAAAAAAAGGTTACGAGAGAGATTCGGAAACGGAAGCTGATTTCGATTATAGCGTTAGTGTTAGGGGCTTGTTCAGCGCGGCTTGCTTAAAACTTCATAGCAAGTATCATTACAACAAGGACAATAAAAAAACAAACCTTGTAGAAAAACATTCACCCCCTAATCCCTGGAATGAAATCCCAGGCGGAGTGGTAAAACCGAATCTCTCTTTCCTAATGATCGACGCTCAACTACTTCACGCAACACATCATCTACGCGCATCCAAATTAGGCATTTTCTTTTCGGCAGACCAATTGCATATGAGCAAAAGAAAAGCTCAGCTGTTCAGCCCCGTGCCCCGGTATCGTTTCCAAGCACGGGTTTTCACTTTCATTTCGCGCACGGGACCGACCGACAATGGTGACGATGGTGGTATGATGCTGCGGTGATTAGAAGGTACGGTGGAAACAAAAAAAATCAAGTAGAGAAACAAAATAGAAGATGAAAGTTAATGTGCCTTGTTTTGGGGAGGCAGGCCGGCGAGTTCCGTGCGTTGTCTCTCGTTTAACTGTTCGAGCATGAATTTTGATTTCATGCATGTGTGTATGTATTTTTCCCGTCTCTCTCATTTGCTTCTTTTTAGCTAAAGCTATTATTTCGTACGGTACGCTGCCGCTTGCCGTGATGGCATTGAAATCTTTCGTTCATTGACTTCAGCATCGATTGGTGTTGTTGCTGTTGAGTTTTTTTAATTAACTTTTATTTTCAAAGCTGCAAATTGGCTGCCGGGTTTTTGGTGAAATTTTTATACATTTTCTTTGCTTTATTGTGTCCGGTGAAACTATCATGGTTGAAATAAAATGGGGAAAAATGAGAAGCGTGCAGTGGAAAAACTCTATATGGTAAATAGTGCGATTGTTGTCCATTTCTGTTTTTGCTTGAATGAGATACTTAAAATGTAAAAATCCGTTTTTCAACACTAGACTCACAGTTTTGATTGAGACACAACACACATAATTCAGCGAAATGTTTATTCATGTTGATCAAACTTCATTCATTAGACATGCCCGAGAACAGTCAGCAATGCGTTGATTTTGCTCTCAATTTCACCACCTGACTCGTGCTATCAATATTCAACTAGATAGGCATACGCTAAAACCGGGCCACTCCCGCAGGAATTGCCCACGAAAAGAAAAGGCCCAGCTGGGAGAGGTTCATTAGCAGTACATGCGTGGAATATTCGTTTTGCCGAAGCTCAGTCGGGTCAGGAAGACGAAAACGCTTTCGGTATAAGTTGATTGATTGATCCTAGATGCGTGGTTCGCCGGGACGCAAATGCGCAGAGCGCAACAAGAGTACTCGGTACGACAACCGAAAAAAGTGATAGTAAATTCAGTGGCTTTGGTCGCCTCGGGAGTGAAACTTTTCTATCGGGTTTTCGTTCCGGGTAAGACGGTGCGCTGGATGAGTTTCCAAGATGCATTCCATCGGGTCGGGCGCATTTTTTAACCACCGGTTAAATCGCTCCGGGATGTGAAGAAAATCTTGATCCCCAGGTGATACACAAACCTGCAGCTAATGCTGACTAATTCAGTTAATTTTCACCCCAGTCTACTACCCCCCGGGGGGACGGAAAGAAAACGGTATTGAAGGTTGAAGGTGTGCGTTTTTTATTCACTCACTTTTGTTTCAAATTTGGGAATCAACAGTCGCGGGACGGACAGCTGTAGCGCCATCGATTGAAACTGGAGCAGGACTCAGTGGGATAGCATGGCAGCGTGTTACTTTCTAAAACATAAGACACGCCATTTTTCGTGTCCCGCAGATTGGACCGTGCTGAGAGAGATGTTTATTTAGTTGAACTTACGCTAAATGGATCGATGAAACAAACCACAGATTTATTATACTAAGCATATTTCATGGTCACTTTAACTGATAATGTTGAATAAGTCGCATCCACTGGAAAAATCGCATCCACACGATATAAGTCTCGTAGCAAGATTTAAGATTTATTTAAAATCGTATCTTATGCAAGCGTGCATTCAGTTTGAGCTCTTTGAATGCAAAATCTTGATCCTGATATGGTTCGTTGCGCGTGATATAACCTTCAGTACGCACCCAATCAAAGCAAATCGCACACCGTACAAAGCAACTCATGTGGCTCCATGCGACAGTTTAATATTTGCGCCAGCGCAACCATACGTCACGCTTGTTACAAAACAAAACAATAGGTGAAACAAAATCATAAATACGTACGATGAAATCAACAAATTCGTATGCGGTACGCTGACATCAAACAATGTGCTTTTGTCACAGTACACGGCAGGTGATCACGCGTCTGATCACCCATTGCGAGGTGGCACGGTGGATCTATTTCGGTTAACTGAACCCCAATTTGGATTGCATAAAATGATGGTGATGGCAGCTCTTCGTGGTGGCTTTGTCGCCTTGCCGACCGATAAAGGGGTGCACTCGTTTGGTGGGCCCAATGCCGGTAAGGTGACAACACCGGCCCAGCGGGTAAACATGGGCCATTCGCTTATTGTTTACGACGGGTTGGTTTGTTTCTACCGGCCGTTTGCTTCCTGTTTCGTGGGTTGTATGATTATTTGGCATGAATCCACCAGTTTATGCGGGTACTTGTTACAAGTGGTTCATCAAGTGGGCAGCTGATAACAAAGTTTCACTTTCATTCTACGATAAGAGCATTCTGGTGGTTTAGAAAGTGTTTTGCTTGGTCGGAGACATTTACATGTTGTTTGTGCACTGTTTTCTATACCTTACATCACTTTCTATTTGTTAAATAATATTTATTGTACAAACTGAGGAGATCCTAGCCTACCATAACGGTCTAAGTGACATCCAACCTCATCTGTAAGGGGGTCTAATGAAGCCAAAGAAGAAAAAGATTCACAGTTGTTCTTTATAAGCAAAATAATGATCTCTTATTTGCAATAACTTTAGCGATTTGACAAACAATTGTCAAACCATAAATAGAATAATTCAATAAAAATCTTTCTGTCATGTTATAGCTAGTAAACGATTTTCAAACAAAAAAGAAACACTTAACCTGTAGTACCAAAAATGATAAATAATCATTCCACTTTTATAAATCGATATGTTTTCCATTGCTTTTCAGTTTTGCGTCCATTCCTATAATATCGCCTCGACCGATAATGCAATGGTGTAGAAAAAGTCCATTTTATCTGATGTACACACAGTTGGTATGGTCGGAGTACCGGAAGGCAGAAAACGATTGCAGTCAAGGTGGAGGATGATAAGGTAAGAGAAAAGGTTCGCACCTTCTGCACCCCACTCGGAACTAGGAAACTTCCTACTATCTGGTTCACCTAGTTTCATCGCATGAACGATCCGGTAGCACGCTTACTTATACACGAACAAACTGGACCCTGTCTGTGTGCCGTTCATCGGACCAATCCGTTGTACCGCGCATTCAGCCATTGAAAGGATGAAAACATTTTTTCTATCTGTCTTGTCGGTGAATCTCTTGGGGCTACTTTTTCGTTCCAGACGCTAATAGGACCGGATTGCTACACGGCATTCATCTGCAGTACGACTCGTTATCAAACGGTACGCAAATATGGTGTGGGTTTTCCGCTGTACATCATCAGAGATGTAATTGAATGGAAATGCAAGTATAAAACGTTACTGAGATTGTACTACCCTGCTCAAAAGTGGGTTTTAACACCGGTTGACAAATCGTACGCCGAAAAAGAACAACGAGCTTTTTCTGTTGAAAATAATTGTCGAAGAAAATATTTGGTCACACAGCGAAGGGTTCGATCGATCGGACGAACTATTCTAAGAATCAATTTACTTGAAGAGTTTCAGTGTCCAGTACAGCACGATTCGTGTCAGATGTTATCAATCATTGGAAAGACTTCAATGCGTAACAAGCAGCGAACTCACCACTATTTTTCGACAACCGTTCCAAAACATCGCCAACTCTCACTTGATTTCACCCCCAGAGTGCAGGTCGGTTTTAATGTTTTCACTCTACCTTACTATTCCACGTTATTTTCCACGCTTTGTCACAAGGCTGTTACCGCCCGTCTGTTCATTTTCAATTGGTAATTGGGTGGTAGGCTGCTTGCTGTGCTAATTAAATTAGGTCCCGTGAAAAGTTTCACATATATTATTGATGCGCTCCGAAAAGCTGGGCTACGCACGCCCCCTTCCTTCCGTTCGGTGCTCATCTCACCATCGCTTCAGCAATCGGCAATCGCACTGCAAAAGGTGGCGCCCAGCACTTCTCATCGCTCGTTTGCTGAGCAGCGGTTGCTCCGAGAAAGTTGAGAGAAGAAAGCGTCGATAAACCGGGTGCGCAATTAGTGCACGGCGTGTTCGTTCGTTCGTTTGAGCGATTTACGATAGGGGAAGCTGATACACACACTAACACACGCTGCACTGTACGTACAGATACATGAGATCCGGTGAGTATGGTGGAAAATGTGGCGGACTGGTTTGTGTAAAGTTTTGGTTTTGGTGATTGAATTTCAATGCCGTATGCTATGGTCCATCGACGATAGTAATGAAGAAGCTGATAATGATGGCGTTGACGACGATAACTATCACTGTCCGGGAAGGGGTGTACAGGGGAAAACTCTCCCAAATGCCACACCCCTCATGCTGATTAGAGGCCGAGCGTGTCTGGTCGCAGAATAGTGCAGAAAAATATTGATCGCACAGAGAAGAAACTTACGTTCCTGGATATCTTTTACAATTACGGCTCATGCATCAGTCGTTTACTATTACACCGCTATCGGGCATTATGATCCGTCAAATAAAAAGGATGACGTAGGAGAAAAAAAATCGATTGACGCTCTGACAAGTGTAGCCAACCCTATCGAATGAGATTCCTCCACGACCGTTGAAAAGAAATCTGTTTTTGACACATTGGATTATGTTTGCCCATTTAGAGGACGGCCGTTCGCTCAATGTCCAAACGCATTCATCCGACCTTCGACATCATCATCAACCGAGTCTTCTCACAAGATAGTGCAAGACAGTCGACGTCCAACGAGCAACGTTCATCGAAGCTGAGACGAATACGAAAAAAACACCAAACTGGCCGCTAAGCACGCTTCACGCTCACTTTCTTTCCTGCCACAGGCTGACAAAAAACCCATTACGACTAAGTACGCTCGCGATCAAAGGGGCACGAGCCTGCAGCGAGACGTCCAGAGTTGGCTCGTGACGCGGCAAAAATACAGCCGGCGCGCGATGAAGAAATGGTTCCGTGTCCCTGTTCTGTCACTTCTAACACGCTACAACTACACAGCAAACAGCTGCTGCATCGGTCAGTTCATCTCGGCGAGTGGGTCTATCTTGCCAAGTATCTTGCTCTCTCCGTCCTTCTGCCGAGCTGACGCCAGGTTAAGGGACCCGCTGGCACACTGACGTACCTTGCGAGACCTGTTTTGTCTGCACCGAAAGGTAGAGCAAATGGCAATGCGCAAAAGAGAAAACTTTTTTCCCAGTCCGATGGTTCAATGAACCGAGAAAGAGAACGTGACTTCAATTCCGGGAGTTAGCTATGCGCCATCTATACGGTGGAATCCGGACGCACCATGACAGTATGCATGGAGGACGACTGGCGAATCGTTGGCCAGGTCTGCCGGCTTATTAAAGTTGAAGGATGCGGTTGGTGGGATTTGGAAAAGCAAACCACATTTCCAGGAATCCGGCATGCAAGTGCATTCTAAACTGCATCATGTAGAGGGCATTGGCTTTAGTTTTTATGCTCATTGAAGGTCGTTTCACTTCCGTTTGCTGAATGGTAGTAAATGGTGGATCAGTTCATTGGTATGTGAAATAGCATTCTTTGTGTTTAGTGTACAATGTCTCAGTATCCTCGTTTGGTGTGGAGACAATCGTGAGGCATTTTAAGTGTTGTTAAAGTACTCATTTCACTTTCAACTGTATGAAAAATAAAACTCAAGAGTTTTATAAGGGTAAAGAAAATCAACCCACATCAACGCTAGTCTATTTGTTTTCCTTCTTCTTACTCGTTCTCCTGCTATATCACTTGACCAAGGCTGTCAACGAACTTTGTGCTCAAACCGGTGGAACGGATCAGTAGAACCTCTCCAGTAGGCGTTCGGAAAAGTGAGAGCTAATAAAATAATTGACGGATTAATCGGGTTTGAAATTGATAGGTGGAATTCTAATATAGATATTCCTGCGGGATGTTCTTGTCTGATTCCACTTTACGATCCGTGTCACATTCCAGAAGCATTCAACACGACGAAAATCAACATTATGAAGCATCCGAACATCCGCTAGTCTTATTATTTACGGAAAATATAAAACTTTTCCACACGAGAGAAAGAAGGAGAGAAAAGTCTATGTAAACGATCCACGAGGGACTCAACAGACCGTCTTAGCTTCTTAATGTAGCTATATCGAATATTTGATTGTTTTTGCCGCCTTAAAGCGATCGATAATTTGTCAGCGGCATTTTTATTTTACTTTAATACTTCCTCTATTTAACCTATACTTCCCCCAGAATTGGACGAGCTTAGGTGGATTTGTGTAATTGTTTTAGGGGTTTGGAATCTGGTTAAGAATGTTACTGTTGTTTCGATCTCACTCGGTCATTGATCCAGCAAGTGACTGACCTTTCCCAATAAAATAAATACACGTCCGTTCTTGTGAGCTCACTTTCAACACCCGGAAACTAGAAAATAAACCAAATCGAATGAGAAATGGGAAGCAATTTAGATTCCACAATTGCTCTATTGCACCAGTTTGGTAGAATCCAGCAACAGACACTTTCTTGATGATCACAAATCGTCATGATTTGCGGTTCGTGTAATCACGCACATATACTTCAAAAGCTTAGCTTAAGGCTATGTCTTATGGGTAAATGTTCAGTGTTTCCCATTCTTCACAGTTTCATGCCTATGATTAGCTTCATGCGCACGAGGGAAGGGTCGGGAGGTAGCCACAGACGAACAAATTGGAAAATAGGATAGTAAGTTACTCGGTAATGCGGTTTAATCACACATTTCACCTTGAACCTAGGGCAATAAAGACATGTAATGAAAGAGAAGAGAAATTCTTTTCATGCGAAGGAAATGGTTTCTTGAAGAGATGTATTTTTGTTTCTCACTTTGTTGCTTTTAGCGGTAAAATGGGCAAATAATTTTGGTTTCAAGTTTTGGAACTTTATATGTCTTCCGTCAATTTTATTTGCTTTGATCAACATTAACCGTTCAAGTTATAGTCATCCCAGGGGTAAAACAAACAGCAGGTTAAGAAATAATTTCTCAACTCCTTCGCACATTAATTTGTTCTTTGCTCCATTCTTTCATTTATCATTCAATCTCCACCTTAAAGGCATACCCCCTGCTTTCGGTAAGCCTTCAGTATAACCGAATATTCTGTAGCATCACAAAGAAAAATGAGTTTTATCAGCGGGGAAAAGTAAACAACTTTCGATTTTTACTCCATATCTGTCTCGCCATGGGATCGATTGTTCTTAATAGACATTAGTGCTGGCCACTGGCACCATATCATATTTCAGGCTACCATTCTCGGCTTGAGGATTCTTTGTTTTAATTTGTTACGTTCTTTTCCCCTTCATTCTCTTCCGTTTGACGTTTGATGCCAATACCGAATGGCACCTATCGATTGATTGATTTACGATTGTGTTCCGTTCTTAGTGGTAAGGTTAACAGCCTTGGAATGCGTGTGAGAGTTCAATCAAAAGCAACTCTTCACTGTTTCATAATGTTTGGCCGATCGATGAGTTGTGACTGAAAGCTTGCACATAAATGCTGGAGTGCATACCAGAGATATTTTATTCTCTTGAAAGAATATTGATCAATACGATCAATCGACTTTTTAATCAAATTTGGCTGTTAAAATAAAAAAAATAAAATCTCCCGCAATGATTCGGTTCGTGCGGGAGCTTTGTGATATTTATGACCCTCCAGGAAGCTTCCACAAATTACCTCCACCAGAGAAGGTTGAATTCTGGTTCGTTGTGGTCTGATGCTTTTTCACGGCCACAGCAGTAACTTCACTCATCTATCCACACTCAGTTTATTACCTAGAACGAACAAGAAGAACAAAAAACAGGAATTAAATTCATGCATCTGAAAAGGAAAGCGCTTTCGTTTTCATTTGCGTAGTGATTAGTAGGAACAAACCGGTATAAAAAGAAAATGACTACCAACACAGTCGAAAGAAATCGAATTTTCATTTTACGACAGATGCTCAAACGATTGTTTATGACAATCTCTCCGATAGACAAATTTTATACTCCAAACGTAAAACCCAAAACATAGCAGTTGTGACTTTTAGGACGTGCAATAAAATTGTACGCTATTCCAGTTTGGCTATGGGAATTGATTGGATTTGAAATGAAATAAAAGCAAAACCCAAAAGCATCCGTTGTGTTTGAAGTAATGCTACTTGTGGGTTATTGTGTTGATGGCTTTCGTTTTCCTTTACAACTACATTATTTAGGGGCAGATCCTCAAATGGATTGATTTGTGTTTAATAATTGAAGTGTGCGTGTAGTTAACTTTCGTTTTCATTCGGATGTGCAGTTTGGAACGCTGTGTTATTCACTTTGAATTTGTTTCTGATTTGTTGTACACTTCAAGACTTTTTTCTTCGTTCACTCGCACTATACGCTAATGGTGTTTAGCCATCCATTAGTCTTGCCAATCAAACCGACACGTTCCGATCCGATGTGTTCGATGAGTAATGGTCGCCATGTGATCGCACGCCGAGAGTGGACGGAAAACATCGACCACGAAGGAAATGAGAGAGAGAAAATTTACATAAATCTTTCCCCTTCTGAACGATGAAGAACCCAATTGAAGTGGACGGGGTGGGTGGGTGGTTTATACACGAGTATGCTGTCGAGGAGGGCAAACGGATGAAATCACGTTCTCCATTCTCATCGCTTAAGTTCACACCACTTACAGCCCAAAGAGCGGTACCACAGGCATTAAGTACAGTGTCGAACTTTCACTGTCGGACCAACAGGTGAAGCAGATGACGCTCCTACGCTTTCAACCCGATTCGTCGACCACTCAGGACAGGGCAAACTGGATCATCGCACCATGCGATTGAGTGGAAAATTATATCAATAACCGGGGGAGAGGCACCCTAACCTCTAATGGTCGTCCGTCACGTTGGCTGATGGACGATCGTTCGACACACTCGCTGTCACACAGATGAGGCTGCAGATTTTCAGCAACGCCAAACACTTTCTTCCCTTGTGTCACGTACCGTCACAGGGCTGTTCGCATACCTTAAACACCTTCATGTGAACGTCCTCCTATTTCCCTTTGTAGAATCGAATCGTTTAAGGATCGATCCAAACGAGTGACACCAAATAAAATAAAAGTGACATCATAATACGATACAACATACCCTCTATAAGCAAATAGGGATGAGCAACCACTCAAATCAGCCATAGACAGAGTGGGACATTTTAATGTGTTCAGGAGTAACGGCGCTTTGCCAATTATAATGTTCGAGGCAAATGAAAGACTTCATCAGCACATCAGTGACGAACTCGGTTGTCTACATAATTGAATTTTAAAGTGATCTTTAAAAGTTATTTTCGATGCGAAAACACGAGAAATGTAAAACATAAAAAAACTTGGCAAAACTTGGAAAAATGAAAATCTTGGTAATGGTCTCGGGAGAGCAGCTGTGGTACAGCATTTAATATAGCCGTGATAATCGTTGAAAAAATTTTTATTTGTAATACTGTGCATTTTTGATGGGTTAATTTTTTTCTCAGAAACATTTTTAGCGTCTGCTTTTATCTATACATAGTAAAGAATATTGAAAACAGCTGTTTGATTGATTTGTTTTGTGGCACTGTTTAAGTTGGTTGTGGCCCATTTGATGTGAGAATCTTGTACACACGTGTTATAAATAGGATAATTTGTAAACACGCTACTGCAGTAAAGGGTAGGAAGTGAGTAATTGCCAACAACTGGTATGAATTGAATTGTAACGAAGATTAATGTTTCAAACTCTCAAAAGCAATGATGAGGATCGAAACAATTTAATTCCAATTTGTTTTCCCTTCATTCTATCATCTTTCGTGAGCCTTAAAATATTTCAATAGTGTAGCTGATACATAAACTGTTGTTTTTTCTTCTTTGCTTGTACGATTTCAAAAGGCTTAGTGTGCAGGTACTATTTTACTTATAGCTGAATGGTCAGTCCTGTGTATTGAAGAAGAGCCCGAATGAGACCCGACACCTGTCTCTGCAGTGCGAAAGACTGGTGCCACTCCCTTTGGGTTATACCACCGCAAAAAAAAGTTTTACAACATTATCAATCTTCACTGAACGTAGAATGAAAAGCAAATAAACGAATGAAACAAAGAAGGGGGCTAATTTGCCTAGGATAACATCACACATAAAAATAACAAATCGCTAAATCACTGCCCTGCAACAATCATCGTGCCACCCACGCCACATCCCGCGATGACTTAGTCGACGTCAAACGTGCACAAGAAAAAAAAAACTAATAGTTTCTATCCCAAGCCAACGGGAACACACAATTCAGGGCGCTTTCTCACTATCACCGGATCAAAGATTTGGTAGCTGATGGTGCAGCATTTTTGTTTCGTCAGCTGGTAATTGAATTGCCGATTGAATGAGCTCGCGTTAGTTCCACCACATGCGCGTGCCAACCCGTTCATGATGCTGTTATATAAAACAACATCCTAACATCGGTACGGCTACTAATATACGGTAGGTTAACGTGGCTAGCCATCACGAGTCTAATCAAGGTAAATAAGAAGAGCAACAAAAGATGAAAATCACCATCCGTAAGGCTTATTCGGTCGGTCAGATTATCGTGGATAAGTGTCATGACCTGATTCGCTGGTTTCGTAGTCTGTTATTATAAGTCGCCAAACCGAACTGAGCAATTGAGAGTTTGAACAAGTTTTGAAAAAAGCTGTCATTGCTGATTTACAGCAGAAAAAATGTGTATTTTTCGCCAAAGTTTCACATTTAATTTCTCTAAATTTTTTCTTTTTTATTTGAATATGACTAAGTTTATCTGTTTTTGGCAATAATTTTTAAAACTGTTTTGAAGTGGTTAACAATTTATTTGACTACCGTTGTAGTAGACGTTATGGGAGACGTAGCCATTTTTTAAGTTCGGTTAATATTTTAATATTGTTTGCTTATTATTGGTTCCTTTTGTTACTCTTGGTTTACTCTCAATAAACATTCTCTTCTTGGTCTCTTTAAACGTCATTCACTTGAAAACACCCCCATAAAATGCGATCTGCTCTGGTTGCAAAAAGTGCAACCCTTCTTCGTGGTGTGCAAAGTGAAAGTTATTTTGCATTCCCTGTCCCCACCCTCTCCCAATGCACTGCTCGTTTTCTTCTTACACATTGGATTCAGCTTCCCATAAACACTCACACACACTTGCATACAGAGGCCGGCTTTGCGCCGTAATAACGGAACAAAAGCTGCCGGTAAGATTGTTAGTAGGCGGAAAGTAAAAAAAAACTCTTCGAGCCGGAACTCGTGAATTAACGAAGGGGGGCAAACATGGAAGAAAACAGAACCAGAAATCATCAGTAGGATGTTTATTAAATGAACACAAATCAAGCAAACGATGGCGTCACTTGCGGGATCAAGAAGCATTATCCCGAACGTTTGTAACTTGACTGTAAAGGGAAGTACAGCCATATTGTGGGTGCTAAGTATTACACTTTCTCTCGTACGGAAGCTCGAGAAAAAGAAGCATGCTTGTATAGGTACTTGTCCGGCTTACAGCAAACCCCACGGAATGTCAGACGTCAGCGTGCAGACGTTGTGTGGAGAGAATTATTATACCACCCGGCAAAACTCTTTTCGTTTTCAAGGGTCCAATCGTTAGTCACGATCGGGTCTGGCACCAGTAAACGACCTTTCCGCTGGTTGTGTTGCAATTTTATTACAGCGTTTTATTTTCTTGTTTCCCTTTTTTCCACGTTTTCCAATACCACTAACCCCCATCCTGGTCATGGGTAGCGCGAAAGCGAAAGTACCATAAAAAACGACCACAGCTAACCGGATGCATGTGCCATGTGGGTGATGGATCCCAGCCACAGCCAGAACACGGAACGAATCTGAGAAGCGTGAAGCGGAAATTCGAGAAGGCTGTGTGGGGTCAGTTGCTTCCCCAAACGTCTTTCGTTTCGTTTCGCTGTGTGGGGTTCGTTGCTTAACTGCTAGAATTCAGTTTCACTTTCCACAACTAAACTGGGCTGGCTGAGGTGAATACAAATGTGTGTGTGTGGGTTTGTGTGCGACCAGTATTATTTTTCTTTGTTGCTTGCTTTAGCAGTAGCTTTGGCTCGTTGTAGGTCCCGGATTTGCAGAAGCGTTTTCTTTGTTTGGCGTTTTGCAGTTGCCAGGGATATTGAGACCGACGTAACATGTGGTTGCACTATTCTTCTTTCTGTTGGGTTTTCGTTGCTCGACTGTGTGACCGCAGATAAATTTTGCAACAAGAACGGCCGAAGAAGAATTGAGAACTGGTGCGACAATGGGGGAGGAAATAGGTGAAAGTTTCCCAACTGTATGTTGATTTATTTATGGTTAATCAGATTTGACAATGTTTAAAGAGAATATTTTCTATTTTGGGTAGAATAATGTAAAACTTCCTTAGTTGCAGTTAATTTAAACATCCTTTAAAATGAGAAAAAGCTTTTTAAAACTTCATCGTTAAAAAACTCTTCATACAAGACTATCGACCGAAATATCGTTGCTTCTTGCCGACCGTATATCCGTACCCCAAGCCAATCATTTGAGTGCGTACCGGAAGACAAGAATTTATTAGAGTGCATCAGCCCGCCGGGCACAGTTAGCACATCACAGCGGGAAAGTGGGATACACTTGCTGTAGCCCTTAGGTCAAGCAATCGAGCGATGAAATTGATCGAAACCGCCGGCTGAACTGAATCTCGATCGCGATCGCATTTCCTATTAACACGTAGGTGTGGAAATTAACTCAGTGATGGTGTGAGCATAGCAGCACCATACAAAGGTTTCTGCTTTCGAGGTTACAATTTAACACATTTTCTTCATTCTTGTCGATGCAGCCAGCTCATGAGAAACCTATAGTTCCGTTAAAATGAATATAAATGCCTAAATATGTCAAGACATGTTATCAAAAAACAGTGTCGGAAGAAAATTCCCAAGCTTTAATATCAATCACTTACAAAGCATGCGCAGTTCACTCTAAGTGCACATTAACCAAATGATAATTGCTGTACAGAGTACAACTGTGCAGAGAAAACAAAATGAAGTAATTTCACTGACAGTAAAAATAAAACAAAATTAAATTGCTTGGCACCAATACCTTAACAATATAAAGTCATATGCGTGTAAAGCAAACCCAAATCGATTTTTTGTGAGTTCGACACGATTAAAAGTACAATGTAGCACAATCGAAAACAGATTCTCAGATGATTGAGATTATTATTATCTTTATAAGATTCATTAACTTTTACGAGCTAACCATACGGGCTAAGTAATGAGAATCGTTTTGCGACTGGATCCTAAAGCGCATGGAACGAATGAAACTGTAGCATGCACTGGTTTAATTGTGCAGAGTTTACAATGAAAGGCAAATGCGGGTGTGTGGCTTGTTTTTATTCGTTTCTTTCATTATTGCACTACATTAACGTGAGCCGAGTTTGACGCACGAGGCACTTTTCATCAAATGGGTTTCGTTTTAGTAACAATGCAGGCAAGCCGGCCTATAGTTATATAGTCATAGGGCCTGCTTTTCTTGATGTGAACTCCTATCCCACTCCCTTTTCTGAAGAAATTTTGCTGTGAATAAAAATATCTCTTCATTTGCTCACTTTTGCTCTAGAAAACTGCACGAAAATTACCTTTCCTGACTAACTGCACAGGAAAAACAGAGCATCTCATTTATCATTCATCACACGATCTCTACGAAAACGAGGAGGAAGTGCAAAGCTCGCAGCGGTGATAGTGAGAGAGATGAAAACGATCAACCCAGATGTTATAAATGGTCATCAGTCACTAGCATAGCCCTTTTGCCTTTAAACTCCAGTACCACATCGACGCAGAAATACGATTATCGGAAGTTTTTCATCCTTGTTTTTGAACCATTCCTATTTTGTGTTTAAATCTGTGTCCTTTTCCAGCAAAGAGAAATAAAAAATCTCCTCTAGGAAAGCAAAAATGTTCCGTTTGAAGCATGAATGAAATCGAAAGACTTCAACGCTTTCGGTCACTTTTTAAGCGACGAACCTACCGGTGAGACGAACCAAGTGTTGCCGGTGTTCCCTTTTATCACTGCATTAGTCAGCCATGTTGTGTATCGATTTGGCTTCGGAAATGAATTTGACACCGTTTAAGGTGTTGATCATTCGGTTTCACTACGGACAACCTTAACCGACATCGATACCTTTGAGGGAAGCAAGAAATAGAACAAAGGTGAAGGTTTTGGGTTATGGTATCTATTGCACCTTTCTTTCTTGTAGATTTTTTGTAGCCATTCCCTGATGGAACCCCCTGTAATAACTTGTCGTGACACATGGATATCCGATTTGTGGTTTGGTAAAGGAAGTTTTCGTCCCTATTCATCAGGGGATTCTAGTGTTACAAACGGTAGGAGCCATTCGCAATGTCATTAATCATTTAATGCCATTGTGTTGGAAGCTAGTGCCAGTCATTTGTGTGCTTTGCATATGAGAAATGTGTTTGAAATTGTTGTGTTTTGGTATCAAATTTTTGCAACCAGAAAGTAGAGGTTGAAAAGGTCCGGCTTGTTTCGAATACCAACACGACATTAGCGGAGGTATTTAAACATCGGACAAGCATCCAGAAAACAAACTGTAAAATTGGAGATACGTAAACTAATAACGGAATGTTGTTCCATAGCAAACCTCGTGCTTTCTCACATTTTTAGCAAACCTCACATTTTTTCGCAACAGGCTACATTTCCACAAATGTTTTCCTACACTGTAAACTGTTTATAAGCAACTTAACTCGTTAGCGTCTACAGTCTCAGATCTCTATCAATATTGTAAAAAATATTGTTTTTGACAAACTGAGTATAAAACAGAGCTTTCTTCTCTCTTTGTCATTACGTGCTAGTTTAGGATTATTGCTTCGCCGTTGTAAGCACCAAAGAATGCGGCAGTGTTGATGCATTCAACGAATGCAGAAAAAGTAAAGCGCCAAATGCACACCAACGGTTTCCAGATCGTTGGCACGTTTTCAGCCGCTGTCCTGGGTCTAAGGGAAACTGACACGACTCATTCATGATGTGAGTGTGAAAAGAATTGGTGGTAATTTAATCCAATCACTCCCGCAGCAGAAGAAACGCTGCTGAAAAAGGCGAGGAGTATAGCGTGACCAAACTCTCACTGCATGCCGAGCAGCGCCATGTTTCTCACCACCGTACAAAAAAAAAAAAAACGGACGAAAAGGTTCGTCGCTTGCTCTTGTTCTGTCAAAATCCTCCGAAACAAAAGTCAATCATCGTTGGTGCGTAATGAGTGGGAGCTCCAGCGTAGTATCTGGTGGGGGCAAAACAAAGCCCATTACCGTCTCTCGATGTTTCGGTGCATTTCCACCAGCGCTACTACAATACCGGTGCGTGATCTGCATCTGCACGAGCGCTATTAGGTTAGGATTGCTCCATTTCGAGCTCACAAGGCACACGGCAGCGAAAGTAACGACAAGATGCAGCATCCGGAGGCATGGTTGCATACGAGGGGCAACAAAACACGCTGCTGCCCGCTTCCGGAAAGCCACCCGATGGCGGATGGAAATGAGAAGGTGATCCGACAGAAAGTGGATGCCTTTCCCCGTTACTTATCTTAACCTGTAAGATCATAATTGGAGCACTGTATGCAATGCACACACAAACACACATTCTTTGACACAAGCACACACACAAACACACGAAACTGCTTACATTCACACACTAACGCATCAAATACACGGATGCTAGTGGGCACATCTCCGATGAAAATCTCATCAACAGATCGGACAAGATCCGACAAACCAGTACAAAAATTGCATTTTTCTTGCATCCATCGGTTGATCAGATTAAATTAATCTCTGATGGAATTAGGTCTGAGTAATTTTAACTACACTGATCCAGTTTCTTTTTTAATTCCTGGCAGCACCAACACCAGCATCCTGGTGATCTTCTCTTACCTGTTGTTAGCTGCCAACAGGTTCACAAGCTGCCGAATATCGATGCACGGGTAGGTGTCAAAATGCTTCAGAGCTCACACTTGAGGTTTCGGTAAATCCGTTCGGGTAGTGGAAATGATTTCACCAATAGCATTCACTTTCACGTCTTGTGTTTGAACACGAAGGATTCGTTTTACCAGCGCACTAGTCACTTGTCAACACTAGTTTGTAGCAAAATCGTTTTCTGGCAGGACTGTCACGTCCTTTAACGCCCGTAAAGTGTACACTCGTTTGCGGGCTCTTCTTCTTTCTTTCGTTCTCTCTCTCGTGCTTCGGATTATCACTCTATCACTAGCTCATCCACTATTCCGACACTGGGTGTTGCATCAAGAGAAAACGAAATTCGCTCCAATCCCGTGGAGCCTTAGTGTGAACTCGCATAGACGCTCGGTATGGCAATAACGCCGGCAAACGGTCTGCCCGGCGATTTTATATGACATGAAAGTTGTGGCCCTCCTCTTGCTTCCTCTTTCTTTGCCACCACCACCTGAACACTCACTAGAGTGCCGAGCGCCCTCTAGCGGTAATGTAGGTGAAAGAGAGAACCACCCCGATTGCGCACTCGGGTTTTTGGTTTTGGCTCGTGGTGCGTGTCGAGCTGGTGCTGCAACTGGTATACGCCGATGGGTTTCTTCGCAACGACGGCTCAATGTGTGCGTGTGCGTCATTCACTCAACTGACACACTGAAACTAACTCACCCCACAGACGGAAACGGTAGTTCGGTGGCGAAGCTTTCGCTTTCAACGTTGTACGCATCATGTCTGCTGTTGTTTTGCCGCTACTGAGCCAAACCAAATGACGTCAGAGGGTATTTACTGCATTCGGGGGTGGATTCCGGATCAAGAGTGTCCCACAAATGTCCCAGATCGATGTACGATGAATCAACAGGCCCACGGAAAGCGTCCTTGATGGTGGGCACGTCCGGTGAAGAAATTCTGTCTCGAAGATGCTCTCACACTGTTGGGCCGGTATGTATCATTCGAGCGCTTGGGCAAAGGGAACATATTGGACACGGATTTTCACAGTTCAAACCAGCTCAAATCCGGGTTATATAACCACCTTAAGCTCTTATTGTGTTTGAGCGTCGTACATGTTTGTGCATGCCAAGCCGGTGGTGGTAACCGATGACTAAGGGGAAACATCGCACTGGAAAGCAAATTTCACAACGATAGTTGTGAGTAATTTCGATCCTTTTCGATTACTGCCATCGTATGATGTATGTCATCTAGAGTAAAAAAATTAGTTCAGTTCGGAAATCACAACCGCCGAGTGCAAAAACACGCTTTGCAATGTTTTCGTAGTGTGTGTCCTCAATTTTAACGAATTAAAAAACACTACCAATTAATCAACCACCGGGACAACGTTTGAAAATGTGATAAATATGTAACGTTTTGCTGTACCCCTTCGTTACGCTCCGTAACACAAGATGCGGAAAATGTACTCTCGAGATAGTGGAACGTGCTGTGACATATCGTTATATCACAAATTATCAGGCCAAATTTTAAGCCAGCGCTATCGGTTCACCTAGATCAAGGCGGGGGATGAAAAGTTTCGCAAATGACAGCTGCTGATGATTAAAAAACTGTGACATCGACTGTGAAACGTTTCGCAACAAATTGCATTGGTTTGCAGTAAAGGGTTGCTCAGTGGCTCTTCTTGTGCAATATGATTCTGTAAACTTTCCGCGGCAAGCAGTGTTTAAGTTCGAGGAAAATTTCGGAATGATGTGTTTTTAGACCAGCGTCAATTTAATCACCATAGTAATTTGTACTTTATTATTCGATACCCTTCTGATGTTTATAAAGCATCACAACTCTTCTAATGAAGTAATAAATTGTACTACAGTAATCTGATAAACTAGTATCACTTGCTACCAACTTGCGAGTTTTTGGGCCACTAGCTTTCGTGATTTAATAATTTAATTCAATTTAATTTAATAAAGTATAGCTAGTTATTTAATATTACATACGGAGGTACGCACAAAACCCAGTGAACTTGAACGTATGAAGTATATAAAACGATACAAATGGGTGGTTTATCATGTTAAACACAAAAAAAGTGTGAAAAGATCCGTTTTTCACCAACCATACAAACTTCCACATTCTCTTTTTCACCCGTTTTTCTTCAAACAAGCCGCAAAATGAAAGTGATGACCCAATTCTGGTTCCCGGTACTACGCATCCCATTCGGCTACCGTAGTGCTCGATCAAAGGAGGGACCGACTGTGGGGCCACAAAGGGTGCAGAATTCATTTGCATATTTGTTTTCGTTCACTGTCGTTTGCCGCAAGTGAATTTTGCATAGCAGTGCCAATCTATACTGTTTTGTTTTTCGCTTTCGATTGAAGTTTCGCAGCAGGAAGACGCAATCAACCCGTGTCCGAACCGAACCGAGACAGTAGACCAATTACATGCTGTTGTGAGTTGCTATCGATGGACATCCTTGCGGTAAGATGGTTTAGCTTTTTGGATTGAATTGACGAAACGGGAAGGATGTTCTGAGCAAAGGGAAAGACCGAAATAAAGGGAAATTACAGAGAAACGCTGGAGACTGATGGACGCTTTTCACAGATTATTCAACGTCAACCAGAAGCGAAGATAGCGTACATGATCGATGGACATTTAAAAATACGGTTTACATTATTGTTTTCCATTTAAATTTTTTTTGCGCCTATATAAAGCAGTAAAAAAGCACTTCCTGTTCTTGTGTGGTCTGTCATAAGGTATTATGAAGATGATTATGAAGTATTGGAGTTTTATCTAGAGAGTAAAATTATGCGTGTTTCTTATTTCAAATTGGGTTGATATTTCAGGTTACTAAATCATAAATGAGGTGCATTTAGCTGTATGTGACATCTTGTTCCATTTCATTTATCAGTCCGCGACATCGGTTCAAAATATAAGCTGACAGAGAAAATGAAATCAAGCACGGCATTGGCTTATGAGCCCATGAAACACCACCCTTCTTTTACACCCAGGCAGCATTACACAGCTCAGCATAAACTGCTTATCGCTCCATAAGTGCAAGTGCGTTGGCATACACCACTGCCAATTCCGGTCACATCGGTGGTCGATGGCCGATAGTGTACGTTAATGAACCGGTTACCCGTTTACCGATGCATCGACGGGATGCCACAGTTATTATTATTATTATTTTTATACAGTCAAGCATGGGGACAAAAAATAAATGTTCACAAAAATCCAATCCAAATGACGGAAGAAAAAAAGGAAGAAGAGCAATGGATACTGCGTACATGCATCGGAGACTCATAAAACGTTATGGAAAGTTTCGTTGGCGCATTGAGCTAGTCCATTTTTTATTTCGAGCACAGTTTTCCCACCAGCTGTAAATAAACGGGGAGCGCAGTATCGATAGCACGGAATGCGTGCAGTTAAAACTGCCTTGTGAGCGCTTGTTATCGCTCGTAATGAAAACGGGTTTCGAAGTAGTTAAGGAAAAAGTATCAAAATAATAGAAGATAAAATAAAATACGGTGCGGTCCGTCGGTCGAGGAGATAGCGGCGCCGGTTGTCACACGGCAGGACCGAGGAACAAATCTCATTCAAACCGTCTCCCTATTGGTTTACCCCCTTTCCAGGTTTTAATGCGAGGGTATGAGAAGAAGAAAAAAAATACTTATAAAACGATTAGGTGTTTCAGCTGCAAAAATCACGATGGAAAGCGTATTTTATATATTAACTTCTTAATTGATTATGTCTTCTCAGCAATACCAGACCAGCAAATCTTAAATGTCACACAGCACATCGATTTATAATTATAATCTTCTAAACTAATAGAACTTGTTGTCCTCATTTTATTGATCCACTCCACCGGCAAACAACGTAATAAAATACGGATCGTTGGAGGCACCACACTAACAGGACGGCGACGACTATTTAGCTGAGTCGTTTGAATCGTTAACACTTCTTCCCCAATCCAATCTTACTTACCGAGGACAGGCAAATTTTCGCGCTTAAGCTTTTTAGGGAAAATCCTGTCTTGCGGTGTGTGCCAGAGATTGGAGTGCTCGATGTGATCTGCAAATCGATGGTGGCAAAAAGGAACGAGATAAATTCCGTCCGATGGTGCTGGTAGTAGTGGTGGTAGTGCTAGTACCAATAAAACCACCGACGCGAAAACGGAGAAAGTGTCTCAAACGGTTATTATTTTTCAAATCCTCATTTCACCAACTACCTACCGTGGCGTCGGCCAACTGAAATGAAGGAAAATAAAGAAAAAAAAATCGCACCAAGGTTTGTTAGTGATGCACCAGTTCATGTACCGGCCAGACAGTGCAGCTTCAGGCGGTGGTCAGCTCCAGAAAAGAAATATAAATATCTTTTCCATCCTATTCTCTTCTCTCTTCGAAAACCTGCCAAAGCTCCCCACAATTCACAACCGCAGCAGAAATGCAGGAAAGCATTGGACCTAAAGACAACTGCGAGAGACGCGAGTTGCCCAAGCAGGGGGAGGAAAACATCCAACGCATCTGAAACTAATGCACTGGACGTTGGCCAATTCGTTTCGGCTCGGAATCACAGCCGATCGCTAAAACCGTTCGCACGAAAGCGAAACGGTAACGGGAGATGGATCGAACTGAAGCAGTAAGCCAAATGCAATCGCGATGCACATGCACCGGACCACCGATCGTCGGCACAGTTCATTGGCATAGTTTTTGATTTTGTTTTTACAGCCTGCCTGTTTCTCTTTCATCTCTGAGTTCGAATCTTATTTGTTCATTCAATTCCATACGCTTGGATCATCGCGTATTCCTTGGCAGACGAAACAGGGAAGAAAAATAAGTGCGATCGTACCATGTCAATGACCATGGGAACGTGTCGCAATGTTAAAATGGCATCCGACGTGTTAATGTACGAGACGGGGTGATGATGGGTTACGAGTGTTTTTCTTGCAGAACAACTTAAACCCTGACGCGAGTAAATGAGATAAATAATTTTGCCAAAGGAACCTGCTATCCATATAAAAGTACACATGTGTGTTTGTTAATTTACTTGAGCGCTTATTTTACCCACGTGCTTAAGCTCATCTCAATTTGCAACACCGAAGAAATAAATCAAAATGTGTACTTCTATCTTACTCCTTGGGTTCGTCGCTTGATGTGACGTGCAGATTTATCGATTCTGCTCCCGTTTCGTAAGAAACGCGCTTTTCCTTTCCTGCACTCTACGGGGGAGAAGAAAAACTGTACTGCATCGTTTAGATCTGTACGTGATAAAGATCATTGCACTGTGTGGCTGGCGTATGGAATGAATGGGTTGAGAGTGAATGCATCGCAAATGGGCAAACCGAATGCAAGACATTTTCCATTGCAGTGACGATGTCGGTAAAGACGATGGGAACTGTGATAAATGTTGTCTAGTCCTGGCGGAAGAGCTTGATTTACAGCCGTGACCATTAGTACATGACGTTTGGTTGTATGATATAGTAAAAATGAGAAAAGAAAACGTACCTTCACATACCCTGTTCCGGATTTTGTACTATTAGATTCGGAGAGTATCCTTGAACCCGTCTGAAATCTGCTTTCTTCGTACTACAGATGGTTTATTTAACATTTTGATGTAGGCCATAATGATCGTGTGTCAATTTTTAACTTTTCCAATCAAATCCTCCAATGACCCGGAAATGAATATCAAATAAAATACTTTCACACCATTTTCATACCACCGAATGGTTGACGTCATCGGTTGACGTATGATCGTCGCCATTTTGCCATCAACCGACCAGTGGTGGTAAAACTGTCTACCGTAAATTATGAATAAAATTCATTTTGTTTCACATCCACAGCCTCAATGCTGAAGTGGCTGTGAGTCATTTTATTTCTACTCGCTCAATACGAAGCACAATGCGGTACGGTTTAAAATGGTCCGGAGAGCTCTCATCCGTCAGAGTCGGGTGACGAAATTTTATTAAAATTTCACTTTTCTAACTTGTTACCCGTAGCGGTGTGCTTGTTGCATAGTCATTCACTGTCCAGGTGCATTCGTTTTTCGCCTATTGTCTGTCGGTCCGGAGTGTCCGTTCCGTAGAACCGCAGTTTCCAATTTTCCATCGCTTTTTGCATCGCGATCGTTCCGACGGCAAGCAGTGAAAATGGCAAACCGGGACCAAAAACTTGAATTTGAATCTTTCCACTTCCGAAAGTGGCTACAAGAAAGTGAAATTAGTTTCATCACACGGCGTGCCGCTTATCTCGTTGAAGACCGGCGCACCACCGGAGCGAAGGAAAACTTTTCAAAGTGCTGGCTTTGCCACGAATTTGCTACTCCATTTTCACTGTCGAAAACACGTGCTCCAGGGGGCTTTCTGCACACCGCACACAGACTGACGTTACGAATTGGCCGTTGTCGTGCGCCCTTGCCCGGGCTGAAGGACACTGGCAAGCGCTGGAACGCAGTGTGTTTGTTGCCGCTGGAAAGAATGGAACGGCAGCAAGGCGGAAAACCATCGTACGGAAATTGATCGAAATTCAATTATCAAACGAAAGGTGTACCGCAGAATGGTGGTTTTTTGGAAATCAAATCAAATCGAACTAACGAACGACGCACTAGACCTTTCCTGTTGGTTCAACTCTTGGCAGTGAAAGCAAACGAAAGTGGAAAACGGAAGGAGTTTTCTTTTTCTTTCTGTCGTTTCCAAAACGTTGTGTATCAAGTGTGATACCGGATGGTGTTATGTAAAAAGGGTAAATTTGATTTGGTTTTGATTGGCTATTTCCTTGTCTGTAAAAGGTGAAAATGCTATAGCTTTTTGCAGTGTAGATTAAATAATTTTGCTTAGTAGAAAATCGAACACTTTAAGATTACGCTAGTGAACTAAAGTAAAGCACATTAACATTTTGCCAGTCAATTGACCATGCAGGACCATTCTAAAAATTGCCAGTTGAATTGTAATTTCTATTTTAAATTTGACAAACTGATTGTTTTACTTTGCATACCACAAATAAAATATTTGTCATTGACATGCATGGGAAAACAACATCATTTCACCAAACGCTAGAGCAATCTTTACGATGCACAATACAAAACTCCATCCGTCAATTGATAAGATATGCGCCCTGCACACATGCAATGGAAGAACGAAACCCATGATACTAAAAGGGAAAAGTACACACGATCGTAAATCAAAGATAGGTCGTTAAAAGCTGAATGATCATTACTCAAGGTACCGCTCAAAACAAATACAGCCGGTCACACCGCATCGAACCAACACCACCCATGTGTTCCTCGATGCGGTTTTCTAGCATTCTGCAGCATACAAACCACAACACTTTGTGCGGCACTAGTGTACCGCTGAAAACGATCGGCCAAGTAGGCTCTTCCTATTCGCAAACGGCGAGGCAAAGGGCAACAACCCCCATCATTAAGTGGTGTTGATAACACACCGTTTTACTACCGTCCGGGCTGCCGTTTGAGAAGATGTTGCACGCTGTAGCAAAGCACTACAGTTCGATGTGGGTGCCTTTCTTTCCACGAACGGAGTGTTTTCCCTTGAGCTGTTTACAGACGACGGTTTCCGGAGAGCTGCAGGCAACTGGGCACAAGGAAGCAGGAATGTTGCTCGTAGTTTTCGTGAAATGAAAGATGAAAAGTTGTGCATGCTGTGGGTTTGGTATGGATCAATAATTTGTAGCATTTAAGCGTTATTGACGTTCAATTCATTTATGTGTATTTTTAATTACTTTTCTACTCTACTCGATAAATTATAGCTCAAAATTTCTCGTTACGCCTGTCAATAACGTCCATTTCATCACTTCCCACCAGCTGAAAGGAGGAGTGTCGCATCAAATGCAACCAACCCATCGGAAAAAAACATTGCGTGCATTAAAAAAAAAAACAAAAAAAAACAATCGTGACCATTTTAAGACGCTTTATGAACATATTTTATGCTCGCGTGCCTACCTACTAAGAGGTGACCCTTAAACGCGTACCAACTCTTGCTGCGGTTAGTGGGTTTGTCGTGCAGGTTGAAAGTGATAGCTAGCCTCTCGTGTCACCGGCTGCGCGGTCGGGTGTTGGTAGAAAGTGAAACATCAATGATAAGCTGCCCAACGGCACTTGTCGAACCGTTGTACCGAGGTCCCAACGTTGTCGCGTTATCGTTTTGGCTTATAATGGTAGGCTTATGAAGCTTTCTAGCCGTGTGCGTGAGCGTGTGTATGCGCGTAAGGTCGCGTATGTATGCCTCGGGGTGGTAAACATTGACACATCATCGGCCCTGTTTGCGGCAGTACCACGTTTGCCGGCAAACGCTTTCCTCGTTCCTCTAATTAACTCTCTCGAAAGACTTCAACGAAATCAGGCGACGAACCTCTCGCTTCATTTCCACCGAATGCAAGAGCAATTGTGATCACGGAGCCTCTCTGCTTTACCTCTCGATCATACATCATGCTGCCATGCCTGCTTCACCTCTTCACCCTCTGCCCCACCCGCCCTTACCTCGTTTGCGTTTGCACATATGTGTATTCGGCGGCCTATCATGCCCGGTTTGTGATAAGGAGTCTCGATTGGGACAGGTAAATTAATCGCACTTATTGCGGGAAGGAGAGTTGCTTCTGTACAGACGCTTGAAGTTGTGCAAGTTGGAAAATTTGGCTGCTAGTTCACTGCCTTCAACCTCTCTTTCGCACCAGTTTGGTGTTGTTATTTTGGTGGAAAGTCAACTAAAGAAAAACGCACAACCACAACTCCAGACGCCATGACGATGCCTCATTTCTAATTACCCAACCAAAAAGGGTAAAAGAGATCGTACTTTCCCCCGAAATAAAACTGAAATGAGCAAACGAAAAGAAACAACAACAAAATGCACGTCCAACATCACATCCAAACGCCACGGATGGTAGCTAATGGGGAGCACAACCAGTGGTCACACACCAAATACCGGCTGAAGCTGATAATTGCAACAATCTCGAACGAAAATATGCTCTGCCATTTGTGTTGGTGGTCACTGTGATCACCCCGAAGAATCGGTGACCCTTAACGTCACCTTCGTCCTCCTAGGCGATTGAGGAGACTGTGTGGAATAATCATCATATTATCATTTATCATTTAACATCAACGAAAGGGAAATCAACGGTGCAGAACACTGATGCAGAAGTGTTTATTGCACATTCACTGTCCACGTGCAGCATGCGGTAAGGGTGGCGTTTTTTGAAATGAATGTTAAATAAGTACCTAATTCTTTTTCTCTTTTTAAGCTTGACTGTCTTTCATTTTGTATTTTGCTTGGTTTGTCTAACAATATTATTGAATAGTAAAATGAACTGCTAAAATTTATTAAATAGCAGTAGTAGAGAAAAAAAAACTGCAATAAGGATAGTTAAATATTTTTTAAATGATTTAAAACGATATCAAGCTAATTTTTTTATCCCAAATTTCATTATCCAGCGATTTCTCCTACCTATGGTTTGAAGTTTTGGTGAACTAATTTATCTCTCGAGCACCTTAAAAACGCAAACCCCTAATCGGTTACAATTCCCAGCATCAAAGACGCACGTACGCAGCGTCGGCATAGAGTCGCCTTGCCGCAACAATTGTTCCTCCGATAAAGGAAACTCACTTTCATTTCACTCCCCGATCTGCTGGAGTTTGGCGTGCTTGGAATCGTAGTCCCCGAGGGCCGCACCCGATAACGATCTCGTGCTTACAGGCATGCATGCATACACGCATGCCCCAACGCTGTATCGGGTCACAATTTTTGTACCTTCACCTAACGCCCCATTACGGGATGTCGGGGTATTTGGGATTTGAGAACCCCGAGGCAAGCGCATGAGTTGTAGTAATGGGTGGGAAATGAGGCTCGTCGTTGCTAACGAGGAGTGAAACCGAAAGCGAGCAAATGTTTGGACCACCGCTGCCGGAGGCTACCACATCAACTGATTCTCCATCTATCCTCCGTCAATATGTCGCTTTTCCCGTGCCAGCCAAGCCGTTTTTGGTTGTTTTTAGTTTCATTTGTTTTGCTTTTTTCTTCTATTGAATCGATCGAATCGGAAGCGGAAAGCGACGGACAGTGGAATGTGCTGTTATTGAACTTCCTTGAACTGCTAAGCTATGTGGGAGCACGTGTTTATCGTCTGTTGTCCGAACGACATTCCGAACGGACACGGGAGATTGTCCACTGGTGTTTGAGAAAACCAATCATAATGCATGCAGTCGAACAATTCGATTCCGCTCGTGCATCTCGACGAATTCGTACGCTCAAATGATTAATGTATGTTCCATTGTAGTCGTCTCGTTTGACCCAGCAATGGAAAATCAAAACATGTTACATATTCCCTCTGCTTGCCAGCCAGTCAGTTACCGTCATCACGACCGTTTTTAAATTGAGCAGTTGCACACCTTGCAGGAGGTTAGCTTTTGAGGTCAATCGTTGGTGGCCGCTAATCTCACCGACGGCAAACACTAATGCATCGAGGGAAAGCAAGAGCACGAACAAGACAAGATTGATGACGTCTGCAGCTGCAGCTATGCAATGAAAATTCGAACATTGGGCTGGGTGTGGATTGTGATATCTCGCATACCTGTCTGGTATGCAAACGTCGGAAGAGATTTAATTTTCGTGTACCAAAATTAGCTCTCAGACAGTTTTTATTACGCATGAAGTATGTGAATGAAATGTGTGTATTTGCGTTCGAATCGGTCATACATTCTCTATCTTCCAGATATTGTTCACCGTAATTTCGTCGAATGTTTTGGAGAGGAAATCTTTGGATCTAAAATTACCAAAATATATTTAGTAATAGAGACATTAATCCTATATTTTGAATCTTGCTGTGAAGCCCGTGACATTCTTGAACAAAGTGAAAGAGCCTTGCTGTATCCGGCTCCAGCATGACACGCCACTCCAGCTATAAACCCAATTATGACGCCAAGAAACGCACCCGGTTTTGCTCTCGGTGTGAACCCCTGGGTGAAATGTAACTCCGTCCCAAATCTCCTCAATGTGCAATGTTTGAGTGTGAAGCTTTTCACACACCACGTCCACACTAGTGCAGGGTGGTTATGCACACCAGGGGGAATCGGCTATCAAAATGCGTTTCATTAATAATCCTTCCCCAAACGGGAAAAGCGTTACTTTTAGCTGGCGTGACGAGAAAACACTGGCAAAGTGCAGTTTACGCTTATGCAGATACCGACTAATGCTGTGAATTTTAAAGAAATGGAACAGCGTCTCGATTCTCACGATAAACGTTTATGACTTTTGGGTTTTATCCTGTTTTCATTCACCTTTCGGTTGCATTTAATAAGTTCAAACTTCTGAATGAGATGCATTCAGCAGACGAAATTCGCTTCTACGATTCATAAGATCGAAATGTATCAAATATATATGATGATGATGTTTTTGAGCTTGCAAGATGAATGTAGAAAATAAAGTAAGTAAGGTATATGTCTACAACAAGAAGATAAAAGTAAATAAAGATGCACAGCCGCAGACGATGTTCATAATTACCCAGTTACGTCCGCATTAGGTTAATCTTCGTTCAATTCTACAATTTTAATTATCATGAGCTTCAGATGAACTAATTATTCCAACCAACCAAGCTGATAAAATACCTTCACCCACAATGGTAGGCAACACGATGCATAGGCCCACTTTCGCTACTTTCGTATGCGTTTTTTGCTGCTTCAGCTGCACCGATCGTACCAACGGAAAATGGGATCATGGACACATATGCACAAATACTTCCCAATAGCTGTGGACAGATCCATCGGTGTGTTTGGCTGTGTTGGGGTTGTTTTATTTACCAATTTACTCTGGTCGTTCGTGCGACAATGCATGTCCCACTTGCAATCTGTGGTTCGATGGAACATTGTGCAGAACCTCTTGTCAATTGGCGTAGCAGGTTTTTGCGTAATCTCTACCGGCATAAAATAATGTAGATCTTTTTCGAGAACTTTAAGCGTACTTAACCGCACAAATTTGGCTAATTGGTTCCGGACTCGTATAGAAAGAATCTAGGTAAGTCGCGGTACATCGCGAGCAAGCTACAAACCATATCACACTTGCCTGCCTAAGGGGGGTACTGTGTTAATCAAACAATCGATTAGTCCGCATGGTAGGATAGCCCCTTCGCCAGCTCGTAACAGAGGCACCAATTGCTAACCGAACCGAGGAACGGCGACACGAAGCCTGTGAGCGGTAGTACGTCGATGCATCGCACTGCACTTACGAGTTATGCTGGCCTGCACAAGCGCCCGGATCCGTATGAGGTGCATGTATAAACAGCAAACATTGGCATGCAAGCGAGCAGTGTTCGCTCCAGTGGGGCGTTGGCTGGTGCTATGTTTTATGCTACCACATACTACCGGCGTACGGTGTTGCAGGTGCCGATCAAGGTCAGTATGCTGACGCTTTCGACGCCTTTTCTCGGCACAAGGCGCACGGCGTGCTAAACGGTGTCGTCTTGAGCCGGCACGCCATCGTTCGTGGTGGGATTTACGTGCCTCATAACGCGGATCCTTGTTTGCTCGTGCAATGGACCGTTCTGTTTGGGGAAGCAATTTTAAAAGGCGACGAGATGATATTGTGTGCTTTGTACATACGTTAGGTCTGTTTTTAGTTTGCTCAATTAATTTATTATAATTGGGTAAAAGTTTTGGCTAAAAGTTGTTGTTTTTCAAAGATACAGTCAGTTTCTTGATATAATATCTGAAACTATTGCCATGTTACATGGTGTAAAATAAATGAGGTAGTTATTTAACTAACTTTTCAAACATAATGCAACAAGAAAAAGATAGATTAGCATTTCACCGTCTTACGTGAATAATTATTTGTACCTTAATGATTGATAAATTTACCAAACATGCGAGTAAATCCATTGCTTTTAACGTGCAGTCAAATTATATCTATACGGTCGACGATTTATACAGTCGACGGTATGGATATCAAATTATGCTCAATACTCGGTACAGTAAGCTCGATCGCTCAATGCAATAGCATCAATTTCTTTCGTTATTCAACACGCACGATACAAGGCTGATGGGTATTATCAACGTCTAAAACAAAGCAAGCAAGGCTTGACCAAGTAATCATAAAATTGGTTAATCGATATCTCGTTAGATTTTGTGCTCAAATTATACCACCCCTTTCGATTCACTCACCTGGGCAATGCATCCTGCAGTAAGCCACACAACGAAAAAATCGTACAATGCCAAGCAATTTGTCTGTATGGTCCACGAAGAAGCGCGTCCAGTGCAGGAGTTACGCGATTCGAATGAGATCTTTTCATGCTCCGAACGCCCCGATCCCATATTGTTTCCTGCTTGGGGTATCTAGTTTCGTAACACACATTGCTAAGCTATCCTTGGATGCAAGAAGAGCAGAAATCGCGGTAGCGCAACCCCACAATCTAGCTTATGACTATAAAGTACAATGTGGTTTGTGTGGTAAATAAAACGTAACCGACAAGCCATATCAGCGAGGATGGCTACAATTGTCAACAGAGAATGTTTGACAGATTACGAAGACACGCAACTTTGCGGAAGGAAAATCATTGAATACAATGGCGGAAATGGTTTAGTGCAATTCCTACACTTTCAGTGCAGAGCAAACACGTGATAATTGTATAAGAAACCCAGTGTAGAATAAATAATGGCAACCAAACGAAACGATAAAAACATGTTTAACTAAATCAAACTATCTCGATTAAGCGATAGTGTGACAAGCGCAAACAATTCATGAAATAGAAAATGTAACAATGGCCAACAAACGCTATCTGGCACTTCCTCAACAGTTATTGTTTGCTGGATTTTTTACAGTACCTTCCTAATGCTGCTTATGTTCACTCCCAACCGGTGAAAGTAAATGTCTTCGTGACACCCAAACAGTGGGCAAAGCCCACAAGATTGGGGGGAAAAAAGTTCCTGCCCAAGAAAACCGTAGGCGAACCGATTCCTATCGTGGACGGAAGGTGTGAGATAAGCCGTTGTTGCACATTTTAAGCAAAACAAATGGAACGCATTTCAGCTGTCAAGCTGCCTTGGAGTTCCCGCGTAGATAAAGGTGTTATTTCGTTAGACATTTGGCTGGTCGGATATAGTATGCATCCATTGGGCTTAGGCCGCTAGAAAGTACTTTCTTAATTATTGTGGAAGAGTTGTGTTTTATGTAGGAAAAGTAATTTGTAATAATAACAACTCAATGAAGGCAAAACTGAGAAATTAAAATTTAATTAAAAAGCGTTACGTGTACAGCCTCACCGGACACTATAACAGGGTCCGAACAACCAATAGGGTCCGCCACGTAACGCAATACAACAAATCTCTTTTAATCGAAAAATGAACAGCCCTTCTCCCGAGCAGTCGTATGAGTTTCCTTACAGCGATTACGTTCCGGTTCGATTGGATTCTCTTGTTTAGCTTGTTGCAATGTTTCTCCGTACCTCCGTCTCGTGATTGGTTCTTCGAGAAATAAGCAGCCTCCCAAATGTAATAATCAATCGAAATCGATCATCGCCATAAACACCGTCCGTGTACATCCGGATGTACAGCGTTCGGTGCGTACGATTTCACTTTAGTTCGCTGACCTAACATCACGCTCCCTGCAGGCGTATGGCGGCTGGAGGGTTGTTTTTATGGAAAGAGTTTGAAGACATGACGGTAGGAAGCAAAAATTTACTGTTTCTATTTTCAAACGACGCGTCAGACGTAACACACACTTTGCAAGAAGACATTCGGCGTTGCGAAGCGGAATTTGTCACGGGGTCACTGTGACACAGCCTGTGCGAGGGAAATTGTTCCTCTAGAATGGACTCTTCCTTTCGTTGACCGACATTCACTGTTCACGCAGTGATGCGCTGATGTCATTGCGAAAGATGATCACCGGCCACCCGGTATGGTGTGATGATATTGCCAGATGCGAATTGTCGTCTGTTTTTTGCTGTTTGTGTGTGCGTCGGGAAGCGACGGTAAGGAAGGAGGTCACACTTTCATGTGCGTTCGGCCCATACGGTACCGCATGCTAAATTCGTCCCCATATTCAAATAAGTCGACGAGAACGGTAATTGCGAAAGAAATTATCGATCGAATGTCTGGGACAGTGAGTGCATTTGGGCGTGTACAGGAACATTCCAGGACCTAACAGTTTCACTTTATTTTGCGACGATTTTTGTAGAGCCAACAGCTTGTAAATTGTTTTAGAAAGTAAAGTTGCCATCATTTACTATTATGGAATTGAATTGAGGGATGCTGAATGCTAGCGACATTTGGTGTTATCTTTTTACTGACTTTACGCTTGTTTCTATATTGGTTCTGTGCGCCTGAAAGTATGCCGTGTAATCCAACTAACTCCTACTTTTCCATTAAAGCTTGAAGACTTTTAATCCTCACCATAGAGAACTCAGATTAAAAGCGAACATACTGAATATGATTGCATACTGTCAGGCGTTTTTGAAAGTAATTTTAAATTAAATATACCATTTGATCGTTTATGGAAAACATTATCAATATTTTCTAATATCCCCCTTTTCGCATTAATAAAAAGCTTAACTTTTTCCTCATCGCATCCAAAAAGAGAAAGAATTCAAATTAAATTAAATTACCCACCAACTAACGTCCAATCGTTTTCATCCCGTTCCGGGTATAATTTGCCTGCAGTGCAGATTAAAGGGAACCCCATCATATGTTGCTCTATCTTTCCCGAGAGCTGAATTAGTAGTGGCGGCCTTTACGGCCGATCAGCTCCCCCGCGGTACAAAGTTGCCTTGTTATCAGTGGTCATAAAATTAAATCGTTTTGTTTTCACCACCAATTCACCATGCTTCCCTACGCTGTTTTGCTGAGGCACCTTTCTCCACCGAAAATTGATCACTTTCGAAGCACGTTTGGTGGAAAATTTGTAGAAACAGTCCAGATTTGCATTCATTCCTTCGTCGAAAGAGGCATATCTTTCTTCCCCTTTCTGGGTCCAGAGTAACCGAAGATCATTATAGTCAGCATATTTGTTGACAAGGTAAACATATTTGGGAAGAGGTTTTTTGCGACCCTCGTACCTACGATCGACTGATGTATAAAATATAAACCGAAGAGAAGAACCTTTTTGAAGGTGAGTGACGTGATTTTTAGTGAGACCATTCTCCTACTAGGTCATAACCTGGCTAGGTCATCTGGTGAACCATAGAAAAAGCATAAACGAGTTCTCATAACAAGGCAGTGTTAAAATGAAAATATATCATACCCTCATTTGAATACTGATGCAACAAAGCATCACGAACTGCTCGTAAGCCTCACATAAACCTAATAATGTGTAAGTGCTAAACCACAAACGTAAATCAAAACCAAATTCCAACATCTTCCATCCAATGTTGCTGCGTACGAAGAAAAGGACAGCTACAGGTCAACAAACGCAACACCTTGGTTCCAGACACCGGTCCTCCTCACTGTCTCCATTTCCTTTCCCATAACGAGGAGACGAAAATCTGCGCTGAGAAAGGCTTTCTAGCAGCCCACCACCTGAAAACGGTACGAGCGGCTGGAATCCGAAGACTGGCCTTGACCACCCGTTCATTTCAAAAACCCGATTTAAAGCCGAACGAAAGTAGTCACTTACCGGGTATGGGTGCTGCTGCGTGTAACATACCATCTCCTGTCTTCATCTATCGATAGCCCACTTTCCTGACTACAAGCCCACGCACCTGGTGGCTCTTTCGCGCTGTTTAAGAGTAATCTTCTCTTAAGACACAAAAATTGTTAGCGACTGTTTATATAGAGTGTTTGTTGTATCATGATTCGTTTGTAATGATTTTATTTGTCACATAAAACAAACCACTGCTTTTGTTGAGCGTGGTGTGATAATGGTTCAGATATTACTTTGCATGCGATTGCTTTACCAGTTTACTGACCAAGGTGTCTTATGCTATTAAGATTTAATTTATTATCTGCCGTAAACATCACCGGACATCGTAGTCTATCACCAAACCAGCAAGTTTATCCGGTTATGCAGTGCGTGTTGCCTACCAAAAGGCGCAATATCGAATGTATTAATAAAAAGTCTTATTTTAAAGATGTTTCATGAAATGATCCTACGTGTTAGAGATGTACTTTGTTTCTTATTGTATTTTATGATCTTTTATTGTCTCAAGCGACGTGTAATTGATCAAAACCATCAAGGAATTGCACATGAAGCTTTGTGAGTGCTATCACTAAGTGAAGAATTTGTAAAGCTCGTCTCGATGTTTAATTTCAATTACTTCCAGGTTTACAACACCTTTTCACTTCTAGAGATAGATGAAAATAGATTGCAGGCAAACAAGGGAACTGACAGCGTTTGATAAAATGGCTTTACGGCGATTGGCACATCGCTGATAGAAGTGACTTTCAACAGATCTCAGAAGCAACCAGTACATTTTGTAGGGAAACCATTCGTTCGAGGGCCTTATCCGATCATTCTGTTTCCTGAAAGGTATTTCCACCACAAAGAATCAGTTAAAGGCTAAGACTCAGATAGAATTTAAAGATAAAAATGCGAAAAAGTATGTTTGACTCCACCATGTCCAAGGTTCATATTAAGGCGCTTAGGATATTTGTTGAAGGTAGGATTCGTGCTTTACTTCATGTATTGAGACATCTCGGTAGTTTTATTGACATTGCTATTCAAAGATAGTATACTCACGGCCAACAATTTCTGCAATATTTTACAGCAAAAGAGGTGAATTACTTCCACTCGTTTATTAACCCCCTTACAACGATTACTCCTGCAGATCGATCCTGTTCGGCCTTGACTGGTACTTGTACTCGTCGCAAAGGCACACTTTTCCCGGTCGGCATGCAACAGTGTCGTTGATCGGCTCTACTGCAACCGTATGATACCGAGCCTGCGAGTCGAACGCCCGTGGGCCGGTTTCTGGATGATTAGTGAAGAGCGGGTACGATTTTGTCATTCAACCATGTTTACGTTTCTTCCGTGCCGCGTCTTACACCTTTCTCTTAGTCGGGTTGCAGCCCCATTCAATGATCCTTTCCTCTGGCTTACTAATTTCTCTTCATACTTGTTTCCCTACCTCCATTCCATCCATTAATACCCTTTCGCTTTCCACTACCGCCTTGCCAGCTACTTCGGAAAGCTTTTGGGGCGAAGATGTGTCACCTAATCTCCTTCAAACGGCCTCAAACTTATGTGCTTGACCGTGGTAGCCGTTTTCGAGGTTTCGGTTTGTTTTAGATGCCTTCGATCTCTTTGGCGCAAAAGCAGGACACAATCCCAAGACCGTTCACCAAGGTGTGCCCTGGCTCTTGTTTTGTTCGGTTAGGACCACACTTGCTCTCTAAATTTTCAACGCCACGGCACGATTAAACCAAACACTGTTGGATGGAGCATGCGCTGCCGACGGAAAGTAAAACCAGCGCCAGGTTGGAAAAAGCAACCAGTTTTGGGTGTTATTTGGTGCCGCAGGACATGAAACTAAACTTTACGCACTGCTGTTGGTGATCAAGTATTTGTGGTTACCAGGGCTGCCTGTTTCCGTGCCGTGTGTTAGTGTTTCATTTAGAAGTATTTAGAAGCTGGGCTGGCGAAAGTGAAAGGAACAGCAACGACACATGAGCCGACACGGTTCTACCTCCCATAACTTGCACACTAAGCTGATAGCGGGTAGTTGCTGGTAGATATAATCAATTTTGGAAATCTAATTGCAAGTCGAAGCTATGTGTGGATAAAGTGTCTCCTGAAGCACCGCATCCGACTGCATTAACTTTGAATTAATCACAGAGCGCTACTCACAGCTGATAAGCGTCAGAGGAGAAAAACTCACCAAAGGAAATTGGCTCAATACGAGGGAAAGTGTGACTGCAGATGAAAAGTAACCGAATTATAAACGCCCATCACCCATTATTAATCGTTGCCTCTGGTGGCGTCGTTATAAAACAGTAAGACGGGTTCATGAAGATAAGCGTTAATCGGCGTCTTCTTTCGATGCACGTCACTTGCTACCTAAGCTCGGAAGTGTCTGACGACTCTGCTTCTGGGTTTCCGTAAATGCATCAACACTTTGTGGCCATTTCTTTCATGCAATGTGCAATGAATGTAATACCCAACGAAACGATCATCAAGAGGCGCCACAATTCGCAGGCTGTCCAACCAAACGGTACACAATGGGTCAAGCTGAAGAGAAAAGAAAATGCACTCGTTATGATAATGCACGTGAACCGTCTTCGTGGCCTGCAGAGCTAGTGGCATGTCTGGGACATCGCTGAGACTATCGTTTCCCAGTCACATGACCAAGAGTATCATGCTACAAGTGAATGGGATGGAATTTATTAGTTTTCGGAGGTAAGAATCTTGAGGTGCGAAAAAACTACACGTGATAGAGCCTAGTTTCAGAACCTAGTTCCAGAAGTTCCAGTTGTTTGGGTAAATACAAAAAAAAAACTCACAATCAGCACGGAATTCGATTCGGAGATTTGACCAACGTTCAAAATCCAAAATACTTATCCCTAAAACACGCCTTCTACGATTGTGTGATCCCATGGTGTGACGATAGTATTCATTTTCAATCAAAGTAGACTTATCTTTTAAGAACTTTGTGTTATTATTGGGTGCTAGAAGCGATCAAGTCTCGACAAACCAAGTCCATGCTGTGGGCGATCGTTTTTAAGCCTTACCAGGACCTTATGTGAAGCGAGTAATCGCGATGGGTGGAAGAAGTAGACTGATTTCAACATGTAAAGAAGGTGAGTTTCCTTGTAAGATGGAAGGCTCAAGCAGTGGTGCCAATGAGGGTGTCTTATTCTGTTTTCTACAAAAAGTATGATTTATACAATAAAATTACCAATCCAGACACAACGGTTTCTTTCAGAAAAAAGGGTATTTTGAAATTAAGGCTATTTGAAACTGGTTCATATTTACAATGAAAGTGACCAGGAATTTCATAGCTTGCATGATTAATGAAACATGGTTGCTTATTAATTACATTTGAAATTATCTTTTTCCCAATTTTTCACCTAAACGATAGCAATGGCAATATTTTAAACATTAATAAATAAATTACTGCAGTAAAGTCATGAACCTAACGAAAGTGCCATCTATACGACAGTTTGAAAACATACAGAGAGCGCTATCTAAACCACAAACCTGGAAACAGCGTAAGCGCCATCTACCCCAAAGACCCAAAAGTATCAAAAGAGCCATCTATACGGGAGTAGGAAAAGTTTAGCGTAGACACGAACACAAAGACCTCTTTGCTTAAAGCGTCATCTAGTTGGCGATAGTTGCGAATCTAGTAGCATAATTTTTGCGCCTGCATTATAGGCAAGTAATGCAAATAGCATGATTATTAGGCGCTGTCGTTTGTTGCTGCTCGCGAAAAATGTACCGTTTTTTAGAGTTTGTAGCAATTTAAAAGTTAATATAAAAATTTGAAATTTATTTTCAAAGATACTAAGATTGCTTCATATTTCAAACATAAATAATTTGATGACGTTTTTGAAGTGTAAATAAATATTATTTCTCATTAAACTAGTGCGACAGCGATCGATACCGGCGAACCGTTTTTTTTTCATCCTTCATTCTTTGTATTATAATTATTAATGGAATCCAAGAAGATCGAAAGAATTCGGTTTTTGCACTTGGCCTCATCTTATCACATTTGCATTCATTTCATATTTAATCGAAGTTTTGGACTGCTCTTATGAGGTCGGTCGAAGACTACCGATTATAGCTTCCTTCACTAGATTTTACTCATAACTTAATAGACAGTCCAACGAAATTTGATGTGCATTCTAGCTGCGTGAAAGCATCGGTTCCCCCATCATTTTTTGTAGCGTAATTGCAATTGTTTCCTAATAATTATCTACTCCTGCAACACTTGATCTTTCCAACATTCTGAACGTTTATTTTAGAAAGAAAAAGCCTAACTCTAATCATTAATGCAGACGCCTGGTTGTTCAGCATCAGCTTTTTTCACATTGTTTCGTGTTAGGTGAAGAATGGCAGGAAAACTCCACCCATTCTTGCTTCGCTGTTTGTCTTTTCGTTCATAACTTGTGATTTCGTGTTACTTACTCCTGGACTGACTGAACAGATACGAATAATTCGGTGAAGATGAAAGCACACATTCACTCACTCATGCGATTTTTACCAGGGTCGATTATAGCAGCAAAATTTTTATGTTTAGTTGACATGGCAATTAAAACGCTCTTGGTGGACTTAATCAAACTGGAACAGTTACAGAGGCTCTTAACAGTTCCTCCATGACGGGTGGGATGGGTACACTCAAAAGAAGCCAGTAGCATAACGAAAATAGTGTATATGGACCATTGAAAAGCAACTCTAAATATTATAGACTACTGAACTAGAATTTAAATCCTATCCCAAACCGCCACCCTATACGCAGGCCTGAGATTATCCAGCTACGTGTAAACACAGAAAGCCAGAAATGGCAGGCCGAGATATGTCGAGGTTGTAGTGCCAAGGAAGAAGAATGCGGATGCTGGTGTTTGGCAACGAAATTAGCAACAACCCTTGCAGAATGATCAACCTTGCAATGTGTGTTCCTTCACCCTGTCTTGTACTACTATCGCGTAAAACAATGAAATGAAACACGTCACCCAAGTTTTTATGTGGTTTATTTGCACCACTAACATGTACGACACGGTATCAATTTTCTACACCAATCAGAATCACGAATCACAAGGAAAGGAAAACGTACACGCACAGTCGACCATTCCGGTTCATTTCTTCTCTGGGAATACTGCGTCGTAAGCCGATTTGGCCAACCCCGATACGCTGTCTTTCAGTTCGCCCAGATTCGACGGGATCGTTGGCAATTCCAGCTGCTTGTCACCAGGCTTTACACCGTACACGAAGTTGTACCCGATCGTGGCATACTTTTTCGCTTCAACCAACCCGTGCTGTGCGTACATTTCCGCTTCCTGTGGGTAGCAGATGGACGCAACACCACCGGAACCGATCGAGGTGTAGATGACACGCTTGAAGAAGCCTCCTCGCAGACCGAAGATTAGACCAGCCAAGCCACCGATCGCAATTGCTCCAACACGTGGCATCGTGTTGTCTTCCTGATGCAAGTAGTCGTTGATAACTGCAAAATACGCAAAACATAGAAGGCTCTGTTGCGCAGCATTCTAATCGGATATAATGATATGCGGACACTTACACTTTGTTTGCTTCTTTCCTTCTTCGTACAGATCAACCACTTGCTTCTTTTGATCCTCGACCAGTTTGGACACTTCCTGCACCTGGACCCGGATAGCTCTGAACCCTTCTTCAAGTGCGGACGCAGGTCCGGTCGATTCCTTTTTGTGATGATGGCATTCACAATCAATCTTCTGGTTCAGCGGTCGGTAGAGTGGTAGTTCGGAAGGTTTACAGACCATTTTGTTTGGCTCTTCCTTCGGTTTCGGTTTCTCCGCACCGGCGTTGGCATTTACGGCCACTGCGCCAAGCACCACCGGGGTTACTTTTGTGCTCACCGAGCGGAACATCGCCAACAGTGGATCTAAAAGTGGAAATATGTTCAATAATACGCGAGATATTAACAGAAAACTGTGCTTACTTTAGAAACTTATGTAATTTTCGTTGTTTTTCGAGATTTGTCTATACAGAAATGTTGTTACCAATCATATGACAGTTTGACAGATCGCAAAATAGAAAAAAAAAGTTCGCTTCCCAAGTAACAAAAACTGGGTAAAATGGATGAAGCCAAAAACTTACGTCAGATGGCGCTTGAACAATATGTCGAATGATGTTGTGGTCATCTATTGTTCGTTTGTAATAAAATACAAGCACTTATTAAATATAAACTAAAATTAAAAGTAATGGCTAAAGTCTGAATAAAGACCCCCACTCAAGGGCACACACTTTGCCTTTGCCGATTTGTGACTGAAAAGCATGGCATCGAAAATCTTTGACCTTTTTATCTGATCCTATGAAAATTAACTTTTTACCATTTTTATTATTGTTATATTTATAGACTATGAACTTGTAACTTTTTTTCAAATTATTGTAAAAAGGCTCTATTTGAAGATTCTCAAGTCGTAAGTATAATTACAGATAAAATAGATGATGTTTTTTTTAATTCAACGTGTTTTTCGAGCGCCCGTCAGCATTTTGAATAATATCCAATTTTCGTTGAGACTGCGCATGAACATGGAGCAACACCGATCGATTTTTTCGATGACTCCACCAAGCTCCCCATTGCAAATCGTTTGCAGTGCGGTCGCAGTGTGGTACAGATTCAAAGGCTTACCGCGAAGTGATTTTTCCACTCGGAAAGTTTCTTTCAGATAGATTTGAAGGTATAGAATAAGGTTAAAATGTAAAATCCAAACAATATTGCTAATTGATAGGGGTATTTATGGAACAGGTTGGATTTCTGTTTCAGAACTTGTGTAAGAGAACGCTTTCTCGCATGTTGAGCAGGGAGAATTGTTTGACGCCACGGATATGAAGGTCAACAGCGGACGCTTTGGAGCAAGGGAAGTAGTTTAGCTGTTGAATATTCGATTCGATTCGATTCTTTATCGCCAGCCATGCAGCAGCCCTGCATTTCAGTAATATTTTCCTCTTTCTAACGAATTAATTACATTTCAGCAAGCGAATAGTTCTTCTTGTGTGAATGTGCGTGCTTGTGTGTATGTGCGAATGGGATTGTGTGCTTCAAGTTGAGCGTGTATTTGGGTCGGGATTGAACAAATATTCATATTTCTCTGCCATGCTTTATATTCACATAAAGCTTGAGCACATATAAAAAAGGAAACGCTAACACTCTCGTTTTTTTTAACACTAATCATCGCAACACTTACAGCAAAGTTCCTTCGCCTGCTGGCTACCGCTGCAGAAGCGCATCCATATGGACGAGACTGGCTGGACCATCCTGCGCATCCTGTCGCAGCGTAATAATGACGAAATTGCGAAAGAATTCGTTAAGCTTAAGTCGGAAGCACGGCAGGAGATTGCAGCTCAGGGCTAAAAGGCAAAAGTTAAACAAATATGTCAGTGTTGCGTGGACCGAAAACATAATAATTCGTTATTTACTATTCGTGGATATAAGACAAAAAAGAAATGGAAAAAAACAAAAAAAAGAACACACACACAAAAGTTATTCCACTTACATCAACCTAGATCCTATCAAGCGAAGTATAAGACGTGTAAGAGAAGCAAGACACCGTAGCTATCAAGGGAGTTAGATGGATGAGTAACGGAATGCAAACGGCTCTACATGCCGAATGCATCGGTAAAGTGATGAAGAAATACGACAGTGACATAGAGAACGCAAAGCGAGAGAGATGTTAGATCAGCAGTAAAACTATACACTTAACTAATCTTTAACTCTCGACTATATTTCTATTCCTACGATCGTACCATCACTGTGTGTATGTGTGTGTGTGTGTGTGTGTATATCTCAATTGCAAATTGTATTGTCGTCATAGTTATACAAAAATGATAACTCGTCGTCTATGGGGGTGTCTTTAGGAGGGCAGGGCGTTGGCTTCCGGACCGACGGAGGTTCCGTCCGTTCCGTTTTCGGTTAGAAAATTCTGCCCCAGTATGGCCCCACTTCCCGTCTACTACTATCACACGTGCAACCATGAAACAATCGATGTTCGGGAGCATTTCAATACGCTCCCCATATCCAACTTCCTAACTCTGAATATATCTGATGTTATTCCTCTTCTACGTTCTGATGTTATTGGTTCCATTTTGAAAATAGTAAGATCGTTCGTTCCGTTCCGGATCAACGTAGAGCTATAATAGGGCAGATTGGTCAGCCGTAGTGTTGTAAGCGACAAGCCAAATAACAGAATCGAAAGACGGATAACGAATAAAAAAAAACAATCAGAAACAGTTTAAGCAAATCACCCGTAAAGTATTAAGTTTTCCATCTGATGTTGACGAAGTTTAAAAAAAAGCTACAGCTACAAGCTACAAACAAAAAAGCAATGGGAAAAACAAATCATCAATGATGAGTTGAATTTAAATTTGCTAAACCAAAAAACTAACAAGCAAAACGGAATGAGGAAGAACATCAACTAAACCATTTCAAAAGATTCGTTATTTTTTATTTATGCGCACAGAAACCAGTAGGAAGAAGGTAGCACCGATCGGAAAAAGGCTGACAAGTTTGTGTGTTAAACAAACGAGGCAGAATATACATACGGTACAGTAAACAGTAAGTGGCCCACAAGGTATCGAAACGTTATAGGACACCGTGCGGTCGTAATCGGCAGCATCATCCATGTACACCTATATAAATATCATACAAATATCATACATACGCATACGAACCTACCTACCTATCCTGCCTACCTGCATATATACCCCATCTACCTTCCAGCAAAACACACCCAACCTACCTGCCTACAGAGCACATACATATTGCATATAGGACAAATAAAACAAACAAACAAACAAACAAACAAACAAACGAAAACATACCAGACACACATAGTGTCCGCTGCGAAGCGTATAAGAAGTAATCATAGTTGTAACAGAGGAAAACTAATGTATCACAATAGCACACATACACCCTCGTCAGCCATGCGACATTATATCGCGATTATCATAATCAATCGTTCATCATCATCTTCATCACGGACAAGGCGCAGATCAGTGCGGAAGTAGTAGCAGAAGTGGCGCGCAACATTATAAGCTAGGATATGTAAAAATGTTATGCACTTAGCAGAAAACAAAAACAAACAACAGTTGATAGAAGCTAATACAATTTGATTGTTTAAACATATTTTCTAACAATTCCTTGCTTATAGTAAGATACCAATTCCAAATAAAAACTTTTGCAAAAACAATGCACCATGAAGGGGTTTTTATCTGACAAGCTTTGATGCTGAGAGGGTATATTTATAAACTATGGTAGATGATGCGTGCAGAATCGCCCCAGGTCGTCTAAGGGGCGTTCCGTATGAGGCCATCCTTAAACTATAAAAGACATTCCATACCAAGATATCTTGGTCTTTCCGAAGCCGTTTATACAAGACTATTTGAAACATTTTTGGAAACGCGAGCATGGGCATCTGCATCTAGATCGATTTAATGTTGATTGATTTAGGATTTGAATTAATGTTTCTCCTCCTGAACAAATTACTCTATTTTATTAACAAACGGATGGCTCGGTTAAAATAAGCGGTAGCGGTGCCAGTTTTTGACAGGGCATTGAATAATAGGATATCGAAACCCGTCCGAACCGTTTCCCCGTACGCTGGAGTGACTATTCAGCTGCGTCAAGGATAGATTGTACATACATTATACAATAACGTCGAGAATTGAATCAGTTTAACGAAGCCAGAAATGCCAAGCCAAGACCTACAGTATCAAGGTTGTACGACCAAAGTAAGAAGGTAACTAATATAGTTCCAAAAACAAAGTAGATTCTTTTTTTTTATTTTCTACCAGTTTAGATTCCCGTTTGTCGTCGAATGAATTCACGAACGGTGGGTCCAAAAACTTTCGCAAATACTGTTGGGGCCTCACTGGTGCATTGTCTGTTATCGCCAACACCAAATGAAACGATTCCTGTCAGTCTTCCGTTGCAGACGAGGGCACTACCGCTGTCTCCACTGCAAGTCTCCATGTTAAAATAGTTCTTGGAGCACACTTGACTGTGGAAAAGAAGAAATCAATGCGATGATCAATGTTGGTGGTAGACGGTAAGAATTCATCGATAGGCAAACTTACTCAGGCGAAATAGTGCCGAATGTTGCAGAACATTCATAATTCGACACAATATATAAGTTAGTGTAACGTAAGCTGTTAGAAGTTTCTTGTCTGTTAATGTCATATCTACCCCACCCAACTACGAAACACCTTGTACCATCTGGTACTTCAGTGTTCTGAAGTGCAATCCCAGCCATATTCGAATTTCCTGCGAAGGCGTTCGAAGGTACCGTTAAAACAGCTGCGTCGTAATTGAAATTGTTAGTATTGTAGTAGGGATGAACAGCTATTCTACCCACTGAGATCCGGACAACTGGGCGATTAACGTATGAGCTACCTCCGTACAATGTTACCTACAAATTAAAAAAATGACTATGCGATCGTCTATTCGATTTATATAGTGCCAACAAAAGCGACTCAACTCACCCTCCAAGGACTGTACACAAAATCATTTACACAATGAGCTGCGGTCAACGCGTGTGACGCCGTAATAATACTAGCACCGCACGAATATCTTTCGTCTATCATGAGAATCAATGGATATCTGTAGTTGGCGATGTTCACTTCATAGCCGTTGATAACACGTCCAGATTGTGATGCTCCATTCGCTTTAGTTTCATTTGCCTTTCCTGCCAGCACTCCGTTGCTGCAGAACAGACCCAAAAGCACTAGACTAATTACTTGCTTCATCGTTCGTTTGATACAACTGTGGTGATGATAAAATTCTTCTCGGTATTTAAACCCCCAAAATCCATCATCAATTCTGTTTCACGCCAGCTGTTTCTTTTCATCATTTTTGCATATGTGTTAAGAATTGGTAATGCCTGATTAATTTTTCAATACATATATAGTTGAACTTACCTACGTTTGCAAAAAAAGGTTTTGGTAAAAGACTTTCAAGGTAAAAATGCATCTGTTCTAATAACAAAACAGTTTGCTTGCGTCCTGAAATATGTTTCGGCAGAGATTTTTTTTTCTATGTTAGTGCTCATTTCGGCTCGGTTTTCCTTACAGCTTATTTTATTAAAATTAATAACATTGAGAAAAAGTCATTGACCTATGTTGATTTGAGCCTTCCCAAAGAACGATTGTAACGTGCCAAACAATAATCTGTTGCTTAGGGCACTGTTATCACACTTTGTTTACCTGTACAGAAATTTGCACAAATTCCTGCATTTTATTTATTCTAAAACACACGAGTCATGAGGAAATCTGTACCATATGCTTTACTCAAATGTCTTCAATGTTTCTGGTCCATGTAGGGAAACATTTGTACTAACAATGAGAGCACCTTTGTATGAATGTTCATTCTTTTTTCGATATGAGCGGCCGAAATCTATAAATAATTCCGAAACGCGGTTTATCTGCAGTATCATCCGCCTGAGTTCTGAAGCAGCCGCTTCTGCCGGCACTGACGGCACTGACTGAAAGTATCTAGAGTACATTCAACTTTGAGCTCATCGATGAAATCGATGAACAAATTAATATGAAGTTAACGTTTATAGCTTTATTATTTATTTGTCAAGTAAACGTTTATAGCTGTGGCGGTCCGGTGGCCGAGGCGACAGCGGTGCCGGTCTTCACACGGCAGGACCGGAGTTCCTCCAGACCGCACCTCCCCGTACGCATGCTACTTTGTTACTTTCTTCTGCTTCCTTGGCACAACAACCTCGAGAGGTCTTGGCCTACCATTTCTGGCTTTCGATGACTTAATTTTACCCGTAGTAAAGTAGACAGCCTTGCGTACGGGGAGGCGGTCTGGAGGGGATTTGAATCCCGGTCCTGCCGTGTGAAGACCGGCGTCGTTATCGCCTCGGCCACCGGACCGCCCCACTTTGCTACTTTGCTACGGGTAAAATTAAGTCACAGAAAGCCAGAAATGGCAGGCCGAGACCTCTCGTAGTTGTAGTGCCAAGGAAGAAGAAAAAGAAGAAGAAAAAACGGTTATGGCTAATTAAATCTTTGCGGTTTAATTTTTGCATATGTTTTATATATATTTAAAGTACATGGCTTTGAAACATCGGGAGAGTTAGTTTTATGGGCTTTGGTAGAAGATATTGGTACAGCACCCTGAGGCATTTGTCATATTTTGAAGAATGATGGGCGAAGTTTGCGTATGCAGATGCCTTGTCTGTCAAGTGGCCTGAACGAAACGGAACCCTGTTGTCCAGGAGCCACGCCGTCTAGGAACCTCATCATCTCCATCATGGGACTTTTTGTTTAGTACTGGGCCTTAGTGAAGTTGTCGCTTGAATTGAGTGTACGTTGCGTATAGTAGATAAACATTGATCAACAGCTTGATAACTGGATAGATATCAGTTACTACGCATATAATAAGTACTGTTCCTAGTTATTGCTGCATCATAAGATTAAATGCAAATAAAAAAACACAAATAATTCAAGATGTAAGAAAATAGAAAGATAAAAGTATATTGAATACGATACTTTTTTAATATGAACCTATGTTGGAAAATGGTTGAAAAGAGAAAATGCACATGTTGTGTATGAAATGTGGGGTGAAATTTTGTGACAATTAGCTCTGCAGTATTGCTGGAATGTTTTCCTGTGGCTTAAACAAACGATTGATTTTGTGTCACATGCCATCATGGAATTAATAAAATTTAAAAAAGAACCCCAGTAAACCATCCCTAGGAGTATGATAAAAAATTCCAATCACCTATATCAAAGCCATTCCAGTTGCGGGCGTAGCCTGGTGGCCGCATTTGATTCACAGCAGCATCTACAGCCTGCATTTATCGAGCCGTCCGCAGGCTTCGCTTCGTACTACACATCCCAACAACCAGGTCACACAAAGAACCAGATCTCATACCCGCTGGAGGTTGGATTTCCATTAGAAAATTGAATTAAAAATCTGAAACACACCAAATGGATCCTGGATCCTCCCCTCGCTTTTTCTGTAGATACAGCAGGCGAAAGGACGGTGCGATAGCTGGTGATCGGTACTCGTAAGCATGATTTTTATTCCTTGGTCTGGGGGTTGGATCAGCACGCGAGAAGCGGTAACAACGACAACAACGATGGGGCTGCAAACAAAACCAGACACTCACCAAATGGACTGGCAAATCGAATAGACCCCCGATCCTGACCCGAGTGCTCCTTTATTCCTGTCAGTGTCTGCAAGGAAGTTGCAGTTCGCTGAACCATGTACAGGCGTCCACTGGAGGCGTCTGGAAATGAAATAAGGCCGAAATGCCAGCACGTATCACAGCAGCAATTAGGATGTGACGCGAGTGTTCTCCTACTTGTGTGTCCATTATTGCGCGCCGTATATTGTGTGCGATCATCCCAGAAAGCTTCGTCACCAATACGGTTTTGTTCTTCTTCCTAGCCGTTGTCCATCCGGTCAACGTCCTGTACAGGGGCCGTAATGCAGCCTGGTTGGATTCTTCCTCGAGGTGCATAAGACGAGCGTCAAGGATCCGGTAGATGTGAGTGGTCATTTTGTGTCCTCTTGATCGGAGGGAAAATGCAGTGTGAAAACGGTCCCATTCTGTAGGCCAGCTAACATCGGGCAGTTGACTATAGAATATGTTAGATTACTTTTTTCTCTTCATGAAACCATTTCGCCGATCTGTTTGGCTCGTTATTTGGCGTTCAACTGAAAGAAATGACATCACATGTGATTGGAGAAAACAAAACGAAAGAAACCTACTGCCAACAAACCGACATTGCGAAAGAGTGTTTTATTCCCAGCAATGGTCTGCGTTAGTTGGGCAATGAGAAGGATGTACACGCTCGAAGACATTTTACTTGTGGCGCTAGATGAAATATGGTTGTACCATGATGGTGAAGATAGCTATCTTTTCACGTTTGTCACAAGTGGCACTGAATCGTTGGAAGTCTTGCATCCGGTGTGTATGCGTATGTGTGCCTTTCAATGGGAATGGGTCAGGCCAATGACTCATATAATCGAAGCGAACAAGAACTGGGTGGTATTATGAGTAGCTAGCGGCGGTAGAAAACTCCGGATGCAAGTGACCCTTGAGATTTGTGGTACTTGTGCAAAAAAGAAGAAGTGTTTTTCATGATATAAACATCTTCGTGCAAAAGATAGATAGCAAACATTTTTATTGCAACAGTATATCCTTAGTTTGGTCGGGTTGGTCGAATCCTTAGAAAATCTCTTTAAAGTGATAAACAAACTAAACAACCTTTAAAAAGCATAAACTACGCTTTAGCCTATCATTGCATGCCATGCATACCAGTATGAAATCCTAGAAGAAAACAAAAATCGTCTTACCGTAGCTTTAGCCGTAATGTGAAACATTTACCATCTCGTGAAAGGCCACTGTAACAGTGTGTGCTTCGCTGTGACAAACAAAATGTCGGCTGTACTATGAATTATGCACCACATTCCAAAGCCATGTCCAGAGACTTGTTGTTTTCCATTCCCATTGGATTTCCTGTTTAACTTGGCTATGGTAAACAGTGCATTTCATGATTTGTTGTAAAAAAAAAACAAACAGACGCACTCACAAAAACTTATACACCAAACGACATAAGCTGCAAATGGATCCGTCTCGGTTCCGGGAAGCTTTCTGGAGTACTGGTTTTAGTTGATTAGGCTGGCGGTAAATGGTGGCCCGTACGTACGGAGGCATAAAGTTTAGTGGTCGTGCTGGGTGAAAATACAGAGTAGGTCAATAAACATAATTAAAACTTTTTTTCCAGTTGAGATTCTGCACTCAGGAAAAATAGGTGCAGAGCAAAACGAATCTAGAAGCAAATAAATTCAAATATTATTCATCTGTTTTTTTTTCCAACAATTGTTTCAAGGCTCGATTATTGTTCATAAGTCCAATAAACAGAGCTTTGAGCATCTTCTTGAAGACATGCACCTACTTGTAAAATGCCGTTTTATGTAATAGATCAAATATACATAACTTATATTCACTTCTCATCAAGCAGTCCAGGTAAACACACAGGTAAAGGTTATTGTAAAAGTTTTCTAGCCTAACAGTGTTTTCAACAATTGATCGACAAATGAAAGGCTGCTGCTAGATGAAAGTACGTGTACGCAAACGAGGGATTGTTTTGCGCAACAAACAAAGGAAAACAATGTTTACGTTATTTATAGTTTTGTTGAATTGCGTTATTTTATTAGCCCAGGTAAATTGATTGAAATAGTTTAAAAAAGTCACGCTATGAGAAATAAATAAAAAAATTGTCACGTTGTTACTGCACTCCAAATGACGTCGATATCGTCCAAACTCCTTGCATGCTTTCCCGATTAAATAGTGATATAATGTTATTTGAAGGAACAACGATGGTTGATAATTTATTGTAAAAAATGTGTTCAAGGGTGACAAACGTCCGTAGAGTAGCATGTCATAATTTTATTGTTTTTTAAGGTTTCCTTATACAACACTGAACATGAAAATATAAAATGTGATAATTACGGTTTGTTCATTTATTGTTTACTAACAAAATCCCAAACGATAAACGAAGCTTTAAGCTTAAAAGGTGAAAAGAGATTGAAGAGAGTATAATTTTTAAAAACGGTTGTTTTATATACATAAACTTGCAGGCTTACCGAGCAAATCTAAATATTCTCTGCTTAAGTACTTGAGACGAAAAACGCTCTCGCAAAGGGCTGAGGTTAAAGGTATAAGCAGAGCTAAGTTCGTATCAATGAGGGTTGATTTTTTTTCATTTTAAACGCAAATACAGCACCTGGTAAGACGAATAAGGATAAAGTTTCGATTCACTGCAGCATACAGTAATTCTGAGTTCATACTAGATTCCATCCGATTTGTTGTGTTGGTTATGTTCCATTTGGTGGTTCAACTGTAACGGATTTTTTTTTGTATTTAAGGAATGTAACAGCAAATGAATAAATTGTTCAGTTTGCTATTTCATCTTTACGATAATATGCTTGTTGAACGTTTTAAGTATTCGTTTCATGTTCGTTCCCATCACAGTGCGTGACGCTTTTATAGATTTAAACGCTGTTTAACGTTTTACCTTCTGCTACGTTTTTTTTTGTGATTTTGTACTGATAGTGTTGTTTTGTCCTCGAGTGAATTCGCTTTTTTATTGCACAAAAAATAATGTAATCGACTTTAAGGTCAGCAGTGTAGGTTCGCAAAAAGTGAGCATTACTAATTCTACAATGTCGTTTATTCGCGTGTAAAAACAAAAATAAAAACCGATAATAGTGACGTCGTTCCTACACGAATTCAATTTCCTGCTAAATCCTTTTCCTACCCATCCATGTTTCCTAATCCTCTGTGTGGCATTCGTTGGCGTGCCCTAAACGAGTTTTGCAGACAGTTCTACCAGCGATCTGAGCTTAACGTTATTCGCTATTCTATCCACGAGCGACGAGCGACAATGGCGACCTCCACCAACAACCGGCGGGAGCAGAACTAGTGTGATGTTATATCGATATTCCTTCGATAGTCTCGAAACATTCTGTTTTTTAGTGTTGCCGTTATGTGCCCGTATGCCCACAGGAAGTCTGGCAGCAGAATCGTGTATTGCTTTACAGTTGTTAATGTTTGCGTGCATTTTTTCCGTAAAGGTTGGAGAAACTTGCAACGAACCAGCAATGGATTCTTACAGTAGCTAAATCGATCTTTGGTGACTGCATGGCAGCGTGGGGCAGCCACGCGAGTTAGCAACGAGCGTCGGTAATCGCTAAATCAGCATTGGGAGTGTCGTGTTGTATCCAACGCGACGAGTTATGCTGATGCGGCGATCGCTGCTGGGCCGTTTATGGGCCGATAACGGAATCGGCTGAATTCAATAAAATAGTTAATTTCAAGACACCGAACTGTAAAAGACTCTTTCTATCTATTCAGAAAGAAAAGTTTTAACTGGCGCCCGAATAGGGACCTGACAAAAAAATCAGCGGGAAGTGTATAAGTTAAAAAAAAATCCTATAAAGTTAGCCATTTAAAAATTGTGGCTAATCTCGTGGTTGAAGGAGCCATCATAATAACGAAGCGAACTTTGGGACACCGTGGTTAATTCCCGATTGCTGCCAGCGAGCCCCCAGTCATCAGAAGGATAAAAAGGAACATCTTGCTGTAGCTGCCCAATTTTCCCCCGAAGAAAAAGAAGTCAGATGCCCATGGAAATTAACTCAACCATACTGTAAGTAAAAACCTAAAAAATCCGAAATCAGTGAAATTTTGGTGTTTAATTAAATAGCTTCTGCTGTAATTTGTTAGTGGTGAATCGTGATCGTGACAAGTGTTAAGTGAAGTGAGCATTTAAAACACAAAAATGACCAATCCCAACACTGAAATGGTTCTACGATCTTTCGTGGAGATGGGAAAAACCCCTGACTTTTTGAGGGATGTTCCTATTTTTGATGGAAACCCAAATGAGTTGATGAATTGGATTTCGGATGTGGAAGATGTTTTTATCATGTATAGAGATCTTCCTGACGACTCTGTGCAGTTCCATCTGATCGAACGAACAATCAGAAGGAAAGTCCGTGGAGAAGCTTCCGATGTGTTAAATGCAAATAATGCAACATGTAGTTGGCATCAGATAAAATCTATCCTAATGCTTTACTATAAAGATAAGCGTGACGTGAAGACCCTGGATTATGAATTGACGTGTATTCGTAAGGGTAATTCGGAAAGCCTCGCCGGATATTATAGCAGGGTTAACCAATTGTTAGCCGCTATAATAGCACAAGTTCAAACTGACAGTAAGTACTCTCTGCATGCAAATGTCCACATAAACTATTTCAGAGAGAAAGCTTTGGATTCGTTTATTAGAGGTTTAGAAAAACCATTATCCACTTTATTAAAAACTGCTGACCCGAAGACCCTTAGCAAAGCATATCAATTTTGCATTGATTACTTTAATATGGACGTTCGATCAGCACCTTTTAAAAATCAATATGGAAATCAAAATTCTCTTAATATTCCCAAGCCAAGAGATTTAGGCTTCGAGCCTCAACCCCCTAGGGTAGCACCCAGAAAAATTGTTTATCAACCAGTACCCCCTCCTAGAGCAGCGCCTCGTCCAGCTCCACGATACAATTCCCATTACCTGCCTAATCAGCAATATACCCCACAGAGGCAACAGCCCGAGCCAATGGAGGTAGATAGAAGTATAAATTCACGTCATATTGACTATGGTAACAGACCCACATATGGCGAAAAAAGACCAAGACCACCATCAAGTCAAGAAGCGTGGGTAAAGAGGCAAGCTCACCCATTATATGCTCATCAAATGAATAAAAATGCCAACGACGCAAGGTATTGTCACGGACAAACAATAAATGAATTTGAGCTCACAGAGCAAAACAATCTTGTTGACAAATTACAAAACATAAATTTGCAACACGAGCATGATCCGTTGGAGGGATCAAGTCGCGATGGTCAGAACCATTTTTTAGAGTGGAAGATGAGTTGGTAGTTCCCAGCCTTCCTTTTATTTATCTTAAAACTACCATTGGAAACTTTCCGTTTTTAATAGACACAGGTGCTAATATTAATTTAATACATCCACAATTGGCACGTGCATATGAAATCAGTAAACCGTACGAATTTTCAGTAGGTCAAATAAGTTGTGCAAATAGTACATTTGCTCCTACTAGTGCAATTAATATAAATTTTTTCCATCCCAAAATTGATTTTGAAGATCGCTTTTTGTTACACAAATTTCACAATTTTTTTTATGGAATCATTGGAAATAGCATGTTGAAAACATTGAAAGCTAAAATTGATCTAGAAAATGACCAAATCACATTGAGTAGAAACTCTAAAAGATTCGTCATCCCAATCTCATACTATTCTCCACATAATCGGTCATCCCACAATTTGATCCGAACATCTCATCTATCCAAATTAGAGCTAGAAAAACTAAACCAGGTTTTAGATAAAAACAGAGATGCATTTTACAAACCAGACAGTAAACTAACATGTACAACCAAAGTGGAATGTGCAATACACACTTCAGACGATACACCTATCCATCAAAGAGTGTATCCATATCCTGCAGCATATGCTGACGAAGTAAATAAGCAAGTTGACAAGCTATTAGCGGATGGAATAATCAGACCGTCTCGCTCAGCTTGGACTTCACCGGTATGGATTGTGCCAAAAAAACCGGATGCATCAGGACAAAAGAAATTTAGAATGGTTATCGATTATCGAATGTTAAATGCTAAAACCATCTCCGAAAAATATCCAATGCCCGAGATAAATTATGTGATAGACCAATTAAAAGGAAAAAAATATTTCTCGACTTTAGATTTAGCTTCGGGATTCCATCAAATTAAGATGAAAGCATCAGATATTGAAAAAACGGCTTTTGCTATCAATAACGGTAAATACGAATTTACTAGGATGCCGTTTGGTTTAAAAAACGCACCGGCTATATTTCAAAGGGCTATCGATGATGTACTTCGAAATTTTATTGGAAAAATATGTTACGTTTATATAGACGACGTAATAGTTTTTGGCGATGATTTAGAAAATCATTTGAAAAATTTGGACACAATTTTGACAACATTAAATAATGCAGGACTAAAAATTCAATTAGACAAATCAGAATTCCTTCGCCAAGAAGTTGAATTTCTTGGTTTCATTATTTGCACAGAGGGAATAAAACCCAACCATAAAAAAATAGAAGTTATAAATAAATACCCTGTGCCCAAAACCATTAAAGATTTGCGTGCCTTCCTAGGATTAATGGGCTACTATCGACGATTTGTCAAAGACTTTGCCAAAATTGCTAAACCTTTGACAAACATTTTAAGGGGAAAGGGATCTGACACATCCAAAAAGAAAATTACATTAAATCAACAAGAAATCGAATGTTTCAATAAAATGAAGCAAATACTATCATCGAGCGATATTCTCATCTATCCAGATTTTAACAAACCATTTATTTTGACAACCGATGCTTCAGATTATGCAATTGGATCCGTTCTTTCTCAAGGTGAATTAGGCAAAGATAAACCAATTCACTTCGCATCAAGAACACTATCTAAAACTGAAGAGAAATATTCCACCCCTGAGAAAGAAATGCTTGCAATTTTCTGGTCACTACAAACTTTCCGCAATTATTTGTATGGAGCTAAACTCAAAATATTAACTGATCATCAACCACTTACTTTTGCCCTCTCCCAAAAAAATACTAACGCAAAATTAAAACGTTGGAAAGCATATTTAGAGGAGCATGACCACGAGATTTTGTATAAACCAGGCAAAGGCAATGTTGTAGCAGATGCCCTCAGCAGAATAGTTTTCTCTATGACTGGTACGCAACATTCATCACAAACTAGTGACGATTTTTACATTATCTCTACAGAAGCACCACTTAATGCTTTTCACAACCAGATCGTGTTGAAAAAAGGGAAACCAAACACAGTAATTGAATATCCATTCCAAAATTTTAAACGTACAACAATTTACTCCGAAATAATAACCGAATCATCTCTTTTACAGATTCTAAAGGATCATTTCACAATATCAAAAGTAAACGGACTTTTCACGAGTGAAGACATAATGGGAAAATTTCAAGAGGTTTATAGGAAGTATTTTGGAAGTCAGAAGCTCCTTAAGATTCGATTTACTCAAAATCTTCTGGAAGACATTACAGACGAAGATCAACAACGAGAAATAATCACGGCAGAGCACAATAGGGCACATCGTGGAGCCCAGGAAAATAAGTCGCAAATTTTACGTAAATACTATTTTCCAAAGCTGCTAGCCAAGATAAAAAAAATTGTTTCCAATTGCTGTATCTGCAATGAAAACAAATATGACCGAAACCCTATCCGGTATCCTCAACAACAAACTCCAATCCCCGTACACCCTTTCCAAATTGCACACATTGATATAATGTTTCTCGAAAAACATTATTTTTTAACTTACATCGATAAATTTTCAAAATTCGCTCAAATTAAAGAAATTCAATCGCGAGCCGCCTTAGATATTGTTCCGGCAGTTAAAGAAATAATTACAAAATACCATCCTCCTAAAATATTAGTAATGGACGGCGAAAAATCTTTTGGTACACAAGATCTAATAGATTTTTATAAAACTCACCAAATCCAAATATATTTAACAGCTACAGGTCGAAGTGAAATGAATGGAGTAATAGAAAGGTTCCATTCTACCATATTAGAAATTTATCGAATAACGAAATTTGAGAACAACAATTTAACTATTTCTGATCTAATCGAGCTTTCACTTCACAAATATAATTCATCCATTCATTCGACTACTAAATATACTCCTTATGAGATAATTTTACCGTCTGTCCGTTCATCAGATATTTGTGAAAATGTTTACAAAAATTTAACAAAGAAACAGGAGAAAGATATTTCATATTACAATAAGAGAAAAAAGGAAATAAATATAAAAGAGGATATGACAGTTTATGAAAAAACCAGAGCCAGATTAAAACACAAGCCGAGATACAAGAAAATCAAGATTAACAAAGTAAACAAAAGCACTATAAACACAAATGATTCACGAAAAATTCATAAAAACGATATAAAAATAAGATAGCTAACAATACCGTCATTCTAACATCATTGTTCTCTTCTTACAGTTTTCTATTTGTAGTATGTACCCTAGCTGAGCCGAGGATCTCTATTCTGAAGGTAGACAACCAACCTATAGTTGCAATGGACGAAGGTTGGGCAAGAATAAGGATAGATAGCCATATTTACATACACCATTACAATTTAACTGCGTATAAGGGTTATATTCAAGCAATTAAGGACGATTTCGAAAAAATGAGCAATAATCAATTTTCCAGTATTATCCAAAACCAATTCGAAGAACTGAATACCATATTGAAAAGAATGCTTCCCACTAAAAGATTCAAACGTTGGGATTCCATAGGAACAATTTGGAAGTTTATTGCAGGAACACCAGATGCAAACGATCTTCGTGTTATTAACAAAACAATTAATAATCTCATCGATGACAATAATGCACAAGTTACAATCAATAGGAATATTAACAACCAGATTAAAGAAATAACAGAAAAAACTCGTAACGTAATAACTCAATTCAGATCAGAATCATTAGAAATTCATTCCATCAATATTTATCTCCACCTAAAAAAGATGATAGACACACTGCAGGAAATAGTTGATAGTATAGTTATGACGAAAGCGAATATTTTAAACGAAAAAATATTGTCAAAATATGAAATCAATTGTTTGGAAAAAAACCTGGCAGCAGAAAACATTCCGTTCGACACAACTCTAGAAGCGCTTTCCTACGCCGACGCCTCTATCGCCACCAACCGCCAAGAAATAATGCTGCTCATAAAAACACCCAAACTCGACCCAAGAACGTTCCGTAAGATAAAAATTTATCCAATCCTGTACCACGACGGCAAGATTCACCTCCAGTATGACAGATTCATAACTCACGAAGCAATCAGATACCGTGTTAGCACTCTAACCCCGAAAATCTATAAAATCAATGAAATAGAGTTGGATGAATCAGATTGCATTCCAAGATTAATGGAAGGTCGAGAAGCAGAATGTAACTTTACGAAGAGTCCAGCCAAAACTGAAATATTACAGATTAATAATCACGCCATATTGATTAACTCTGTAGAGAAATTTACACTCGTCTCCAACTGTGGTATAAGCAACAGAACACTTCAGGGATCGTTCGTAATAAGCTTCAACACATGCGATATTTACATAAACGACGTGAGATACTCATCCAAACTCACCGATCTAGTTGGAACGTTGAACTTATATCCACTCGACGGAGTGTTTATTAAAAGACAGCTGGAAATTTCGAACATAAGTCTGGAAGATTTACATAATCTGCACATCGAGACACGTAAAGAATTGGAGCACATTCGCTTACAAAACAACTCTTTTCAAATAACCTGGCCAACGATAAACATTTTCGGAGGTATCATCTTTCCTCTCATTATACTGGGAGTAGCATTGCTTTACTGGTTTACAAAGAGGTGCAAAAACACGCAAACGGTAGTCACAGTACATAATTCGTCACCAAATCAGACACCCGACTACGTCACATTTCCTAAACAAACACAGTGAATCGTGGACGTTCACATCTGAGGGGGGGCGAGTTAGCAACGAGCGTCGGTAATCGCTAAATCAGCATTGGGAGTGTCGTGTTGTATCCAACGCGACGAGTTATGCTGATGCGGCGATCGCTGCTGGGCCGTTTATGGGCCGATAACGGAATCGGCTGAATTCAATAAAATAGTTAATTTCAAGACACCGAACTGTAAAAGACTCTTTCTATCTATTCAGAAAGAAAAGTTTTAACTCGCGCAAAGACAGCATAAACCGTGTCCTGCCAGATTGTCCCTTTCGCGTGCAGTAGCCTCCGTTCAAATGATGATTGTATTTGGCTTCGTTTTGCTGACCCTATGGCTGACAGTGTTCGGTAGCATAGCAGCCATGCTGTAGAGCACGGACAGGCGGATAAGAAAATACCGAAAAGAAAATCAGAGTAGCGAGAAGAACAGAACACGAAGACTGAAGGAAACATGGAACCGCAGACACTGCGCATGTGCAGGGTGAAGAATTCTCTTCTCACCAGCGCTCTCGATGCTTTGCTCCGGCCAGGACATCTCATTTTAATTTTCTCCTACAGCGTTGCTTTCCTAATTCCCATGATGAGTCATGAGCAGGTCTGTTTATCGGATAGATATTTTCCTAGATAGTTTTGCTACTAACTGGGACATCATGAAGAACCAAAAGCTTTATCGGAACAGCAAATTGTTCGTAAATAAAAATGTTAGTCCCTTTCCTTAAACGATAGACACCATAACCGATGCGCTCTCCGAGAGTGAGGAAGATTCGATCCACTCGGATTTCCTGCAGCGGATCAATGATTACACATTTGTTATGCTAACGCGAGTGTCGTGTGTAGCTCTACCGATGGCCTCTTTCAACCCCGTCTCCATAGTGTCGCAATCGATGGCAGTGCGTCGACCACAGCATAAACCCGTTCATTCTGCTTCCTGAGTCAAGTACTGAAATGTCTTTGTCGCTTGTCCCTTCGTATCCCCAAGTTTCTTCGCTTGCTTTTATATATTGTCAGAGCATGGAAGGGAACTTTGCGTTCTCTGCGTATGATTTGGGAGCTTCTTGCTTTGTAATGGTTCGCTCCCGCTCAGCCTATTAGCTCGGCCTCTCATCTGCTGCTCCGTGCGGGGAGTATCCGATTCCAAAGGGTGGTCCGAACCGAAGGTGATCCGTTCTCGTGCGGCGACAGTTTGGATATTGTACCGTACGGAGTCACATCGGAAATAGCTTTCCCAGTTGTTCGTAGCGCAGGTACCGGTACAGGTCGGCTGGCACCGCCATTCAGCAGAAGCAGCAGAGCTTTCTCTTCCTACGGTACGGGTGCATTTCAGTGCTAAGTGTGATGTGTGTGTGTGTTTTTCTTCTTGTTTTGCAACGGTGCATGGAATGCATAGGCATACATACGTGAGGCTATTGTCGATCGATTCGGACTGCCTACAGGTTATGTTGCGGATACAGTGCACTTGGGCAATGAGAGTTTATTAACCGGTGAAACTAGCGAGGCAATGAGGGTTTGGAGCATCTCCACAATCATGTGCATTAGTGGCGTCTGAAGTGATCTAGAAAAAATACATGTTTAATTTGAATAAGGTTTAAGTTAATTGGATTATGTATGGTATTTACTAAAATGTGTCATATAAACTATCCTTCGGAAATGTGGGTTACAGGAAATAAACGATCTATGAAATCTCCATAGAAAGTAACATCAAGCTAAAGGCAGGCTGAATCGTAGTGGTCCGTGCGCAAAAACATATCCTTGCCCGAATGCTTAGCCACTTTCAAGCCTACCACGAGCTCCCATTCGTTTGCCTGCAAAGGTTGTGGTGGGCAATGCACTAAACGAATTTCCATGACAGTTTTCCGCAGTACGTGTGTATATATGTGTTTGCGAGTGTGCATGTGGGTGTGTGAGTGTGATGTAAAATTTTGAAGCATACTCGTGCAGTGCAGTTGGGTGCCGTGTGGGCCAAAGGTCGCAGTGTACACAAGAATCAATCGATCGGCAGTATGAATCATCCGTCGGGAAATTGTACCCTGCTCTGAACATTGCGCCATTGTGTGAAAACCATCGAGCGAAGCAGTGAACGAATGTGCTTGTATGTGTGTGCGCGCACAACCGCGCTTGTGTGCGAATGTGTATTAGCACACCCAAGGTGTAGTGTGCGCGATTGGCGTGCGTGCGCAAATGTGTGGAAAGGAAAACTCTTTTTCACAGCAAGCATGTATGAATGTGTGTGTGTGTGTGTGTGTGTGTGTGTGTGTGTGTGTGTGTGTGTGTCTGTCTGTGTGTGTACGTATATGATGGACGAGGGGGATATTGCGCAGCTGAGCGAACACAACGAACAAGCGTGTGTATGAGCTTTAGGTGTACGTACCAAATCAAGCGAGAGAGAACGAAACGTTGCGTGTATGTGTGATAAGAAGGAAAAAGTAGAATAGCGTGGGAAGAAAAAAAGAAATAAAAGTGAACCACTGTGCATGTGTGTGTGTGTGTGAGTCTGTGTGGGGTAGAAGCGGATACAATTGCTCTGTTTGGTGCGAAGGATACTAAAAACCATAGACCTGTGAAGGCGATATCCAAGGATTGCCCATCGCACAAAAGGATTTACTAACGTTCGACCCAAATCGGGCTGAAAATCGAGTTCTCGATTTGGGATTGTTTTTGAGCACTGGCTCGCACCGTTGGCCATTTGTATCCCTAGGTTCGATGTAATTTTTATCGATTGACACATGGATGAGGGAAAAACGGAACCAATATCAAAGTGAACTACCGGGAAGGATTTTTATTTCCAGAGACGCAACTCTCCGAGCGGTGGTTGTGCAGGCCAGAGCCGATGCGATTGGAACTATAATGCCCGTGCAGGGGGTTAGGACATCCGATTACATACGTTATTGTGATGGGGTTGCAAAGCTTTTCCTTATCTCAGTCCTGTTTGAAGTTGATTAGAACGATCGAATGCTAGAGATGAATGATTTTATAGCGGCAGGCTCCAATGTGAACAGAAAAAGTGTAAAAAATGGAGTGGATACTAATGAGCGTTGTAAAATTTTGTTAAGTAAAGTGTTCGCAATTGTAACATCATTACAGTCGGCTTGCAGTATTTGTACATTTTTTTTTTTGCAAAAACCCGCTCAGAATCAAAACTAAATTCGTTTTCCCGAGTGCTTCTGATTTTCCTAACTTGTTATGATTCCAGGTAAAAGTATAAACCAGTGAGCTAAAAGTTGCTCGTTCGTACCGTCCTAGTGCGTCGTGCATTAGCTGCACACAGTTCCGATTGTGCAGCGCTCAGCCGACGTGAAAATTAAAAGTGTGCAAATATTTTTCTTTTGCTGTGACATTAAAATTGTAGTGACATTACTAGTGGAAAGTGAAAAACAGAGTGTATAATTAAACATACAAAACACAAACTATACGTTGTAGAAGCAAGATCGGCTTCTCTAAATATAGAAGGTAGAGACCTCTGTTGAGATTGAAAGTGTCGTAGTTCCTGCCGTTTCAACGTAAATAAAACAGCAGAGCTAATATGATGTCGTCTGTGTGGCCGGCCGTGTTGGGATTGGTCCTGGTAGTACTGTGCTCGTCGTGTCCGAGTCAGGTAAGTCTTCAGAACAGTGGAAGATAGGCTTAAGTCCACTATAGCTTTGAGCTAATCTCTCTAACGGAGTTTGTACCAATCTAAGAAAACATTGAGTTATCGTCTTTACAGTATGAATTGGAAAAAAAAACTCTACTCGAACCCGAACCGTATGAAAAAACCTAGCAATAGATAGCGTATGGCTTTGTGTGGTGTCGAATTTTCATAACACAATCCTCGTCGTCGCCATCGGTCGGTACATCACACCAGGTATCGATTTCATTCGGATAAAGCAACGACTTGGTCACCTTTGTCAAGGCTATATCCTTTGACTTGGCAGTACGCTATTGGTGGCAGAACACGGACACCTTGAACTCGGAAGGACTGCACGCAACCCGAAACAAAGAACCCTTTTTACTTGCAACATTGGCCCTCTGGCGTTTCGTGTTTCGTCCGAATGAGATAGGGTTGAAATGTCAACTTATGGCTCTTTTTAAATGCATTCTTGATTGCATTTTGTATTTTTTCCTTCTCAAACTTGACCGGAAGGGTCCACGAAGGCTGGCGAAACTTGTTTCCACCTGCGGCAAGGTGCACGCGGTCAGGAAATTAGATTTAACTTGAACGCAGGTATAATAATGGACGTTAACGATACTTAAAGGGATAAGATTACCAACAGGAAACCTTTGTAGTTGCTTTCGACAAGTACCTAGCCAGGACAGACCGGAATCGCAAAAAAAAAGTTCGGAGAATGTCGTTACGAATAATTGCTACAGAAACAATTAGCAAAGAAATATATTATGAAAAGGTCCTACAATGTGTTATGTGGTATGTTGCAAATGCTGCTATTGCTTTTTGATTACATATATCTTGGCACAGAAAGCATATTTTTTCTGATTTTTTATAACAGTTTCATTCTGACGTAGGCCATACCCAATGCTAGTAGCACTTACACTCGTTTCGAGGTAAGTAATGGGAGAACGTTCAGCGCTAAGCTCCCTCCTGACAGTTGGGACGTCGATAGAAACTTTTCCCAACATAAAAGGGGAAAAAATCGATAATGGAGCAACATTTTCTACACGTGTGTTTAGGTCACCTCTTGCTATACGACTTCAGCCGTAGGGGTTTTCCTGTGTAGTAACTAACGGCTCGTAGGAAGAATGTGGGTGTATGTTTACATGCGATTTTAAGTTTCACCAAGTGGAAAACCGAGGGTGTTTCGTTCGCTTTCCGTTCGTTGTTTATTCTTTAGGAGGTCTTCCCACTGTCGAATCGGGTATTCTAGCAAAAAAGGGCAAACAAAAAAAACTAACTGGTACTTACACAACCAGCACACCGGTAAAGGTTCCACATTTCACGCCACTAATACCACTACTTTTACTACTACTACCATGGTAAGGCAAATCCGATACGATGGCAAGGCGGTACACGTTTGCCGCCCCACCAAACCGATTGTCCTGCGCAAAAAGAATTTCGGAATTGGACTGGCTGGTATGTTCCGCTGTGTCTTACTGGTACCTCCCGTATTACGCCGTGGTGAATAAGGCAGCTGTTCGACACTTGGGTACGTACACGTTGCTGTGAATGTCACAAACTCTGACAGGACATCCCACGGTTCAGCTTGGAAAAACCAACGGTGGGAACGGTTCGCCGTAGAATTGTTTAGTCTTCCCGTGCTTCTAACATCCAACGTCCAGGCGCGTTGGTTAGGAAGGTGTGAGGAAAGTCGAATGTGTTGCCTTCATTTCGAAGTGACGAAGGATTTTAATATGCAGCATGAGTCATGACAGTGGCGTGCGCGTGGCATTACAGTTCGTACCGTGTGTAGCTACGGAGCGTTAAGCATCGTAGTCCTGTTTTCAGAACAAAGCGAGCGACTGCTACTAACAGTTAACTCGCATCCTAAGTGCTTAGAATGTGCTTGTACGGCACTCAAGCAACTGAAAATGGGTTGGGTTTTTTGATTTTAACTAGATATTTTCTTAAACTTTCTTGATTTTTGTTATTCTGGAAACAAAAACAAAAAACAAAAAAAAAAAGAATAACCAATAAGTTGTGTAAGATGGCATTAAAAGAGAAAAGATATATTCCTAGAAAAACGCAGTACGAGCATTACACTATGACAACGATCTTCGGTATACACTAATAGAACTGCGGAGGACGACGGAACAAATGGCTTAAAATTGATTTAAGAAACTGATTAGACAAACTCCACCCACAGTCCGTTAAGACGAAGCAAAATACCAATAGAAAAAGGGTCCCTTCGGAATATTTTGTTCGATGATTCTGGCGTCAAATGACACAGTGGACTGAGCCAACCCCGTTTGATTTTTGTGGAGTGTAAATAAGTTAAGAAAACATTGGAACATTCTGTTAGGCTATTTGACTTATGTAAGTTCGGTTTAGATAATCATATAAACATGATATATGTTATGAATTCTTATAAATGAAGGTAAAGCAGCTTTTGTTCAGCCCGGCGTTGAAACAAAAGCGACAACAAGGTATCGGAAATTGGGGAAATATTGAATCTAGAAAGAAAAAAGCTTGCTAAGTGATTAGGTTTGGGAGTATCAAAATACAAAAAAAAACTCATCGTTGACCTTTTTGTGCCCATTTAAGAAATCATTAAAACCCATTGCTAAAATGCCGAAAGATATCGACAGCAGCAAAAACAACAAGAAAAAAAACCTAATAAGAACGTCCTTTTCTAATTCGCCAGAAGCATCCCTAAGAAGTATCACCCTCAATTTAGGTCCTTCTCACGTTTCGGCCGTTTGTAAAGCGGAAGTCATTTGACAACGACGCCGACGTGGATGGGGGAGGTGAACGAGGACGAAAAAAAGGAATATTATGATACAGCAGATTCTAGAACTTTTCTCGACTTTCCGATAAGACTAGCTTCATTCCCGGTGACCACCCGGTGCACTTGAATTCGCTTTTTCTTTGTTTCACTAGCAGCTTTTACCAATACTACTTATTGCATCCAGTTTGTAAATGCGCAGACCAACGGCTTATACGCGAGCGACTGTGTATGGGTTTCTTAGAAAGCAGTTTAGGGAGGCTCCTTTAGACCGTTAATATTGCGCGATAATAAAGAAAAATGCGACGAAGAAGCAAAAAAAGCAAATGAACGTGCTATAGTGAAGCGCCACCGAGAAAGCGTGCGTACGAGTGCTTCATCACCATTTTCAACCCTAATTTTATCGGAACAAAACTGTCCCTTTGAATAAATTAAAATCTGTCACGTGATATTCGTGAAAGCGAGGAAGCTTCGTACCGAGTTTCGCTGGAGTTGAAAAAAAAAAACAAGCTAGGGCGAAAGTAGCAGCAAATAGCTCGCGGGCTCCGGTGCCGAGGAAAAGGTTCGACATCGCTAGCTTCAGCAGGACACCGTGTAACCTGTGACCGGTGGCGCATGCTAAAACAAAAGGGAAGTTCTGGTGTTTGCTAGAGTAGCGAGAAAGAAATGTAAAAAGCTGGGTTCGGTTTCAGAGATCTTTATAATTTAGTTAAAGCACGATACTATAAACCGTTACAAGTTTGCCTTTGTTTTTCTTGAAAAACACACTCTCACATTACCTTGGGATGCTTTGTAGCGCATCTCATTCCATTTTTTATTGTTCCAAGGAACGGGGCAGCCTTTTAATGTGGCAGCTTTCTTTAAGTGACCTCCTTTAATAAAACTGTCCATATTTCTTTGGGGTAGGTAGGACTATATGACATTTTCCTTAAGGGCTTTGGTAACACAACCAACAAAAAAAAAAACCTGTGAAATGAAAGGCAGAGTTAGACAGTAAAAAAAAAAACGTCGGTCACTTCATCCTCTTGGACACTGTAGTGCTAGGTGTGTATACACTCACCAGAGCAAATTTAGCTCACTGTTGGTCCAAGCACATCGATCGATGACGGTGTGTCGAAGGTGAAATGAAAATATAAATAGCCACTGGACGGTTGTTCCAGCATTTTCTGAACACAGTCAAAAAGTTCTAGAAAGTCCCAGTTCATTAACTCGTTGTGACCTTTCTGGATGTACCATATCTAAAGCTATTTCGGGAACAGGAAAGGGCAAAAAGACTCTATTACTTGCATGGCAATTTTGACTCTAGTTACTTTAAGTATAAGGTTTGCTTAAGCGTTAAAGTCCTTTGAGGCATTTATTGCAATTCATGTAATTGTAGGATAGAAATCAATCATGTGTTTCCGGTAATACGCACACAAACACGCTTTCCTGAAATGATTTTCTGAGTACAAAAAACATGTTTAGAAAGCCAAAAACTTTTCGGGGTTCGTAGAAAATCTGTAACGAGAATAGTATTATTGTTAAACGAAATTCATGAATTTTCCCTGAATCGTACAGGAATATGTTTTCCGTTAATTGAAAATTGGTTTATTAGGGTGCTCTTTTGCGTACGCAATGTTTGAAGCTGTTGAAATGTACCCGTCTCCTTTTTCTTTACGACAAAAAGTGTTCAATTCATTTTTCAATCTGCAAAGACCCGAAGGTGGCTGATCAAATAATGTATCCATTTTCAATTTTCCAAAAATATGATTCGACTGGCAGTGTTTCCAAGACGTTTGATGACGTTTGAATAAGACTGTTAATTAAGAAAGTAACGCTTCATTAGTCACATGACATAAAATGTTTAGCAGACACGAACCTACAGGATTGGAGTGATAATGTATTTTTACCGAAAGTTTTGTTATCAACAAACTTAAGAATGTCTTAAAACTATTTTCAGTCAAGAACCTCCCCTACTATAATGAGTTTAGTTTCACGTGTTCATCAGATTCAGGGTTGTATATACCTATTCTGTCTTGAGGGAAGCGAAAATTTTCTAATATTTTGCCACGAAATTCTTCTCTCAGTCCCGTTTCTTTAACCTACTGTCCTATTGTCAGGGACGATGTTGAAGAAACAAAAACGGGAATCCCATTAGGCCGGGTTAATGTAGAAGAAGCATACTTCGAAGGGACTGTGTTAAAGCGTAACCGACGCGTTTTGACTAAAACTATATCCTTGGAATGGTCTTTATCCTTCGGGAACGCGAGTAAGTGAGTAGGCCTGTGAATTTCCTTTATTATATGAAACCATTATGCCATTTTCTGTGCCATATTTGACTTGCGGGAGATAAGGAACCCATAGCTGAATCGCTTGGAATAAGCGAACGGATTTGGGTGAAATGGGCATGGCAAGCGGAAGAAAACGACGAAAACTCTTGGTACTTAATGTAGAGGTACCATTTCGTATTACGACGAAATGAAATTACCTTCTCGGCGCATCTTAACCACTGGCAAGTCGTCTGCAGTGCCTGGGAAAAAGGTTCAAGGCACGTCCACCGAATGATGTCTTGGGAGGTAAGCAAAAGCATAGGGCGTTTGTACTCATTTCTGACACTTACTCGTTTCAATGCCGATTGGTCGTAAAGCTGGCTCGCACACTCCGTGTGAGCAAAATATTTGCATAACAGCAAGTGGTATATTTCAAAACCCCGCCAATATGCGACTGTGGCACACCTACATCAACCATACAGCCTGTATGTGCCTATGCTAAGCTGGCTCATGAACGCGGATACAACGCCGACGGTGGGACATTTTCATCCGAATTTACTCGCATCGATCGTTGGATGTCTTGGGACGTCTCTCTTGTTTAGCTGGGGCTTGTTGTTTCGCGATAGGCAACGACGTCGACACCAACCAGCCTAACTGACGACTTTCTCCAAGTTGGGCGTACGTAATGAATCCCATTTGCAGCTTTCATGTGATGTTCCTCGATTTCGTCGCTCGCATCCAATTCAGCTCTGGTTATATTAATTCAGCCCCCGGCTCTACGTTGATGGTCTTGCTCGCCGTTTGGCTTTACCAGCGGCCTAGCGCGCGAATCCCTTAACGCGCGCTACCAGAACCACGAGGCGAACAGACCCAGCCTCAGCAAACACACTCAAAACCGAAAAACAAATTGCGAGTCAAGAACTAAGCAAACTCAAACAATAACTTGCTTTATAATCTGTTCTATGGTACAGCCGTAAAGTGATTCTCGACGACAACAGGCATTCACCCTGCGCCGAGGTTGGATGTGAACGTCGAAGATGAAATTTAAGGTACTTCCGAGGATTCTTTGCAGTGAACCTCCCAGTTCTCTCCTCAGAGCGGAACAATAGCTCCGTGCAGTGGTAAAAAGTTCAAAGAACTAAATTAAACACGGCCACATCCGGCGCACGATGTCAATCGGGCAAAATGAAACAGCAGTTGCTGTAGTGTACTTCGGGGAATTGTATTTCTTTCTTTTTTTTACATAAGAGCCCTTCACCCAGTGTAAAATGAGACACGGGTACGGAACATCGAATGGTGTAGTTTCCGTACGAGCTGCTGCTGAAGCTTTTCCGGGCCGTTCGTGCCCTGCCGCAGGGACACTGGAAATGAAAGCTGCATTAAGTTTTTTATATCCCACAGTCCCACAGACAACTGACATCTAGCCTCTGACAGCTCGATGTCAACGATTCAATTAATATCCTGTTCCAGAGTACGGTTTGACCGGCAATTCACACGAACCTGCAATCGATCGATCTTACACTCCGGTCACTTCTTTTGAGATGGCAGTTTGGAAATTAAGCACGGCCGCACAAAATGGAAGAGGGCCACCGTCGCTGCAAACGGTGCCCTTTTGGAACAGCCATGGCCACTGGCCAAACGGCCATTAGTGTTTATCTGCAGCAGGTCTCCGTTTGAGCGATGTGATGTTTTTCGTGCCCTGTTCACGAACCATTAACCGAGCACAATGACAGGCTAAGGGGGCACAAAAAAACGACTTGAGTTTCGTGTGGCGACAGAAGCTAATTTTTCAAAATGGATATCTGGAACTGATTACCTCCCGGGGAAAGGAGATGCTGGCGGTTACAGGCTGTGGCGATGAAAATGGAGACGGAAAAGCTAGGTGTCGTGCCAAAAGCATAAGGCAGCAACTTTACGGCTGAGTGGTAACGCCAAACGGACGCCACCGAGCGTTCTAATCGAGCTCTCGAGCAAAATCTCCGGTACTTGCCGGGTGCTCATTACGATTGCCATAACCTAGCCGCTAGCGCCGTGAGCCATCGAAACGAAATGATGTGGATTTAATGGTTCCGATAATCGATATTTGCACCATGAATCTGCAAACACATTAATCGTGCTTCCTGCCTTTCGGAATGAAAACAAGCGAACTCGTCTTGGGAGGTACAACTTTACGTGATGAGAGGCTGTTGCGAAGTGTGTAATGTTTTATAAACATTTACTTTGGAAGACAATTTATTCCAGTATGGACAACTCTGCTATTGCCAACGGTGTATTCATTTGAAGAGGTAAATGGAACTTAAGAATAATTTAAAATTTAAGAAAAACCTCAACAGAGCTCCACGGCGCTCTCGGTAAGCTTTGTAATTGTTTGCAGACTTGACAAACAGTTGACATCGATAGCGGAAAATCGCCTTTGCGTAGCATTACAAAAAATAAAAAGTGAACAATACTTCCGCCCACCACACACGTGTAGGCGATGATAAAATCTTTAAACTAACTTTCACCTGCCAAAAAAACAGCCATCTCACATTCATCCTTCACACTGGGCGGGAGGCTTAAAAAGCCACAAAGTTTACGACCCACATCGTCATTCACCCTTGTCCCCATCGTTTCGATATGCCCGCACCGGAAGAGCACCATCGATCTCCACTCTAATGCTGCTCCCCTTTGCCCTTCCCCTATTGTCCCTTATTCGCCATCAAGTGCTTTACAATTCGCCGCGCGTACTGCGTATGTTTGCGAAACGCGTATCGCTAGAATTCCCTAAAGTGGCTTTTTCCGTGTTTTTCCGTAAGCTAAGGAGCTTTCGCTAGCCCCACGGCAAAGGGTTGCAGCAATGAGCAAGGCAGTGAAACGGAGAGCGGATTTGGGCCACTCTTTCGTTCGTTCGCTCGTTCAGCCACCATCGTCGGCACGGGAACGTTCTGAAACCTTGGCTCAGCTGAGCAGAAAATGATCGCTTTTCCACGCATCAGGTCCGCCATCCTTGCCACGGCGCAATTTCCGCCCGTGAAAGGACGAAGCCAACGCGAAACGCTTTGGAGAGTGAGAATGAACGATGACTGAAGAGCGTTATAGGATTTCACCGGCGTGTGAGCGGTGACGCGTACTTGTGCATGTGTGACACGTGTGCGGCCGTCTCATTGGGTAGTGTGGGTGGGAAATCGTGCCACTCAGTAGGTAGGTATCGCACATCGTTACCATGGGAAGATAAAACGTTTTCCGAACGACGCGGAATCCTTTCATCTTCATCCATTTCCTTTAGCATCGTGAAGGAAAAGCTTTTTCTGGAGCTTATTATGGAGGCCCATTTTTTACACGTCAACGATTTATTTTTACTTTCTTTCTCATTTTTATCTGTATGCGTGTTTTTTTATTATCAGGTGTACACCTATCTAGGTGAGGGATGTGATTTTTTTTATCTTCTTAGACACCTTCAACCATCAGCTGGGCTCACCATGATGCTGGGTCCACTGGGCTTATCGTGTATATCCTGCTGGGTGAATGAGATGGTTTTTTTTTTCAATAAAGTTACGACATTTGCTAACAAAAATCGCCTAGGGATACTGGTAATAGAGTAGTAGTAAAGAAATGACAAAAGGCTTTCATAGTGTAAGGTTGGGTAAGGTTCCATTCCCAGGCTGGGTGAGATCTGATTGTTGAATGTAAGGCTAATTTATCGATTTTCATCATTCTTACATAAGCTCTACGAACTTAAACGAAAACTTTTAAACATTTTACTATGCATCGTTGCCAATCGGTGTCACCTCCATTTGCAATACGCTGTCTTGAGTTTTTGCCTAAACTTCAGAAAGCTACGGAAAGGGTAGTCGGTTTATATCGCTTTTTTCTTTCATTTTAAGTCTTTCGATTTCAATTTCAACACGATTTCTGTTGCTTTACTGTGGTTTCGTTACGGTTGAAAACCTTTAAGGCGGCTAAGCATTCTAGCGGGTGGAAAAGGTGTGGTAAGTGATGGCAAGAAAGGGATAGCCGATGAAAAGATTCGAGACGTGCTCGCTGCTCATGCCAATGGAAAGTTAATTCTCGCAGGACACTCTCAGCAATTTCACGTTGGCAATGGATTGCTTCGCCTGGTTGGTTCAAAGATGGACGAGTTTTTAATTAAAACATGCCAACGCTGCCGAAAAGGATTTGTTCACCGGTATCTTATCTGCGTTAGAGTTTCTGTTTTTCTTGGCAAAGCTGGCTGGTAGCTGTACCTGCTTGTAATAATTGCTCTCGACTGTTTTTTTGTTGCAATTTGCCTTACAGTTCAACTTTGACAAAAATGTCTGTTATCCGAAGTTGGTTCGTACTATGTCATGCCATTATAGCGTTAATATAGAATGACAAAAATAATTGCTAAATACATACAAAATTTCAATGTTGCTATAAGTATGCAATAAAAAGCATTTTTATTACTCTAATTATTTATAACGGTAAGAGCGGTTCGATGTTAGGGCGACAGCATCGCCGGACTACCAATAGCAGGACTGGAGTTCAAATCCCATTCGAACTGTTCGAACTCCGTGCTGAGCCTATTATTATTACTAAGTATTATTTTCAACGCAACAGCATGCTATCTTCTGTCATGTTAAAGTATATTTAAGCATTACAAATGTGTGACCAAGAAACAAATGTCACAACGCTCCTTGAATAATTACTATCAAGGCCATCTGGCATCAACGTCGTTGTAACGTTTAGACGGGAGTAATGGACAAATGCTGCTCGTGTTACTTTTAGTCAACAAAACAGAATATTTCGGAGCAGTGCTCGAGATAAAAAAAACAGACAAAAAATAGATGACAACTTGGCTGTTGTCCCTGGTGAGAAGATGTTCATGGCTCCGCGACATCAACATCACAAATAATGCCAAAAACAGAAACATGCAAAAATGCCATTACTGAATTAAAAGCCATCCTGCGGACAGTGAAGCACAGCTGGCACATAGCATTGTTGGGTTGCTTTTTTTTGGCTGTTGGTGCTTTCACACTCAAAATGATTAGTTGTGAAGCAGTAATGAGTTATGAGTGCATGGGAAAGGATAACAAGAAATGCTGTCCCGCTAAAAATAGAGAAGCGTTTTTTGCCCAATAGTTCTTTAATGTCTTTAGTTTGCAAAAAATCTAGACGTCTTCGAAAGATCTTTAGCGTTCATTTTAAGAGCTGAGAAATAAAACAAGAAAAGGTTGAAAGTATGATTTGTGTCCCTTGACGAATCATCAGACAAGAGATTAGCGATAATTAATCGGAACAGATTACTGAAAAACAAAGCAAACAAACGTCGTAGTACTTTTTAGCGAATGAGAATGATTGATTTATTTTCATGTGCTACAGCTTAACAAGCTCTGCCACTAAAAGGTATTAAGACATAATGGTTGATTACGCTAATGCCAAACGGTTCCTATCACGATGGATCACTATAGCGCCTAGAATGACATCTTCATCCGTCTAATGAGACTGAAACTCAAATTAGTAGCGCACCAACAGTTTAGTCAAAACGTTATTTACCATGAAAGTTAAGCTGCTTCCAAAGCGATCGTATAGCGATTAGTGAAAAGGATCACGGTGGAAACCCCCTTCCTTTTCCCACTGCCCTCTTTCTCTTTTCCACCTCCCCCTTCGGGTCAATATTTGTTTTCAATTAATCCTTGATCTTCGAGGCTCTAATAGGCCACTGCAGCACCTGTAACGAACGGTCACGAGAATGTCTAACGAATGCTTTGTGCTTCTTGAATGTTTAATGAATCCCGCATCCGCATTAGCATATTACGGGTTTTGGAAAATCTTCGACCCTGGGCCTGAGGATTAGAGCGCCCCATCTTACTGATTTGCAGCCTCACATTGCTCTGAAATTTTCATTTCATCTCATGTTCTTCGTTACTTGTTTGCCTCTCATTCTACCAGGCTGCCTCACCGCGATGGGAACCACAGATTTCGGTGCTGTGCGAGGCCGGACAGACGTACCATCCGCAGTTCTTGTCGGAGGAAGGTCGATGGACAACGGACCTGAGCATCAAAGTCCCTGGCACGACATGTCTCCGTGACAAGATGGATCTTCTGGACTACTGCAAGAAGGTAAGTGGATGATTAATAGACATGCCGGATGAAAGTGGAAGATATTTTTAACATAATGTAAGCATTGGAATATTCAACGATGGTTGGAACGATGCATCCACATAAAGGATTCAGTTGGTGGTAACAATCGAACCATTAAATATTTTCCTTTGTATAGTGTAATCGCCTTTTACAGTGTTAGCGAACTATGTAATACAATCAAAATAAAAGATCAACAGAAAACATAAAACAAACGACATAATTAGGAAAAAGAAACCTGGAAACAAACTCTTATTCGTTATTTTTACAGGAGTGCTGCTTTAGAACAGTCTGAAGAAACAAATTTGTAAAAAGTTTCTCGTAACTGCTGTAAGCATCAACTTAAACTGACGCAATGTATCGTAGAGGTTTTCGGTAGAATCTTTGCAGGCATAAATATGTCGATTTTCGATTGTCGATTGTTTACTAATGTCAACGATGCCAAAACGCGTACAAAAAGCCCTCTGGGAATCGGGCAAAGCTATGCAGATGGTAGTCGTTTCACCACGGGAACATACCTGTTAGCGCTGAGCTTTAGAAACGGACCATGTTTGAAGTTTCCATGAGCGTGCCAGCGTTCCAACTTTGAAGATGTGAAGCCGTGGGCTATAAATACCGCTGGGTTCCATTACCTGCAAGCATCCACAACCCGTATCCCATCCCGCAAACACTCATTCTACCCCACCCGTTCGATCATCCCTTAGCTTTCATACCATCTCTGATAACGGTAGACAAAATAGCTTTACAGCAAGGGGAGTAATTAGATTTTTCAATTTACCATTCAACTGCTACGGGTTCCAACGGCGCTGGAGGGTATGGTGCCGGTACGCGCTGGAATGTCTCGCTGCACCTTGCACCTTGATTATTAGGTTTAAGCGACGAGCCAATGAAAAGCAATTCTCGCTTTCGTACCAAGTGCCGGTTGGAAACGGTTGCCCATTCATTTCTGGTGCGTTTTGCATCCGGACGTTCTTGGTACCGATACTTGTATATCGATCATGATGGAAAATCTTGAAATCGAACAACCAGGCTTCAATAGCGTGCGATTCAGTTTCAGAGTACTCGATCCATCCCTTTGGGATAAGGCTGTAATTTCTGTCCCATTTCTGTGCTCTATTTATCTCTCTGCATTGTCCTCCGTACTGTTTGTGGGACTGTAAAAGCGTATGCATCGTACTGCATTCGACCCATCCCAACGGCCGTTCGCTGGCACGGTTGTAATGCTGCCTAGTGTGCAGCAATTCCTCGTAATGAATTACATGATGCAGATGTCATAAATGTCAATTATTTTGCATTGAGTGGTTACACATAGAAATGATAATCGATCGGTATATTCACTGAAATTGTAGTGTTCCTTTCTAATCCTCGTTGCACAAAGCTTATGATAAATGTATTACAGGAGTGGAAACCATGAATATCCCGTATTTGCTAACAATAATTTACCTACTTTAATGGGACCGTGTTAAATCAGTATCAAACCAAACTTTTAGATCATTTCTTATCTATTCTTAATCTACTTGAATATTGGAAGTTCAGTTTGAGCGTATAATTTATTCTCATTCTCAGAAATGACTGGCTGTTCCATAGCGTAGGAATTAACTCATACAAATCACATCAAATAATACGGAAAACTCAATTGAGCAATCAAACAAATAATATCGCCTCGGGCCGTTCTCACCGGGGGGGAGCGTAAAGTCTTTGAAGGTGCCCAGTTGCAACTTGATAAACCGATCGAACGATTCATTTGCGTATTCATTCTAGCCTTTCGCTCTCCCGGGGTGTGAATGTTTCGGGACTGCTGGTGGTCACGGTCTCTGGAGTGTCTCTTAATTGCTTTCGGGTTTTCAACTGTTCCGTGCTGAAGAATTCAAATAAATTAAGAGCAAAATAACACCTCTCCACCGCCGAATGGTTGCCACGGGGAATAACTCCGCCAGTAGTGTTCTGATTGTTCGGCAATACTTCACCATGATTGCTGTGGTGCGCAAACCACCGAATAACACCTCCAGTGTTGCCCCACAGCCTTGATAAGATCTGCGTGTTGTTGGTGTTCTTCTTTTTCTCCGCTTTGTTTGCTTCATTAAAAAAGCGGCACCGAAGCAAATTCATTCGCAAAGCACGTTTGGAAAAAGGTATTTTCAATCTCACTCTCGCGCTTTTCCCTTGCTGCCTTACTATTTCGCTAACGCTATCCGGCGTCAAGTTTTCGAGTATTTGCTGAGCATTTTGCGATGAAAGTACTATTTGCAATACATTTTATTTTTTCCACCGCACGGTACTATCCGTGCGAGCAAACGGCGAATTGTACACAGCATAAGCGTAATGACTGCTGGCGTCGTTGCAAGGAAGTACCCAAACGCCCCACAGCGTGAAGGCGTGCGAAAATGCCAAACGATGCAACCACGAGCAGCATCGTTGCAATGTACGGAGAGCGAATGGTAATGTATAATGCTTTCGGGGGTTTTCTTTTCCGGTTCCGTGGGTTCTGCTACCGGCTAGAAAGGATGTGATTTTTTCCACTATTTCCGACTGCTCTCGGTATTTTCTCTTCGGTGTGTTTAAAGAGCATGGGTTTTGCATTTGCTCACTCGGTGGGATGGAAATTGCTGAAGAATTGAATTCAAACACCATCTGGTGACCTGAGAAATCTTAGCTTCGACTTTTATGCTTCTGTTTCGGGTCACCGTTTGTTATAAGATGAATGCAGTGTTGCAATTGTGTTGCAATGGTTGAACACATAAAGAAGTGCATGGAAGCAGTGCTGGCTCACAATCACAGAGGCAGGTTCATCTTTCCCTTTGATTGCTGACGAATACAGATGTCACGCTGGTGACATTCGACACATCTCAATTGAAGACAGCGGTGCATCCTGTTGTTGATTTTTCTAGCATTTCGTTTTCAGCACGAATCTTCGGTACGGAAAAATGAGGCACCAGAAAATGTACCCAAGTTGCAGGACACAATGCGTCAATGACGCGGTTGATGCATTCTTTTTTCCGTAACAATCCCGTTCAAAATTCGAGTTGGTGATGTAGGAGGTTGTGGTTAAGGATTCAAGCAAACGTATACAGCGTACATTGTGTCAGGCGCTCCAAGCGTTCAGCGTAGAACACACATGCTGAAGTATTCTTTTGCGGTTACGGATTTTGGTGAAATGCAGTGTGCCATCACGTATTACGGCCATGGCTGGCCTTTACTGTAGCTTCTGGTGTTGCCATTTGTACAATCTGAAGAACTTTGCAACCGGTATGGAGGTTTTGTTTGGTTTGTTTCTCTGGTTGTTGCCATGTGGTTGGAGTATAGACGTTTCGGGTCGATGTACACGAAAAAGGAACTATTTTACCTGACGATAATTTTTTTTCGTGCTTTCTTTCGCCACAAATGCAGTTGGTCTAGGACCTCTGCCACCGGCAGCAATGAATCGGATAGCATCGTCTTGGAAGGGCTACGAAAGATCCTGCTGCAATTGCTTGAAGCAAACAATCACATCGGTAGCACAAATCTCGGGAAGCATAGTACGCTGTTTGTTTCATTTCCAAGAAAGATCCGAATGCTTACGCTAACGCCTTTGCACCAGCACAAACCAGTGGAAAGCAACGTCAAAGAGTAGTGCCAGCTGCCGAGTACCTCGGGAAAATCTCCCATAAACAAACGGGAGCGCCAACACACGAGGTGGAAAGAGCACGTACCAGTAGTTTTACCAGCAGAACGAGCAAAATGCGTCCTTCGAAGCAGCACAGCATCTACTGTAGGGTGTGTCCCTCCGTCTTTGCTGCTGGTAGCGTTTGTGTCCTTGTGACCCGTTGCACATAAAAGAATGCGAAGAGTTGGAGGTAACCCGTTGCATGCATACACGCAGCGCTGCGAGGTGGGGAGTTCATTTTCCACCCGAGCTATTCGAAGCCACTGAAGCAAAAGGAAAACACATTCAAATTCACACCATCATCTTAAGATGTACTCGGAGAAGACCCGGAGGCAAATAAGGGATCGTTTGGGCAAAAATGGGGAACATTCTCTAACAAACGCGCTGAAATATTCGCAACCGGAGGCATCGGGAGTAGTTGGTAGTATTTGGGAAGTAGCTACCACGGTGAAGGATACACGAAATTAATGTGAGCGTACCAGTACCTTAATGCTCATGCAAGGAATTGGTGTGAACTGTTGGACCACATTCTTGAGCATCGCGCTCTCTCGAACCACTAGTTTACTTCTGCCAACGCGTAACTTCAGACGATGTCGGATGTTATAGACACAAGCACACGGCACAGGAAACAACCAGGGCAACACATGCTTGGATCATCGTTTCGTCGTGTTTACGTATCTCGTAATGGGTGAAACTTTTGCTATGAAAGAGAGCAATGAGGGCTCCCACCAAGTGGTGTGAGACTAACCATATGAGAATATATGGAATGCTATGGCAGCCGGGTTAAGATTAGTGTCGGTAAAACTTTTCAATAGTAGTAATTAATTTCTTCACCAGCACAGCAAAAACAATTCACAGCAGACAGTATCGGATTCGATTGAAACTTTTGTTGCAGTTATGTATGATCATTCTTAAATAAAGCATACAAAGTGTTTGGTTTGGTATGATGCCTGCGATAAGACGCCCGTCCCCAGGAGAGCTCTATACTCGCGCTGTTCTTTAACAGAAAACTAAACGAGTCACGCCTTTTTGTGAAATTGGAATTTTAAACCATCATAGCAAAAGTGTACAAAAGCAAACATTACCAGAAAGACATCGAACGGCAACAAGCAAACAAGGCAGCAATATCTTGCTACCAGATACAGTCACTGCTTTCGTACGGTTGCTTAGTGATAGGCTGCTGTTGCTATCCGCAAACCGGTAGACCATTTGATTTGATGATGAAATCAGCATAAAAATATGTAGATTTTTATTATCACAAATCTAAAATGCTCTACGCTTTTGCCGAGTGCGTGTCGAGCGAAGGAATTGAACTCCGGGAGCTTTGCGGCGGTACAAGCTTCGAATTTTCCGGGAAGAAATCATGGTTATGATGGTGATGACGATGAGGGTTACAGTGCTGCATGGTGTAGATGAAGCGATACTCGGCGAGTGTATAGATAGAAAAGCGATCGAAGCAATGGGGTGATACAGTTTTATTCTACACACTACCACGGAAGAGCTCTTCTACGAAGCGCATTGTTCTCGATTGTTGTGATACAAAAAATCTACGCATCGACGAGAAATCTCAATACTGACGACTCTTTTTCAATCGTACCCGATCGATAGTGTGCCTTTATTCAGCACAGGTTTTTCATATCCGCGCCTCCAAATTGATCCGGGTTCTGTTCCTGGTGATTGTGCTTTGTTGCCTTGGAGTTGAAGTACCGCTTTGAGTGTAAAAGGTAACGAAGCAATCGTGTAAGAGCCTCCAACGTTACCTCAGACATTCAACTTCATGCCGGCAAAACGAGAGCGCTGATCCAAGGTCCTTTGAGGTTAAGGATTTATTGATTGAGATGTGATGCGGTGAACGTAGGACGGGGATGAAAACCCATGGGAGCAATAGAAACGATGGGCTCATTTCACCTTGCACCATTCGAGCGTTGAAAGGATGTAAATGAGAAATAGTTCATTTTCACTTTACGTTTAGCATACACACACACATAGCAGGATGGGTATGTGAGTTGGCCATTAGCGGTGGTAGTTTTAGTTGAACTGTCTATCCAGGGATTGGATTATTTTTGTTCTCGAGGAAACCCGCAATACTAATAATACTGCAGTTCGCTTTTGGAACGAGATGCAGGAGACATCCACATGACCGTCCGAACGCAGCAATGTAATAAATTACAACCTAGCGCACTCCGATGGGAAACAATGTATTTAGGGCTTGGGATACGATTGCCATCTAGAAGGGGATCGAGTTCGAGTATCACTTGCCGGTAAACTGTCCCGTCATATCGCTTCTGTCTGTGGGGTTACGGCACACGATAATGCCCACTTTACTCCGTGGTAAGAAGTGGAACAATAAAAATCTTCAAATCGCTTCATCCTTCTCAAAATCGACGCAACTTTGCAGAGGCTGTGTGGCTACTTTCACCGCCGAAAGGACTAAATTATGGAACAACATAAAGCACACAGCATGCAAACAACCCGGCCATTATTTGCTTTGCTGTCCTGCTAGTCCGCAGTTTATCCGGCCGCAGCGATCTGCAGGACCGCCGAGATCCACAGACGACTTCATCCCCGCAATCGCAGGCCGAATCTCCAAGGACTCGGCTCCACCCTGCAAACGGTACCAGGAGCGGCGAGCTGGTTGTTCTGGTATATTTGCACAAAAATAAACTGCGGATAAATTGGTTCGCTGCGCCTCGTGTCGGTCGGTGCCTGTGCATTGAATTTTCATTACGAAGCACCATTTCCATCTGACCGAAACCTTCGTGCTTCGTGCTGTTGTTCGCGCGAACCCCGGGGGTTGTTTGGGTCCCAACCCCAGGACAGTATGAATCATGCGACAAAACGCCATTATACTTTCGGCCTCATCGAGACTCGAGCGCTGGCAAACGAGTGTACAGTGCGGAAACCGAAACCCCACCAATTTTGGCATGCATAATAATAACTCAACACCAGAGCACCAGAGTGTAGGGTAAGAAAAAGCTCACGTCGCCAGTGGTTGATGTTTGTCAAGGTTTGCCGAAAGTCCAATGGCGGTCTAGGGTTAGTGCTCGGCAATGAAATGCTGGCGTAAAAGAATGCTGCTTAATTGCATGACGATATTTTGGGTATAAATCCTTAAGGGTTCGCTAGGGTAGGTAGGGATTGAAGCAGAATGCGAATTGAGTTAAATCAGCGTACGTCCGAGAACACTGCATGGGTGAGCGATTGCGATTCCTCCACAGCTTTCTTTCGTACGAACGGCAAACGCTGTTGCGATTAACGGTTTGTTAGCCGTTGTCATTATTTTTTACAGCTATTGTTTTATTTGCAGGTCGTCCTGAAGATATGCAGACAGTGCGTTGCGATACTTACAACGGATACGTTATAAAAGCAAATTTGTGTGTTTCTAAGCAGGCTAATGACAGCGCCTACAGGGCGTTCTTTTTGTTATCCAACTAAAGCTAAAGACTTGAGTATGTAGTCTATGCAGTTTCAGATAGTTTACAAATTCATACTCACGGCTTTTGGGCTCCTTGGTGCGCACTCACCACAACTTCTGGTGAAAGACTGCATCGTTACGTAGTTACAAAATGAGTATCCTGCCTGTGTGGTCGAGTATCATATATCTTTGGTGCTCGTAAATAAACTGTGCAACATGCCCCCGGTGCACACGGTGGTTTTGGTTATGAAGATACATAATTTCTGGTGCTTAAGGATCACGATGACAATCGAGTGGCAAAATATTGCCATACTTCAGCAGTACGCCTAAGGGTTCGTTTTGAAAGCGTGCGTGTGTGACCGGACTGTTGCACCGAAGGACTCTCCGATCACTGGTGGGTTACTGTCCGTTCTTTATACAAATTCTGCAGCACCCTTTGGCTTGGTGCCCTCTTAGTCACTGTGTTGCTTTTGCAGATAACGGGAGGTGAAGACAATAACAGTGAGATGCGGCAAATGAGACGTGCGAGCATAACGCAAGTCCCACAACAATAAAACTGCGCTCTTTTGGTGGATCGGGATTGGTTGGTTGGCTGCACGAGAACGCTACCATCGAGATTGACGATGGCGTTTACCCTCGTTATAAAACGCTTATCGCGCTTCCACGTGAATTACCGTGCCGTTGGCTTTTGTTGTTCGTTTTAATGAAGGAAGGTTTTCAGAGTGGTCTGCAATGAAGCAAGTAAAAAGTTATTTGTTTTATCATAAAATGTATTGATGATGAATTGTGAAATTGTTGAAGGCCCTGTGCTCGCTTAGATTGGGAAAGAAAAGTAGAATATCCAATTGTTTAGTATACTTTTAGTGAAACTATTTCTAATTTTAATGATAAAATTGTTAGTTCAAAGAAGATAAACATTCTTTAAATTATTGTTATCTATTAAAAAAGTTTTTTTTTATTTTTGCTTGACCATATTGCTCAAAATTCCATAATTCGCAAAGTACAGAAATGAGTGCTAAACAGAAGCAACAGGATGTCTCTCTTTAAGTTTATGCAAATTTGCATGGGTTTTATGCACCCTATATAATCCAGCAATAACTCCCTTCCAAGCTGCTAAAGCCAGATATTACCCATTTCATGAGCATTGCAAGTGAAACAAGCGAGCATCCGCTATGTAACGAGATTTTAATTGAATATCTCAACTCGGTCGCTTCAACGCCCACCACACTACAGGACGTATACAGTTGTTCTAGAGCAAGGAAATGATACCAATTTTGCGAATTTCATCCCAGTTGAAGAACTGCCACATAAAACGTGTCAGTGTGTGAGAACAACGATTGCTCGCTGTGCATCTCGCCCAAAAATCATTTTCCTTCGGATTGGTCCAGTTCTCAGTTCGCTCAGAGCTAGTGATTCCGGAGGTGATGTAAATTAACACATCATACGGTCGAATTTTGCATTTCAAATGAGTGTTTGCTTATGTAGGATGGTTTATGTGTTTGAGTGGTAGTTTGCATCACATTTTAGTTTGCTGAAGAAGTTGCCATGATCAACAGAGTTTGTCCATTACAAAAACGATCCCCTCTTGGTTCTTTGGGCCGGGAGCGAACTGTTTGCGAATGTTCAAAACGTACATCCTAGTAAATAATAGCTTCATGTGTATGAGATTTGTGCTACGATGGTAAGGATATTGTATCTTCGAAACGTCACCGAAACGTTCCGAATATCGGTGCACAATTGCTGTAGGCACACTTTCAGGATGTTCGTTTGTGGAAGAACCATTGCTAGTCGATGTATTAAGCTACAATCATCATCATCGTCATCTTGGGGTCATGGTTTCAGTGCACTGTCAGAAAGGTATCCCCTTTTTCCATCTTTTTGACTTTTGCACTAGCCGTAGGGCATGCCTGAGGGCTTTTTGTGCGCTGTGTTGTTTTCCATCCAACTCCTCGTGGCATCTGATTGACGCAGCGTGAAATGAAATTGTGCTCAGCTTGCAGGTTATCATGGAGCTTTTCGGGTAGTTTGGGCAGGCCCAAACACTCCCGGCCGGACACTCGGCAACGAATTCACTAATGGTAAATGCATGGAAATGGTTGTCAGGAAATTGGAAAACTGTTTCAATTTCATTGCACAAATTGGCCAACCTGTTTTTTTGTATATGTTTTTTGCAATACGACTAACGAAAGCGGCAAAAGCGCTCTATCGAGCGTGGTTCGATGCATCTATTTCCGGGATTGATACGGATTGTTGGTTCTACTTTTATGTAATACCTACCTGGATATGTGTATATAACGGTAAAGCTTTTGTATTATGTTATATTTCTTTAAGATGGTCCAGTACAACCTAAATTCTATATTAAATATTAAGTTTGATATGAATTTGGGATTTAAAATTTTTAAAAAAATATTGTTGTGATGTACGAAAAGAACATTAATCAGGAAGTCTATGGTCTGACGACAGATAAAAATATCCGAGCATTAGTTATAGAACGGAAAATGCTTCCAAGTTCAAAGAAGCCTCGTTCAACTGATGTCAATTCTTCTTCCCCATTAGTGATTCTGTTTTCATATACCCTTTTTCACTCTTTGCTATCAACAAACACCATCCAAGTTCATCATCGTGACCAAACAAAAGTGCCAAGCATGTGGCAGTGTAGCAACACTCAATGGCACCATCGTTGGTCGCTTTGCCAGTTGGTGATTCTTAGCGACGGTTTAGGGTTTCAATGGGGCGTCAATATTTGCATATCTGTCGGATAATCACCGCAAGCCAGACAATAAGGTAAACAAGACAGTCTCTTCAGGTTAGTTTGCTACAAGAAAAAACCTCCTTTAAGTCTGTAAGCCACTGAAATATGTGTGGGTTTGCAGTGTAACCACAGTACTGTGTCAATCAGTATCATACAACATATTTGTTCACTTTTGTACCTCTTCGAATCCACATGGAGTAAATATTAAAATGAGAATATCTGCACCAGACTAAGTAATAACGTTGCTAATTTCAAACGATTAGTTCGTTTCATAAACCAGTGCTAACCTCTTTGTTTTCCACATTAACCCGCACCACAGTACATTTTCCTGGAGAACAGTGTGGCTGAATATGTCCTTTCAATTTTATCCAATATTATCAATCAACCATTGATCGTTCAAGCCCTTGTTCAAGCTAATTGGCTGTTCATTATTGACTACGCTTACTCCAAGTTGGCAATACGCACAGGACCTGTCGGACCATAGCACCACACCAAAGCACAGCCGTCCGTACTAAAGGAAGCGAAAGTATTTATAGCAGATTGGTAGCGCGACTGAGACAGGGAAGTCGAGTGTAGTACGCGTTTAATGAAATTTTGTCAAACTCAATTTATTTCCACTAAGTCCCTAGCAACGGCTACGGCTCTCCTGTTCAAGTGGCCATGCAGAGCAGGGTAGAGTTTCATCGCGATCGCGATAATGGAAACAGACATGGGCACTGTCCATGGGTAGGCTTGACACGTGCTCTACGCCGTTCCAAAACTTGGTGAGGTGGGCATCGTCCACCGAGATGACGGTGTATCACGTGTTCACGTTAGGTTTGGTGGAAATAGGTGAAAGTTTTACCCTGGTCGATCTGCGACCAGCTCTTGGCGTGGCACTGGGTGGACAGCTAGAAGCTTCTCCATTAAATCCATTACATGGCAGAATACGGTAACATTCGTACCGTATTCACACCGGCACGATAGAGTCAGCAGTTGTTTCACTCTCGGTTACACCTGCCGTAGCAATACCGTTCGTTGTACCCCTGTTTCGTGTCCTTCGTACAACTGCCGTTTCTACTGCCAATGCTGTTGTTTCTCGATGGAGGTTGCACGGGAAAATCAGATTACAAGAGCCTTCCTTCAACTTTTGCTGGCACTGTATTGCGCTGCCTTTTTTGCAGGGTTGGCCCGAGTGCGATCTAATATGTTCACAAACTTCTTTTCGTGTGCTTGATGATCACTTCAACAGTTTTATTATCGTCCCGTTTTTCAAATCACATGGATCGCGATGAAGTGGAATGACAGGCTGGAACTGTCCGGTACAGAATGTAAGAGCACTCATGTCCAAGTGTCACATGTACTCACTGTCGCGCCATTGCTCACTCATAGAGCTGAATAATGTGATGCTGATTTTAGTGCGAGCTTGACAGCAAGTGGAGAGAACGAAAAAAAACGTTCAAGGACTTTGTCGAAGAATAATATCCTTAAAACGATGGTAGCGATCAGTTTGCAGGAAGTATGAAATAATGTTTAAAATGAAACTAGTTCACTTACCGGAACGATATGTTTAAAGTGAAAATTGAAATTAAAGTGAAATAATAAAAAAATGTAATAAAAATCAAACCTCGAAAATCGCGAAATTAATGGTACAAAAACTCTGCCCAATATTGGTTATGTAGTGACATGCAATGCGCCTCAGAGAACCATTTTAAAAGCCGTTTTCTAAAAAACAACACAAAAAATCACAATGTGCGCCATAAACACATCATAGATAAATTTGTCCGAAACTATTTGACTCCGTTCAAATGGTCATTAAAAATCATCTGCACATTAAAATTCAATTAGTGTCTCTTATGCGGCCGTAAAAGCTAGCAGGTGTTGTAGGCTTCGATGTTAATAGTGCCACCACTTCGAGTACGAATGATAGGAAGCAATCAATTATGCATTAGAATTGACGTTCCGTACGACAGCTACGCCCGCTCATCCCTTTAAAGCCAAAGAATGGTTGGTGGGAGGTAAATTAGATTACCAGGCACGATGTGAGAACAGTTCACCATACATTCTGCATGATCAAAATTTAATAACTCAGCATTTTACACGCGACCAAATCTGCTAGTGGTTTGCGATGGATCAATACCCTGTAATTAATCTAGAAACTGTATGAGTACTGTATGAGTGCAGTTGTGTGAACGGATGAAACCAAATACATCAACAGATGCGCAGTTGGATAGTTAAATAGTTTGATTTATAATAGAATGGAAAAAGCTATGTGCTTACCAAAAGATCCCTTTAAAAATTTAAACGTTAGGAGAAAAACATTTTCAGTTTTTTGTTTTATTTCTTTTAAGACATATTTTAAACATTGTTTAAATGTTGTTTGTTGGACTATATTACGCAGCAAATATTGTTGAGTTTTCATGACGAGCTGTGGTTTAACGAGTTCCTCATAACTTTGAACGGCACATCCTCTGCATATGACATTGGCGTGCTTTCTTCTGGTACTCTCGTTTTGTTATGTCGATAATCAATGTCTGACTTGTATAGTTCGCCACTACACAGAAACACACCCAGGGACCATACAAGCACATTCTGCTGTGCTGTATGAATTTCAAATAAGTTCTTGTGGTTCAACCTCCGTCACCGAACAGTGCGAATGCTAGTGGGGCACGAGACTGTCCGCGTGTCGATAGCGGCTCCTACGTACTCGTTTGTAGTCGTTCGTTCATTTGTTCGTCGGCAGTAGATGAATGGTGCCAATTTGCATACAATTATAGGCATGCTGGCGCGAATATGATTAGAATGCGTGTGTGTTATTCTGCTGAGCGGTGGTAAGTTCGTTTGAGTATTTTTTTTTCAACTGCTGTACTTCATTCCCCGGCAGTATCAGCGCTTAGTAATGGGAAACCAACTGTACAGAGTGCTTCGATAGTGGTTTGTAAATAATTCGGTGGTTCATTAGTATTCGAACCGAGTCAGAAATGTCTGACCAGTGACCGTACAACTTGACCAGTTGTGTTTTAAAACATGGTTAGTTGATCGACAGACCATGGCGTTTCGGTGATGATATGAATACAATGTGCATTGCGAATGATATCATGGGTGATCGAGATGAGCACAATGTGAGTTTCCAGCAATTATAATTAAATTTACTTAATAGGCAAAAGTTTTGACAGCGTTACTTTATGACCCTTACCAATATCGCTCAAATATCACTGTACAGATTTTGAATTTAATTGTTTGATCAAATGAGATTCATCCATAAGCCATGTGTTTAAGCAGAAATTTGTTAACTGTTACTACATTTAAAATTTCACTAAACAGTCACAAACACTCTTCTGGGACTTCACACTGGCAGCATACGAATTTCATAAAACTTTCATCTCTGAATGGGAGAAATGGTGGACACAATCAATTACTATTCTGCTCTGGAGAGACCTTTAAACGATGACAGATAATTTCAGGTGCAATTCCCTCTGTGCATGGGTGAAACTTCATGAAAATTAATAATACTATCGGGCAGATGTTTCCCCCTGCTTTCATCGCACTCGTCGTTTCCCTCTCTTTTCTCTCTCTCTCTCTAAAACACATACACTCACAAACATATTCTTGCCCTATATATGCAATATATTCATCTGAGTATCAGACGAATAAGGACCGGACGTTCGCGCCGGTTTCATTTTGACAGGAAACGCAGTACACTACCTTCAATTATTTTCTCCTCTGATCCGTGTGCCGGCCCAGATGTGTGTTCAGAACTGTGAAATGAAAATGTGTACACACGTGCTAAAGATTCGCCCTAGTGTTCGACGACCGCACGGAAGAAGGCCATGTATCTTCTGGTATTACGGCATTTTGACGCAATACACATCAACAGGATAACAGCACGCACATAAATCTTCGACCGAGCCCAATCCGATTGATCCTCAGGCTGAGGCAACCATATATTCTGCAACCAGTTTACCCACAAACGAAACGTGCCATCGCTTGCTTGACCGAGCGAAGGTAGCCTAGGCACGAGCTGTGTTGGGATATGATAAGCTGTGCTTAGCAGAAATTGATACACTTGCGCACCGCCCATCGGTTCCGGATGAACCGGTTGTGGTTCCCAAGTGGTCGGACGAACTTCCTGCACTGGCCAATAATACGACCTGCACGTCACTCCCACTGCCCCCTTTCCTGTAGAAGCTACCATACAATCAGCAACTGATTATCGGAGAAGATTGAATAGCCACTGCATTTGGGCTCTAGTCTTCACCGGACCGTAGCCAACCTAATGCTTTCGTATCGGTATAGGAAATTCATAAGAAGCATGTAGAAGAATCGGTCTGCCGATTGTAACCACTGAATGGCCGGACATATCAGCAACAACAACGAGTCTGTTTAATGATTTATTACTTATCATTTGAACGCGCGATGCTTCGAGGCATTGTTACTCACATCATTATGGTTTGGTTGTTATTAAATTTCTCAACACTCGTACAGGTACGAGAGATGGTACCGCGTACGCCGACAGCGGAACAGGGAGCAACACATTCGAATGGCCCGCGGAAAATGGCAGGAAAACATCAAAGTGTGAAACATAAATAAACCGAGCTAACTCACACGCCCGATTGCTACCACATCCGTTGCCTACGGTCTGTCGGGTTGTCTGTATGGAAGGCAAGAAAGGGACGCTTTCCACAAAATAAACGCTATGTACACGCGTCGGCAGTCGAATAATCTGCACGCCCATCTGCTCAGTACTTCACTCTCTGGCCAGCGAAAGCCACGCAATCGTCCCCGATTGCAGTACGGGAAATGTGGGTGAATAAATCATTGCAGGATTCTAATAAACTTACACTCGACATTCGGTTCCGTTGCCACTTACGTTTCTACATGCCTACCGGTATGACTGGTACACCCCAACAGTGTTTGGAATGCTTCGAAATAGCCAAAGTGGAAACCGATGCATGGCTGGACGACCGGTTGGAGGAGTAAACGAAACGATAAAGTAGAACGACTGATGTTTTTGGCATAATTTATGCTACCTAGCGTTTAAAATTTATGCTCCAACAAACCCCAACGATGGCCACTGATCGTTTGATCCGACCGCGGGCAAACAAATATTTCCGAGTGCGTTCGGTCGTGTGCACGGGAGCTTTTCGCCTTTCACCTGCGCAAAAGGGTTTCGATTTCGGGTGGATTGATTTAATTTCACTATTTATTACCGACCGCTTTGCAACATTCGTGAACAGTTGCTTTCCGTTGAGACGGAGGCCGAAAATATGTGAGCCGGTTTCGGCTTCTGGTACCGTTATGATAATTTTAGAATAATCAAGTAGACAGTTGAAAATGACTATGGCTGATGAGAATTTGGGAAAGTAATCAGAAGCGAATTTTCATGTATACCCATAGCAATTTCTATCTACAATGAGATTGAACTGACGCTTGGTCATTGATTGCTTTATAGGTTACTTATGATAACGTGTGAAGATAATCTGAATAAGAGCAACAATAGAATTATTCTTATTCATTATTAAGTTATACAAAATGGCAAAACAACATCAGCCTAGCCTAGAAGTAGAGTTTCGAAATTTTATGTCTCTCACACAGTTTACGAATCAAATATTTGTTGGATCACATCCTTCAAGCGAAAGAGGATTTTTTAATTAACATTGTTTAAAACGTCGGCAATTGTCACCGTTTCTGATTCACAAACCTTTAAACCGTCCCATTGATATGAGTTATAACGCATATTATTTACTGGTTACGACTCAGACTTGTTTACCAATATCAATGGTAATATGTGGTGCTGCTCAGGCGCTCGAAAATTGCGCCAGATTTATTCTACCATTTACCACCTGCAGTGTTGAAGTGCTCTGTTTTACAGCTGCAGTGCTTTAACCAACCAACCAACCAACGGACCGGGCCGGCATTCATTTATGATTGGTCCTAAACTAAATGAAGCGAAAATAGTTAACCGATATTCTCGGTTTGCGCCTCAATTTGCACGGGTGCAAATCGGGTTTCAGTGTGCAGCAAAATTGGATCAAAACTTCCGACTACTGACCGCATGATTGCCCATAGGCAGCAGGCCTTGCACATATGGACACGAAAGCCCACGAACCGTGCTAATGGTTATGTAAACCGTTCAACGAACGGTGGGACCCCGCACTGGCTGTCGGTCAGCAAACCGGAATGAAAATGTTTGCCGGGCACCCACACTATTGGTTTTTAATACGATAAACCAACAACTCGTGCGGCAGTGTGCCCGAAAACTCTGCCCAGCCCCAGTGGTGTTTTGGTGCCGGGCGAAACAATCAGGAAGGCGTGCGAAGATGGCTAGGGTTCAATAGGGGGGAAGAATGACCGTTGTGCTGTTTATCATAAAGCAATAAATTAATCAGATTCTGTCGGATTTATGGCTTTAAAGGCTTTCATACTCCGTTGCGTGATCTGGCAGAAGGAACAAATTATTGTGCGGGAAATTGACGCAAAACACAACAAAACGGCACCGGACACCAAATGGTAGCACCACCGAATGGGTTGCGTGTTTGGGATATACGAGTCCCGGGAGGACGATCGGGGGGATGGCACAAATACACTAAACTTAGAAAATGGCTCGGAACTATTGCAAGATGGTCTCGTGTGCGAATAAAAGACCCCAATCCCATCCAAAGTGGCCCCAATTGCCCTAAATTCGACACATGATACCATTCGTCCGGGCAGTCTGCAATGGGGCTATCATTCGCTACAGATGAGATGCCCATTTGCTGGCTGCAACAACAACTCTTTCGTAACTCTTTCACGTAATCCTGCTGGTCTAGCGATACAGGGAGAAAATCGTACCATCGTACGATACGTTCGCCATGTCTTTGTAGTTCCACTTTGGTCTACGCTACACGTTCGAACTAACTGGATTCTAAAAAGCAAACGAACGATCCGTTTGGAGTGCGGGAGAGTGCAACAAACGAGGCTGATAGCGTTGAAGATACTCTTAAAGACATCATCCGATGCGAACAAGACTTCCTACGCCCATAGCTGCTTTAGCAATGTTGAACGACGACGTCGAAGTAGATACCTCCACCAGAGCTCATTTCACTTCTTGTCTGAAAAGTATGAGGAAGTAAATATGTTTACATGCATTCTGATTTGGATGTCTGTAATAAAAATGTTCAGCTGAAAAAAGATTCTACTGGAGTAAACTAAAATATATTCAAAGAACTGCGGGTTGCAGTAGCTTTAATCGGGCAAATTAATCATCTGTTACATCATCAGCAAATGTCTAAAGGTGTCTACCTATCGGCACATCCACAAATTCCTTCATTGCAAATTGAGATAGATTTCTTCTCTCTTTCTCTCTCTCTTGTTTGGTTCAACTTCAATTTCGATGTTGGAAGTTTTTTCTCACACAATTAGGCGTGATTGCATCATGCGCATTTTATCGATCGAAAGCGTACACTTCATTACAAGATGCGGCGAATGATCAACGGTGCTTTCAATTACCATCTCCGAACGCTGGTATATCGTGCGGAATTACAACTCATTCACTACGACTACCGCTCTGCAAGCATTCCGAGCTACGCTAGATTTGTTACGACACGTGTAGCATCCTGCTCCATGATTCTGCTTCCTGCAGGAAGTTCTAGCTTTGCGCTGGAATAGCGAATCAAAGTTGCAGAAATGTTGATTAACGAAGGCGTGTGTTTATTTATAACGTTCCCAGAATCAATATCCGATGGGTATTCGGTACGTTTTATGTTCACATTCGTTCATGTGTGAACGAATTCGTTATAATAACGTACGCCATGTTTGTGTATTCCACAAAATATGAATCCTTAGTAATGAAGACGATCCTTCGTAGCATATCTGGAATATGGAATATAATTGAGAGTTGTAATTAATTAAAAACTCTCGAGTGTTTTTTTTAATGGAACCCCCAATTGTCGTAGCGTAGAAATGAAAATGTCTGGTAACAGATTTTTTTTTAATAAAATAAAGCGTTAAACAAATAAGTATGATTGAATTAAAACCTTCATTATTCGATCCTCATTATTTACATGATGCAAAGCGGAAAGAAGCGTGATTTGCATTGTGTTACCACGAACCCTATCAAAACTTTCTCTAAAGCGAAGAGACGAATGTAGAATTGAGACTCAAAGTCTCAATTATCTAACCAAACTTTTCTTCAAAGGCCAGAAGATGATGGTTTGAATGAAAGGGAATTCCAAGGGTTTTTACAACTTTTAGTAATCGAATTCGAAAACTATTGTTAGCCATATTGACTGCATTGTTTTTCTACAAAAGCTCCAGTTTTCAAAGTAAGCCATTCAGTTTCATTTTAGTTACGATAAAGAAAACTTCTCTAACTACTGCAGTTTTTAGGCTTTATTCTTTAATGTGTACAGTTTACTTCTAAAACAGATGTGGCTTTGGCCAAAATCACTCACGAATATGTAAACACAATACTGTATGTATGTCTTCTGGCGAATTTTTTAAACAGGACTCATACTGTCACCACTGATTATATGCTTAAGGCTTGGGACAGGAAATTGTAATGCTGCAAAGTTTAAGCCATAAAAAATCCTAATGCGCTCATCGTTGACTGATGCGTGTTGCTAGTACGTAATCTGACTTTTTAGATATTTGCTGCTAATTCTAGAGAGGTAGCAAACACGAAAACGCCTAACATCCGTCCCAGCTCAACCCCGAAGCTATCGCACCCCACATTAGCCCCGGTGGGAATAAAATCATTTAATTTCACGCCTGCTAGTCAGATAAAGATGAGCTTCCGAGTTTCGAGTTGATGGTCGTGTGGTTGTGGCGTGACAGTGTGAATCTGTGCGGATGTCAGAGCTTGCTGGTGGTGAAGCGCACATAGACCTGAAACAGGATTCGTTAAATTGCTTTCTCCTGCTGGGCCTGTTTCCTTCTCTGCGGGCACGGCGCAAGTATGGCCGTGAGACATGAGCTTCTGTTGCTGAGCGATATCGCAGCCGCGAAATGCAAAACCACGGACGAGTTTTTCTTCGTTCGCGAACCGCGTTGAGATACACAGGAAAACGAGTGACATGTAACGATAAGTAAGCAGACTAGACCAACCAACGGTCCTGTCGCACAATCGTACTATCAACAGTCACAAACGCCATAAACTTGACGCAAAAGAGGGAAACGATTGCAGCCCTACGAACGAAAGTTGCTGGAGATAAGCCGAGTAAAGATGGTGTTGGTACAGGACGGACAGGGATGATAGGGAAGGGAATAACCATGGACAGAAAATGGCTGCATCCCTTAGTTATGGGTCGCTCGGTATGCTTTTTCGCAAAATAATGTCAGCGTTGATTTAATTTGAGTTCGAGTGAAAAATGGTGTGAACCATCACAATCATACCGTCACAAAGCTTACACAACAAACCATGAAGTTGGATGGACATTGTTTGAAGAACAATCAAATGAATGTGCTATGAACGTTGAGTAATGAAGAACAGATTTTTTCGATGAAAATTATTGTTTGGTGGTTTTGATGAAAAAGGCATTTTCTTTATTTAATGCCAGCAGTGCTTTTACTAGATATTCGTAGAAAATATGTTTCAAAAGTAATCAGATCAGATATTTATACAACATAGAAAACCCATTTCTAGATCGTGCATGGTTTATCAAGTATGTAATGTTTTCCAACGTCCTACAATAAGATTATTCTATTCGGTGGGATGAAAACTGTAATTGCTTTTCAATCCTTTCTGCCTCAACACGTACCAAGAGCGCTTCTAGCATCAGGATAGAAATTAATCAACCACTTCCGATGGTTATCTATTATATACGTCCATCGATTGATTGTGGTTTCTTCCTTCGCTTCTGTTTCCAGGTGTACCCGGGACGAGACATAACAAACATTGTGGAGTCTTCGCACTACCAAAAGATCGGTGGATGGTGCCGCCAGGGTGCCCTGAATGCAGCCAAGTGCAAAGGAGCTCAGCGGTGGATTAAACCGTTCCGGTGTCTCGGTAAGTAGTTTTGCCAACCTTCGATCATCCACAGCGAACGGTGTTTACACCCAGATGCAGACATTACTTACCGCACGTAACGGGAGAACGCACCAGTCCTGCGTTCGCCTAATGCTGATTTAAGTAGATAAACGCAGGTTTATCTTTAGTTACTCTTTGGCTTTTATTCCTTCCATACCATAGTCGTGGTGAGTTGTGCCTTTTTCCTGTTACTGTTTTCACTAATACACGCGACTAACATCAAATTGAATTTATCGCACTGACTGATAATCAGGGTATAGAGACGAAAAAAAAAAACTCTAGAAAACTGGTACATTATTTTTCCTGCTTCGACTTCCTTTCTCACTCAGCAGTTTAATTTCTACACCGACCGGGAAGATGTTTTCCCATTTCTTATCGCACCATAATTTGCAACGAGATACTAGCTTTTATCATTAGTGCCGTAGCGCGTTGAACCGTGTGCGGAAAAATGGGGTTTGTGTACAACGGTGCACACAGTTTTCTCAATGACTAAACCCAAATGGTTTACCCTCTATTTCAACGTTCTCGCGTTTACCCTGCTGCAGTGAAGCAATGCTGGTAATGATGTTATCGAAAGACACCGAAAAAGTGCTTTAAACTCCAAAAGATGTTTCCTCAGACGCTTCCGGTATTGTCTGCTGGAAAATGGGCCCCAAGGTGGACGCATAGCGGTAACGGCGAAGCGCGGGACTTCGGAACATTATTTTTAACATGTCACCGTGCGCTTCGGTACCAATGGGCTACATCGTTCCAACATGACAAAACACAGCTCGATTTGTCTAAGGGAAGGGAAATAGATACCAAATTTAATGTTCGCTGTCTTTGGTCGTTAAAAACGCAAATTACGAACCGACGTAAAGCAAGTGTAAAAATATGGAGAGCAGAATATTAAATTAGTGATGTGAGCAAAAATGGACCCGTTCCTGTGTTTTATGACAGCGTGGCGCGCTTCTCACGATAAGTGTGAATATTTTATTTCCTATCGAGCGTGCTCTTTAAGCTCCGCCAAAGGCTGTGCACAAAATTTACATGCTTCAAACATTAATCCCTAGCGTCGACGCACTGCTAACGATGAGCTTCGGAGATAATTTTCTACCAGTCTGTTCTCTGGCAAATTATGCTGTAAGTGTGCGTGCTCAAGCTAAGATACCGGTTTAGTTATATTTTTTTGTTGTCGCTTCATTTTCCACACAAAACGTTTACTCCGTCTGCCTGGTAGCTCTAATTGAATTTATCACCAATCAATGATCTAATCGCGAACAAAAACCAATTTACATTTTAATAAAAGCATCGCAGAAGCTGAACTCGTATCATCCGTAATTGAATTACTTTCCATTGACAATCCATTTATTGACACCTCGGCTGCCAAACGGTTTATGCAATGGTGACTCCCATCATCGTTGCCTCCAACTGTCAGCCGCGTCAGCGTTGTCGGGTCATTGACTACGGGTGTGCAAGAATACAGCTTTCCACGGAAGCATGCACACAAATGAAACGAACAAAAAAATAAGTAAACACAACCGACAGCAACCCATTGTTCGGTGGGTAGTACACTAATTGGAAATCATAAACTGTGCCCTATAAACGCATTAGTGAGTTAATTTGAGCACAGTTTGACGGTTGTAAAAAAAAGTCTATCGCTCGACCGAAATGACCGATAGGCGATAAAGCACTTGCTCGTTAGTCGATGTTATGAAATTTGCGATGGGTGTGTGAGTAGTTATTGTAGTTTTTTTTTTAAACTTTAATGAGTCAATGGCTGTAATAAATTCCTCTGAAAATCACCCAGCTACAAAGCATTCAACACATTTCACGTATCTAAACTGGACCGAATGCGTAATTGGATTTTAAACGCATCATATGAATGTAAGAAAGAGATAGTTCTAAGTTTTATTTATTCTTTATTGGAATGTACGCTGTGTCTTGACCCGATGGATAATTAGGAGCGACTCCCTTTTTGGCTCGATGTCCTGCTTATTTATACTCCCTAGCGTCACTCACCTTCTTCGTGAGCGTTGTGGTCCCTATTCACAGGCACTCATTCCCACACGGCCTTTCCTGATGTTACTCAATGTGAATGAGACCAATCCTTTAACATGTCTCCTGCCGTGGTCGTTCGACATGGTCCCTCTTCTCCCTCATCTAATTTACGAACTTCATACCGGTCGTTTGGCAACACTTTTTGAACGATATACGGTCCCAAAAATCTTCTTTTCACCTTTCTACCTGTCCCAAACTGGGTAAAGGGAAGTGCTACCACATCTCCAACTTCGTATTTTTTAGCTTTCTTGCGGCGAAGATTGTAATACTTTCTATTTTCCAACTGAATCCTACCAATGCTGTCTCGCGCATTCAGACGCAATTCCTCCCGACCTTCATTAAACACCGTTTGCATTTCTTCTCTTAATATCTGTGCAAGAATAACATCGTCCTTTGTTTTCATTTTCACTCCAATAAATAACTCAAAAGGAGTCATTCCAATCGCCTTTTGCCAGCTATTGTTTATGGTGGTTTGAACTTTATCGACATGCTTAAACCACTCATCTGGTTTTTCTACTGACAATTTCGTTAGAACTGGAATTATTATCCCATGTATCCTTTCCACTTGTCCGTTTCCCCGCGGAACTCCTGTTACAATTTTATGCAATTCGATATTATTTTCCGCACAATACTTTTCAAATGCACCAGACGTGAACGCCGTACCTCTATCGCATATAATTCTTCGCGGATGCCCGAACGTATTCGCTACTATTTGCATTCTTCTTATCGCTTCTTCTGCTGTTGTGGATTTCACCGGGAATAACCAAACAAATTTGGTGAACGCATCGACAATTGTGAAAATGTAATTATACATTTTTCTAGTCGACGGCATGGGCCCCAAAAAATCTACATGAAACGTATCCAGAGGAACACATCCTTTTGGGATTGGGTGGAGTACCCCTTCACATTTACCTCGCTTTCTTTCCCCTACTATGCATCTCACGCATGATGCAATACATTCTTCTATCTTCCCATCCACATTAGGAATAAAGTAATCAGATCTTATGCGTTCTTTTGTCTTTTTCACCCCGAAATGCCCCTGTTCATGCGCACTTCTAACGATCTCACCTTGCATGCTGGACGGTACGTACAATCTTTCTGCTCCCATGCTGCCCTTGTAGAGAACACCGCCCATCATCGTGAATTCGTCGAAATTTCCGTCCTGCTCGATTCGACGTATTATCTCAGATGTCGGCGGATCAGCACGCTGCGCAGCCGCTATTCGCGCACATACAGCTGATGTTATCGTCATCACATTTGCTCGGGATAAGGCATCAACGTGTCGCATCCTGTCCGCCGATCGATGCTCCACTTCATACTCGAATTCAGCCAACACGTTCAGCCATCTACTGGTTCGGGCACTCGGATTTTTCTTTGCCACGGATTGCGTGAAGGCGACGCAATCTGTCACTAACTTGAACCGTTGTCCCAGCAGATAACACCGAAACTTTTTCACTGACTCGACAACAGCCAGCGATTCCAAATCAAAAGAATGGTAATTCTTTTCTGCTTGATTCGTCAGCCGGCTATAATAGTAGCAGGGATGGAACTTCCCATCGTCTTCCGCACGCTGCATTAAAATGCCAGCCAACGCTTCCTTACTTGCGTCAGTGTGAACCTCCGTTTCAAGTCCTGATTTGAAAATCCGTAGCACTGGGTACTGACTCAAAACCGTTTTAATATGAATAAACGCTTGTCGCACTTCATCGTTCACTTCAAATTTCTCCTGCTTCCGTAATAACATTGACATCGGACGCATTATTTCAGCAAAATTAGCCACAAACTTCCGGAAATAACTAGCCAATCCATAAAATCGTTGCATTTGTTTCACAGTACACGGTAACGGAAAACCCTTCACTTTTTCTACCTTTAACGGCGACGGTTCTATACGTCCTTCATATATCGTGTATCCTAGATACTCGATACGCCTTTGCAAAAACGAACACTTTTTCCAATTAAATCGTAATCCTGCTTTTTCCGCCACTTTCAACAAACGTTTCAACAATTCCATACCTTGCTGTTCGTCCTTTGATGGAATTATTATATCGTCTACAAATGTTAACACTATTCCATCATTAATCAACTCACGCAATACCGAATTTATGAACCTGTTAAACGCACTACCACTAAGGCACAATCCAAACGGCGCACGACAAAACTCATACTGTCCTTCTTGCGTCACAAAGGATGTATACTTACGACTTTCTTCAGCAATCGGCACGTGAAAGTACGAATTTTTTAAGTCCAATGTCGAATAAACACGAGCACTTTCCAACTGGTCAATTTGATCTTCTACTACCGGCATAGGAAACGAGTCACGAATGATTTTCTTGTTTATTTCTCGATAGTCCACGCACACTCTCCGCGTTCCATCTTTTTTCGGCACAACGACGATCGCACTAGCATAAGGACTATTTGATGAACGCACAACACCATCACACAACCACTCTTCCACTTGCGCTTTTACCGCCGTTCGTTCCAATGGTGCAAGACGCCTTGGGTACGCGCGCACTGGGACGTTGTCGTATAATCGAATGTGCAATTCGCTGTCACTACAAGAGCTATTTGCTGGCACGTAATCCCGAATCATTTTCGCAATATCGTCTTTGTGTTTAACTGGTGCGTCGACTTCTTGTGATTCCACATTGATGTTGAAAATCCAGTTCTCCGGCATCACTTTCACTCTTGAGCCAAAACTTATATCACCGTTCAAAATGCAGTACGGCACCTTCTGCAGAAAATCCATGCCAACAATCATTGGTTGACGAATTGTGTCCGCTGTTACCACTAAAACCGAGATGGGGTAATCCTGTTCTTCGATTGTGATCGTTGTTTCGATTTCCCCACACACGCTACTGTACACGCCTCCGATTCCACGAATCACTCGACACGATGGCTTCATCGTCTTTTCACCAATAAAATCTTGCCTGACCAACGACACTTCACTGCCAGTGTCCACGAGAGCCTCACACTCCTTAGTTCCAAGGAGCACTTTTTTCGTCAACACCTTTGTGTGTTCCACCACATTTACATTTCCCGATGTTCTTTCTTCTCTGCCGTTTCGTGGCACACAGTTACGGGCAATATGCCCCGCCTCGCCACACTTAAAACACGTAAGCCTGCGTCCTGCTTTAGCGCACTTATTAGACTCGTGTCCAAAGCCACCGCAACTGTAACACTTTCTTCTACAGCTTGGCTCGACGACGTTCCGAGAAGTTTTTTCCCGTCTCTCTTGGTCTTTCTTTTCGGCCCGCTCGAGGAACAATAGTTCTTCCTTTAGTTCCATGATCGTTCTTGCCCTATACAAAGTGGCTCTGGTTCGAGCCTCTGCTGTTATGCCATCGGCAATATATTCCACGAGACTGCTCTCGTCAATCTCCACATTGCTCGCTATGCGTTGCATTTCGTACAGGTACTCTAATACCGATTCACTGCGCTTCTTGTGCCGAGTAACGAGTCGCCGGTGCACATCGCTAGCGCGGATGATATGCCCGAACTCCTTCACTAATGCCGCACGCAAAACCGCATATGACGCAACATCCTTAAGCGTTGATAGGAAACTCCGGGCCACGCCGACCATTTTTCGACGCGTCATTATGAACTTTTGTTCATCCGTCCACCTTGCCATGGTGGCAACGCCTTCGAACTCCTTAAACCACATTTTGATGTCGCGATGTACATCTTCGCCGTATGGTTCGATCGAGTCCTCCACATCACGAAACGAATATGGTTGCATGTAGGCCACACTTGCTGGTTCGGATTTCGGTGCATTTCCTGAAACCGACCCCTCCGCATCATGAAACCCACTCACACCCGTAACGTCGTTATCATGAGCGTGCATGTCAACCTGTTCGTTCGCTTGCGCTTCCACTAAGCGCATGGCTAAATCCTCCTTTGTGCCAGTAGTTGGCAATCCGGCCATTTCACACTTTCGTACCAAACCAGTACGTGTGAATTCTTCAACCAGTTGTTCCATGGTTTTTCACCGTCTTCTGCACACAGCACAATGTTGTTGTTCGCACACAGCACAATCCTTGTCACAGTCGGCTCCCCACACAGAACGCAACTCGATGCACAGTATAAAATCCTTTTTCGGTTACACACACACAGCGCACAAGTCGCTTCGCACACACAGTGCAACACTTCTTTGCACACACAGTGCAGCTTGCGCACACAGCACAATAGTATTTCGCACACACAGTACAACTCGCGCACACAGCACAATACTCATTCGCACACACAGTGCAACTAGCGCACGCAGCACAATAGTTACTTAAGAACTGTACTCCTTCCCGGACGAGCCCCCATGTAAGAAAGAGATAGTTCTAAGTTTTATTTATTCTTTATTGGAATGTACGCTGTGTCTTGACCCGATGGATAATTAGGAGCGACTCCCTTTTTGGCTCGATGTCCTGCTTATTTATACTCCCTAGCGTCACTCACCTTCTTCGTGAGCGTTGTGGTCCCTATTCACAGGCACTCATTCCCACATGAATAAGACATACGACATCCACTAAAACCGTAGAAATCCTTGATTGATCATTTGTCGTGTCCTGGAATAGTGGCAATACAGTTCAAACCTTAACTTGAATTCGGATCCCCGTGCAGCCACTGTATGCAGCCACTTTTTCACCTCTGACGGTGCATCGGATAGATTGGGAACTTGTTAGAAGCATGATGGTGATAGAGAGATTGATCCGCAGTGTCAACGGACGGTGGACTAGCCGTGATTGTTGTCCTTTGAAGCTGACGGTCGAAAGCTAACGACGAGCAAGCTGATGTGATTCTTTCGCTTTGGACATGCGGAACTTTGAAATGAGTGTGCTCCATTCACAGTGAACTGTCCCGACGGTTTGGATTTCATGGTGGATAATGAATCAACATGAAAGTATCATGCCATGTCGATTGTTGCACGTCGTAGAAAATACAGTTGTAGAGTGCTTGATCCTGTTCCAATCCAGATCAACTGTTTGAGCTTTGCGTGAACCTTGTATCTGTTCTCTTCCAGTTTATATTTTTTTGTACTATTTTGTTTTCTGTTTTTCATTTTATTGAAAGTAATTGAGTGTTCGTAATTTCATGGTGCCCATGTTCGATATGACTTGTGCATAAATACAAAATACTCATTTTCGAAGCACCGTTACCCAGGGTTTTCTACGAACCTTTTAATTAAACTGGTTGACCTACATTAAAGGAGAGACTGTCGTTCCATCACACGTTCAGATAAAGGTATTAATTTTTCTCTCTTCCTTTGTTTCCCTCCGTGACACATTTCCACAGAGGGACCTTTCCAGTCGGATGCGCTGCTCGTACCGGAAGGATGCCTGTTCGATCACATTCACAACGCGTCGCGCTGCTGGCCTTTCGTCAGGTGGAATCAGACTGGAGCTGCCGCCTGCCAGGATCGCAACATGCAGATGCGTAGCTTTGCCATGCTGCTGCCCTGCGGCATTTCGCTTTTCTCCGGCGTGGAGTTCGTCTGCTGTCCGAAACACTTCAAAGGTAGGTGGCGATGAATATATCAATCTTTTCAACTCGCATTCACTTTACGCACGCCGCGTTCGAATGGCGTTGCCCACTTTAAGTGACCGGTCATTTTTCACTACCTTCAATCACGATGGGCTCCCGGAGAGTGTCTCTTTACTTCACGGTGGTAACAGTGCGAAACCAATCACCAATGACAGAGAAAAGTGGGACAATAGAAAAATGCTATCGTTTAAAAAGGATCGCCCGCTGATTTGATTGTTTCGTAGCTGTGTGCGATAAAGCAAACCCGTGTGCCAATTGATAACACTGACCCGTAGAGTTTATGTGATAACAAAACGAACACGCACAATGCGAATGCTCGAAAGCTTTTCGCGAACCGTGTACACGCATATCTGAATTATTTCCGCAGGACATTTGCCAACACGTTCCGGGACTGCGCTATCACAAAAATTGTACGGGCATTTTCTGGAACCATCGATTTCGTTCCGTTCTTGTGTTATCGGAGGACAACATAAAAAAACTTTTTTTCGAGCGATTCCCTGAATGGCAAAGGGACGAATGCTAATGAAAAATAGTACTTGTTGGCGTTCGTCGGAAGGAAACGTTTTTCCAGAAAATTTTGAATGTTTGGGTCGCGTGGTTGGGGCGAAATTATGAATTATATGAATCCACACTCAAACACTAACATACGCACGCCCACATAAAACAAGCACAACAATACGAGAGAATTGCACAAAAGCTGCTATATTACGAGCGAAGCAATATCACCTGCATAGCTGCGCGAACGGAAAACAAATGGCTCTTTTTTGCTTTGGAAAGCTTGCTAACAACGGTGCAGTTACCAACGTCCGGTGTGAAAAATAGCTTCCAAGCCAACGCAGTGTCAAAATTGTGGAAAACATGGAAGAGAAAAATAAAACCCTACCATAATAATGACACAACTTCGAGAAAGCACTGAAATAGACACTTAAAGTAAGCAAAAATGAACCAATCCCACACACCGTTGAATTCATGGCTGGGCCACGAATAACAAACAAAACGGTCAAACTTTATCGCATGACCTCTACCTAGAGCCCACCCGTGAGGTACATTTCCTTCCATTAGAGGGAGGTAAAGGACGCCAAACAAAAAAAACAAAAATCTTCACCCGGATCCTGGAACGCTGGATTGTCTTTTAAAAGTTTTCCTAGTGCATCAAATTTGCATAATATTACCCTCGCTTCGCGTCATTTTTCAATCTTCACTCGGTAACCATGGTAGAACGTACGGTAGAACGGTAGAACTCGGAACAAAATGGGTGTGGTTCATTCAACGCAACCTTTCAACCCCGATGGCACAAGGCATTTCGCTTTTCGGAGGTGAAAGGGACATGTGAATGTACGGACAGTTGGTTGGATGAAGCCTGCCTTGATGTGATGTCCTATTCTGTACGGGCGTGAGAAAAGCTTTTCCGAAACCACACCGACACACAGACACATTTACCATGCCCACCCCTCTTTACAATGAAGACATGCAAAAATGCACGTTGATGCTGACGCGAGTAAACTGTCACGATGCTTCCAACATCTCTCTGGTTTCAGGGCTTTTACCCCAGTTCTTCTACTTTTAACCAGCCCGAATGTTTGAATGGAAAAAAGGATGAAAATTCTTCCCTTTTTTATGTTCACCCCTCTCATTCACACACACACAGCCACATGAACCGGAACAAAAACGATTACGCACACAAACGATGCAAAATAGCTGTTTGGATGATGTTTGCCCGTACCGGTAAGTTCGACCCTGGGTTTTGGTTAGACGGTCGGTGCTGGGTACAATTTAAATGTTATTATTATGCAAATAAATCTCCGGAAAATCTGTTTCTCTGCTCGGGCTTGCTTGCTGCACAAACTGGTGCAACCGTTGGCGGTAGCTTCTCGGGGCCCGAACATTTGGGGCCATTTGCTTAGGCAGTACCCGTCAGACACGGGACCACTTTTGGGCGTGGGTCGTGCATTGTGAGCAGGGTTCAAACGAGTTTAAGCAGTGTTAATCACACACTCCACCCTTAAGATCATGCCCTTTCTTACTGCGATGTGACCCTGCAGCGACGGGTCTACACTGAACTCCTGTCGGCGAAGAGCTTCCGGTTCGGAACCGGATCTGACGGCAAGCTTCCAGATTATTGAGTTGATTATCCACAGAGTCCTGGGATGGGTGAAATTTGTTTTCTATCCTTAGCGGAACATGTTTGTGGGCCGAAACGATCTAATTTCACAGAATGTGATAGCTGGACGGTTGCATGCGATGACGGTTGTTTAATCCGCGCGTTAAAAGTTGTACCGACAACTGGCTGTTGGCGAGCCGATTTACCCTCTTTCTGTTGTATTTGAGTTGAAGAGTTAAATGCTGCACGAATGCAATAAAGCCAGTCATACCATTAAAGTAGAAAACATTGCAGGACCAGCAAGAGCATGGAGGACAATGAAATGAATAACTCTTCCCTATTTAATTCTCTGCCCGATGAAGATCGATAAACATGACTTACGCAACGTTTTTTTAAAACATTTAAGTTGTCCAGGCACATACAACAAATAACTTACCGAGATAACCGTTCGCCCTGCGGGCTTCAATATTAACACGCCTTTACGGTACATCTCCCTAAATTTGCTCTCCCTGCAAAAGGATAAGTAATAGCCCATTCAAAATCTCATTAACTCGCCGTGTAACTCGACGCGTTCGTCCTTTGGCTGGATTCGAGTGGAATTATATCGTGCGGTTCAAGATTTAGTATCTTCGGCAGCGAAATAGCTGTACATTGCTTGGTTCGTGTATATCTTGGCGCTTCCTTTCATTAACCTTGCTGGTCGGAACGTCAGTAAATAGTTGGATGATTAAATTTCGTTCAAACCAGTAACGAAAGCATGGCGTCATAATAGCACTATGGCGACGGCAGAAGGATGTTAAATGCTGAATGAAAATTCGTATAAAGCTGCTAAATTGAACAGATAGGTTTTGAGAAAAATTAGAAAAGCTGCTCAGTGCCAAAGAACAAACTTTTCATTTCGCTATCGTCGTAAAATTAAGGCATGAAAGCTAGCTAACCGATCACTTTCCGCAATATTGCAAATGTGGGCGTGTGAGTCATAGTTTGCTCTTTGCCATTGGCATCAGTCGATAATTTTCCCTGCGCTGCTTTCCTTCACCAGACCGGAGACCATTGAAAGAACCACAGAAACCAAAAACTGGAGGGCAGATGCCACTGTTTAATTGCTCGTAATTTTCGAATCGAAAGCATCATTAATTTTATCGGAAATCTGTTTTCTTTCCATTGTTTCCCTTCGCCGCAGTTTCTTATCGAGGCTGGTAATATCCGAACTAGACGAGGGAGCGACATTCTGCACGCCGACAGTTTTCGGGGGTTTCACTGCGAAAGCAATCGGTCCAGGATTCGTTTCGGTTGATTCCCTTGAGAGTTTCGAACGCTCCCCAGAAGCCAATGTCATATGCACGCGGTGGCACCCCAACAAGCTCTTCCGCTGTACGATGTGGTGTGCCCTGCTGCTACAACACTCCTGTCGCATGCTCGCCGACTTAGCAGCGAACAGCGATAAATTGTGCCCGTGGTAGTAGTAGTAGCAGTCGTAGCTGCCAGCGTCCCGCTGAGCAATTAATTCTGGCTGACAGCAATTTCCCCACCACCCGATGTGTGTACACTCTCGGACATCAGGTCCACTGTCCAATGCAAGGTATATAACCGTTTCGCTAGCATAATGCAAGGGCAAGAGATGATGAAGTTGATGACCAACGAAATCAGGACGTTGCATCAGGGGTCTTGCGGTGTTTGCTGAGGGTGACCGAGATTTACACACCCAGCCTTTTTGCTGTGAAACAAAACGATGCAATCATTAGTAGCTGGCCGGTCGGTTGTTGCAAACGAGTAGAAAAAATAGAAATATCTACAAAAGGGGAGGAATACAACACAGGATAACTTTTCCAAACTGCTGCTCGAAAGATCATTGATGAGGCCCAACATTTCAAGCATCAAAACCAGACATAGCTTAATCATTTATCATTTAGTGTCATTGCAGTGCATTGTTATTGACGCTCACTGATTCATTATCATGCCGGTTTCCGTAATCGATAATACAGAAATAGCTAGACTTTTACTTTATACAAAATAAAGTCAACCTCACAAACACACTCAGGTGCTGTACATGGGTTTAGACTAGACATGGGGTAGAAATGATTTAGCGTACTTTTAAAAGTTATATGACACTTGAACCCACTATTTTCAAACCAACTGAAGGCTCCAACCTCACCGCGAAAGAGGTAACATCAAGCCGAATGCATATTTCATATGTTCATCACATTACATCATGCTTAATTCCGTGAAAGCTGAGAATCTGCATGCATAATGTTTGGAAAAATTGTACGTTCGAAGCAAATCAATGCTATACAGCTACAAAAAGGTCAATTGTTGTCACGATACCAGAAGAAAATGGAATTCATAATAGTACGGTGATTGTTTTAGCAACAAAGACGGATGGACAGTTTTTGGACCGTAAACGATCTCCATTTACAAATTGAAAATGTGTCCATAGCTATCCATAGCTCCATATAGCTTTATTCTGAGATAAAGAACAAACCCCTTGAAACGTATTTGTTAAAGGCTATGACGTACGCTTTGTATGATGATGGCAAAGTTTCTATGAAAACTTGTCAAACTGTGATGTTGGTGCAATCTAATTCATCTAATGTTCTCATGACTTAAGAGAAAGCATACGACGTGCTTCATGGCCGGTTTTATCCTAGAGGAGAACATTTTACGAGCAGGATAGCATAAGTGATGGCAACAGCTTTGAAACTCTTGGCAATTTTGACACAAAAACTCACACTTGAACCATGACAACATATGCTTATGGAGTTAGCAACCAGGCGCCTCCATGACATGTCACGTGACAATGAGGCAGTATAGAATACTGCTTAAGTAACGAAAAACTTTATACCAAACAAGGAGAACGATTGTTGAATAGTTACAGAAAATGTTAAATATGTCATATGTCACTAGTTGAAAATATGATTATATAATATAATATATTACAAAAGAAAAATATATAATATACATGATATAATAACATGTTGTTTATATATTGAAAATTTAATATAAAATAGTTGACTCAGATTATCTCAGTGTTCATTGCCGTCCAATGAAAAGAGATTAAAATACCTTATTTGTATCCATAGCTCAATAATACTTTATAAAAAGCAGCAAGTATTACGTTAGTTACAAAACTACGATAGGAATAGATCAACGTCCTATAGCAGTAGGATTGTATCATTAATCATTACAGCAAATCAGTCCCATGACTTTTGCCTCGATTACAACAGTCAGACAAGTCGCCTTTGACGAACACGCTTTTGTCCTTTAAATGTCAGATAATAAAATAGAGTTTCATTGATTCCATCCCAGAGAAACCTCAACGCCCGGCTCTTTGGCGTCTCAACTCACACTGACACGACAATCAGTGCCACATGTCGAAGCAGCACGAGTGTGATGGCTGTCAGCAATTCCCGCTTCATTCTTCAGGTTTCCCAAAGCCACAAGTTCAAATTGAAATGGGTTAGATTTACAAATACACGCATACACACACACACACACACACACACACACACACACACACACACACACACACGCTACAGCTCGAATGCGGCCTACCAACACCATAAACCCCGCCACCACTCGGGAAGGGCTTATGTTCTATACAGCAGCGATTGAAAAGACAACCTCGCTTCACTGGTGAAATGTGAAGAACTTTTAAGAGTGTTTTCAATCAAACCGTGCTGTATTACATCAGCTGCAGAAAGAATTTGATAAAATGGAGAAATGGGTATTATCGTACCGGCCCATCTGAGATCAAATCCTAACTCAAGACCCGTTGCCTGGCTGTTAAAGCTTAGCCCTTTAAACGTGATAACTGTACCGGAGGGTAACGGGGTAAACGCCTCAATCAAGTCTATGTTTAAAACAATGGAGAGAAAACATGGAACAACTCGTGCGTTTTGTTTTTGTGTTCCGGTCGGCTTTGTACCGACCAGATGCTTTTCAAACCATTTTTATTATATGTATCTGCGATAAAATGGGACGCATTTATCAGTACTGTTTTTGGTAAATTTTGATAAAGGTTATTTGTTTCCTCGTGATACGTCCGTTGTATTTGTGTCTATTTTTAACTCGAAAAAGATCGAATATAGGAAACTATCACCAAAGGACATCAGGAAGGCGGTCTGGTAAAGATTTGATGCCAACCCATGGGAGATAGCAACTGCCATAGCTACCATTAAACCGCCAAAAGCAACCCCTAACTCAACAAAACAGATCTTTATAGAAAAAAGTTAAACAACTTGATACTAGGTAATGCTAAACTTGTTATGCATAACCGAAAAATATACCAACAAATATGACTGTGAATAGCCGAGCCTAGAAGCTTGAAGTTTAAAAACTGAAAGAAAAATTCATAAATCTCTTAATTAGAAGTTTTAAAGGAAATTAATGTTCATTAAACTTGCTGTTTACGTTACCCCATTGGTGCCGCTTATATGAAGCTAAAAAGCGAGACATAACGAAAAGCGGGCTTTGAGCCTTTGCTAATTTGAGTAAAAGTTATTTTTACCAAGTTTTACTGCTCTTACACAAATTATTACACAAGGGCGCAAAAACCCGCCAGCACTATTAATCAGCTCGAGAAAGTAAAACTTATCCTTGCCGTTCGAGCGTTCTTTAATGCATGTTTATGTTTCTCGGCGGTTTGTTGAGAGCATGGGATTGCAAAATTTATTTTCTTGGAAGCATGAAGAGCGGATGTTTCAAATTTCTTGCTACAATTTTTGGAAATGTTTTTACTTACGTTTTAACTTTCTTGAAGCCAGAAGAAAGGAAACATGAATAGATTTTAGACACTTCAGCTGATGCCCTTTAAATAACTAAATTAACAATTTGTAAAACAAAACCGATTATTGAAAAGAGTTCTCACTAAATATAATTTAGTTTATGGAAAATAAATTTATTTATAAATCTGCAGTTTTTTAATAAATTGTTAAAAAAATTAATTGATTCAAAAAGTTTTCACATACTACAACATTTCACCTTGTTGCTTTAAAAACGCAAATTGGTAGGTTGTGAATGTTTCAAATATTGAAAAGAATTTTATTTTGAGTTTTACAAACTTGTTCATCAATAATAGCCAATATGTGTGCATGAAAAACATTCAAGCCATTTGAAGTCAACGATTCCTATGAGTGACTTGCACTGCGCATTTAACGGCTTGCTCATGTACACTGTAGAGTGTTTTGAATGACTTGCTACTTTTGCTGCCTCATTGAGTTAACCTCGTACCTTCGTACCTTTGAAAAAAAGTTATTTACACATCGTAGTATACCTCCTCCGGTTAAAGTACGCAAAGCTGGTCTTCCAAATCATTAACATTTTTTCATCATCCAAAATCTATCCTTACCAGTCAATGGTTTTCATATTGTGGCTAAAACCGCTCAAATATTCAATGTAAAACGTTTTCACTGCACCCTATCAATCCATTTCCACTCGGTAAAGATCTTTCCTGCGTGGAAAAGTTGAACCGACAACAAAATGGCTGACTGACGAAAGGAAAGCTAACCTCCTCACTATAAAGCCCGGCTCACTAACTGCCGACCGTTTTGTTTCGTTGGTTTTGCGTTGAGCAGTATAATGGGGAGGAAGTAACCGTAAGGGAAAGTAACCAAAGCTGAAAGGCAGGCGTTTGCGAAATGGTATGGGAAGGTTCCATTTTTGTTTTACCAACAAAGCACATAGCGTTTAGCATCTGAAACGCAGGAAAAGTGGGCAAACGTAGGAAGCAAAGTTAATATTGTTAATGATGAAGCTCTCCATCGTGCCATGTACACGGTGGGTCGGGTTCGGAAGCAAATTTTCCTTTCCTTCCGTGCCGAGCGTCCCCAAGGCGGAGAGAATGATCCGCCCGAAAGAAACGGGAGGTGAGCTACGCTTAATTAGACAGACGCCATCCAAAAAAGGCACCAAAAACCTCATCCCAACGGGAATCCGCCCAACGGTTTCCTGCAGCGAGAAAGTGGCGGTTTGCGTTCGGCAGCCGACGCTGCGAAAGATGAAAGTAAGCCACCGCCTTAACGACGGAGCTGGCGACGGTAGCAACGCCAGGATATCGTGGTTTTCCGCGCTGCCGCGACGTGAAGCCACCGACGAAGACGCCGGAAGAAACGTCACTTTTTAACTATTGAATTAACTTCCGCGGATGGATGTTTGCCGCGAGCGCGTGCGAATGTAAGTAGCCCGTTGTCTATGGTAATGGTGGAATAAAAGCGCCATTTTGATGAAATCATTTTGCACAAATTGCTTCCGACGAAGTTACGAAACAGGCGTCGTCATCGACGTCAGCCTAGCAGTGTGTGTGTTGTCCGGGAAAGCAAGGAACAGCATTTCAAGCGACATCCCACGAGAAGAAAACCATCAGCTTGACGATCTTTCCCAGGCAGGCAAGATATGCGAGCTATAAAAAGATCCTTTATGAGACGGGTGCTCCTTACGATATGGTATGGCCGAATGACTGGCTGTGGAAATGCCGATGAAAGAGCGTATAATTGTATCATTTGCATGGTGTTTTGTTCGTGTTTTCGAGTTACCATATCTTGTGCATTCAAAAGAAGCTCTTATTTACTGTCGAAAAATTAATAAATCTGCAGTAGCAAGAGCATTAGGACTGTTCTTAAAACACAACGATCTGGTCGTAGGTAAAACTTTAGTAAAGATTTCTGTACCTTAATAGACTATTTTCTTCGCAACAATCCGAAGATAAATTATTTCTTGACAAAGAATTAAAAAATGCTAACTGTTTTCAACACCCTTCAATATTTGAGTAAGTTTTAGGCTTGAAAGGCCGATAGCAAAATTTGTTTAATATCAAGCGATCCTGTACAATAGGGAGACACATGTTGTGCTAGAATAATAAATTCTTTAATAAAATGGAAAATTTCAGTCAATGAATTAGAAAAAAAAACATTCTATTTATTTTTGAACACAATTTAACCAAAAAGCGTTGAGATTTTAAGCCTCAATCATACTCAATCCTTCACACAAAGTGGTTAAAACTCCTCTTTCCCAGAAGAGCTAAAGTGTTCTTCCACCGACTAATCGTTTGGCATGAATTAATGATATAAATTACGTCCATCTTGCTGCAAACCGAGTGTCCGAGATGGTGCTTACCTATAACTGCATCGCAATGCAGCACAGAAACGTGTGCGATGCACCATGCACACATCCATCTGAGAGGCGATAAAAAATAGCACCATCGAATGGACACATATCCACGAAGATGTCATCGTAGTGACATCAACTCAGGCAACTCGGTCAGCACAGCGCTAAACGAGCTGTATCATTGAAACGAAGGACATTTTGGCTCAGTGAGGCTTAACAGTGTGTCCTTGTTCCTTCCCAATTGTGCTGCTGCCGTTGAAGGCATAAATAGCATCAATCACTCTCCCGCTACCATCCAGAGGGGATGAATACTGAGAGACGGATAGCGACAATGCGTGGGACCAAAGGGAAAGCGTTGCATGTGATCACCGGGATGTCAGGTTTTGGGGAAGCGGCTTTCATCGGCATACACCAACCAGCGCACAGCTTCTCATAACGCACCGACGCTACCATCCGATCATGTTCTCGGTGAACCGGAATGAGGTCATCTCGTCGAGGCAGGACAAAGCCGGTCGCCACCAGGTCTCCACTTCACTATAAACTGTGCAGTTCGTTCGCACGCGGTTGATACACTGATGCACTGCACCAGAGGGCAACACATGTGCAGCAGCCGTCCACATCATCCTCGAAGTCGGTGGTTTTGGGAGGTCCGACTGACAACCAGCCCCTCCATTTTGCGAATGTACGAGAACAGATAGTGCGCCGTGTTTTGTTCGTCAACAGCTGTACCAGGCACAGCGGCAAAGCTTGACCTGCCCGCATCTGAGCTGAACACGGACACCGACGACGGATCGGTTCCGTTCCGCCCAAAACCAACCCTTCTCGCACGCTCTCTCTCCCCGAAACCGCCGAGATCGGTCCAGGTTCTATGTTTCAGTCGGGCTACTGTCGCCATCAGTTGACGTGGAATGATTAATACGAATGCAAAATGGAACATAATTGCACATTGAATGTGTCATCAGCAAACATTGCCCCCGGGAAGGGACGCCGCACACCGGAAACGGTCAACCGAGGTAGTGACCGACACCCGGACACTCGTTCGTTCAGGGCGCGGCTGTCCCGAACAGACATTGTCGACAGATCGCCACCATCCGTGTGAAAAGGCTCGGAGGAGATGAAAAGAAAAATGGAACAAAAAAAAAAAAGCACACGCACCACCAACGCGCTGTAGTCATCTTTGACGTGCTCTCTTCTGCACGTTCAATGCTATTTGAATTTTAAGTTCTCGCCAGCCGGTTCGTTCTGTGTTCGTAACAGCGAACTGGTTTTACGTGCCGGGGTAAAAAGTGATTTTTCTTTTATTCGTTTGTTTTGGTCCTCCATATTTCCACGAGCATATCATCAGTGAACGAGTCGGGCTTCTTTGCACGGTTTTTACTCCGCTTTCGCTTGTTTTCCCTGTTTTTTTTCTATATGAATCCTATGTTTATTCCTTCGAACAAATGGTGCACCGTTCGTGCGAGGGATAGCGGTGACCAGCGAACCATTTGTTCATTGTTTGGTGCACATCTGTTATTCGCGCTGGCATTTCCTGCCAGGAGGAGTTTCCGTTTCTCCCCGGGGACACATTATTCGTTCGGCTGCCACCTAACAGAAAATAGAACAGAAAAAGAACAATCTAAAAGCTAACAAACAAACAAAAAAGGGCTTCCACTAACAATCTTCCAGTAGGTGGATTTGTTTGTAACGACGAGTTACATTGAGATGGTCAGTGAGCATGTGAAAGCTGCCATTATTTCGCACGGACTTCAACAGGCCACCCGAATTAGTCTGTTAATGTAGAACGAATAGGCAAATGCCACTGCATGCATATGCTCGGTTACACATGTTATACCACTCTTGTAATGTAATGTAATGTAGGTTAAACAACTCAATTTATTCTTACGGCCTATCAAAAATCCAGCATAAAGTGCAAGACTTAGGTTTCCCTTGCCAAAAACAACCGAACATTGAAGATGTACGATCGGTGCTTCAATTGTAAGTTTGTACCGAGTACGGGTACACACACTGCAAAACGGTTCCAATGTATGTTAAATCACTCTTTGCACAGATGCGAAACGTTCGGCTTGGTTATGCAGCTTGCCAAAGTTGGAGAATGCTTTCATTTGTTTCCCACATTAATTGTTTGCTCTCGGCGCTGCTGCTATGTGATTAATTTTTGCTTTTCACTCTTTGCCGAAACTGTTTGAAACGAACCCATTACCCGAGCAAAGGCTCGTTAAGCAAACACACGCACAAATATATGACCCTTTTTAAACGTGACAAAATCCACCATACAGTCGGCTTAAATGGTGCTGTATTGTGAAACGGACCCTCGGAAAGGTCCTGGGCATGCGAAGGTATGCAAAAGGTGGATGGACATTAGCGAACGAAATGGTTACATGTATTTCCGTTTTTCGTGTAGCTGTTGTTCAATTGCAATTTTTTAGTTTGTTTTTTTTTGCTTTTGCCCAGCTGCTGAATGGTTCATTCGAATCCCATTTGCGAAGAATTATAATGCGCTTGGTTAAGCCAGCGAATTGCGCCCGGCTATGCATGTTCATGTGGGGATGTTAATGTAAAGCACACGGTTTTAAAAAAATATCCATTTGCTGAAAGTCACAAAGCTACAAGGACTAAAAATACATATAAAGTGTGCCGTTCTGTCCACCAGCTGCTTGGATCGAGCGTATCGCCGCTCCGCGCCGAGCGTACTACCTTCTGCCAGCCGTTATTGTCACCGACCTTCGATTTACTGGCAGGCAGGCCCTGGTATATACAATAGAAGAGTTTTCGTTTTAAAAGAAACTGTGCTGTGTATTGTTATACCTAACCATCCTCCCCAAACCGTCGACATTAAACCGATTTTAATTACCGCTTTACCGTTGGTTTTTTTGTTATGCTGTTGGTGGACAGTATCAGCGATACTATTACATTTACAGGCGTGAACGGAAGAAGCACACCAATAGGATGATGTACATTATTCTGCATTTGCTTTATTGCATTTTTAATGTAACACCCTGGGGTACACAGTGCGTAGCGAAAAATAACCTATTAATAAATTGATATGGTATTATTGGCTTTTTATTTTTAAAATCGTTGAGCATGTTGAGCGTACATGAAATCACACCATTGGTTTAAATAGATGAAATTATGCTTTTATGATTCGTTTTTACCGATCATCACCGTATTGCCAAGCAGATGGAATTATTATCCGAAGAGTATCCTCTTCTTTAATTTACATTCATGAACTACCAGGCGCCTCCTTTTTAAATTTACGAGCGAATACACTTGTCTAGCTACGTCACGTTAAGTTAAATATAATGCTTATCGCGAGTTTTTTTTATTGTCCAGTGAGTAAAATTTCGAATAAAAATGCTGCTTTTCGATGGACATAAATAATGAGAAGCCAATGGAAGGCAACAACTCAATTGCCTGTGTTGAAAATATCTTCAACGAACTTATAAAAATCGATTTGAAAGCAATTTAGGAAACTGTCAGACTACCACTTTTCCATCTTTGCGATACGAGACGAGCAAGTTGAAATCAAACACATCATGAATTATGAATTGGAACCTTCCGAAACTAGCAACCAGTAAAGCAGGCAAAAAATCGATCAAAACCTGTTTCTGATGCACGACCTGTATCCGGTGGTCTGTGTTCTTCACGAAACCTAGTTGCTGCTCCACTTCGATTGTATACCTTACACACAACCTTTCGCACAAGACCACCAACCACAAGCTAGCGCATTCGTGTAAGCGGTGTGTCCTTCAACCATTCACTGCAACAGTATTTGTGCCCACAAAAATCGATCTATCGAGCCGAAACGGAACACATTTCTATCACAGTGAATATCTGTCAGAACTTTCAATGAGTAGGGATGGAAAAAAGAGAACGTAGTTCAAGAAGAATATACTGCAAAGAACTCAATGAGTATGTGGCCTTTCCAACAAATGAACCGACGGAACTGGCATTTAAGACGCTAGTCGAAACATTGCTTTGCTGGGGCGGAAGTTTTTATGTACGTCTTACTAACCTCTCAAAAATTGCTGACACGAAAAAAATCTCTTTTCATTGAGTTTATACCTCACGGAAAAGCTGATGAATAATATTTCTCATTTCTTAGGGTTGAATTACTCATTCAACTGAAACCGTTGAACCGTTTTCATTTTATTACATTAAAAAAAAAACACTTAATAAAAACTAATTTATTATTAAACCAAAGGTATAAAAATTTAAAAAGATCAATAATGGTTAGCGTTCGTAAATAGTGTACTATGGAATAAATCAATTTCTATTTCAATTAGCAACTTATGATGGATACATATTGAATTAGTGATGCGCTCCCCGTTAGCTTAACCCTTCAATAATGCTGACTTTGTAAAGATACACCCTGCAAAGCAAAGCGTTTAATCACCATTTTAACGATGAGCTTGACCCAACACGAACATACACAGCAGCCTCTACATAAACATCTGCCATGAAAGTTAAACAATCTCAACAGTCATAAATTATTGTTGCCTCGTGATAACGCTTCTACTAGCAAAACTAGCACCAAGAAAGTCATGTTGTTAGGCAAAACTGGGAGCAAAATCAATATTGAAAATCAATCTAAAAGTACGCAGATCCAATGCAAAAGCACTTACGCTACCGCATTGTGCCCGGCACTTGAGCGCGTTGAGACGCAGTGAGGGTGTAAAATAAATGTGCCAAAGTTTTGTTGCCAAGTAACTCACAGTTGATTTGTTTGCGCCAAACTCTTCCTGCACTGCAGTGCAACCGAGGCGAGCGAACTTCGAACATCGACAGCTTCCGCCCTGTCTTGGGGGCTAAAACCTTGTTTGACAGAAGCGTTTCAACACCGTGCAGCGGAGTTGTGAGGCAAATCAAAGTTACTACAACAAAGCTGGAAGAAAGTTTTTCGGAAAAAATATGCTCATACTCGAGGGCTAAAACGTTTCCCGTAGCGATGCTTGCTAGCGAGCACGCGGACTCGCAATATATGGAAAGTTTTTAAAGTTTTCTCCATAAATCACAGCTCAAACGGAACGGTGAGCCTCGAAGCAGCAGTAGCACCAGGTGAGCTGGAACATTGTGGACGCCAAGTTCTTATTTTCTGTTTTGCACAAAAAAAAGCGAACAAAGCGACGGAAGGACGTCGAAATGAAGTCCAAGCCGGGCTAATCTTATGCCCGGTAAGCTCAAGTATATTTTATAGAACGATGGAACGTATCTGTGTCGCTCTGTCCCTTGCATCGTTCGTACCGGCCGTACCGGGAAATCGCTCCGACCAACCGGTTAGCTGACGGTGGTAGAATTTCTTTAATATTCTTAACCTTGTTCAAAATGCGCATCTTTTAAATTACACGCAAACGCACACACAAGGAGCGGGTCCACAACGATGCTCTTGGAGCGCATAATGCTCCATGCAATGAATCAACCCCTAAAGAGCTCGGGGGATTATTTCATACGATACCCACACTCTTCCCAGTGCTCAACCGAACGCCACTCCACGTGAGTCGTACTTCCCGGTCATTGCTTCCGACGAGGCATTGAAGCATTTAAACTTCAACTTTCATAACGCACTGTTGTATCGTGTGCCGTCACTGTCGCACGTTCGCTGCTTCGGAAGTAACCTAACTCGAACGCCGATCGTACCTGGCAAGGGAAGCTGGGCGTTGGTGTGGTAGAGAAGCGTCATCGTTCCTGATGCGCAGACGATTTTCATGGCCGTTTCCGGTTTGCTGGATGTTAGCTTCCTTTTTCCCCACGGACGCTCATCGTCATCGTACCCTAGACAGAGGTCGAACAGACGGAGACGGAATGGAGAGAAGGGCAGCAGAAATCTTCGAGCCGGAAATGAGATGATGATGGTGCAGAGCATGTTCCGTGTATCTCGTAATACCCATCAAAAGACCACCGGGAACCCGGAGAGATAGTATTCGTTACTGGGGAAAATGGGATGCTTCTACCCGGTTCGGATTTGATTCGTTTCACGTACGCTCTACACTCTATCCCAGCCATTTTTGCGGAGCTTTCCAAGAATCACTACACACAGGTACATAGTGGTTACCTTTTTTTATAAATCGGGTCAGTCTTGAAAGCATTTTATTAGTCTAAAAGATATTGGCAAGCGATAAAGATGTGAAACAGCCTTTGAATTTTATGCATGTACCGTCCAATTTCATTATATTTAAAGATATCTCAGATAAAGCACTAGAACCTTCTCTTTTCCTATTCTTGTAAGATGGATAAGGGTTTTTTAGTGGAACAGAACACACTAATGACGTACATTATTAAAATATAAGGTCAAATTATGCTTAGCTATTATAATATGGCATCTTTTGAAGTTATCAGTAATATGTTATCAAAATATCCCAAGGTAATTTTTAACTTTCTACGTGCTTTCGTCACTAAAACGGGGTTCTGGAGCATTGAAAGTCTAAGAAAGGTAGAAAGATCAATAATCTGAAATTTAAACAAAATAATCTTGTTTATTCTCGCGGTAATGTTTTGAACAGCCGTCTTGTGCCGTCAAGCGATTCGATCGTTACAAATTTAACAACGGTTGGTAACTGGATTGTGCATGGATATCATTTCAATTGCAAATATAAGAGTAGTTTGACGAATAAAGTATACACAAACACCAAGGGCGTGAAATGAAGTTGTCCTACTTGGACAATGGACTTGCAAATGTAACCGACACATGTATGAATCGGTACCACTGATACGATTGATGATTGTATAAAAAATTTAAGTTTTCTGTAATGCACACTAGCTGTAAAACTCTACGGATGGATGGATAATCACATTTCAAGGGGAGTACCCCCAACCCGCTAATACATGCGAACGTTAAAATTTCACACTAAAGTGATTCGTTTGAAAACTTTATTTCAGTACTTTCTTAACAGCAAATCTTAATTGCAAAAAATATATGAGTTAAAGAAGTTCAGTTGAACTTCAGACAACAAAAGTTTAATTTTTATGGTGTCGATATGCGCTATACTGCGCTAATGAGATAAAAAGTAAATTCCCGTATGAAGATTGCCTGTTAAGCGCACATGATAGTGTTCAGTCACAGAAAACATTCGCTCATAAACGAAAGCATAACCGGCTTATCAGTCAAACTAACACAATCAAAACCAGTGCTAACCTATAACGGGAACCATAATGATCGGTCGGAGAACCGGGACGAACACGCCATTTGTGTTCTCCTGCACCCGACATCGATCGCCAGTGTGGTGTAATGATAATAAAAACGCTACCAACACCAGCCCCACTAATGACAACCATTGATATCCTTTGGTTATAAAACTTTGACATTCGTTCGTGCAATGGACGAAGAGACAGAGGTGGCAGCTGGTTTCCTTCGTATAACATCCGGCCCGTGGGCATCGTTAGTGATGGGTGTTAGGAAAGCTTCGGGTTCGAGTATCCCGTCCGTCTGTGGGTTAGGTCATTATCATCTTGCCATCACCCCTTCCATCACTGCATCTGCACACATACACAAACGTGGGATAGCTTCTTTCCTGAAGGTAAATGTACAGTCTCAAACCAATGAATCTATAAAAAAAAGGAAAAACGCCACCCTACGAAGGGTACGAGACGATCAGCTATAAAAATACGTGAAAAATACAAAACACACACACAACAACGGCAGAAAGGCAGCACAAAATATGAAACGATCGATTCGAGAAACCGAACGAATCCTTCTTTCTGGTACTATATATACAAGGGCCGATTTTCTATGGTAGCCAGGAAAAAAATCGCGAAAGTCCGAAAAATTGGCAAACGAGGGATGGGTGAGCGAAAAAGAAGGTGGTCTGCATCCGTTAGGACATTCACTTCTACTACATTCGCTCAGCTGCTGTTGTGCTTTATCGCTCTCCGTGTATGTGTTTCGGGTTCTCTCGCTCTGTTTCGTCTGCTTTTCTTCACACATCATCGAACGTCCCTTCACGATCGTAAAACTGTTCGATATCAAACCACGAACCATGTCGCTCCACTCCACAACCGGAAAATTGCAGTATCCGGCATATAAAAGGTGATAATAATAAATGTTCACTTTCCTTCACCGGCTGGAGTGGCTTTGACGAGACGCAGGTTCTCAGAACGGAAGGGTGTCCATCCGTGCAGGAAAACAGAAAGGACACCCACCATCATTGCGGAAAATTCCAAACAAACAACCATTTGGTTTCGCGGTACCCATGTATGGAGCTATAACTAAGGACAGATTTTGTCATGGACCACCCTTCCCTGCATCGTCATCTGTCACCCAGGATGCCAGGGTTACTGTTTGTCGTTCGCACACGACAAGATTCACACTCTGCATAAAGCTGAGGCTGATGAATCGATTCGATTATTGTACCGAGAACGAATCATTTGGGCAAGAAGAGAAAAAAATCCGTTCCCCGATATTGGTTCGATAGCTTCCGGACCAGTGATTTTGTACCCTGACGAAACGGGCTGCGAGGGTGCGAACGATTAATGGGCTTTGACAGTTCGTTTTTATTTTGCTTTCCGAGCAGTTTTTTTAGTATATCCTCTGACCGTCTGCAAGTGGCGCAATTTTGCCAGTATTCGTGTATGCTCTATTCTTTTGAAAAGTACAACATTGGGAAAAAAAACGTCGCTGTGCCTCGCGAGTCTTTCTATCTTTTGCGAGCTCAATGTTGTCCTCATCCAATCTGCTTTTACACTGGCACATCAATACCCAGGCACATAAGCTCCCACGGTGCACTTCCTTAGCGAGTTTTTAAGTGTCCAACAAGCGAAAGCACCAAAGCTGCGATGCAGATAAACAACAGCGACATTGACTTTTAGCGTTGGGTTTCGTTTTACGTTCGATGGCACCCAAACCCAGGGGCGTAAGGATTCTCCAGATGATGCCGATCGATGGTGATGGCACAGCGAACCATCGTCAAGCATTAGCCAAAGGCCGTATTAATGGTTGCGTCTCGCTGATTAATGGGCAACACTTTACCGCTTAATCGAATCGTATCATCATTATCGTTTTGGAGGATTTTCTTTATGGCGAAACATTCGGGGCACTTGAAACCTTTGTCAAACCAAAACTTTGAAAGGGACCACTGTTTGTGAATTGCTTTAATGAACCGCCATTTTGTTTGTTCTCTCTTTCCTTCCCTCTAGCCGTTCCGATGAAGGTGAAGAAAACTGATCTGCCAGTGTTGCCACAGGACACGGACATGCTGCCAGCTCTGGACGATGGTTCGGATGGCGTATCGGACAACAACTCCGAGGACGACGAGGACGATGACGACATGGACGATGAGGAGGACGAAGAGATGCTGGGAGACGAACCAATCGAAAGCGATGACGACGAATACGATTCGGACGAAGATTTCGATTCCGGCAGCGACAAACCGTCTGGCGCAGATTCGATCGACACTGGTTCGGCCGCATGGGACAGCTTCACTACACCGCCACCGGCAACGGTTGCCAAGGATGCGCTCAAAAAGCAGCAGGCAGACATCGGAGGCCCCATCGGCGGTATGCTGTACGCGGGTGGATACGCCGCCAGCTCGACGGAAAAATCGGGTACCATCGATCTGGTCACCACGCCGATCACTGCCATCCCGACACCGGACCCGTACTTTACGCACTTTGACCCGCGCAACGAGCACCAGAGCTTCAAGGTATGTACGAGCCACGAAATTGATGTTTGTATATACTGTTCGTAGAATTTGCACGCCGAATTTCAGGAAGCCCAGCAGCGGCTCGAGGAGAGCCACCGCGAGAAGGTGACGCGCGTCATGAAGGACTGGTCCGATCTGGAGGAAAAGTACCAGGACATGCGGCTGGCCGATCCCAAGTCGGCGCAAACGTTCAAGCAGCGAATGACGGCCCGGTTCCAGGTAAGCCGACACCCCGATCACCTTCGACGCTTTCGTTTGTTCATCCATAGCTCTTTCGTTACTTCTTGTTTAGTGGTCACAAACACTATTGCATGCATGCCCTCCTCAGTATACGCTTCTTCATTCCTATCACAAACGTTTAGCTGACAGTAAAATCATGTCCTGTTTTGAGCCGAACATTTGAATCGCGTTTGGTATGAAATCGAGTTTCTTGCCGCACTTTCCCTTCAAGCCCGTTCAAAAGTCGTTCGGTTTTGGCAGCCCGGTTGCGGTTGTGAGTTTTACTGCTTACTGATGATGGTGATAATAATGGTTACCGCGACCATGTAGTAACATTTTAGCGCACTAGTGTAGGTAGAGACTATTCCGGCCCTTCAAACAACCAAACGAGTGCAATATAGATTAGCTGTCGACTGCAGCGACATGATGCGTTTTACCAGAGAAAAAAAGGTTTTGTTTCCCTAGTTTTTGTTTCCTTGCTTTAGAGTGCATGACCAGATCTCCACAAAAGCAATAAAATGACCGTCCATAAACGGTCCCTAACTAAAGTCGAAACCTTCCCACATGATACAATTGCCCTATTTCCGAGGACCATTGGTCTGTTCTTTCTTCTTCTCTATCCTGAAACCTAACGATTATTGCCACGCCAATATCAACCCTGTCACATGCGTACATGCACCGTATGCACTCCGGTTTTGCACTAGCACTCGTTCGCTTGTTCGTTGCGCCCGTTTAGAGCCGGATTTTTGGAGTTTGATTTGCTCGTAGTTAATTCTTGCGTATCAAAAAAACAAAACACAATAGCAGAAGCCACAAATCCTTCAAAATGGTGACATGAGTTTAACGGTCTCGTTCGTAACTAAAATCTGGCCACCCAACATGGCCACCCCCGTTCGTTCGTGTAATATTTTAGACTTCTGTGCAGGCACTGGAAGAGGAAGGCAACTCCGAGAAGCATCAGCTGGCGGCCATGCATCAGCAGCGGGTCCTCGCCCACATCAACCAGCGCAAACGAGAGGCCATGACGTGCTACACCCAAGCCCTCACGGAGCAACCACCGAGCGTAAGTTGTCCGCGTCATAAGTTCCCAATGTTAAGCTGCATGTAGCTGGGCAAACGTGGGTTCCTTTTTTCTATCCCCCTTTGTGAAATTTTTGTGCGGATGTCCATTTCCGCGTTGTTTCGGGCGAGAATATCCGCCACAAGGGGAGAAATTCGAACGCCTGCTAACTAATGGCCATCGGTTCCGCTGTATTTGGGTTCGTGGTCGATGCATCGCAACAGCGTCGTCGGATGTCGTCCGGGTGCGTGTACGTGCTCGTTATGCCATGCAGAGTCAGGCACGTTCCGCACCATGTACCGAACATGGCTGGAAATCCGGTTTATTCCACAATTTTAATGAACTTTGTTTTTCGGGTGCAAAAACTGATGAGTTGTGTGGTTGTGTTTTGGATCGAATTTGTTCGAATTTTGCCGTACGTGATGTGTAGAAACGTGACGGGATACAAGTCATTTTCTCGTGGGAGAAATGGCGTAAGGGAACAACGCAGAAAATATGTTTGCTCTGTGTGGCTCCGTGACCTACATTCGACCCGTCACAAGCATGTTTACGAACATTCTGAGCTGATTCGTTTTGTAAACTGTAATTAAACTTATCGCCACTACGTCCAACGTGTTGGCTTAAGGTCGGAAAACTCATTCAACATTGTTCTATATTGCCACGCGCCACATAATTTTTTATCCCTGTTTTCTTCTGCCCATTTCCCAAACCAGTCTCATCGGGTGGAAAAGTGTTTGCAGAAGCTGCTACGTGCTCTTCACAAGGATCGTGCCCATGCTTTATCACACTATCGGCATCTGCTCGGTTCGGGTGGCACCGGTGGACTGGAAGCAGCCGCATCCGAGCGACCCCGCACGCTGGAGCGTCTGGTCGACATTGACCGGGCCGTGAATCAATCGATGGCCATGCTCAAGCGCTACCCCGAACTATCGGTAAAGCTGTCCCAGCTGATGGATGATTACATTCAGGCGCTGCGCTCCAAGGACGAAACGCCCGGCTCGATGCTGGCCATGACGGAGGAAGCAGAAGCGGCCATCCTCGACAAGTATCGCATGGAGATTGAGCGCAAGGTCAGCGAAAAGGAGCGTCAGCGATTGGCCGAAAAGCAACGGAAGGAGCAGCGAGCGCAAGAGCGCGAGAAGATTCGCGAAGAGAAGCTGCGTCTAGAGGCTAAGAAGATGGAAGCCGCTTACAAGCAACAGCAACAGCAGCAACAACAGCAGCAACAGCAAAAGCAACAGCAGGCTCAACAGCAACAACAGCAGCAACAGCAGCAGCAGCAGCAGCAGCAACAACAACAACAGCAAGCTCAAATGATTGCTGCCACCTTCGCCGCATCGCAACAGCAACAATCGATGCAAACCCAACAACCGACGCTCTCGGACCAGCCACAAACCCAGAAACAGCAGCCGGACATGGAAACTCAAAAGGAAACCGACACCACGAAGGATTACTCTGAGGAAGCGGCCGTGACGTAAGTACATCACACATATAAAACCAACGTTTTCTCGTCCCTAGGCATGCGAAAGATGAGAGGTCATGATGGGCCGTAATTAGCCAGATTGACTTCCTTTGCTAACTTCCCGTTTCTCGCTTAATTAATCATTCGGGTGTTGCGTTGTGTCAACTTTGTTTCGTTTCCGGTTTGTGCTGCAGGAGCCCACAGCCGACGGCTCTGCCGACCGTGGACGACGATGCGGTACAGCGCGCCGTTGAGGAGGTGGCTGCGGCCGTCGCCCATCAGGAAGCCGAACCGAAGATGCAACACGTTCTGGCCCACGACATTGGCCACGGTGAACCGGTAAGTGACGGACGGTGTAGTGTAGTTTCAGGAAACGGGACAAACTTCCGTTTGCCAGTAGAATTGTTTCAATTAGCAGTGTTGCGCCTGCTGGCCATTTGTAGCAATTAAAGTCTGCTTAAAAACATGCTATGGGACTCCTGAAGCAATTCAAGTGTTGTAATAAAAGCATCTATAGCATAGACAAATCCGTAAACGTACTATAGCAATTTGTTTTTTTTTTCGGTACAAATTTAAATAAAAGATTTATTCGTTTTTATCCTCGCTACAGAGCTACTCAGTTCGGCGCGAAGTCTACAGCTCCAGTGGACGCGACAGCAAGAACGTATACTTCACGGTAGGATTCGCCGGAGTTGCCCTCATGGCTGCGGTATTCGTTGGTGTCGCTGTAGCCAAATGGAAAGCTTCCCGATCACCTCATGCTCAAGGATTCGTCGAGGTCGATCAGGTATGTTTTGCGTTAAGCGCGCAAAACAGTGGCCATCCAGCTAACGCATTGTTATTCGTACTTCCAGGCGGTCGGTGCTCCAGTCACCCCAGAGGAACGACATGTGGCCAACATGCAGATCAATGGGTACGAGAACCCAACATACAAGTATTTCGAGATCAAGGAATAAGTTCCAAGGGCTGGTAAACATCATCATCATCATCTCCGGCCTGGGCCATAATACCACCCCATTGGTCTTATTGTTGGCCGGAGTTGAAAGCGAGAAACACCTTACGTACTCCAGAGTCAAGATCCTTGAGCGGTACGGTTAATGTCACATGAAACAAAAGGGAAGTCTGTCAACAGCGAGTGAAAAGGGTGGAAAATCGATATTTGTGGTAAACAAACAAACAAAACATGGTAGTTGAAAATGTGACACACGTAAAAAAAATACACACACACACACACACAATGAAGCAGAACAACCAAACAAACCCGTTACACAAAATACACGCCACCAACGACAGTGTACTTGAAACTGAACTCTATCTACCAGCTATACCATCGCGTAACTGAGCACGGTTATGCGAATGCGTAGTTTTGTCGTATTTTTGTTTTCTTCTAAAAAAGAAACATGTAAAAACTAAAACCATTAAACTGAGCAAACGCGTGACAAGCGCACACACACACAAAAGTTGTAGGATTTGTTTTTTTTTTCTCTGTCGATACTGGTCAATACTCTTTGTTAATACACTCGTTCTAGTCCTATCCTCTGGAGGAGGCATAATGAACCGCAGTACATCGTGCGTATAAAACTCGTCTTTAAGTGGAAGCAAAAGATCCCCTCGGAATGTGTGTGTGTATGCGTGGTGGTACGTGTAGGCCAAAGCGTGCTAAACCGTACCATCCAATTCGCTGCAATAAAGAACAATCTTAAATTTATGAAAAGGAAGCGAAAAAAAAACTAACTAAAAAGAAAGTTTTTTTTTGGGGTGATTGTAACAAAAAGCCAACTCACGGAGTGTCCTTTTGCATGTAGAAAAAAGGGGAAAATTTGAACATCTAAACTAGCTTACAAATGCAAACTATTCAAATGCAAACAAACAACAACAACCGAGCTGAGTTACTACTAGCGAGCGATTGTGCGTGTGATCGCAAAGCAAGAAACAAAATGAAAAAAAGAAAACAAAACGTTCTGCAACTTTGGTTTGGTGTTTTAAGCCCTTTTTTATACTTTCACCTATCTTACACAACCTATACGCCTCTTTATCACTCTCGACTGTACGAGACCAGACGTAGAGCACGACGCTACCAAAGAATAGAAAACACAGTCACTAATTATAGTTGAAGCTCTTGCTGCGCCTCTTAGAGACATGTATCGTACGAGATGGTTCGCAATGGTTGAACGGCGCTCGAAATGTGCATTAATCGCAACACACATCCACATAGCTCCGAAGGAACAATAACCAAACCGCAAACCAGTGGCAGACACAGCCGATGTTGCCCGCTGTTGTCACGGTGCGCGATCTGCCAAGCCAGAACCAGAAAGACACCGATTTCCCTCCCCATTTAGGCGCAGGATAGTTAGATAGCTAAGTAGCTAATTAGTTATTAATTTTCTACAACCGATCGGTTATTGCAGCTCAGGTTTGCCGGCACTCAACACACATTCACCGGACACCCCTAATCCCTTCTCAAAACAAAAAAAACTACATGCTTCAAAGTCCATAGCCGGGTGTTGGGTGGTGAGCGGACGGTGCCACAACTAGAATGCGCCAACTCACACAGTACACACACACACACACACACACACACACACTCGAACTTCTCATTTGATAAGCTTGTAAGAATATACATGCATAAATAAACGTACATTATACAACAAATTGCATTAGATCTATATATATATATATATTCGCTTCACGGTTTTTGGCGGCCAGGCAGCACACGCATTCCACCAACGAAGCGCGAAACAGGGTGCTTTGCCGTTGGTGGAACGCGCACCACTCACAATAAGCAAGTTTCGCATGAAAGCGAACGCGTGTGCACCCAACAACACTCACACTACAGAGCATACATTCAATCCAAGCATAACTGTCTGCAGAAGGCGACAAACTACCTAAGAACAGTATGTACGCGTACGTATCGAACAGCTATTGAAGTATATACATATATTTTTTGTAATACACACCTGCTATACGCTTTGAAATTTCATATTTATACTACCTTAACAAACAAACAAACAAACAAACAAACAATAACAAACAAAGCAAAGTAAGTGGCAAACGCGTCTGCTATATATATATATTTACAAGTGAACAGAACAAAAGCGTTACAAACAAGCATTACAGGATCGAAAGTATTAGCAAAAGGATCCCCGAAACAATAGCTACGATTGCGCTAGAAAGGCAACACGAACAAAAACAGGACTTAGTTCTACGTACAGGCAAACACACATACACACACACACACACACACACACACACACACACACACACACACACAAACACACACACACACACACACACACACACACACACACACACACACACACACACACACACACACACACACACACACACACACACACACACACACACACACACACACACACACACACACACACACACACACACACACACACACACACACACACACACACACACACACACACACACACACACACACACACACACACACACACACACACACACACACACACACACACACACACACACACACACACACACACACACACACACACACACACACACACACACACACACACACACACACACACACACACACACACACACACACACACACACACACACACACACACACACACACACACACACACACACACACACACACACACACACACACACACACACACACACACACACACACACCACACACACACACACACACACACACACACACACACACACACACACACACACACACACACTGCACACACTGCACACACTGCACATATTCTGCATTCCATAATCAGGCCATTATTTTTCAACTATAAATGAATAAACAAAAAAAGACAAAAAAGGCAACAAGGATGGTTTCAGAAACATAAGCGCAATAAACTATCCAATACCAGATTTGATTTTATTTTCACCAAGAAACACACACCTCGTTACCCAGCATTGGATCCGCTAAAGCCTCGGTAGAGCTCGCCAATATTCTCTCTAATCGAACACGCTTTCGAACTATTGATCGTGGTGCAGTTGCAGTGTAGCTGTGTGTGTATGTGTGTGTGAGTGTGTGAGCGAATGTGATTCAGAACGCATTGCGAAGCCCAATTTCCACTGTCATCGCGCACATGCGGATGTGTATCAACAATAATTTACAAACCAAATAAAGACAAACGTAAAACTGACAAGAGAAACAATACGAGAGCTTCTTCCGATTTGTAGCAAACAAACCAACACAAAATGAACAAGAAACAAATGGTAGACACACGCAGCATTCCGAGACATTCACCAATGCATTCCGAGTGCATTGTGCAGTCCACATGCAGGCATGTTTTGTATGCACGGCCACCCGAACCTCCCATCAAGGGCTGCTACGCCAAACGCTTTTTCCCCCTCGGTGCAAACGCCCAACGTTGAAACGGATGCTGTGGCTTGACAAAAGTTCTTTAGCGACCATTCTCCAGGATAAAAAAAAACCTCACACACATACACAACATACATACAAACGGGAGGTTTGGGAAAAGATGATTGGTAGCTTAGGAAGGCCAGACAGGCAGGCAGGCAGGCAGGCAGGCAGGCAGCAGCTGCACAAAGGGGAAATTAAGAAAAACAAAAACAAAACAACTCGCAACACAATCCAATCACTCAGAAGAGATTACAGTCGGAAAATTGCATCCTAGGCAAAGAAAATTCGTCCATTTTTGTAGGATTTTGCGACGCGCGTTAAACATAGGTGTTAGAGACAAGTGAAACAAAACAAAACAAATCTTATCGATAGTGTGTCATTAAGTCTCCCATTTCCCAAACCACCCTCCCCCTTACGCCCACATTTCCCTTCCCTCCCCACTCACCCTTATCTTCGGTCTGATCGTCCTGCTTAGTACGCCAAGCAGGGGAGCAGAGTTGATATCTATAAATGAACTCCTAATGAAGCAGCAAAAGCTGCTGGTAGAATATGAGTGCTCTGCACAGCACTGTAAAACGCTTGCTGAATCTCTACACAAACATAAAGCTGGCATGATGTCTGGTCGTGCGACTGAGAAGCGCAAACTATTCATCAACATTGCTTCCTCTGCTACCACTGCTGTTGGGTGAACGGTGCGGAGCGAAATTAGTATAGAACTTTTCGCTGGAGCAGCGCTGAACAATCTTATCCCCAGACGCTTCTAGTCACTGATTGCCAGTGGACTCTATATAAGGCTTAAAAGCATCATCATGCACTACTATTGGTTTTCCGTTACATTATCGCTAATCGCGTTGCCCTATTCATATACGTGTTTTCACCTTGAGGATGGCAGTGTGTTCTACGAGAAAATACGAGAAAAACACACACACCATTTCCTTGAGTTTTCTATCATTTTTTACCTGTCCCTGCTTTTACGGTAAGCTGTTCCCGAGAGCGGGCAGTGGTCACCATAGGCTTCTAGCTAGAGCCTCCTACCATACTTTACCGTCACTAACTATTTACTAACAGTATCTAACCCTACTTTACCTAGTTTCAATTGGTTTGGTTGATGGGTGTCAGTGATCCCCACTGGTCTACCTACTATACCTATACATTTCGATGAACTGGCTCGTAAACAGATTAAATGAAATTTTTAAAATATAAAACAAACATGACTCAAAATGCAGCATAATAAACAGCAGTAAAAGAAAGCATACTAAATGAAGCGAAGAACCGTAATAAAACAGCAGACACACACACAAAAACACACACAGCATATATATAATCTATGTATAAAGAATAGGAAAAAAAAAGATGGGAAAAACGTAAACAAAAAACTAGTACTAAACATCTACGGCAACAACACTATAAGCAAGAAGGCAAAACAATAATAAAGCGAACGATGCGTTACGAGAGCAAGGAGGTTAACAGCGGACAGGAAAGAGATCATGAGCTGGTAAAGGCAAACTGTAGCGAACCATGTAAGCGGTGGGACTGCCCAGAATGAATGCATAGAATAGATTATATATCATGTATAAGTATGAATATATTTATATACAACACACATATAAGTGTAATGATGTAAACATTTACAGATTAGTTTTAATAGGTGATCATACACAATGGAAAGAATGGACAGGGAAGGTAAAGGGATGTAAACGCGTGCTATTGGTGTAATTACACTTAACAACAGCAAAACCCTTCTATAACCAAGCGGACAGATGATGCAAACAGTATGGCGAGCATACGCACTCGTACACGCAAGAAAGCAGGGGAACCTCCCATTTCCTATTTGGTGAAAATCGGAACAGACAAGATGAGAAACGATGTGTAAGGCGCATTGGTGGGTTAGTTGGTAGAGCACTTTTCCGAAAGCTCGTCATGGACAGCTTCTTCTCTGATGTATTTATGCTTTTTTGGTGTGTTCCCAGGCAGCACTTGTACTGGCTGTCAAGCGGTTTATCTCGGTGAGCTGCACTAGAACATTGGCAACCTTTTCGCTCACAATGTCTAGAAATTCGATGGCACATCTGTACACGACTTACGATCCGTGTTGTAGTGAAGAAAACCTTCCAAGCCTTCTATTGTCAAGAGATACAATCGCGTGTCGCTAGTTGTTCGGAACACGTGGAATTTCGAGTCCAATGAGAAGAATGCAAAAAAAAAGAATAGAAAATGAAGTACTTAATGAAAAGTGGATACCCAAAAACCAACCCGGCTGCATAGTATTACCATGGTACGATAAATGGAGCAGATGTACGAAAAGGTAAATATGCAGCGCAAACAAATTGCTTGTTAGTTTGTCCAGCAGTCAATAATAATCCAGCAAATAACAGTACCGATCGAACACTTTAAACACTGAACATATAACTACAAGCCAGAGCAAACAAAAAATAAAAAAACGTCACACACACACACACACACACACACACACACCCAAGTCTATACTCGAAAAATCAACAATGTTTAATGCAAGGTACGTACCACGTGCTAAATCAAAATATTCCGCTTGTGTTTTCGTTTCTCCGTGTATGGGTTGATTACTAACATTTCCCAGTTTTTTGATGCTATACTGTTGTTACGATGCTGACCTTCCTACTCACCCGGTGCATGAGCGGTAAGGTTACGATAAGCTACTAGATGGGCGAGTACTAAAGATTCCAATTTTGATAAAAAACAAACAAAACCGAAAGAAAGTACTAGTAGAAATCAAAGGCACACTAACAGAAACATACACACACAAAGACACCCGCGTACAGAAAGTACACTCCCGTGGGAGAAAACCCAAGACATGATTTCGATTCCAAACACAAAGATTCCGATGAGCACACTAGAACTAGACCGACGTTCTGATGGTTTTGGTTAAGTTAGCACTCCCCCCGAAACGGGGGGGCATTCAAACAGCAGTTTAAAATAAAGACCAGGCCCTTTTAAATCTAGTCACACACCTTCACACACACAGCCACAGTAACGCGTCACAAGCAAAGCTCAAACGGGAGTGTGGTACAGCCATGATGGTAGGGCGAAATGATCATCGGAGAGAAGAAAAAGAAAAACAAATGCAAGCATAGAGTTAAATGAAGCAGGCTAAAGCAAATCAACAGCAAACAGAACAGATAAACACAATATCACAACATCCTATGTGTTAACGAGTGTGGCGTGTGTTGACGATGTATGTATGAAAAACAGCAGTAAAAAGATGGAAAAACAATGTTTAAATAAAAAGTACTATAAAAACGAGGTATCTATATAAATGGTGCATCATTTTGTGCAGGAAGAACTCCACTGCGTATGCTTTTGTCAGCAGAGTGAAGATGAAGCAACCGGATGTTAGTGGAACATTATTATTAGTTCTTGCATCGGTGGAGTTGAGCTTTTATTTTCTTCTTATATTTTTTTTTCAATTTATTTATGTTTCTTTTAAATTTTTAGCTTAGAAATTTTTTGATTCTATCAACAAACACGTTGCAACAAAAATGTAGCTCAAAATGTAATATGTAGCGCCATCTGTTGATGAGGATTACAAGCTACCGCTTTGCGATTCGCCGTCAGGTTCAATTTGCCGTCCACGCAGAAGAATATTTAGAACAATTCATTACTTTAAAATTACATCGGATATAAGTGGTAGCCTAAGAATACCGTCGATATGTCGAAAAATTATTCATTTATTGTAATTTTCACTCGTCAAACAAAAGGCTTCCACCGTCCATAAACGCGACTCCATCGACATCTTCCGCTACATCGTCGTCCAGTTCCGCCCGTTTGCTCCGAAAGAAATTACCATCCGACGCTTCCGGATCGTATGCACAACCATCTGCCACAGTACTACCGTTCTTTGCACCTTGTTCAGCAGCCCGTTGGCGATAGATTTGATCGTTGTACGAACAGCTTAACTTTTCGGGGTAATCTTGCAAGGATACATCGTCAACAACACTATCGATTGGCAAGTGCGCTCGAATGAACTCGAACACATTTTGCTTCTCTTTGGACAAATTGTTCAGCTCCAAGCGTAGTCGTTTTGTAAGCAGCGATTCGGTCATGAACGAAAAGTGATGGTGCATGCATTGGTACGTGATGTCGGTATCAGCTTGCTGGCAAATGTTTAACCATCGTTTTACACACTCCACCGGGGTGCTTTTGTGACCCGAAAATAGGGCCGGATTGGAAAGTATGCCACGAGCTGCCATTATGCCTGGAATATATAGAGTGACCTTATTGTTCTAGAATAACACCATTGACTTGCGGCATAATGATTCAAGCGGGACAGTGATTTGACATTATGAAACCGTAGAACTAAAACTATAAAATCATTAAAATATTTAGCTTCGTCGTAGCATGGTGTCAAACAAAAAACAAAATTCAGATAACACAAACCAAACAAACCATCGTTGCTGCTTACCAACTACATTCCAATATTGGTGTGCTTTGGTTACCCATGGCAACCGGCTAGTTATTTTCCTATATGTCGAACAATTGCTGACCGTACTACTGTGGTGTCTTTTGCTAGTTGTGTTGGGAAATCGCTCCATCCATTCCCTTAAAAAGGCGAGTTTTTCTCGTGAAAAACCACAAAATCCATTAAGGACGAAGAAACAAATACATTTCAAAAATACAACCTAAAATGGAAAACGCGCGCGAGCTGCAGCCGGGTACTTCCGCCATTGCCTTGGCGGAATTGCACCATTCCAACGAAGATCTCATTCAGCAGCGAATCAACAACATTCGGATGGAGTTGGATGACACGTATAACATATTCGTTAACGCGCAGGAAACTCTTTCATCCATATCGTTCGAAAACCTGAGCGAACGTATGAGCACGAACAGCTTGGCTGATTCAGATCCCCACACAGCAACGTCAGCAGCTGCAATGGAAACATCACGCGAAATTACGCTCGTCCATGATGCTAACAATCGACTCGATGTAACGAAATCACTCGAGCAACTGAATGTCGTTAGAAAAGACACACAGCGTACCAAAGTCGTTCAGGATACCCCGGAGTTGAACGCATTGTTCAAAGTAATTCGTGATCTCTCGGAAGGTATAAACAAAATTACCAGTCACCAGCAATCGATCATCGAGCTCAACCAGGACATCAACACATTCGGCGAACATGCCACTAACCAGCCCGGATCGTCATCGCTAACATCGCTTTCGAATAGATTGGCAGACATGAATTTAAATTAAGCAAAGTGTTAACAATACAAATTCTTCATGGCAATAAATTGTCCCGCTTTACCCATCTCTTTCGCCATACACTAGGTGTAGTTGCTTGGATACTTACCGTCACACTTTGTTTGTGAATACATTTGTTCGGCATCGTCCAGCGTGAAGATATCACCATTGGCAACCATGGGGATTGCAATGGATTGTTTTATTTCCTGCAGTGCTTCCCTGTGCACCGGTACCTTCGTCATCTCGGGCGCCGTACGGCCGTGCACGGTCAGGAATGTAATACCGGTGGCCTCCAGCTGGCGGCACATGTCGATTGTGCGTTTTTGATTAGTGCTTGAAAGCAACCGTACCTTTACCGAAACGCTGAACGAGCTTGGCATGTTGCGGCGCACCGTGCCCAGCATATCGGCTATAAGTTCGGGCGTGTTTAACAATGCACTTCCGTACCCTTCAGCCATTGCCCAGCGCTGTGGGCATCCGCAGTTCAGGTCGACACCATCGACATAGCTGAAACACACACAAAAAAATTGTAAGAATAGCTCATTACAAATACGTTAAATGCAACTTACGGGAAAACCATTTCGCTGGCGGACAGAAAATCAATCGTATTATTAGCGGCAAACTGGGCAACCAGCGGCGTGTCGTCTGAATAAAAACAAGGCATTGAGTAACAATTATTGGCAACACTCATAAACGTCCTTACCTTTGTGAGTTGTGAACTCATTTAGACGGGCTTTTTCGCTTTTACAGAACGAATCAGCCATGATCATGCTGGTAAATGCTAAATCTGTTCCGTACGTGCGAACCAAACTGCGAAACTCTAATCTGTGATGGAAGAGAACGATTCAACTCAACATTACTGCCTGCACAACAAAATAGAAAGGAATTATGAATTTAAGGTGAAGATTCGTACTTGCTGTATCTTACCATCGGTGCACAAATCTTAAGATATGTGTTTCGTTCAGCCGCTGAGCTAAACAATTCCCTAATGTTGGTTTTTTCTTTCATTGTTTGATTGTAAAATGATGCCGCAGTAAACACACTTTCGGATTCCGGTCAGCACGCGGTTTTGCAAAAATATCAATACAATTTGTTTACGTTTCTCTTGAGCTGTCAAATGGCAGCGAAAAAGAGCGAATGCTTTGATAGAAAGAGACACCACATACGTCAAACTGAAGAGAACGTGGTCTCTCAAATATATCCGACATCAATATTTTTTCTTCTAACAAAAACTGTTGACTTTTTAACATTTTGAAGAAATTGACCAAATTTTATGCTGTTGAACAGTGATAAATAACGCCTATCAAGCAGAAACTCTATAATTTGTACACAAAGCAGGAAAAAAGTTCTAAAACAGTTAAAGCGTTTTCGTACTGTGTCGCAAGTTTTAGTACAATTTGTCGGAATTGATTTAAATCGGTTTTAGAACCATTTCAAATTTGAAATGTAGGGGGATAATTGCGGTTGGTAAATTTTTTTAATGTACACGTTTTACTTTTCCTCCAAACGCATTTTAGTTCCTATTAATAACAAATCCAGTATTAACTCATTATTAAAGGTTTCCAGATGAAATTTTTTATTTATATTACTACGGCAAAGCCAGGTATAACTGTGGGTCATAAAATATAAAATGTTTTAACTATCTCCACCCTATGTTAAATGCTTGAGGTCAATGTGTTTAATGTGTGTAATATCTTTACTTTATTAATTAAAGTTCAAATTCAACGAAATATTATTGATGAGATCATTAGACTTTGTAGGTATTAGACAATGACTTTAAACGAAGAGAGCACCCAATGATGGGTGCATACCAAAGCACTCAAGCTAAAAAAATTACCAGTAGACAACGTGCAATCTTAGATCTTTAATCTAATTAAATTATTGTCCGCTCGCAGTAAAACACGAGCTAACAAGAGAATTTTAGCACGCGAACCATACTTTCGCTCCAAATTAATTTTGAGAATCATTGTCAAATGGTTTGACTTGGCTCTGCATTCATGCTCCAAGCTGCCAAACTAAGACGTTTAAGTGAACAAGCGCAAATAAATGAGCATTAATTAGTGAGCAAAGGTCACAAACACAAATGTCTGAAATAAATGAGAAAATGGTTATGAGTCTTCGGTTCCCTTCCGAGTCCCATAGCTCACCATACTGCTTTGAGGTTTCCGAAATATTCTTGCGTCAAGGGGATTTCGATTGGAGAGTTTCAAGTGCGGTGCTTCAAAACTAGGATCGGATGGAATTGAGATGTTACCACAAATAACAGGAGTGCTTCTGTAAGTATGGGAATGAATGGGTTGGTACGCAAGGAACAGTAGATATTGTTCATTCGAGGATTCATTCGCAATTATGATATAATCAGGTATGTATCAATTTAAGAAAAGCCCAAATAGATAAATACATTTTCATCTCTCAAAACTACGATTACTTATTATTTAAGTTATGGTCTTGAGCGAGTCTGTCAAACCAAAAATGATTAATTAAATTATAGTCATGACGCATCATGTACGATAGAAGTGGATTGATTACTCAAAGTCGAGGATAAAATTATCTGCATATTGACAACAGGTTAGATTGACTGCGCCGATCCTTCATACGTTTTTACACACTCAACTTATTTCGTTAGCGTTCATTGCAGCAGCAGCAGGGTTAGATCAATCCTTTGAAAACGCCAGTCGGTAAACTCTTAATTTTATTACGATAATTTTGCCAAAAAAAACACTCTAGGTTCCAGTTTGTTAAAATTATGCAAAGGAGTTATCCTTGGCGTAAAAAGGGGATTCAACGTAGAGTTTTTTTAGGTTGTATGGATCAAGGATGGAAACCGTTGCTCTGTTCACTTATGATAAGAATTTTACGTCCTGTTTAGCTGCAACTAAGATTACGGGTTGTGTTAAATATTTTATTCCTCCCTGGCTTTGGTACCCACGCTGCTGAGCGGACCCCTTCTGGGCTCCATTGCTTTTATTCGCATAGAAATGTTAAGGGCGCTAGTCTATTGATGATATCGTAGAAGACTCGCAAAATATTCTTATTTGACAAGTCTATCTTTGTTAAGATATTGTTAACGGAAATGCATCGAACTCAAAAGGACTACCCATCACATAGTTGATATTGAAAACGGTGTAAAAAGAACACAAAATAATACACGACACACACAAACCATTGCCACTGGTCTAGACACGTTGCCGAACTGCGTTGGAACATTTTGGACCGGTCCGTTTAGTAATTTGATTGCATTGATCCAAACACAAGAGTGCTGCATGGGCCTGGTGTCCATTTTCCACTTTTTCTAACCGGTAGTCAGTCGTTCATCTGTTACACACACTGCACGAAGTGTGAAATTCGCAAACCCAATCCTCGTCACACTGGACTGCTTTATCGAAAATCCATGCAGGACGCTCACAAACACACAAATTGTCCATGATGAACACACACGGAGGTGGCATAAATTAACATTTACATATTCATGAGTGTCACGTATGCAGTTGTGGCTCGGAAAATGAATCCTGAGCGTGCGGAGGGCGAGCGATCCTGGTGCAGGGTCCTCGGGGTATGTTGCTGTGTACAGGTGTGTGGTGCCGAGATTGCTTCTGGTTTTCGCGGTTCTTACAACGTCACCAACCATTCGGGTGACGGTGTTGATGATGATGATAGACGACACGGCAAGTGAGCGTGAGGTTTATGAGTTTGTTACCCTGCGGCAGGAAATGCACGAGAAGTGCACGGGACACGGAGCACGAACGTGGAAAAATGGATGGTCCCATTTGCAGCAAAAATTCGTCGCTCCAATCGTGTGGCACAGTTGAGTAGCGTTCAACCAAATCCACCGTTTGACCTCCTTTCAAATGCGTGCAATTACAAAGCGTGCGTTCGGGCTGATAGAGTACGCCGGGCCGGAGTACCATTGGATCAGAGCCATTTTGTGGTGGATTTGATTGGTTTAAATCTACTAGCAGGATTTTTATTTTCGTTTCTGCTCGGTAAGCTTCATCTGCCGGAAGCTGCCGTTTTTATCCGCCACGTGAGCCACCACGGATGAGATTATGTTTGAATGCAATTTGCATTTTATTGTGAACGGAAAACAAGGCAAAATGGAAACCACCGTACCGTGGCCGCTGCTGCTGGAAACTTCATTAGAATGCTGGGGAAAATAAATTAGTGTCCTATCACGTTTGATATGGTTTCGCGCCAAGTGTTGGACGTGTTTGGGTGCTACCGGCCCGTTGCACTGCGCTTCCATAATTATGATGAACATGGGAGAAGGTAGCAAAATAAAAAAAAAGTTCATAACACGTTTGCGTGTGTCGCATAATGAAGAGGGAAATTAGTTTATGGTGGCAAATTTTTATAAGAACGTGAGTCAATGCGGGTTCCACGGCGACTACTGTACATTTGCCCGTGCAGCTTATGGTTCGTGTCGTGTATACTTTAATGACCGTAGAATTGCACAAAGCATGCACATACTGTACAGCATTAAGTGTAGCAAATTGATGTGACTCCAAGAAGTGTTGCCCAACACAATCGATGGGAATTATTCATGAAGGCAAGCAGTCGGCCTTCGAGTTACTTTCTCTGGTGTATGAGTAACCGCATTTCCTTTGTGAGGTTGATTGGATGTACGTAATTCAGTGGATCTTCGTGCCAAACTCCAGGACAAACATTGAGGGCTCTGTCATCGATAGGAGTATCCTATGCCAAACCCATACAATGTTTTATTCTCAAAGGACGATGGACAGACAGAACAAAGCCGTTGCGTGTGATCAATGTGGTTGTGTAACTAGGTCCTCTATTCACTCGTTTGGAGCATACAACAATTATGTGGCTGAAATCCAGTGGACCGGACACACGTCGTCGGCAGAACCCGGCCGTTTGGTGAGAACGGTGCTCATCCTAACTAACATTCAAGCAGATCCGCCACGTGCTGTCCGAGCAAACGACATCGAGTGTACGGTGTGGCATAGGCCAACCAGGAAAGTTGACAATCGGATGCAAATGTACTTTCTGAAAGGTGTGGCATTCCGGAAAACCTGGTAGAGTACTGAAAATTAGAAAATGGGAGAAATTTTAGTGAGTTCGTAGGGCTGGCACTCCCTTGAATACACGCTCTGGTACAGCAGTAAGTAAGTAAGTAATTTTAAAAACAACATATTGAACATTTTGGTTTCATCGAAATTTACGACTATCTTGATGATGCGTACCTTGGAAGATGTTAACTTAAGCACACAAAAATGTGAATAATGGTGTTCCATGCAAATGAAAAATCACCAAAAGCAAAAAAAACCATTCAAATTCCAAGGCGCAACTAAATTAAAAACCATCTGCTTTAGCACACGAGATGACCACAACAAATTAGAATCGATCTATTTTGGAAAAACACAAACAGTCGTCGTTTTAATGATTTTACCACATTGCTGGAGTGATTTATGATAATTGGGTCATACAAAAGCAAACACATCGAAATAGATTACACTGGATAGGAATTAATTTGGCATTGCTTTTATGCGATCACTACGAAGTTTTCTACAATAAAAGAAAAAAAGAAAATGTGTGTGTGTGAGTGTGTAGCTGCTGTAGTCAAATGTGTGTGACATGAATATTAACAGCTTCCGATTATTAACGGAAATCGATTTTCGATCGCAAAAAATCAACTCAATTAACAATTCTCAATAAACAATTTTCAGCTCAATAAACAATTTTCCATGTTTTAGCCCTTCAACTTCTTTAACAAAATTTTTAACATTGCCAATAGAACATGTGCTATGAATTTCCGAGTTCAATGAGCCTTCGATGCGATCGACAGCGATCACCATGTTTAAAGCAAGCGTAGAAGTCATCCTCAATCCTATAAAAATATTGCTAAAAGATTCCATGCCAAGCAGGGCGGCTCTAATAACTTATTGAGTTTTATATGTCTTGTGCCTTCTTTTGACATAAAATAGAGGTAAATAATGTCAATTCAGCCACAGCGAATGGAGCATAAATTACTAATAAATTTGTCTGGCTCTGTGAACACACGTAGACAACAAAAACAGACAAAAAAGAAACAGTCAGAAGTGATCGTCGCTAAAAAGTGATGGTTCCAGTTCTGTTCCTCTGTTATTTAAACGAAAAATGTTTTTAACTATTTGCTGAATATTTGCAGATTTTTTCTATTAATTTCAGAATTTATTTTTCTTAAATAAAGAGTTTAACATCCAATAAACGAAACAAAGTATTGAATACGAATAACAACATCGAATGACACAGTATTTCCATCACTAGAGGGTGGATCACGCACATGTCGAATTCACCAAAACCACAAGAGTGTGCAAACCATTGCATAAAGTTGACTGATTGACGACGACAGGAAGTATTCACGTAGCCGTCAGGTGACGCAAATTGTTCAACCGGCTGTGTCTGGTGACTAGTGGTGATAAGTTATTGCAAAAGTATTGTGGCAGTCAGAGTGACTTCAGTTCAGAAGCCACAGATAGCCACAAAATCGTTACAATCGTAAGTTACAATCTTTCCAGCGATATCAGATATTGGAAGGCGCCCTTTTCAATGTTGTGGATATGGTTGTCCGTCAGTTGCCTGCAAACACTGTATGAAACAGAATATTATGCGAGGTAAAGCTAATAAAAAAAAAAACATTAAATTATAGTCGATAATCGATAGTCGATAGAAATATCGTAGGAAGATGTTATTTATGTCCCAAATTATGCCATAAATATTGATTAATGCTACCGATAACTATAAAAAATCCTTCGTATTTGCCTCAAGCAAATTAAGCTGTTATGAATACGCTAATCTGACAGCCCTACGATTGAGCAAGAGTTATCTGGTGCGGAAATTTCAAAAGAATTCTCGTACTTATAAATATTTATTTGGCTGCAGAATTAGCATACGCTTTCGGCAGTACGAAATATCGATTTTTTTGGAAGCAGCTATGGATTGGGAATATTATTACGTTTAGTGTTGAAACACTCTGCTACTCATTAAATGATTCATACTGTTTCTCAGATTTCAATTGAATAGCTTATTTGATAGAAGCTTCACTTTCATGCAAAAATCCATCAGTAAAATTCAAAATAGCGAATGTGTTGACTAATTAAAACAGCGCTCAGTTCTCAAATAAAGCTGCCGCATATTCCACCGCTTTCAGGAAGCGATTGGCAGACCATTTCGTATTTAAATGTTTAATTAATTGCAACTGAATTCATTCCCAGCGTCGTTCAATGCATGTTAGCGTACGAAAAAAAAACCGGCAGGAGAGAGCACCGCAACAGGAAGAAGTTATCATTTAAGTGACTGTGTCAATTTCAATTCCATTTCGTTTTGTGGCCTTTAGACGGCGTGAAAGGTATCAGGCCATTTCCGGTGACTGAATAAAAGCCTCACATCGATGTAACACTATACCTAATCGATGGTCGGCACATAAAATTATTCCAAACTCGGCAAAAGAAGACACAAAGCCATGATTCCATTCCAAACGAGTGTGTTCACGAGAGTCACGTGCTTGGGCTTGCATGGCTCGAAATGAATGATTTTTTTGTCATTTACTTCACAAAAGGTAAATCCAGTAATGATGCTATGGGAACAACTCCAAACCATGTCTATGGGTCGGTCGACCAGTCGGGAAGCCCTATGTCCATGGGTCGCATTTTTTAGAGACCAGAGTAATTACTTAAAACTTATGAGCCTCGCAGTGGGACATTAAAACAGAAAAATATACATTTCATTGGCAAGAGGTGTTTGGTTGTGAAGGAATCCTACAAGCACGATGAGAAATATCTCATATTCCACTTATGTAAATTAATGAACCGCACAAACACAATGCCCAAGCTCAGATCCGATTCCCTACGACCAGTGAAAGTGGGACATTGTTCCAAAGTTGCAATGCTTTGGCTGATGTCCAACTGGTTCTCTCCGGGGTTATAAACCTTCCAGCAGGGACACTGGTCAGACAACCAGTAAAATACATCACCACCACCGTGTCAGTCTGATTAAATCGATGAAAGTTAGGGAAATGTGATTGGGAATCGATTAAAATGATAAATAAATGGAGCTTAGCCCAGAGAAGGGCGATGGGAAGGAAATGGGATTTGAATCGGTAAATCTTCGTCCTCTCTCGCAAGGGTACCCCACATTTGAATAATGAGTTGCTGATACTGCTGCTGCTGTGGCGGGACCCAAGCTTCGATGTCTTCCATGAACTGCATGTGTGAGTTCATAAGCGTAAATCTTGGGGAACTTTGGGGCGCGAGTGGTGGAATACATTTTTATGGTGACACTAAACAGTGTCATTTCGGCACGTCTGGACTACGGCGCCTGGTTCATGTTTCTATTCATTGGTCTCCGGAGCGTCATCTTGTCCTGCACGGTTTGCATTGATTAACAAACGCTGCTAATGATGTCAACACTATCGGTGTGCTCGCAACGAACGCATATATCAATCCCGGATGTATCGGAATTTTGGAACAAATCGAAATACAAAATGTGTTTCACGTAAAATATTGAAGATACCATTTTCGGAGTCTCTTATGCTTTTTATTTCGTTGAATTTAGACCTTCCTTCCCATCTATCATTACAGCTTAAAAAAGCTGGGAGCATCGCCAAGCTTGAAAAAAGCATACGTCTCTAGTATAACACAGTTGTCCAATGGACAAGTTTTACTTCATGTAGGCTAACTTCATTTCCGCCACGTTTCCACCGGAAGTCTGTGTTGATCGTAAACGCTAGACGGTTCCAGGCGCCACCGGGGCCAGGGGTAATTTGGAAAGCACTTCGCGTAACACTATTAAAACCATCCACCATCTAGCGGATGTTGCAGCCAAGGGAGCAACGGTTCCGCAGGACATTCTATCGGTGGTTTTCACTTGTCGCCGTGGCTGTTCACGGTTGTGGTGTAATTAGTTTAAAAAGAGTCGTTCGCTCACTTTCCATACGACGTCCGGAACTACGAGGCCATGCTTTACCGGTTCGAGTCAATGATGTGGTCTAAAGGGCACATACCACCACTTACCGTGCTGCGAATAGTTCACACAGTTTCACAGAAGGGGAATTTTCGGATTTCATTTAATTACTGCAAGACGCCCAGCACATAGGAGGAAGATGGCGACCGACTGCTCTTGTTTTATCGTTTAAACATCTTAGCTTTTTACTTCAATACTTTCAGTTCGGTTCACTACGTTCATGGCGTATTGGTACTACGTGAACGATTTTGCGTGACAAGGGTGTGTGGAGAGAAGCAGAGGCATAGAAGATGGGCAAAGAAAACTTTACTTACAGTATTCGCAGCTCCACCAATCCTTGCAAGTCGGACTCGTAGATGACACTGATGTTATTGCCTTGTAGATCCCTGAAAGAGGAACGAAACAACGAACGAAGTCAATTAAGTGTAAGGAGAGGCAATCAGAGATGGTTGTACTTTGATCTACTGGTGATGGGAGTGTATCGTTATTGAATTAGGTGAAATGATTTAATAACACTATTCGAAGCTAATAGTTTTCTTTGAGAGAAGTTGTCCTATGATCACTTAAAAGGAAGCCTTTAAATGAGCAAGCAGACATGAGCTTCTGTATGGTTCGGCACTTCATATTTTCATGCATTAATTGACCTATGAATGATCTTTGCTTCTTTAACACATTTCAAATCTTTAAGTTTCTGTGTTGATAAACGAACACGTGCTGCGATGTTCTTCCACACGACCAAACTTGGCCGAGATGAAGCGCAAAAATGGCCATTTAGATAGCATTACAGATCAAATACTGTTCAACACAGGCACAGCACCTCTAGACACATGTCGCATGTCAGATTGAACAAAAATAGCTAAATGCGCACTTTTGGCAAAAAATTGTAACGGAAATTCTAGCTCGCATTGTCGCACATCTTTCGCCAGCTGTTAATATTCATGACACATTTTGCTACGAATTTACGCTTCCTCACATTTTTCGAAAACATGTACTCTGTTTGCTTCCCTCGTATGAAGACGTACGTCCGTTTGCATCTGGGCGACGATGTTTACACAACGGATTTACGAGTGTTTGCGCTGGGCGAAGAGTGAAAGCAAGCAGATGAAAGGGAAATTCATGCGTGGAAGATCCAAATGGACGGATGGATTCGCTCGATGCATATCTCCCAGTCTGCAAGGTGAGATGTGACCCACGGCGATGAATCTTCGTTTAGAACCCGAAATTGTTCAGCTGCTGATGCTGCCGCTACTGCATTGTGTGCAGCAGTCCACAGTAGCATTCGGTGACTGCACACGTTTTGTGTGGTATGAATGGATGACGAGTGGGTGCATAAAATAAATAAAATGTTTCACTCGCCCCACAATCACTCTATGCGGAGGTCGTTCCGGGCGATGCCCAGGGAAATATTTTTGAACAACAAAAAATATAGTGCAAACTGCATTAGAACGGTTTGTAGCTGCTGGTGGCATGTGGTGCACGTACACCAGATGCAAAAGCAAGTCACATCAACACCTACGTACCACACTGAAACGGATGGATGAACGGTTGCAGATGAAGCAGCATCACAATATTGCAACAAAATGGAACCAAGTCTAACGGAGAATCAGTTGCAGGTTTCCTGACTCGAAATGATGTTGATGGTACCATTTTGACTGCCCTTTGGGAGGAATGATATGAACGTTTGATTTGATTCACCCACACTTTACACATCAGTCACAGTGTCACAGCTTCCCTTTCTACAGACATTTGAATTCAATTCACTCGCCATGGGTAGAAGCGGACCCATTGTAAGTGAGAAAAATAGCACCCGGCACACAGAAACCAAGAGTGATTGAATTCTCTACAGTTTTGCCGGAGAAACGTTACAAGTGTCCTGAGGGGTTGGGTAGGAATTCAATAGTGACCCCGTCAATGTTTTCCTTTTGGCAAAAGTACTGAGCGGCTGTAGCATCGGGCACTGGAAAAAGGATAATGCGAATGTCATGTATGGAGTAATGGTTGACGCACATTAAGGGAGCGTAAGCAGATTTTCGTGTTGGTTCAAACATTATAAAACCGATTGAAGTGCTTGGGTCACCGTTAACCTGCACATTCGGCATATTTTTTCTGATGGCGTTAATGATGACGCACCGAGTTGCAAACTGTTTTAAACGAAAGTGTGATTCTTTTTGTGACCGATTAATGGTTTTATTTTTTTCCTTTGTGTGCTTTTCTGAGCTTGTCGCAAATTGCTTCGTTTGCACTTAATATTTTAGTTTTTTTAAGCGGAGTTTAAGACTTTTTGTTGGATTATGAGAATTTCAGTACTATGACGTCGAGCAACAGCTCGTTCAAGTCATTGATATGTAATGTTAATCCAGAAAAACGTTTGGGCACATTGAAAAAGCCCTTTCGAGGATATCAAAGGTTACGTCGAGTGTTTTATTTTATTTAATTATCTGAGGAATACATTCAACATCATTGCTCATAATAATAAACTTACTTTACTTTCTAACTTCACAAAACTTTACTTTACTTTCTAACTTACATAAACTTTCTTTAAAGAACATTTGTTTCTTGAATTCATTGTATTTATTATACTTTTGCTTTTTTTGTTGAAGTATTGCTATAATCTGTTTGCTGTTTGATAATTACTTTAATCTGGCATAGATTGTTTGAGCGTTCTTTTTTTGCCAAAAAAGAGATATTTTCGTCTACAGTTAGAATTTTGATTTTCCATTTCGAATATTGATTTCTATATTATATATCTATTTTTCTTCACATCCCACCCAAGAAGTACGCTGCGGGATGTCGTGAATCGGTTATCGTGTTGATATTTTTCCATGCTGTCACAGGATTGAACATACATTAGCATATTTTTCCCATCCCCGGCACACACAAATACTCGTCCAATATCGATGGAATGCATTTTTTGCATGGATGCGTCAAGCACGTCGTTGCGTTTGAAATCGATTGCGACAGGTGTTGTGGGTTTGCATGTTTGATTCATATTAGATAGCAAAAGCGGGACAATGAACATCTAATCATCTATCTCCACACCGCTTTGTCTTCCAGCTCGACGAAAACGTAGCGATGCTACAAACAACAATGAAGTTAGTTTTGAATTGGTTCATAAATTAACTGAGAATGGAATTTGATGTGCCGATAACGCGCTTCACCGACACTTCGTGGTTAGTATGCGCTCGTTGTATGCATTTATGTGTTCCTGTGTGTCATACGATGGTGTCGGCTGGGAGTTGACTGCCTGTGGTGAAGCGTGCTCAGTGACACCGCTGGCACGGTTTTCGATGCTAATGTCGAGTAATAAATGGGACTCGGTGAAATGGGGCCACCCAGTGTAGGCGATGAGCTTGGATGTCCCATCCCTATGTGCCAATATGTATGCATGTAGCAGCAAGACAGGATGCAGGAGAGTGCACGTGAGAGGTCTCTTGTGGTTCGTCTATCGTCGCTTCGTCATCGTCGCCATTGATACAGTGCGGATGACATTTTCTGAGCTATCGATCCTGACGAAGTGCGAGCACACAGAGCATCGTCCTGATTAGAATTTATAATCACCACACCTTGATCTCGTAGCGTTTTGGCCCTTATTAACACGCTTCCATCATCAAAATTTTAGAGATCCTGCTGTTGAGTATCCCTTTTGAATATTTGTATTTAACTGAAATTGAAAATTGAAGTGTAGATTTGGGTCAAGACATGCGGATGTATGTAAGGATTCACTACAGCATAACTTTCAAAATATTTTTTTGAAAATTGAATGGCAAGGAGTAAAATACAAACTTTTAGTTTTGCAATGTTTTTCCAAAAACTGTCAGCTGCACTGTGTCTGGTTTGCTAAACAAATTTAATTGGATCTACAAAAATAATGCACCTGCTGTATTTGGTTGTCATCAGCAAGGTTAGATCATAACAATGTAATAGAAGACAGACAATCATTTCACTAACTACGAAGTTGCTTCAAGAGCGATAAATGTGAAACATGAGAAGGATCAGCAGGAGAAAAATATGGAAAATTTATTCGCCGCATACCACGAACAAGTGTTGGTCAACCTCTTGAAGGGCTCTCGATATAATTCTCCACTTCTTCTCTTCGATGGGAAACCGTCTTTATAGGGCTTCTGGTCTTCAGGACGACACCGCCTTCCAAGGAACATTCCAACCGCATTTTCTACGGTCCGTCCCGAACACGCCAAGACAGATTTGTGCTCCAGAAACGAACATTCTGCTTTCCTGTTTTCCAGACAAGAGTTAGAACACCGTGCCGGATAGAAATGAGGAGCACATTCATTTCCATTCTCAAGTGGAAGTGAGTGTACATGAAAGCCAATCTCAAAGCGAAGGATACTACAGCCATCGCAATTTATACAGTATCTTTGTGGGTTTGGTTTCTCGCAGTTGAACGGCTGAAATACGAACGTGATGGGTGTGGATGAGCATGTAATTATGTATGTTTACAGATATCATAAGACATGTGCACAAATCCAAATGGTAGGTGTGTATATCCCCGTGGAACTGCCAATTTGCGGTGCCAGCAATCTTGTAATGCAGACATGTTTGATTGCAGAGGAAATACGATAATGAAGGGCATAGGTCAAAAAAGCAGGAAACCGACGTTATAGAAACCCTACCGACGAGCCGGTGGTACGGCATGCCTTTCTCAGCAACATTATGGTATGTGACCAAATTAGTAATTTAGTCGACGTTGGAGAATATTTGAAGCATTTAATTAAACCGCAGCGCTGTGGTTTCATTCCATCCGAACATTGCTACGTGATAATTCCTTATTGAGGGTTTTGATGACTCGTGTGATTTTGTTCAATGATTTAGTTTCAACAACATGCATTTTCTTATGATAAATACTAAAACAATAGACAGAAAAGGAGCTTCAAGACTTAATTTAAAAATTTTATCATTCACCTATGAATTGATTGAACGCACAGAAAAATGAAAAAAAAAAAACAGTATCAAGAGGTTTGCGTATCGCAGTATGGAAAGGATTTCTCGTTAGTTTCAAATTAATTAACTAAAGGTTTATATCAGCACTCCGCTCAGTACACCGACAGGCATAAAAATAATGTATTGGACACAATTTTAACTGTCGACCTTTTTACCAAAGACTCCTTCTCAATTGACAGCAAACAAGAACTGATTATCTGCCCTCTCATTTTCTGAGAAACGTGATAATTAGACCTATTTTACCAGTTAATTAAGATCGTTTGAATCCAGTAACAATGTGGACATGCAAAAGACAAAAAACTTCAACCGTTTTTGTTTGTGCAAAAGGGTTCATTAAAAGTAAGCACGACCAAATACACCATTCCATCGTGATATGTACACGGCACGAAATATAATCGTCTAGTTAAATGGGGAATTCTCCCTCGAGAACCAGAGGCATGACAGATATAGATAAACTTGAGCTAGTGATGCATCTATCTTTCAACCGAGAAAAAGATACAAGTCACCAATGCTAAACAAAATCTTAACCAACATTGTAACTAATCGCTTCATAACATCTGACGCCGCCTGTTTGTACCTGTACAACCGGCTAAAGGTTCTGTGGAAGGCTAATTATTTCATTCAACAAGCTTCGCGGTAGTAAAGCTATGTCGACAGATGTGTTAAAGCGGTCTTCCAACTTTTTCTCCTGTGGGCGTTCGCCTGCCAAAGGCAAGACAAAAATATAACACATCTCACTCAAGGAAGAATGTTCGGTTTGTAGTCAAATAAAAGAACGGAATGAAACTGGAAAAACTCGATCCATGGATTTACGGAAGCTTAACAAATTTGACAGATTTGACAAATATAGGCACGACGTAGCCTCAAGCTGACAGTGAACGACGTGACTAGAGCGCATTGTTCGGTTCACTAGACTGGGGGATTGCATTAAGCCAGTCAATGTCGAATCGAACCCGAGGCTGAAGCATGACTGGTGGATTTTGGATTATCATACCACTGATCGATGAAAAGATTGTAGGTTTTTGATATTGAGTATCGCATTTTGATTGAAAACCTTCGTGTTGCCAAACGTAGATGTGAAAGTACTTCTTGATTATCTTGAATATCTTGATGAATGATCGGAAACAGACTACCTACAGCTTTTGGAAGCCTATTAAGTAATCAAAACAGTTTGTTTTATCGAATTCAGTAAATTTGAAAGCCAACATAAACAAGGAATACTTTATGCTGCTATTTCTGAAAATCTCAACCATCCAGATTGATGGTTTTTTATTCGTGATTATGCTGTGACAGTAAAAAGCTTATACTGTCCGATTGAGTAATCGTGAAATTTTAAGACCACATTTCAAAATACTTCTGGCAAAGGAGACAGTTTCTGTGAGCACTTAAGGAAAGCGGTCACCGGGGCTACAGGATTATCGTAATGGATAATGGAGCGTTGCGTCGTAAATTTGGTCTCCACCACGTTCTCAATCCGTAGGAGACTGAGAATGAGGTGAGAGGCAGTTACAGCCACCGATGCAGATAAACAGCAGTAAAGATATTCGACCATCGTTGTGCTGCGTGCCCGGTTATTAAAATGAGGCAATGATATGAAATATTTGCGCAGCACCCTGAGTTTAACTGGCGCTTAATAGGCCACAAAGCCACACCGGAAGCTATCGGAGGATCTGTGACACATTAACGCGCTGTAGCTAATCGACCTTCACTGCTAGCTCCGCTTTGCTGGGACCAAAACAACAAACTTTTGATAAGCACTCACAAATACACACAGTTTATGACTTCATCCCTTTTCCTGGTCGGTGGCCTGAAGTAAAAATGATGCATTTGCCCCATTCAGGAGGGTATTGACCATCCGAGTGGAATGCTCACACCCCGTTCATGCAAAAGTTACATCTTATAGTAGAGGAAGTGGATCGATAGCAGTTCTACCGTCAAAGGCAGACCATCAAGCAGAACAAGGAGTGTGTTTGTGAGGGCTGGGCATGCTCGTAAAATGCGTTGAACGAGTAAATTTCAAGCCAAATTGATTTTCAACTTCAGGCAAAGAGGTTAAATACTTAATCTGATTTATGCTTTCCGATAAAATCTTCCGTTTTTCCGTGCTCGAATGGTGAGGCACGTCGCGTTACCGTGACCGTGGGTAGCATCGTCGAGTGCGATGGTGAAACGCTGCATTTCCAGTAGCGAGACTTTTGGATGCTACCTTTGTTGACCATTCTGTTCTGTCTGTTTTGTTCCTTCACCACGCTCAAACTAGTGAAAATGTTCGTGGTAAGCAATTGCACTTTAGTGGTTACAGAATGAATAAGTTCTTCAGCATCGTAGCACTATGCGAACAATGTGAAAAAAAAGGTGGAGGATGATGATGTTTACCTGAAAGAAGGGAAAAAAATAGGACTAATTGACTGAAAAATTATTGCAGGGTAGATAAGGGTGTGAAGAAGGACAGAGTAAAAGTAATATGAAAAGATTTGTATCGATGCGATGAGTTAAGTCAGATTCTATGTAAGATGAGTTTAGACCATTGTAACGGATACGATAACAAAATAACCTACTAGCACTTTCTTTCTAATTCTGTTATTGTTTCAAATACGTTTGATCTATCAATTGTCAAGGAATTTGTTAGCGTGAAAAGCAGAAAGAAGTTGGGTTTAATGTAGTGTGTTTAAAAGTCGATAAAGTTCTTTGATTTGAAGACAATCAAAAAGCAATTCATGAAAAAAATAACTCTTCAAATTTTACCCACCAAAGAAACAGTTCCAGTTTGTTGCATTCAATAATTGTTCGTGAGATTCGCCCTCTAAATCAGGTTTGTTATTCAAAAATTTCGTCAGGTTACCTGTCCAACTTGATTTAGATTTTTTTTTCCATTTTTAAACAGAAATCAATACCTTGCTTCGATTTTTGAATTCCGTAGCAATTTTGTTGTTCAATATCACCACTCTTCGTTAATCGTAAACCAATCCAGGAATAAGCCTATGTCTAGTGACAATGAAAGTTTAAGGGGATAAGGATTTGAAAAAAAAAGTCAACATCGCTAATCCAAAAGAGCCTACTCGATAGGCGTGTGCATGCGAAAGAGACTGTCTGGTGAAAAAGGTCAAATCTATGGCCATAAATTGTTTAGAAACGAATTCAGTTTCACTCGTACGGTTTGTTAGTTTGTCCAGCCAACGAAGACATGGGTTTGCGTGTGCTTGCCTGTGGTTGGGACTTTCCATCGAAACTCGGTGATTTATGGGACCTACGTCATCGTCATTCAGGTCAGACTGTTCGACTGTTCACCACAGCCCCAGATGATGCATCGAATATCAATCGAAGCGACCAGAAGACATCTTTTCTCGATTGGGATAGCGTGAGCTTACCAAAGCCTATCGATTCTAACACACTTGGCATGGAATGGCTATCGACGTTCACGAGAGATCGCGACCGAAGAATGGTCCAAATATCATCCGACGTTAATTGTTGCGACACTCATAAATCTCCTAGTGACGTTCAAAAGATTCGTGTTTGCGTGCGTGCATCGTGTGTGGGCGTTGGCGTTTTGGATGCTTTTCCGCGCCATAAGCTTTGTGCAGTGAAGCGTGATTGTAAGAAATACGAATACCTTTGTTTATACAGCGATACGTCTTCGCAGAGGTATCATAAATTTTTTACTCCCGCTTCAATCTGACCGTATGTAGACAGTCGCCAAACATATACACCACCTCCGCACAGTGAGCGGATCTTATAAAAAGGGAATCATGTATCGGGGTCGAAACAATACGTCAAATTAATGGTTCCTGACAAGATGATTTGATTATGCAAAATAGCAGCAACGCGAAGTGCCTAGTCGAACGAAGCGATGGCACAAACCGCCGGTGCTTCATAATTGGAACCATTCTTCACAATAAATTAACTTACGCTGTGTTCGGAAGAAAACACCGACGGCAGAAACATTCATTTATCTAACTGCCAACAGCAACTGAGACGGGAAGCGTAGGGGAACCCGTGTTTGACATTCGTAAAAACAAACGACGTTGTAAAGCATGGCTTCCAAAATGGACGCGATCGGTTATAAATGGTGGAAGAACTCTTTCACACTAACGCTAACGGAGATAAATTGACGTGCGAAGAACAATTTAATTTGTCCGAAAATTAGCATCCCGGGCAGATTGAAGAGTTGGATGAGATCTGCTTATTAAGTTCTGATCAACCTACAGCAGCAGAAGTAGGCATATGTACCTTTTAGGTAAAAGCCTTGAACAAGAAGTGGTTGTGCATTTAGCTTCCATTTATGCTTTTTTTCTCAACTTTGAGATTTACTCAGATGAGATTACCAGCGATTCATATTGTATAGAATCAGAGTCCTGGAATCAATGGTTCTCCTTTCGGCCTTAAAAAAAGTGATTTTCAGCAAGACTTGTTGGTGCTATGAGCGATAAATCTTCAATTTGTGCATCCTTCAGCTTGCTCAACACGTAATGCCTCGGATTACATGTCTGTAGACGAAGGCAAACATTCTTTGTGAAAGCACTGGCGAAAAAACTGGCAAGAATGTGAAGCAAAACAAATAATACATCGCATATATTACTCATTAGTGTCCCGGAACTTATCACGATCCTAAATGGGAGGAGTATGTAATTTTTCTTGATCATCTTGATTCTTCTTTGAACAACGAAAACACGTTCTTGATGACCGGATTGTGCCGGACAAATGATTCAGGTCTACTGCTGGGAGGAAGATTTTGGGTTCATTTTTCATAATTTGATATTTCAATAAATCTCTGCCGGGTGAATATCTCAGACACAGAACGAGTCAGAACGTTTGTTTCCAACGGTTTGCTTTTCCAACAGACGAGTACATTCCATCGAACAGGTTTGGCCTCTTGCCAGATCTCTTTACCTTTGTGAGAAAGGGAACGAAAACCAGCCCACAAGTTCAGCTCGCGTGAACAACGAAAGGGATAACAGACGACCAGTGCATCTGCCATGTCCGATTTATGATAAAGACGTTAAGGACTTTCCGCTTCGATAGCGCAGCATCACCCTCACGGCCGAAGGACAGAGTTGGAGTGTGCATCGTCTTCTTTGAGCATGGTGGTAAAATTGGTCAGAATTGGAAAAAACGTAAAAAATCAGTCTCAAGGGAGAGCATAAGGAGAAACGTCCCAAGACCGCAACAAAAGATTATCATTGCTCTGCCCTTAACGTAAGTTGATGAATAATTTAGAGCGGTGCTCATGTTCAGAACCAAACACCCAAAACCAAAACCCTCGCTAGGGTATGCAACGTAAAAAGGGCGATCATAGTTCCTGGCGTCTAGTGGAGGATGGCTTTATGAAAATAAAAATATTTATAATTTATGTGCTTGAAAAATTCAACCGACTTTGTAAAACTATCGCTTGCTTCCAACAGCGGCTTTCGGATGCTAAGAATTTCGAATGCTAAGAATTCTCTCCGTCTCATGAAGGCGCCCTCCTAGGAGGCGGGATGCATACTTTTCCAAGAAGCATTAGTGGCAGACTTTTTTTGTGTCTTCAGTTGCATGATCCTGATATTTTGTTAAACTTGATTTTCCTTTGCTTTATTTTGATTCCGGGCTGCTATCAAAATTGGATCATCGTTTCGGGGGCGGCACTGGGACGATTTTTTAAGAAAACAATTCCTTTCGACAGTCGAAGCCTAGAATCGTAAAAAGAAATACAAATCTTCGGATGTGCAACTGCTGCACACGCTTGAAGAAACAGCAAAGCTCGTTTTTTGCATTGCTGTTTTGGTCGTTATTGTCAATATTTTCGCTCTGCTTCCGTGTGGACATCCTGCGGGACAATTCCGTTTCGTTTACTGCCACACGGAAGGATGATGAAGCAATGCTTTCGAATGTCATTGTCATCCTTCGTCTGTTTTTATTTCTTTTGTAAATTTATTTATTTTCAATGTGGATTTTTTATGTTGATCTGCCCAACACTGCGACAATCACATTCGTTATCGTACTCTTGCCTTAAGGGTGTTCTCTTTAGGATGAGAAGTTTTGCTTTTTCCAATCCATTTCCGATCGAAAATATATTTGTCAAGTATAAATAAATATTTTTCCTACCGCTGGTTACGGCCGATCACCTTCCGTAGCTCATGGCGTTCACTCTCCAGCGAATGTGCGTCGCTGGAGTGAGATATATTATTTATGTTCTGCTATTAAAGAAACGGTAGAGTGCACTCGAATTTATCATTTACACGAGCGTAGGATGATTCGATCATGAGTGATTTCACTGGCTAACGTCTCGCAGCCAAAGCCATGCCTCAGAATCGATAGCATAAACTATTTCTTGTTGAATGATTCAGATAGGTATGACTGGATGTTCTAAATTGAATCATTTACCATTGTGCAGTCGGTACCCATTTGCCAGATCATATATCCATTCACCAGCTCTGGCGTTTGGAGCTATTTTGATTGCGAACAAGCTCCTGCTGGGCCAGGATGATGTGTGAGACTGTGTACTGCTGGGCGGTACTGCATGTTCTCCAAATGAAATCAAACTCTTCTGACCGATCTCCTTCTTTTAATGGATCAAATATAGAGCTTCACTGGCTATGTGTTGTGATGTTTATGTTTGTGTTACCGAATGTTAATTGCTGCATAAACAGAAAATCACTCACATAACTGTGACACTGTTTTCTTTGGTGATCTTCATGATGTAGCCTAAGTGGTTGTTTTTTGTTTTAATTCATTGTCATGTTTCTGGTTTTGAAGTGTCTATTTAGTCCTTTTTTTGGATCGGAAAAATTCAACAGTCGACTCACGATACGTAAAAAATGGTGTAAAGATGTCCTTATGGGGTACCTGTAGGTAACGTGTGCAGGGACAACACATTTACCCAATCCCCTGAATATTTGGCATACAAAAAATCGAATTTGCCAGCCAGTAATGGATTTTATATCCTACAAACGCATTAACGGCACGCCATTGTGTATGCCTTATCATTACTTTTGATTATTATTTATTTTAATGCGATACAAAGCGGGAGCCCAATTGAGTGGTACAATTGCTTTAAATTTAATTGAACGCTTTTAAAGCATTTCTTTGCTCCATTACGGTCACAATGCCAATGGGGATATGTGATTGTTTTATTTAATTTGACAAATTTCTCAAACACCTCTTGAATAAATTGGCATGCAACAAAAAAGCTTTTATGCACAATCCGCCTTTCATGCGATGCGAAACACGAAAATAAAAATCCAGGATCCAGTAATCAAATGCAAAAAACCATTCGGGGAGAGTTTCTCCAACCCTTGGAAAGGGTTTTTTTGTCCGCGGATGCCAATCGAAGGGAAATTTATTGACAAGAGATAAAAGTAAAATCCAATAATTTAACTTAATTAACGTCCACGCCATGCGTTTTCACGTACGGTAAACAAATTGCGTGTATTATTGTTCTGGTGGAAGTATTGATGGCTTTTGATAATGCCTTTGTACTGAGGTGTTCGTAATAGTATTGTGGAAAACGGATGCATTGAGTGCTCTGCGAGATCATTAATCTGTTTTCTGTCCCAATCGATTATTCATTGTGACGAGTGTGATGAGAGAAGTTAAACTCCAAATTGTCATCACCGTCGCATCGGTGGACGCCCTTTGTTTTTCTTCTTTTTCATGCAACAATGTTGGTCGACAATCGGTGTATTGTCAAGCACTTTCGATAGATGGTCCGAGTGGATTTGACACTGATTGAATGTTGCACGACCGATTGATTTCATTATATCGATGGAAAGTAGTCGTGCCTTCGAAGAATTATGTAGTCCTGGATTTCGAATTCGATTAACAGTGTGAGATTAATCAGAAAAAAAAAGGATTCAGAAAAGGCATCGTTATGTGAAATAAAAAAAAAATCGTTTTATTGTAAGTGAATATTCTATCGAATAAACCTTCGACGAATAGAAAGAATTGCTATTACCTCGACCTTTTCATGTAAGTAATAAACGTACTTACTACACGAATAAAAAAAAACTTCAAATGCAATTGTGCATTAAAGATTGAGATGCATAATACGTCGTATTGTTTTACAGTATTCAGCATAGCGAAAACTGTTCAACACCTCCTTATTGCCAAACCACTTTGACATTTTTGCACCGATTGTATACGTCCCCCGGGAGACTTCAGTAGAACGGTACAAAGTTGCACACACAGGGCTAATCCCTGCACCAACTCTCACACCGTTGATGGCGTTCGAGTGGTCATGGATTTACAGCACCTTTTGTGAATGAAGAACTTTCAACATGCAGAGCAGGATTAAGTATTTCTACTTGCCCTTGCTAGCCACAATGTATTTGCAGGTCTTAATACACTTCCCCATCAGCGTACACATGTACATGTGTTAGGGTACACATGTTCATTTCCTGTTTCTGTGCCATACCTTTTAGTATTCGCTGGTATAATACCCATTCGGAGAAGGTTTCGTGGCGTCGACCATTACTTCTCTACCATTAAACACATGAGTCATCCGTAGACTGTAAGGATCATCTTTATGAGCTCACCGGTTTCGTTTCGTCGTCGACAGCACTTAGCTGCTTTTATAACTTCAGACGAGCCACTGTACTGCGGGACGAAGGTGAAAAGCTATGTAAACCGGCGCGGCAGGTTTATTGAATCAGGACAACCGTTCAATCTAACGAGACCATTTGTAGAGAATGAATTTGTTGCGAAGAATAATGGAAAAAATAATCGTAACACGTATGTGTCGCCTTCACATGCGTAGCTACACTGATACATATTGACCATGACAGAACCCTTCCCAAATTGTGTCCTGTTGCTTCCGGTGAATTTTACCATTGCGAGAGTGAAGTACGAAAAAGGAGATACTTAGCATGGGTTAGTCGTTAGAATGACGACCAGAGGCTCTCGTTTTCGGGTTGAAGTATCACATTTTTATTCGAACAGGCTATACGGTGTCATGTAAGAGGTTGCAGACACACGAGTAATCAGAAGACAACCGGATCTTTTATGATGTACCGTCGGTAGGTGCTACATAGCAGTGGGAGAGTTATGGATGGTTGACCTGTGCCGGAAAGCTAAAGCTGCCAGAGCCTGCTACTACCACCAGGGGAGTCGTAACTTTTTATTAGGCTTCTGTTTGTTACTCTTGTTGGTAGTGGATGTGTTAAGGATATTCCAACCTTCCGGTGCGGAGGACATGTGCCGTCGTGCATGATCCACCGAACAAATGAGCAGTCTTTAAATTAATGCGGATCCACATCATCGTCTGTGCTGGCAGAGTGTTCCGATATGGGTACAACCGTAAACATTGTTATCCGAAATGACTCTGGACTCTTCTTATGTTACGGCGGATGGTGTACCCAATTTGAGATAGTTTGTTTTCGGGTAGCTCGAATTCTTTGAGCCTGCCGCTAATTGAACCTTTTGCGCTGTCTCAGTGTAGTAATAAATTTCAATTTGCTTCATCCCCTTTGCTGTTCCCACTGGCCAACCACCAAAGTTGACTGCTAATAAACAAGCCATTCTTGTAGGTTCAGTGACAAAATGGAGTGAAGATAATATGTACCTTGTTTATTACCTTTCTGTACCCGAAATGGTCCCGACGGTCGTCGATAGTCTCATCGAGTTTAGGTCTAATAAATAACGACACATCTTAAAGAAGGCTAATGCGGTGAGTAAGAACCTTGATCTTTTCGTTCTGAAAGCTTCAAATATGAGCAACAGTCGTTTTGAGAACAATACGTTTTTATTATTAGAGTGATGTTCTTACTTTAACTTTAAAATGTGAATTTTGTGTGATTATTTGAATGAAAAATACAGCTAATAAGCTGTATTTGTAAAAAAAATTACGAACGAATTTAAGCTTTTATTGATGATTCAATATTATGCAGTATTATTCTACAAACGGTCAATCACATCTTATGAGTATTATCCAGTATCTACCAAGCTATCCATTTCCTCATTATACGACTCAATTTGCAGAAACAACAGTGAACAAAAACAGGTTTGATATTGTAAGGTCAAACCAGTTCCTCACCATCGACCAAAAAGGAAAACCGAATGAAATGTTGATCAAAATTTGCCATAATAACGCGTAAAAAACCATCAGCCAAAGCCCCGAAAAAACAACAAAAAAAGGAAACACAACGTAAACACCGCCGCCAGACCATGATTAATTACACTTTTATGAAATTTTGACATCATTACATGATTTATGAATCCGTTGTTATGCGTCAATTTTGTGGCACCGTACCGTGCATTGAGTTCATCCATTAGAGAAAGGTTCGCAAGGTTGTCCACCGGGAGCATTTCGGAGCGTACAGTCCATTTCGTTGCCAATTTACTACTTCTGCACAAGCTCCAGTGCAACAGGAGCTTCATCCCGGTTTCAGGTTCTGTTTTATAAGGCACGCATAGGGTTTGAGTTGTTTCCCGAGGGATATTTCAACGGCTTTTTTCGGGGATCACAAGAGGCTTCTTCGCCCCCTCCCTTGTTGTTGTTTTCCCCCCTTGCTCAACTGAAACAGAGATTTCATAATTCAACCAAAAACCCATCTCAGCGTAGTGCAGTGGATTAAGGATAGCAAGAGTAGATAATTTTTCATCCAAACCACTCGAGAAACCAAAAGTCAATCGTCGCTCCGCTTGGAGAAGTTTGTCAAATTATTAAACCCCTTTACTGGACAGTAGTTCTGCAGCAAATTGTTGAGTAATGGTAGAGAAATCATTAAAAATGGTTTGCACTGAACTGTGAACTTCAAACCATAAATTAAATTAACACTGCAATTGGAAGTTCTATTCGAATCTTCCATTACCCAGAATGCGTTTTTTTTTGCGGATTTAATCTTCCTCTGCAGTTCTTTTTTTTTTGGCTCAAGGGGATTCGATTTAGTGAACTCAAGAGACGATTCGTTTGAAGATTATGCCTTGAAGACAAATTCAATAAGAAAAGAAATTGATCATAAATGGAAAGAACATCGAGGAACGGATGCAGCAACAACACAACAAAGAGCAAAAGAAAATGAATTTCAGCAAAAAAGCAATATCGTAAAAAAACTCCAAAGAAACATCAACAGGAAAAATATTGCACTTACTACCCGGAGCATATTGATGTCCGCTGGTCAAGCGAGTGAGTGGGCGAGAACAAACTTAAATGGTCAGCACAAAAAAAGGAAATGATTCGGCACAATAACGATGCACACGGCGTAGAATGGATGCAAACATTTCAGGGAATTTGGTTTGTATGGTTATTGGTTTGGTTTTTTGATTTCCACAGCCAACGTTGGCGGTGAGCGATTGGTGTTAATTTATGCAAACCATAACCGCGAATTGTGGTGCATCAGTTAAATTTGTATTGAATCGATACGTTAGTTTCCGATGCTGAACCGAAGGATTGGAGGTATTTGCGATTTTACCATTGTGGGGATATAAGTGTTTGTGTGATGTTGTTGACGGATTAAATTACACGTCACCTGCACATAACATTTGGTAGATTGAGTGCTTTGATAAGGTCACCCATATTTTAAACGGAAATCAGACGAAGCACATTATACTTATGTCAATGTTAAGGGGTTTTACACACTGCCTCTTAAGCTAATATGTATAATAAAACAGCACATCAGTCCAGTGATTTGTTGAAGTCATATCGTTTAAAGTCTTAGGAGCGTCTACACCGCTGCAGTATGATGTATCCAATCCTGCTTGCTTCCCGTTACAAATAAACGCCAAATCGAGCTATTCAATTGGCATACAAAGGTAAAGAAAATTATACTCCTCCCGATGGCGTTCGAATCACCAGTTGACGGAATGACTAGCGGAGAGTGGTGTTGCTGTTCGACAGCCGATTGGTAGATCCAGTCAAACTGTGGGGTCTCAAAATTGACGATGTTCTTGGGTCGTAACGCTAGTAGGGCCCTTTTACGCTGCTGACGCTTTTGTGCTACGAGGAAGTAGACAGTTATCCGATGCTCTGAAGCATAGCCAAACGCGCGAACATTGTACCATTAGTCGAATCAGGGGTGTTCTACTTCATCTACCCCGGCGGTCGCAACGTTAGCGATCTCCCGTGGGTCGCAATAATTTTGTGTGTGTTATTTTTTTAATTCGATTTCATTCTGCATGCAATATTGGGCTGGAGTTGGAGGGTTGGTGTATAAGTTTCCAAACGCGGGAAGACACAAGAGAGAAACGATTTCCTTTGATTCGTTGCTACATGTAGGTTGGATTTTAGTTTTGTTTTTTGCTTCCTCTTTTTGTGCTGAACATGTTCCCATGTGATTTGATCGTGCCATTTGAACACGTTGGTAGAATGGAATGAATGGATTCAACGATGTTAATGTTTGTTCCCTCTCTCTACGATCTTTGTTTAGCGATCTTTAGACATCCCTCTGCCCTTAGGTACGCGTATCATGAACAATATAAGCATCTGGAATTCGTACATCAGAAGTGCATGTTGTCGTTGTTTCTCGATAATAAGAAGTTGTTGTTATCTTTGACTTGATTGTTAGATAGTTCTTTCTGTTTTTACTTTCGACTTTTTTCTCCGTGCAGCCCATTCTTTACTTTCCGAGAAGTTTCTTTTTCTAAGCGTTTTCATTTGATTTTATATAAGATTTCTCACTGTACATTGTCGTCACGAATAATTATGTCTAGGGTAGTTTCAAACGGTTAAAAATTGTGCTGTACTAATAAATCGATATAAATCAGGGATGTACAAACCTTTGAGATGAAATGTGAGAACACAAAAATATCACAAAGCAAAAAGGTATTAGATATTAACAATGCATAGATGGCGTCAGCAGCTCATCAACTGAACGGTGTGATTAGTCAAATATTTCCATAAAATAGTCAACATGCAAGCTCAATCGTCTGGAAGACATTCATTAACGTCAGCCAGGATGAACTAATTCCACTTAATTTACTTTCTCCATGAAATGCAACAACCCCCAAAGGCAAGCTATTCAATCAATCTAGTTTATCATTTTGCTTTTAACACAAATCACATAAACATCAGCTTTACCCTCGGTTCGGTACTTCTGCAATTCCGCTCGTGGAAGAGATTCATGGCAGCAAATTTGTTAAACTCATTTCTAACAAACGACTGTCCTCAAGCGCCCGTCTGCGTGATAACGGCGCGTCTGATGCTGAAGCCGAGACATAAAAATTGCTACAGCATTAATTAACCACATCCTCTTGGAATCAAGTTCTTTCGCGAAAGATGCAACAGCGAAGATCGAGAAACTTTTACAATGTGAGCCTTATATGGTGTTGCTGGTTTCGTGTTTAATTCAAACTGGTTATAAAGCTCGCGGGACATGACAGTTGACGTTTGCAATGAATTCCAGTAGCATTTGGAGTCTACCTTACTGGTCGTTTTAGATGTTTACAGCATGGGAGTATGTCCATGTTTGGATTTTATACCAATGAGTTATAACAAAAGATGATTATTGTAGATTTTGGAAATCACAGTAAGAAATTAAAGTAAGCTAGAACTCTAACAAATGTTGCCCTAATTCACATCCAGTTTTCAAGCGGTTTGGAGCTAACTTTAGAAAATAAAATTACATTTGCTCTGATTTTCGTGGATTTCATCATCACTTCTTTTTCTTCATTACATCGTTGAAGAAAATGTGCCTGCGATGTGCCTCTTGGTAAAACAAAATTCCTATCCAAAGCAAACAGGCAATAACGGACATTCAGATAAGCGTACATAACCAAACGGCGAGCATTCGCACCGAAAGTTTGCATCGATTCTTGTCCGGAATTCGAGCCAACGGTGTTTTTTGGTCGGTTTCGATTGTAGGTTAAGTGCCCTCATTACTTTAACGACTCAATTATGCTCCGTTCTTTTTGAGAGAATCATCATCATCGCATTACCATCACTTCCGACCAATGTTCATCGGAAATGCAAATCTTGTACTGAGCATTCGGATGTTGTGTTGCCAGCCTAAGGATTTCTTACTCCATTTTTTATCAGATTAAACGAGAACAGCTTGCGCTGTAAAACATACGTGAGAATTTTTATTTTGCGTACAGATTCATTCTGTGCCCCTATGGCAGTGATGACTGTATTATGACCACTTATGCTAAATATACGCACGTTTTACCACTTGAGCTTAAGAGGGCGCTCCCCAATAATTCGTGAAGTATATACGCTCGTCTATGGATGATGATAATATTTCACAGATAAAAGTAGCGCAGGTAGGAAATATGAAATTAACTTCAAGTGAGATAAAATTCCACTCTAAGCATACTTGTTACGTGGTTCCTACGTAACAGAATATTTCATATCCTTACGTAAAACCACAACAAAGGGTTAAAAAAGGGTTTAAAAGTACTTTCGAAATAAATCCGGTTCGTGAGGTACGTTGTGGATGATGCACCGTTTAATACACTACTTGTCTAGTTACCACACATAACACAGAGCTGAACCTATCCTGTCGAATTATGGAACTGTATTTTGAACAGGACCATGGTGACCTGAAAAATGAGCAAATATTAAACACCAATTTTGACAGCTAATGGTCAGCCATTTATCCACCGTGACCGGCTCTCGATCAAATCAGCAGCGCCCGAATGAACCCAACCGGAGGCTGGAGACGAAATGTTTCACTGTGGGGCAACATAATGATGATTAGTTTTAACGCTTTAAAGCTTATCCGTTGATCTGGTGGATAAATGACGGCTACTCGCACCGAATTGATGGTCATTGGTCGGCCAGGAGAGTCGGATGACGGGGTGAAGGAGTATTTCAATTTCGTGATTAGCTCCGGTTGTTTCGTTTATCCGGTTTTTTTAACCCTCTGACCCTGTTGGCTGTAAATCGATGAAAATCACACTATCGGACAGTAAAAGTAGGTTGAATGGAGGCTCGTATGAGCGTGGATTTCTTTAGGCAGATTCTTCGAGTTTAAGCTGCTGTTTTCGTGACTCCCTCATTTCGGCAATCCGACACAGTCCGTATAGGTACATTTTGAAGAAAAATGATTGATGGCTAGTGATTCCTCGCACAGAGGCAACCCGTAGATAACCGTGAAGAAGTCGGATGGGTTGTTGGTCGGGCTATGGATGGCACGCTGGATTTACGAAATCGAACTGAAAACAAGCTATCTAACCCGATGGGATAGAAATTCTAGTCACAAAGCTACCGGCAGGTTTCATGCTCCGCTGGAAGCCGGCTGGGACTGGTGGAAAATTATTATGGTGATTTATGCAAACGAAACCACAACACAACGCGCGATGAGCTGCTGGCAATAAACACCGCAAAATCGTTTCTTGAATAAGCGTTCGGTCTCTGCGGGTAAAATCTTCTTCTGCAATAAGACCTCAGAATGGCATCCATTTCGCGGACGGCGAAAGACCCAACGAGAGCAAGATTAATTGAATGCTATAAAATATTCATACACGACATTTAAATTAACCTGTTGACTCTGGCGTACCCCGGCGGCTAGGGGTTTTTGCAGTGTCTTAAGTATTTGTACGTATGCCAGTGCAAAGTGCTGTGATTCTCGTCCACCCTGTGAGCAACTGTTTTCGACGGCAATCACTGCTATGTTGTTTTGAGTCGTGGAGATGATCGCGATGCGATTCGTGGTAAGCGCTGCCAACAACTAAAGCGTGGTCGAGTGAAAACCAGATTTCATCACGATCAACGCTTGTGACGCCGACGATGACGACGATGATGATGATGCTATGGATTCTGCTGGTGTGCAGCAGAGCAGAAAATGCTAAGTGCATAGCGTTGGAAACACATTAAATGCTCCACACCACCAGCTAGACGCCAGAATGCACGCCTACTTGCGCGAATGTAGCAGCCGTCCACAGTGATGAAGGTCAGGTTCGTTTCACCCATGGTGCAGCTGCCGGTTCGAAATGCGGAAAATTAATTAACTATCTTCAGTGAACTGTCGGGACAGTAGGCGTGTGATTTTCAACACCTCCGGTCCACACCCTCGAACATTGAATGAAGAAAATTTAATCGCAGCTTATCAAATTTAACTTGTTTTGTTTCATAACCATTCACGCAGGACAGGACACTGCTAGAAAGACAGGAACGTTCCACCCATTTCACGCTTTTAATTGTTTCGCGTAATTGTAAATTATTGCATCGGATGTAATGCATCAAGTTGTTCATCTGCAGTTGCCACACGTTGTGCTGAAATTGATTTCAATACACGCCTTCCGTGCTGGGATCCAAGCGTTATTTTCAAGGCAGAGGTGTGCACAAGTTGTAGGTGAAAGGTATTAATCGATGTATCATAAATCATATCATAATGCGAAGAATAATCATATGCTATGTGCTGGCGTGAGTATCTTGTAAAAGACGGTCTAGTCGTAAATATGATAATACCAAACAAATAGTAAAATAACCTTAGATTAGTTTAGAATAAACAGAAATCCTCTATGAAGATGTATAGTTTAATCTTTTTTCTATCAGCTTCAGAAGAGCAATCGATACGCGTTTGACCTCTTCCATTGAAGTATCTCTTCCATTCTTCATACCTGGAAGGAGAATTATGAAAAGCCCAATGCATTTACATCAAAACGCACAAGATACGTTCCACACGGTGCATCCCAAAGCGTACGTCCAGCACACACAATGTAGTGTAATGCAATGGGCTATCTGGGAAGCCCATAGCTCTGCAGACGGAAAACTGCTCAATTTTGTATAAATAATTCTTCCTTCCCTGCACTCCAATCACAATGGGTTGTGAGCGGTAATAATAGTAATAACAATCACCATCGCTTGCACAATGCTAAAAAAATAATAATAAAGGCAATGATGGTAATAATAACCGTTCTAATAGCGCGCATCGAACAATGGCCACTTCCTTGTTCATTTTCGAGGAGTCTTTCACGCCCTCTCCTATGCATCGAAGCCATTCGAACGGTGCCCTAGAAGGCTGTTCAAATAAAATAACTTAACTTTCCACTCCACCCGATCAACGGTCGCCGATTATTTGCATGACGCGCAGATCGCGAGGATGAAGTGGCATTGGCGTTTCTCAGACACCACACGGTACCAAACATGGACGCTTATCGGAGGTCCAGCAGGGAAGTACTTACTCAATGGCAAAGCTAGAGTCGACTCTATCGCTTATTGGTGGCACCAGGGTAGGTTGGTCAATAAATTTGAGAAATGGCTAACAACATCACCACCACCATCAGCCGTCGCCTCGGTCGCTTCCAATGGCGGGAGTTGCCGTTGGGGAATCGGATATCGCTATCACTTGTTTTTGTTGGGGAACGGGCTGAATCACGAGTCACGACCTAGCTGGACGCGTTTGTTGCAGCTCGTTGGACAGTGGGATTGTGTCTTTGTTCCAATTCGATTCGTCTTGGGGGTCTGAATTGAACCCGCTTGACCATAAGAAGGGCACGACGCAGACGACCACTTGGGTACGAACTCTTCTTGCTGGCAAGCCCTTATTAAAGGACCAGGGAAAAGGGTGAACAGAGTCCCTGGGTGAAAGATGGTATCTTTACGCCTTAGTGGAGTGTTTCGTTATTGTGAACTATTACTGGACTCGGGAGGGACTTTTCGGCTAGAGGAGCTAGGCTAGGTTGAGGTTAGTTGTCCACCGTAAGGTAACCGTATCCCAAACTCTCCAACACCCGGTGGTCGATGAACGATGCTTGTGGTCCGCGTTTGTTTGGCTGAAGTTGGCCATGTTTTCCCACTCGATGCCATCGCTGCATAAGCGAACAATAAACAATCGAACAGCTTGAAAATGGCATCGCGAAAGCAAATCAGAATCGTTGTGATCACAGCGTTAGTATACGGCGTGGAGAAAGAAATAGGAAAAAGTATGACCGCTCGATGTGATGCCAGGTATGTGATTAGGGTGAAAGTTTAAACAAATTGGTTGACACGAATTGTTCAACAGCTTGAGAAGACTGATTTTATTTCATCGTGAATGTTAATAAAATAAAGCAAAATATGTCCATCACTTCCGGAAAAATGTATTAAAAAATAGATATTATGAAATTTAAGAAGTTTGTCACAACAGGTAGGCTGATGCATGGAAGCCAAAACTATGTCGAGATATGAACCCAGACCGAGGTGTTTCAAGGTCTGAAAAATCGACTGGGTTATTTGACTTTTGTCTAAGTCGTCTGTAAGGTCTAATCAAAATCTGGATGGTAATCAGATCCGATGGAATTCATGCTACCTACTAAGAAGGTCCAATCGACCCTTGTAATCTTTTCGATCCTAAGATCTCGTTACGCATCATTTGGAGCTCGTAAAAATCTGACCACATATCCCGGTATCAACCACGGGCGGTAATGTGCGGTTGATGGGTCGAATCGATGTTAAAAAAGTGCCTTGGAAGCCTCGCATCGGCAGAGTGTGTGTGATCTTTAATGATCTGATACACGATCGGTATTGTGATGGGACAGGGGAGATAACTCCAGGTCGGTAGAGTTGCTATTCAGAATCATTTAAATGTATAATAAGTCGGTTTCACCTAGGTTTCACCCAGAGCACATACGAAAGACAACAAAATATTAATACCCCATTTTAGGGGCGGGTTTAGGTCTGGGATCATTGCATATAACGGCATATTCGTTATGCAAGAATGTCAGGGAATAGTTTGACTGTAGACGGTGAAAGAAATCAACCTTTTCCCAGTTCAAGGAGAAGAGATTGATTTAGCGGGAACGAATGAGTAAGTGTCCAGACCTTCAACAACACCAACATCGTCTGTATTATTATTGGAAGGTCAACGGTGTCTCGGTTCGGCTCAATTGATCAGGTCAAGCATAAAACGCGAGGTCTCATGCACCACGATCGACAAGGCAATTTACGGTGTTCCTGCGCCATCTCTGGTTAAGCCAGTCAAAACATTGGTTCAATTTTCGTGTATCTTTCGTTCTCATCCGTAATTGCCGAACGGAAAAGAATGTCTACACTCGGTGAAACCAGTTTTAAGCCAGCTAAATTCTTTGTAGCACAGCACTATGTTATAAAACTATGCAATCGACGATGGTGAGCTTGCGTTACTTTTTCAAGTCGTCTCTTTTGATATTCTTGGCAGTGAAGCTCAAATTCTTAACCATGAAATCGTGACTGAATTTATGCCTTTTATATTGAAGGTAAATAGCTAATTGCTAACGAATCGTTTGATAGAAATACGATATAAATGATACGGTAATGTGAAGCTAGGAAATGACTCACTGTTACATTTGAGATAATTAAAACTGATTCAAAGGTTCCAATCAATGTATATTGAGTATGTCGAATAAAATCAACATTGTTCTTAAAGAACATACAATAAAATGGATACTTAACAGCAAAAATGATCAACTCAACTATATAAACCTGACATTCGGTTCTAACCGGACAAGATACTGCCAATAAAAGCAGTGTTAACGATGGAAAAGTTGGAAAAATAACAAAGATTTTCCTGTACCCAGCAAACATGGCGTAACGGAACGTGTCACCTCCAATTTAGGGGAACGAATGGACGCAGTTAATGCGCGTGTGTTGTTGTGCGCCTCCTGAGAGATTCAAAGTACCATAGGGAGCAAGCAAGAAGGATAAATTCTTCCACCGGGATTGCTTTTGTTTCTCGTTCTCCCTTAGGATTTTTATTGGGAAAGCCAAGATTTTTTTTTGCACATTCTTCAAGAAAATCTGTAGGTCGCTTCGGTGAAGGTGATGATGCTATAATCAAAATGAGTTCTGAAAGAATGTGGGAGCGTACCCCTATATTCGGTGCAAAAACGACACGAATAATGCGGTGTGTAATGCTTCCCAAATTAAATGAAACACCATCTGCGAATGATGTAACAAAACAGTTTGCCCTTTTTACACCTCACACGTGGGGCAAGAGAGAAAAGGGACTGTTTAGGTGGGACCCTAGCAAGAGTGACAATAAAAACCATCTTTCATGGAATATGCGCTCCTAATCATACGGGGCAAGGGAGATAAGTAAAAACGAGTAGAAGTGTAACTGTATTATCCAGCTCGTGACACTCTGACACCTTGGTTAGGAAATGTCACATGGTGATGTCCTACTTTCTTCTCATTCCTCTTTCATTTTCATTCATCTTTAACGGGCAGATTTGACACCATTGTCTTGGCACTTACACTCCTAGTTTTCCTTCCCTAGCGCGGCTGTTTATACTTAATTTTGGGGTAACATCTGGCATAATATGTTTTCTTTTCTTGCAAAAGAAGTCTTGTCAGGAAATGTTCCAAGACGAGGCATTCGCAGACTAATTTGTAATAAGTGGTAAGTGGTTAACCATTATTCCATCCGCTGTGATTTTTCCTTACAGATCAGATTTGGTTGATTTTCATAAACTTAACCATGGACGTCATCTTTTATAAATGAGGGTTTACAGTTTTTGTGATGTATGAAATGAGATTCTTTATAATTTAACTTAAACCTTAAGAAAACTAAATCGAAAGCATGCGACCAGAAAGATGTCTGAAGACGAATTATTGTCAGAATACTATTATATTCGGTGCCAACGTTTTCAACTGGTCGTCAGTGAGTAATTTCGTCCTCTCGAAGATAAATTAAATGCTTTAATGGAGCTGAAAATAGTAACGAAAGACACGGTTCAATGATTTTCAAAGCCCAGAAGAAACTCACACATAGAATCCCATATCATCAACCCCAGTTTCTCCAAAACCCTCGTTCATCGTGAGGTTTTGTCTCATTAGAACTTGACACACTTACGTCTGCGTCCATAACATGGTTCCCTACAGATTCCTTAAAATCAGTGTGCAACGCAGCGGAAAATATCCTCCGTGCAATTTAAAGGTAGGGCGTCTGGGACCGAATCTCCCGCCGAGTGTGGGTCAGAAAAGTAATCGTACTGTGACTAATTAATATCTTCCGGTGCGCCGGTGAACGCAGCGAAATGAGTGGCCATTGATTGTGTGAGTACGGTGAACAACCCGTATAGCATAAATTTGTTGAATTTCGACATTTATATTCAATCCAGGCGTCCCCAATCACAGAGACCCAACGGAAAGCGAGCATTGCATGACGGGTCAAGGCGGTACATTCTAAACCAACCCAAAATGTCCTCTTTTACCTCACGCTAGACGGACATTCGTTGATTTGAATATATTAGAGAGACAATTACCAACATTTCCGATGTTTGACAACGCTCAAAATAACCTCAGTGTTTGGATATACTCCATGCAATCGTCTCTCAGCGACCGAGGGCCCGCGAGATGCATCCCTTGTGCATAAATTATCAATCGAGATCATTAATCTTATCGCATAAATGTCCAAACAGGCGACAGGCCTAGTAAGCATGCACACATCGAAGAAGCAATTTGTTTGAGGCATAATTTACATAATGGGCGCAGATACATCCGTGGGTGGTGTGCGTTTTAGGTCAGTGCGGGTTTCTGCCTGTTACAGGAGAATTAGAGTGATGAGGATGATAGATGATGCCTCCACAAAAGGATGCGTCTTTTGTAGAGAAGCATGGCAATGTTCACTACAAAAATAATGACCATATTTGGATCAAGGGATAAAACTCTCTTTTGACGATTTGTTACTACAGAAGTCAATATTTGGTCATTTTTTGACACTGGTTTTGGGTAGATCGATCGCATCAATATAAATTACACCATTACTCCATATATGGCACTCCATTATTGGATATCATTTACATTAGTCAAATATACAGGGATTATGCAAGTCTGGCCTCAACACGAACGACGAGTTGCTTTGTAAAAGGTACGTATTATTTGAAATAAGGTAAATACTTTAATCCATAATTTGGCATTACTATGCAAAAGCCGATTGCTGTGTAAAAAGTATACGGAATCTATTTAACGCATATAATTTTAAGTTAATTGATTTTGTTAACATTGTTTTCTTTTATTTGAACAACATTGACATCCGTTGGTAAAAACGAGCACAAAGAAGCGCGTAGTAAGACCGTTATGTTGGCATCAAAAGCCGCATTCTGAACTCATCATTGTACGGCTTCCACAGTATTATTGTGCAACACAGAAGCCATTAAGTGGCTCACACTCTAATCGATTTACAATCACCTGCGGCACCGATTTACAGCCAACCACTGAGTCTGTGTCGCGACAAGTTCGGTAGCCGTTGATGAAGCACGGTTCTGTTCGAGGGAAGCCTATCAAATCACTACCACTCGCTACGGAATGGAAAAGACCCCGAAGGGACGCGAACTCACTAACCGCCATCACAATCGATGGAGATGCGTCCCGAGCGTCCAGGCTTTAGTGTCAAGTTAAGGCGTCATGACTGCGCCATCGCGTGGCAGTCAAAGTGATCGATTGAGATAGTGCGCCATACACTCACACTGCACCGTACATGAGTATGAGTATGTATCATCATCCTTCCTGGCCGTCATGGAGTGTCTGCGTCGCAGAATAGCGCGAATGGTCGACATTTTACGCCTTCTGGCAATCGTGTCGCTAGCAATTGAACGACCGATTGGTATCCCGGTGGGATCTTCGATAATGTTTATGGCTTTCCGAATGTGTTGTGTTGTTTTATTTTCCTCCGCTTGCTAGAGAGCACTTGTGCCAGGGAGGGCATGAGCGATGGCGAAAAGGGCGAGTCGTTATCCCGGTTAAACGTAGCCAAAGGCAAATGGATGGATAGATTGCGACGAATGTAAGAAACCGCGCTGCGATGTATGATTAATTGAGTTGCTTTGGCCACATGTGGTGGTTGTGGACACTGGCAGTACAGGATGGTTGTGTTTCGATTATTGCTTTTCGGCCTGGTGAGGTTGGTGGGGTCGTTTTAATGGACAGGTGAGGCAAACTTGACATAGGCTTTACATTTTACAACGCCTTTGATGGATGTTTTATGTAACCATGCCCGGGTAGCAGGGTTTACTATTGGGTCTCAGTTTTGTGTAACTCTTACTGTTGAGGAAGATGACAACTTCATGAACGCTTTTACTCGGCTCGAACCGTAAAACATCCGATTTCATGTTTCCCATACATTTTTTGAATGGTTTCTTTTACTTTTACAAACAGATAAAAAATTGAAACAGATAAAAAAAATTACTCTTGAGCTTCATTGTAATAGCTTTGGAAATAAGACGATGTATTTTTTTCAACAATTTATTACATATAAGAAACATTTAAATTACTCTGTTGCATTTATTTTCTTTAAAACACACTTCCTTTATTTATAGCACCAATTCACCTCACCGTTGCAACAGCGACTGCCTAAATTTGAAAATGCAGTTAATAGAGACAATCCATCCAATTGCAGTCGCCGATTGGAGTGCTTTAGAGAAGCATTCTTTTGTTTGGCCTGCATCCAAAATAAATGTGGCGGAAGAGCATGAATGTTGTGAGAAATAAAAAAGACCAGAAGCCATCCGCCTACCAACCGAAACTTCCCCCAACCCCGGAGACACGATCGGTCCAATTGGGGTAAAAAAGAAAGCAACGGGACAAGCAAAAGCGGTGCGCGGTAGATTTATGTGAAATAAACATAATTTTCATTGCGCACTTCCAAACACGTGACGATGGGAGGCTTCGTTGCGGTATGCGATATTCCACGCCAGGTTCCGTCTCGTCCCTAATTTATTGTGTTAATTAAATTTTATGAATGAAATATATTTCCCCGATAATTAACTGACTCGTGTGATCTCTTCGCATCCTGCGTGTGTGTGCAGTGCGTAGAAAACCAAAACAGTGGATGGTTTCGCTGCATCACCGACCGTTGCTTGGGCTTCGAAGGGTATAGGTATTTTCTTTGCTGGGCTACGGCGATCGTGTCTCATGGGTGGTTCGATCGTTCCAAGCGAAAGGGTTCTCAAGCGGTGCAAGTGTGCACTGGTGCCGTTGTGGTAGCTCTACGACACATAACTGTCGGATTGGCTACATTTTATGCTCACATAGACACGATGGACGATCGATGCTTGGCATGATGGGCGATACTTTGAAAGATTGATCCGGGACTGTCATGTTCCGCCTTAAGGTTGACCTAAATCCCGGTTCACCATCAGCATAAATCATGGATGAAGGTAGTATAAAGCATGTGGAAACGATGCTTCACTGAGATGATTTCTTACATTCTGTGAAATTCCGGGTATGGTAAGCAATCGAATGAAATAATTCAAACAAATTTGAAAAAAAAAAGAATTTTTACTATAAAACAGAATATCGAAGCAAGAGCGTATTTTCAATAATCTGTTCCAGCAGACGAAAACATAAATTTATGATCGTTTCAATTAATAGCGACCATTAAACCCATTCCTCGGTGTGCAGCAAACATGTGGTCTAGCATGGGTTTTATTAGCTGATAAAATGGAGCTCCCATTAAATATCAATAAAAACGGTATGAGCACACTCATCCATTAAATGTAGTTTGTTGGTGAGTATACCATCCGATTGTTTTCATTCCGGGGGAGTTGGCTTTTAATTACTAAACCTTCTTCATTGGACACGCAACAAACGAACTAAAACCAAACGAAAGCGGGATGTGAGTAGAACAGAGGAATTCAATATGAGAATTGCATTATGGACGACAATCAAATAGCTACCAATATTGTTTCACATTTGAACAACAGTATATTGTACAGATCGAAAACAAAAATGAAACAAGAAAGTTGAAAAGAAATATCTCCACCAACCGCCAAAGATGACCTCCCACCGAGCCTCATCGTCCGTGTTTCGTTGGTTTTTATTCACAACACATTGCGTTACGTGTTGAAGGAAACGTGTTCTCTGCTCCATGTGGTTGATTTGAGGCTGCTCGGGTCGTCGTCGTAAAAGTCTTGAAACCGCCGCCTGTTTCATTGTGGCAATGTGGTGCAACGAGGTCTCTTGCGTTGGATACGGCCGCGTCTCTTCGCTTCAGTAGGATGTTAATCGAGAAATAGACAACCGTACCGGATGATACTATCACGCTTGTGCTTCGGCCGAAGTGAGCGTGTCTACGACAAGATGTGGACCGGATGAAGATCATTCATCAGATCGATGTAGAAGGTAATTAGGCTTTCGTGTTCAACACTCGCTGCGTTGCAAGGTTAACAAAACGAAATCGGTGATCATATGGCAACAAAACAACGAACACAACTTTTTGCTCAGAATCAGCCATCAATGAGAGCATATGCAAAAGATTCAGTATCTGATGTTAACAATCAATTCCCAAGTTTGATAATTATAATCAACATAACTTCACACAAAATACAAATTCGCTGCAATAACGAATCTATTTATGCTCCAGCTGAAAAAAAGCTTTAAACAGGTATAGTGTCAATTCATCCGCTTTTCTGTGCAACCATTCTGTTGACTGGCCACTCAGGACCGAAGCTGTAAAACCACCCCTCGAGGGACAAACA